>NC_069790.1:116902745-118152745 GCF_027406575.1 Nycticebus coucang | reverse complement strand
TTTGGTTCTGTCCTTTAATTTCTGAGTTCTTACTTTGCTGCTGATCCATTGTGGTGGTCAGTGTGCAGAACAGGTTGAAGTATTTCCTGTAGAGCTGGTCTTGTTGTGGCGAATTTCCTCAATGTTTGTATATCCGTAAATGATTTGATTTCTCCATCAATTTTGAAGCTTAGCTTAGCAGGGTACAGAATTCTGGGCTGGAAATTGTTCTGTTTAAGTAGATTAAAGGTAGATGACCATTGTCTTCTTGCTTGGAAAGTTTCATTAGAGAAGTCTGCTGTCACTCTGATGGATTTGCCCCTGTAGGTCAACTGGCGCTTACTCCTGGCAGCTTGCAGAATCTTTCCTTTTGTCTTGACTTTGGACAGGTTCATCACAATGTGTCTTGGAGAAGCTCGGTTAGAGTTGAGGCGACCTGGGGTCCGATAGCCCTCTGAAAGCAGTGTGTCAGAATCTTTGGTGATATTGGGAAATTTTCTTTTATAATATTCTCTAGTATGGCTTCCATTCCTCTGGGGCATTCTTCTTCCCCTTCTGGAATTTCTATAACTCGTATGTTGGAACGCTTCATAAAGTCCCATAATTCTGACAGTGAATGTTCTGCTTTCTCTCTCTTCTTTTCTGCCTCTTTTACTATCTGAGTTATCTCAAAAACTTTGTCTTCTACCTCTGAAATTCTTTCTTTTGCATGGTCTAACCTGTTGCTGATACTTTCCATTGCGTCTTTAAGTTCCCTGATTGACTGTTTCATTTCCTTCAGCTCTGCTATATCCTTTTTATATTCTTCATATCGTTCATCTCTTATTTGATTCTGTTTTTGAATTTCCTTTTGGTTAATTTCCACTTTACAAGCAGTTTCCTTCATTGTTTCCATCATTTGTTTCATTGTTTTCAACATGTGTATTCTAAATTACCTTTCTGTCATTCCTAACATTTCTGTATAGGTGGAATCCTCTGCAGTAGCTACCTCATGGTCCCTTGGCGGGGTTGTTCTGGACTTGTTCTTCATGTTGCCTGGAGTTTTCTGCTGATTCTTCCTCATGAGTGATTTCTTTTATCTGTTTCCTTGCCCTAATTTTCCTTTCACTTCCTCTTGTCTTTAAGTTCTCGTGCCTGTGGACTGAGGGTTACAGGACCAGAAGGGTGAGAAGGTTGAAGAGCAAAAAAGGGATGAAAGAAAGCAGGACCAAGTGATAAGAAAAAAAAAAAAGAAAAATAGAGAAAGGAGAGGGGGTGGGTAAAAGGAATATTGACAAAAAGAAGAGAGGCACAGAAAGAGGGAGACAGAGCAATATAGATGTACAGTAGGGTACTTCCATACAACCTTAAAAAAAAAAACACCTTCTGGGGGTGCCCAGTTGGGTGGTTCCCTTGAGGTTAGCAGCTCTTTGCTAACCTGATCAGACATAGTACCCCACCTCCACCAAGTAGAGAGGAAAGACAAAAATGCTATAAATCAAACCAAAACAAGCAAACAGAAAACTTTACGGGATAAAATTGGCTGGAAAAACCAAATAATAGCGGTAGAAACACTAACAAAAATGAAGTTCTAATTATTGAAATAGGCAGCAATGGGAAATTATATTTAAACTAGAAAAATTGAGAAAGAAAAAGGATCTGTATGGAAAAGGTTGAACTTAAAAAACAAAACTACAATCAACAACATCCAAATAAACAAAAAAAACAACCAAACCGAAAAAAAAAAACAAAAACACAACCAAAAACAAAGCAGTATGTATATGTTATTGAATATTGTCTGGGCAACACGTGGTCTTCTGGGGTATGAGATGTTAATTACAGTTCTGATACAACTGGAGGCTGCTGTTTTCTCAGACCCCAGCAGGTAGACACCCTAAATCTGTCTTCAGCCCACTTAAAAGGCACTTTGAACTTGTTCACTTGCTGAGCAGAAGCTTTCCCAGGGGAAGTGCTTCTCGCTGGAATCACTGCTGAAGTGGCTATCCACTTACCCTGTGCGCCAAAACTGGTCTCCCTCTGCCCCCAAGGATTAGGGCTGCAAGGCGGCTCAGACCCCACCCTTAGGCTACTTGGTCGCTGGGTTACCAGCTCCCACCCAATTCTAGCTCTGCGACCCTGAGGGCGGAGCTTGCCGGGGCAGATGCTCACAATGGCTGCCTGTGACCCAGAGCCAAACACTATTAGCTCCGTCTGGCTCAGCGGCTCAGACTGGGGCCCCAGACTACGGCCAAAGTTCTCCGCACTCCCGCTCAGGCTCTCCCCAAGGCAGTTCAGCTGAGTGCCAAGTCCAAAGACACCAAAACAGTTCACAGGTAAGGCCTTTCTGGTTTGCAGTCTTGCTGCTACTGCACTTACAGTTGTGGGCGGGTTTAGACGGATTGAACACAGGCGACCACTTGCCGGTTTTCCACTGTTTCAGTCCTCCTCTTGGGGTCCAGAAGTCTCTCGCTGACTCCCTGTATCCTCTCAGGGGTGATGATAGGCAGATCCCACCAGGCAGAGATGCCTGGAGTCCTATCTCCCCAGACTCACGGTGCCCAGATGCAAGGAAGCTGTTACTCGGCTGCCATCTTGCTCCGCCTCCTAGATTGACTCTTTTAAAATTAGAGGAATATTGCCTCTGTTTTCTTCCAAGGTGACTCTGTTCTCATGCAGGTTCACCCAGATGGTGACATGCAAACATGACTGGCAGCAGCAGCTGGGCTCACTTTTGTAGCTGTGTTGCCAGAATTTCTCTCTGTTTCGACTTTTGATCTCAGGGCTGGAGCCAGTAAACCCAGTGAAAAAGGAACATTTCTTTCTGGGGCTTTCCAGGGATGATTTTGACAGGCTCAACGTGGATCCTATGCCTTGCGCAGACAGCCCTGGTTTGGCAATTTCTTAAAAAGTTAAGCATACATATACCCTACGACTCAATAATTCAGTGGTTCTCAATCTTCCTAATGCTGTGGCCCTTTAATACAGTTCCTTTGGGTCACTACCACAGGTTGAGAACCACTGCAATAATTCCTCTCCTATAGATCTACCCAAGAAATGTGAAAGCGTGTTCCCACATAAACTCTTTCAGTTAGATGTTTAGAGCAGCTTTACACACAATAGTGCCAAAGTGAGAACAATCTGTATGTCCATCAACTAGTGAAAGGATAAACAAAGTGTGGTGTATTCATACAATGAAATGTTGTTCAGCAATAAAAAGAAATATGGACACATGTTGCAATGGGAATAAACCTCAAAATATTATGCTAAGTGAAAGAAACCAGACCTGCAAAATCACATATTCTATAATTGCATTTATAGAAAATGGTAAATTACATAAAGATGAGTGGTTGCCTTGGGCTGAGAGACTAGTGGAAATAGGATTGGGAACAGAGATTAATGGACCCTTATAGGCATAATGGAAATGTCCTAAATGTAGATGGTGGTGATTCATTGCACAACTCAGTGAATTTACTAAAAATCCTTAAAGTGGGTGAATATTATGGGATATAAATTATACCTCAATTAAATTATTAAAAAATGTAGATAGTTGTAAATGCCACCTGGCAATGGGGAAAGAGAAGTCTCACTTAGAAATATTACATCTCACTGGAAATATTAGGGTGTGAAACCATGAAGTGATGTATTTCCCTATTTTGGGGTTTTCTAATCTGTGACCATGAACCTGGGACTACAAAATCTTTACTGACTCTATTACTTAGGGGCTTTACCTCCTTTTAATATTTATGTCAATATTTACTTATTCCATTGACCTTGCTTTCTGGATAGAATGATCCCAGCACTCCATTCTCAGAGCACTCCCATTCCGTCTGTTCTTCTCACCCTTGATATCTAGAAACACTCTTTCACAAGAGTCAAGATTGTAAACCTGTAATCCCAGTACTCTGGGAGGCCCAAGGTGGGTGGATTGCTTGGCTCTCTGAATTCAAGAAAAGCCGAGCTAGAGCAAGACCCCATCTGTTAAAAAAAAAAAATAGCTGGGCATTGTGGTGGGTGCCTATAGTCCCACCTACTTGGGAGGCTGAGACAAGAGGATGGCTTGAGCCCAAGAGTTTAAGGTTGTTGAAAGCCATGGCATTCTACAAACGGTGACAAAGTGAGACTCTGTCTCAAAAAAACAGAACAAAACAAAATCAACAAAAAACCCCAAACCAATCAATCAACCAACCAACCAAACAAATTAAACAAACGAGCTACCAAAAAAAGGCATAGAAGTTTCCTCACGTTTTACTCAGGTTTCAGTCTCTTCTTTATTCTTTATTCAGAATTTATCTCCTTTATTTCAACTTGTAACACCTGTCACATTTTAGGGATACTGCATTCATAGAAAACCAAATGTCCTTGATCTTTCCAGGACGTATTTAGGAGTAAAATTCCATTCAACTGTTTACCACGGGCCATTATAATGTCTTCAAAATGCCAAAATTTTTAGCTTTAAATCTTTATCTCAAAAAATGATTTCTAAACTTTTTGATATCTTTTGTGTGATTTTTTTTTTGTTCAGACAATTAATAAATCTTCGTATAATTTTATCTGTCTTTTCTACCTCCTAACAGCCATCCCCAGATATACTGTACATTTTCCACAGTAAGTATTTAGAAAAAGTAGGTCAAAAGGTAAAAACATATAAGAATTTCCTTGGAAAGTTATTATTTTATTACTGATAACTTACATTAAATATTTTTGATTCATTTCTAATTATTTTGATTAAAGAATTGTAGATTGTTCTTATTCTTCAATCTTTCTCTTTTTAAATTATTTCAAAATATTACAGGACTACAAATGTTTTTAGCTTTACAGCTCTTAAAAATCACATAAATATCTTATACAAAGTATTAAAATATTCATAGTATTTTGCCATGGATGATCTCATTTGATTCTCTTATATTTGTAGGCTTTGGAAGTACAAGAAAATATGATGTATAGTTGAATCTGAAAAATTTTGATTTCCAAATAGTCATTCAGGGACACATTCATTATGCAAAGCAAGGCAGACTCTACCCAGAAATAAGATACTGCTTCGTGTTATGATAGCAAATGCTACATAATTGTTTAAAAGTTTTTATCTAATGGTATATAAAATAAAGTGGGAAACCTATAAAAACTCAACCAAAGATTAGCTTGAATTAATTATTTTTTAAGTACATTACAATTTTTATTTTATTTTACTTTTTTGTTCCCAACTCCACCTTTCCACATCTTCCCTCCTCTAGGGAGGTACCTCCTTGCTGTTCCCTTAACAGAAAACAAATGTCCCCCCTCTTCCTCTGCCCTGCTCCTTATAAAAACATGCTCTCAGAGGTTTGTGTACAACCATTTATTTTTAGTTTAGTAGAAGCAAAGCCATGATGAGAATGTTGTTTTGGACAAAGCTCCTGCTGTAGCCCCCAACAGTCCCAACCAAACCAACATGGAGTAACTTGTGCCAGGTGCCATGATGAACTAACCTTGAGCCAGTTTTCCAAACACCAGGAGATAGATAGCAATCAGTCAGAAGGACCTGGTTTACCTGAGCTGGTATAATGAGGATGTTCCTTCTGTGCCAATGGTATGTGTACAAGGAAAGTTAACTTGGAAGCAATTTATCCACTTTTTTTGCTTCCTCCTTTCTTCATACTTCTTCTGGCTAGAAAGCTGACCTCTGCTCAGCTTATCTGAACACGCTTTGTATTATACAAAATGAGATGTTGCCTCATTCTAGAAGTGCTAAGAAAAGTCAATTAGATCCTTAAACTAAGTCTTTGTGTTTTGAAAAGACCAGTGATTATTTCTAGAGATTGGATCTCAATGAATGGTGATAGTTGAACTGGGAGGAGGAAGAGATGTCCCCGGCATCCTTGGGATGATTATGAGGTTGTGACAGCAGGCTCTGAGATGGGAAGCCAACAAAGGAGGTTTGCCAGTTCCCACCCCCACCACGTTCATTAGCAAGAATCACTCTCCTATCAGAAGTCAGTGCCTTTATTCATAGAACACATGGACTATCTCAGCATGGCTGGATGACGAGAAGGTGAAATGAGGAACAGAGCCCTCGGATACACAATGAAGTAGAACTTTCTAAATACTTTTAATGATGTTGGTCATTGATGACTATTGAGCTTTCCTCAGTGGATGTAAGGTAGTGTTCTCTACAAAACAAGTAGAGTAATTAAGAAAACAACTATCACAATTACATCCATGCCTACATCCCTTGTAAAATGAAAGTAATTACAGATTCAATTACTTCTTTTCAGTGGGAATAGCTTAGACCTTTTATAAACACAAGACAATTACCTGTTTAATTTAAACTCTCTTAGTTCCTGTAACCATTTTGACATCTTGTGCAAAATGTTCTTCTTTGATTTGTTTTTCTAGAATTCAAGTTCTCTGAGGGCAGATAGATTGCTTTATAAAATTTTGTAAAATAAATACAAGTAGGCACTTAAAAGTGACTGGCTCCATGTGTTTCATAATTAAATAAATACATGAATAATCATAGAAGTTAACTAAGCACAGTTCTAAAATAGTTGTTAGTATATGCTTACTATCAATGGTTAGAAAGGAGGAGAAGAAAGCCTTTCTTATATGTTGTTGTTAGTATGTGCTTACTATCAATGGTTAGAAAGGAGGAGAAGAAAGCCTTTCTTATATTAGAGTTTCTTGAATGCTCTTGAAATATTTTTATTATTTTTTTCTGTAATTGAGATTTTATTTTTTCCTCAGAAAATAATATTCAATTAGAGACTCATATCTCATTAATATAAAAAAAGGGCACCAGATTCAGATCTTGCAAAGACGAGTCCTAATTTGGCTCTGTCTCAATGTCAGCTGTTTAATTTATCTGGGCCATTGTTTCTTCATGGAGCTGTGATACAATTTGGTGTTTTTATTCCACTGGGTATGTATGTTTTTAATTCTAGAGGAGCAAGTGGTAAGTGTTTGAACAAATTTGGCATACTTAAATGAGTGGCACAAATGTCATGAATATTATGTTTACTTTCCATGGATTGGAGTCATTGATAGTGTGAGCCCTTTGAGAATAGGACTTGGTCATCCTATATAGTTTCCCCAGATGCTATTAGAACAGTATACAGCATATGTTTTGGAAGATTTTATGGTTATCACTGTCATTTTTTCCAAGGTAATAGACCAGTAATAACACAGTGCCTAGTCTAAAATACTCAACAAGTCTATAGCTGAGCTAGAAGAGAAACTGATCAAATCTCTAATACACTAGAGTTTAAGATGAGAAGATGCATGTTTACATTTCTCAAATTCTGCTAAAATAATTTCAATTGATTTCCTTTGAATAAAAAAATCTATTATTTTTATCATATTGGGAAATCATCTCACTGGGTTGAAGCTAATTTGGACCATTTACATTTTCTTCACTCATACACATTTATGTTTTCCCTAAGCAAGAGTTCCTTACGTTTTTGCAAATCATGACTTATAGATTGGTGATTAGCAAAGAGGAAGTACTTGATGTGCTAGCTTCTTGCCACATATACATTTCACCTCCAGAAGTTAGTGGTCAACTTCTGACATCTCAAAATAAGTCAATGAGAAATCCCTCCTTTATACTGGTCTGGTTTATCTTTAAAAATTAGATTGAATTGTCTGGGTCCTCTTAGTGGTTTTGAAGCTTTATTTCCAACCAATAAATGAATGCAGAAGTTGGAACACCACACATACCTGGTCACTACTGACTCCCCCTGGCTTTTTTGTGGTTCACCACCCTTCTCACTCTTGACTGGATGGCCCTTGGGTGGTTCTTTTAAAGGTTGTTCATGTTCACCTTCATTCCACAGGTTCTATATTTGGCCTTCAGGGTACAACCATGAATCCTTTCCATGAGCCCGTTGCTAACATTCCCATGTACCTTCACCTCAGAACTACAGAGGGTCTCAAGTTAGATGGTCCTCATGTCTTTCAAACTCCAGAAGACATGGGCTGGGCTCTGATTCCTTCTCTTGAAGTTCTTTTTCCCACTCTCATAATCATGATGGTTGATGGTGGTTGGGGGCAGATAGAATATGCTCACAACTTGGCAAATAAATCTTCCTCGTTGGTCTGTTAGGCTTTTTCAGAAATTGCTGGGCTTCTCTTATGTCATTTGAAGAGGCTAACTGGGTAACACTGGCTGGGCTGGCACTCACTTTTGGAGAGTGGGGATTTGACACCTCAGTCTAGCTCATAGACTAGAGAAACCTAAGTTATGACTTCTTCCTTGGATATAAAAAATGCTAAACCTAGTCAATTTTCATAACATTAATTTTTTTGTATCTAATTTACTCTCTGTGTAAAGAATTTCTTCACTGTTCCCACAGATCTCCACATTCACAAAAGACAATTAATAGACTCTTCACACTTTCTAAATTTTTGCTTAAATAGTTTGGTCCACTCAAAAGAACGTTGGTTCTAGTGCATTTGGCTTCAGATGAAAGTGCAATATGCCTTGAATTTTTATTTTATGGATTTGATCATCTTAAAACTTGCTATTTTTCAATGATACAAGCATTTTTCTTTCAACCAAGAAGTATTTTTTTTCCTTCTTTTCACCATTGCCAAAGCCCCTGCTAAGTAACACAAATCCATATAAGTGTTTCTCATATTGATCACTACCACCATCTTTTCTCTACATCATCACATCACCTTTCATATTCTTTGTCATTCTTCATCTTAGTAGGCAATTTTCTTCCCCTTAGCAGGCACAAAAGACTGGTATAAAGGAGGAAGTGTTATTTTATTTTATTTTATTTTTACCCTTTTCTGAACTCTGTAAAGACCTTAAGATGATTAGGGTTTGTTTTCATGTCATCAATATCTCAAAGATGCTGTGGGATGTAATCATCTGAAAAAGACACACCACCTTGGCTACAGTAATGGAAAACTCTCACTCTTCAGGATGAGATAGTCCAAATAAAAATAAAATTTAAAAATATCTCTCAGTAACTAGAACTAATGCAAGTTAGAACACAGCCCTGGAAAGAGAGTTAAGATGGCTATGGGTCTCAAGCATGACAGAAGAAGAATGACTCTTAGAAATGGAAAATAAATGATCTAAAGTTGTCAGAGAGCCAGAAGTATTATGTGTAATGTAAGCTAAGGGAAGAGGGAGCTTCTGGAAGAGAAAGGTGCTCAATTAGGTCAAATATTATGAAAATATTTAGCATACAAAATTAAAGCATGTATATCAAGTGTATCAAAATGGAGATCCTTGGTGGATATATTACAGAGTTTTAGTAGCATTATGAAGAAAAATTCCAATGGTTGGTAATTAAATGGGAAATAGGAAAGTACAGACAAACTTCAAAACTCTGATTTAGGGGTCGGAATAAGAAATGGAAGAAGCAGTAGAGTAGAAACTACTGTAGGAGTTTTAGCAATGAGAGATTTTGTATAATTGGGAACTCAGTCAATTGATTATGTTTTATCCCATATGTCTGTAATCAATTTGCCAACATTATTTGCCAAGCTTGGCAGCAAAATTCATGAATATCACTATCTTATGTGTATATTACAGATAGCATCTAACTTTGTCCGGAGAATGAAAAGTGATGCATAATTAGTCACATTCTGGCCATTTCTGGGGAATGTAAGTTATCCTCCAGCATCTTTTTTAGATGTGAACAGAGTGCACCTGGGAATCTTCTTTGAATCATAAATAATCAAGTATGCAGCTCTTCTGAAGTATCATGGCCAACATGTTACGGGAAAGGATTCTTGAGCCTGTGCTGTTGGTGTAAATGATTGAAAAGGCCTAACTAGATAATTTCACAGTGAGGTTCTGAGCTATGTCACTAACTACAGCCAGCTGGATCTTTGATCTTTATTGGGTTTGAAGAAAAACAGAAATTCAGCAGCCCGCTCAGGGATATTCTAAAACTTCAGTTAATTAGATTTCATTTTATTTTTTACAAGGACATCTCTACTGGCAAGCTTACTTTGTAATTTGGAGGGTGAACCATTTATGATGCAGTCCAACTTAGACAGATTAAAAGACACATAAATCCTCCCTTCAGAAGAGGGGTCATAAAAATCCGCCACTGTTAACTGAGGGATAGCAAATACCATCAAAGAAAGGACCAAGGAGCCTGAACTTGTATGGCTATGCAAATTCTGAACAGTTGGAAACTCAAGCTAGCAACAGTTTTATAGAGTGAATAAAGCATGTGAGTGTCTTGTTTGTGTGAATTCATTTTTCTCTTGTGAGGATGCTGAAGGGCAAATTGCCGCATGCTGTTTACAGGGCAGCATATCCAGATTGCAAACACCCTGGAAACAGAAAAGGAAAGTGATGCAAACAGGTCTGCGGAGGATTTGGGCATTTTATTTCTCTGAGGTGCACAAGTCTTGATCAGTTCTAAATTTACCTAGAGATTGCTGTATCAGTCATTTGGGCTTCTAGAACAAGGAACCACAGACTGGGTTGCTGAAAAAGCATTCATTTTCTCACAGTTTCTAAGACTAGAAGTTCAAGGTCAAGGTCCCTATAGGGTTGGTTTGGGGAGATACCTCTCTCTGTGACTTGCAAAGGGCCATGTGCTGTGTCCTCACAAGGCCTTTCCTCTGGGCACATGTGGAGAGAGCCCTGGTGTCCCTTCCTCTTCTCACAAGTGCACCAGGCTGTCCAATTAGTGCCCCATTCTTACCACCTCATCTAATTTTAATTACCCCCTTACAGGCCCTATCTCCAAAGGCAGTCACCTTGGGGGTTAAGTCTTCAACGGATGAATTTTAGAGGGACACAATTCTGTCCACAACAGTTGCCTATAATTATTTTTATGTTGGGTTTTAGAACATATTAATTCTGGGAATTAGTTAAGTTTTTTGAGGGTGGGGGGAAGATGTTGGCCTCCAAAGTGTGGGAAATACGTATATTCTAGATTTCACTCTTGAATACCCAAAATACCAATTGTATGAGAATCCCAGCATCAAATAAGATGTATCTAACTTTGTTTAACCAAGCATCCTGAGGAAAAAAACTTTTTTCCAGCACACATATTAATATCACAAGAAATAATTTTCTGGGGCATAGTTTTTGGCATTCTATGAAGGGAAAAATCATTCCTAGAGCTTGAGAATGTAATAAATGAGGTTAAGAGACAGAAAATAGAGGACATTGGGAGTCTTTAAGATCTTAATTACGGATTACCACCCCCCCAAACCCTGCCCGGAGAGCGTAACTACTCTGTTTCCCTGAAAATAAGACATCCTCCGAAAATAAGACCTACTTACAGGAAAGATAAGACATCCCCTGAAAATAAGACCTACTGCATCTTTGGGAGCAAACCTTAATATAAGGCACTGTCTTATTTTCAGGGAAACAGGGTAGTAGGGAATGACCCTTGGATGTGTGTAGTAAAGACCATTTACTTAAGGAAGGAATCAACTCTCCCTCCTTAAGGAAAAAATGAGAAGCTGCTCATCCCTGATGTCTATCAACAGAGACATGATAAATTGTGATATATTCACAGTAAATTGTGATATATACACAGTAATGTATTAAAATGACCCATGGGTACACGCACAAACATGATGAATCTCTGTAACATAATATGAGGAAGAGTTTGACACAAAATAGTCCATGCTGAATGATTCTACTTACATGACGATCAAAAACGGGGAAAAATAATTGGAGGTGGTAGAAATCAGAATAGTAGTTATTTTGGGAAGACTGACTGGGAGGGCGCCCAAGAAGCTAACGAGCTGGATGTAGTGTTCTATCTCTTGATCTGGGTGACCATTTCATGACTATACAAAGGTATAGAAATGACTGAGTTGTTTCACTTAGAGAATTGTTTCTAGTCCCCTCCGGGTTGTAAAAAAAGATACGAGGCCACCATTTTTTACGGCTGAGTAGTGCTCCATGGTATGCATATACCACATTTTATTAATACATTCACGTATGGGTGGGCACTTGGGTTGTTTCCACGTCTTTATGATTGTGAATTGTACTGCTATAAGCATTCAAGTACAGGTGTCCTTTTTTGCCTTTGATTATCCAATATTGTTGTTGACCTTCACACTTTCCCCTCTTTGTACATGTTATTCTCTTTTCTGGGAGGGCCTTTTTCTTTTTTCTGTCTCCTGAAATCCTGCTCACCTTTAAAGCTTTGTGCAGTTGCCATCTCTTCTGCAAAACTTTCCCTAACCCCGCCTAGAGTAACCAATTGCATCTTCCCCTGGACTCCTATTGAATTTTCTTACATGGATGGTGAGTTTTCTGGCTGCTTCGTGGTTTCAGGTATTTATTTCTTTGTCTCCACAGTACATTCCTAGTTGGTATCCTCCTTTTTGGATTGGGTCATCTGACCAAAAAAATACAACCCTAATAATACAGTGGGTTTTTAAATCCTCTGTCCTCTGTACCCTAATGTGACCTTGTCGAGTAAAGATTATCTTTTTGGTAGCCATAGAATTTGACCTTGATATTGCAGAGCTAATTTCTCTGTATTATAAGTAAATTTCATATTTCTAAAAATAGACACTTTGCACTGTGAATTAACCATGGTATATTTTACTGTCACATTTTTGTTAACATAATTAAGTGATTGGAAGGCAATATTTTGATAACATCATTTACAACACCCAAAAGTTTCCTTGGGCAGGAGAGCATTTAGTTTAAGAAAAGAGGCTCTGACTTTAAACTCTGATGTTAATTCTGTGTTGGGCAAGTTCCCTAACTTCATTGCCAATTTCCTCATCTGTTAATTTTTTTTTCTTTTTTCTTTTTCTTTTTACATATACATGTATTAATTAGGTTTCCATATTTTTTTGCCTTCACAAAATTAACAAGACTTAACATTTTATAACAATAACAATGTTTAAGATCAGGATTAGAAACAAAAACCTTGTAAAGAATGAAGGAACATAAATACATTCAGAAAAGGAATCAGACAATTGCTTCTTCAAAATATTGAGCAATAATAATAATAATAATAATGCAAAGAAAGTAACATTCACATTGTGAAATAAGAGTATGTCTATATAAGAAGTTAACTGATGACTCCATACTGAATCTCAGAGTCAAATTTTTTTTTTCTTTTTGGGGTGGGACACAATTTTAAGAGGGACTTTATCTAATAAATGCAATCAATGCAAACTGGTTCTTTGTACCCTCAATGAATCCCAAACAACGAAAAAATAACTTTAAATCAAATAAAATTTTTTTCTGTTAAATTTAAACAAATTAACTGACTATAAATTGCTTAGTACTGTACCTACCACATAATAAGCATTCAATTCAATAAATATTAGGTTAAGACATGAAATTCTCAATATTCACTTAGGTGTCTAAACACACAAAAATGGTAGTAGTTTCATATGGTTCGATCAAATGTTAAGTATTATTAAAATTATCAACCTCCCTTCCCTTTATATTGCTGCCCAGAGAACAGTTAGTTCCTAATTATTTTCTTTAATATTTAGTATGATGGGAACACAAATTCAATGCACATATAAAGAAGGCGTGTGGGTTATGCCCAGGCCTTATGCTTTCTCTTCTATTTGAGGAAAGAGTTCAAGCCGGGCGTGGCGATTTGCCAAGTATCCCACCCTTCCTCTGAGCTTGGCTGCTCTCTGTCCAGCTTCAAAATTAATTCCTAAAGAACATAAACTAACATTGTAATTAAGTACACACATTCTAATTGGATCCAAATATGCACTTCTTTAAACATTGTGTCTTCAAGCTGACTTGACAAATACTCATAAATTTACTTGTTATAATTTTCAAACAGAATTTGTTTCTTTATTAATTGAACAAATATGTATTGAGTGTCCACTGAGTTCCAGGCAATGCCATTGGTCTGGTGGGAATTGCAAAGATTAATCGGTCCTAACTCCAGTATTCAGCAAGCATGTAGTTTGCTGGGCTTTTCAATTCTTATTTATTGTATCCCTTCATGAATAATTAATACTATATCCCCCATTATAACACATCAGGGATCTATCTGTTTTGTTCCTGTTTCTTTTTGTGACTTTTCCATTGCCTTTCCTATTCTCTTCAGTTTACCCCCTTTGAATAATTTTAATTTCCTAATTTAATTCCTTTAATAAATTTCATATTCATTTAAATAGTTATAAGCATTCTTGAGGGAATCATGCATTTTAATTATAATTAGATAATGAATATTCGATTACTAAGATTCCGAAATAAAAATTATAATGTCAGTGACAAAAAACATGAAATAGTTAAAATCTTTTATTACAGAATTACCAAGGAGAAAAGTTTGCGGGAAAGAGCAGTGTGTGTGGAAGGAAATGTTTTAGCATTGCCCAGTAGAAATGTTCTCTCCTTCCTGTAAGGTCTTTTATTGGAAGACTGTGGAACACGTTACAAGGAAGGCCATTGCTGGACACGATGCCCCTTAGAGAAGGTGGCCACTGTATTAATTCACAGACCACAATGGTGAAAATGGAACTCAGCAGTGTGAGATGAGGAACACCCTTCTCCACGTGTCTCTTTTGATCATCTCACGCATTGTTGTTCTGGGTGTTTGTTAAATGACCACAGTAGCTTATTTCAAATGAGCCTCTCTGACTTTGCCAGGAAATATCAAATACCCCTGGTATAGCAAGTAAAATAGATCAAAAGGAAGGCTAACCATGTAGAAGAAGGCATAAGTGAGTGAGGAAAATGGATCTTTTCATTTGAATATAGCCTAGGCATAAAAAGAGGCATAATGTTGAGGGGAGGCAGGAGACAGAAGTCTGGTACAGGGAATATAAATTAACTACTAGGTGGAAAAAGAGCCAAGTAAAAGATCTCTGAAATGAATAGGTCAGGTGTGAGGAGGAGACAGAAGTATATAGAATCAAAAGATTCCCTGACCCTTTCTTTCAGGAGGATTTTTACAGAAGGGGAACACATGGGACGTCTGTAACCTATGTGCAATTACCTCTCTGGGTATAATTTGTATCTTTAGTTAACCTCACCACTGGGATTTTTGTTGTACTAAAAAATTACCTGCACATAGGCTGCTACTTAGCACTGAGATTTCTAGCAAAGAAGGGAAGAAGAGAAATACTTATTTCTAGACTTCAAAAATAAGCAAGAGAGAGCCTAAAGTTCTTGGGTATAGCAATCTTTGGCAGAGAGAGAGAGACAGTTCTGGGGCCCCACGTTGGGGAGCCTAACACGGTACTGTCCACTCTCCTCTGGCCCTCAGGGTATTGGGCTCATCCCGTGTTTAACCTACTTGAGACAGGAAATAACACTGCAGTTCGTGCTGATCAAACACTGCCAATTCCTATCACTATTTACTTGTCTGTCTGGAATAGTCTCACACTTAGCTGGCTAAATTTTGGCAAAACAAGAATTAGGTATGTGTTTTAATTGCATATAGCTGAGCCTTGAATAACACCACTACAGAGCCAGTCCCAACTCACTGGTTAATCATCTCACCATTCATTGGGTTTCTTTGCATTTTGTTGCTTCAATCTTGGCCAGAGGTGGCATAAAGCCTCCTCATGCAACTCCGACTTGTCCTATTCACTCACCAGTTACAGATGCTGACTTAACACATTCTGCACATAATTCTTCAGCTTCTCTCAGCCCTCATAAAAACTAGCTATGGTTTCCTCTGACCCGGGCAGGAACACTATATCACAGTGTCCTTGACTTATGAATTGAAACTGTAACCGTCTGCCATTCGGAGGGCTCTGCCTGGCTTGTCGTGGGAAGGGTGGGCCAAGGGTGGCTTGTCAAGGCTCCCTTTGTGTGAAGTAGTCAGTCCTCTGAGCCTAATGGAAGAAGAGAGTTGAGGGCCTGTTCCTAGGATAAGGGATCAGGCTTGGGGAAAAGGAGTAATTTTGAATAGAATAAGATGTCACTCAAATGTTTTCAAGTTACTGTTAAATAGAATGCAGCAAAAACTTGACGCAGGTGGCTTTCTTCACTTGAAGTGACACTTGAGCCGATCCAGTGTCCTGAGTGGGGGACACGCCACATCTGTCCTAGGAAAGTACCAGACACATTCGAGCAATAGCTAGAGCCCAGACTCCCATTCGTTCAACAGAGGGAGTCATCTCCTGCTCATGAAATCCTTTGCTCTTGTCAGGGAACTCCTTTTTGCCTTCAGAGTTCCCTTTCCCTATTGGACTGTGACGCCAGTGTGAAAATATACAGTATTTCTAGTCTTGAAACAAACATAAAAATATTTCTTCATAGTTCCTTATTCCCCCTATCATTCCAATTCTCTAATATTCTTTTTTAGAAGAAAAAAAGCCCTTGGAAGAGCTGTGGAGTTCCCTTTCCTTATTGGACTGTGACGCCAGTGTGAAAATATACAGTATTTCTAGTCTTGAAACAAACATAAAAATATTTCTTCATAGTTCCTTATTCCCCCTATCATTCCAATTCTCTAATATTCTTTTTTAGAAGAAAAAAAAAGCCCTTGGAAGAGCTGTGTGTACCCAACAATTAATTTCTCCTTAAGAGAAACCATAAAAACACACCCTCGGGCGGTGCCTGTAGCTCAACGAGTAGGGCGCCGGTCCCATATGCCGGAGGTGGTGGGTTCAAACCCAGCCCCGGCCAAAAAAAAAAAAAAACAAAAAAAAACACACCCTCTGGGTGAAAGGGTCAACTCCAACTTGAACTTTCTCTGACAAATGCAAACAATGTAACCTAATCATTGGTACCCTTGTATTAATCTGAAATAAAGTTTTAAAAAAGAAAAAGGAAGGTAGAGGTTGCTTTTAATAGAGTTAAATTTAGCAATTCTATGGAAGACAGTGAGGAAACGTGGACAAACTACCGATGTGTGTCAGAGGTGGGTGGCAGCTACGAGGCCACACGGCCCTTTTCATAGCTTGAGGGGCATTAGGGGCTCAGAGTCTGGAGCCCAGGGGCTGTGTTGGGCAGTAGGGCTCTCGGGTTACCTCCTTTGTCTCTGAAGAGCTGCACTTTAGGATGAAGGGTAAATCAGAACCACACCTGGTGCTGCAGCTGAGCCTCCATCCCTCTACTCAGTCTGACTGAGACGGTATCTCAACAATGCTAAGAACGTGAACGTTCATGCCATCCTTCCCAGCCCTCAGCGCCTACTCCATTGCTATCATTTATTTCCCTCAGAATTATATCCTTGAGTGCTCCTTTGGAGTAAATCTGCTGCTGAAAGGTTATTTTACTTTTTGTTTGCCTAAAATGACTTTGCTTCATTCGTGAAGTAGAAATAGCTGGTTCTATGTGGGTAGTTATTTTCTTTCACTTTAAAAATATTCTTTTGTCACCAGAGGTTCATGTTTTATGTTGACTGGCAATATAATTTTGGCTTATGGAAACATTACTTGTGTATTTCTCCCGGCTCTTTTTAAAATTTTGTTTTGCTTGGTTCTCCGGCAGCTTTACTGTTACGAAGTAGGTTGAAAGGGCTTCTTGATGTTACACTGACTTTAGGAAATTTTAGTAACTCACAGTGATTTTTCCTGCCTTCTTTCTCCTTCTGGGGCTCTAATAATACACATCACTTTCTCCCTGGCGTTCTGAATTTGTCTTACCCTGTGATTTCTGCTCCGTTCGTCTATACTTCTTTCCATTTTTTAAAACCTATTTTCCAGATAACTCATTTTCTATTCATGTGTGTCTTATCCAGTCCTCCTCAACCTCTTTCTTGAATTATTGTCCCCTCCAAGGAGCAATATTACACATTTTTTTCCCTAATCATGTCTCAATAAAATTTTAATACAGATATACTATTGGAAAAAATGAGAAAGAGACCCATAAACCTATAAAAAGGTGCTCGATCTCATTAGTATCAGAGATACAAAAATTAAAACCTCAATGAAATGTCATTATATAACTACCAGAATAGCTAATTAAAAAAATGTGTCTATCTATCTATCTATTGCTAAGTGTTAGTATGAATGTGAAGCAACAAATTTTAAATGACCTTTGCAGAGGTATGAATTGGCAAAATTGTTTAAGAAAAGTCTTTGCCATTATCTATGGAAGTTGAAAATCCACATGGTCTTTGATTCACTGATTCCTCGTTTAGAAAGAAATAGATCCACTAGAAATATGGCCACATGCACTTGGAGATATGGACAAGAATGATCACATCATCCTTCAACCAGCTCAAAAGTGAAAACAATCCCAGTGTCCCGGTCTGAATGTTTATGTCCCTGACTCCCAAGCTGATGGTATTAGGAGGTGGGGCCTCCTGAAGGTGTTAGCTCACGGTGAGGAGCCCTCATGAATGGGACCAGTGCCTTCCCAGAAGGGGTCCACGAGATTCACCCTTCACCCCTTCCACCAGGCGAGGACACAGTGAGAAGATGCGTCTGTGAGCAAGGAAGTCTGCTGGCACCAGACACCAAGCCACTGGCACCTTGATCTTGGACTTCTCAGCCTTCAGAACTGTAGGAGATGACATTTCTGCTCATAAACTATTCAGTCTATGGTATTTTGTCAGAACAGTCCACACAGACTGCTGTATCCATGAGCAATTTAAATTAACAATATAAATTGTGGCATGCTACAACGGTGAAGATAAACCGTAGCTACATACACAAGACGAATGAAGCTCACAAATCCAATACTGAACAAGAGAAAGCAGTCTAGACACAAAGAAATAGACATGTCAGAATTCCTTTTATGTAAAGTACAGAAACTTGTA
Organism: Nycticebus coucang; assembly: GCF_027406575.1. Lineage (NCBI taxonomy): Eukaryota > Metazoa > Chordata > Mammalia > Primates > Lorisidae > Nycticebus > Nycticebus coucang. Next base: position 118,134,167 of record NC_069790.1, on the reverse strand, counting down.
AACCTAACTGATGGTGTTAGAGTTCAGGATAATGGATGCTTCTGGAATAGAGCAACAGTGAATCAGGGGTGACGTGAGGGCCCTTCTGGGTGCTTTTTTTCCTGTTTGTGTGGTGGTTACATGCCAATTCCCTTGGGAGGAAGCACACTGAGTTGTGCACATCTGATCTTGTGCTCTCACCGAGATGTTCTGTCTCATCATAAATATGCTTTTGGAAAAGAAATAATAATAGACCTCCCTGGACAGACGGAGGGGAGGGGCGAGAAGGAGGCTTTCGCTGTATGTTTTTCGTATAACTGTTGGTGTTTGAACCCACTACATCTGTTACTATTTCAAAAAAGTTACCTAGCTTCTGACAAAGATGAAAACTGAAGCAGTAAACTGACGGCTCACATGATGGTTCTGAGGTCCATGGGCATTTGGGGGTCTGGGTATGAGGCCAGGTGTCTGAACGTGCCTCACTTGGGCCGCCAGATTCGGAGAAGAACATCAGCAGCACAAAGCTGGCAGAGCTCGTCTCTCCCAGTGAGCTTCTAGACCAGGTGTCCTCAAACTGCGGCCCGCGGGCCACATGAAGCGGCATGAATTGTATTTGTTCCCGTTTTGTTTTTTACTTCAAAATAAGATGTGCAGTGTGCATAGGAATTTGTTCATAGTTTTTTTTATTTTTTTTAAACTATAGTCCGGCCTTCCAACAGTCTGAGGGACAGTGAATTGGCCCCCTGTTTAAAAAGTTTGAGACATAACCTGCAAATATCTTCTCCCATTCTGAGGGCTGTCTGCTTGCTTTACTCACTATGTTCTTGGCTGTGCAGAAGATTTTTAGTTTGATCAGGTCCCAGTAGTGTATTTTTGAAGCTGCTTCAATTGCCCAGAGGTCCTCCTCATAAAATACTCGCCCAGACCGATTTCTTCAAGGGTTTTCCCTGCACTCTGTTCTAGTATTTTTATAGTTTCATGTCTTAAGTTTAAATCTTTAATCCAGTGAGAGTCCATCTTAGTTAATGGTGGAAGGTGTGGGTCCAGTTTCAGTCTTCTGCAGGTTGCCAGCCAGTTCCTTAAAGAAAGATGGAGACTTTACCTCTTTCATGTTTACGTGGATGGAGCTGGAACATATTCTTCTTAGTAAAGTATCTCAAGAATGGAAGAAAAAGTACTCAGCCCTACTATGAAACTAATTTAGGGTTTTCACATGAAAGCTATAACCCGTTTACAACCTAAGAATAGGGGAAAGGGGGAAAGGGAGGGGAGGGAGAGGGGAAGAGGGCGGAGGGAGAGTGATTGGTGGGATTACACCTGCGGTGCATCTTACAAGGATATATGTGAAACTTAGTAAATGTGGAATGTAAATGTCTTAGCAAAATAACTAAGAAAATGCCAGGAAGGCTATGTTAACTAGTATGATGAAAATGTGTCAAACGGTCTATGAAACCAGGGTATGGTGCCCCATGGTCGCATTAATGTACACAGCTATGATTTAATAAAAAAAAAAAAAAAGAAAAAAGAAAAAAGAAAAAAAAGTTTGAGGACGCCTGTAGACTAATGACACAATCTCACTGGAGTGCCTGCCACCAACTTATTCCAGATTTAGGAGAAATCAGAGGAGGTATCAACTTCTCTTTTGGATGTTTCCAGAATTTTTATTTTGTGTCATAGCACATTTACACATGGCTCAAAAGAAAACAGGTGCTCTGAGCTGCTATGCATCTCTCATGGTAGGTTATCTTTTTTTCCCCACTTGCCAAAGAAATAATTGTCTTGAGATATTTTCCAAGACTCCTTAGGAAAACATTACGAAAAAATATACACATAAATTTTCCTTCATGTATTTTGTGCTTCTTAAACATGAAAAGTAACCAAATTCTATGTCATAAAATTCAAAATTTAATCACCCATCCTTGTTGAGTTTATCCAAATATAGTTTTTTTTTTTTATGGTAGTTGAAAGAAGGTATATGTGGGCAAAGCAAGCAGCTAGGTAGGCTAAGTGAGTTATAAATCCTAAATTGTTTTCAAGATTTCCAATATGCAAACCATGATTTTTATTTCGCCATCAAACTCTTTCTTGGGGAAAAAATATTTCACTATAGACAGCTCCTCTGTTCAATTACGGTTTGACTGCGGTTGTGATTCTTGGGTTAAGTCTGTGCTTCCCCGATCGTGAGCCATCCTCTGTGGACTTGCTATGCGGACGTTAAATATATGTACGCTCCTTTCATTCATAGAACTTCTGTTCTTTCATCTATAGCTCAGCTTGTGGTTCCTGGGGTTACACCCTACCCTAGAACAGGAGGAATTTATGATCCCCTTGGCCAGGGACTGTGCATCATAGGATGGCTGAGGGGTGAGCAGAGCAGTGAGCTGTTCCCTGCCCTCCGATTCTATGCTCTAGAATCTATTTCTTCCACTGCCTGTCAGAAAGTGCCTGGGCAGAAGTTCCCTAAATGTGGCCTGGGGACAACGGGGTTCCTGAACACCTTTTAGGGTGTACATGAACTATCAGGTTAAACCATTGTTATAATTATATTAAGACATTATTTTTCTTTTGCACTCTCATCCTCTCATGGGTTCAATGGAATTTTCCAGTGGCTAGATGGCATAAGATTATAATGAATTAAATATGAGAACCCAGCTGCTCCCATTAAGCCAGATATGAAAGAGATTGGCAAAATTATGAAACACCCCCACTCTTCTCATTAATCTCATTTTGTTTGGGGATAATATAGTTTTTTTTTTTTTTAATAGAAGCATGATCTGTTTATAAGTAGTAGCTTTTTAATGTTATCTTAAAATAAATTAATATTTATAAAAATATATCAGTTTCAGTTTCTAATGCATTAAATATTAACATGTAAAACTCATAAAAATAAAAGCTTTTGAGGTTCTCACTTTCTATGATCATAAAAGGGTCCTGAGATTTTTAAAAAATTGATAATTCAGAGGAATTAATCTTAATCGATATACTTGTGTATTCAGGAAGTGTCAGAAGGCATTTATTTTCCTTAAACTTTGAAAAGCCATTGTGCCATATCATTAGTGGAGACAAATTCAGTATTGGTGGCACAACTTTGTTGTGCGTTCTGAATTCCACCTAACAAGAAGAGTAATGTAGGTGTAGCTGTCATTTATAGGAACCTTGGAGAGCAGATAGGCTGAAAGAGAAGAAAGAAGTCTAGATCTCTTTCAACTTTCTTAGACTACTTTATACTTTTTAGACTATGCATTCCCGTGAATAAAAGCTTTTGTTAATTCCACTCAACTCAGTCAACATAAGGGGACGGGTAGAGAACTGTGTTTAATGCACTTTGGGTATTGAATATACATTGTTGAGTAAATAAATGAAGAATGAATGACTCTTTCTAAGAGAGTTAATCGAAATAAAATAATCATCCCCAAATTTAGGAAAAAAACACTAACTATTGCATTCAAATAGCAGTTATTGGCTGAAATAACCATGCTTTTCTGTACTAGAAATAAACATAATTGCTTAATATACAGAATAAGTACCATTGAATCAATACTTAATAATTTGCAAAAATTATAAATACTACTGTTATATACCTAAATAGTTTAGCAAAGTCAACATAGCATTATCGTCATTTTTATTTACTATCTTCTTTTCCTTTGCCATAATGAGGTGGTTGTGGTTAAAATGCAATGATATATCTTTGACTCAAAATAAAACTGACCTTTAATAAAAACATTAAGTTTTATTATATTTAAAATAATGCAAGGTTACTTGTGAGCTGATTTCTGCAATAATATAACATCTGATATAACCCAAAATATGACTTGAACAAAGTCTCAAAAGGTAATTTGAGATTTACAGAGGTCTTTGCTGGAGGCAGCAAAGGGAAAAAGACGTTCCTGACTCACAGCTGGAAGCCTGAAAACCCTCTTCATTCCTGTCTCCCTCCATGTTCTGCCGAACAATCACTTTGCGCTTTTTCTTGCCCTGCAAATAATTCATTTGCTTGTCTTCCTATCTTACGCTCATCTCGCCCTCTCCCATTTCTCTCTCTATCTCTGGGAGATCTGCTCGGATTGTTTCTAATGTAAATTGGCTGAGTTTCTGTAGACACGAGTCTTCCAAAAAGATATTTTTCAGGTTCAACCCCAGATACTTATGAATATTGGAAATAGAATATTTGCAGATGTAACCATCTCATACTTGACTAAGGTCAGCCCTATTCTAATGGCAGACATCCTCAGAAGACACAGAAGCTTGTAACAAGAGAGGCAGAGGCTGGTGGGAGGGCCCACAAGCCAAGGGACATCAAGGATTGACCGTGTTGGAGTTCAGAAAACAACATCCCGAAATGAAAGCCTCAGGAATAGCCTCAGAAGCAGAAGTTTTCTGCTGTCCTTCTGGTTTCCTGCCTCTCCAGGCCCCAAGGCGAGCCATAGAAGCCAGATTCCCTCTTTCCCAGGGCAGGTCATAGGAACACGAACCTCTTTTCCTAAAACGCAGCCATAAAACCTAAAAATATTACTTTTAAGTTTCCCTCTGCCTTTGTGTCAAAACTGCTCTTAAAGGACTTATCTGAGCTACCTTGTATGACTGTGGGTCATAAGACTCCCATTCTAGGAGGGGGTGCTAGAAGGAAGGAAGGAACGCTGCTTAGAGGCCAAGGTCAAGACAGACAGGCCTTGCTGGGTTTCCCCACTCAGTCTATTAGCATTAGATCATATTTTTGGTCTGATCATATTTCTACAAGGCTGTTTGTATTTTGTTGAACCCAGGCATAAAATACATGGACAATTTCTTTGGATCTTCATTCTAAAGATGAATTTGTATGTCATTTCTGCAATGAATCTTTTGTTTCCAATATGAGTTTTCAGAGAACCTTCAGAGGGCTAATGGGAACATCTTTTCTGCCTCAAGAGCTCCAGCCACCAGAAGCTAGCCTTGATACTCTGATTGCAAGGGGGACTTTACCTAACAATTGCAATCAGTGTAACCTGGCTTATTGTACCCTCAATGAATCCCCAACAACAAAAAAAAAAAAAAAAAAAGTTTTGGTCTCTAGAATTATAAGAGAATAAATGTCTGTTGTTTTAAGCTACTCAGTTTGTGGTACTTTGCTACACTAGCCCTAGGAGACTATCACAGCTTGTCTAGAACTTTTCAATTCTTTCTCCACTTACCACTGTGAACATCACAACCAACAGAACTGATAGTTCTTAGAAGGAAAGAACGGGCATCTCCACAGCTACTTAGACGCTGGTGTTTTTGTCCCATCCTCATAAAACTTATGCTATTTGACTACCTGTGTTTGTCTTTCTAAAGACATAATCATTCACACTGCTCAGTTTAGGGGATACTGATGGGAATATAAACTCTTTTCAGGGAATTTTCAGTCTAGGGGAAAGAGACAGAGGAACATGTAATGAAAATTGAGCACACGTGGTTCTTTCTGTAAGCCTAAGAAAATGCAACATGGGCAAAGCAAGTAAGCCCAGAATAATGCTTCCTTCAGTAGGTCTGAGAGGGAAAGAGGACCGTGCACTGACTAAGCACTTGAAAAGAAGGTAGGGTTGGGGAAAACTCATGAGGCCAGATCTTGAAAGACTGAGTATCAGCACAGGTTTGCTTTGACATTTCCTGTGTGAACTTAGGAATATTCTCTAAATCTAAATTTCTCACGTGCAAGATGAGAGAGTTGAGTAGCTATTGCCTAAGGCAGTGTTTTTCAAACTGTATGGTGACATTCATTAGTAGATGATAATTTCAATTTGGGGATTATGAGCAGCACTATGAACAATGAAAATTATTATAGAAAAGGAAAAAAATATATTTAGGGAATAACCAAAGTGCATTCTGTATGAAATACAGGTAAGTATTATTTTAGGAACCTTTCATTTTAGCTGTGTATAGATGTGGGGTATCTGTTTCTGTGTGTATTTTTACCTGGCCAATGTAAAATGATTTTCTTACTGTGAGGTACAGTCCATGTGTTCTAAATACAACCCGTTAAGCACTGAATTGGTAATAACCTATGATGCTTAATCAATATGCCATCAAGTGTGATATATTATTATATGCATACATTTACTTAAAGAAATATATTCAGGGTGGCGCCTATGGCTCAGTGGGTAGGGCACTGGCCCCATATACTGAGAGTGGTGGGTTCGAACCCAGCCCTGGCCAGCTAAAAAAGCAGTGGCAACTGCAACAAAAAATAGCTGGGTGTTATGACGAGTGCCTATAGTCCCAGTTATTCAGGAGGCTGTGGCAAGACAATTGCTTAAGCCCAAGAGTTGGAGGTTGCTGTGAGCTGTGACATCACAGCACTCTACCAAGGCCAACAGAGTCTCAAAAAAAAAGAAAGAAAGAAATGTATTCAATTTAACATGCCAAATTATTATTATCTATAAATGATAAAAGGGCAGATTTAGATATATCTGCTTATATACTTTATATTCTGAACCACAACATGGTCTTAATGTTGGCATCAATACTAGATTATAGGCCCTTATCTAAAGAGTACCATTTATCTACCTGTATTAGGTTTCTTTTTTTTTTGTAGAGACAAAGTTTCACTTTATGGCCCTCGGTAGAGTGCCGTGGCCTCACACAGCTCACAGCAACCTCCAGCTCTTGGGCTTACGCGATTCTCTTGCCTCAGCCTCCCGAGTAGCTGGGACTACAGGCGCCCGCCACAACGCCCGGCTATTTTATGGTTGCAGTTCGGCTGGGGCTGGGTTTGAACCCGCTACCCTCGGTACATGGGGCTGGCGCCCTACTCACTGAGCCACAGGCGCCGCCCTGTATTAGGTTTCTAAAAGTGGGACCAATGCATGAGAATTCTCACAACAAAATTTCTTTTCAGGGTATACATTGCTCTATACTTTTAAATTTGTTGATTTCGCACTCTCTGTTAGGGTTTTTATTTTGAAATCAGTGGCTTACAGACATATTCGCAGCCATGACAGATCATTCCTGGCTATTCTTAACATGTTTTTCCCACATAGATTCAATATGTGCTTTTCTCCAGGATCACCCTTTCCTGATTTAGTCCAGAACTACAGTCCCCAACCCTTGGCCTGAGCTCTGCCTCCCATCCTGCCACCTTCCCCACCCCAACCCTGGTCAGTGGAAAAATGATCTTCTATGAAACTGGTCCCTGCTGCCAAAAAGGTTGGGGGCTGCTGGACTAGAATGTATATTCTAAGGAACAGGATATTAGTTTCATTACACAGAGGCTTAGACAATTCTCTCTCTACTCTCAAGCCTACTGATGGTAATTAACCTTCCCTTTCCTCTCTCCCTATTATAGACATCTCAATTTACTCTCGAGATTATGTCACAAATTTATCTTTTTGTACTTTTGGTTGCTAGTGTCCTCACCTTCTTTTTAGGAACACGTGTAGCTGTCTTTCCTGTCTCTCCTACATGTGGGAGAGATTGCTCAGTGGGCCTGATTGCTCATTTTTCAGGCTCCCGTGTAAAGTAAAGGGGAGGAAAACTGCCACTGCCCTCCAGGGTCTGCAGCTGGGCTTGAGGATGAAACTGACAGAGGAGAGGTGCAGAGGAGTCCTGTGCAGACCTGAGGGGGCAGTTGGAGTCAAGTGCTTGTAAACTAGTCGGAGGAAGGGGAGCAAGTCGAGAAAATGTGACAAGACAAAGGAGCTGGGGCTACAGCAGTGAGTTCTGGAGAAGTGACTCTGAAGATACAGGCTAGGTTAGCAAAGCTTGTTGGTGACAAGAATATTGTTTTTCTCTTGGTACAGGGACGGCAACTTTCATGTGGGGTTTTACATGAATATGAAAGGAAGAATATGAAAGTCAGACTGTTCTTGCATCTGCTAATTTTCAAGTGCCTTTAACTCAACATAATCTTTATGCCAAAGCGGCATGTTTTAAAGCGGCATATTCTGCCCCCCTTCTGTGACATGGGCAGAGGAGGGCTCACCAAGTATTGTAGGTTGCAGTGTGTCTGTGCTGTTTCCACAGGGGGCCTGGAGGCTGCTGATTTTCCTGTGGGGAACTGACTTTGCCCAGAGGTGTCATAACACTAGAGCACGTTAAAGATCAGCTGAAATGTCAACAAACGTTGAAAGAGGACTATTAGCAATGCAAATGTGAGCTTCCAGCACTGGTGATAAGCACAATGAATAAAATTGTAAGCATGTTTTTTTCTTTAAGCTTTTCTAGGTGTATAGTTCTGAACACAGTTCACCATACCCATCTGATGTGCCAGCCAGCTACGCGATGGATTAATCCTCCTGACACCTTCACAGGTGAAAACAGTCCTCAGCTTGCAAAGTTAGTTCCAGGGAGGTTACTATGGCTCACTAACTACTGGTGATGAATAACACTGCTCCACTCACCCAGGTCTCTGGCTTGGAAAGTGGCACTCGGGATTCTGCAGGGACGCCTGTAGAACCAACTTACTGCAGTACTGACAAAACTCCCTTCTCTCCTCAAGGCCATGATGAGTAGGAATGGGATGTACTGAGAACTTAAATAGTCAATTAACACATATTTTGACTATTCTGACACATGTTCCTGACTTTTCTTAGCCTGTTTGGCCCGGGTTTAATACATGCTTTCGGCTTCAGAGAGTCGACTAGCTAGCTGGCCCTGTGGCCAAAGTAAGTGATTTTTTTCTTCTTTGTTATTACTGCTATTCAAATCACAGCTCCTTCTAACTTCCTATAAGTGAGTGACCAGGTGCTATCCTTTATAGTTCAACCCTCAGTCCTGGGGGGGAAGACATTCTCCTTGAAGCTTTTTAGGAAAAAGTTCTTGGAACCTCTTTGGGTTTCCTGACTTGTGGCCCAGGGCCAGTCTTCAAAGAGACCCTGACCACTAACTTCTCTGGCTTCCATCTGACCCAGCAGAGAGGTCCCCACTCTCTGACCTCCCCATGCATTAGAAAGTTGCTGAGGTTACTGATTCTATTTCTTGCTAAAGAACCGAGTTGCATTTGAACTCCTTTTTGGGAGAATAACTAGCGAGGCTGGGCCGTAATTTAGTCACATCTAAGTGTAACTCAAGCTAGAAAGGATTACTTTCATACACTTCATAGTTTGGGAGAGAGGATTTTATTCTTGTAATGTGTCAAAGTGTGTGTGTGTAACATATACACTAGCATTTGACCCTTGGACAACATGGATTATTTGAGCTACCTAAGCCCACTTACAAATGGATTTTCTTCCATCTCTGTCATGCTGAGACAGAAAGACCTCCTTGCCTCCTGTTTGGCCAACTGAATGTGAAGATGATGAGGATGAAAACCTTCGTGATGATCCACTTAATAAATATTAAATTTATTTTTATTCCTTATAATATTCTTAATAATGTTTTCTTTTCTCTAGCTTACTTTATTGTAAGACTACGGTATATAATACATATAACACACAAAATACATGTTAAAATATTGTTTATGTTATCAATAAGGCTTTTGGTAAACAACAGACTATTAGTGGTTAAGATCTGGGAACTCAAAAGTTGCATGCAAATTGTCATTGTGCTGGGGCCCCTGAGTTATTCAAGGGTCAACTGTGTATATGTGTGTATGTGTGTTTGTATACATGTATGTAAAAATAAAGATCATAACCACACTGAACAGAAATATGTATGTATTAATATGAGGATGTGTGTGGTAATGAGAATCTTATGTTGCAAAATGGGACATTTTTTCCCCTTGGAATGTCTAGAATAAAATCTTAAATTCATCATTGAGGATAGTTAGAATAACAAAAAATTTTCTAATGTACTTTGAATGAACCATGACTGAATCTGCATAAATACGGCTTTGAGAAGAAGAGTTAATTATTAAGGCATGCCGTTTTTCCCCTTTCTCTTTCGAATTGTGAAGTAAATAAAAATAATTTTGTATAGAAATGGAATTTAAACTGGTCACTGGTGATTAAGCCAATGTTTAAGAGGTTAGGTTTCCTCTTGAAACTTTAATTATCTCTAAGGGTTATGAAGATCAAACAAATCCAAGTTTATTTTGAAATAAATAAAATCACGTATTTTTTAAAACAAAGCTGTTTCTAACTCATACTCCTTGAGCTCCCACTGTATCTTGGGTAGCCACCTTGCATTCTATAAGGCGTTCTTGGGGCTCAGATACCAATACCCCCTAATATGGTTCTTTGGCCCACGGAGTGCTTTGATTAAAAGGAAATTAAAGGAAATTAAGAGCCTCAGAGCAAAGGTCTCTCTCTGGGCTTTCCTTTCTCCTCATCTTTCTGATCCTCTTTCTTTCTCAAAGCACCAGGGGAGAGTCTGTCTGGAATTTTCTTATCTGACTAGGGAAGCTTCTTTCCAACAGAAACACAACTGTTTTCAGACCTCCTCCCTAAGAATCTTATCTAATAACCAGGAAAGCTCAACCACTGGAGAAGAGTTGAGCCTGGGAACATTCACCATGCCCAGACAGATGCTTCATCAATTCTTTTGAGGGCAGCTCTGAGACTTACCTATTTGTATGTTAAGACAACCTTTATTTACAGTGAAGTTCTGCCCCTCACCTTCCTGTCACTTTTTCCCAGAACTTAGAAGAAATTTCTCCCAGGTCATTTTTCTGTGGGCTCTCTCATTTCCCTAAAACATGGTTTACTCCTATACCTCCCATTCTTCTATGAAGAAGAAGATACAAGAGTCTGTGCAACAGAGGCAAAGGTCGGAAAAAGGGAAACAAAACGTTTTACAAGTTGTCCCTTTAAACTCCCCCCATCCTTTTAGGGAACCAAAATCAGGCCTGAGGCCAGTGATCATAGGGCAGGAAATACTCTTTGCTGTTTTCTAGTATATTAAACCACAGGAGATGGCTCAACAAAATTATCCAGACAAGAATGATGAAACCAAAACCACCAATTATAATTAAACAACACTCTCCTGAAGCCAGTTTGCTTGACACTGGTCACGTAGACCCAAGGCCAACTGCTGACCCTCCCCCACCCAACTTTAAAAAGCCCTTTATTTTTGTTTAAAGCAGAATGGTAATCTCTGGGATGCTGATCAGCCGCCCTCCTCATTTACTGGAAAATTAATAAGCTTCTCTTTCCTTTGTCACTGATTCAGCCCCAGAGACAAGGACGGACCTTCCTGGGTGACTGGGTCCTCCTCCTCCCAGGAGCCCCTGTGCTTAACATCTGTCGATTCACTTCTTATACTTTTTTAATCCTCAGAGTCCTCCTGTTGCCAGTGCATTTTCAGTGATCCTTTAGGGTGGAGGAGAACTGTTCTCTTGGACCCTATGGATTCCATATTCTTCTTTTCTCCATTTGAGAAAAGAAAAAAGTAAATATAGCATCACAGTGTTCAATGGGTGCTTCAAACTGCCCTACCCCCAGTCTCAACCTTTTCACATTAACATTATTCCAAGAGCTAGATTTGTTTTTCATGCTGAAGAAAGTGGCCTTCCTTAGAAAAAGTCAAGAAGGTTGTTTGCAGATTTCAACTGCGGTGTGCTTACAACTGCGGTGTGCTGTAATGTGTTTTGAGAGTGAGTTAGAAGAAAGTGATGAGTGGAAAGGGGAGACCATCCAAGGCTCCCAGGCAGGAAGAGATATGGAAGTAATTTTTCAGCCATCTTTTAGAATCTGAACATGTGTGTGACTAGCCATCAAGAAGAATTTGGTTTATTTGCTTTTCCTGATAATAGTCTGTGCCTGACCCCTTTCTGAGTAGTATAGGCACGATGGTAGAGTTCCTTCTACTTTTTGAATCTTCAGAAAGCTTGAACTTTTTACATCATCAACTTACTTTGCTTTAAAGCTTCCCTGCTTTCCACTATAAATAATGGGTAATTCAGATGCAAAAAGACAAAAAGTAAAAATTATTACACTTTATACTTGAAAAGATCTAGGAAGCTTAATTAACTTTCTTTCCTTCCTTATTAATTATTCTAAATCGATTTTTAAAACCTCATATCATGCTCTATTTCCTAGAAATTTACATTTTTATGATAAAATTCTATCCACATTTACACCCCCCACATTTTCATAGGTCTGAGTTTTTCAGTTGCAAATAATAAGAACTTTTTGGACAAGTAAAACAATTGTTGTGATCTTACCAAAAGAAGTAGTAAAACCATTACGAAATGCTTTCTTAGAAGAAAAGAATTTTCTCCATTGATTGTTTAGCAATTTTGATATAATAATTCTCTATACAATCTATTGAAGCTATGCAGTGCAGAGAAAATATTATGGATTTTACCTTAATATACTTTTTCTATGTATTTCAAGAACTCTGCCTAGGAGCATCAAACCTTAAATTATTCTTTAATTGGCTGGCAGCAAATAGCAATTTCAACTTCCAAGCAGCAGCAAGGCCAAATAGGAGAAGACTTCTGTAATGGCTTGTACCTACAAAGAAGTGTGGCTGCAATGATTATCTACAAACTGAGGTATAAACATGACACAACCAATATAGGGGATTAAAAAGGAGGAAAAAGAGTTTGTTATCATGAAAGCATTTTGCTTTGGAAAATAGCTGGGTGTCCGTCCCGACACACAACCCTTTATATGTTCTGGCCTATCACATATAGTTATTCGAAATGGTTGATTAAAAAATTCCAAGCACATTTAAAACAATGACGGACTAGAAAAGTAATTGCCAATTTTAATTTTCACCATTCTGTGCAACAGTTGACTGTAAAAGTACTGGCAAAATACAAACACTTGTCAATTTCCCTCAGCTCATAAACATGGGCATATGTCTCTTAGCATTATTTTCTTTTCAATTAGGATTTAAAAAAATTTTTGCTCATAGGCAGATGGTCTTGTTAGAAACATAAAACCTTGCCTCTTGCATGTGCTGCATTTCATGCCCTTTTAATCTTTTTTTTTTTTTTTTAAAGTAAAAATCTCTCTATATATCTTGAACATCTTGGAAAATCAGGAGCCAATGTAGAATGATCACGCCACTTACTCATGTCCCAAAAGATGTTACTGACTTTATATGAGCACACATGGCTTGCACATAATGGATAAGGGGAAATTTTACATTTTTTTTGAGGCAAGCGTCTCCCGCTGTTGCCCTCAGTAGAGTGCTGTGACGTCACAGCTCACAGCAACCACAAAGTCTTGGGCTTAAGTGATCTCTTGCCACAGTCTCCCATAGTCTTGCACCTGCCACAACACCTGGCTATGTTTTCTTTTTGTTGCAGTTGTCATTGTTGTTTAGCTGGCCCCGGCTGGGTTTGAACCCACCAGCCTCGGTGCATGTGGCTGGCGCTGTAACCACTGTGCAACGGGTACTGAGCCAGGAAATGTTTACATTTTATATTAATTGTTTAAGAATAAAATATAATTTTATTTGGTGACATTTGACATTGCACCAAATGTCAAAAAGGTGCAAAGAATTTAAAAAATAAGGAGACAGTATGCTAGATCTCACATTACATAGAAGATTCATTACTGTCTGGAGATGGAAGGTAGGATTTCTAGAAGTTACACTGCATGGAGAGCACTAGACTGGTAAAGTCCCCAGAGAGCATGTCTTAATTTAAAAGGAGCATTTAATTTGAGCCACTGATGACGTCTTTGTTTGTATTTAAGGACATGGTGGATCATGGTGATGCTGGCCAGTGCATCCTCCACTTCCCTCCGGAGAGTCTTCTGGAGGTGGACATGTCCCGGGCCCTTTCTGCTCAATAATATAAGCAACGACTTGGAAGTGAAAGCAGAATCAAGACATTTTCAAATGAACCAAACTTAGAAGTTTTCATACAGCTTTCAGAGCAAGATTAATATGCTCTAAATCAGTGGTTCTCAACCTTCCTAATTGCCGCGTTGTTACAAATGGAAAAAAGGGGTTGAGACCCACAGGTTGAGAACCGCTGCACTAAATAGATTGGAATAACAAAATAATACTATACAATCCAGTAGGATTAAGTGGAAAAAACACTGGTTTAGGGCAGTGCTGTGGCTCAAAGGAGTAGGGCGCCAGCCCCATATGCCGCAGGTGGTAGATTCAAACCCAGCCCTGGCCAAAAAAACCCCCAAAAACCAAAAAACCACTGGTTTAAATTTAAGGTGCAGATATAGATAATAATGACTGGATATCATTTTATATAAAAATGGTTGGAAGACCACACAAAAATGCCAGGTGTGCCAGGAGCAGGATAAACAACGTTGCATTAAAAGTTAATTGATGTACTATTAGTAAGTATTGAAGTATCTGATTGTCCAAAGCAAAGTTCTGGACAGAGTTAAATGTATACAGTCTTACTCCATTTGGCCCTAATCAGGACATATGTGAACTTCTGTATTTATGCCATCATCAGAAAGACATTGAAGAATATGATGAAATTCAGGGGAAGGTAGGATTCCAGGGAACAACTATTGGAAGCATGGATGTTCATCCCGGAGATGGACAGTGGTCTCCACATACTTGAAGGGCTGGGAAGTAGCAAGTGTATGCTTTCTGTATTTTTCCCTGTACAAGGCAGAGCTAGGATCACTGGTTCTAAATGTGAGGATGACAATTGTGACTCAGAGGACACAGGAAACCTCTACCACATTGAGAGATACTATTAACTGCTGCATGAGAGACTGAGGTTCCTGATAGGCATAGGGAGTAGCTGGCTGGAACGTCATGAGCTGGCTTCCTACCAAGCGTGCAAATTTGGGTGGGATGATCTCAAACCTTGTTTGCCTTAATGCTTTTATGATTCCTCCTGCCTTAAGAGTTATCAAAAAACATCTACCCATTATTTTTGTGGGTGTGTTGATTTGCTATAGGATGGAAGGTTTAATTTTCTGAGGAACTTAACTGTTTCAGTATTCTTTAAGATTCCAGGGTCAGTGGGGGAATCCATCAGTGTTGTTACCTAATGAGATATTGCTGATTCATTTGGCCTAGGGAACAGGAGGGAGGCCAGACTTTTGAAGGGGACGGGTGCCGTCATTCTTGTCTGGGGTCTTGAACCTCTAGGACTGCTTTTCTAGTCCTGCTGTAAGCCCTACAGAGCCTTAGGATGTAAAGAACCCCAGAAATTGCAGTGAGGACCTGGGTCAGATGGAAGAGAAACATGGACACACATGAACTGAACTTGTCCTAAAAGCAGATAGATGATAATGGGGGACCAACCTGGACAGCCAATGATTAACAAAGGGTGGTCAAAAACAAAACAAAACGAAACAAAACAAGTCAGTTATTGGGTTGATAGGTAGACAAGGCACATGATCAAAGAACTTACAAACCTTAAATATATTAGGGCAGCTCCACCCAGAAATATGTGCCACAGTCCAGCGTGGTCACTTAAACCCTAAAATTACATTCACCCAGGGAGGGGTGATGGTTTTAAAAGCAGCAACCACTGAGCAAAAAATGGTACTGCCTTTAAATGTTCCTTGTTTATGGGGACATTCAATCACAACTCATCACTTTATAGTAATTACTGAATTTCAATGTGTCACATTTGGACTCATTAAAAAGATACTAATTACACTTTAATTATGTAATCAAAACAGAACAAACCTGGCAAGTGAGTGAGTAAGAGCCCTGGATGAGAACTGATGTGTTTGTGTACCCACTGTCACTCACAGAGTGATTTGTTTACCAAGACACATTGCTAGTTTCTGTCTGCTAAGCTTTCCGGGGAGAGACAGTCTCTTGGCCATGATAACTTTTTCTCTGAGTGTTGCCTAGAAATTTGGTGTGCTACCAATACTATTCTGGGGCTGGTGGGAGAGAAGGGAGGCTAACTATTTCCCTAAAGCTACTGCGAATCCTAGAAGACTCTATAATGCTGGGCCTTAAGCAGTGTGGACTGTTCTCGCCCTTCACTGCCATTGTTCTTTTTTTCTTTTTAGAGACAGAGTCTCACTCTGTCGCCCTCAGTAGAGTGCCCTGGCATCACAGCTCACAGAACCTCCAGCTCTTGGGCTTAAGCAATTCTCTTGCCTCAGCCTCCCAAGTAGCTGGGACAATTGGTGCCCATGACAACTCCAGGCTATTTTTTGTTGCAGTTTGTTTGGGGCCAGGTTCGAACCCGCTCCTTGGTATTTGGGGCCAGAACGCTACTCACTGAGCCATTTTGTTTACCTTGTAAATTCTTTGTGTGTAATCCCAGCTTGTTACACATAAGCCATGGCCTCATAAATTGCCTTTCAGGGTCTCTCTCTTCTTCAGATTCTCCTCACAATCTCCTGGGCATAGTTAGTGTCCCTCGGAAACCCATCTGCCTCAGTCTCTCACATGTTAGCACATTCTCAATGCCAGGCTATGGGTGTACATTGGAGGACATCAGAAATCATGTGTTGTTTCTTGCCAGGATATTGTTGGGATAATTCCAGCTGATGATACCTCAAAGCCAACTCCAGCAATGATAAATTACTCTCTGACAAGACACAGGTAAGATAACTTAAAGTTTCTCTTTTTATACTGCTATATTCAATGTTACAATGGAAGCACTGTTAGGACTTACAGTTACATACTATGACAATTTATTTATTTAATCGGGTTTGCTACAAGATTTTCTTTTATGTCTAGAAACTTGTGTTCAGTGACATTGGGTTGGAAGATCATATTGTACCTGTCATTGTTCTGAGAGCTTTACTATTCATTTTATTTTTCCCCAGCAGTGGACAATTTATTTATACACACACACACACACACAAACACACACATACACACATATATATATGAATATATAAATATATAAACACATAAAATCCGGGCGTTAAATTACTTCCAAAATCATTTTGGAGTGAGGAGATAAGATGGCTGACTGAAGCCAGCTTTCCACAGAGGCTCCCATCCAGTAGGAGAGTTAAAGGACAATAATTCAGCAAGTAACCTGGTGGATTTGAGCTGCACTAAGAGAGAAGGTTGTAGGTGCATGTCAACCCCGCTGAGGCGAGCTGCGACCACAAGGATACAAACAAAAGGTACAAAATCCATCAGCAAGTGGACTGGAGTCCCCTCCCCCAGGAGAACGGCTCAGAGTGCCCCACAAACAATCGGGCAGAGTTCAAAGGTCCTCCCACTACACTCCATGGGAGAGACCCTCTAAAAACTGGACCTACCTCCCCTACTAGGGTGCCACGGCGTCCTCCTGCCAGGCATAAAACTGTATAAACTGTATATCATCTCTACCTGGAATTCTAAGCTCCCAGCACTCCCCTTTACTCACACTGAGGTCTGGAGGCCAGTCCCGGTCGGCGGAGAGGGGACCGCACCGGAGTGGCAGTTCCCTGAGGCACAGTGCGACAGCCGTCTTTTGGTGACAATACGGCCAGGCATAAAACTGTGTAAAGCTGTGTGTGTTCTCTGCCCGCAACCCAAGGCTCCCAGCGCTCCCAGCGCTCCCCGCACACCCCTCTGCTCTCGCTCCAAGGTCTGGAGGCCTGTCCCCAAAGGGTCCAGACTCTCGGGCGATTGCTTGAGGGGTGTAGACAAAGCTGGGCTGCAGCCAGTCGGTGCAGACTCGGGGGTACAGGAGCGGAGAGAGGACAGTTGGCCGGAAGGGAGCTACACTGGAGCAGCAATTGCCTGAGCCATAAAACAGCAGCCCTCTTTTGCTAGCAATACGGCTCACTACAGAATATTCTGAAGCCACACCCGCTGTCTCCCTGGGCAACCAGAGACTCTGAGTATAGGATTTGCCTGAGGCTACTCTAACTTGCAAACCGGGGAAACTCCCAGGGCGGGGCTGACGCAGAGGTCCGCTTTACTAAACCTAAGATGAGCCTGGCCCTCAGGGGATTGTCAGCCTACAGACAATACAAGAGCAAAGACAAGTTGATTTGGAACTCAATTCAGCTTCTCTTCTGTAGGGGAACCGCAGAGTTGTTCTGTTCTGTCAGTAACATTAATCAGGGGCAAGACTGGACCTGAGTAAACCCCCCCCCAACCTTCAAGCGCCCGAGGTTGTCAGGCCTCACCTCCTCCTGCTGGAGAGAGGCAGAGCGCAGTGGCCTGGCAGACTTCCTTGTGATTCAGGCAGGTGCAAACTCCTGGAGTACCGATTCACTACAGTCAACTGGGTCAGCCAACTGCAGGGCTATCAGTGACTGGGTGTGACAGCGGTGCAAGGTGGGGAAGGAGGCATCAACCTTTCCAGACTGATCTATTGGCTGGGTGGCTCCTCCTGACTCCACGCAGCACTGGAGCAAGCCACACCAGAGTAGTCACCAAACCTGCTGTGATCCAGTTCCCAGAGACCTCTTAAACTCTCTCACCTGAGACAGGTGCAGACTGAGACAATTGATTTGGACTTTTTGAACTGAACCAATCGCTTGAGGACAAATCAGGTGGTGCCCTGGGTGCATGGTGGTAGGAAGGTTTGACTTTTCTTTTCCAACTGTTTGTCGGTGGGGGGTGGGTTGACTTAATTGCTGTTATTTCTCGACAGGTGAGACGTCAATCCAGAGTATCTGTTTCACTAGGGTGGAACAGAAACCAGCTGAAAACAAGACAGAACCACTTAGCTCCACCACACCAGACAGGGCCCCAATTTCTCAGGCCACAACACTGTACAGGCCCTTGACAAAGCCCCAGGGGAAAAAATCAGAGGGAGTAAAACAACCATGGGGCAGAATCAGTGGAAAAACTCTGGTAACATGAATAACCAGAATAGATCAACCCCCCCCAAGGAAAGATATGGCAGATGCAATTGAAGATCCCATTCATAAACAACTGGTTGAGATGTCAGAAATCGAATTCAGAAATTGGATTGCAGACAAGATTAAAAAAGTGGAATTAGGAATTCAAGGAGAAATTCAAAAGTTGTCTCAAGAATTTAACGAATTTAAAGACAAAACCACCAAAGACTTAGACACACTGAAGCAAGAATTCGCAGCCCTCAAAAATATGAAAAATACAGCAGAATCCCTCAGCAACAGAATGGAGCAAGCAGAAGAAAGGATTTCTGACATCAAAGATAAAGCCTTTGAACGCTCCCAAACTCTCAAAGAGGAAGAGAAATGGAGAGCAAAAATGGATCATTCTCTCAGAGAGCTCTGGGATAATTCGAAGAAGGTGAATATCCGAATCACAGGAGTTCCAGAAACAGATGAAGTGGCCTTGCTGGGCACAGAGGCCCTTCTGCATGAAATTATGAAAGAGAAATTTCCAGACATGCCTAGAGATTCTGAAATTCAGATAGTGGACAGCATCAGAACCCCAGCATGACTCAACCCCAATAAGACATCCCCCAGGCATATCATAGTTAAGTTCACTAAAGTTAATATGAAGGAGGAAATCCTCAAAGCTGCCAGGAGAAAGAAAACCATTACCTTCAAAGGGAAGAATATTAGAATGACTGCAGATCTCTCTGCTGAAACTTTTCAAGCCAGAAGAGGGTGGTCACCGACTTTTAATCTCCTCAAGCAAAATAACTTTCAACCCCAGATCTTGTATCCAGCCAAACTGAGTTTCATTTATGATGGAGAAATTAAATACTTTAATGACATTCATATGTTGAAGAAATTTGCCATAACCAAACCAGCTCTTCAGGATATTCTCAGACCTATCCTCCATAATGACCAACCCAATCCTATACCACAAAAGTAAACTCACTCAGAAACTTCGGATCAAACTCCAATTTCCACACTGGCAAAAGGATTAAAAATGCTCACTGGACTTTTGAAAAAGTCGATACCCAAAACTTCACCAGACTTATTAATATTCTCCATTAATGTGAACGGCTTAAACTGTCCTCTAAAGAGGCATAAGTTAGCTGATTGGATACAAAAACTCAGGCCAGATATTTGTTGCATACAACAGTCACATCTTAACTTAAGAGACAAATACAGACTCAGGGTGAAAGGATGGTCATCCATATTTCAGGCAAATGGTAATCAGAAAAAAGCAGGTGTTGCAATTTTATTTGCAGATACAATAGACTTTAAACCAACAAAAGTAAGGAAGGACAAGAATGGTCACTTCATATTTGTTAAGGATAATACTCACTATGATGAGATCTCAATTATTAATATCTATGCACCCAACCAGAATGCACCTCAATTTATAAGAGAAACTCTAACAGACATGAGCAACTTGATTTCCTCCAGCTCCATAATCGTCGGAGATTTCAACACTCCTTTGGCAGTGTTCCTCCAACAAGAAGCTGAGCAAAGAAATCTTAGATTTAAACCTAACCATCCAACATTTGGATTTAGCAGACATCTACAGAACATTTCATCCCAACAAAACTGAATACACATACTTCTCATCAGCCCATGGAACTTACTCCAAAATCGATCACATCTTAGGTCAAAAGTCTAACCTCAGTAAATTTAAAGGAATAGAAATTGTTCCATGCATCTTCTCGGACCACCATGGAATAAAACTTGAGCTGAGTAACAACAGGAATCTGCATACTCATAGAAAAACATGGAAGTTAAATAACCTCATGCTGAATGATACCTGGGTCAGAGATGAGATTAAGAAAGAAATCACCAACTTTTTTGAAGAAAACAACAATGAAGACACGAACTATCAGAACCTCTGGGACACCGCAAAGGCAGTTCTAAGAGGAAAATTGATAGCACTGCAAGCCTTCCTCAAGAGAATGGAAAGAGAGGAAGTTAACAAGTTAATGGGACATCTCAAGCAACTGGAAAAGGAAGAACATTCCAACCCCAAACCCAGTAGGGGAAAAGAAATAACCAAAATTAGAGCAGAATTAAATGAAATTGAAAACAAAAGAATAATACAACAGATCAATAAATCAAAAAGCTGGTTTTTCAAAAAGGTCAATAAAATAGATAAACCTTTGGCCAACCTAATCAGGAAAAAAAGAGTAAAATCTCTAATATCATCAATCAGAAACAACAAAGACGAAATAACAACAGACTCCTCAGAAATCAAAAAAATCCTTAATGAATATTACAAGAAACTGTATTCTCAGAAATATGAAAATCTGAAGGAAATTGACCAATACTTGGAAGCACGTCACCTTCCAAGACTTAGCCAGAATCAAGTGGAAATGTTGAACAGGCCCATATCAAGTTCAGAAATAGCATCAACCATACAAAACCTCCCTAAAAAGAAAAGCCCGGGACCAGATGGTTTCACGTCAGAATTCTACCAAACTTTTAAAGAGGAATTAGTACCTATATTACTCAACCTGTTCCAAAAGGTAGAAAAAGAAGGAAGACTACCTAACACGTTCTATGAAGCAAACATCACTCTGATCCCCAAACCAGGAAAAGACCCAATATGAAAAGAAAATTATAGACCAATATCACTAATGAATATAGATGCAAAAATATTCAGCAAGATCCTAACAAACAGAATCCAGCAACACATCAAACAAATTATACATCATGACCAAGTTCAGTTTTATCCCAGGGTCTCAAGGCTGGTGCAATATACGTAAATCTATAAATGTAATCCAGCACATAAACAAATTAAAAAACAAAGACCATATGATTCTCTCAATTGATGCAGAAAAAGCTTTTGATAATATCCAGCATCCCTTCATGATCAGAACACTCAAGAAAATCGGTACAGAAGGGACATTTCTTAAACTGATAGAGATTATCTACAGCAAACCCACAGCCAATATGGTATTGAATGGAGTTAAATTGAAATCATTTCCACTCAGATCAGGAACCAGACAAGGCTGCCCATTGTCTCCATTGGTTTTTAACATTGTAATGGAAGTTTTAGCCACCGCAATTAGGGAAGAAAAGGTGATCAAGGGTATCCATATAGGGTCAGAAGAGATCAAACTTTCGCTCTTCGGGGATGATATGCTTATATATCTGGAAAACACTAGGGACTCTACTACAAAAGTCTCAGAAGTGATCTAGGAATACAGCAGCGTCTCAGGTTACAAAATCAACATTCATAAATCGGTAGCCTTTATATATACCAACAATAGTCAAGTTGAAAAAACAGTTAAGGACTGTATCCCATTCACAGTAGTGCCAAAGAAGATGAAATATTTGGGAATTTATCTAACAAAGGATGTGAAAGATCTCTATAAAGAGAACTATGAAACTCTAAGAAAAGAAATAGCTGAAAATATTAACAAATGGAAAAACATACCATGCTCATGGCTGGGAAGAATCAACATTGTTAAAATGTCCATACTACCCAAAGCAATATATAATTTCAATGCAATCCCTATTAAAGCTCCACTGTTACACTTTAAAGATCTTGAAAAAACAATTCTTCATTTTATATGGAATCAGAAAAACCTCGAATAGCCAAGACATTACTCAGAAATAAAAACAAAGCAGGAGGAATTACGCTACCAGACCTCAGACTATACTACAAATCAATAGTGATCAAAACAGCATGGTATTGGCACAAAAAGAGAAGTAGAAGTCTGGAACAGAATAGAGAACCAAGAGATGAATCCAGCCACTTACCATTATTTAATCTTTGACAAGCCAATTAAAAACATTCAGTGGGGAAAAGATTTCCTATTTAACAAATGGTGTTGGGTGAACTGGCTGGCAATCTGTAGAAGACTGAAACTGGACCCACACCTTTCACCATTAACTAAGATAGACTCTCACTGGATTAAAAATTTAAACTTAAGACATGAAACTATAAAGATACTAGAGCAGAGTGCAGGGAAAACCCTTGAAGAAATCGGTCTGGGTGAGTATTTTATGAGGAGGACCCCCTGGGCAATTGAAGCAGCTTCAAAAATACACTACTGGGACTTAATCGAACTAAAAAGCTTCTGCACAGCCAAGAACACAGTAAGTAAAGCAAGCAAACAGCCCTCAGAATGGGAGAAGATATTTGCAGGTTATGTCTTGACATAGGTTTAATAACCAGAATCCACAGAGAACTCAAACGCATTAGCAAGAATAGAACAAGAGATCTCATCGCAGGCTGGGCAAGGGATTTGAAGAGAAACTTCTTGGAAGAAGACAGGCACGCGGCCTTCAGACATATGAAAAAATGCTCATCCTCTTTACTCATCAGAGAAATGCAAATCAAAACTACTTTGAGATACCATCTAACTCCAGTGAGACTAGCCTATATCACAAAATCCCAAGACCAGAGATGTTGGCACGGATGTGGAGAAAAGGGAACACTTCTGCACTGCTGGTGGGAATGCAAATTAATTCATTCCTTTTGGAAAGATATATGGAGAACACTCAGAGATCTAAAAATAGATCTGCCATTCAATCCTGTAATTCCTCTACTGGGCATATACCCAGAAGACCAAAAATCACAACATAACAAAGATATTTGTACCAGAATGTTTATTGCAGCCCAATTCATAATAGCTAAGTCATGGAAAAAGCCCAAGTGCCCATCGATCCACGAATGGATTAATAAATTGTGGTATATGTACACCATGGAATATTATGCAGCCTTAAAGAAAGATGGAGACTTTACCTCTTTCATGTTTACATGGATGGAGCTGGAACATATTCTTCTTAGTAAAGTATCCCAAGAATGGAAGAAAAAATACCCAATGTACACAGCCCTACTATGAAACTAATTTGGGACTCTCACATGAAAGCTATAACCCAGCTACAACTTAACAATAGGGAGAAGTGGGAAAGGGGGGGGTGGGTAGAGGGAGGGGAATCGGTGGGATCACACCTGTGGTGCATATTACAGGGGTATTTGCGAAACTTGGTAAATGTAGAATGTAAATGTTTTGGCACAGTAACTGAGATAACGCCGGAAAGGCTATGTTAACCACTGTGATAAAAATGTGTCAAATGGTTTATGAAGTGAGTGTATGATGCCCCATAATCATATCATTGTATACAGTTAAGATTTAATAAAAAAAAAAAAAGAAAAATGGAATAAAATATGTGAATCAAAATTGAGACTTTCAGCTTTTTATCTTATCTCCAGAATGACTCCATAATGCGCAGGGTTTAAACCTCCAGTGGGTATAGGATCAATCAAGTGTCCTGTTTCTTCTTAACAAGAAACCTGGAGAAAGACAATAGCCTCAGGCTGTTAGTGTTTGATGAAAAGTGAACACAGTCCTGGAATCCGAGCAGATTCACATGAGACCTGCTTTTTCAAAAAGGAGCGTATTTGCTTTATAAATCGTACAAATTTAGAGTAATCACTAAAAAAAAATTCTGCTTTATTTAATTTACATGACCTTTTCTTACAAATTCAAAGTAGTGGCAGTTAAGGTTTGGGGGCTTGTTTTAAAGTTCCCAATCAGAAGGCTCCAGCATCTGCACAAGCCTCTGTGGCCAGAGTTGGGGCGTCTCTAGCATTTTGGTTGTTCCATATGAATGCAGGACAGATAAACATAATGTCAGGGCAGCTATTCTCACCATATCTGGAAGAACACTAAAAACAGAAAGACAACTTATAAAAACCATCTGAATGGGAGGAATATAAATGTGGTTATTAAATAAAAAATATTACTTTAAAAATCTAAATCATAACCATTCTGGTCAATTTCTAACTCTGATTCTGAGTGCTTCCCTGCCCCTTTTATAACCTGTAGGAGTTTGTTATAATGGACTGAATAGTAGTCTTGTTATATAATTATCTTATAATCCATTGATCATGTTTGAAGTCTACCTATGATGATACTTGTCATGGGAATAGTTTTTAATTTGAATATGGTCAAGCGTATTTGTATTTAATCCGTTGATCATGTTTGAAGTCTACCTATGATGATACTTGTCATGGGAATAGTTTTTAATTTGGATATGGTCAAGCGTATTTGTATTTAATCCGTTGATCATGTTTGAAGTCTACCTATGATGATACTTGTCATGGGAATAGTTTTTAATTTGCATATGGTCAAGTGTATTTGTATTTTCTTCTTGACCTACCTTTTGCTACCCAGATGTCATAAAGGTATTACTTACATTTTCCCCTAATATTTTTAAAGTTTTCTTTTTTAAACTATTTAAATTTACTTTGTTTTCACTGAATCTACTATCATTTCTATGCATTTTTTGTTTGAGGAGAATCTATTTTATTTTTGTCAAATATTGAAATCCAATTAATGCAACATCATTTTTATTTTCCTTTCTTTATTAATTCTCCATGTTCCTCTATAATATGCCATGTTATTCTATTATATGTATGGGTCCATTTATAGACTTTTTATCCAGATTAGTGGTCTGTGTCTCTAATTGGTGCATGTACTACTTGCTTTAAATACGATAGCTCAGTGTATAGTAAGCATCTGGTGGGGAAATATTTCTCTCTGCTTCTTTCTTTTTTATATGCAAACTTTTATGAGTGTTAAAAGTTGGCCCCAATTTTAGAAAAGGATTTTTGATGTAGGAAAAAAAAATCATGATAACAGCTCATAGTTCCTATCTTTACCCAATGAAGTGTTGTGGAAATAAAATGAACTGGAAACCAGATGTGGGGTTAAAACTTAGCTACCAAATTTGAGATACAAGAAAAATAGAAAAAGAGTTACTCCTGCTGAAACTCACTTCTCTTAGCTGATAAATGGGAACAACGTTCTTACTTCTGAGGATTCCCCAGGAGGGTTGACCACGGTTAAGGTTAATGAGGTACGTGGCGCATAACGCATTTGTTAAATGGTAAAATGCTGTTACTGTCATCATTGTCATCGTCACAATCAGTATGCAGTATGATTTAAAGAGCAATGAGAAGTCTCTAACTCAAAATCCCTTGTAGCGTATGATTATTGCTGAAATATCATGCTCCAAGTCCTAGGGAAAAAAAAAACCCTAGGAAGTCGTTAATGTCTCAATGGGGTGTAGCAAATGAGAGTTCAAGTTTGATTTTCGGTATCATCCAGGGACTTGGGGTATATGTCCAGGAGCTTTTGCTTCTTTTGAGTAAACTCAAATATAATTTAATTTCTAAAGCACAGGAGTCTGCTCCAGGTGGTACGGAGCCCATGCCTCATGGAAAGAGAATAATGTACCTGCAAAGGAGGGCACCAAGAGATAGGAATGAGGTATCAGGATGGTCTGAGGCCCAGACGACCGACGTCCTTAGGAGCCCTTCACCCTCCACTGGGATCTAAGTGAATATTGCCCAGGATTCATGGAACCAGAGGCAGCCGCTGCACTTGGGAATGTGTTGTGATGGGTGAATGCACATAGGTGGGAGTTTGGGAAAGCCCATTTAAAAAGTCTTTGTGGGAAAACACAAAGGGCCTGGAAATTTGTTGGACAAATCTGAATAAGAACAGATAAACTCTACAGGTGGCTGGTGACAACATTCGCAAACCAACCAATCTGGTTCTGTCCTCTGACTTTTCCCACAACCCAGGCAAGACCTACAGGCTTGTTCTATCCTCCTTTCCTTGAGTCAAGTGGTGGGGGATCTAAGAGAAAAGTCCTGGAGCAAAATCAGGCAGGTGGGACGTATTGTGGCGGCAGCAATGGGTGGGGATGTGGAGGGGGTTCCCTTCCTACCATGGACATTACTGGCAGAGTGGGACTTGGTCACTTTCCTGCCCTCTAACCATGACCCTCAACCTCATTCGTGGCTGCCAAAGCTTGTTCTAACTCACTCATTGTTCTTTCTTTTCTTTTCTTTTTTTTTTTTCCAGTTTTTCCCTCATATCCAAGGAACACAGAAACCTGCAGTGTTCCCTTTCTGAGACTAAAATCATACAGAGGAGACAGGCAGTCAACATTGTTTTTTTTTTTTTTTTCTTCTTATTTTGAGCAGCATGTCCCTAAAATTGGTGTCTGAGTGGCAAGCATGTTTAATTTGATAGACCTATGCTGATTACCAAGGTGAGTGGGGCTGCATCGTCCTTTGAACTTGTTTATTTGTTTGAAGGAGATAGCGTTGAAGAAAGAGGAAAAATGAGAAGCCTGTAAATTTATTATGTTCTTGAAATGAGGGAAGGGAGAGAGAAATGAATTCATGTAGTCATTTCATAGTTGAATGAAGCAAAACCGACTCCAGGAGCCCCTCTCAACAGCACCCCTTTATCATTCCACAGCCAACTGTTGATTCTCCTTTGCATTCATACTCCGGATTTCTGAGCACAAAATGCTCCCCTTTCTTATGGCCTTTTTTACAACCAGGTCTAGCCTGTCTTCAGATTAAGCCATACTTAAGTGACCAACCTACTAGCAATACACATTCACCCTTGGTAACAGGCCAAGAGCCACAGGTATACAAAAGGTGAGGGTAAAAAAAGAAAAAAACATTCCAAGTACACAACCTTCTCCAGTATGCACAACCTTGGAGAAAAGATTGGATCTGTGTACCCAGATCAGTGATCTAAAAACCCTATCTTTTAAAATTTTTACTTTGCTTTCCCCTCAAAAGACCTGCTTTTAATTTAATGTGCTAATATAGGACTCCTTATGTGTAGCTGTTTAATATAATTATGTTTAAAAATTGTTGTATATTTTAAAGAGTGCAAGAAAGGCTTAGCTATTTAATTTGAGAATTTCTTCTTATCTTCTCAATAAGCGCATATTCAGTGGAGCTTTCACATACAATTAAATTTAAGTTAGAAGTAGGATTGTGTGAAGCTAAGTGAGGATTAAAAATAAGAATTCCACGTCTAAAAATGGTCTGGCACACTGCGTGCTACGGTGCATACGTGCTTTCCAGATAAACATAACTACTCTGAGGAAGAAAATAATTAAGTAGGGCAATTAAATATATAGTATCGTTCTAAAAAAAGCAGTTTTGAGTAAAAGTGGTATACTGAATTTTTTTCCTATTACATTAAATGGAATATAATATTATTCTAAAATAAAGTTTGCCTTTTAATGCTAAATTACATGATCGAACAAAAGGCCAAGAATATAAAAAATACACTAGATATTTATAATAGCTCAAAAAGTATATATATATATGATTGAATCTGTAATCCAGAACCATACTTTAAAATACTTTCTTCAGCTCTGATTTAACATAATTTTGTAAACGATATCAATTACACAATTTCAATTCACAACTGACCAAAAGGTGGCATAAAATTCAATCTTGTGCTGATACAAATAAATACATTAAATGTCTCCTGAATACTTTTTAAGGGAGGATTTGCTCAAATCTTTTAAATTAAAAGAATGCCTTTGCATTAGATTACTTGTGAATGTGATTTCTTTTTTTTTTTTTTTTGTAGAGACAGAGTCTCACTTTATCACCCTCGGTAGAGTGCCATGGCATCACACAGCTCACAGCAACCTCCAACTCCTGGGCTTAAGTGATTCTCCTGCCTCAGCCTCCCAAGTAGCTGGGACTACAGGCGCCCGCCACAATGCCCAGCTATTTTTTGGTTTGCAGTTCAGCCGGGGCCGGGTTTGAACCCGCCACCCTCAGTATACGGGGCCGGCGCCCTACCGACTGAGCCACAGGCGCCGCCCACAGTGTGGCCAAAGGACACATCTAAATGTTCTACCAAAGTCAGCTTTAAAATTCATTAAATGAAATTAGTCATTAAAAAAGTTTCTGTATTTATCTTACAAATTTAAAAACGCACAAGGGTTTTGGCAAAGCAACTGTAATAGAACTGGATAAATTGCAATTTTTTTTTTTTTTTTTGAGACACGATTTTACTTGGTTGCCCTTAGTAAAGTACTCTGGTGCAGAGCTCACAGCAACCTCAAACTCTTGGGCTGGAGTGATCCTCTTGCCTCAGCCTCTTGAGTGAGTAGCTGGGACTACAGGTGCCCACCACAATGCCTGGCTTTTTTTTTTTCTTTTTACAGAGACAGTGTCTCACTCTTGCTCAGGATGGTCTCCAACTCCTGAGCTCAAGCAAACCACTTGCCTCAGCCTCCTAGAGTGCTAGGATTACAGGGGTGAGCCACTGTGCCTGGCAATCGCAAATCCTATGCGCATTTATAGGGTGAAGTATTTGAGGAAAGGGTACTAACTGTATCATGAAAAAAATGTGAAGCAATCTTTATGTCACTTGGTCTTCTTATATAAACTACCTACAAGAATCTGTTATATTCACAAGCTCTGAGAAACATACCCTTGTCATTTTGTAGACATTTATTTTATTTCCACATCTTGGCTATTGTAAATAATAAGCTGCAATAAACATGGGGGTGCATATATCTCTTCAAGATCTTGATGTTAATTTTGGGGGGCTAAATACTCAGAAGTTGAATTACTGAAATATAACTCTATTTTTAATTTTTTGAGGAAACGCCATACAGTTTTCCATATCAGTGGCACTCTTTCATTCCCACCAACAGTGTATGTGAGTTCCAATTTCTCCATATCCTTTTTTATTTTTATTGTTTGGGATTCACTGAGGGTACAAAGAATTAGGTAACACTGATTGCATTTGTTAGATAAAGTCCCTCTTATACGTGTATCCCACCTCCTAGAGGTGTGCCAATCACCGTGACCCTGGCCCTCTCCCTCTGCCCCTCTCCCCACTTGCTCATCCCCATATCCCCCACCATGTATTAGGTCATCTCCTGCCTTCATATTAGAATTGAGTACATTGTATTCTTGCTTCTCCATTCTTGTAACATTTTACTAAGAAGAATGTGTTCCACCTCCATCCAGGTTAATACAAAGATGTAAAGTCTCCATCTCTTTTAATGGCTGAATAGTATTCCATGGTATACAGATAACAGATTGTTAATCCATTCCTGGGTTGGTGGGCATTTAGGCTGTTTTGGCATTTTGGCAATTGTAAATTGAGCTGCAATAAACAGTCTAGTGCATATGTCCTTATGATAAAAGGATTTTTTTTTTTTTCTGGGTAGGTGCCCAGTTAAAGGGATTGCAGGATCAAATGGGAGGTCTAATTTGAGTTCTTTGAGGATTCTCCATACTTTCTTCCAAAAAAGTTGTATTAGTTTGCAGTCCCAGCAGCAGTGCAAAAGCGTTCCCTTCTCTCCACATCCACACCAGCATCTGCAGCTTTGAGACTTTGTGATGTGGGCCATTCTCAAAGGGGTTAGGTGATATCTCAGGGTAGTTTTGATATGCATTTATCTGATGATTAGGGAGAATAAACATTTTTTAATATGTTTGTTAGCCATTCGTCTGTCTTCTTTAGAGAAGGTTCTATTCATCTGTCTTGCCCAGTGATGTATGGGCTTGTTGGCTCATTTTTGTTAATTAGAGTTCTCTATACATCTTAGTTATCAAGCTTTTGTCCGATTCATAATACGCAAATATCTTTTCCCACTCTGAAGATTGTCTGTTTGCTTTAGTTGTTGTCTCCTTAGCTGTACAGAAGCTATTCAATTTAATTAAGTCCCATTTGTTTATTTTTGTTATTGTCACAATTGCCATGAAGTCTTTTTCATAAAATCTTTCCCAGGCCAATATCTTCAAGTGTTTTCCCCACACTTTCTTCAAGGATTTTTATTGTTTCATGCCTTAGATTTAAATCTTGTATCCATCTTGAATCAATTTTTGTGAGTGGTTAAAGGTGCAGGTTCAGTTCAGTCTTTTATATGCGGATATCCAATTCTCCCTATTTATTAAATAGGGATTCTTTTCCCCAGTGTGTGTTCTTGTTTGGTTTGTCAAAGATCAGGTAGCTGTAATATGTTAGTTTCAACTCATGGTTTTCTATTCAGTTCCAAATGTCTATGTTTCTATTTTTGTGCCAATACCATGCTGTTTTGATCATGATGGCCTTGTAGTATAGCCTAAAGTTTAGTAGGCTGATGCTCCCAGCTTTGTTTTTATTACTAAGAATTGCCTTGGCTATATGGGCTTTTTTTCTGGTTCCATACAAAACAAAGAATTACTATTTCCAAATCTTGAAGGTATGATTTTGGTATTTTAATAGAGATTGCATTGAATTGTTAGATTGCTTTGGGAAGTATAGACATTTTGACAATGTTGACTCTTCTCAGCCATGAGCATGGTATGTTCTTCCATTTGGTAATATCTTCTGCTATTTCTTTTCTTAGGGTTTCATCATTTTCATTACAGAGGTTCTTCACCTATTTTGTTAGGTATACTCCTAGGTATTTCATTTTGCTTGAAGCTACTGTGAAGGGAATTCTGTCCTTGATTAGCTTCTCAACTTAGCTGTTATTGGCACATAGAAAGGCTACTGATTTGTGGACGTTGATTTTATATCCTGAGACACTGCTATATTTTTTGTCTTCATATGCTTGATTTTTTATTTTATTTTATTCTTCAATAATAACCATCCTAAGACGTGTTGGTAATATGTCATTGTGGTTTTGATTACATTTCCCTATGATTAGTGATGTTGGATATTTTCCTGATATGCTTCTTGGCCATTTATATATATTATTTTTTTGAGAAGTGTTTATTCAAGTTACTTTTTGCCCATTTGAAGATTGGGTTATTTACATTTTTTACTATTGAGCTGGAAGAGTTTCTCATTTTTTTGGAAAATGCTTTATCAGACATATAATTTGCAAATATTTTGTCTTATTCTATAGGTCTCCATTTCACTCTGTGATTGTTTCCTTTGCTGTAAAGAAGATGCTTTAGTTTGATATAGTCCCACTTGTTTTTGCTTTTGTTATTGCACTTTTGATGCTGTCTCCATGAAATCATTGCAAAGACCAATGTCATGAAAATTTTCTTTGTTTTCTTCTATAAGTTTTACAGTCTTATGTTTAAGTCATAAATTCATTTTGAGTTAATTTTTGTGTGTGATATTACACAGATCTTATCAATGTATCATCTCTAAGGAGTTAGACCTGCATAACACTTTGTATTTTGAAACAGTACTTTTCATATCTATAAATCTTATTTAAACCATCTCATTTCATAACAATGCTATTACTTTATGACACTGGCTGATAGATGGATAGTAAATCTTGAGTTTATGG
The DNA here is from genome assembly GCF_027406575.1 of Nycticebus coucang. Classification (NCBI taxonomy): domain Eukaryota; kingdom Metazoa; phylum Chordata; class Mammalia; order Primates; family Lorisidae; genus Nycticebus; species Nycticebus coucang. Next base: position 118,102,545 of record NC_069790.1, on the reverse strand, counting down.
GACTTTTCTGAAAGAGGAGGCAGGGTTAGATGGTATTTAGATGGCTGTGCTCTTATGGAGGCATTAGGAAGAGCCCTTCCCTCTACCTTAGTATTACATGTTATCCATGCAGAGTTCAATTACTCTTTAAATATTCAGGTAGACAACATCTTTCCTTTCCCTCATAAAAATTCCATGTTCCTGAGTTTCAGATGCAGCTCACGCCAGCCATCACAATTCTGGGCACTCTTTATTGCCTCTGTGGACATACAAGCTCAATAAAGGAAGACCCTAATACGTAAAGCGATCACATATACAGTTTTAAAGACTAAAAAGATGTATTAAACATTGTCTAGAAGAAACATGTTATAAGAAGTGCTTTCTAGGACTCTCCCCAAACCCATGACACAGCCAGGGAGAGTAGCTGAGAGTAGGTGACCACTAGTTAGGATGCTTTCCACTCAGGAAACACATCTATATGAGGCAGCCAGAAATACAACTCCCTTGCCCTGGTGCTAGCCCATAGACCTTTTCTGCCATTTTCACCTGTAGTAAAGAATCTCCTGACATTTCTCACTGAGAGTTTTATAGCTTCAGAGTCTTTTTCTAAAGAGAGAGAGAGAAATAAATAAACTACCCATAAATAGTAACAAAATCTAGCACTCCTGATCACTGTATAGGAGCTTTATACATGATTTCTTTGAACCCACAGCACAGTTCTGTGACTCACATCAGCATCTTCTTCCTCATCTTCACTTGCTGTTCACCATCCATACGTCAAGAAATTAAGGCTTAGAGATTTTCCCAAGATTGCATGTTTAGTAATTGGTAGTGCTGGGCTCTAACCCAAGATGAAGACCCCACAGTCAAACTCTTACCCCCTGCACTATGTTCTTTTTAAAGAGTTCCCTAAACCAAGACAAATCAGTGGCTTTCCAACCTGAGAAAAAAGTCACCCAGAGAGTTCCAGTCGTTATTTCCGAACTGAGAAAGAACTTTTCTGTACTTATCTCAAAATCTGATAGTTTATTGGTAGCACCTACTTTATTGTACTCTCTGAAATTGTGAAGATATTGCATGTGTTCAGAGGCATGACATAGGTTTAGACATTTATTTTAAGAGAATAATGATATTGGCCAATTTACTAGCCTATGCCTGTCAATTCTTTTGAAACTAAAAACTATTTGACTTATTGCATCATGTTTGAAACCATATATTCCATTTTACTAAGCCTCAGATTAAATCAAACTTCTTTTTTTTACACACTATTTAGCTACTAATATCAACAGTATTTCATCCAATCTACCCAGACTTTCAGAGGGTTTCTTAGCGTGGCATAGGGCTTATGACAAGGGACAGTGTGGTTGGTAGGATGTGACATTACAGGGGAAAGAATATTTTCTTTCTTCCCCGCTTTAAAATTTATCTTCAGGAATTGAAGTTAAAGAAAATTATTTTTTATCCAGCTAAAACTAAATATAATAAATGTACATTATATTTATCTCCGAAGGAGTTTCTTTAGCCCTTTGTGATATGTATAGTTGTTGTGTTGTCTTGTTATAAATATTGAAAAAAATCTGTGGTGATTATGTAGGAGCTGACTTTGGAGATAAATGTCAACATGAATTGGTTTCTCTGGCATTTATTAGTAAATCAATTTTATTCTGTGTAATTAATTATAAGGTTATAAATAATTTAAATAAGAGAGGAAATGCAGTCTTCAGATACCTCCAAATCATAAAAATTACTTTTAAATATGTCAGCCTGCCTTAGCAGTCTATTGTCTTATTACATGAATTAAAACCAATAAAATACTCATAAAACACTCTGCTTTCTTTATGAAGATTTCTCCCAGGTCCTCAGTTTTTCTTTACAAAACCTTCCTCTTTCTTATAGTTTGACATTTATCCTTAAGGATTAGAAGATAAACTTTGGAACAAAGTTAGAGAGACTTTTCGTGAACTATAATCTGTATAGCAATCAAACTTTAATTTTAATTTGGAGAGGAATGGAATTACACGTAGATTTTAGTGATTTGATGTTTTTGACATATAAAAAGATGTTGACTTTAATTTTCCTTGAGTTTTTTGACTGTTAATAATATCTTTGATCTACAGGTATCAGATATTGAGCAAACTTGAGGAAGTATATGCCAAGAGATTAAAAAGTGTAAAACAAACAGATCAGATAAACTTTGACAATTTTATGGACTCCCTTGCACATTTTTTTTGTCTTTTTTTTTTATTAAATCATAACTGTATACATTGATATGATCATGGGGCATCATACACTCCCTTCATAGACCATTTGACACATTTTTATCACAATGGTTAACATAGCCTTTCTGGCGTTATCTCAGTTACTGTGCCAAAACAATTACATTCTACATTTACCAAGTTTCCCAAATACCCCTGTAAGATGCACCACAGGTGTGATCCCACCGATCCGCCTCCCTCTACCCAGCACCCCCCCCTTTCCCACTTCCCCCTATTGTTAGGTTGTAACTGGGTTATAGCTTTCATGTGAGAGCCCCAAATTAGTTTCATAGTAGGGCTGAGTACTTTGGGTACTTTTGGGTACTTTTTCTTCCATTCTTGAGATACTTTACTAAGAAGAATATGTTCCAGCTCCATCCATGTAAACATGAAAGAGGTAAAGTCTCCATCTTTCTTTAAGGCTGCATAGTATTCCATGGTGTACATATACCACAATTTATTAATCCATTCATGGATCGATGGGCACTTGGGCTTTTTCCATGACTTAGCAATTATGAATTGGGCTGCAATAAACATTCTGGTACAAATATCTTTGTTATGTTGTGATTTTTGGTCTTCTGGGTATATGCCCAGCAGAGGGATTACAGGATTGAATGGCAGATCTATTTTTAGATCTCTAAGTGTTCTCCATATATCTTTCCAAAAGGAATGTATTAATTTGCATTCCCACCAGCACTGCAGAAGTGTTCCCTTTTCTCCGCATCCACGCCAACATCTCTGGTCTTGAGATTTTGTGATATAGGCTAGTCTCAGTGGAGTTAGATGATATCTCAAAGTAGTTTTGATTTGCATTTCTCTGATGATTAAAGATGATGAGCATTTTTTCGTATGTCTGAAGGCCGTGCGCCTGTCTTCTTCAGAGAAGTTTCTCTTCAAATCCCTTGCCCAGCCTGCGATGGGATCCCTTGTTTTTTTCTTGCTGATGCGTTTGAGTTCTCTGTGGATTCTGGTTACTAAACCTTTGTCAGAGATATACCCTGCAAATATCTTCTCCCATTCTGAGGGCTGTTTGCTTGCTTTACTTACAGTGTTCTTAGCTGTGCAGAAGCTTTTTAGTTTGATTAAGTCCCAGTAGTGTATTTTTGAAGCTGCTTCAATTGCCCGGGGGGTTCTCCTCATGAAATACTCACCCAGACCAATTTCTTCAAGGGTTTTCCCTGCATTCTCCTCTAGTATTTTTATAGTTTCATGTCTTAAGTTTAAATCTTTAATCCAATGAGAGTCTATCTTAGTTAATGGTGAAAGGTGTGGGTCCAATTTCAGTCTTCTGCAGGTTGCCAGCCAGTTCACCCAGCACCATTTGTTAAATAGGGAATCTTTTCCCCACTGAATGTTTTTAATTGGCTTGTCAAAAATCAAATAGCGGTAAGTGGCTGGATTCATCTCTTGGTTCTCTATTCTGTTCCAGATATCTACTTCTCTGTTTTTGTGCCAATACCATGCTGTTTTGATCACTATCGATTTGTAGTAAAGTCTGAGGTCTGGTATTGTGATTCCTCCTGTTTTGTTTTTATTTCTGAGTAATGTCTTGGCTATTCGAGGTTTTTTCTGAATCCATATAAAGCGAAGTATTGTTTTTTCAAGATCTTTAAAATACGACAGTGGAACTTTAATAGGGAGTGCACTGAAATTATATATTGCTTTGGGTAGTATGGACATTTTGACAATGTTGATTCTTCCCAGCCATGAGCATGGTATGTTTTTCCATTTGTTAACATTTTCAGCTATTTCTTTTCTTAGAGTTTTATAGTTCTCTTTATAGAGATCTTTCACGTCTTTTGTTAGGTAAATTCCCAAATATTTCATCTTCTTTGGCACTACTGTGAATGGGATAGAGTCCTTAACTGTTTTTTCAACTTGACTGTTGTTGGTGTATATAAAGGCTACCGATTTATGGATGTTGATTTTGTAACCTGAGACGCTGCTGTATTCCTTGATCACTTCTAGGAGTTTTGTAGTAGAGTCCCTAGTGTTTTCCAGATACACAATCATATCATCTGCGAAGAGCGAAAGTTTGATCTCTTCTGACCCTATATGGATACCCTTGATTGCCTTTTCTTCCCTAATTGCGGTGGCTAAAACTTCCATTACAATGTTGAAAAGCAATGGAGACAATGGGCAGCTTTGTCTGGTTCCTGATCTGAGTGGAAATGATTCCAATTTAACTCCATTCAATATGATATTGGCTGTGGGTTTGCTGTAGATGGCCTCTATCAGTTTAAGAAAAGTCCCTTCTAGACCAATTTTCTTGAGTGTTCTGATCATGAAGGGATGCTGGATATTATCAAAAGCTTTTTCTGCATCAATTGAGAGAATCATATGGTCTTTGTTTTTTAATTTGTTTATGTGCTGGATTACATTTATAGATTTACGTATATTGAACCAGCCTTGAGACCCTGGGATAAAACCGACTTGGTCATGATGTATAATTTGTTTGATGTGTTGCTGGATTCTGTTTGTTAGGATCTTGTTGAATATTTTTGCATCTATATTCATTAGTGATATCAGTCTATAATTTTCTTTTCTTGTTGGGTCTTTTCCTGGTTTGGGGATCAGGGTGATGTTTGCTTCATAGAACGTGTTGGGTAGTCTTCCTTCTTTTTCTACCTTTTGGAACAGGTTGAGTAATATAGGTACTAATTCCTCTTTAAAGGTTTGGTAGAATTCAGACGTGAAACCGTCTGGTCCCGGGCTTTTCTTATTAGGGAGGTTTTGTATAGTTGATGCTATTTCTGAACTTGATATGAGTCTGTTCAACATTTCCACTTGATTCTGGTTAAGTCTTGGAAGGTGGCGTGCTTCCAAGTATCGGTCAATTTCCTTCAGATTTTCATATTTCTGAGAATACAGTTTCTTGTAATATTCATTAAGGATTTTTTGGATTTCTGATGATTCTGTTGTTATTTTGTCTTTGTTGTTTCTGATTGATGATATTAGAGATTTTACTCTTTTTTTTTCTGATTAGGTTGGCCAGAGGTTTATCTATTTTATTGACCTTTTCAAAAAACCAGCTTTTTGATTTATTGATCTGTTGTATTATTCTTTTGTTTTCAATTTTATTTAATTCTGCTCTACTTTTTGTTATTTCTTTTCTTCTACTGGGTTTGGGGTTGGAATGTTCTTCCTTTTCCAGTTGCTTGAGATGTCCCATTAAGTTGTTAACTTCCTCTCTTTCTGTTCTCTTGAGTAAGGCTTGCAGTGCTATAAATTTCCCTCTTAGAACTGCCTTAGCGGTGTCCCAGAGGTTCTGATAGTTTGTGTCTTCATTGTCGTTTTGTTCCAAAAAATTGGCGATTTCTTTCTTAATCTCATCTCTGACCCAGCTATCATTCAGCATAAGGTTATTTAACTTCCATGTTTTTGTATGAGTATGCAGATTCCTGTTGTTACTCAATTCAAGTTTTATTCCGTGATGGTCCGAGAAGATGCATGGAATAATTTCTATTCCTTTAAATTTACTGAGGTTAGACTTGTGACCTAAAATGTGGTCAATTTTGGAGTAAGTTCCATGGGCTGATGAGAAGTATGTGTATTCAGTTTTGTTGGGATGAAATGTTCTGTAGATGTCTGCTAAATCTAAATATTGGATGGTTAGGTTTAAATCTAAGATTTCTTTGCTCAGCTTCTTGCTGGAGGATCGATCCAACACTGCCAAAGGAGTGTTGAAATCTCCGACGATTATGGAGCTGGAGGAAATCAAGTTACTCATGTCTGTTAGAGTTTCTCTTATAAATTGAGGTGCATTCTAGTTGGGTGCATAGATATTAATAATTGAGATCTCGTCATATTGAGTATTACCCTTAACAAATATGAAGTGACCATTCTTGTCCTTCCTTACTTTTGATGGTTTAAAGCCTACTGTATCTGCAAATAAAATTGCAACACCTGCTTTTTTCTGATTACCATTTGCCTGAAATATGGATGACCATCCTTTCACCCTGAGTCTGTATTTGTCTTTTAAGTTAAGATGTGACTCTTGTATGAGACAAATATCTGGCTTGAGTTTTTGTATCCAGTCAGCTAACCTATGCCTCTTTAGAGGACAGTTTAAGCCATTCACATTGATGGAGAGTATTGATAAGTCTGGTGGAATTTTGGGTATCGAGTTTTTCAAAGGTCCAGTGGACATTTTTAATCCTTTTGCCAGTGTGGAAGTTGGAGTTTGATCTGAAGTTTCTGAGTGAGTTTACTTTTGTGGTATAGGATTGGGGTGGTCATTGTAGAGGATAGTTCTGAGAATATCCTGAAGAGCTGGTTTACTTATGGCAATTTTTTTCAAGATATGAATGTCATTGAAGTATTTAATTTCTCCATCATAGATGAAACTCAGTTTAGCTGGATACAAGATCCTGGGTTGAATGTTATTTTGCTTTAGGAGATTAAAAGTTGATGACCACTCTCTTCTGGCTTGAAAAGTTTCAGCAGAGAGATCTTCAGTTATTCTAATATTCTTACCTTTGTACGTAATAGTTTTCTTTCGCCGGGCTGCTTTGAGAATCTTCTCTTTCATGTTAACTTTAGTGAAGCTAATTATGATATGTCTGGGGGATGACTTATTGGGGTTGAATCGTGCTGGGGTTCTGAAGCTGTCTGCTATCTGAATTTCAGATTCTCTAGGCATGTCTGGAAAATTTTCTTTCATAATTTCATGCAGAAGGGCCTCTGTGCCCTTCGAGGCCACTTCATCATTCTCAGAAATCCCAATAATTCGTAAATTGCTTTTTTTCAAATTATCTGAGAGCTCTCTGAGTGAGTGATCCGTTTTTGCTCTCCATTTCTCTTCCTCTTTGAGAGATTGGGAGCGTTTGAAGACTTTATCTTCAATGTCAGAAATCCTTTCTCCTGCTTGCTCCATTCTGTTACTGAGGGATTCTCCTGTATTTTTCATATCTTTGAGGGCTGTAAATTCTTGCTCTAATGTGTCTAAGTCTTTGGTGGTTTTGTCTTTAAATTCGTTAAATTCTTGAGACAACTTTTGAATTTCTCCTTGAATTCCTAATTCCATTTTATTAATCTTGTCTGCAATCCAAATTCTGAATTCGATTTCTGACATCTCAGCCAGTTGTTTATGAATGGGATCTTCAATCACATCTGCCGTATCTTTTCTTGGGGGGGTTGATCTATTCTGGTTATTCATGTTACCAGAGTTTTTCCGCTATTCCACCCCATGGTTATTTTACTCCCTTTGATTTTACCCCTGGGGCTTTATCAAGGGCCCGTACAGTGTTGTGGCCTGAGAAACTGGGGCCCTGTCTTGTGTGGTGGAGTTAAGTGGTTCTGTCTTGTTTTCAGCTGGTTTCTGTTCGATCCTATTGCAACTTCTACTCTGGCTTGAAGTCTCAGCTGTGTGGAAAAATCAGCAATTAAGTCACCCCGCCTGCCCACCTCTGGCCCCAGTTGGAAAAGGAGAATAAAACCTTCCTACAACCGCACACCCAGGGCACCGCCTGAAAAGTGCTCAGTCTATTAGCCCAGTTCAAAAGGTCCAAATCAATTGTCTCAATCGGCACCTGTCTCGGGTGGGAGAGTTCAAGAGGTCTCTGGGAACTGGATCACAGGGGCCTGGTGACTCCTCTGACATGGCTCATCCCAGTGCAGCATGGAGTCAGGAGGAGCCACCCAGCAAACAGAGCAGTCTGGGAAGGTTGACGTCTCCTTCCCCACTTTGCCCCTCCGTCGGACCCAGTCACTGGTATCTCTGCAGATGGCTAACCCAGTTGCCTGCAGTGAACAGACACTCCAGGGGTTTGCACCTGCCTGAATTGCAAGGAAGTCTGCCAGGCTCCCGCAGACTGCCGCTATTTAGCAGGAGGAGATGGGGCCTGACATCTTTGAGTGCTTGATGCAGGTGATGGGAAGGAGGTGTTCACTCAGGCTTAGCCCCGTCCCTGATGGGTGCTGTTAACAGAACAGAACAGACAACTTTGCGGGGTTCTGTCTCTGTTCCTGCCAAAATCGCCTACAGAAGACAGGCTGTTCTGAGTTCAAACGTCTTTGCTGCTGGAGGTTTGTGTCCTCTTTGCTACTGAAGGCTTGCATCCGATCACCTCTCTGGGTCGGCCCCGCCCTGGAAGCTTCCTGGGTTTGTGAGCAGTGTCAGGAAATCCCCCCCTCACCGGTGGCCTCCTCTGGTTGCCCAGGGAGACAGGTGGTGTGGCCTGAGAATATCCAGAAGTGAACCGTTCTGCCGTTAAAGAAAAAACGGCTGTTGCTCAGCCTCCAGGGAGCTGCCGCTCTGGTGTGGGCACTCAGCCGACCCTTTTCTCCTCTGTCTTGTGCCCAAGAGTCAGCACTGAGCAGCCACAGTTTATGCTGGGTCCACACCCCTCGAGAGATCCCCCAAGAATCCGAACTCTTGGGGGACAGGCCCCCAGACCCCGAGTGGGAGTGGGGGGGAAGCTAGAGTTTCATTCAGTTTTATGCCTGGCCTGTTGCCCTCCTGGGGAGGGCTGCTGCACCGCACCGCAGGGAAGTGCCACCAAGGCTTGATTTCCCCTCCGCAGAGTGCCCTCTCCTTGCTCACATGTCTCAGAGTCAGCGCTGACCTGACGCAGCTCGGGCACTGTGCACTCCCCTCGAGAAATCACCCAAGGATCCAAACTCCTGGGGGATAGGCCTCCAGACCCCGAGTGAGAGTAGGGGTGCTCAGCGGGGAAGCTAGAGTTTTATTCAGTTTTGTGTAGTAATGTTGCCTGGGGAGGGCTGCTGCACCGCACTGCAGGGAAGTGCCGCCGAGGCGTGACTCCCCCTCAGTCCGGTGCCCTCTCCTCGCTCGCGTGTCTCAAGAGTCTGCGCTGACCAGTCGCGGCTCGGGCACTGTGCGCTCCCCTTGAGAAATCACCCAAGGATCCGAACTCCTGGGGGACAGGCCTCCAGACCCCGAGTGAGAGTGGGGGGGAAGCTAGAGTTTCATTCAGTTTTATGCCTGGCCGTATTGATGCACCGCACCACAGGGAAGTGCCGCCGAGGCGTGACTCCCCCTCAGCCCGGTGCCCTCTCCTCACTCGTGTGCCTCAGAGTCAATGCTGACCAGTTGCAACTCCCCTTGAGAAATCACTCAAGAATCCCAACTCCTGGGGGACAGGCCTCCAGACCTCAGTGGGCGGGAGGGGAGTGTTGGGGATTCAGGGTTGCCGGCAAAGGATTTTTAAAGTTTTATTCAGTTTTATGCCCGGCAGGAGAACGCCACGGCACCCCAGTAGGGGAGGTAGGTCCAGTTTTTAGAAGGTCTCTCCTGTGGAGTGTAGTGGGAGGGCCTTTAATTTCTGCCCGTTTGTTTATTTGTGGGGCTCTTGAGCCGGTCTCATGGGGGAGGGGGACTCCCGTCCGCTTGGTGGTGGATTTTGTACCTTTTGTTTGCGTCCTTGTGATCACAGCTTGCCTCAGCGGTGTTGATGTGCATTCTTCAACCTTCTCTCTTGGTGTGGCTCAAGTCCACCAGGATACTTACTAAATTCCTGTCCCTTAACTCTCCTTCTGGACGGGAGCCTCTGTTGAAAGCTGGCTTCGGTCCGCCATCTTGTCTGCTCTCCTCCCTTGCACATTTTGTTATGGAAGAAAAGGGCATTTTCATCATATTTCTATTATGAAGTCACTGAATTTTTAAAGTCCTGATCTCTGAAATCCAGTTTCAAAGGAAGTTTTATAGTCATCTACAAGGCCCATCACTGAGTATAAGGGGTAGGTGAGGTATGGAGTTGGTGGAGATCCTAACCTCTTCCTTCACTCCATTTTAATCTCTCAGCATATTAGACTTTGAACTATTTTATTTTAAGAACGTATGCCCAGATCAAAGATATTTGTATCTGATTTCAACACATTTCAAGTAGAGAGTAATTAAATACATTTGTTTTCATTATGTTTACCATCACTCACATTTTTTTACTATTAAAATAAAATTAGCTCAATCTTAAAAGACTATATACTCTATGATTCCAACTAGACCATTCTGTAAAGGGCAAAACTATGGAGACAGTAAAAAGATGAACAATTAGTGGTTACTAGGAGTTGTGTGGAAGGGAGGGATGGACAGTGGAACATGGAAAATTTTTCAGCAATGAAACTATTTCGTAGGACACTCTAATGGTAAACACATGTCACTATGCCTTTGTAAAAGCCCATAGAATGTCCAACACCAAAAATGAACCCTAATGTAAGCCACGGGCTTTGAGTGATTCGGATGTATCAGTGTAGGTTTATGATGTCGGACAATTAAGTTTGCGAACTTGCTGCTGGGTGCTCACATTAGCAGCACTGTAGAAACATCTCAGTAAGGTTTCATAACCTTAGTATATCAGTGTCTCACAGCTGTGTTCGTGTTGACATGTGGTGCTCTCTTGCTGAGTGGTGTTCATTATTGTTGTTGCACGTTTTTGTGTGTTATCATAAGAATGTTGGAGCTTGAATTAGAGCAATGAAGAAACACCAAGTTTCTTGTTAAACTTGGCAAGAGTGGAAGTGAAATCAGGGACATGTCAGCTAAGTTTATGAGGATAAAACCATGAAGAAAACAAAATGCCCCGGATTAAATGTTTTACTGAGAAAGTACTGAGGAAAGAGAAAGTATCACTGATGAAGAGAGGTCAAGGCAGCCAGTGATGAGCAGAACTGATGAAAACATTGCAGAAATTCATGATACTGTGCATCAAAATCATTGGCTGACTGTGAGAAGCATAGCAGACCAAGCAAACATTAATAGAGAAACAGGAAAATCTTAACTGAAAATCTTGGCATGAGAAAGGTGTGGCTCTTGCATCACGACAATGCACCAGATCACAAGACACTGTCTGTGAAGGAGTTGTTAGCCAGTAAACAAATAACAGCATTAAACAGCCTCCCTTCTGACCTGATCTGGCCTCCAGTGGCTTTTTTCTTTCTTTTTTTTTTTTTTTTTTTTGGCCAGGGCTGGGTTTGAACCCGCCACCTCCGGCATATGAGACCAGCGCCCTACTCCTTGAGCCACAGGCACCACCCAGTGGCTTTTTTCTTTATCTAAATATAAAGGAAATACTGAAAGGAAGACATTTTGATGATATTGAGACATCAAGGGTTAGATGACAATAGCTTTGACAGCCATTCCTGAAAAAGATTTCCAAGAGTGCTTTGAAGGGTGGACTCGGTCCTGGCATCAGTGCATAGCTGCCCAAGGGGAGTACTTTGAAGCCGATCCTAGTGATTTTCAGCAGTGAGGTGTGTAGCACTTTTTCTAGGATGAGTTCATGAACTTAGTTGTCAGATCTTCCCATGATTATAATGAAGGTACCGCCTTGCTGTGGGATGTTGATAGTGGGGGAGGCTGTGTGCAGGTGAGGGGCAGGTGAGGACGTATAGGGAAATTCTTTGTATCTTGTGTTCAATTTTGCTGTGAACCTAAAACTGCTCTAAAAATAAAGTTATTCAAAACTAAAACTAGCTTATGTGTAGAATTATATGAGGCACAATTAACTTCTCAGAGTTTCTTATATTTTTAAAAGGTTGTGAATGAATGATGTGACCTATACTTTTTAAAAATCTAGAAATTCCTGGTAGAGTAAAACTCCCCACTGCATCTCCAGTGAGTGAGAACTTCTCCAGAGTTTGTGGGAGGGAGGGACGGGTGACATTTCCGGTGTTGGGACACAGGTGATGTTTCTAACTCTGGCAAAGCCTTCTTTGGATAGCTCCTCTGCTGGATACAGAGGAGACTTGATTTCCAGGGACTTCACTGACAACCATGTTCCATAAACAAGGGAAGATAGGCTCCTGGGAATGGAAACTATGTTCCTCATAGAGACAAAAAAGAATGGGTTGGGGAGGAAGGTCACTACAATATGAGAGCATGAGAGGGAAACTCCAGACCCCAAACTGCAAATCCTGGCTGGTTCTGTGTAGGAAAACTCAGATGACGAAGAAGTTTGGTAATTTCCAAAGGAAGGAACTAGGAGGCTGGAGAGAGGTCCTGTATGTTCCCCCAATGACTGTAGAAGTTTCAGAAAGGGACAAAAAGGAGCTTCAGCATTATTGGAGAAAACAGAGCCATCCTAAGTATTTTATACTCACTAAAGTGACCATGTTGAGACCCTGAAGACAACATCAATGCAATTTTATGTATTATAATCTAATAAGAGTTTGGCATAGGGCAGTTAATTTTTATTTACTTTTCTATTCTTTCTAGAAACTTTCTTGGATTTTCCTAGCCAGTCCCAAACTTTACACACATCCCATTTTGGACTGGAGAGGTGCTGATCACTCTCCCTGGGCCTGCTCTGTGCCCAGCTCAGTTCTCACTGTCAGAGCAAGGATAGTTTAAGGTTCGCATTTACTTCCTTCATCTTGCCTGCCTCATGTTAGTGCTCCTAACCAAGGCACTACCTGTCTTTTCTCTTTATAGGAAGTGTGGTCCCACGGCTCCTGTGTCAGATTGCCTCCCATTTATCCTGTATTAATTGTGTGGTCATGGGCAGGTTAATCGACCTCCCTAACTAAGTTGTGGTTTCCTTGTTTATAGAGTTAGAATAACAGTTTACACAGCAGAAGATTACATAAAGAAATGCAGGTAAAGTTCTCGGAGTGGTGCCAGTATTTGGAAAGCCCTGGGCAAATGACCAGAGCTGTTCAATACCGAATGCTCTGACTAGAGAGAAGAAGACAGGGCCAGGGATGTGTGGGCTAAGGAGGACGGCCACCTCTGTCTGCACTGCTGACGGTATTAGCTTCTTATGGCTGCCAGAGCAAAGTGCCATAAATGGGGCAGTTGGAAACAACTTCTTTCTCATAGTTCTAGAGGCCAGATGTCCGTCCAATGTCAAGGTGTCTCAGCACCAGGCTGTCTCTGCAGGCTCTGTCTTAGGCCTCTCTCTCAGCATCTGGTGTTTCTGCCAATCCTCGGTGCTCCTGGGCAGATAGACACATCTTTCTAATCTCTGCCTCCTCCCCTCACCATGGTCTTCTCTTTTCTGTCTGTGTCTGACTCTGTGTCTCTCCCCTTCTCATGAGGACAACAGTGATACCCTTAACTTGAGTACATCTGCAAAGACGCCACGTCTAAATAAGGTCACGTTCACTACATATCTTTTGGGGGGACCCAATTCAACTTTTAACACCAAAGAAGTGACTCCCACACTGGAGAGCAGCCTTCCTTCTTCCCTCCTTCTCTTCCTCCCTTTCCTGATTCCTTCCTTCCTTTTCTCCTTCCTTCTTTTCTTCACTCTGCTGTTCCATCATACAGAACACTCATCAAATTTCCTGACCTCATTTCCCGGGTTTTAGAGTTTCAGTACTGCTTATAAAACTTCAGAGATGATCTATTTGATGGTTGCTGGAAATTCCTATGATCTGGACACTTGACTAAGGCGACTTAGCATTTTGCTTTATTTTGTTGTGTATTTTAGTAGTCACATCCTGTAGATGTCTCATACTGAGCTGGAGGTAGATTATAACAAATGTTGATTTTTGCATCCCTTCTTTCCTAACAACTTGTAACCCTCTCTGATGCCTCTTTAGCCTATGTTTCTGTTCCTGCATGAAGTCCTTTCTGTCCACTCCCCAGTCTATTCCAGTCAGAAGTTTCTGCGTAAAGTCATGAGAGAGATAAACATAATATGAACCATCCCTTTGCATTGGAAAGGACGGGCATTTCCAGGAGCTGTTACAGGTGGTCTGAAGGGTCTGAAGGCTGAATAGACCAAGCACCCTGCAGCAACCCAACGGGAAGATAAGGGTACTGAAGAAAACAAGCCATCCCTAGGAAAAAAATCCAAGTTTTCATTCGCAAGTTACCACATTCCCTTTAGAGTTGAGTTCCTAACACACAGCTTCCATAAAGCTGCCACTGGAAAGCCACTGGCAGCTTTATGGAAGACTTCGAGGCAATCGGAGCCCTCCAAAAAAAGGAGGAGTGAACTTTGGCCATCCTTCCAGATGTCCCCCAGGACTGATGCTTCTGAAGGCATTGGTGTCAATGACGGGTTTCTTCCAATGTTGACTTCAAAGGTCATGCCAAGTTGGGGCACAGTCAACACCAAACCAACGCGTCCATTTAGAAGTGAGAAGGCTGCTCTTAACAAGAAAGCTGGCTGTTTCATGTTATTGCATTTCTTTTTGCTCAACAAATTCTTAATTTATTTTCTTCCTGTCTTCATTTTCCTTTCAATTTTGTAATTTGCATTGACATACATATTTAAAATGCAAGGAGGATTAAATGGGATCATTGTGATGCTTTTTATACTGGAAATATATACCAGGGGAAGTCTACAAGAGGAATAATTTGTATGCGGCTAATTGGGACTTGATAGAATCATTCTTAACAATTTTCACTGGGGTTCTTAGGAGGGTTGACAAGCTCTCTTTGATTTGTAGTATGTGCACTCTAAAATCCCACCCACTGCTACTCCATTTCCTCATCACCGAACTTCCCTCCCATATCGATATTCTGCGTTGCGGATAGTAAGCACTCAATAAATGTTTGTCGGATAGATCTGCCCCCCTCCTTGTCTATTTAGTCCACTGCTCCTCTTTTATTAGGCTTACAAACTCCTAAGAAATAGAAGCCTAAGAAAACAATACACGTATTACATAAAAGTAGGTGTCTTGGAAAAATTCTACTGGCAAGTAAAATTATTGTCATTTTAGAGACAGGGCAACCAAGGTGAGAAAAGTTAAGTAATTTCTGAAAGTCAAACAGCAAGTAAGCAGCAGAGGCGGCTTTCATCTCTTATTATTGATACCACTGGTGCCAGCAAAGTGCTTTGTGCAAACAGGGACTCGTTACTACACCGTTGAGTGAAAGGACGAAAGGAATGGTGCTAGAAAAACCTATTTTATATTTGACTATAAATATACGGTCCTTAGGAAATAAGGCAGCTTCTGTTCATGCAGGAAGCTGGACAAACATGGCCAGGATAATTATAGTAATAGAGAATAATCGTGCTTATCATTTCCCAGGCACTGTCCTCGCTATGGAAGCTCAGTGCTGGTGGAGTTGAGGCTGGTTGGATATGAAAAGTCTGACATGATAGACAGAGATGAAGGCCAGGTGAAGAATGGTGTGGAACACAGGCGAACAGTGCCTGCCATAAACCGAGGCTGTTACAGCTGGAAATCCCACATTGCCCACAACAACCTTCTCTTTAATTCATTAGCTATTATGAAAATAAGAAAATGAATAAAGCCCTTCCTAGTTAACCATTTCTCTGCCTGTCTACTAAAATAGAAAATGACGGGGCAGGATCAGGTATGTGAAATTATAAAGTTGAAGCGATTGACAACACATGTTCTTAAATTTGTCTTTCAGCCGGAGGCAAAAGCATTAAATCCTCCCCCCTGCCATGTTTCTGAGGACCCTCGGGAAATGCCTGGCACCAGGCTGATTCAGCAGGGACTCAGAGACCAACTGAATACTGGATAAAGA
Organism: Nycticebus coucang; assembly: GCF_027406575.1. Classification (NCBI taxonomy): domain Eukaryota; kingdom Metazoa; phylum Chordata; class Mammalia; order Primates; family Lorisidae; genus Nycticebus; species Nycticebus coucang. Next base: position 118,086,903 of record NC_069790.1, on the reverse strand, counting down.
AATTAATATTCCTGAGATTTTAAAATCCCTGCCAATAGGTCTATAAACATCTATTTGAAAGAGACCTGATCACAGGTAAGAACAGGCAACCAACCTGTGCTGGTATGGCTGGCTATCATTAAAGCCAGGCCCTGAGCGTACATCCTCTTCACTGGCTTGAAGCTCTGGTATCCATTGCTGGGCAGGGGGACAGGGTGTTGCCCACAAAATCACTTTGTGGAGATACCTTTTATGTTATCTGAAAAGCTATTTTACTAGCGAGCTTTCCCTCTGTCTTTTCAATGACATCACTGAACTAGAAAGGAAGCTATTGGTTTTCTATCATTGCCTTACAAATTTACATAAACCAAGTAGCTTAAAAGAGAGCAAATGATTATCTTACAGTTCTATAGGCTGCAATTCAGACGTGGGTCTGACAACAAGGTATTGTCAGGGCTCTGGTCCTTTCGGGAGCCTTTTCGAGAGAATCCACTTCCCGGCCTCTTCCAGCTTCTGCGGGATCATGGATCCTTCCTCCACCTCCAAAGCCAGCACCATCGCATCTCCCTGACTGTTCTTCTGTCACCACGTTTCTTTCCAACCACAGGTGGGAAAAAACGTCTCTGCTTCTAAGGACGCATGTGACTAGATGGGGCCCACCCTGGCAAACCTGGATAATTCCCAGGCCCACACCCTGAATGACATCTGCAAAGTCCCTTCTGCTGTGTGACGTGACACAGTCACAGGTTCTGGGATGAGGGGGACCCTTATCTGCTGAACACTGGGGACCCTTATTCTGCTGAACATTAACTAACCCAAGGTGAGGACACTGACAGGCGTTGTCAGGGACAGGCAAGTTAAGTATCTTTAAAATTTCTCAGAGGAGACAAGATGGCTGACTGAAGCCAGCTTTCCACAGAGGCTCCCGTCCAGAAGGAGAGTTAAAGGACAAAAATTCAGCAAGTAACCTGGTGGATTTGAGCTGTACTAAGAGAGAAGGTTATAGACGCACGTCAACCCTGCTGAGGGGAGCTGCGACCACAAGGATACAAACAAAAGGTATGAAATCCATCACCAAGTGGACGGGAGTCCCCTCCCCCATGAGAACGGCTCAGAGTGCCCCACAAACAACCAGTCAGAGTTCAAAGGTCCTCCCACTACACTCCCCGGGAGAGACCCTCTATAAACTGGACCTACCTCCCCTACTAGGGTGCCACGGCATCCTCCTGCCAGGCATAAAACTGTATACACTGTATATAGTCTCTACCTGGAGTTCTGGGCTCCCAGCACTTCCCTTCACTCACACTGGGGTCTGGAGGTCAGTCCCGGTTGGTCGGCAGAGGGGGGACTGCACCGCAGTGGCGGTTCCCTGAGGTGCAGTGCAACGGCCGTCTTTTGGTGACAGTGCGGCCAGACATAGGACTGTGTGGAGATCTGTGTGTTCTTTGCCTGCGGCCCCAGGCTCCCAGCACTCCCTGCACTTCCCTCTGCTGTCGCTCCAAGGTCTGGAGGCCTGTCCCCCAGGGGTCCAGACTCTTGGGTGATTGCTCGAGGGGTGTGGATGGTGCTGGGCTGCAGCCTGTTGCTGCAGACTCTGGGGTGCGGAGTGGAGAGAGGACAGTTGGCCCAAGGGGAGCTACACCGGAGTGGCCGTTGCCTGAGCCATGGAGCAGCAGTCCTCTTTTGTTAGCAATACGGCTCACTACTGAATATTCTGAAGCTATACCCCCTGTCTCCCTGGGCAACCAGAGACTCTGAGTTTGCCTGAGGCAATTCCAACTTGCAAACCAGGGAAACTCCCAGGGTGGGACTGACCCAGAGGTCCCCTTTACTAAACCTAAGACACACCTGGCCCTCAGGGGATCATCAGCCTATAGAAAATACAAGAGCAAAGACAAGCTGATTTGGAGCTCAATTCAGCTTCTCTACTGCAGGAGAACTACAGAGTTGTTCTGCTCTGTTCTGTCAGTAACATTAATCAGGGGCGAGACTGGACCTGAGTGAAAACCCCTCAACCTTCATCAAGTGCCCGAGGTTGTCAGGCCTCACCTCCTCCTGCTGGAGAGAGGCAGAGTGCAGCGGCCTGGCAGACTTCCTTGTGATTCAGGCAGGTACAAACTCTTGGAGTACCGATTCACTACAGGCAACTGGGTCAGCCAACTGCAGGGCTATCAGTGATGGGATGTGAAGTGGTGCAATGTGGGGAAGGAGGCAGCAACCTTCCCAGACTGATTTACTGGCTGGGTGGCTTCTCCTGACTCCACGCAGCACTGGAGCAAGCCACACCAGAGTAGTCACCAGACCCCTGTGATCCAGTTCCCAGAGACCTCTTAAACTCTCTCACCCGAGACAGGTGCAGACTGAGACAATTGATTTGGACCTTTTTGAACTGAACCAATCACCTGAGCACAAATCAGGTGGTGCCCTGGGTGCACGGTGGTAGGAAGGTTTGATTTTTCTTTTCCAATTGTTTGCCGGTGGGGGGCAGGGTGACTTAATTGCTGATATTTCTCCACAGCTGAGAATTCAATCCAAAGTATCTGTTTCACTAGGGTGGAACAGAAATGAGCTGAAAACAAGACAGAACCACTTAGTTCCACCACACCAGACAGGGCCCCAGTTTCTCAGGCCACAACACTGTACAGGCCCTCGACAAAGCCCCAGGGGAAAAAAATCAGAGAGAGTAAAACAACCATGGGGTGGAATCAGCAGAAAAACTCTGGTAACATGAATAACCAGAATAGATCAACACCCCCAAGGAAAGATATGGCAGATGCAATTGAAGATCCCATTCATAAACAACTGGCTGAGATGTCAGAAATCGAATTCAGAATTTGGATTGCAGACAAGACTAACAAAGTGGAATTAGGAATTCGAGGAGAAATTCAAAAGTTGTCTCAAGAATTTAACGAATTTAAAGACAAAACCACCAAAGACTTAAACACACTGAAGCAAGAATTTGCAGCCCTCAAAAATACAGTCGAATCCCTCAGCAACAGAATGGAGCAAGCAGAAGAAAGGATTTCTGACATCGAAGATAAAGCCTTTGAACGCTCCCAAACTCTCAAAGAGGAAGAGAAATGGAGAGCAAAAATGGAACATTCTCTCTGAGAGTTCTGGGATAATTCGAAGAAGGCGAATATCTGAATCATAGAGGTTCCAGAAACAGATGAAGTGGCCTCACTGGGCACAGAGGCCCTTCTGCATGAAATTATGAAAGAGAATTTTCCAGAGATACCTAGAGATTCTGAAATTCAGATAGTGGACAGCTTCAGAACCCCAGCATGACTCAACCCCAGTAAGACATCCCCAAAGCATATCATAGTTAACTTCACTAAAGTTAATATGAAGCAGAAAATCCTCAAAGCTGCCAGGAGAAAGAAAACCATTACCTTCAAAGGGAAGAATATTAGAATGACTGCAGATCTCTCTGCTGAAACTTTTCAAGCCAGAAGAGGGTGGTCACCGACATTTAATCTCCTCAAGCAAAATAACTTTCAACCCTGGATCTTGTATCCAGCTAAACTGAGTTTCATTTATGATGGAGAAATTAAATACTTTAATGACATTCATATGTTGAAGAAATTTGCCATAACCAAACCAGCTCTTCAGGATATTCTCAGACCTATCCTCCATAATGACCAGCCCAATCCTATACCACAAAAGTAAACTCACTCAGAAACTTCGGATCAAACTCCAATTTCTACACTGGCGAAAGGATTAAAAATGCCCACCGGACTTCTGAAAAACTCTATACCCAAAACTTCACCAGACTTATCAATATTCTCCATTAATGTGAACAGCTTAAACTGTCCTCTAAAGAGGCATAAGTTAGCTGATTGGATACAAAAACTCAGGCCAGATATTTGCTGCATACAAGAGTCACATCTTAACTTAAAAGACTCAGGGTAAAAGGATGGTCGTCCATATTTCAGGCAAATGGTAATCAGAAAAAAGCAGGTGTTGCAATTTTATTTGCAGATACAATAGGCTTTAAACCAACAAAAGTAAGGAAGGACAAGAATGGTCACTTCATATTTGTTAAGGGTAATACTCGATATGATGAGATCTCAATTATTAATATCTATGCACCCAACCAGAATGCACCTCAATTTATAAGAGAAACTCTAACAGACATGAGCAACTTGATTTCCTCCAGCTCCATAATCGTCGGAGATTTCAACACTCCTTTGGCAGTGTTGGATCGATCCTCCAACAAGAAGCTGAGCAAAGAAATCTTAGATTTAAACCTAACCATCCAACATTTGGATTTAGCAGACATCTACAGAACATTTCATCCCAACAAAACTGAATACACATACTTCTCATCAGCCCATGGAACTTACTCCAAAATTGATCACATCTTAGGTCACAAGTCTAACCTCAGTAAATTTAAAGGAATAGAAATTGTTCTATGCATCTTCTCGGACCACCATGGAATAAAACTTGAGCTGAGTAACAACAGGAATCTGCATACTCATACAAAAACATGAAAGTTAAATAACCTTATGCTGAATGATAGCTGGGTCAGAGACGAGATTAAGAAAGAAATTGCCAATTTTTTGGAAGAAAACAACAATGAAGACAGAACTATCAGAACCTCTGGGACACCGCAAAGGCAGTTCTAAGAGGGAAATTTATAGCACTGCAAGCCTTCCTCAAGAGAACGGAAAGAGAGGAAGTTAACAACTTAATGGGAAATCTCAAACAACTGGAAAAGGAAGAACATTCCAACCCCAAACTCAGTAGAAGAAAAGAAATAACCAAAATTAGAGCAGAATTAAATGAAATTGAAAACAAAAGAATAATACAACAGATGAACAAATCAAAAAGCTGTTTTTCTGAAAAGGTCAATAAAATAGATAAACCTTTGGCCAACCTAATCAGGAAAAAAAGAGTAAAATCTCTAATCTCTTTAAGGCTGCATAATATTCCATGGTGTACATGTACCACAATTTATTAATCCATTCGTGGATCAACGGGCACTTGGGCTTTTTCCATGACTTAGCAATTGTGAATTGGGCTGCAATAAACATTCTGGTACAAAAAAAAAAAAAAAATCTCTAATCTCATCAGTCAGAAACAACAAAGATGAAATAACAACAGACTCCTCAGAAATCAAAAAAAATCCTTAATGAATATTACAAGAAACTGTATTCTTGGAAATATGAAAATCTGAAGGAAATTGACCAATACTTGGAAGCACGTCACCTTCCAAGACTTAGCCAGAATAAAGTGGAAATGTTGAACAGGCCCATATCAAGTTCGGAAATAGCATCAACCATACAAAACCTCCCTAAAAAGAAAAGCCCGGGACCAGATGGTTTCACATCTGAATTCTACCAAACCTTTAAAGAGGAATTAGTACCTATATTACTCAACCTGTTCCAAAAGGTAGAAAAAGAAGGAAGACTACCCAACACGTTCTATGAAGCAAACATCACCCTGATCCCCAAACCAGGAAAAGACCCAACTAGAAAAGAAAATTATAGACTGATATCACTAATGAATATACATGCAAAAATATTCAACAAGATCCTAACAAACAGAATCCAGCAACACATCAAACAAATTATATATCATGACCAAGTCGGTTTTATCCCAGGATCTCAAGGCTGGTTCAATATACGTAAATCTATAAATGTAATTCAGCACATAAACAAATTAAAAAGCAAAGATCATATGATTCTCTCAATTGATGCAGAAAAAGCTTTTGATAATATCCAGCATCCCTTCATGATCAGAACACTTAAGAAAATCGGTATAGAAGGGACATTTCTTAAACTGATAGAGGCCATCTATAGCAAAGCCACAGCCAATATGGTATGAATGGAGTTAAATTGGAATCATTTCCACTCAGATCAGGAACCAGACAAGGCTGCCCATTGTCTCCATTGCTTTTTAACATTGTAATAGAAGCTTTAGCCACTGCAATTAGGGAAGAAAAGGCGATCAAAGGTATCCATATAGAGTCAGAAGGGATCAAACTTTCGCTCTTCGCGGATGATATGATAGTATATCTGGAAAACACTAGGGACTCTACTACAAAACTTTTAGAAGTAATCAAGGAATACAGCAGTGTCTCAGGTTACAAAATCAACATTCATAAATCGGTAGCCTTTATATATACCAACAACAGTCAAGTTGAAAAAACAGTTAAGGCCTCTATCCCATTCACAGTAGTGCCAAAGAAGATGAAATATTTGGGAATTTATGTAACAAAGGACGTGAAAGATCTCTATAAAGAGAACTATGAAACTCTAAGGAAAGAAATAGCTGAAAATATTAACAAATGGAAAAACATACCATGCTCATGGCTGGGAAGAATCAACATTGTTAAAATGTCCATACTACCCAAAGCAATATATAATTTCAATGCAATCCCTATTAAAGCTCCACTGTCATACTTTAAAGATCTGGAAAAAACAACACTTCATTTTATATGGAATCAGAAAAAACCTCGAATAGCCAAGACATTACTCAGAAATAAAAACAAAGCAGGAGGAATAACGCTACCAGACCTCAGACTATACTACAAATCAATAGTGATCAAAACAGCATGGTATTGGCACAAAAACAGAGAAGTAGATGTCTGGAACAGAATAGAGAACCAAGAGATGAATCCAGCTACTTACCGTTATTTAATCTTTGACAAGCCAATTAAAAACATTCAGTGGGGAAAAGATTCCCTATTTAACAAATGGTGTTGGGTGAACTGGCTGGCAACCTGTAGAAGACTGAAAATGGACCCACACCTGTCACCATTAACTAAGATAGACTCTCACTTGATCAAAGATTTAAACTTAAGACATGAAACTATAAAAATACTAGAGGAGAGTGCAGGGAAAACCCTTGAAGAAATAGGGCTGGGCGAGTATTTTATAAGGAGGACCCCCCGGGCAATTGAAGCAGCTTCAAAAATACACTACTGGGACTTGATCAAACTAAAAAGCTTCTGCACAGCCAAGAACACAGTAAGTAAAGCAAGCAAACAGCCCTCAGAATGGGAGAAGATATTTGCAGCTTATGTCTCCGACAAAGGTTTAATAACCAGAATCCACAGAGAACTCAAACGCATTAGCAAGAATAGAACAAGGGATCTCATCGCAGGCTGGGCAAGCGATTTGAAGAGAAATTTCTCTGTCTCTGAGGAAGACAGGCGCGCGGCCTTCAGACATATGAAAAAATGCTCATCATCTTTAATCATCAGAGAAATGGAAATCAAAACTACTTTGAGATACCATCTAACTCCAGTGAGACTAGCCTATATCACAAATTCCCAAGACCAGAGATGTTGGCGCGGATGTGGAGAAAAGGGAACCCTTTTGCACTGCTGGTGGGAATGCAAATTAATACATTCCTTTTGGAAAGAGATATGGAGAACATTTAGAGATCTAAAAATAGATCTGCCATTCAATCCTGTAATCCCTCTACTGGGCATATACCCAGAAGACCAAAAAGCACATCATAACAAAGATATTTGTACCAGAATGTTTATTGCAGCTCAATTCATAATTGCTAAGTCATGGAAGAAGCCCAAGTGCCCATCAATCCACGAATGGATTAATAAATTGTGGTACATGTACACCATGGAATATTATGCAGCCTTAAAGAAAGATGGAGACTTTACCTCTTTCATGTTTACATGGATGGAGCTGGAACATATTCTTCTTAGTAAAATATCTCAAGAATGGAAGAAAAAGTACCCAATGTACTCAGCCCTACTATGAAACTAATTTAGGGTTTTCACATGAAAGCTATAACCCAGTTACAACCTAAGAATAGGGGGAAGGGGTAAAGGAGGGCAGGGAGGGGGGAGGTGGGTAGATGGAAGGGGATTGGTAGGATTACACCTGCGGTGCATCTTACAAGGGTATATGTGAAACTTGGTAAACGGTCTGTGAAGCTAGTGAATGATGCCCCATGATCGTATCAATGTACACAGCTATGATTTAATAAAAAAAAAATAAATAAAATTTCTCTGTGAATAAAGAGTAATTTATTTCACCTTAATGTATGACATTAAATTAGTGTAAGACAATTAGAATGCTTCCGAAATTATTTACAATTAAGATTATTGTATATTCCAGTGATACTGGAGGAGGCTGTATGTAATACCTGGTCCATGTGGCGATGTCTCTGTGACCATATCTACAGCATATAGCATATTAGATGTACATATTATTTTCTTTTGAAGGACTATCCTGGACAAATTACCTTGCCATTTAGTGTAAAGTAGCTTTCCAGTTTAGCTCTCTGTTGTAAAACTACTCACAAAGGCAAACGCAGGGGTGTGTGTGTGTCTCTGTTGTGGGTTTATGAGTCACAACAACAAAAAAAGTTTATAAACACTGAAAAAAATCTGACTCTTAAAAGGATCTCAGATTTAATTCAAATTGCATGCAGACATTGAGTAGTTGGTAAGGGACAGGCCTGCATAATTTGCATGGACACTGAGGCTTGGGGCTTGGCCTCTTAAAGCCTATATTTGACAGGGAAGGCAGATATCTAGGAAAATAGTCATGGGTAGGCTAGAAAATAGCTTTATAAATAATGTAATTTGCTTTGAGACCCTCAGGAAGCAAGTCTCTGATGCATGGTCTTTCTCTGGACACTGGTGAGAGCCAGCAGTGAGAAAGCACAAACATCCTTAGAAGCTTAGCGTGACATGAAGCGGAGATGGCGATGTGAGGAGAGGCTCTGGAACTCCTGAAACGGTCACTGAAGGTCTGGATTTACCCTGAGGAGGTAAAAGGCGCCGGCTGTTAGCAAGGCCTGTTTGAAGAATTAACACTTGGGATGGAGCCTGTGAGCTGCCTCCCGACGCTCATCTTCTTGGTCTTTTCAGGTGACAGAGCTCTCATTTTTAGTAAGGCATATTCATGTCCAGTTGAAGGGTACATAACCCAGCAGCCTTTGCTGCCAGTTGTGGCCATTTAGCTGAAGTTCTAGTTGATGACATGTAAATAGAACTGGAACATAAAGTCATTTTCAGAGGGAAAGGGCATGCCTTCTTTCCCCCTCCCCTCCCTTCCACCTGGGATGTGAATGTGATGTCTGGAGCTCTAGAAGCCACGTTGGAGCCTGAGGATGATGTCAAACCCAGATAACATCAGAAGGGAGAGCTGGAAGGAGCACAGGCCTCCTTTTTCATGAAAAGGAAACTAATTTTCATCTTAATAAGGCACTCTTGTTTGTTAATTTTTCTATTATACGCACCTCAACCTAACCCCAAATCATTAGCTTTCAACCCTGACTTCACATTAGAAATCTTGGGAATTTTCACAATCAAGGGTGGCCAGAAATGATCCCCAGAGATTTTAATTCAATTAGTGAGGTGGTACCTTATGATCAGTAATAGTTAAAGCTCCCCAGGTGATTATAATATAAATCCAGATATTGATAACCATAGTCATACACAGAGTTGTATGACGGGGGAGTTTCAAGCCAGGAAGTTATTTTGGAATTGAAATACCATTGTTTCAATTTAGAACTGCAAGAAATGCGGTGGTCACAGATGGTCAGGGGTCTGTGAAAAACCCAGGGGAGGCAGAATGAATGAAGGGAAGTGGTGACCTTGTGGTCATCTGTATGGCAATGGGTTTTCATGTTTGGGAAATTGCAAGAGTCGGGGGAAGAGTTAATATACAGAGAGGATGACAGGAGCAGACGGCTGGGCTGGTGGGAAAAGCGGAGGGTGAATTTCAGTCATTAGGAGATTTGGCTTCCAGGGGGACACAGATGAACAAATGGTTTCCCTCTTCACAGCCCACAATTGTTGCATGCTTCAAAATTGCTTTACCCACACTTTTCTTTAAACTCAGTAACATGCTTTTTAATTTGTTCCTTTTATGATGACTGATTTTCAGAAGAATGTAATTTTTTCCAGAATATACAATGAATTTTCCTTTTTTCAAAGCATGCTGTAGAGATGACAGCCAATAAAAAATATACTGTATTTTTTTCAGAAAGCTCTTTTGAATCTTAGTTCTTTTTTTCTGTCAAGATGTCCAAATCCACTTACCATTCTGTCATAGGTTGTGTCTACCTTGGGAGCCCGTAGCATGCTCTGAACACCGGACAGGCTCACACCTGATTAATCTCTCTCTCTTTCTTGTCACGAATATTATTTGGGGTCAGTGGTCAAACCTTATTGGTCCTTTGCTGACATCTGCTCTGGTGCTCAATTACCTTTCTGTCATGATACAATCCATGAGGTGACAGGTGGGTTCTATGCTGTGCCAAACAGGTTGGCTCCAAAATGCCCCTGAGACAGTATCCGCTTTATCACTTTTATGCTTCCAGTGAAAACTAGGAAAGACATTTTGCTACCCCCACTGCCAATAGGGCTTTTACGTCAGGGGGCTGCAGAAAGAAGGTGGCTTTTGAAGTAGCTTTGTAACTTGAGTTCCCAGCCCCTTCCTGGATCAGCCTCCCTGGTATCTCAAGGCCAATTCCTAGTGAAAGAGAAGAGCTGTTGCCCGAGGCTTTTAGTCCTGACTCACGTGTTAAAAAATAGTTGCTCTTCTGAGAGAGTTTAGCTCTGAGACTTTCCAGGAATACCCTTTGTGGTGCACATCAGGGTAGATGAAATCTGCCTAGTACCTACAGTAGAGGAGGTTTCGAGATGGACTGTATTATGGTCCATGATTTCACCTCCGAGAAACACAGTCTGATACACCCGTTCAAGTTTCAACTTGCTCAGCTTGTTGGTGTTGCTGGGAAGGCCTCACTTGTTTCCATCTGCAGGATTTCATGTTTCTTGATTTTTGTGAATCTCAAAACTTTTGTAATGACCCGTATGTATGGAGTAAGCTGCACGGAGTGGTGCCACCCTTTGGAAAACTGCTCTAACCCTCCTCTGATAACAAAACATATGCTTGAGGTTCAATGGGATTAAAATGAAAAGTTTCCTTTTCTTTCTTCTTCTTTTTTAAAATAAAGCTTAACTTAATGAAAACAGCCTTCATTCGATCCAAAAGATATCTCCAGTCCTATCTCCATAAAGGAGACATCGGGCTAGCTTTCCATTTTCCTATTTTATTTTATACACACATGCTCGGACACACTCATTTGCTTGAATATCACATATTGGTCAGTTTAACAACCAGAAGAGTAAAGCTCACACTTGAGCTAATATTCATAATACCATGCGCTTACGATATGCATGAATTAGACACCCACTTTTAGAAAGTAAAGTGATTGTTGAGGGTTACCAAAGGTTTAAAAGTACAAATGCCACTTACACAGAAGTCAGATCCATGAGAACAAAAGAATGTTTTGTGTGTGGTTATCAGGCTAAGGGCACGAATGTACTTGGTGTTATTGTGTCAACTGAGCATAGAGGAATCCTCCGGCTTGCTGAAAAATTCCTTTCCATATGGGGATAGCAGGACCAATGAAATCCTTTCTTTTTTGTCATTGAAAATCATTCTGCTTTTTTTTTTTTTTTGAGACAGAGTCTCACTATGTCGGCCCTGGTAGAGTGCCATGGTGTCACAGCTCACAGCACCCTCCAACTCCTGGGCTTAAGCAATTCTTTTGCCTCAGCCTCCCAAGTAGCTCAGACTACAGGTGTCCCCAAAATGCCGGGCTATTTTTTTCTTTTTTTTGGTTGTCATTGCCATTGTTGTTTGGCAGGCCCGGGCTGAGTTCAAACCTGCCAGCTCTGGTACACGTGGCTGGCACCCCAGCCGCTGAGCTATAGGCGCCGAGCCAGTTCTGATTTTTCTTGCGAGTTATTCAATGTTGTTTTATTAGGTATGTACTGGCATGCTGGCTGGAGTCCTTATTCTTTATTTTAGTTTTTAAACTACTTTTAAATATTTTAACCAAACAGGTTAACTATGATCATGGAAACAAATTCAAAGTGTAATAAGATATACAATAGGACAAGCCAGGTCCTCCATAAAACCCCACATCCTTCATCTACTGTGTCAGCCAGTCTGAATGGATTCTTTTGTAGATTTTTGAGAAATTGTCTATGCATGTGTAAGGGTTGTGGATTTACACTCACTGAACACCAGACTCATAATCGTCTTTAACTTGCTGTTTGTTCTTTCATCCTGGCTGTGTTTCTACGCAAATGTTTATGCAATTATTTCCTTCTTATGATAGCCTTATAACATTATAATCATCTGAAACCACCAACAGACATTTCTGCTGTTTATGGGTTTATTCAGGGTGGTTTGTTTTGACTGCTACAAAAAATGGAAAATGCAATCTTAGAACATATTTGTTTATTGCTTTGGATAGTATGGACATTTTAACGATGTTGATTCTTCCCAGCCATGAGCATGGTATGTTTTTCCATTTGTTAACATTTTCAGCTATTTCTTTTCTTAGAGTTTCATAGTTCTCTTTATAGAGATCTTTCACATCCTTTGTTAGATAAACTCCCAAATATTTCATCTTCTTTGGCAATACTGTGAATAGAGTTCTTAATTGTTTTTACAGCTTGACTATTGTTGTTATATATAAAGGCTACCGATTTATGAATGTTGATTTTTGTATCCTGAGACATTGCTGTATTCCTTGATCACTTCTAAGAGTTTTGTAGTAGAATCCCTGGTGTTTTCCAGATATACTATCATATCATCTGCGAAGAGCGAAAGTTTGATCTTTTCTGACCCTATATGGATACCCTTGATCACCTTTTCTTCCCTAATTGCCATGGCTAAAACTTCCATTACAATGTTAAAGAGCAGTGGAGACAAGGGGCAGCCTTTTCTGGTTCCTGATCTGAGTGGAAATGATTTCAATTTAACTCCATTCAATACCATATTGGCTGTGGGTTTGCTGTAGATGGCCTCTATCAGTTTGAGAAATTTCTCTTCTATACCAATTTTCTTAAGTGTTCTGATCATGAATGATGCTGGATATTATCAAAAGCTTTTTCTGCATCAATTGAGAGAATCATATGATCTTTGCTTTTTAATTTGTTTATGTGCTGATTTATACTTATAGATTGACGCATATTGAACCAGCCTTGAGACCCTGGGATAAAACCGACTTGGTCATGATGTATAATTTGTTTGATGTGTTGCTGGATTCTGTTTGTTAGGATGTTGTTGAATATTTTTGCATCTATATTCATTAGTGATATCGGTCTATAATTTTCTTTTCATATTGGGTCTTTTCCTGGTTTGGGGATCAGGGTGATGTTTGCTTCATAGAACGTGTTGGGTAGTCTTCCTTCTTTTTCTACCTTTTGGAACAGGTTGAGTAATATAGGTATTAGTTCCTCTTTAAAGGTTTGGTAGAATTCTGACGTGAAGCCACCTGGTCCCGGGCTTTTCTTTTTAGGGAGATTTTTTATGGTTGATGCTATTTCAGAACTTGATATTGGCCTGTTCAACATTTCCACTTGATTCAGGCTAAGTCTTGGAAGGTGACATGCTTCCAAGTATTGGTCAATTTCCTTCAGATTTTCATATTTCTGAGAATAAAGTTTCTTGTAATATTCATTAAGGGTTTTTTGAATTTCTGAGGAGTCTGTTATTTTGTCTTTGTCGTTTCTGATTGATGAGATTAGAGATTTTACTCTTTTTTTTTTTCCTGGTTATGTTAGCCAAAGGTTTATCTATTTTATTGACCTTTTCAAAAAACCAACTTTTTGATATATTGATCTGTTGTACAATTCTTATGTTTTCAATTTCATTTAATTCTGCTCTAATTTTGGTTATTTCTTTTCTTCTACTGGGTTTGGGGTTGGAATGTTCTTCCTTTTCCAGTTGCTTGAGATGTCCCATTAAGTTGTCAACTTCCTCTCTTTCCATTCTCTTGAGGAAGGCTTGCAGTGCTATAAATTTCCCTCTAAGGACTGCCTTTGTGGTATCCCAGAGGTTCTGATAATTTGTACTTTAAAGATCTTGAAAAAATAATACTTCATTTTATATGAATCAGAAAAAACCTCAAATCAACAAGACATTACTCAGAAATAAAAACAAAGCAGGAGGAATCATGCTACCAGACCTCAGACTATACTATAAATTGATAGTGATCAAAACAGCATGGTACTGACACAAAAACAGAGAAGTACATGTATGGAACAGAATAGAGAACCAAGAGATGAATCCAGCTACTTACTGTTATCTGATCTTTGACAAGCCAATTAAAAACATTCAGTGGGGAAAAGATTCCCTGTTTAACAAATGGTGCTGGGTGAACTGGCTGGCAACCTGTAGAAGACTGAAACTGTACCCACACTTTTCACCATTAACTAAGATAGACTCTCACTGGATTAAAAATTTAAACTTAAGACATGAAACTATAAAAATACTAGACGAGAGTGCAGGGAAAACCCTTGACGAAATCGGTCTGGGCGAGTATTTTATGAGGAGGACCCCCCGGGCAATTGAAGCAGCTTCAAAAATACACTACTGGGACCTGATCCAACTAAAAAGCATCTGCACAGCCAAGAACACAGTAAGTAAAGCAAGCAAACAGCCCTCAGAATAGGAAAAGATATTTGCAGGTTATGTCTCCGACAAAGGTTTAATAACCAGAATCCACAGAGAACTTAAACGTATAAGAAGAAAAGAACAAGTGATCCCATTGCAGGCTGGGCAAGGGACTTGAAGAGAAACTTCTCCGAATAAGACAGGTGCATCAGTTACAGACATGAAAAAATGCTCATCATCTTTAATCATCAGAGAAATGCAAATCAAAATTACTTTGAGATATTATCTAACTCCAGTGAGATTAGCCCATATCACAAAATCCCAAGACCAGAGATGTTGGCGTGGATATGGAGAAAAGGGAACACTTCTACACCGCTGGTGGGAATGCAAATTAATACATTCCTTTTGGAAAGATGTTTAGAGAACACTTAGAGATCTAAAAATAGATCTGCCATTCAATCCTATAATTCCTCTACTAGGTATATACCCAGAAGAACAAAAATCACATTATAACAAAAATATTTTTACCAGATTGTTTATTGCAGCCCAATTCATAATTGCTAAGTCATGGAAAAAGCCCAAGTGCCCATTGATCCATGAATAGATTAATAAATTGTGGTATATGTACACCATGGAATATTATGCAGCCTTAAAGAAAGATGGAGACTTTACCTCTTTCATGTTTACATGGATGGAGCTGGAACATATTCTTCTTAGTAAAGTGTCTCAAGAATGGAAGAAAAAGTATCCAATGTACACAGCCCTACTATGAAACTAATTTATGGCTTTCATATGAAAGTTATAACCCAGTTATAACCTAAGAATATGAGGAAGGGGGAGAGGGAGGGGGGAGGATGGGCAGAGTGAGGATGATAGGTGGGATTATACCTGTGGTGCATCTTACAAGGGTACCTGTGAAACTTAGTAGATGTAGAATATGAATGTCTTAACACAATAACTAAGGAAATGCCAGGAAGGCTATGTTAAACAGTGTGATGAAAATGTGTCAAATCGTCTATAAAACCAGTGTATGGTGCCCCATGATCGCATTAATGTACACAGCTATGATTTAATAATAAAAAAATTAAAAAAATTAAATAAAGAACATATTTGTCTTTGTTTAAGATGGTATTTGCCATCTGGTGAAGGCTTCAGTCAAAGAACACAGGGCGAAAGTTTTATTTATTTACTTATTTATTATTTATTTACTTATTTAGATGAAGTCTCACTTGGAGTCTCTTTAGTAGAGTGCTGTGGTCATAGCTCCCAGCAACCTCCAACTCTTGGGCTTATGTGGTCTCTTGCCTCAGCCTCCTAAGTGGCTGGGACTACAGGTGCCTGCCACATTCTCTGGCTTTTTTTTTTGTAGAGACAGGGTCTCAGCTCTGAGCTTAGGGCAATTTACCCACCTCGGCCTCCCAGGGTGCTAGGATTACAGGCGTGAACCACCACGCCCAGCCAAGGTGTAAGTTTTGATAGTAATTTCCAAATTGCCCTCAAAAAGGCCTCCGTCTTCCATTCCTACCAGAAGTGTCTTCTGCCCTCCCTGACAGGGGAATGATCTCTCTACGCTCAGCTCCCTGGAGGTGATTCTGAGTGTCCTGCTCCACAATGCTCGGATCCTCTGACCCTCAGGCCACCTCTGCAGGAGGCCACTGTTGTCATCTCTGCTGTGCGTTTTAGAGAACTGAGGCACAGACAGGTCTTGCTAGCTGGCTGAGTGCTGGGTACCGCAGCCTGGTTATGACTGTCCCACTACAGCCCAGGCTGCTACTCCCCCGAGGGACCTACCTCCCATTCTAACAGCTTTCTTTTTTCTAGACTGATGCTAGAAAGAAGATGTCTTATACTTGTTTTTGTTTAAACTTGTTAAAAGTGGGAAACTGATATTCTTTTAAAATACCTATCGTCTGGGTTTCTTTTTCTTTCCTTTACCTGCCTGTTGGTGGGCCCTGCACTGCCTGCCTGTTTGTTTGGGGAGCAGGTGGGATGGGAGTGGTGGTTGTAAGTGATTTCTTGTGTTGTTCCTGAGCAATTACCTTTGTGGCTTTTTATCCCTAATGTGTCTGGCAAATGCCTCCATGTTACTCCTGCATTTGGAGGCAGAAATTTAAGTTTACCACCCCTTGTGAAACATTTTTCTGTCTAATACTGTAAATTTAGCAAGATCTTGTCCCTCAGGATGAGAGTTGTCCTCCCCCTAATAAATCTGGATTTAAACTGCCTTATCCATGAGCACTAAATTTTATTCTTTGGAGATGTGGCTGAGTTTTTGTCTAGGCTTCTCCCCACGTGACATCGTAGGAGGAAGTTGCAGATTTACCTGGCTGTCTATGAATGCACAGAGATGATGACGTCGAACTGAACGACATCACTCCCCACATTTCAGTGCACGGTTGCACTGCAGAGGGTGTCACCCGAGGCTGGAACCTCAGCTTGGGAAAACACGCAACATACTCAGGCCTCAGGACAGAGCACAGGGATAACCTGGTCTAGGCCAGGTGACACAGACAGAGCCTTTTGTGGCTTAAGCTGGGAGTTTTCTCTGTAAGGGACTTCATGTTTCACTGTCAGGCAGCCTGAGAAGCAAACATTCCTCTTGTAGGAACTGAGGTCAGGCTGGGAAGGAGAGGAAGGACTCATCTTCTCCCAGGGTCTGTAGGAGGTTAGGCTGGGATCCTAATGCCTGGTGATGCCCGAGGAGACTTTTAGCGAGAGCAGGGCTGAGACCCGTGGGAGCTTTGCTGGGAGCATCAGAGTCTCGAGGGTCAGGCTTCCTCCTGCCTTGGCTGTTTCAGCGGATGCAGGTTTCTCTCTGTGAAATAGTTCCCTTAACTCTAATCCTTCCATCAGGCCTTGCTGGAAGCTGCAGCCTGACTTCTGCTGCACTGGGGATGACGAGGGTGTCTCTCCCTCCCACAAGAGCATCAGACACTGTCACAATCTGAAACAGACAGTGAGGGCCAGGAGAACAGGGATCTCACGAGGCCACTATTAGCAGCCGGACATTCAGGTGAGAAGGTCAGAATGGAAGGGCCAGGAGAAGGTATTCTTGAAACCTCTGAGGCTATACTGCAGGAAAGCATGGGCTAGCTGTGTGTGTGTGTGTGTGTGTGTGCAAGGGCCCGTGCAGGCTGAGGGAGCTTACTGGAAATAGGAGCAACAATTAAAACACAGGTTTGTTGAGCATCCCTAGTGAAATACGGTGTGCTCTCTCACTCATGAGTATCCTCTCATTTAAACCTCCTGTTAACCATATGGCGTCGGTATGGTTGCTATTTAAATTTCGTGGCTAAGGAAGCAGCCATGGGGAGCTTTTATAGCTTGTTGAAGGTCCCTGAGCTAGCAACACAGCAAGGATTCAAAACCAGGTTATGTTTATAAAATAAGTAGACCATACTTCTGATAATACTTTTAATATAAAATTAAAACAATAAGATTTTTGAAAAGCAAATCAGGAGCACCATAGAAATATTGAAAAATATCTTAAAAGTAGATATTAACAATTGTGCACCCATTTTCCTGACAGCATTATTCACAATCACTCTGCTGCAGAGGCCAAGTGTCCACTGACGGATGGATGAATAAGCAAGACGTGTTCCTTCCATATAATCCTTTCCACAAGGAAGGAAATCCTGACACCTGCTATAATGTACGTGAACCCTGAGGACATTATGCTGAGGGAAATGAGCCAGTCACAAAAAGGCGAATACGGTCTGATTTGCTCACACGAGGTCCTCAGAGTAGTCAGAGTCAGAAAGATGGAACTGAAAACAGTGGTGGTGTGAAATGAAATCATTCAAGCTGAAGCAGCAGGAACTTCAAACTATTTTGAGCCTTGAGAGAAATGTGGCTCTATGGCCTGAGCAACAGCATGCAGCCACAACGTCTGCTTCTCCAATTATGGATTAAAGCTCTTCCTCCTTCTTGTCTTATAAATGATTAGCAAAGACCAAATGGCACCAGAAGTAAGACCCCCCCTCAAGATCATTACCCCTCCTCACAGAATGGTAAAGCCATCTTCCTTGAAATGTAGAAAACTAAAGCAACCAAGGCACTGTAATGTGTCAGACACTGGCCTCCCGTGGGAAAGGCTGAAACCCTGTTGACGTCCTGTCTCTTTGCCTACATAAGGGAAGCCATCCCCACTTTTAAATGCTGACCTGACTTATTTAGAGTCAGTGTTTCCCAGGTGGTTATCTTCAAGCTCTGATCTCAAGTGAACTCTATACTTACGTAGGTCACTATGAAAGTTTGGAGACTGTGTTATGGACTATTATTTCACTTCCAAGGAACACAGTCAACAGCATCCTTTCTGATTGTACCTGTGCAAGTTTCACCTTGCTCAGCTTATTGGTGTTGCTCGGAGGGCTTTGTGTGTTTCCACCACACAGATTTTACAGTTCTTGATTTTTGTGTCTCTCAAAATTTCCGTAATGACCCATTTATGCATCTGCGCTAAAACAAACAACCCTATACTTAATCCTATTTTCTGAATCTCATTATTTAAGGTTGATAGTGTCCAGAGGCTGGGAGGAGAAGGGAATTAGGGAGAATGTGTAAGGTACAGAGTTTCTGTTTTGCTAGATGGAAAGCATTCTGGAGGTGGGTAGTGGTGATGGTTGCACAACAGAATGAATATCCTTAATACTACTGAATGAAAATTTAAGAAAGCTTAAGATGATACCTTTTATGTTATTTATATTTTAACAAAATTAAATATTGGACAAAATGAACTTGTGCTGTACATACCACACATGCTAAATGACTAGGGATAGAAATGGACCACGGGGGGGCAGTGCCTGTGGCTCAGTGAGCAGGGCGCCAGCCCCATATACCGAGGGTGGCAGGTTCAAATCCAGTCCCGGCTGAACTGCAACAACAACAAAAAAATAGCTGGGCGTTGTGGCGGGCACCTGTAGTCCCAGCTACTCGGGAGGCTGAGGCAGGAGAATTGTCTAAGCCCAGGTGTTGGAGGTTGCTGTGAGCTGTGTGACGCCATGGCACTCTACGGAGGGCCATAAAGTGAGACTCTGTCTCTACAAAAAAAAAAAAAAAAAGGACCACGGGGAAGGAGGAGGAAAGTCTGGCCTCGTAGATAAGAAAGTTAAAAAGAGCCTTGAAATAAATAAAGAGTTTGGGGAACCTTGTGACTCAAGTGACCAAGGATGTCTTGTTCACCACAAAATGCAGTTTCCAGCTTGTGACACAGTCACAGAACAGTATGCACAGCACATGTCACAAACATCTCAAGACTAACAGGTGCCACCATACACTTGTCAGGAAAGTAGCAGGTAGCAATTACCGATAAAAGGAGAAAGGGACTATGTAGGTAATCGGGGACCAATGAGAGTAGATGGGAAGACCCAAAGACCTGCGGAGACCAACGAGAAGTTTTATAGATACTTACAGGGGAACGAAGATGCTTGGTGTGGGGTCTCTTCTCAATCACAAGGATTCTTTTCTAGTCTCTCTGGAAAAGTCTATACTTATCTATTCTTTACTTTAAACAAACTATACTTTTTTCCTTACTTTAAATAAACTATACTCTTTTTTTGTGCTGCACTGGAGTCCTGGCTGATTTACTCCCACCTCCCCTGGACCTGCTTTCACTTTGACATGGCCAAACTTGCTAGTGCTGCTGAGTGGATCCCATCAGGTTTATGGAACAGCTCGAGGGCCTTGGAGAATCTGACACTAAAAACTTATGCAGAGTTTACATCTTGCTGGGTAACAGTGAAGCACGAGTCTGGAGTTGTATCGGAATCTCTACTCACACCGCTTGTTAGCTGTGTGACCTCAGGGAAGAAATGAACCTCTCTGGGGTTTAATTTCCCCATCTGTAAAGTGGAGAAAAAAATAGGACCTTCATCACAGGTCAATGTGATGTTTAAATGAGATGACACATGTAAGCATGTGGGACGATGCCTGGTATGCAATTGACTCTCAGTAAATGCCCACAATTATTATTTGAACAACATGATGAATGAGAATACACATATCAATATTTCACTTTGGGTAAAAGGTACTCTAAAAACTTCATGGAAAAATGTCAATAAAGTTAGATCAATTTTTAAAATAAACAATGAAACAATATATGATTACTTTAAAAAAATAATCTAAGTATGTAGCAGTCTTTGGACAATAAACTGACCCAACCAAATACAAGTTTTTTTGGCTTTAAAACATGGAAGAGATTCTTCGGTAACTCCTTTCTGCTGATATAAATGTTGGTCATGGATTATTTTTGGCCCAGGAAGTAAAAGCTCTTAGACAAGCCAACTCCATTCAGGGTCACTGAAACAGAGCACAGCCTGTTGGTATTTGCCTGGCTTTCTAATGCTGAGGTGGGAACTGCTAACTAATTGTAACTCAGAGGCTACGCTTACAGCTTTTCACCTCACTTACTTCCCACCCTGTGCGAGCTCATCTTGGCCAGGACACAACCACACAGAAATTCTACAATGAGAGAAGGGCACTCAAGCAATGAATAACATTCCTTCACTGATAATTCCATTTCAGAATTGCTAATTTCAGATGTGATGATTTAACTCATTGAGTCAGGCTGCAAGATATGGGAATTACCCAGCAGTGGGCACTCAGCTGAGACCATGGTTTGCGTAATTAGAATTCTGGCACTGTAGGTGGAAATATTTACTATTGCTATGAATAGTAAATCATAAATGTTAAAGTACATTCGATTCCAGAAATAACTGTGCAAAACTTCTAACAGCATAGATAATCAGGCAATTATTTAGAGGGTGATAGTACTCTCAGGCCAAGGAAGCTTTGGTCTGAGACCCCACTGTGCTCTGAGCTGCAATCTCATTTAGACTATACTCCATTTTTATGTACTTTCATAAACACACCAAAAATTCAATTTAAGTTTTCAAGTACTTGAAAAAAAAAAAAGAACATATATAACACATGGTCTACAGTTGAAGCTTTAATTTTAATGGTTCCATGTAGCCAGTCAAAACATTAAATTCACAAATCATTACAAGGATAAAAATAATGTGAGGGAACTTTCTTGATCATAATTTTGTGGAAAAACACTGGTATGAGAGTTTGGGGATCTGAGTCTCTGTTCCTCATTTCCAACATAATTTTTGGAAAGTAATTTAAAATCTTTTAGACCCAAATTTATGCATCTATAGTTTAAGAATTTTGTGATGATTTTAGATAGAGTTCCATGAATATTCAGATAACAATAAAATAATATATACTACTGTAATTTTAAGCATCTATTTATGACAGCTGTGAGAAGCTTTACCAAGATCTCTGCATGACTTGGAGAAGTGCTAAATTATCTATCTTTATGTTGCTGACAAGAAAGCTAAAAGAAGTCAAAAGCCCTGACTCTGGTCATACAGAGTAAATGGCAGGGGAGTCCTTGGTCCGTATTTCGGTCTCAGTCCATCTTAGTCCAATGGTTCTTTGTGATTAAGGTAAATTTTTGAAAGAAGTAATTTTTTTTCAACTGGACACATAATCTAAAAGCATGCAATGCAACAGGGCCTTTTTATCCAAGTATTACAACAAATGTGGTTTCATATAGGAACAGGGACATTAAGAAAGGGGCTTCCGGGGGATGGGAGGAAAACCTGGCCTGCTGAACCAGGAAGTCTGGAGGGCCTGGGGGAATGAGGGGGTGAGGTAACCTAGGTAACCAACGACCAATAGAAAGAGACGATCAATGACCAATGGAAAAGGGCAATGCTGCCTGGAGGAGCAGAGAGACCAGTGATAGACTTGCAGCCAAGTTCAAGGGGAGTGTTTAACACCCCTGCTGACCTTTGTGTGGGACCCACCTTTGCTCCTTCATGTGAGAGACCCACTTCCAACTCCTTAGAAGTGCTCTAAACTTTCTCCTTGTTCTTCCTAAATAAAATCTCTCTGTTCCCTGAAACAAGCGCAGGTGACTTGTGCTCTCTCTCCACACTGCCTGTGCTGCTCCACTTTTATTTTCAGTTTCCACTCACTTTTCCTTTCCATTACCTGAGCCTTGGTTGGACTTTCTAGCTTAGCTGAGTAATCGAATCAAGTCAACTGGGTTTGGGAAACCGGGACCCCTGACCTCAACAATATACGTGAATTTCCCTTTTCCTGAAGCTCCCAGCTCTTCTCTGTGTTTGGGTGAGAAGAACGAAACAGCAGTTCTTGTGCTGGGGCACTGCGGGTTGTCGGGGCGTGCTCCCCACTTCTCCTGCTGAGGGAGGCTCCAGGACAGACTCCCAGGTGACACCATGGACAGCAGGCTCCCAGAACACCTCGTTCCTCCTCTCTCATTCTTCCCCTAGAGGAAGCAAGAGAGGCAGGGGCTTCCTGGCAACATACACTCTTGGTGCATCCAGCGAAATGGCCCGGCTCTAGCATCCTTCCCTGAGGAGTGATGTGGCTGGGGGCCTGTACCTGCTCTTCTCCTGACGACCCTTGGTTGTAACTTTCTCCAGTAAAGCCTCATCCATGACACCTGCCATGTGAGGCTGTGGAAGTCGACGTGAGGTCTGCTGTCCAGTACGTCGGGGGATGAATGTACTCACTTTGCAGAATCTGTTTTCATTTATTAAGATTCCTTTGGAATCATTAGGAATTGTAATAAGAATTACATAATTAAGAACATCAAATAATGATGAAGGTTCTTATGTCCCCCACTCTATTTAATTCTAAAAAAATTGGCACGGGGCAAAGAAAGGTGGTCTCTCTCACGTCTGCTCCTTCATGAGAAGGACCCACTTCGAGCTCTCTTTGGAAGTGCTCTCAACTTTCTCTTTGTTCTTCCTAAATAAAATCTGTGGGGCAGATAAGCCCAAACTCCAGTCTCAAAAGATTTATTTTTTATTATACAGACAACAAATCTAAGTTTCAAAGAGGTTAAAAGCCTCCTTCACAGAGTAGCAGACCTGGGCCTAAATAAAATCTCTCTGTTCCCTGAAACAAGCACTGAGAACTGAGTTCATGCTCAGTTCTCTCCTCCCTGCCCCTCTGCCTGTTGGAACATCCTCTAGAGCACTGGTTCTCAACGTTCCTAATGCGCTGGCCCTTTCATGCAGTTCCTGTGGGTCATGACCCACAAGTTGAGAACTGTTGCTCTAGAAGCAAACCCAGTTTTACCAAAATATTTAGAGCATCTATGTAGGTGGTCCTCTGCCAGTTGCTAAGGAATTCAAAGACCAATAAGGTATCTCCAAAAGCTTTTTCTTTTGTGCTAAATAGATCATTTTGATAGCTATTTATTATAAATATATTCATTACACTTTTCAGTTTGCTCAAAACATAGTGACTATCTTATAAAACACCAAACAAACTTTACCAAAGTGAAGGGAGATGAGGATGTTTTAGCTGCTTCTTAGCCAGAAGGGAACAAGACATGAGCAGTGACCAAGTCCCTGAGTGGCTGTGAAGTGTTATAATTCCAACCAAAGCTCGCTAGAGGAGGAGGCCTGTGAGAGAGGGTGAAACGGGTTGTCTACAATACGCCTTCTAGTCTGCGATCTGAATTCAGCTGTGTTCCTTGAAAGGTTGCAAAGGCAAATAACCATCCCCTGAAATCCATATTTCCTCCCTGACATCCCATAATGGGGCCTCTTGGGGTTTAGAAGTGAAGTTATGCTGGTGCTGCAAACTTAACATTGTCAAGGCTGAACACACCATCCACCTTCCTCAGGCTATCACACGTTAGCCTGTTGTGTGGCTTTGCTGCCTAGTGGAGAGCCTGCCTGGACACCTCTCTTTCTTCTCTCTTGATCATAACCATTGAGTCCTATAAATACCACTCCCCTCTTCTCTGTGGGCAGCCAGCATTCCTCTCAAGCCTGCCATGTCCATGCAGGACTATTGTGATATCCCCTTGCTGGCTCAAGGGGACCTGCTCAGGGCAAAGAAAGGTGCCTCTCACCTCTGCTCCTTCATGAGAGGGACCCACTTCCAACTCTCTTTGGAAGTGCTCTAAACTTTCTCTTTGTTCTTCCTAAATAAAATCTGTGGGGCAGATAAGCCCAAATGTCTAAGATCCCCTGAAGAGGAGGGACGCCTGACACCACATTTCTTTTTTTTTTTTTAATTTAATATTATTATTATTTTTTATTATTAAATCATAGCTGTGTACATTAATGCGATCATGGGGCACCATACACTGGTTTTATAAACAGTTTGACACATTTTCATCACACTGGTTAACATAGCCTTCCTGGCATTTTCTTAGTTATTCCGTTAAGTCATTTATATTCTACATTTATTAAGTTTCACATGTACCCTTGTAAGATGCACCGCAGGGGTAATCCTACCAATCCTTACACATGCCGTGTTCCAGATCACTGTGCTGGCAGCTCCCAGACTGGCAGGGCTCGTTCACACTCCCCCAGCATGGGGACTCAGGGGACAGTGGGCCAGGGAGGTCTTCCTTCTCTCCAGCCACACCACTTTCTTTAGTGATGTTCTTAACTCCTCCCTCTGCTCTTTCAGTTGTATTAAAATTTATTCCATTAGTTTTATTGTGTCCTGCACACATCTTCCTCAGAGCACTGATTGTATTACGGTGTCTATTTTGTATTTTTCCTTTAGCTAGTTTTTGTGCTCTGGAGGACAAAGAGCATATTCTGTTCGTCACCATGTCCCGTCACTTTGCATGATGTCTGCCTAAAATGCATTTCACTTGGATGTAGGCATTAGAGTTTCCTTTGCTCTCCTCTGTGGTAGGACTGAGCAGTGGTGACGGTGGCGGCTCCCTCTGGGCCGCCTGGGTGATGTGTCAGCTGGGGCGGCATCCCCACCTCTCCCACCTGGGGAGGCTGCACCCAAAGCGTCCTGAAGGGGAGGGTCAGGAATGCTGAACAGACAACAAATGGGCCCAGGGGTCTGCGGGCTTGAGTAGTGACCTACAACTAATGAAAGATGGTGACAAGAACGTGAGTCAGGGCAGGGATCACTGTTCTTACCATTCACTGTAGTGTCCCCAGCACCTGGAAGCATCCCCAGCACCCAGCATTCACTCAATCCGCACTGAATGAATGACCACTGGATGGCCAGCTGCCTGACTGAATAAAACCCAGTTTCAAAGCCAGCGCCCTTCAACTCCCTTCCCCGACTTCTGAGCTTTGTGCAGTGTGTAGATGTGCCTGTGTCCTATGGATACATCTTTCAAGGAAATGGAATTAAAAATTGAGTATCATGACTTTTTCTTTGCAATAACCCACCAATAAAGTCTGATGATAGCTATTTCCAAGTAACACACACACCCATTCAAAGCTGTTGAAATGTATAGATTTAGTGATTTGTTTTATTTATTAGATGACATACAGGTTTTGGAAAATAAGTGGACATACTACCTGAAAACCATGTAACTTTCCATCGTCAGAATTAGATTTTGGTTACCTGGTAGAATGAATTTGTCCTGTACATCGTCACTGTAAACAGCATAATACTGGGGTGGATGAAGGGAAATGTGTGAGCACCCAGAGGCAGGAAGGGGCCTCTTGAGGTTTCTAAAAAGGTACAAGGTCAGCGCTGGGTGTGTGCTTCTGGAAGGAACCATACTTAGCTATATATCCCTCCACCTACGCTTCTGGGGCCTGTCTTTTTCACAGGGCGTGACAGCTGATGTTATCTTCATATGTTACTGACACAGAGCCAGCCAGCTCCGTGAAGTAGGACAAAGCCAGCAGAGGGATGGAAGAAACCCAAAATAGATCTTTCTTGAACTGATTTCTATCACAGTTATAAACAACTCCAGGTTTGAAAGAAAAGTAGATAGGCAAGTACTTTTAGAAGAAAAGAGCAAAACCCGATTTTTTCCCTTCCCCCCTCTTCTTTCTTCCAATCCAGATACTCAAAGCCGACAGGGCAGGAGAAGGTCTCACGGCCCTGCCTGCCCTGAACGCCCCTGTCTTGTTAAGCAGCACATCTGATCATGCAAATCACTGTCCACAACGTGGCTATTTTCCTCTCTGAATAAAATAGGAGCGCGTCAGTTGTGAGTCAGTCTGCTTCTAAATGCCTACCCTTGCCGCCTTGGCCTCCTCTTGCACTTCTCAGTACTCTCCTGACATTTGCCGGCTGGGTTAGTCCCCACCCTTCCCTACCGATTATCTCATTATTTCAGCCCTTTCCAACCACCCCCTCGGCCCCGCACTCACCACTGCTTGTAGTCGGCGTCGCAGTTGCAGTAGAACTTGGGGTCTGTGCAGTTTCGCTCGATGCCGCATGCACACTTCTGGATGCCGGGCCCGGAGCCCCCCCAGTAGTAATGCTTCTCGTTGGCTTTGCCAACCCACCACGTGTAGGGGCTTCCATCTAGAGAAAGAGCAAAGGTGTGTTTACGAACGGACCTGGGTTCAGTCGTGGGGATGCCCCATTTTTACCCACTCCCCTAGGATAATATTCTCCGATAGGCAGAACGCCATGCAGCTTGCTTAAAAGTAAATTTGTTCTGATAGTAGAAACATTTAATAAACAACATCAAAGGGGAATGGTAGTAACAGGCTAGGAATTGAGTCTATAACACACAGTTCACTGTGTGACCTCTGGTGACAGTGTCAGGGAGATCATAGATTACTAGAGGTAGGCGGAGACTTTCCCTGTCATAAAACATGACCTCCTAATATTATGGGTAAGGAAACTTAGGTCTAGAAAAGTTAAACAATCCTTTTAATCACATAGCAGTGTAGGCCCCAAGCCAGAAATTTGACACTCCATTACACAACTCGATGCACAACGTTCTTTATCTGGTTTACTTTCCTTAATTATTTGGCCTTATATTCACTCATTCATTCATGCATCCAAATGTCAAACATCCATCAGTTTCCATTGTGTGACAAATATGGTAAGAAACTCAGCAGGAAAATGGCAGGTAAAGACACAGATTAAAACATAGTTCAATCAATATTATGAACACAGAGGTGGGTGGGTGAGGGAATGGAGGTCACAAGGGGAGGTTTCCCAGACGACTATTCTTGAAAGTAGAGTGTGCATTATCCAGAAGAATCTGATGTTAGAGAGGCAAGAGCTCATATGCACAGTAAGCATAGTGTACAAAGACAGAGAGATGAAGTTCTCTATGGAAAACATACCCAGGAGTTTGTGCACCTGCAGTAGCACAGGGCTGAAGGGACCCGAGACAGTAGATGAAGGCTGTAATGTGAAACATCTTTGTCCAAACACCTTATTTTGCATTAGTTTATTCTTGTCTCTTAATGCTTATTTTTCCCCAACTTAAGAAGTTTGAGCTTTATCTTAATATTAGGTAGCTATTAAAAGATTTTAAGTAGGTTTATGGGGGCAAGACATGATTGCAAGAGGGACTTTGCCTAACAATTGCAATCACTGTAACCTGGCTTATTGTACCCTCAATGAATCCCCAACAATAAAAAAAAAAAAGATTTTAAGTAGGGAATTATCATGACTGGATTTGTGTTTTAAAAGATCAACAAGAAGATAAAAGGTGGATCTCTGAGAGATGAAGTCAGGGAGAGCAGATGTGATGCACCTATGTCCATACAGGAGAGAAATAATAAAATAGTACGTAGCAGAAATGGAAAGGAAAGAAAACAGGAAGGTTGAGGGGATGGAATTGGCTTGGCACTGTTGGGATTCTAGGCTTCTGGCGGGTGACCCAGGGGAGGGTTGCACTTCACCAGCGGAGGACACAGTGCACCAGAAGTGTAGGGATGTCCAAGGAAAGGTGGTGAGCTTGATACATAAAATAGGCAACTGGCTGTCTGCACCTCAGGAGCATTTTCAGAGCTGAAAATCCATCTTCAGACCATCAGGTCAAACTAGAATATATCAGAAGCAGGAGAGGTACTTCTGGCACTGTTAGATCATAATAGCATTTCAAAAGCAGCATGAGAGGACCACAGAATATGACCACAGTGGAGTTCAACAAAGGAGGCAGCTGCCAGGGGTGGGACCCACAGGAGGGGGGTTCTCCCAAAGCAGAGGGACCGGCGTTGTCAGACTTCCTGTTGAAGTCCATTACTGTGTCAGCTAGAAGGTCTCGGGATACTTTGTTGAGAGGAGTTTCGGGTGAATGGTGGAAAGAAGGGCCCGGAAGCAGCAGGTGGAGAAGGGAAGGGAAGGCGAGAACGGGGAGGCCCCGGCAACAGACAACTCTTTTGTATCTTAACTTTCATTTTAGTGTGGTGAGACATAACAGGAAATCTACCCTTGTGACAACTGATTAAGTGTACAGTACAGTACTGTTAACCACAGGTATGTTGTCGTGGCAGGTTCCATAACTTATTTTTCTTGTTTAACTGAAGGTTATATGCCCATTAAGCAGCTGCCCATTTCCCCTCCACTCAGCCCCTGGTGACTACTTTGAATACCCTGTACACGAGGAATCATGTGCTACTTGATACAGTAGAATATTATTCAGCCTTAAAGAAGGAAATTCTGTAATACGTGATAACCTGGGTGAACCTTGAGAACAGAGGACTCTGGCAGGAAGCTGGGGAAGCAGTAAAATCTAATGGAGGTTGTGCCTGCCAGTAAACCGGAAAGGCTGGTCACTACAATCTCCAGGGGTTTGGGTTAAAATTACGTCTTAACAACTCATCCACCCTTTCCAGATGGTAAGTGTGCCTTGTATCTGCATGAATGCCCAGAAATAAGGATGAGGAAGAAGTCCTGAGGAAGGTTATCACCAGAACCGTTACAGTGTCTAAACTAATAATGCAATAAAAGTAAGAAAGGGCCACTTGGGAATTGGGTAAAAAATACTATGGCCCTTTCTCAGATATTCTAATAGCTTTCCTTATGAACAATTTTGTTAAAAGGTGGGCCGTTTAAAGTCACTGAAAATGTGACTGGGCCTGGAGCTCGGGTTTGACACAATGAATGAGCAAGTCTTCTGAATTTGGAAGGGAATTATCCAACTGTCCTCCTGTTCCATTCAAATTTCTAGATTTTTCGGTGTATTCACTTAATTTGGAAAAGTTACTGTTTTCCTTTGGCATAGTCCTTTATAGCATCCAAATTTTAAAAATATACTTGACTTGATCTGGCATATAGCTGAGAGCGATTTCAGTGCTCTGTTCCAGAAGGACACAGAAGCCGGCGGTAGAGATAAGGGCTACGCTGCAGTGGTGTCTTCCGCCCATTTGTGCCTGGTCCCAGCTTTCTACATTCAAGTCATTTTATTTCTCCTTTCTCTTTCTATCAATGTAAAGGATAAATCATCCAACTTCTGATGTTTTCCATTGTGGAAACCACAGCTAGTAATAGACTTGTTTCTTTTAATACAGTCTAGAGCTAAAAAAAATAAGGATTGAAAAATCCCATTTTTGGAAACTATATCATCTGAGCCATCCAAAGAAATCTTTAGGTCATTTGGCCCTAAGCTAAACTAGGTCTCTGCTGATGCCATCTCTAGCTATGTTACAGGTAGAGGACAAAGGTGGACCATGCCAGCTGGCCTTGCTCATGAGGCCTACCAGACCACAACCTGATCCTGAAAATGCAGGGACACTGCCCAGATTGGTTATCATATCCATTTATTGCATTGCATTTTTTTCAAGTTGACCTAATGCTAAATTCTTCTTCTCAAGGGAAATTTTGGTTAATATCATTGTTTTTGGAAACTTAGGGGGTGCTGCTCACTTGGTAGAGGAGAAGACACAAATCCACTACCTGTGGAAATAAAGTTAATTAGTTATATAATAACTAGTTAGTTAGTTATATAATAACTGTCTGCAGAAAGCTCCTTTGTCCCGCTTGTACTTCAAATGATGAGAGAGTATGTATCTCAGAATCTCAGCCCCATTTCTGATCATTCCTTACAGCGACCGGTGGAAACAAGCTAACACCATGTTATATTTTCATTACAGACTGTGATGGTAACTTGCACAAACCAGAGAAGCTGTGTGTGACCGAGTACGCTTTGTAAAAATCAGAGCAGTTTCAGGAAGAGGAGCAAGGTAGCAATCAACCTCACCTTCTGGATCAGCGGTTCTCAACCTGTGGGTTGTGACCCACAGGAACTGTATTAAAGGGCCGCGGCATTAGGAAGGTTGAGAACCACTGTTCTGGATGATGAGAAAAGTGTTGCAGAGTAAGTGGAGAAGATGGGAGTCAGCTGACTTCCAAGGGCATCTTCAGGACTGTCCAGAAGCCCAGGAAAGGAAGTCTCACTGTCAAGTTGTTTGGGCAGTGGGCGCTCCAGGCGGAGCATGAAACTGTGCCTGGGGTCCAGTCTCTGTGCTAACCTCACACAGCAGACCCTCAGCTCAGCCTGGGGAGGGGCTCTTTCTCACTAGATGTCAGAATGAGATCCAGGGTATGATGTCCGGCCATGACATCAGCTCTGCCTGTATGGAGTGCATGTAGATGGAGGTGACGTGCTTGTCACCAGGTGGGAGCACCCTAGTTTCCTAGATTCTCCTCCTGGGCTCCACCCTTTTCCAAGTCACAATGTTTTAGATCTTCTATAACTAATGCTTCTAGTTAGGCTGATGCAAAATTGCTATTATTCTGTTCTCCTTCTGAGGAAAAGAAGCTAAACACAGCGTAAAATGCTTAACCTAGCTGTTTGCACATCTGCCACACACAAAAGAATCGCAGTAAGGAAAACAAATTTTCCAGGGAAAAAGCAAATTGTAGTCTTTGTTATTAGCACTGGCTAATTTGGTTAAATCACAGTAACTGAGAGGAATTATTAATTTTGTTGTATATTTTCTATTCAGCAGGAGGATAACAGTTTGATTTACTCGGAGCAAAGAATCCCCTTATTCCAGTGCTATGCTAATGAAGGGCTACTTTTTTGCTTGACAAATCATTATTTACCTGTTAATTGGCTCCGGGGAAAAGCAGTTAAAGGCAATAAAAATGAAAAGACTTTTTTTTTTTTTTTTTTTTTTTTTTTAAAAGACAAGGGTAAGGAATGGTGAGAAAAGAAATAATTTAATTACCTAGTTCTAAGAGTTTAAGTGGTTCTCCACCTTCCTAATGCCACAGTCCTTTAATATAGGTCCTGTGGGTGGCTACTTTAAACAGTTCCTGTTGAGAACTGCTTAAGAACTTCAGAAAATGAAGGTTTTAGTTAACTATATTAAGCAGGTACACTCACTGCAAGATGATTAGATGATGAACCACATGCTAAGTAGTAGCTAAATTATCAAAGCAAAGCCTATTGTACTAAAGCAGCTAAATACGGACCGAATTAGAGGTAAGCACTATGCTGTTTGCACTCACTTAACATCAAGTTTTATTATGGTGAATGGTTTTTCATGGTTTGGATGATTAAACTGGGAAAGGGAGAAAGAAAAGCAGCTGCTTGTTTCCCAGGACTGAAAGAAACCGTCCTTTCAGCAGTAACAAGTTGTTTCAGAGGTGCAAGGCGAAATGCCGCGCCACTTGATGAAAATGTAACATGTATCTGTGATTTTCAAAATGTGTTCTTTGGAACTTCTGGGCTCCACGAGGCAACTTAATTGGCTGCTTAAACAAATATTATCCTGGCACCAAGATAAAATCCAGAATGGTCACTGGGACGTTTAATTAGTTTCATTCCACCCACTTCTAAAAGCATCATGTTAGCTTGATGAAACCTAGTTTTATTATATCTATACTGCTATCTTATCTATTCTTACAAATTCTGTGAAAGACTCACAGGGGGCTTTTTAGCAGAACAGGTTCAAGCAGCAGAAACAGACTCTGCTCTGTGTGCTCGGGCCCCCCTGCTGGCAGCTCCTTTGCAGCTCTGCCAGGCTCTGCTGTTTGAAGCCCTTTGCCATGCAGGATTCCCTTCCTAAGGGACTCAGTGCTCTGAAAAATCTTTTACTTAATTTCAGCTGATCACTCTGCTCTGACTATAACAATCCAAATCAAGTTATGAATGGCAATAATATGCTTACTAAGCAAAGACATCCTTAACTGGTGTAATTCTGGACTGGATATGCAAAACAGCCTTCCACCTGTGAGAATCTTTCTTCCACTATAAATGGTCTAGGCAAGGAGGAAGGTCAAGGGTCTTTAGAATAAGCTCCAGGCTGGAATGGAGCAGAGAGGAAACCTGAGGTGCTGTATCTACTACAAAATCCTCCCAGTAATCTGAGAGCTGTAATTCTGAAGTTAAGAAGACCAGAATTCCCTTTTCTCTCAGTAATGGCATGTTTACAGTCCAAGAGGTCAATGGCTTACAGTTAAAGCTGATAGCCGCCCTCCCCAGGGATTAGAAATGGGGACAAGACTCACGTCCTGGAATCCTCTGGCTTTGACACAGACAGCCTCTCTTCGTAATATGGAGGATTTGTCTTTATACAAATCACTTCCAAGATCTGGTCCGTGGTAGCCCAAGTTGTAGAATCTGCATGAAAGACTAAGTCTGGGAGCAGAAGCTGTGGAGTGACCACTTCTATTTCTTTATTTTTTTCCCCCACTGGTAGAAGATGAATATAGGCAAGTGTCTGTAACTTACTACAGATTCATCTGAGGCTCTTGCAAGCAGTATAGACCATAGAATAAGAATCCTGTAGCGACCCACAGGTTGAAAACTTCCCTGTAGAATAAGAATCTCAGAGGAAAAGCTCAGAACTCAGTCACTAATGCCCTAGGGGTCCTTGTTATCCAAACAGTCTGCCATACACTGACCTGGGCAAAGGACAGTGCTGGGTTTAGTTCACGGGACACTTGGGGGCATCGATAAAGAAGCAGACGGGTCCATTGGGATACCAACCCAGGACCTTGTTTTCTGGGGGAGATACAAAGAAGTGTTTATTATAGCAACACTTCCATTTGATTCCAAGTCATTCTTTTCTGAACAATATAGTCATCATAACCTTGTTTTTTTGCATGGTAAAAAAAACATGTTTCCTTGTTTTTTGCATCATAACCATGAATCTGTGTCAAAATTCTATAATCTGCTCTTTAAATCTAAAAAATTAAAAACATAAAATTAAAAAATTATATATTTTGCTATTTTCATAGATACAAAAGCCTGTCATCTCAAATTACCTATGATTGGGCAGTGCCTGTGACTCAAAGGTGTAAGGCGCCGGACCCATATGCCAGAGGTGGCGGGTTCAAACCCAGCCCCAGCTAAATACTGCATAAAAAAAAAAAATTACCTATGATTTTTGAGAAACCAGCCTATTAACTGGATAGCAATATTCTCTTCTGTTTCCCTAACCATCTAATTCTATGTGGTTCTATGTTAATACGAAGACCAAACAAAGAATCAATCCCCCCAAATCCTGTGGTGTTCATACTACAGATAGTGATGAGAGCTTGCTCAAAACTCATAATTTTGAAGTTCTAATATAAACATTCAATTTGGTAGTTAAAGGTGAACATTTTCTGTGTAACTGAATGCCACTAAAATCATTTGATTAGGGGCGAAGAGAAATAAATGCAGTTGATTCAGGTTGTATTTTTTAGAATTACATTGGATTTTGCTATATTTTATTGATTTGAATAGGGACCACATTTAGAAACATAGAATTGAAGTTTGGATCAGAATGGGCCTGAACTGAAATGTTAATTAAAAATTAATGACACTGCATATTTAAATTTATTTTATTGAGTTGCACTTAATAGATTTCAATCAGGGACTAATTTTGCTGAGCAGAATTTGATGCAGTTGAATCAAACAATTTTCATCCTATTTATAGGAATTAGATTTTATGTATTTGGATAAAATTGAAGTGACAGATCAGATGGGAGTTTATAATTCTGAGCAGTATTAAAGAGACGAGAATAGGTCATCTATGGACAAGCCAATGGTTAGTTTAATCTCCATTCTTTTGTAAGTAATCTGTGTTTTCTCTCTGTCTAGATGGGGCTTTCTTTCATTTTTGTTTACATCCTCTGTGACTCCTTAATCTGAGTCAGAATCTGAATGTTTCTTCAATTCTGGTGAAGTCTGAGGCATTATTCACTCACGTGTGGTCTCGATCTAATCTCCTTGCTTTAATCTCTTATTCATATTTAACAACTCTTTGTCTTACTGGGCTGATTTCTGGAAAATTTCTTTAGAATCTGTTTTTCATGTCACTATTCTTACTTCAGGTAGGGAGAAACTGCCATTTGACTCCACCATTAAACTTTGAATTTTATCCATTATGTCTTTATTTCTGTAATTTTTTTTAGAAGTTATTCATCTTTAGTGTTTATTTATTTCAAAATATTAAGGGGGTACAACTGTTTGAGGTTACATGGATCATTTTTGTAATGCTTGAGTCCTGGCTATATACAGGTGTGCCTGTCACCCAACTGGTGCTCATAGTACCCATGAGGTTTGTTAATTCTCCTCCCCACTTCCCTTCCCCTCTAGTTGTGTTCCCATCGAGTTTTACCTCCCTCTGCGTGGGTGCTCATCAGTTAGCTCTAATTTATTAGTGAGCACATGTGGTATTTGTTTTTCTATTCTTGGGAATTTGTTTTTGGTATATGTTTTTCTATTCTTCTAGTCTTTCTACTTTGCTTAGGATAATTGTCTCCAATTCCTTCCGAATAAGCTGCAAAAGGTATTGATTTATCCTTTTGTATGGGTGAGGAGTACTCCATGGCGTATATATACCACATTTTGTTAATCCACTCCCGAATTGATGGGCACTTGGGTTGATTCCACATCTTTGCAATTGTGAATTGTGCTGCAATAAATATTTGAGTGCAGGTATCTTTTTAGGCAAATACCCAGGGGTGAAATTTCTGGATCAAATGCTAATACATACTGTTTTCCATAGAGGTTGGGCTAATTTGCAGCCCCACCAAGAATTTATAAGCATTCCTTTTTCCTGATCCATGCTAGTCTCTGTTGTTTGGGGATTTTTTAATTAATTCCATTCTGAGCATTTTTTTTCATGTTTACTAACCATTTTTCTTCTGCAATTTTTATTTGGTTATTTTTCAAATGCTACTCATTATTTTTTATAGTGTCTTCCCTTATCATACCTTCAATTGCCCTCTTTTTTTCCCAGCCTGCATATGATACATCACGGTGATTGTCATACAGAATGAGTTAGCATAAGTTACTTCTGCTTTCCACAAATGTATAGCCTATAAAATAGCAACAGTTAGATGTTCTTGATTACACATGGTCTCATGGTTAGATTTCACTAATTTGAATTTTGTGCTAAAGGAAGCTTACTTGTATATCATATTTAAAACAGAGTTGCTATTAAATTAACAGCATAATTAAGACAGCAAGTGAAGGTTTGTAACTGCTTATGACAGTCATAAGCAATCATCTCTTATAACATTTCCAGTCTAATGAGTCCCATACCTGAAGTTTTCAAAGGACTGAAATGCTACTGGTTATTTCTTTTGATTCACAATTATGGAATCTTGTTTCTCCATAAGTTTCATAATTTTTTTTCCTAACATCATGGTTTCAGCAAACATATCTGTGGGAATCCTTTGAGGTCCAGCTAAAGGTATGTTCATTTTGCATTTTCTTTTTTTCAGATACATGGGGACACTACCAATCTGGAACTTGTTTAAAATGTATTTCCAGCTAGAAGTTTTTCCAGCCATCCAAACAGTATGGAGTTATGCTGTGAATATGCATCAGAATTGGGTTTTTGTTACACAACTTCAACAGATAATTTCTTTATCTCTTTACTCTGAGCCAAGGTTCCTATGCCATCTTCTTTTGCAGAGTGGGTTTTTTAGTTTTTCATTTAGTTTTGTTTTTAAATGAGCATCTGCTTCTTGGATTCTGTTTTCCATAAAAAGATATTTGATGGAACTCATCTCATGGTGTGGACCCTTTCCCCCCACACTCAGTGGCTAAAACTGAAGCTATAGGCCACAGGGAATGGCAGCAGCCTGTAGATCAGAGCTGGCTTCAGCCCTCACTTATGCTTATTTTTCATGGTTTTGCTTCATTTTAGGGCTCTGAAGATCTTCCTGCCTTTCTTGCAAGATCAGCTATACATTTAAAGGAATTTTAAGAAATATTTAAAATGCAGTTTTAAATGATTCTGGGGGAGGGTTTTTGTTATGTCTATTTGGTCTTAATACTAAGTAGAAGTCTGTCACTGTGGGTTTTGCAAGGCAGAGGCATGGTCAGGGAGGGAAAGGAAACTGGAAATAGAGCCACTATTCCACAAATGAGGTGATAAAGACTTGGCGTGTCATGGACTTGGAGTCCTGCCTAACCAAGACAGAAGTGAAACAAACTGTAAAAGGAAATTAGTAGGAGGTGGTGACCTGATGGCGGCCCACCTGTGATTCCTTGGCTTTTAGATTTAGGTTGGACATTTGAAAGAAATTTCGGTTTCAAAGGAGAATGCTAGTTATAGGGGAAAATGTTCAGTTTAATGCCAGATAAAGGGAATTTGAGGTTATTACGGACCAAAGTTGGGGCTGGTTTCATGTCTGCAGGTGAGAGTCGGAGACATGTGTAAGAGGCTGCTGGTACTTAGTGCCCTGGGCCACAGGTGCCAAGTGTTCATAATGTGAGCGACAGTCTCACACAGCAGTAACAACCTGGCTCCAAATGAAGGCAGCATTCTGCTAGAGAAGTCCTGGGACATGGGGATGTGGAAATGAGGAACAGGACAAGTGGCCAGAGTAAGGGTTAGCCTCTTGGGATGCCACGACACAGGAGCAAAAGACAGACTGAAGACAGCCGGGAGACTCCAGGGGATGTGATGAGAAGAAGGCTTACGCCTCTGAAATCTGCTCTCATTCTTCTTCCCCACTCAGCTTGGTCAGCCCCTCTTTGGGCTCAGCCTCAGTCTACGGGGAACTAAGTTGCCACGCTCACTGCACTGCCCTGCAGTCATGCTCTCTGCTCAGCTTTTCACCAGCAGGGAACTCCCCCGGGACTGATTCTGTACCTCCAGCTTACAGCACAGTCCTAGTCGACAGCAGGTATGTGAAGGTGACAGGTGAAGGGTAAAGCTTGGTTGCTGTCCTTGGATTTGAGGACTAGGAGATCAGAGGAAGGGCAGATTCATGATTCTTGTGTTCAGGCTTCAGGAGGTGAAGGTGATGAGGATATAAGGGAGCAAACTTGAGTGATCAGAACAGACATGTAACCGGAGCCTAAGGAGAGGGACAGAGCAGCCACCGAGTGACCAGGGAGAAAGTGTGGATTCCGCTAGTGAGTGGGGTTCTGAACACTATGAACAGTCAAAAGTAAAAGAAACTGACAAAGAAGTAAAGATAAAAGCTCTGATGATTGGACCAATACTGATCAATAACTACGGTCACTAGCATGATGCTCATGACTTTTTCCTAAGATGCAAGGGCCTGGACTGACCACACAGACAGAAACACTAGGGCCTGGACTGACCACACAGAAACACTACTACGGAGACAATCTCAGGCTGAGTTTGGTTTCTCCAAACCAGTCTGAAAAAGTGTGAGCAGGGGAGTTGTGAAAAGGACAGAGGGGAAGGGTGGGCCTTAACTCCAAGGCTTTTTGAACTAGTTCCTTTCTTTTCTACTATTTAACAAGAAAGAAAGAAGAAAATTGCTGACATTAAAATAATTAGCCTTGACCTTTAACCCTATAAATCCTATTATACTTGTTACTTGCAAGACAGTGATGTGTTATTATCTGGAAAACGCAGCCGTCCTTCAGCAGCCGAGCAAGACGGTGCTTATGTAGCACAAAACCCAAGGTCGCCTATCATGTCTGAGCCCAGCGGGGTCAGAAATCCTCACTTGTTTGTAAGACATCAGACTGGTAGAGTTGCGCATTATTCATCCATTACCCGGTCTTCCTCCCAGGAAACTAAGATGCTAAAGCCTTTCTGTATGGCACAAGCAGTTAATAAAAGTGGCACAAACTCAAAGTCCTCCAATCTTACAGAAAAGCAGTAAGATGACAAAGAATTCAACGACAAGTGGCAGATTTTTCAAGTGGGGAAAAGGGGCACAGTTAAACAGAAAAATCACTAAAATTTGCCCCTTTTCTTCTTTTTTTCCCTGACAACAAAAGACTTGGACACTGACACACAGGATAATGTTTTCCTTGAATGTATTTAACCAAAACTCATTTAGCAGCCCGTTGATTAACCTGCTGGTATTAAATGAGATTCTCCAAAGCCCTTCTTGTTATGTCATTCAGTACTTTCTTTTTTCTCTTGGTCCTTGTAAGGCAACTGCTTTCAGCTGGATTACAATGAATATCACAAATTATACAATATGCACATATACTGCTTTGGAACTGTTTGGTTACTGTTGCCTTGGTACTCTGGATGAATAATTTTATTAAGATGCCTATTAGAAGCAGACTCCAAAACCTGTCAAAATCACCTGCCTCCCTGATTCCAATTATTAATCTTTTTAATAATCTGCCTGGATTAAGTGCTGCTTTGTATTAAGAATAAACTCCTTTATCACTGATCTGTTTCCTGGTTCAGGACTTTTACTGTTCTAGTCTCTCGGAACACCTTCCTCTTCCTCAAACACTCAAGCACCTTCTCACTTGGGGGCTTGGCAATTGCTCGTTTTTCCACCTGGATTCCTCTTCCCCTTCTACCCACACGATCTTTCAATTTCTTCCTTTAGATTAGTGGTTCTCAGCCTGTAGGGCCAGGGCGTTAGGAAGGTTCAGAACCACTGCTTTAGATGTTGCTGAAATGTCATCTTAATAGTCTGTGTTTCTCTTAGTAATCTACCTAAAATAATACCTTTCCTCCCCACCCTTTTTCTTACTCCGTTCTATTTATTTATTTGCATTGATTGTTGGCAGATATACGGTCTCGTTTATTGTTTTCTTTTTTCCTCCCACTTGAGTTTAAGATCCAGCAGGCTGAGCTTTTGCTTTTGGTCACTAATAAATAGTCCCTCATCTATACTAAGTGCTCAATAAGTATTTTTCAAATACATGAATGCAAGTTTTTTATGTCAATTTCTTTTCCTGTACAAACAAATAAAAACGGAAAAAGAATACAGATGTAAAATAATCATACACACATGTGTTTGGGGACTTTTAGAAAGTATTTTCTATTCCTTGATCAGGTGAAAGTTGATTGTACCTGAGACAACTTTATCACACCTGATCAATTTCTCCTGGTCTCAGTTGGTTCAGGAAATAACTGTAATTTATCTGTGTGGTGTGTAAAGGTTACAGCAGTTCTCCCACCTGCGTGACCATCTCCGCTCACAGATAGGCAGTCAGCATTGGGTTTTCATAACTGGGTTTACCTTCCTGTCATCCTTCATCTAGTAGCAAGAATCCTGCACTCCTTCTTTCATGTCTTATATCATATCCCTACTCTCAGCAGCACTAGAATCACATTTTAATTACTCTAAATCTAGGTTTTCAGGACGCTTAATAATCTGTGTCTTCTCCTGACTTTTACAAGAAAAAAAAGAGAAAGCAAATCAGGGACTTTTCTGACAGTTTCCTCATAAGATACGGTTGTGCAGGTTGACTGGTGAGGACAGGAGAGGTGCTGGATGCAGCCTGCAGCCTGCTCAGGAGGCCGGGGGAGGCTGACCGGCCTGCAGATCAGAGGCAGCCAGATGTCTGTTCTGGAGGACCCTGGTAGAGCCGCCAGACAGTGACAACTCAGCACAACTTCCTCCACCTGCTGTTCTGTCATACTGTGCAGTTATATCAATGTTCAGAATCATAACCCGAGGAAAGACATTTTTGTATACAGCTTATTATACTTCCAAGAGCAGACACATCTTTCTTTAAGCAAATAGACAAAAAAGAAAAAAATAAACAAAAGGTTGCAGAATATATTTGTTGAAACAAATTGTTTTTCTGTTAAACCTTTGTTTCAGAAGAAAGTTCACTTACAAGGAGGCATCTTGGGTTCTAGCCTTTGTTTTTTGTACTATTTAGGTTTAGGAAAATGCGTCACTAAGTCATTTATTTTGCAATCCTGGGCGATTGTGGAGGTACATGGCATAACCCACACGTGACAACACTGATTCTGTCACAGCCTGGCTCATGATCTGGCCTTGTGAAGACAGACTCAGAGGCCTGCTTCTCCCGCCTTCCGCCTTCCGCCTCCCACTAGGTTAGCGATTCCATCTGTGATGTAACATCAGGGCTGCAAATCTGCAGAGGGTGGTGACAGCCCAATGGGCCTGGTGAGATGGGTGTTTTCTAGTGCACAGAGAGGTGGGGGGCTAAGGGTCACCTCATCTGAAGCACCTGTTCCAGATGCCCACTGCTCGGGACCCAGAGTATGTGGCCCCTCCTGTGGGACATTCCAGACTGTCCCAGACTCTGCGTGTCCCAGCCAGGGCAGGTGTGGCTGTGAGACAGAGATCGCCGAGGGCAGTGAGCACAGCCCTGGGCTGGGAGGTCTCACTCTACTCCACCCTCTCTGCTCTCTTCAGGTTTCCTTTCTTCCTTTCTCGCTGGGCAACATGGGGACCTTGCTGATTTATTTCTTGCTTTGTTACTTCATGATTCTGTGATTTTTTTCCCCCCATGTATTCAGAAGTGACCTAATTGATGTAAATGACAGCATCCCTATTGTCTATAAATTTCACGTATTGTAGCAACTTTACTCACTGACACGCAGGATAATGTCCCACTCCCAGAAATGGACTCCTCCTTCCTCCATCATACTCATTACTTCTTTTTCTTTACACGTACACAAAAACATGGTTTCCCTACTCAAAGTTTTCACTAGTAAAGGGAGTTCCATTTTCTCACAAACATTTATAAAAACTTGTCTTGCTTATTAGGGCTTTTCTCACGCTGTACCCTTCTGGCCTGTCTAAATGTCAGCTGCTTTCTAGACTGAATGCTCAGAGGTTGGCCACTCTCTCATTTTCTCTTTGTAGCTACTAAGTTTCATAATGATAATTCGCTGTATAGTCTCTGCAGCTACCAAGGTTCGTAATACTAATTCGGTATGTATTTATTAAACAATTGCATCAACAACTGATCCCATGGCATCAGTAACGCGCTGTCAGTAATTCTAATCCTCAGCAGGCCTGTCCCAGGCTCCCTCCCCTCTGGACTCTCCTGTGTTCCTAACAGTTTACTAGGTTCCTGCACTGGGTGGTGCTGCACGTACCTCAGTCCCGACCTGTTCCAAGCTTCAGTCTCTCGGCAGTGCACATCATCCACCTGAGCCTGTGCTCTCAGTAGCTCCCTGCTCACAGTGTAGCATCTGACCTCATTTTTAAGCTAGCAGGGAAATACCAGCTATCAGAGGGAACCCCTCAGCTTTATGCTATCAAACACTCAACCTCTTCTCTCCAAAATCTTTCTATCCTGTCTCTTCTATGACAGTTTCTTCTCCTGGTTCTGGCCACTCCCAGGTCTTATGCGGGGAGGGGGTTCCGCCCTTTCTGTCTTAGGAGCTACACACCATCATCACCACCATTCATTCTTGATTTTTCTCAGATCCTTCCCACTAGCATCTAAGGCCAATAATCCATTCTATTTGGAAAAATCAACAAACAAAAACCACACATACAAACCACACATACGAACACTCCTCAGTTCCTTCAATGCCTCCTCCCCTCAGCCACTGGCCTACTCCTACCCCTAAGAAATAAAAATTCTTGCAGAAGCTGCCTACAGTATGCTGGGTGTTTTCATTTCTTCACTTTCTGACCATTCCCGCATGGGCAGATTTTCCCGCCATTCCATGCGATCAGTGCCAGTTAAGGTCACCCCCCCCTCTATTGCGTGATATCCGACGGACCTTTTGCATTTTTATCTCA
This sequence comes from Nycticebus coucang, assembly GCF_027406575.1. Lineage (NCBI taxonomy): Eukaryota > Metazoa > Chordata > Mammalia > Primates > Lorisidae > Nycticebus > Nycticebus coucang. The sequence goes on along the minus strand of NC_069790.1, from coordinate 118,044,928 downwards.
CCAGACCTCTCAGCAGCATCTGCTATTCAACAGCGCCCCTGTTCGCCCTCTGTTTTGAACAGTCTTCCGTGTCTTCTACTTCTCTGGTTGTTATTTCCATTAGTCTTAACATGATGGTGTCTCCAAGGCTCTGACTTTCTGTGCCCCTTCTTGTCATGGTCTCTGCACAATCTCATCCCAGGCCTTCAGCAGACACAGGGCCCACTCGTTCATGAGTTTAAACCAGCTCTTCCCTCTGAGATTCGACATACCAACTCGAGTGTTTATTTGGCACCTGCACTTGGGTGTCCCAAACTCAGTCTAAATGCTTTTAAAAGTCATAGTTGTCCCACCTAAACCTGATCCTTTTTCAGGATGTGGATTTGTTAATAACCCCAACCCATCCATCATGCTATAGGAGTCATCAGAAATTGTCATGCACAAAACCTTGCATGCCATTTGTTTTTGTTTAATGCCAGTGCCACTCTGCACACGGGGCTCAGGAGAAGCAGCATGCCTATGCAGTGACAAAGAGCCTGGAAGGAGGGTGTCACCTCCGACTCCTGTACCAGAGAAATTCAGACCATTTCCCAGAGAACTCCTCTGCTCTGGAGCTGAGATGGTGTGTGAGTGAGACAGCTGTAGAAGCAGATTTTTATTCTATCTAGGAAAGAAATACTGAAGGATTGGCTCTTATTGCCACTGGTTTTTATGCTTTTAAACTTTATTTTTCACACTGTGTTTGAACAGCAGGCATTGGCTTTTCCTCTGACTGTCATTACCCACCCGAGGAAATACACAGCTAAGGAAAGAAGCAATGTCCACGTGTAGTAATGGGGGAAACTCCGTCCCCCCAAATCCCTCTACACATCTCTTGTCATCAGCCCCTCCTCTCTGAGACCCACCACAGAGGCTGGAAAAATGGGCAAAGCATTTTATCACACTGCCATTTTTCTGTTTACTCGGGAGCGTGCATTTCTCCCTGGCATCACTCATCTTCATAATATACAGTGTCACAGACACAATTTCATGCAGATGTGGGAGAAATAGAACAACAAATTCAAAGCCCCTTCTTCCCTTCGGTCCCTTGATTAAAGTGCCCTTTGCAGAGAGGGAGACATGACGCTTCTCTCAGCCCCGACACGGACATATTGCACTGCTAGATTGCTGCATTTTTATTGCAGAACTGTGCCTGCCCTTGTTTAAAATTGTTTTGACCTTTGGACGAGTACACATTTTAAAAAAAAAAATCTCCATCTTTCTCCAGAATTAGTAAGCCACAATAAAAAGAGGAAGGCAAGTTGATCATATCTGATGGCGCCTGGCAGAGTCACAGCAAATACTTGCTTGACAACTTCATTTTGCTCCAGGAAAGAGCTGCTCTGTGACCCTGAGTCTGAATGCCAGCCCCGTGTAAATGATGCTGTTCTCGTCCGAGTCCAGATGGCAGCTCCTCCGGCCAATGTTGCCTTATTTCACATGGAATCACAATCCCAGGAGTGACATTCGGCCCGGAAGAGAAGTTGTCAGAAATCCCCATTTGTACCAATTTGCAGCTTTGCAAGTTGAAAACACCTAAAAATTACCACGTGCAGAAAGTACTGTGCATTGTATTAAGGTAAACATGCAAGAATGGTGAAGTTACCGCTTACTAGATCATGGAGGCCGGAAGAGACTGTCTCTTCGGTGACAACTATGTTTAGTAATAAACCAACACAAATATGTGTCATTGTGAAAACTGTAATAGAGTCAATGCCAAAAAGAATAAACCCATCCTGAATGCAAGACTATTAACTCACATCTTGATTGAGCCTTGTCGGAAGGAAGCTGTCAAGAATCATACTAAATAAAACATTGAAACCTAGCCCAGAAGCCTCACTTGGTAAGAATTTATTCAGTAGTATTATGGCCTGTCACCATCAGAGTTAAAGGAAAACTATCTAAGTAAGTGTTGTATATTCTCAGAAGGATTTGACATACGTTGTCTTATTCTTTCCAGCATGAAATCAGAGTGATTTAAAAAGAATCTAGAATGATTTTTTTCTCCCTCCGTAGGAGAAACAAAGAAAGATTAGGAAGTGACACTAATGGGTCACGTTTAATTCATGAAACTGGAATGAACGACTCTCTAAATCTTTAAAGTATTTGCTAAGAAGACAAAAATAAACATAAGAGTTCCCCCTCCCACCCCCCAGAGGAAAACCCCAGGAAGATTACTATAAATTTGGATAAATAACAAATAGTAACTTCCTTTCAAGGAATACAAAGACACCTAAAAAATAATTCAAATTACTATCAAATGATTGAAATATAAATGATTAGTAAGCACAGTTGGCTTATGGGAAGGTTGGGTCAAATACTGTGGTGGGACAGAGTAAGAATTAACTTCACACTGTCTTTAATTTGAAGATAAAACCATCATCATCCTTTATTAAATCTTTACTAAACGCGCAGCTCTGTTTTAAGCACTGTGCGAATACTATCACACATAGTCTTTAAGAAACAGCCTGGGGCATATACATTGTTGATGGGGTTCACGATGCACTTCCCCAAAATGTGGCACTTTGACATTGAGGGAACAGCAGAAGCAGGTTGTAGAAACCAGAAAGATCCTGCCCCTCCTGCCCCTTCTCCCCTGAAGCGGGCCACAAAACCTGCCAACTTTCCTCTGAAAATAAGTCATAAGACCCTTGTTCCAGAGATGCTCAACCTATACCGAGAAGGGCATCTTTTTAACCTCTGAAGACACAGGGCACGAAAGAAATCGAACAAACAGAACTTGCCAAGATCCCCTCCCTTGTTCCTGTTAGATCATACTCCTTTTTTGTTCAATGGTGTTTGTCCGCAACTGTCCACTCATCAGACTTGGCATAAAATATACACGGTTTTCCCTGGTTGCTTTGGTCTTCATTTCTGAAGGCTCCTGTCTTGTGGAAAACTTAACATTAAATACAGTTGTATGTTTTATTTTTCTTGGTACTCTATATTTTATTATAGGGGTCTCAGCCATAAAATTACTGATAGGTAAGAAAAGCAATCTTTTCTCTATATTATCATCTTGATTTTACAGATGAGGAGACTGAGGCAGAGAAAGGCTCAGTGAAATGCAGAACTGAGATTTGTCCTAAAGTTTAAGTTCTTGGATACCACGATGTGTCTCTCAGCTAGTCGGATAAGCAAATGATTACTATGCAATATGGGACGTGCCACAAAGGCAGGTGCACACAGTGTATGCTTTGCTTGGGATAAACAGTAAATTTTACTGTGACAAACAGAAACACCAGAAAGGTAATTTTCCAGTGAGAAATTTTATCACAATATTGTTTCATTTTCAATTTCTTCAAAATTCAGAACTTCTATCAATCAAAAGTTACCACTATAATGGTAAACACTGAAAGCACAGATTGGGAGGAGATATATTTGGCAAAGGACTCCTGTCCAGGTTATATTAAAAACTTCCATAAACCAATGAAAGACAAACCAACAACCCAGTTAAAAAACAGGCAAATGTTTAAATAGGCATCTCACTAGAGATAACATCCAAATAGCCAACCAGCATATTAAAACGTACTCAACGTCATTACTCAATACAAATTATAAACAAGTTACATCTATTATATGTCCACCAGCGATATTGAAAACACAGTACTGAGTGTGGGTGAGGTTGTAGAGGAACTGAAATTCACATATTGCTGTTATCAATAGTGAGAAGGACACTTCATGCGTGGACAAATCTCACAGATATGCTCAGTAAAATGGGACAGATATAAAAGACTACATTCTGCATGAGTCAGCCTACGAGCATTTTAAGAATAGGCAACATTAACGAATAGCAATAGAGACCAGAACAGTGTTTGCCTTTGGAGATATTTTCTTCTACTAGGAAGAAGCATAGGGAACCTCTGGCATGCTGGAAATTTCATACCTTGATCTAGATAGTTGATACATATACACGCATATTAAAAAACTTATCAGGCTCCACTCTTAAGATTAACGTACTTTCTGTTATGCACTTTACTATATGTGTGTGAATATGTGTATACATATACACATATATCTCTAACATCTTAATAAAAAGTAAAAACATAAAATATAGAAACAGAACATATGGCACAAAAGTATGTATTAAGTATTTACTCAGATGTCCATAACATTTTTATAGCTGTACTGATATATAATTTATGATGAAAGTTAACCATTTAACGTATACAATGAAGTATTCTTTTCCCTGTTGATTTATAGGATTCCTTTTGATGAATGTGCCTCATTTTCTCATAATGGACATTAAATTAATGATAAATTAATGCCTAATGAATAAGCATTAATTTATCTTGGAGATTTCACCCACATGTGAAAGATATGGGTTGCAGAGGAGATATATGTTTAGTTTTAGTAGACATTTCCTGCAGGTTTCCAGAGTGGTTAGATTAGTTCACACTTCACATTTGGAGTGGGCAATTCAGTGATTCTTAGTGATCTGTCATGATACAGCTGTGTGACCATCACCACAGGGCAGTCTTTGGATGTTTTCATCACCCCTAAAATTCCTTCTAACCCCTACTTGCAGTCAGTCCCTTCTCCTCACATCCCTGACAACTACTAATCTGTCTGTTGTCTCTGTAGATTGGCTTTTGTTGACAATTCATATGCCTGGTGTATGATCATTTGTACCTGGCTTTCCTCACTCAGTGTTATGTTTTCTCAGCTCCTCTGTGCTGTAGCATGCATGATAGTTCTGTTTTAGTGCTGAGTAATATTCCATTGAATGGACATACCACAGTTTGCTCACTCATTCACTAGCTGATGGGCATTTAGATTACTTTTTGCTATGATTTTTAAAGTGAAAAGACAACTCGTTTTTTCTCAACAAAGCAGACAAAACATCTTTGTTAGAAGCTCTGTTTTTTTGAAATAAAATAAAATACTTCCATGTCACCCTACTAAATCAAAAAGAAAAAAACCCTAAACTTTCCGTGTTAACATTCCCATTGGAAAATGAAAGATGGCAGGAAAAATGTTACTATCACACCTGAAAAAAGAATACACACACTCCATGTTACTCTACTAAAATAATGAGAAAGCTCAGTGTTGGAAATCCCCCCTGCTTAAAGCCAGGACTCCTTTAAGCTTTGCTTATAACAGGTCCATGACCTTGAATTCTCTAATAAAGCAGACGCATTAATAACATTCAAGCAGCTGCTAAATACTGCTTGAATTTAATTTTTTGTCAATTTAAATTTTTCATGTGTATATTTTTAAGTGATTCACTATCTTTTCAAGATTAAGAGTAACAAAGCAGAGCTTAAACATACAGAATCAAAGACCATACACATTTTTGGCTGCTACATTAAGAAACAGCTAATACACTGAGACCCTACTTCCTAATCTGTAAAATGAAGGCAATATCTTTCTCCTGAGTCATAAGGAATAAATAAAATAGTATATATATATATATAAAAAGAAACAGCTAATACCCTGTTTCCCTGAAAATAAGACATCCTCTGAAAATAAGACCTACTCACAGGAAAGATAAGACATCCCCTGAAAATAAGACCTAGCACATCTTTGGGAGCACACCTTAAAATAAGACACTGTCTTATTTTCGGGGAAACGGGATAAGGATAAAACAAAAATAGCTAATTAGGGGGGAAAAGACTTTGTTAGGCGTTCTTCACATAGCAAAGTTTCTTGAGCTTATCTTGGAGAAAGAACAATTCAATTGTTTGTAAAAATGAATTTTCAAATGGTACCATTTCTTATAACTATAAAATAAATCAATGGCTTTGCCAAAACTTTTCATTTAAAACTCACTAGGGCATAAGATTGATGAATGATGGAATATTCACTTCAATTTCAAATCTTAGTTCTTTAACATTCTTTCACATTTATGTTTAATCTTAGTGTTTTACTAATGAGAATTTCTCCATATGGTGTTCACAATGTTTGGCTCAGTGCTGGGCATATAGCAGCTATTGTACCTGGATTCATTGATTGATTACTTATTCTTTACTTTGGGACCTGAGCAAGAAAGAAAAATAAAAAGACTCTGACAGCTGAGAGCGTCAGATCCCAGCAGGCTGTAGGAGCAGCTAGGCTCTTGAAAATAACAGAACTCCACAGAATATAAGCAATAATCAAATGAGTCCTTCTATGGCCACGAAGTCAAACAAGGCAGTAACCTCTTGTGTGTTTGAACACGGAGGACCCTGGGCAACCACAAAAATAACCAAACAGCTCCCTCTCCTGGTTGACATAAGTGACCACCCTTTTTTTTTTTTCCCAAAGGACTAACATTCCTCATTGCTCTCCCGCCGCCTAGGAAAAATGCCATTAAGATACTCAGCTATTAAGCTGCATCCACTCCCCAACCACACCCAGTCCAGATTAAGTCCCCCTGAAGTCATCCACACTAGCCCTCATCCCATGAGGTGCCCGTCCCAACACTCTCCTACCAAGATGCCCTGAAGTTACTTCCTCGTGGTGTGGTCCCTCCCTCCCTGCAGCACCACCACCCGCCTGCCTTTCCATGCCAGGTCCTTGGCAGGGAGCACAGACTGAACATCACATAAATAACAAATGCCCTACGGTCAGGCTTTCTGGAAGGTATTGTTTCCCCCCTATGATGAGCCACAGGTTGACCAAATAGAGCAAAATAGAAGAACATCAGTCACCACAGTTGCTATTTTAGAAAACTACAATTGTGAAGGAAAAGGAAGAAATATCAATGGTAGTTACATTGTGGCTTGATTCCAAGGTTTGGTGAAGCACATAATACCTAATATTAGCAGCTTTACCCATTATCTGGTGATTGATCCCTTTCTTGTTCTATAATAGGAAAAATGGCTTTTCCTTCCCTCTCAGGTGGGCTGGCAGATTGTAGACACACACTAACTGAAGTTGCCATGCAATTAAAAATTATTTTAATGGATATGTATATTCATGTATACAAATGTTCTAATCAGCTTTTGAAATTATGAAAATAATAACATAACACTTTGCACAGCAGCTAATAAACAACATGGAAGGAACAGCAAGGAAGACAAGGATAAGAAAAAACAGCAAGAAACTTCAGCAACAAATCAGACAAATTAGACCCCAAAGGAGAGTGAAATAAAGACAGGGACAGGCCATGGAGCACAAGATCAGGGCAGGAGGAGACAGGGAAAGACACTACCATGTTCTAAGGAGAATGGAAAATCCAGGGCAGAGCAATCTCTTCTAGAAGGTTGTTGGGATTTTCCTTTTAATTCTTGAAAATAAGGCGGAACCTGGTTGGGTCCCCACGTGGATAGAGTAAGTGGAATAATTTTCTGTTCTGGGATATGAGCTGAGTGATACACTCTGAATTTCATCCCTGACACTTCACACTAGGTGGGGCTGAGGAGTTTAACTCTTCACCTCTGTATTCTGCTCCCATGTATTTGGCCACTGGGAAAGACTCCTCACCTGCGCAGTGGACACTTTTATACGCTTCTGAAGGTAGGGTCACCTGGAGGCATCTGACCCTGAAAATGCCCCCAAATGTAAATCTACCTTTGCTGCTGAAGTAGAAAAAATTATGTTAAGCATTATTTTTGTTTTTTTTTCCCCAAGTCTACTAACTATTATAGGAGCATTCTACAGTTTAGATTTTTCTTAGCCAATTCCAAAGACATGTTGTTATATGTGCCCTACCCATTTACTGTAACAAAGGTTTCTGCTTAAAAACCCCTTAGCTGTAAGGGGATTACTCCCAGTGCAACTAACTTTAATAGTTTAGATCTCAGTTTGGAACAAGGATTCCTATCTTTTGGGATAGATTTAGAAGGCTAGTTCTCATTATGTATGCCAGGAAGTACCATCAATTAGTATTGTTGGTAATCTAACGACAAACTCAAGTTTTTGTTAGCACTTTTACTTTATTGAATGCTCAGATTTAGGCTTCCATGAGTGCACATATTGAGTACTGCCTCTTAATTTGTGTGTAACTATAAAGAGACATGAACTATTTTTTAATGTGAACAACGCGTACTCATGGATGCTATGTATTTTTAATTATTTGTTCATTTTTATTTTTCCATCTTGTTTGATATTTATAGCAAAATTATCAATGGAGAAGGATTTTTGATAACCATATTTGATTTCTTTTGTGAGATAGAATCGGGAAAGTGATCTATGTTAAAAAGAGCATGTCTGGTGGATAAACACTTGTTTTTGTAAATAAATAAAAAAATTACTTTTACTAATTCCCAAATGAAAAGCTTCATAGTATAATCGATTGAGTCAAAATTTATTTTCTTCTCTTTCACATCATTTTGGGCAATTAATGCATGAGCCATTTGAACTAGAAATGTCGCAGCCCCACACCAAAAATTCCTTGCAGTGACCTATCAGGACATTTATTTATTGAGAGTGCAATCCCTAAATCTGCCCATCTTGCCTCCACCCTTTAACATAGATTCATGAGTCTTTAGATCTCTGACAAAGGTAAATGTGTTTCACAATTAAAAAAAGAATAAAGACATCACATAATGAATTAGATAATATTTATTATTATTCTATTCATTTCTATAGTTTTCTGATTACATATTTTCCCTGAAGTTGGTGCTTGTGAGCTTCAAAAATACAATCACCTGCTAACAATAAGAATTACAAAGTTGGATCTGATGTGCGACTACTCGAAAAAGAGAAGGTGACAAAAATCTGTGATAGTATCAGGAACCAAGAGAATTCAAAAGAACCAAATCACACCTCACAGATTTCAGGACATTGGAACACACAAGGTGGGTGGATGGCTCTGTTCCACGGGGCGTTTGTGACTGCAGAAGAGCGTGGGCTGGGTCCAGAGGACAGGATTCTCCTTCTGGCTCTGCCCCTGGCATTTTTCTTCTACGGGTGATGGAAATTTTAGAATCAGTTTTACTCATGAGAGTGAAAAGCTAAAACACGTGGGAAAAAGCATAACACAGGAGCACGTCTAGTAGTCACTCCAATCCGAGCAGGAAATCTGGAGCTGAAGGAGAGACGAGAATAGAGAAGACAAAGACAGACGTGGCTGAGGCCGCTGTGACAGGAGCCAGCCGGTGCAAGTGTTTTGGACTGAATCCCTGAAATACTCCCCCACGACTCACACAGTCTCAAAGAAAGGGAGAGATGCTAGTGATACGTGTGTGCTTAGGAGTGATATGGAGAGTGAATTCCAGAACGAAGAGAGGATTAGAGGCAAGAAAACATGGGGAAAAGTGGAGCCAGGAGAGTCTGCCCGCCGCAGCTGGCGGCACCAACCATGGACACGTGCTGCTGTTGTGAGGGCCTCAGTGGAGGGCGGTAACCCCAGCCCAGGCCTCTGGGGCAGGGAAGAGTCACAGGAGGGAGAAGGAATCAACAGACCTTCTGGCACTTGACATCTTCAAGTCTCAGAATGCTGAGCTGTAAAGAAGGCACCATCATAATTTAAAGGCAACAGCCCACATACAAGTACTTTGCAAAGCCCAAGCTCAGTAAAATCCCTGGCACAGGGGGTTGTGGAGGAGAAAAAAACATGGCCTACAGGTCAGATAGACAACTCAAATCCTGCCCGTTTGCAGCGCTTACTAGTTACTTAATCCTATCACCCTTCTTCTCCTAATGGCAGTCATTGCAACAACAAATGACATGATTTAAATGTCTAGCAAATTATTTCAATAAATAGCAAAAGCATTTTATTATTCTTTTCCCATTAAATGAGTATAACTTACTTCCTAATGGATGATCAACCTGTGGGAGGCAGTGATTTTTGTTCTGAGTTCATAGATGACCAGAGGCCTATCACTATTTCAAATAGCTTCTTTGCTAAGCTTAGCCAAAAGTAAGGCTGCATTGTAAAGCCTCCGTACTTTCTTGCCTGGGACCAGGTAATAGTTGAGCGGTAGGAAGGGATGTGTGGCTATCTCTAAGTAAGGGAGGCACTTGGTGAAAGGGATTCCCTCCCATCCTCTGACTGGGGGACTAGCCAGAATCTGTCTCCTATCACCTGCCTCAAAGTGTCCCCCAAGGGTCACTGGTGAAACCACATGGGGAATTTCATCTTCCTTACCCTCCATTTTCCTAAGTGACATCTACCTGTTCTCATGAAAGAGAAGTATAATATTTGCTCTGAATGTTCTAGCTCTGATCCAAGCAAAGAAGACTCCAAGAATAAAGTTTATGTACTGCTGTGTACAAAGGCTTGCATTCTCTGCCTGTAGACTGAGTACCTCCTTGGCATAGGGGTTGGGCATACACACTCTGGCATAAAGTTTTGGGGGTGAGATTCCATCTGTGGCACCACTAAAATGACCTCTCAGCTCTCCTGATGCAGGGGGTGTGATGACCGATGGCCTTGCTGCTCTGATCCATCACCACATTAGTGCCTGGGCCACACTTCTTGGCTGCCTCAGTCACTGTTGGGTGGGACAGGGACCTCGGGCAGGCTCATTTCTGCAAGATGTGACATGCCTAAGATGGGCAACTGGGCTTAAGCCAAAATTTTCTAGAATTGCATCACAGTCTAAAACTTTTCCTAGTCAACCTTATTCCTTCTCTTTTCCCTCCACAAGATCAGACCAGCTACGTGGTCAAAGGCTCCCAGTCTCCTTGTCCAACTTTCATCACAGACAAACATCATGTACCTCTTGCACATCTAATCTTGTCTGGACACCTGCTTCTAGAAAGACCCGCAGTAACACAGTGTTTCTGCCATTTCCGACCTGTGTTCCTTGGGCGTCCAACATGCCTCTGCCTCAGTCTCCCTATGTGTTAAATGGGTGTAATACAAATGTCTATCTCATAGCAATTTTGTGAATTATTTTTCATACCTCCTTCAGTATTAGCAAAATACTTAGTATAGGATAGAAGCTGAATACATATTTATTGGATGCTCTTAAAAAAGAAAAGGTTAGAATGATCTATTTAAATGTTTAAACTGATGTAATGAGCTAAAATACTCTAGGTTAACTTGTTAAGTGGTAAGAAACTGGGCCAACCAGTCAGTCTCTGGAACAAACCTAACTATTCTCTAACTGTGTTTTCTGTCCCTCTGTAGGCTCTTTCCTCAAGCGGAGATTACAAAAGCAAAAAGAGAGTAACAGCTCTTGTCGTCATTCAGGGGGATCTGTTTATGGGTCTGGATTGAAAGTCTTTACACAGCAGTTTATTTTTTCCATTCCCTAATTATTTTGCAAGCACCACTTTCTTGCAAGCTGAAATTGATACCTGTCTATTCTTTCACTTGCTTTCCTTGTCTGTGATGTGAAGATTCCCCCTGCCCAGGGTTGATGGCATTTTTTTTTTTCACTTTGTCTGCATCAGTTTGGTTCTTTCAATCATTCTGTCATACTTTGATATTTTCATTCTCCTAACACATGTTGTCAGCTGAGACTTCCCTCCCTTTCATCATATCCTCAAACTTTTCTCTTGCACTCACTTAGGCTGTTTTTGGATCTGAAGGCAAGACCTCGTGCTCAAACCACACGCTCCCAACCTCCTTTGTACATTTGCTGTGCACTTCAATAGACTTGTTCTCATTTTGGATATGACGTGTGGATACGGCAACAATTTGATGATGCACTGGGTCACACACACAGCCATTTACTCCAAGATCACCGTAGTTGTTGAGAGGTTTTATCTTTTTCTGTGAATTTTCAGCTTTAAGAGAACTGCTGAAGTGGCTGTGTTGAAATGCAAAGACACTTGGCTTCTCTTGTAAACTATTAATTTCTTGGATAATAAAATACCCTTGGAAATCCAGTTCTATCATTGGGTTATGGAGTGCTGTGAAGACTCTGGGCATGAGTTCCTACAAGTATCTATACCAGACATGGTCAGTGGTTTGAGAAACACACCAAGTTATACTGATAGTCCATGTATCTTCTAAAAGTTACCACTAGTAGGAAATATCTTTTAACAAGGTATATTGTGAAACAATGCAATCTTTCCCCCCTTTTATTAAAGGGCAGTTTCAGAGATGCTAACTCAATGATTGTTTACTGAGCCATGGTCCCAGTTCAGTGCTCACGTGAGGGGTCCTGGCCATAAAGATTTAAAGTTGAAGAACCACATCCGTGAATCTTTAGTCTCCCAGATTCAAGAAAGAACTAATTTGCAGGAAATTGTAGCTAATACTAAATTGACAGCATGCATTATTATGCACACAAAGGATGAATATTTTGGCAAATTTATTTTGTGATTTCAGGCTGCCTTCCTTAAGTTACCTGGGATACAAAACAAGCCAAATCCCAGGGGCATGATGAAAATGACTAGTGATTTGACCTCGGTGCGCATATTTTCAAGGTCTCCTAATTGCATTTTAAACTTCTAATGTCCTAATCTCAGAAATGCATCAGGTGTTCGTAAAGCATGGTTTGCCAAACAGTATCTTTTTGGATGGTGAGGGGGCCAGAAGGATGACGTGGTTTCCCAAGCCGCCCCGAAGTGGTTTGCTGAAAGGCAATCTTATCGGTGCTTAGGTTATATCAGCATTGCCATGAAATTTCACATCAGTTCTTACCTTCAAGTCTTAGTTTATAGGCAGTTAAAAAAAAAAAAAATCTCCTGCAGACTCTTTCCTTTGGGCTGGGTGTCCCAGCTATTCCTTCTCTTAATATCTGGGATTCCACTTCTCACTGTACTTATGACTTTGGATGCCATTGCTGGCTTTAACATCTTCTTCTCCCAACTGGATTGCAAACTCGCCAATTTTCTCTTTTCAGCCTGCAGGACAAAGTGGGCAGGTGGAAGACACACAGTGGACTTGTTGAGTGCCAGAGTAAATGAACAACCATGAAGACTTCTCGATAATTTTATTTTTCATTTATTTATGAACAACTTCTCTGTCCTCGGAGGCTCTGAAGCATTTGGGAGTCTGGCTGCATCTGACTTGTCTCTGCATCCTCTGTCCCATCTAATACGCTGCTCCACACAGAGTAGATATTCTAGTGCCTGCTGAAAGAAAGCGCTGACGGCTTGGTAACCACCCTTGTGTTGGAAGGCATTAGACTAAGTTCCAAGAGGCCTTAATCGTGGTTCCTGCTTTCACAGAAACTACTTGTCCTTTGAGATCAGAAGTGTAGTTCTTCCTTGCAGCAGAGATTAGATCAGGGGAAAATCCTCATCAGAACCAGAAACTTGGTTGACACAGAAGGGAACACCTACCAGAATAGCACCAGGATGATATTAAGGGTGAGTTCAAAACCATAGAGAAGGGAAAAAACATTGCGATGGGTTTTCTCCACTTGAGGAAAATATATAGGAAAGAAAAAAGTGGGTCACTATCTCTCACCCTAAGTTGTCACCTGAAATTCCTATGTCATCATCTTAAAGACAGTTTAGTACCGAATGTAACAAATATTGTGCTTTAATTCAGGTTAGGTGGAACAATAGATTCTTTTTTAGAGTTTCCAAATAGGAAAGCCACTTTATGGTAATTAAAAAATAAAGCCTAGTTTGTAGTATCAATCTCTACTTACCTATCTATCTTCTTATTAAAATTTGTAGTTATGAGGGATAGATAAGTAAGGGCTTTATTGTCTAATATATACAATTAATTTCTCAATGGATAACTATACTGTAACCAATACCCTAGGCAAGGATTATGGTCTACTATTTTTCTTACTTTCCATGAACTTTATTTAAAGTTGCTTCATTCTTGAAAACAAATCCAATTGTATGAACATACTTCGTGAAATCTGTCTTCAAGCCAAAAATGAGATTGAAAGAGTTTAGACTTCACCACAGGAATACCATTGTTAAGAGGGATATTAAAATTATGATATCTGAACTATGCTAATATTTGAAACAAAATGGCTTTGAGAAAAATCATCTTAGAATATCTAACTCTCTGTTTTTTCAAATAGCTCCTTGGAAAAAAGTAAATACCTTCTCATGGGACATCTTACCAACAGGCATTGTTGGCTACATTGAAGAAAACTGTATTTTTTATTTTTATTTTTTGTCTTCTCTTGCTCTTGTCGGCACATCATTAATTTGCTATTAAACTACCTGCTTTACAAAGTTTATTTGGTAGCACAGCATGTTTTTTTCTCTCCTTAGTAATCTCATAAGACAACAAATTACCATGTAAGATAACGAATGACTAGAATTTGGCAGATATAATATTTCTGTTGTTTTTCCTGTTTCCACTGAGATGCTGTCAGTCTTTAACTGCATTATAAACAGATGGCTAATTGTTACGAAGCTATGTAGTGTTCATGCAGAAACTTGTCTACTTCTTGGTAACGTATGGTTTAAAAAGTAATCTTCAGGCATTTATAAGGATAATGCAAGGCTAGGACTAGTTCTTAAAAAGTGGGAGAACATTCTGAGCTATTTATAAACTTACATTTTTTATTCGCTGAAGGATGGAACTTTGGTTTCCTTTGCATATAAACCCATGTAGTAGTTTCTTAGGGCTGCTGAACAAATTACCATAAACTGGGCAGCTGAAAACAAAAGATCATAATTTTGTCACAGTTCTGGAGGCCAGGAGTCCAAAACACAGCAGGGCCATCCTCACTCTCTGAAGGCTCGGGGGAGCACATTCCCTTTCATCTTCCCAGCTCATGGTGCTTACCAGCAATACTCGGTGCTTCTTGACTTACAAACCTATCTCTAACATTTCCCATACCTGGTATTCTCCCTGAGTGTCTGTGTCTAGATTTCTGTCTTCTTATAAAGATACCTACCAGTATTGGATTAGGCCCCCCCTACTTCAGCATGACCTTATCTTGACTTAATTATATCTGCAGTTTCCAAAAAAGGTCACATTCATAGGTTCCAGGGATTAGGAATTTGGTCTATCTATCTCATTGACACAATCCAACTGGTATACCCAGGAACTTGTTGAAAACCCTTCTAATAATATCCAGTTTTCTTAGTAGAGCTCTTCTAAGAAAAAAGCATTAGCACTGGAAAGCTTTCATTTCCATGGTGAATGAATTTTCATTTTGAAATGAAACTACTGTACAGGGTTATATTCAAACTCTTCATATCTTTTAGGAAATTGAAGTTCCATCCTTGCCTGAAATAAGATCTAAGTCTACAAGTAACTCAGAATTTCCTCTCATTCTTTGTCATTGAAAACAATATCTCATCTAGTTCAACACACTTGGGTCTGAAACGAGTACAAAGTTAATTTTTTAAAAATATCATATTGCGTAGCTAGAATTGGAAAGACTTCTTGAGAATAGTCTGTGAATGGAGTAGATATTTTCCTATTCTTGCTGGGACTTGCAGTATTTAAATATTACTGATAGGTACAATGACTGCCTGCAACAGACGCAAACCATTGTGGCTTGAATATAGTTTGTCTTAGTAACCTACATTGGTATTAGAGAATTACAAATTTTTCTAGTGTGCTTTCTGGCTTTACTTTATTGAAGTTCTATTGTGCTGTATCGGGTTCTATTTCTAACCTTTAGCTTCTAAATGGTAAATAGGTTGTGCTTCTTAGAGGCAAATATCCTCATCAGTTTTTACAGATTCTGTTCTCATTAAACCCGAGCATCAATTAAAAAGCAGAACTTTCTCCAATGCAAAGTTCTTGGCTAGTTATTGTCTTGTAAATTCTGATTCTACTCAACAGTTTAGTTCTAATAGTGATCAGGTTCAATTTGATAATGAAACTGATTAGTGAGAATTGGTGAGATTTTAGAGTTGCATTTATACTAGCTTTATAACAAGTACAAAAAACTTTCAAGTCAAATGGATGGCATTTGAGAACTTTTGTCAACATCAGTGGAATATGCTGATATTTAGATACTCAAATATTTTAACCTTAGAGATGACCAGAGAACATCCATTTGAAAAGACTGAAGTTTAAGCACAGCAGAACAATTAACATCCACATGGATCACACGCGGAGAGAATCTAATAATCCCATGTGTTGGGAAATAAGTGCTCAGTTTAGTTTATGTCAAAAAATGTAAGAAACATTTCTCTTCACCTTTACATAATTTTATTTTAGTCTAATGATTTTAATTTAACTAAATTAACCAAGATAGAGTGCTGATAAATATACTAAACCATAATAAATCTTGAGAAAGCTAGCTTGGGTTACGATTATCATTCTGGCCTAACACCACAGATAGAGCCTGTCATCTTCTTTGTCCCCTACTGTAGCTTTTCTTTTCCTGTCTTTCATCATATTTATATCTGGCTGTGACAAACTTCTCCAGGGAAATCTTGACAACTGGCTGACTCTCTCTCCTGAGACAGTAGGTTTTCTTGGGCTTGGGGTACACTCAAATGTAGATTTTTAAGGATGCTCTGTATTTTCAAATATTACTGACAAATAACAGTAAAACCTCCATAGCTAGCCATCTCCCTACGCTGCCTGCCTCCTTAAGTTGACCTACTTTTCATAGATTTAACAAGCACCACATGTACATATCAGTACAGCAGGCCTAGGCCTAGTTCCCTATGTTGACCACCTCGGTCTGTTGACCAGTTTGTTACAGTCGTGTGGGTGGTTAACTTACGGAAGTTCTACTGTGTTTTCCAAAGCTTAATAAACCCCACATTTTTCTGAGTTTTATTACTAATAGCGTTTCAGTTGTTCTATATAGTTAATTCTTAAACAAAAATGTTTTCCTCTGACTATTGCTTGATAAGAAATAGGATTCCAAATTTCCCTTTCTAATTTTGACTAATTTTTTTTTATTTTATTGTTGGGGATTCATTGAGGGTACAAAGAACCAGGTTACATTGATTGCAGTTGTTAGGTAAAGTCCCATTGATAATTGTGTCCTGCCCCCAAAAGGTGTAATTTTGACTAATAGTAACAAAATGTCTCTAGGGCTGAAAAAAATGACTTGTCAGACAGTCAAGGCATTCTTTTGTCAACAAATAAGCCTTGAACTTGTAATACATGCAAAACATTGCCCAAAGCTCTGTAGCTAGATTCCCTTTGGTACCATTTCCTCTCTTTCCCTGGGAACATAACATAGAATCCACTTGCAAGTCTTGAAGAGGCTGTTTTAGTGTTTCCCCACCCACATTTATGTGCTCCATCTTTTCATGAGAAGGATGAGTTATGTGATCAATGAAAAGTGCCCAGATGCACATGAATCTTCTGCTTGGCCAACCACTTTTCAAGTCCCCTGAGGAACTGAAATGCTCCTGGGGTTAGTCTGGCCTAGGCTCTGGGCCTTGTTTTTTGTTAAAGACTACCAGGGTGATTCTAACATGTAGCCAAAGTAAAAAATGATGCTAAGCAAGGAGCTTGGGGGCAGGACAGCAGGTGAAGGGTACGTGCAGCTGATTAACTGAGAAATGTGTCTGATTAGGCTTTAGTTTAGCAAAAAGAAGCAAATATCTTGGTGATCCAGATGGTTTCCTGGGCCTCAAACTAAACAAGCAAAGTTCTGATCTTGGGCAGAGAAAGCAATTCTCTATTTTGTTCAGGAAAGCTTCTCCCAGGAAGTTTAGGCTGGAGAGTCAATTTCACTTCCGTGGGCAATTTTACTTGGCCAGATGGAAAGGGCAAGGCCTTTTAGAAAAAGGAAATGTTCAAATCACCAGGGGAAGAGTGTTTTTTCTGATGCCAGAAATCCAATCTTTGATGTTGCTTTCACCAGAACCGTGGAGCGTTAAGATTTTTGGAATGCTGGGCATTGGCAGGTATTTCATTTTCCATACCTTTTTTTTTTTTCTTTTTTTAACCTGGGATTAGGGGAAGAGCTGAGTCATATTGCAATAGGAAAGTGGATGGTAAAAGGGGATTTTTATATGAAATGTTAATAGCTAATATTAAAATCTAGAGAAATAAAAGCTCTTAAAAAGTAAGATTTGAAGGGGAAGCAGCAAGCTAAAATAACACTCAGAGGTACAAAGCCTTGGGTTTTAGAAAGAACAAACTCAGCCCTCTAGCCTCTTTCTTACACTTAGATTCAGGTTCAGGAGCCAAACAGGGACACAAACTGACCTAGACCAGTTGCCTCCAGGGAACCTGAAACCTGGAAGATTCTCCCTTTCTCCTACCACTGTTAGTTCATTTTTCCTCCAGACACAATTCAATCTCCACCAAGACTTTTACATGCTAGCTAGAGTGAGTCTAGCTCACACTCTAATGGAGTGTGTCTAATAGAAATAGGACCTGAGCCACATATGTAATTAAAAATTTTTGAATAGTCACATCAAAAAAGTAAAGAGAAACAGATGAATTTTGAAAAATTAATTTTAATGTTTTACTTAACCTTAACTATTCAAAATACTATTATTTAATATGTAAACAATGATGCATGAGCTATTTTACAATCCTTTTTCTGTTACACTATGCCTTTAAAATTTTTGTGTATTTTATATTTACAACAGATCTCAATGTGGTCCCTTGTTTTCATTGGAAATAGCTAACCTGTACTTAGATTTTGTACAGTTTATGGATGAAAAAGTAGAATCACACACCAAAACCGTTTCAAATGGACTGAACAAGAAGTCTTCCAATAAGTGAATTGAATATCAGTTTTTAAATTTCAATTTCAATTAAAATAAAAAATTCAATTCCCTTGTCAGAATAGCCACATTTTGAATACTAAACAGACCCATGTGGCTAGTGGTCACTGCATTAGAGAGTGCAAGGCTACATTGAACTATGGACCTAGTTCTGAGAACGCTGCCATATAGGAGGGGCTGGGACTTTCCTGCTGTCTAAATTTTGTGGCTAGGCAGTTGAGCTGTAATCATCTCATGTGTCCTATTGACTCTTCAAAAAAGTAGGACTTGAAGGACCAAAGGACCCCACTGTAAACCAGTGTTTTGATTTCTACCTCTCCTTTCAATTGGCTCAATAATTATCACACAGAGGGATATGAGGAATGATCAACCTCTAAATCCTTATGAAGTTAAAAAAATACTTCTTTGCTTTCAAAAAAATAATCTTCATTTTCAATAAGTTTCCTATTTCATCTCCTATGAACCTATATTGTTACTCTTCAAGGTGAAATAGGGCAATTCTTTTCTATACACACTCAACTTTCCTTGAGTAAGCAGAAGTCTATTTTTATGTTATAAATGATGAATGTAAGAATTAGCTGGTATAATGGGCAAATTGATCTGGAGGTGGGGAACAAGCTATCAACACACAAACATCTTATGCAGTGTTATAATTGATCTAAACTACTTTTGATTTTCCATTTGTAACAAGCTTGAATTGTTCTCTGTGAATTTCAAATGCCGTTTTAAAAACAGCCAGATAACTCTCCTTACTAGACAGTTTTAGGTGTTCTTAGTGAAATTTCCAGTCTTAGAATCTTATAATGCTCAACCACTTTCAAATGTAAACCTGGTCAATAATACGTTAGAATGCGTAGAGTACAGTGTTTTGAGTCTTGGGTATCAGGAAGCACTTTGTACAAGCAGATGCTTAATCGATAAAAGTCTAAATTAACCATAAAAAAGAAAAAGAATGAAATATTAAGAGATAAGGATTAGTATTTATTGATCATTAATGCAAATCACCAGCTAATATAGTCCTTTTAATTTTATGGCAATTGATTCATACAGAAATAATCATGTTAGATTTCAGGTTATGGAAGGATCGTGCCAAGCCAGATTCTAATGTTCATAATGCAATGCATAATTAATTAATGGCCTTTACACAGAAATATCATGTGTAATCAAGCTTCTAATTTGGATTCCACTACTTCAGAATTTGTGAAAATTTAGAGAAAGTAGGGCTGAATTTATCTCAAGGTTTGGTAGCAGAATAAATAAATAGTATTTTAAAAGCAGTGGTTAGTCTACTCAAGAAAGCTATTGTTAAGTAATTTAAAACACATTATTTTCTGCTAATGTACAAATAGGTTGTCTCTGTGCTTTAAAACAGGCCCTTGAAGACATTGCCTTAGTCACAGTTCGAGTCATGTTTTAGAGTTAAGCCTGGAATTGGATGCAATAAATCTGTACTGCTTCTAAAATAGTACTTTGGTGATTTCTAATTCAGACTTGCCTCCTCTTCAATTAATCTTCACTACTGACTTATGATGGGCTATGGACAGAAAGAAACAGTCTTGGTGAGTGGTAGTGCTTAGGTACTTTAGGAAAAAATGTGACATTAGTTGACAATGAAGGAAAGAAAAGACGGGTGTCACAGCCTTACTGCCATCTGTGCTCATAATGTCTCTTTATTGACAAGTCCGTTCTTCCTGGAGAATTTAAATGTGGCACATAAATTACAAGGCTCCTTCTATCTGTGAGCTAACTTTGAATTTTTTTCCTGGTCTTATTTGAGCTTCAGGTTAAAGGGGTAGGGGGACATGGAGAAGGAAAAGAAAAAGGAAAGCTGAGAAAGGATGACAGTAGCAGATCCTTCGTCTCATAAAGTAATGTCCAAAGTGTCTAGGTTTCAATCAAAAGTCAGTCATAATGTCAAGAACCAGGAAGATCTCAAACTGGATGAACAAAAGTAAATCAATAGATGCCAACACCGAGGTGACAGAGAGATTAGAATTATCTGGTAAGGATTCCAAAGTGGCCATTCTAAAAATGCTTCAATGAGCAATCACAAAGATGCCTGAAATCAATGAAAAAGAGAAAACCTCAGAAGAAACATAATCTTTACGAAAACCCTTATAAGGGCTGTTCGATCTCAGCATTAGTGTATCAAAATTTTAATGTTAATATGTTTGAAATTTTGTAGGGATCTGAAACTTTGTAAAGCATCAACATTAAGAATTCTAGAGAAAGATGTGTAGCTGTGGGTTTTATCTCATTTAATCATGTTGCTATATCACTCACAGATTAAGACATTGGAACTTTTCATAACAATCTGACGCAGTTTTGAAGTGATATAGAAAATCATTCATTCACACCTCCTCTGTAATTTTAGTTTGCAAACTGGAAGAGTAGATAGAAACATTTAAACAGTAACAGTGAGGGCTTGGGGCTATCACTAAGAGATGTGTGATAAGCATGAAGAGCTCTTCTCTGGTGTATTTATTTATTATTAATAGTTAACATCACTGAAATGGTGTTCACGGCACCCATAAGGTTGCTTTATTCTCCTCCCTTCTTCCTTCCTTCCCCATAATTGCTTTCCACTAAGTTGATTTCCCTCTGTGCACTTGGGTGCTCATCAATTAGCTCCAATTTTAGTGAGTACATTTGATTCCTTCCTTCCTTCCTTCCTTCACTCCCTCCCTCC
The DNA here is from genome assembly GCF_027406575.1 of Nycticebus coucang. Classification (NCBI taxonomy): domain Eukaryota; kingdom Metazoa; phylum Chordata; class Mammalia; order Primates; family Lorisidae; genus Nycticebus; species Nycticebus coucang. The sequence goes on along the minus strand of NC_069790.1, from coordinate 118,023,816 downwards.
CTCCCTCCTTCCTTCCTTCCTTAATAGAGCCTCATGTGTCACCCTCAGTAGAGTGCCACAGCATCATAGCTCACAGCAACCTCAAACTCTTGGGCTCAAGAGATCCTCTTGCATGAGTAGCTGGGACTACAGGTACCCTCCACAACACCTGGCTATTTTTTAGAGATGGGGTCTTGCTCTTGCTCAGGCTTGTCTTGAACTTCTGAGCCAAAGCAATCAACCCCCCTTGGCCTCCCTGAGTACTAGGATTACAGGCGTGAGCCACTGTGCCCTGCTGATGTTTGTTTTTCCATTCTTGTGATACTTCACTTAGGAGAACATTGTCCAGTTCTATTCAGAATACTGCAAAAGGTATTAATTTATCTTTTTATGGCTATTAGTCCAAAAGCACACATGCCACAGTGACTGATCTTTTTAGTGGTAAGACTAAATTTCCAGTAAAAGGCTACCTTGTTCTCAGCATGCTGCCTTAAAAAATCAGAGAAGGCATTTGTTATTTTTGAAGGACTTTTGTCAAAAAAGCGATTGACAATAGAAATATTTCTTTGTGCTTAAGGGCTCATTTTGAATAGTCGTAAAATGTTGCTTTTTTTTTTTTTTTCTAAGAAACTACTCTAGTTTCTTAGAAAAAAAGCTAGGTATAGGTATACCCAGTGATACCTAATAATGAAGCTATTATCACAGGAGAAGCAGCCTGTTGGTTTGATACTGAAAGCTGACTCTTGTATCTTCTGTGTATGTCTGTTTCACCTGCATGTCCATTCCGATGTCAATCATGCGTACTTCTGAAAGGGACTCAAGTGCAGGTGACAACAGTCTCACTTGGCGCTGGAGAAAGAATACACTCTTGGTGACAGGAATGGGGTGGCAGGGTCCACAGAGCCCCTGACCTGCTCATGGGTGCCCAAGGCTGGAGAGCAGCTTGTTCAGGGATTACCCACACTGATAGATCAGATGAGAGAGACAGGTTTCCTTCTGTGTTTTATAGGCACAGTCAGGTGTCCTGTGGTTACTTATCAAAATAAAGACTGTCATTCATCCCAGATTCTCTTGCCCTACCTTGATAATGCTGCAGAAGATATTAACTTACTGACAAGATGACTTCAGAGGGGACAGTCAGACAAGACGACCTCAGAAGTGTTAGATAATCTGAAGCAGACTTCTGTTCAGCAAACCTAACGTAGTTGTAGTCAAACAGATTCCCTTCTAAAAGTCTACACTCCTGTTACCTTAAAGATAATTCATTTGTTTTCACTATAAACAGTGATGCTGAGAAATCAAATCACTCAATCTGTTCCTATGTTAACATTCATAATTGTGTTTATTGAAACACATGGTCATTTACTTGATGAAAATGTAATATTGGCTTTGAGATACTTTCATCTGTGCAGACTGTCGTAATGACATTACTATGCTAATGGTCACTTTACAAAAATGGAAGTTATAAAATGGCAACAGAACGTTGCTGTTTTATGCCATTTTTCCAGTAGAATCTCAATGATATATTAAATCTATCATGCTTATTATACTTTTAGGGGAAATTTTCCTGAACAATTATCATCCTGATTTAATATACTTTTCTAAGTACTTAGCCGGAGCCTGCCATGACTAATGAGAGTCTCAGAATCTAATATGGAGATGTTCAGGTTTTTTTGACTCAGATCTCACTATTTTAAACAAATAAACAAAATTAACCTTTCTTCCAAACTGAGAACAATACATTTCTTCATTTCAATGTTTGGTCTTTTGTAAATGAATCATGATCCTGAAAGTCCATGAAATTTTGTTCCTTGCTACTTAATTTTTCTGTATGTTTCTATAATTTGGAATTATTTCAGGAAATTAAAAACAATTCAATTATGTTTTCTTATCAGTAAATAAAATTTGAAGGCTAAATGCCTTTTTTGAATTCTGTTCAGCCAAATTTGTAGCAGGAAAAAAATAGTGAAATGGAACTGAAATATTCTAGTTTAAAATTTATTTCAGAATTCCTGAAGTTATTCCCTTTCCTTTACTGACAGAGTTTAGTATACTCACAGCAGTTAGTAAAGTAAAAATAACACTATCATTAATTAGACTATGTAGAAATATAAAATTCTGTGTCACACAGTACTGGTTGCGCTACCTTGTGTATCTGTAACAAATTGTCATTATCAAAATTTGCTAGGCTGTTTTGTTCTTCATGGAGTACAGTGATAAGGCTCTTGCCTAATCACAGGACTGCCATTTACTGGCTGTATGAGTGTTGGTAAATTATTTCCCCTGGGTATTAATTTCCTTGTCCATAAAATGGGAATAATCACATATTTACCTTTCTTGGTCGTGAAGAGCAGCTGAGTTAAGCACATAGAAGCCCATGTATGATACATGTGAAGTGAAAAATAAGTGTTTATTTTTAGTGCTAATAAAGAACTAGTGGTAAATTTGACCACCAATATGAGCTGTGTATTAGAATTTTAAATTTCCGCATTACATTTGGTGTATTATTTAAAATCACTCTTTGGTTACATGTGTGATGTTTCAGTGATTTTAAGGTTGGTGATTTCTTAGAAAGTGCCCATTATTACACGGAGAAAAGGATTTCTATTTTTTAATGACATCATTGAAGCTGAACATTTAAAAATATAGAATGTGTCAACACATAAAATTCCATTTATCCCTCACATTCCTGTATAAATGCGTTGTGTGAGTTCTTCAAAATTTCAGTTGTGCGAAACATGCCTGCTTCACTGTGAATTATGCGCACTTGGGACTTGCTCAAGCAACCTCTTAGTTAAAACCTGGACAACCCATTTCAATGCCTGAGCAGTGCTTGGATGTCCTGTGCTCCTCATGTTGAAGAGCTAGGAATATGAATAACTTTGTGAAATGGGTATCACAGAACCTTCCTGCCAAACAGAGTCTAAGAAAGTTACTTGTTTCCCCAAATTGTTAATTGCCTTTGCAAATCTCCTGGCACCTGCAGCCTGAGCACCTCTGCCCCACTGAGATCTCAGCCCCAATCTTCTTTTCCTCCACATAGGAGTGCATGACATGGTATCTAGCCAATTCTCACGGAAAGGACTAGCCTTGTACCCTGGAAAATTGCTAATGGAAACAGAAGTCCTGCCTGCTGCTAAGACAGTGTTTGTTGGTGATTACTCCCCTCAGCACGGTCAAACATCCAGCGATTTTAAAATATCCAACGCGCAACTTTTTCTGTTATCATTACACAGACTCAGAAAGTAAAGTAAAAAAATGAGACAGTTTCTGGACAATCAGGCAAGAAAAATGGGTTCAGTTCTTCAATCTGCCTCTTGGCTTTGCTTGTCGAGACATGGCTGGAGGGCAGAGGGAGGACATTTACTAAGGTTTTCTATTATATTGATTACTTTAATACTAGTAGCTTTTTGACAATTTGCTGAAGGCCTAATTGAATTTGAAGCCTTAGGTAGTGCTATTTTTATTTATCATACCACAAGTTCACGTAGATTATACTTAAAAACTTTCACAAGTAATTTTTCTGAGTGCAAGCTTTGATAGTTTCTCTCATGAAGTTTAATTTCTAGCTGGATATTGGGGAACGTGTATGACCCTCCCTTTTCATCAGCCAAACCAAGAATCTAGATGTTGTCTTGGACAAAGTTCAGGTGTCTGACAGCAATCCCTGTCCTAGCCTCCATGCCCTTTCTCTCGCTGAATCGCTTCTCTACTTGCTTAGGTTCAGTTCGTTCAGATTCGTTCTAGGCTCTATTCCACCCAGCCTTTCCACTGTGACCACAGTGATTTTTCTCAAATACAAATTAGCCCACATCCCTTATCTACTTAAAATCTTTTACTGCCTTACACATGAATCACTATGACACTTTGTGACAGTGTGATCCAGGATGTAACTCCCAAGAAACACAGTCAACAGCGTCCCTTCTCATTCACCTGGGCCACTCTCAACGTGCTCAGCCTCACGGTGCTGCTGGGAGGGCTTCATTTGTTTCCAACCACACAGATTTTAAATTTCTTGTTTTTTGTGTATCTCATAACTTTTTTATTTTTTATTTTTTTTTATTATTAAATCATAGCTGTGTACATTAATGCGATCATGGGGCACCATACACTGGTTTTATAGACCGTTTGACACATTTTCATCACACTGGTTAACATAGCCTTCCTGGCATTTTCTTAGTTATTGTGTTAAGACATCCATACTCTACATTAACTAAGTTTCACCTGTACCCTTGTAAGATGCACTGCAGGTATAACTTTTGTAATGACCCAGATAAGTGCTTTTAGGATGAAGTTCCAAATTGCCTAGTTTAACACACACCACCCTTAGTGTAGGTCCTGTGTGTTACCCTCTTCCTCCCATGGAGCTCCAAGAACTCCCTGTAGAACTCTCCGGATCTGCTGCAGTAACACAGACGGCCCCACCCTGTGCCCTAGGCCACTGCTTCCTGAACAGGGGGCTGCTGTGCTTAGAGGAGGACTTGGCAATAGCAGAAGAGATTGTGGACATCACATTGGCATCTCCTGGGCAGAGGCTGGGGATGCTGATGAGATTCTAAGACACGCAGGTCATTTCCCTACAACAAAGAATTATCCTGTCAAAATGCCAAAAATGGGAAACCCTTCCCTAGAACAACCTTTATTAATTTTTTTTTTCAATTACTATGAGCGTACAACTATTAGTTACACTGTTTGCCTCTGTTAGGTAAAGCTGTAGTTGGGTCCCTCACCTGGGAGGCGTCTGTTAGGTGGGAGCTAACACAGCTTTTTTGGAGAGAAGTTTGGAGAACCCTCAAAAAGCTAGAAGGAGACTTTCCATTTGATCCCACAATCTCATTACTGGGTACCATAAAGACATTTGCACTAGAATTTTTATCACGGTTCCATTCACAGTTGCCAAGATGTGCAATCAACCCAAGTGTCCAGCAACCTAGAACAACCTTGATATCTTTATTTACACACCTTCTCTGCTTCTTATTTCACTCAGCCTCTGGGAATGTCCTTCACCCCACCTGGCCCTAGGTAATCCCCCAGTGGATTCCTGGTAAGAACCAGCACCATTGCTACTATTCTTGTAATTGTCTTTTCTGTCCTATAAATTAAAAAAAAATTCTTTGGACTATAACCAAAGAAATCTATTAGGTATCCCCTAAATGCTTATCAGTTATACACACAAATAAGGATAATTAGGGAAAACTGGCCTATCCTTGAGAGGTGATGGCACAGTGGAATGTTGTAACAGGTATGAGTCACTTTTAGCTCTGCTTACTTATTTATAAAATGCTTTTGGGACAGAGCAGAGCATGACTTTTACATATGTAGACATTCACAGGAGAAAAATTAAGACATTTCAGAAATAAATTAATATTGGAGTTATAACCGCAGAGTGATTTTTCTATAATTGCAGTTTTATATGTTGAAAACAAGATAGATTTAAATGAACAATGGATGGGAGCTCCATTCAAGGATAAATGTCACCATTTACTTATTTTCCAAATATTCACGAGTGCCTGCTGTATGCCCAATACCATGATAATCCTGAAATGGGATGGGCAAAGCATCCTGGGCCTGTCCTCATGGAATGATAGTCCAGTGAAAAAGACAAGAAAATAGTCTAGTGGTGTCATAAATGCAGAATTGTGAATAGTGAGCATGGCTGTGAAGAACAGGTGAGAGGTGTTAGCAGAGCTGATAAAGGGCAGGTGTGGGTCCTGCTGACCACTGAAGAACCAGCAGGTGTCCCAGAGAGTGGCTCTTTGGCAGCTGATATCAGACTGAGTGGGGAGATGCAGGTGGGGGGAGGGATGCCCAGGCTGAGGGGGTGCACAGAGTCTAAGGTGGGAGGGGCCCAGCGTGTTCTAGCACCTGAGATCAGACCCATGTGGCTGAATACGGGGAGAGGGGAGGGCTGGAACATGTGGGAAGGGGAGATGGACAGGGCTGCTGACCTAATGTTAGATGTGGGAAAGGTCTTTAGATGAAAAACATTTAGGGGAGCCACTGTCTGCACGGTCACTCCTAATCCAAAAGTTCAAAGTAATGTCATTTGAGGGACATTTTCTTAGGTAGCAACAGTAAGAACCTATTGTGACAATGAAAATTTCTCCAGAGATTGGTTTTCAGGTTGGAAATTTTCATAATTGTGTAGTTTCCTGTGGTTGCTGTAACAAATGACCACAAAATTGATGGCTCAAGCAGAAGAAATCTATTCTCTCATGGTTCTAGAGGCTGTGAACTCAAACCTGAGGTGCAGCAGGGTCTGCACTCCCTCTGAAGGCTCAGAGGCAGCATGGTCCCCAGGTGCTCCAGCCTTGGGGGTCTCCTGGAGTTCCTTGGCTTGTGGCAGCAGAACTCCGTCTCTCCTTCCCTCTTCATGTGGGTCTTCATGTGACCACCTTCTCTGTGTCTCTATCCTTTCTCTTGTAAGGACACCAATCAGTGGATTTAGAGTAGATCCTAAATCCAGGATGATCTCACCCACAGATCTTTAACTTCACTACATCTGCAATGACCCTATTTTACACTCACAGGTACCAGGGTTAGAATTTGGACATAAGCATTTGAGAAATGTAATTCAAGCCACTGTATAATGCTTATTTCAAATTATTGTAGTTTATTGCCCTATTCTTTATTTATTTTCTTCTTTTTTTTTGTGCGGGGAGGTAAGCTCTTGTTTTATTGCTCTGGATGGAGTGCAGTGGCATTATCATTATCACAGCTCACTGCAACTTCAAACCTCTGGGCTCCAGTGATCCTCCTGACTTAGCCTCCCAAGTAGATGGAACTACAGATGCGTGCCATTGTGCCTAGCTTTTTTTTTTTTTTAATAAAAATGGATCTTTCTCTTGCTCAGGGTGGTCTCAAACTCCTGACCTTAAGAAATCCCCCCACCTTGGTCTTTTGGAGTACTAGTAATACAGGCATGAGCACCACCTATATTGTTTCTTAGGTTATTAGAGCTCCTTATCCATTCACCACCACAAAAGATAATGACTTCTATAGGGAGGCAAAAGTAGACTGGTCACCAGACACAGGTATCATCCAGGTTTGGCCATTATCCTGCTGTGTGACACTTAAAATGAGGGGTTACACTTGATCTCTACATATATTCCATCCCTAAATATGTCTTCTATGAAACTACAAATTCATGAATTCATTCATGACTGTTCTTCTTGCCCAAGCTGACTTTTGAGTCTCTGGTCCTCTTGCTTCAAAATATTTACATCCTTCTCCTCTGAGTCAGTGGAGATGGCAGTTGGTGGGGGCCTCCCTCACCTGTGAGGCTGGATGGAACTCCAAGTCCTTGCATAGAGACAAACATTTTTATGTGGTATTATTTCACTGGGAAATGAAGCAATGATACTTTGATAGCTGGGGCAAGTCTTTTCTCATCCTTACCACAAGATCAATCCCTCTGGTGAAGTTAGTTCGATATTTGCAGTTGAAGAAACAATGTGAGTTGGTTAGGTTGGAAGACAGTGTGAATGAATAGAGGGAAAAGAAGTGTCCGATTTGGTAAAATGATAATGAATACGAGCAGGTAAACCCTAGTGAACAGAACTAAAATGTTATTGGGACAAACTAAAATCCTTAATAACCTGACAGTAGTTTTATTATTAGCCAAGGTCTCATATAACAGAATCAAACCTAAAATAGGACATGAAGAATGCCCATTGTGTTTATCGTAAAAAATAGTCAGAATTGCAACCCCTGGTTATGTTAGTTTTTCTACTGAAGGCTATTATTTCCACCTACAACTAGGGTTTGAGTTTATGAAGTCCCCACACTCCACAAGAGTTTTATGAGGATCTCAAATGTAAGACATAGATCCATTCAGTTGATGTAGGTGTCTATGAAAGGCCCAGAAGCACTCATCTGAACCAAAGGGGAAGAAATAATTGAAAAGCAGGCATAAAGGGAGAAGAAAGACAGCAATTAAAAAGCTGAATTCTGGTAGAATTATGAGGACAATTCTACAACAGTCAATGCATTTTTACATGGCTTCCTTCCTAGACCCCAACACAAAATGCATCACAGGGAAGTACAAAAGAGCAATAGTCCTTTTTAAGAGATTCTGTTCATAGAAAAAGAAAAAGAAGATTTAGTCAGCAGCCGGAATTTGTTCCACCTGGCTTTAAATGGAAGTCACTTTTAAAGCAGTTATGAAAAAATTTAGCTGGGTCCCCAAACAATATAACATGGTCAGCACAAAGGCTGATTCATGGAGCTTCTGCCAGCAAATCATTATTCTTGCGCTATGAGGGAGCAGGGTATTGTTCCATGTTACAGGAAAGCCAAGGACAAAGAACATGAAAGTCAGTAGACGGGCTAAGGAGACTTGATTTATAGATTAAATTAACTTGCTAGTGTGGAAGGGAAAAGGAATCCATATCTAATCTTTCACTTCTTTCTTTTTCTAATTTAATTTTATTTATTATTTTTATTTTTTTCACTTCTTTCTTTAAAGCATCTTTCAGATGTGCACCTTTTTTTTTTTTTTTTGCAGTTTTTGGCCAGGGCTGGGTTTGAACCCACCACCTCGGCATATGGGCTGGCACCCTACCCCTTTGAACCACAGGCACCACTCCACTCCATGACTTTTGAATGAATGTGTCTTCATCCTGTCCTCCTCCTCTTGCTCACCCGTGTGGCCATCACAGTCGCAGATCTCAGCTGGGGGCCTGAATATCTGTCAGTGACTCCCAACATCATTTCTACCTCCTCCTTTGCTCTCTCCCACAGCACGGAGGCTGGCAGTGTTTGAATTACATTTCCCAGAGTCCCCTGCCTACAGAGTTTTGTTTTAAATGCAAACAATGAGAAGCCCCTATGTGAGAGTTTGAAAACAGAAATGAAGTTGATGTGGGTGCAGTGGTTTGGAGAAATGCAGTATTTGGGACCTATAAGGTTTTTAGCAGCCTCTAGAAGATTACCAATAGATGGTGCGGGAAGCTGTGACCACTGGAAGTTTCCTTCAGTTCTTGACCTGCAGGAGCAGAAGCAACGTCTAATCCTTTGGTGGCCAGTGGAGAAGCTGAAAGACAGCAGTGAGTGGCCTTGCACAGCCTCAGCTGTTTCAGCCTTTGCATCACTTTTATAAACACATAATGCTCCACACTGAGGCCCCTTTCCCTTGGAATGTCTAGAGTGGTTTTATTTTTCTGGCTGATTCAGCTTGCGTCCTTGTGCCAATTCTTGCGTCCTTGTGCCAGTACCAGAAATCATCTATTTCTGGAAACGAGCTCTTTATTATACAGAGCTCTCTAGATGAAGTCTAGAGAGATTAAGTGACTCACTCAAGGTCATTCAGATTCTTAATTATAGAACCATGCAGAAAATATCTCCCAACTTCCAGGCTGGCACTAATTTCTATTGTATTATGCCTTTTGGTTTTCTATACCATCTCCTTGTATTTTTGAAATCTTTTAATGCACTATGTCATTGTACCTATGATAACTATTTAATAAAAAAAGTAAAATTCCACAAATAAACTGACTCAATACATTTTATCACTTGAAAATTTTATACTTATTGAAAGTACTCTTTTAGACTGGATTATACATACTTTTTTCCATTTATTTTATATACATCAAAAAATGTAAACAAAATGTATTGGTTAAGATATTGCTGAAAATCATTTCCACATAGACTCTGACTTTTTGAATCACTTTCTGACTCAGAATCATTAAGGTCTGTTTTTTAATGTAACAGTTTTTAATTATAAACATCTATGCTATCCAGAGATGAAGTGATGGAATACTTCTTAAACAAATCTGTTAAGCAACTAAAAGGCTTTGGTGCTGGACTATGAAGTCGCTTGGCAATGACTTACAACTGGACTTTTTTTTCACTTTTGCTTTCAATATGTTGTATTCATATAATGCACCATCTCAACCATCACCTTTCAAAGCACCTGGGTCCCAGAGATAATAAGAGTTCTCTATTATCTCTGGGATGTTTTTGCAAGATGCTGACATGCACCTTGCAGATTTTGATGTTTATATGTAGACAAGCCTTGGCTAGCACATCCCAACTGCCACCTGGTTTAAAGTAATTGTAAGATGTCCGTGCTCCTAAGGTGCATCCCGATTCATTAAATTTTTAATGAATTAAATGAAATTCACTACATGAAATAGAATAAAATATCAAAAAATTAATTATATTTTAGTTCTTTTCCGTTAAATTCTGTTTCTTTTGTAAGATTATATGTGTTTTCATGGTATAGTTAGTTTTAGTTAGTGTCTTGGAATATAAGCATAATTCTAGATTGTTAAAATAACATTTCTAAAACTGAAACTTACATCTTTATATTCATAATACTATTATTTTAAAGCAATCAGTTAATTACTGATATTTAATGATTAATTTAATGTATAACACAGATTTAACTCATGTTATAGACATTTATTATTCTTATATTATTAGGCATAGTTGCCTCTGAAAAGATGACAATAATAAGAATTCATCTAACTTCCTAAAAGTTCAAAGTTTTCCATGATATATGTAGATAGATAGATAGTCTATGATAGTGACATTGGCAAAATATTGTTTTGTTGGAAGAAAATAAGGCAGAGAAAGAAATTTATTCCTTTAAAGACTATGCTTGCCATTTTTCTATGTTTCTTAGGAAATGCTTTTTACTCTGCTTATTCATAACCAGTTCCAGCTTCTTAAACATTTGGCTGAGGAGGGAAAGGTGCCTAGCAGTCAGTAGGAACTTGTAATATGAGGGAATGCTGCACAAAGTCAAGTAACGTGCATGGAGCATGGTGCCCACCAGATGGGTTTCCATCTATTCTTATCTTTTTTCCCTTTGACCAATTATATGGTCACTCAGTGCCTGGCAAATAGTAGGTAATCAATTAATGATGATTTCCTTCTATGTCCCACTCTTGCCCCAGCCTTCAGGCAAGGTGGATATTTGGGCCAAGACGACATTTCCTTTTTTGCAGCTTCCTTCAGTTTTGAAGAAAATGAGCATAATGGACTGAGTGTTTATCCCCTCTACCCCCCACATATCTGCTGAAATCCTAGCCCCCAAGGGGACAATATTAGGAAGTGGGGCCCTTAGGAGGTGAGTGGGCCATGAATATGGGACTCTAATGTATGGGAATTGATGTCCTTATAAAAGAGGTCCCACAGAACTAATTTGCCCCTTCTTCCATGAAAGGACATAGCTGGAAAGTGCCATATATAAACTAGAGAAAGGACCCTCACCAGACCCAAATCTGCCAGGGCCTTGATCTTGGACTACCCAGCTAGCCTCCAGAATTGTGAGGAATGAGTGTCTGTGGTTTGCAAGCTCTACCTAGATTATGGTATTTGGTTACAGCAGCCTGAATGGACAGAGACAGTGGGGACTCCACGTCACTCACAGTCTCAGATTCACACATGTGTCAAGTGCCCCAAGTGGCGGCAAATTCATCGTAATGTGCTCATGCTAGAATGGGTGCCGGGATTCTCCTGGCCTAAATCCAATGGCTCCAGGACTGTGGGAGACTTTCTAGTGGAAAAGCACCTGTGAGATTTCTATGGAGAATCCACATGAGTCTTCAGAGCTCTGAGTGTGGCTCTTGTACTGAGGGGACTTGTGGTCACCACAGTGGCTCTGTGCTCTGTATTTTTCTCAAGGTTTCGGCATGTGCCCCTGGGCTCACTCTGATGATTACAGGCCTATTCTAATTGGTACTGGGAAAATATCCTAAAAGTCCTGAAAATTAACCATAGGATCTTCTAAATTTTCTTTCTTTCTTTTTTTTTTTTTTGTGGTTTTTGGCTGGGGCTGGGTTTGAACCCGCCACCTCCAGCATATGGGACCGGTGCCCTACTCCTTGAGCCACAGGCACCGCCCTAAATTTTCTTATATACATATTATTTAATGCTGGAAGAGAGTAGTGTGGTCATGATTGACATGAGTTTTCCGGCCAGCCAGACAAGTCCCCATCCTGGTTCTGCCACCCTGAGTTCGATGACTTTGATCAATTTACTCAACACTTCAGTTTCATCATTTGTAACATGGGAAAAATGCCTGTCTCATAGGATTTTTATGAGAATTGAATGAGATATGTAGATATGGCACAGAGGAAGCCCTAAGTAAAGAGAGCTGTTATTATCATTGACAAACACAACATTTTAAGTCAACATCATTAGCTCATCTGTCTTATGGACACTTAATCAAAACTATTTCTAAAGTATGAGCTCATATTAATTTCCCAGTAACTCAGTTGTCTACTTGAGTTCATTTTCTTTAACCAAGTTGAAAGTAACTCCTGTGGCATGATTGATTTTGCCAGAGTGATTCTGCATATCCTAAATAGGATCTTTCCATCTGCTGCTCAGCCCCATCTGTTCTTGCCTCCAGCTGATCCAATTTCATATCCAGTTGGTAAAGGGCCACCTGAAAAAAACTACATTATGTTCTGATGTCCTGAAGAAATCTTGAGAAAAATTCAGCATAAAGAACATGGTCTCCTGGACACACTACAGCCTCAGTAAATCACTTAATGGGAAATGGGGAACTTGGGCATATGGTGCTTTTTGGGTAGTAAAATTAGATCGTATTTAAAAAAAAATAAAATTCGTGCCTAGCAGAGTGTTGAACACAGCACAAACTCTTAGTCCTCATGGAATGACTTATTAATGTAATATACTGTCATCATGTGGGAGGATTCCAAGTTCATTGGAGGCACCAAATACTTCAAGGATGTGTCACTTCATTTTGTTAGGCATTATTATTTTTTCATTAAAAACTATGATACATTAGATGATTGGAGAAAACAGGACATTTAAGACTTTAATTCCTCTTTCACAAATGTGATCTGGATGGCATTCATAGGAATTAGAGGATCATTCATGAGCATTTATGAGGAGAGGAATGCTTTTTCTGTGTGGTGTAGCACATTGTAAAAACAACAGCATTGGGCACCACCCTGAAATGATTTGCTTGTTACTTACTCCACAGTAGATATTATAAGATACACTTTGCCTTTCACACCTTCATGTATTTTGTCAAACTAAGATACCATTTATTGTACGATACCCCATCATTTTACGTGGCACTTCCAGGAAAAATGATGTGCTATTGATTTTAAGAATCGTCCCAAAGAAGATGTGAAATGTGCAGGTGCCATAAAATGGAAGAATACAATAATCCACGACTCCTGACAACAACTCTACTGATAGATTAAGAGCTAAAGGAGTCAATAGCTCCTTTTACAAATGAGAAAATTGAAGAGCAAAAATATTAAATGAATGCCCAAGTCTGACTCAGACTGAAAACAAGCCACCTGGACTGAAATCTAGTTTTGTCTGCTCCCTAAAATCTGTATTGATGTTAGGCTTCCCTGACATAGTCCTGCAGTGACTGGGAAGCACATTCTCACCGCAGAGATAAATATACCGCACCCACCCATGTATTCCCTTTCTTTCAAACTTTTCTTTTTAATTAATTGATAATGTAATCAAGAAGCAATTTCTTTCTTGAAACAAGTCCCTTCTCCTCCCTTTGTAAGATCATCTGTCTTGAAAGTCGTATAGCTCACCACAAGAATAGAGGAAGGGCTTTCTCTAAGGAGACCTTCCTCCTTTCCCTAACTAGCGGGATTCCTATTACTACAGCAATATAAATTATCTTCAATTAAATAAATGCTGGTTTAATCCAAAGAGGCACTTGGTCACTTGCCTTGGCCTGGGGGACAATGGGTCAGAAATCTCCCCAGCATTGTGCCCATCGTCCTGTCTAATTCTTTTCCTTTTCTCCGTTTTGGGCTCCATGAGGATGCAGACAGCATTTGAGGAGATATTTGTTTCCTATTCCTGTGAGTCTAAGATTCCCATATTCAAAGCCCAAAGCTTAAGGAAAAAAATTCCCAAAGGTAAGTAACGTATTTTGATTATTTTACAAATCTCTTTCTTCTTCTTTTTACCAAATACACAGAGGCTGGAACTTGAGAACTTGTACAATCTAATTTGTTTAGTAAATCTGGTGGTCTACTCTATTTAGAGTAAAAATATTCATTTGCTCAACAAATATGTATTGGACACTTACTTGGTGCCATGGTGTATGCCAAGCACTTCATCTTAATTATGTATAATTTACACAACCAGTCATTAAGTTCGGTCGCAAAGGCTAAAGCCAAGGCTATGAGGCCATGAGGGTGTTCCGTACCATTCTGAGAGTGGTCAGGCTGACGCAGAGCCCTTCCTTCACCTACGTCCCTTCCAGGGATGGGGCAAACAGCAGACCAGGACATTCTTCATCTAAGGTAAGTAATCACTGAAGTTATTACTAGCAGAGAACTCAGCCCTTACATTTGTGCAGTTTTTACTTAAAGGGCATATCTACTTGCTGACATTCTTTCTTATTTCTTAATGAGACGATAATGATGGCTGAAGGAACCAACTAGATTCATTAAATCTTACTATAATGGGAAATTCTGTCCACTTGTGCCCTTTGAATTTTAGAAATGTATTTTCAGCCCATATTTTTTTCATGTTAGAACAAATTCAAAGCAACTTTTATTTACCCCAGAGTTCTCCATCTGTTGAAGAAGTTTGCTGATTATATCAGTTAATGATTTGGGTTTGAAGTCTCATACATCTCTCTGATAAAATATTAAAAGAAAACCTTGGCGTATAAACACCGAATGGCTATTTTTGAGTCATCAAATTTGAATTTGATATGTCTAAAAATCATAAATGTAGTACATGTTGTGGCCTTTTAGTGTCCGTTCTCTGGCCAATATTTAATTGTAAATTAGGCAGAAATTCTTAATCATAATCAGATAGACTGATTGAGGTTTATGGGAGTCTGAAGTCAAATCATGTCAAATAGAATACAGCATTCTGGAACTGTTTCAGTTATAGAATCAGAATTAGGGAGATTTAATTCTGGGTAACTTATGTAGGATTATGTAATAGTATCAGTTAAAAACTTAGTCCTTACTAAGGTAGGTTTTGTCATTTCTTTTTGTGTTTGTATCACTATTTCTACTAAACACCTCCTACAAAACATTCACTTAATTCTTTCATATTGCTTTTAAAATGTTTTCTCAGTTTTCTTGGCTTTGGTCTTTCTCTAAATCCATCCTGAGGTGACTGCCATTTCACTGTTTATGGGACTCATATTAGATGGCAGTTTGGAGAACTCTGATGGTTTCTCATTGCCTGGCTTTTAGGAGATGGCCCACAACTCAGGCTGGTGTGAATTATCCCCTCAATCCAGCCTCAAATTTCTGCTAATATTCATTACCAACTGCTACACCTGTACCAAAACTGAAGTCAACATGGCCATTCCATGGTTTCATGCAAAAACTTTGCCTTTTTAGAGTCTTGTAGTATTTTACATCCTACTGGTACCCCCCTGCCTCCATCAGTATGATCTCTTTAGAAAACCTTCCTGTCCTCCCCAGTTCAGGGAGAACTCTGCTGCCCACAGGTTCTCAGCGCTCTCCCTGCTTCCACCTTTCAATTCCTGGTTACCATCTTTTCTCTTGATTTTTTTTTACACACACACACACACACACACACACACGTATTTTTTCTCTATTCATCTAGATGAAAAACACTTGGTGAAAAATGTTATCACTGCGTTTTCATAAAGGGAGTGCCTGGTCTCTATCCCCGAGAAACATTTCCATGTCTCATTTGAATTTTATTAAGAACACTAATACTACTTTATTAAGAATACTATTATCACAATTACCCAGAGCTCTCATTTTCAGCACTGTGTGGTGGCCATTTACTTCTCTGACTTCCTAAATATTAGTTTGAGGCTCTGCAATTAAAACAATAGAATGAAAAATCTGGGAGGGAGTTTTTTTTGGTGATACTGTATTTTGAGACAAATCTTTCAAGTATTAAGATTCAGAGTTTTTTCTGAGTAACAATAATCCTAGTTTTCTCTTTGCAAAACACACTTTTACAGTAATAAATTATTGTATTGATAGCCTCCTCATGAAGCTTTCTTCAATTTCTACTCAACTGCATTAATTTCAGTTGTGAAGCAAAGTGTTAAGTGCAATTATAAAATGAAACACGTTGACTCTGATATAAGTGGAAGGACTTGTCTCAATAAATTTTGGGGTCAATACTCCATTAACAACCCAGCTTGTGCTTCTAACAACACTCATAAAAAGCAGTACTGAGGATATTTATAAACTGTATTAACCCCTAGAGACAAATATGGGTACATCATTTGCCTCATTCAATTTTCTTTTAACAACTGAACATATGAAATTGAAACAAGGACTATTTTTGCTTCAAAGGAGAAAAGTAAACATAACTATTAAGCCCCAATTTTTTTTGAGACAGTCTTACTCAGTTGCTCTCAGTAGAGTGCCGTGGCATCATAGTGCACAGCAACCTCAAACTCTTGGGCTCAAGTGATCCTCCTGCCTCAGCCTCCTAAGTAGCTGGGACCATAGGCAATTGCCACAATGCCTGGCTAGTTTTTCTATTTTTAGTAGAGATGGGGTCTTGCTATGGCTCAGGCTGGTCTCGAATTTCTGAGCTCAAGCAATCTGCCTACCTTAGCCTCCCAGAGTGCTAGGTTTATAGGGTGAGCCACTGCTCCTGGCCGAACCGCAATATTTTCAATGCTTTAAAAAATAAGTTTAAGTCAATATCAGGTTCAGAAAGTATTAGACTCTACTCAAGTGGTGTCTACCTTCGGCACAATCTGCAGAAGCAAATTTACTGGAACTTCGGACAGTCTGTAAAATTACTTTCCTTTTCATCCCTTGAGTCTGACAATGCCCACATTGAAGGCGACATTTCCTTCTCTATCTTTCCCTGTATGGAATGGATCAGATGGCCATTACAGTATCACGTGACACACTTTGCCCCAAACAATTACCCAGAGCTCTTATTTTCAGCACTGTGTGGTGGTCATTTATTTCTCTTACTTCCTAAATATTACTTGGAGACCTTGCAGTTAAAACAATAGAATGAAGAAAGCTGGGAAGAAGTTTTTTTGGTGATAACTGTATTTTGAGACAAATCTTGCAAGTATTAAGAATCATGTTATTCTATGAGTAGGGAGGGTAAAAATGAAGTCCAGGAAAACGATCATGCCAGGGGATCTGTGGTTAATTTTTATGGTTTCTCTACTGGCCATATAGACAAGCCCAGACATTTGCCTTCTACCACGAATGCAAGCCTGGCCTCGTCTCCACATTGCCTCCAATTGTTTAGTGAACAAGCTGTAACCCTTGACATAATTCTGTAGTGTTTAGCATTCCTCCACTCCCACATACACTCACACACAATTTCATCAGGGACTAGAATGAGCCAGCAAGACTGACTAGTTTCTCAAGATTTCTTCATAGCCAGGGTAGAGAGTTGGGTTTCTGGGTTCACATCTTCACAGCTGTGTGCCTCCACAAAAAGAAGGGGAGAAATTCTACTCTTTCAGATACTTTAATCTGAAACACAAGCTTAAGAATTCCAGGGATTTGAAAGGTATTATTTCAACCATTTGAAGAAAGGAGAGACCACACAGTTAAACCTCGAAAGGCTTTGCCGAGCCCCTCAAAGTGAATTTCTGCTAAATAGAATCTTGAGACACTAAACACGTAGAATTGGCACATAGAATGTCTGGGTATTGAATGAAAGGATTGCTGGTCCGTGTAGATAAGCCATCCCCACACACCTTCCGAACGCAGCGCTGTTTACCAGAAGACAACACAAACCTTGACTGTGCCAGGGAGTCAGTACAATTTCCTTTTTGAGTCATTTGCTACCATAATTTATTTTCTTTTTAAATGTAACAATTGTTGCATCGTGCGAATTAATACTAACAGGTCAAACTAAGTGAAAGAGAGCTTAACTAGTTCTGCTTGCTCCTATTTTGTGAGAGCTTTTAGCCATGCCAGCATTTTCTTTGTTTTCAAGCCCTTCACCCGCACACACACTCTACAGCTTCAATGATTTTTTAGCTCTTGCTCGCAAGTAATTGGTATTGATTTTGCAGGGTACTTTTAATGCATTTAGTTCCTAAAAGAAATCTAACTGTACCTCTCTCATCATCTAGTCCCCAGGTGAAAAAAAATATTTATAACTTCAGAGCAAATGGCATTGTGTTATCCAACTTCTTTAGGCAAAAACTTAGAGGTGCCAAGTCTTATCAGGGTGTGAGGCTTCATACCCAAGAAGTGGTGATGTGTTTTAAGCTCCCTGTTATTTCAGTTCAATGCACTGAAACATGATGGGTGGTGGTTACTGCTTACTCCTCCTTATGCTTGAGGAGTAAACAGCACAGAATCTCACTTAAGAACAAGGCCCTAGGGAAAGACAGAGAAAGAAGTCTACCTCTTAAATCAGCACATTCAACTGGGTCGGTCATTAACAACCTTGGCACTAATAGCTTTTACCAGCGGGGCAGCTGCTGATTACAATTGGGTTTCCTGCAATGTGGCTGCAGAAAGAACTGAAGCCTCCACCACAGATGCAGAAAGTTGGGGGGACACACACAAACTCAGGGTAGAAGAGAAAAGAAAGCGGATCATGTAAGAGCAGGAAAAAGGAGAGCCACAA
This sequence comes from Nycticebus coucang, assembly GCF_027406575.1. Lineage (NCBI taxonomy): Eukaryota > Metazoa > Chordata > Mammalia > Primates > Lorisidae > Nycticebus > Nycticebus coucang. Next base: position 118,005,303 of record NC_069790.1, on the reverse strand, counting down.
GTGTCCATATAGTGAAACACAAGCTTGGATATCAGCGGGCAATAATAACAAAGGGAATCTGGCTCGGCACCTGTGGTTCAAGTGGCTAGGGCGCCAGCCACATACACCAGACCTGGAAGGTTCAAATCCAGCCCAGGCCTGCCAAACAACAATGACAACTACAACCAAAAAATAGGGGCATTGTGGTGAGCACTTGTAGTCCCAGCTTCTTGGGAGCTGAGGCAAGAGAATCACTTTAAGCCCAAGAGTTTGAGGTTGCTGTGAGCTGTGATGCCATGGCACTCTACCAAGGACGACAGCTTGAGATTCAGTCTCAAAAACAAAACAAACAAACAGAAAAAAAAAAAAAAAGGGAATCAAATATAGTTTGGATGAACCGGCTTTACATCCAGGGTCAGCTTGAGAAGATAGCATTTATAGTAGATGATAAAGTTTCCTCCTGCTAAACTCATATTTCTGTATCAAATATTGTCACTTACAGAATTGAGAAATAGCAAATGAGAATAGAGTGGTAAAAAGATAATAAATTCACAAATCTTTTTTTTTTTTTTTACAGATAACAAACCAAAGCTCTGACCCTTTAAATGATACCAGTATTTTTTACTAAAATGATGTCTTTAGTGATATTATATAAACCCCATTGACAATGATCAATCTAACTTTGAAACATCCCTTTGGTGTCCTATTAGTGAAGGAGTGTGTGTTATCAGGGCATGGTTCCCGGCAGCAGTTTAATGCTAGTCAATGAAGGACTGTGAATTTGGCTGATGTGGGTGAGTAGGGTGGGTAAAGGAACATAAGACAAACTGTGACCATATATAGGTATTTTGAAACAATCTGGCAGGCTTGCAAAATATACAACACTCCAAAAACATACCTAGAAGTCACATGAAAAATTTCAGTGGAAGCTTGCAATGATGTTATTTCTTTCTTTCTTTTTTTTTTTTGTAGAGACAGAGTCTCACTTTATGGCCCTCGGTAGGGTGCCGTGGCCTCACACAGCTCACAGCAACCTCCAACTCCTGGGCTTAAGCGATTCTCTTGCCTCAGCCTCCCGAGTAGCTGGGACTACAGGTGCCCGCCACAATGCCCAGCTATTTTGTTTTGGTTGCAGTTCAACCGGGGCCGGGTTTGAACCTGCCACCCTCGGTATATGGGGCCGGCGCCTTACCGACTGAGCCACAGGCGCCGCCCTGATGTTATTTCTAACACAAGAAGAGATTATATATAAAATAAACTCTTTTGGAATTTATTGATAGGATTTTGTCACTAAAAAAATTAGAGAACCTTGTTATAAAGTAGTTTTCATATATGATTTTTTAACATGTATTTACTGACACACAGATAATGTCCTTTTGGACATAACAGAACATTTCTGTGTTTCTACTGCTTTTACAGAACACTTTAAAGAGCTGTTTAAATTTTATTTTTCCCGTTTTTATTTCTCATTCACTTATGTGTGGGGAATATAAAACATAGACTATAAAACATATACCGAGGGTGGCAGGTTCAAACCCGGCCCCGGTTGAACTGCAACCAAAAAAAAATAGCTGGGCATTTCTGTCCTATTCCAGTCCACCGTCTGTGCCCACCACTCCATGGAAATTGCTCCTGTCAGACCCTGCCGGGTTTCAATGTGACTAAATCCAGGGGACAGTTCTCTGTTCTCAGTTGGAAAATTTGGGGGGAAGAAGGTGGACACAACTTCTTTTTCAGACGCTTTCCTTTTTTGGCTTCTGTGATGGATATAAGTCCTGATTTTCTTCCTATATCACTGCCAACTCCTTCTTAATATATTTTCTCCCCAACAAAATGAATGATTTTTTAAAAAACTTTTCAATAACCTAGAATGAAATTCAAATTTCTTATCATTTTCTATAAAGTGCAACTTGATCTAGGCTCTGCTTATCTCCACAATTTCATTCTGTATCACTCTGGTAAGGCTCTGCCACCTTGCAGGCCTTCCTTTCTCTCCTCAGCCATTTCTATTTTCATCACTTGTCATCTTTCCCTGTACCAGAACATACACACTGTGAGCATAAGAAAGATGTCCATCCCATTCCCTTCTAGATCGCTAGGGCCTGAAACAATGCCTGATACATACAGGCACTCAGTAAATATTTGTCCAATAAAACATATACTTAGAAACTCAAGGCTTAAAATAACAAAATTGACTTAAAAATATTATTCCAATGAATTACCACCTGACAGAGTTATCTTTTCTGAGAAATAATGTATTTCTCATATCATTTATTCTTCTTAAAAATTCAAAATTTAGGTAATTAATATAGTCCCATTGTCTAAAAATGTAGTGAAATTTCTTTTTCATATTCCTGCTACTCATCTGTCCAGACCCCATATGCCCCTATAACAGGTTACTGTGCTTTTAGGATCTGTCCACTGTTCTAAGGTTTGTAATACAAAGTCAAACATTCATAAACATGTGCTATGTTCTCTCATTTTCAGATAAATGGTAAAAAAGCTAGATATACTGATACTTTTTTTCCCATTCAGTACTCTGTTCTGAAGATATTTGGCCATTAGTGCATAAACTCTAGTAAGATTAGCCCACATCACAAAATCCCAAAACCATAGATGTTGGCATGGATATGGAGAAAAGGGAACACTTGCTGGTGAGAATGCAAACTAATATGTTCCTTTTGGAAAGATGTTTGGAGATCAATTTTGGATCTAAAAATAGACCTGCCATTCGATCCTGCAATTCCTCTACTAGGTATATATCCAGAAGACCAAAAATCACTTTATAACAAAGATATTTGCACCAGAATATTTATTGCAGCCCAATTCATTATTGCTAAGTCATGGAAGAAGCCCAATTGCCCATCAACCCATGAATGGATTAATAAATTGTGGTATATGTACACCACGGAATATTACACATCCTTAAAAAAAGATGGACACTTTACCTCATTTATGTTTACATGGATGGAGCTGGAACACATTCATCTTAGCAAATATCTCAAGAATGGAAGGAAAAGTATCCAATGTACTCAGCTCTACCATGAAACCAATTTATAAGCACCCACACTTCCATATGGATGCTCTAATCCAACTACAGCCAAGATGAAGAGGAAAGAGGAGGGGGAAGAAGGGGGCGGGGAGGATGGATGGAGGGAGGGTAATTGGTGAGACCACACGTATGGTGCATTTTACAAGGGTACATGTTAACTCTACTAAGTGTAGAATATAAATGTTTTAATACAATAACTAAGAAAATGTGGTAAAGGCTATGTTAACCAGTTTGATGAAAGTATTTAAAATTGTATATAAAACAAGCACAGTTTACCCCCTAATTGCAGTAATGTACACAAGTATGATTTAATAATAAAAATTTTTTTAAAAAAGAGCTTGCTGTAAGACTTAGAAATCAAGGTACTATAATGCTGCCACAAGGGACAAATACCTCACAGGGGCAGAGTTGATGGTACAGAAATAACTCACAGCCTATATGGTCAATTAATCTTTAACAAAGGCACCAAGGGAATTCAACAGGGAGAGAAAGTCATTTTAAGTTCACAAATATTTCTGAAATGACTGAATAATCTTATAGATCAAAAACTCTGATCCCTACCTCACACTGTATACACAAATTAATTTGAAATTAATCAGTAATAAATCTAAAAGTTAAAATTATAAAACTTCTGAAAGAAAAAGTTTGACCTTGGGGAAATATAGCTGTTTTAGATAGGACAGATTAAGTATTAATCACAAAAGAAAAAAAAAACACTTTAAATTGGACTTAAGAAAAATTAAAAGCTTCTATTCTTTAATATATATCATAGATAGGTCATGTACCATCAGCAAACTGAATCATCCAAATGTATATCTCTATACACACTTATATGTACATATCTCAAAGAACTCAGATTAAGAATACATAACTCAATAATAAAGAATCAACAATAGATAAATTTGTTGAACATATATTAAACAAAAATAGATACATAATAGCCAATAAGCACCTAAAGAGGTCCTCAGCATCAATAGTCACCATGGAAATACAAACTAAAACCCAATACAGACCACTACACACTCACTAGAATGGGAAAGAAGAAAATTAAAATGCTGACTCCACTGTTGGTAAGGCAAAAGCAACTAAGACTATATCATTTTGTCCGTGGATATAGATAAATCAACATAACCCCTTTGGAAAACTGTTTACTGGTTTCTCATAAATTTAAATATATACCTATTTTATGACCCAGTAACTCTACTCCTAAGTGAAGTTAAAAAAAAATCAGTCTATAAAAAGATTTTTACAGGAACGTTCATAGCAGCTTTAATTCAGAACAGTCAAAATCTAGAAAGAACCGAAACGCTCATAAATGAGAAATAAATGAATAATTTGAGGTATATTTATTCACTGGAATACTACTTAGCAACATCGATAAAGTTCTAGAATATTCTACTGAGGTAAAAAGCCAGACCTCAGAGAGTATACTGGGGTTACTCCATGCTGTGAAATTCCAGAACAGCAGACACTAATTTATGCTGATGGAAATCGGATTCATGGCTTTCTTTGGAACAAAAGGCAGCGACGGCCCAGAATGAGGCATGAGGGAACCTTCTAGGTGGGTGGAAACTTGTCATGACAGCAGTGTGGGGTACAGAGGTGTGTGCTTCTGTCCACACACAACAAACTCAGCCTCATAGTCGGCATCCTATGATGTGAAAATTACATTTTGATAAAAACAACAAAATTAAAATATTTTAAAGTATAAAATAATAATGTAACTGAAATTTAAATAGAAGGAAATGAGTTTTTAACATGAGAATCAAGATTTGCAGAACTCGTTATTTAGTTGGGACTGGAGGAAGGGGGTAAAGACACGGTGATGGGATTGGAGGAAGGGGGTAAAGACAAGGTGATGGGATTGGAGGAAGGGGGTAAAGACACGGTGATGGGATTGGAGGAAGTGGGTAAAGACACGGTGATGGGATTGGAGGAAGGGGGTAAAGACACGGTGATGGGATTGCAGGAAGGGGGTAAAGACACAGTAAGGGGGTAAAGACACGGTGATAGGATTGGAGGAAGGGGGTAAAGACACGGTGATGGGATTGGAGGAAGTGGGTAGAGACACGGTGATGGGATTGGAGGAAGGGGGTAAAGACACGGTGATGGGACTGGAGGAAGGGGGTAGAGACATGGTGATGGGACTGGAGGAAGTGGGTAGAGACACGGTGATGGGACTGGAGGAAGGGGGTAGAGACACGGTGATGGGACTGGAGGAAGTGGGTAAAGACAAGGTGATGGGATTGGAGGAAGTGGGTAAAGACACGGTGATGGGATTGGAGGAAGGGGGTAAAGACACGGTGATGGGACTGGAGGAAGTGGGTAAAGACACGGTGATGGGACTGGAGGAAGGGGGTAAAGACACGGTGATGGGACTGGAGGAAGGGGGTAAAGACACGGTGATGGGACTGGAGGAAGGGGGTAGAGACACGGTGATGAGACTGGAGGAAGTGGGTAGAGACACGGTGATGGGATTGGAGGAAGTGGGTAGAGACACGGTGATGGGACTGGAGGAAGGGGGTAGAGACACGGTGATGGGACTGGAGGAAGGGGGTAGAGACACGGTGATGGGACTGGAGGAAGGGGGTAGAGACACGGTGATGGGACTGGAGGAAGGGGGTAGAGACACGGTGATGGGATTGGAGGAAGGGGGTAGAGACACGGTGATGGGATTGGAGGAAGGGGGTAGAGACACGGTGATGGGACTGGAGGAAGGGGGTAAAGACATGGTGATGTGACTGGAGGAAGGGGGTAGAGACACGGTGATGGGATTGGAGGAAGTGGGTAGAGACACGGTGAGGGACTGGAGGAAGGGGGTAGAGACACGGTGATGGGACTGGAGGAAGGGGGTAGAGACACGGTGATGGGACTGGAGGAAGGGGGTAGAGACACGGTGATGGGACTGGAGGAAGGGGGTAGAGACACGGTGATGGGACTGGAGGAAGGGGGTAGAGACACGGTGATGGGATTGGAGGAAGGGGGTAGAGACACGGTGATGGGATTGGAGGAAGGGGGTAAAGACACGGTGATGGGACTGGAGGAAGTGGGTAAAGACACGGTGATGGGACTGGAGGAAGGGGGTAAAGACACGGGTGATGGGACTGGAGGAAGGGGCTAAAGACACGGTGATGGGATTGGAGGAAGGGGGTAAACACGGTGATGGGACTGGAGGAAGTGGGTAAAGACACGGTGATGGGATTGGAGGAAGTGGGTAAAGACACGGTGATGGGACTGGAGGAAGGGGGTAAAGACATGGTGATGGGACTGGAGGAAGGGGGTAAAGACACGGTGATGGGACTGGAGGAAGGGGGTAAAGACTCGGTGATGGGACTGGAGGAAGGGGGTAAAGACACGGTGATGGGACTGGAGGAAGGGGGTAAAGACACGGTGATGGGACTGGAGGAAGGGGGTAAAGACACCGTGATGGGACTGGAGGAAGGGGGTAAAGACACGGTGATGGGATTGGAGGAAGGGGGTAAAGACACGGTGATGGGATTGGAGGAAGGGGGTAAAGACACGGTGATGGGATTGGAGGAAGTGGGTAAAGACACGGTGATGGGATTGGAGGAAGGGGGTAAAGACATGATGATGGGATTGGAGGAAGGGGGTAAAGACAAGGTGATGGGATTGGAGGAAGTGGCTAAAGACACGGTGATGGGACTGGAGGAAGGGGGTAGAGACACGGTGATGGGACTGGAGGAAGGGGGTAGAGACACGGTGATGGGACTGGAGGAAGGGGGTAGAGACACGGTGATGGGACTGGAGGAAGGGGGTAAAGACACGGTGATGGGATTGGAGGAAGGGGGTAAAGACAAGGTGATGGGATTGGAGGAAGTGGCTACAGACACGGTGATGGGACTGGAGGAAGGGGGTAGAGACACGGTGATGGGACTGGAGGAAGGGGGTAGAGACACGGTGATGGGACTGGAGGAAGGGGGTAGAGACACGGTGATGGGACTGGAGGAAGGGGGTAAAGACACGGTGATGGGACTGGAGGAATGGGGTAAAGACAGGGTGATGGGATTGGAGGAAGGGGGTAATGACACAGTGGGTGTTGGCTGGCAGACCCATCGGGAGGGGTTTCTGGGGAGGTGGAGGGGAACAGGCACCAGCAGGAGGGTCTACAAAGCTGAAGGCTGGCATTTCTAATCTCACTCGTCTTCTACTGCTGGGACGCCTGCAGCACAGCTCTGGGAACTGGTCCCATTTATCTGAAGCAATTCTTTCCCCTTTAGACACTAATGAGGTTTGTGTCTTTTCTTGCTTTCTCACCTCTATGATTAAAATTCTCTGGTGACCTTTAAGTTGAATTACTCCTTCTTTTAACCAGAAACTGAATTAACCAGAGATTTATCCAAAGCTTAAATTACCTGTACACGAATTGTTGTGTAGAACAGCATGAGGGATACAGATGGGAACATTGAGAGACTAGATTCAGGGTCTCTAGAATGCTACAAGAATAGAAGCTCTGCTTGACTTAACATTGATGGAGTTTACCTTGAAGGATATTTTTTTACTATCAAGCTTCCTTGTCTTCCTTTCCTGTCTCCAAAAATGGGAATTATAACTCTAAATAAGAAAATGACGGAGTCTCCTGAGAAAATGAGATTTTCTCTTATTTAGCCTTGAAGACATTTTGTTAATTGATTTCTTTTTTTTTTTTAAGACTGGAAAATGAAACTTAATAAAGGGAAACGCTTATAATTAACCACTGGAGAAAATGGACACAAGCTTAGGAAACTCAGAATTAGCATTGTTAAATTTGGGGGCTGGTGGTGGTAAAAGGGCAGCGATAAAAATATATTTTTTTTTTATAGAGATGGGGCTAGCATCTCTCTCTGACAGGGACTCCACCTGCTCCCGGATGACTCTGCTACCCGCATCTGCCAACAGACTGTGTTCTGTCTTTCAGTACAGTCAGAGAAGGTGCAGGAAACTCAGCTGCACTGGGCATCCATCACTTTGGATTCCTTAAGTCAGTCTTCTAAGACTGATCACTGCCCTTCTCTGTAAAACAAAGCAAATGTGATCAATTATTGCTCCTGTTTTCTTGTTAGTACACTATTTGCTCCTGCAATTCTGGGAATAGGATAAAATTGCATACAAATTATATTAGCAGAACTAACATGGTCCTTACTGAAGTCTGTCTGTTAATGTACCTTTCAAAAAAGAAGCCGCCTTACCAATTAATAGGACCCGAGGTACAAAGCCCCAAGGAAATTAGACCAACGCTGTAAGAAACCAAGTGATTTAAGAGGACAATACTGCACAAAATACAGACATCCACTCATCCCACGACAGAACGGTAACACAATGCTTTTTACTTTGTGAAAAACATACCAATGATTGTAAGGTATCAGATAGTAGAAGTAACTGATTTTGAGACTTTTTAATGTAGTTTTATAACTAGCAATTATGCAGAGAAAGAGAGACGGCATGTGGACCCTTTTATACCTATCATTTAGATTCAATAATTTTCAAGGTTTTGATACATTTATTTTTTTCTTTGCTGAAATTTTTTAAAGTGAATCCCAGCAACAGGTAACCTCATACCTAAACACTTCAGTAACTATCTGTAAAAGTAAAGACATTTTCTCACAAAACGTCAGTGAGCTCCCTTATATGCTAAGAATAATGTCTTGGCATTATGCCTTGCTGATACTAAAATTTTTCTAATTGTCTCAAAAATGTCTTTTTCATACTTGATATGGTGAAATTAAGATTAAAATACTGCGTGTTAAGTCTCCTGGTCTTTTTCTGAATCTCCCTCTCTCTCTTTTAACCAATAGCTGTGCTTCTCTTCTCTGCCTCTCTCCTTTTCTCTTTTGCTGTTAACTCTCAGCAGAGACTGTGTCTGTTGTCCTATAAAACGTCCCTCACTCTGGATTTCTCTGCTAGGTTCATTGCTGTGTCTTCTGTTTCCTCTCCCCCTCTATTTTCCGTTGTCTGGAAGTTAGTGATAAAGGCTCCATTAGATTCAGGTTCAACTTCTGCCAGGAACACCACAGACATGGTCAGTGCGCTTCATATGACTTTATAGCAAGAGGGGGGAAAGTCCCAGTTTTCCTGCTTTTAGCAATAATGAAAATCTGGTCCCTCTTTGTCGAGTTCTTCAATATTTCACAGAATGGGTTTAATCACCGAGGAGCTTTGCCGGGACCTGTTATTTCATCCACATCACAGAATGGTGATGTCTCATGGTTCTTCTGCTTTTACTGACTGAGCCTGGAGCAGATTCTTCCCAGGGTCCAGCAGTGAACACTTGGGATTCCTTCCCTCTATGGCGGGAAGAGAGAGAACAGGAGTATCCGCTCAGACTTCCAGTTTACAGAACTGTAAGATGATAAATTTGGGTGGATTTAAGCCGTTAAACGTGTGGCAATTCATTGTGGCAGTGCTAGGAAACTAAATATTGATATAGGGTCTGCCATGGCATTTTCCAGAAGGACATCCTGCTCTGATGCCTGGATTCCAGCTGTCCCTGGACGTCCCGCTCTGGTGCGTGGATTCCAGCTGCCCCTGGATGTCCCGTTCTGATGCGTGGATTCCAGCTGTCCCTGGACGTCCTGCTCTGATGGACGGATTCTGGCTATCCCTGGACATCCCGCCCTGATGCGTGGATTCCGGCTGTCCCTGGACAGTCCTGCCCTGATGCGTGGATTCCAGCTGTCCCTGGACATCCTGCCCTGATGCGTGGATTCCAGCTGCCCCTGGACATCTGCTCTGATGCATAGATTCCAGCTGTCCCTGGATGTCCTGCTCTGATGCATAGATTCCAGCTGTCCCTGGACGTCCCACTCTGATGCATGGATTCCAGCTGTCCCTGGACGTCCTGCTCTGATGGATGGATTCCAGCTGTTCCTGGACGTCCTGCTCTGATGCGTGGATTCCAGCTATCCCTGGACGTCCGGCTCTGATGCGTGGATTCCAGCTGTCCCTGGACGTCCAGCTCTGGTGCGTGGATTCCAGCTGTCCCTGGACGTCCCGCTCTGATGCGTGGATTCCAGCTGGCCTGGGACGTCCCGCTCTGGTGTGTGGATTCCAGCTGTCCCCAACTTTTCTCAGTGTGGATGAGGAACTGCTCTCATTCTTCCCCTTCCAGCCTCTGACAGCCGCTACTTCCTGCCCTTGACCCCAACACGTGTTTTAGGGCTACTATTTCAGTGACTCTTTTTGTTTATTTTCTCAGCTGCACTGTTATTACTAGATGTATTATTAAGAAAAGTGCTATAATTATTTTGCTTTTGATGTTGCCTTCAGATCCATCATTTATACAGAGGGTGCCAAAAAACATATATGCATTCTAAGAAAGGAAAATACTGTCTTAAAATTGTAACACTCAATATATACTGATAATATTTGTTATATTACATGTTGTATATCTCTTGTAATTGCAAAAGTCAAATGTGATTTGAATATTATAATTTTAAGATAGTTTTCCTTAAAATGTGTATATATATATTTTTTGGCACCCTCTGCATATACGTAATATGTATTTTTTTCATACTTGAAGCACTGATTTAGCAGTGATCTTCGAGAATACCTCTGCTTGAAAGTTAGAACTACATGGATTTTACACAGTGATGAGTTTCTTGATGTCATGTAAAAGTGCTATATTAGAAGTACTAAAAATTTAACATATAAGACCAATTGGTTTCACAAGCAATAGGTTATAGAAAATGAAGGTTTTAAAGGGCAAGGCAAATACTTTCTTTAATTAAATAATGTGCCTCTCAAGCTGTTTTCCATAGGGAGAGTAATCAGGTATAACTATTATTAAACAAAACTAATTTTATCCTTTTGCAGAAAAAAGAGGAGAGAAGACTGTGTGAGGACTAAGGACAAAGGCAGGCACATTGTGATGGGGATAAATGCATAGCAAGGTTCAGTCCTGCAGGCAAAAAGACCAGAAAGACACCAAAATCATTTCATAAATGATGAAAAACATGGAACAAAAGCTTTCTAGATGATGGGTTAATCGGATGTTACTAATGTAAATTTTATGCCTTGTTTAACTTTTTCTTCTGGTGGAATTTTCCAGTGTGACACCCATATTTAATATCAGAGTTTCCAGGAAAATAAAAGAACTAGAATGGTATTTTGCCTTCCCGTTCCTTGGAAGATTTGGGGGGACTAAAACATCAAAGTCACATTAGAAAAAATAATTAACTTAAATCCCTTTTGGGAAAGGCAAAAATAACAGTGAATCAGAAATAATAATTATCTTACAGAGAACATTTAAAAAGTGCCAAACAGTAAATGTTAGCTATTGTTTCTGAATACCTTGCCCTTTCAGCTTGTCACATTCTTAGTCACAAGGCACTGCATCGCTATATCACCCAAACACTTTACATCACAAAGGAATTATAATATTCTTTGAAAATGAAGAGAGGGTGAATTAATAAGAACCATTATCATACCAGATTCCTTCATTCTCAATGGAATGGCCCAATGCTGCTGGGAAAATTACTTCAGACGTCTTAAGGACTGTAATTGAAGGTGCAACTTCCCTCCCTGGGTGCACGCGCAGAATATAAATATTTTAATTCCATCAGCTCCGTGAGTAATAGCTGGGGATTGCTATTTTATAGGACTGACACTGCAACATAAAAGGGTGAGCTTGGGAGTGGACTGCATTTTTCCAGAGAGCAGTTACTTTGCTCGGAGGTTTTGTGAACATATGTTTATTTCCTCCTCTTTCTTTCTCCAAGAACAGTAGGAATGAGCTGCTTCTGCCCAGAAGGTAACCCTGTTGGATGCTATCAACACAACTGTGAAACTAGTGATGATTACATTAAAAAATCTAGCTACCTTCTTCTTCAATTAGTTTCCTCTAATATATACACACACGAGGGTTTGGAGACATAGGACTATTTTTTTTTTTTTTTTTTTTTTTACCCTAAAAAAGGCTTTCATGTGATTAGAGATTCTAGACATACACCACCTGTGACTTGCCAGGAAACTGTTATTAACTCCCTGATAAAAGAAATAACGTTTTGGACTTTCCTGGTGAGAGTAGCACTCCGTAATAGTAGTTTTTAGCAAAGTTACTTTATTATTATATAATCTCAAAGTAATCTTTCCCTATGTGTTATAACATAGCACAAAGCATGAGTCCATTTCTCACGTGAACTTGCTTTTTTTCCCCCCAAATCTGTATGGTGAAACAATTTTTTCCCATCAACTGTGGATTGAATATTCCCTCAGATTCTGTGGTTTAATGAAATTTTCTTTGTAGGAGCCAAATGACTATAATTTAATTTATTGTTTTATATTCTGATTTGTTTAAAATATACCATATGTATATTCCTTAACATAAATTTGTTAGTATGTACGTGTGCATTATTGAGAGAAGCTAATTTACACCAGCAGAGAACCTTGTTTCATCATGAGAACAGCATGCCTTTGCTTTATGAGAAGGGGACCCAACTTTCATAGAAGATCTCTCCTGTTACCTGTAGGCAGCTGAAATCCTCCTATCAGACACATTTTCATTTTTATTTATTGATTTATTTTTGAGACAGAGTCTCACTTTGTCACCCTTGGTAGAGTGCCATGGCCTCATAGCTCACAGCAACCTTAAACTCTTGGGCTCAACAGATTCTCTTGCCTCATCCTCCCAAGTAGCTGGAACTCCAGGCGCCTGCCACAATGCCCAGCTATTTTTAGAGGTGGGGTCTCCCTCTTGTTCAGGTTGGTCTTGAACTCTTGAGCTCAGGCAATCCACCCTTCTTGGACTCTCAGCATGCTAGGATTACAGGTGTGAGATGAGACACATTTCAATTAATTTATTTATTTTAATATTATTAGTTTTATTTATTTTCTCTACAAATTGTCATAAACATCTCTAGTTTTTTTTTTTTTTAAATGTTGAGAAGTGACTGTGGGTACAAAGAACCAGGTTTCACTGCTTGCATTTGTTAGGTAAAGTCCTTCTTATAATTGTGTCCTGTCCCAAAGAGGTAGAGACACATTTTTAAAAGAAGAAATGTACTGCCCTCATTCTTTAGTGCTACAGACTCTTTCTGCTCCCTTTGAGGGGCCCCTCTTTGAGACCCGGCTGGAGCAAAGGTAGGAAGCATGAGTGTCCTGGGCCTCCATGGCAGAGATGGCACAGGGGGCAGGACGCTGGTCAGACGGGCTGGGGCAGAGGCAGCTGAAAGGAGACTGAGGCACATGCTGGGTGGATCTAGGAAACCACATATCCTGTACTAACTGGTTCTTTTACTTTTTAAATTATTTCAGTTTTCTTTTCTTATGTATGAAAGAACTCTCCAATTTAAACATTTTCAGGGTAATCTGTGCTTCTTCCTAAGAGAATTCACGTGTACCTATATCAATGTAAAGGACCTTCGAAGAATTAGATATTATTTTTGCAAACCAAATACTTAATATTTTTGCAAACATATGCTTCCCTAAAGGAAAAAAAAGTAAAAGTCCAATTTGGGAACAGAAAGAATAACCTAATTCTTTGTGCCCTCAGTGAACTGCAAACAATTAAAAAAAAAAAAAGGAAAAGAAAAGAATAAGGTACAAGATTTACTTCAAGAACACTGGTCTCCTCCTCCCTCTCCCAGGAGCATCTCATACCTGCCCTGCATTTCTGCTCACCCCGACTGGGGTGTTCTTCCTCCAAATAGTCATGTGATGAAGTCCTCTGCCTCCAAGTTTCTGATAAATGTCATGTCAATGAGGCTGATTCCCATAAGTCTATTTAAAACTCTAAGCCATTCCCTACTCTTTAGCTTCTGTGTCCCCTTATCCTGCTGTTATTTAATGTTTGCTTCTATTGTACTCTACCATTTATTTTGTTCACCGAGTCATACATACTTCATGTTCTCATGTTCCGCATTTATCAGTCTTTCGCTCCTTGTTACAATACTGTCCCCACATGGGGATTTACGCACTCATGTACAACATGGTCATTACCTAATAAACATTTGTTAAGTGAGAAAAAGAATCAAGAAAAATCTCTTATATTAAGGATATTGAAATCCATCCAAATATAATCAAATATTTAGATCAAGATTGATATAAGTATATGTAGATCATTGAATAGACTAAATGGACATATCAAAGGATGAAAGAGTTCTCAGCTCTTCTCTCCCAAAGGGTTTAAGCATATGTGACAATCATACATTTAATTACTGTATAATTCGTAATGTTTATTTTTTAAAGTTTCAAGGTAGCACTTCTTCCCCAAATGGCGCTTGACTTTTAGGGTGTCTTCACTGGCCCAGCATCATTAAAAGGATTACCTTTCTAGGAACTGCTGTGTTAGGAGGTGATTTGAAAGCTCTGTCTGTGCAAGCTAGGATTTGATGGTACTGCGAAACTGCTTTTCTGTAAAAATACTATAGTCCACCTTTGATTGAAAACTGGAGAACAAGACCTACTTTGGGTATATACCTCCATCCTCGGATCTGAAGCAGTCAATTCTGAACAGGTGCACCCTAATTGAGTGCTTCTCTTAAATAAGATCACCTGTGGGGTCTGATGCTGTTATTTTGGCTTGGTTGGCATCTCTCTCATACCACAGAAAGGGCAGAGGGACCCCTGCTTCTTGCTTTTCATTAGTAGATTGAAACTTCTGTCATTCTTTGTTAGAGATTAATTTAAAGAGAATATTCAACCTGTCACATGTTGCTTCCAAACAAGTTAGAAGCAAAATTGGATGTTTTAACCTTACAAGATAAAACTGCATGTGAAATCATAACTATCAAAGTAATATTTGAAATGACTTTTGATTTTAGCGATTTTTTTCCCTTCACTTATTCTGAAGTTGGAAAGATGAGATGGCCAGTAAGAAGGCAGGGCCCTTAACACTGACTCATTTCTGGAGGAGGAAAGATGACTCAAGAGCTATCATTGGTGTGTCCTCGGATTGCATTCTCATTTCTACAAAGTAATTTCTAACATTTATTCAGCTGCATGTTTTTAATATCTTAGCTAAGACACTATTTTTTTTCTTATTAAAAAAAACATACAAAGGGGAAATACTGCTTTTTTGAAAGTGAACAGAATAAAAATGAATATTAGATGTTTCCATCCATATTAAATCTGCAAGTATGTATTAAATTCCAGAACATGGAGAAGGTTGTCTGAGATGTGTTTTAAATAAAAGAATATATCCATGAGAGGAGGGAACATCCTGGTTATGTGGCAAGCTCTTTGGCATGTTATTTAATTTTGTCCTCAACATGAACCCTATGAAGTCCATATTATTATAGCTTTTCTAGTATGAGAAAACGAATCTAAGAGAGAAAGTGGATTTCCTAAGATCACAAAGATTTTCAGTCCTGGTCCATGTGCTCTAATTTGGCCACCCATAGCCCTGAGTGCTGTGATCTTCCAAAATAATCTGCTTCCAAGGTGTTGAAAGATAAAATTACATTAAGTTCCTATTGAAGGATTTTTGAAAATGAAAACTAAATGATGCTTAAGAATAAATACTAAAGAATTAGTTTTAGAAATGCTTGTCATTTGCCTTATACAGCAGTTGTACTATGAAAGAAAATACTTCACCATATCTGTATTTTCTGCTTTTAAGCATTAAACAGAAACATAGAGCTGTTTCAGATGAGTCAGCTATGCAACCACATAAAAATTCAATATGAATTAAAGCTAAACCTTGAATCAGTTGAATCAGAACTCCTCCAGCCTTCCTCAGCATTCCCTAGTGGGGCAAAGAAGGGATTCTATGTTCTAACACGTTTCCAATAACTGAGAACAAACTGGTTCTGTCTCTGCAGTGCAGATTTTCTTACTAGCTAACTATTATGTGTCTCATTCTCTATACAAATGGTAATATAACATACCAGAATACAATATAGAGCAAAAATAAATTTGCTAGCTGAAGTCAATAGCTGATAAGAGAAACTGCAGCTGAAGGCAAAGACAAAGAAGAAAATAAACGATGCAGAAAAGCTGGCCGAGGAGAGGGAAGACAAATAGCAGATTATATTTTACATCCCTGGTCAAGATGCACAGGAAAGACTAAGGGAATTTAGAGCTTCCCTGGCCTGCCCCTGATGATATTCATGTGAGATAAGAGAGCTTGGATAAGTTATTTTTCTTTACCCATTCAAGCTTCATTTGAGAGGAGAAAACAAAAGAAAATGAACATTCCGGTATTATTGTGAGGCTTAGCATTGATGCCTAGCACTGTGCCTGGTACTAATGCAGTCTCTTAATAAACTGTAGCTTTGTTATTTAAACATGGGTCAACTGAGGGCCAGAAGGGAAAGCAATCCCTAAGACAGCCCTTCTATTTGCTAAAATTGCAAAGAAAGGGAAAAAACAGCCTAATCTGAAATATGCTTGTCATACCCAAACTGGAGAGCTTTCCTGCCACATTCTAGGCTTGTCCCAGAAAGACAACAGCTTGTGGGTGCTGCAAATAGTGGGCAGTAGGATTCCGGAAGTAAAAATGCTCTAAGTAAACATCAAACAATTTGTCTTTTCCCCCTGGCTGACTGGGAACCTTATCCCAAATCCAAGACATTCTGCACAGGCACCTGCCAACTCAACAACACAACTTGTTCTATGTTATGGGCTCATTTTGATTCTTTATAAAATTTAAGAAAATGAGTAGAACCTACTAACTGCCTTTGAATTTGTCTATGTTATTGAGAGATAAAGAATGTACATTTGTAACCAAAATCAAAACCAGCATCTAAGTTCCAGATATTTATCATTATCAATTTTAAAAAAGAAATTCCATCCTCTTTGGGGTTGTCAATAAAGACTTTAAAGAAGTCAGATTTAATTGGGTTTTAAAGGGTGAGAAGGAATTTCACATTGAGTGTTAATTCTGGTAACAAAGGAAATGCATTCTGGGAATATTTTATATGGTCTTAAATTTTACTACCAAACAAAAAAGTAAAAGTGGAAGCACAGAAATTGATTCCAAGATGGCGGGTAGGGGCAGGAAGAATTGGAGAATGGAGATGGGTTAGAACCAGGGAATTGTCATTAGCATAAACCAGTTTACATAATATATGGAAAACAAATGCAAATACACCATGTGGCAATCTTGAAAGGTGGGAAGAATAAAGTGGTATGAGGAGGAAGGAATGCAATGGGACATCACAGAGATGGAGGCTGCTCAGAGAATAATTGAGGTGCCCCAGGAGAGTCAGTGCAAATTTCCCAGACATATTCAGTTAGAAGTTATTTATAGTTATGTAAAAAATCTCAAATTCCTTGTTTTACAAAGAAAAGAGAATGTATCACTGAAGAATAAATCTCAAATATGCTTTGAGCCCTCCCTATATGACTGGCAAGTATTAGCAGTATATCGACGAAAGTCTGATATGTCTCCTCTGGAAACAAAAATAGTACTTCTTATTCATGATTTAGTGCTTAAATTAACTTCCGAGAAACTGTCCTCACTCTGACACTACCAACCAGGGTGTATTAGGGATCCTTGTTTATGTTTCTAAAAACTCTGATTTATTCCTCTTTCGTATAGTTATCTGCCGGTTGACCTGTCTTATCCACTAAACTCAACTACATATGCACAAGACCAGTAGGTTTTATCTTATGTAGCAGGGCTTACTGAAGAAATGATCATTCTAAGGTTAAGTACTAGGTACTTGATTGGTTAATATGTAGATAGATGGATGGACAGTTCTCCGAGAACACAGACTTAAGATTCATTTTCAATTTTTTAAATTTTTAATTTTTATGTGTACATAAAAGCTGCATATATTCACAGAGTCTATGTGATACTTTGATACAGTCATACACGGCTTGTAAAGATGAAGTTAAGTTAATTGGGATATCCATTACTTCCAGCAATTATCATTTCTTGGTGCTGGCAACATTTCAAATCACTCCTCCAGTTAGTTTGAAATACACAATAAGTTATTGTTAACTATTAGTTTTCCTACTCTGCTGCCAAACTTCAGATCTTATTCCTTCCATTTCACTGTATTTTCGTACACATTAACTAACCTCTCTCATTACCCTTTACCATCATTCTACTTTCTATCCCCATGAGGTCAAGTTTTAGGTCCCACATATGAGTGAAAATATGCAATTATTTGTCTTTCTGTGCCTGGTTTATTTCATTTAATGTCCTCCTCATAATGTCCTCCAACCATGCTGTTGAAAATGATGGGATTTCATTCTCTTTATGGTTGAATAACATTCTATTGTGTGTTAAGTACCACAGTTTCCAGTGACCGACACCTAGGCTAACTCCAAGTCTTGGCTATTATGCATAGTGCTGCGATTAACTTGCAAGTGCAAACATCTCTCTTTAACATACTATTTTCTTTTCTTTTGGATACATACCCGGAAGTGGGATTGCTAAATGATATGGTAGTTCTATTCTTTGTTTTTGGAGAAACCTCCAAACTGTTTTCCATGGTGGCTGTCCTAACTTACATTCTCATCAACAGTGTATGACCATACCCTGTTCTTCATATCCTTGTCAGCATACATGTCAGCATGTATTATTTTTTGTCTTTTTGATTAATAAGAGCCATTTTAACTGTGATAATATTTTATTGTGGTTTGATTTATATTTCTTTGATGATTAGTGATACATTTTTTTGATGTATCTGTCGATTATTCATATGTCTTCTTTTGAAAAATGTCTATTCAGATCTCTGGCCCATTTTGAAACTGGATTATTTAGTTTTTTGCTATTGAGTTCCTCATATATTTTGTCTTTTAAACTCTTATCAATGGAATAGCTTGCAAATAGTTTCTATCATTCTGTAGGCTGTCCCTTCACTTTGTTGTTTCCTCTGCTGTACAGAAGCTTTATAACTTGATGTGATTCTGTTTGTCCACTTTTGGTTTGATTGCTTGTGCTTTTGAGATCTTACCAAGAAACTTTTGCCTTGACAGTGTCCTGAGGCATTTTTTCTAATGGATTCCAGTAGTTTTATAGTTTCAGGTCTTACACTTAGTATATTAATATGTTGATTTAACTTTTGTACGTAGCGGGGATAGAGATCTACTTTCATTCTTCTGCCTGTGGGCATTCAGCTTTCTACTCACCATTGTTGAACAGATGGTCCTATCCATCATGTATGTTCCTGACATCCTAATCACAAATGGGTTGATTATAATTGGGTAGATTTATTTCTGGGTTCTCTATTCCATTACATTGATCCATGTGACTGTTTTTAAGACAGTGTCATGATGTTTTGGTTACTATAGCTTTGTCTTTGCAGTAAAATTTGAATTCAGGTAATGTTGTACCTCTAGATTTCTTCTTTTTGCTTAGGATTGCTTTGATGATACTGGGTCCTTTGTGGTTCTACATAAATGTTAGGATTTAGGTTTTCTGTTTCTGTGAAGAATGGCATTGGTATTTTGATAGGGATTGCATTGAACCTGCAGATTGCTTTGGGTAGGCGAGACATATTAACAATATTGATTCTTCTAATACTTGAGCACTATATATCTCTCCACTTCTTGGTGTTCTCTTTAATTTTTTTTTATCAGTGTTCTATAGTTTTCATTGTGACCTTTCACTTCTATGCTTAAGTTCATATCCAGACATTCTACACTCTTGTACCTACTGAAAATGAGATTGCTTTTCTAGTTTAAGATTGTTCTCTATTGGCACATAGAAAGGCTACTGATTTTTGTATTTTGATTTTGTTTCCTTCAGTTTTACCAATTCTAATAGTTTTTGAATGAAGTCTAACTGACAAACGTTTAATAAGACTCAATAAGAGAAATAGAGAGAAGACCCAAATGAATAAAAAAAAAAGAGACATTACAACTGATACTATAGAAATTCAAAAGATAATTAGTGACAACTATGAGCAAGTATACTGGAAAACCTAGGAGAAATGACAAATGCATAGACACATAAAAACTATAAACATTCACCCATGAAGAAATGGGGGAAAAACCTGAGTAGATTAATAACAAGTAAAGAGAGAGGGAATAATAACAAGTCTCCCAGCAAAGAAGCCCAGGACCTGGTGGCTTCATTGCTAAATTCTACCACCATTTAAATAACACTATTATTCAAACTACCCTAAAGAATCAAGGGAGACAGAATACTTATAAACTCCTTCTCTGAAGATAGAATTACCCTAATGCCCCCAAAGAAAAAGACACAATAACAAAAGAAAACTATAGGCCAGTATCTGTGATGAACCTAGATGCAAAAGCCCTCAGCAAAATACTAGTAAACCAAATTCAACATCACATTTAAAAGATAATTAATAATGGGTGGCGCCTGTGGCTCAGTCCGTAGGGCGCCGGCCCCATATGCCGAGGGTGGCGGGTTCAAACCCGGCCCCGGCCGAACTGCAACCAAAAAATAGCCGGGCGTTGTGGCGGGCGCCTGTAGTCCCAGCTACTCGGGAGGCTGAGGCAAGAGAATCGCTTAAGCCCAGGAGTTGGAGGTTGCTGTGAGCTGTGTTAGGCCACGGCACTCTACCCAGGGCCATAAAGTGAGACTCTGTCTCTACAAAAAAAAAAAAAAAAAGATAATTAATAATGCATTCATTATGATCAAGTAGGAGTCATTCCATGAATGAAAGAATAGTTTAATGTATGTAAAGAAACAGAACAGATGCTGGAAAAGTATTTGATAAAATTCAATATCCCTTCATGATAAAAACTGTCAAGAAACTGGGCATGGAAGGAACATACCTGTACAGAAGAAAGGCCATGTACAACAAACTCACGCAAGTGTAGTATCATGCTGAATGGGAAAAAGCTGAAAGTCTACCTTCTAAGATCTGGAACAAACAAACCTAGGATGCTCATGTTTACCACTTTTATTCAACATAGCCCTAGAAGTCCTAGCCAGAGCAATTAGACAAAAGAAAGAAATTATAGGGTATCCAAATTAGAAAAGAAGACTTCAAATGATCTTTGTTTGCAAACAAAATTATCTCATATTTAGAAAATTCATTTTTAAGTTGCAACTAACTAATCAGGTTGGTATTGAATTATTCATCATTATGATTGAGGAGAAGGTGCTGCAAAGCATGAGCACTGGAACAAGAGGAATTCCATGCCTGGATTTCGATCCTGCCTTCAAGTATAACAGGATTATGAGGTGAGACAATGTTCTGATGCTGGTCAGTGTGCATTTCCAAGAATAGGCAAAAGCAAACTGTGGCTAAATCTCAGTGTGGGAGGTGGTGAGTGAAAGGAACAGGAGAGAGGTCAGGTGTGGTAGCTTACACCTATAATCCTAGCATTCTGGGAGGCCGGGGCAGGTGGATTGCTGGGGCTCAGGAGTTAGACACCATCCTGAGCAAAAGTGAGATCCCATCTTTAAAAATAGAAAAACTAGCTGGGCATCATGGCAGGTGCCTGTAGTCTCCGTTACTTGGGAGGCAGAGGCAGGAGGATCACTTGAGCTCAAGAATTCGAGGTTGCTTTGAGCTACAATGACATGTCTCATTTACATCTCTGTCTTTTTAAGTCTTAGAGAGAATATGAACTCAAGTTCCTCTGTGGCTCACAGCAGGCCTTTCCCTATGTTATTAACAGTCTAAGATAATAGGGCAATAGTGGCATTGCTTATGGAAAACTCTCTGAATTGTTGGGGCTTATTCCCAGCCAATCTTAGTTGAATTATGACCCAAGCTAGTTCTAGATTAGGCATGTAGGTTTTTATGACTACCACCAGAAGCACTTCCTTGGAAATCTTCCAGATCTATAAAGGCATCTACTAACATTACTCAGGTTTTTACATTTCATATATTATGGTCAGTCTGTTTTCATAAATTGATAACATAACTGGTTCTCTAAAAGCCCAGCTGTCCATGGTTTAAAAACACCTGTTATACATGACAGCTGTGGTGATGTCTACTTGAACAGGGTATTTCCATAGACAAGTACAGAATCACACTGGAAATTCTATTCTCCCTGGTCTTCCTTGGGGCAGTGAGTTTTCAATTCCACAAAATTCTATCAAACTGCTCCCTTCCTAAAGCCTTCACATTTCATCTAGGACAAAAATCTGATTTGATCATGAATAAAATGACCATGACCTTCAAGGTACTTTATGAGCTCTGTCTTCAAGGTGCTTACCTACTCTCCTATTTCTATTCAGAATCTCTGTCACCCTGCATAGAGTGCCATGCAGTATTTAATACTTCATTAATTTAATACTTATTTATTAAATACTATTTTTTCGTATTATTAATATTGTTGCTGCTTCCAAAAAGTTATTTTTCCTATCCAAAGTGAGTAATGGTTTTGAGAAGTGATGAGTAATTTACACATTTTAACCTTAAAAGTACAGGCTGATAAAACCTCAAAGAGGTTGCCAAAGTCTGTATACCTATTTAATATGTAAATATATATGTTTATAAAAGCAACTGCACATTAATATTAGTAATTTATAATATGTTAATTATGTACGTATATACTATTTTCTATATATTTGAGAACTCTTTTTTACAAATCATAGGTCACCCAGTTTGAACTGTACTCTGAAGTGATAGTAAACAGAACACATGTCCCACACTGTGTATAAGATGTTTTGTTCCCCTACACGTCATGTGTCACTTAACCACAGGGCTGTGTTTTGAGAAATGTGTCTTTAGGCAATTTTGTTATGAAATGCACTTTCACATGGTACAGCCTGCGACACACTCAGACTATATGGTAGGGCCTGTGGCTTCTCAGCTTCTCGGTGTCCATGTTACTGTTCTGAGTACTGTGGGCTGCTGAAATACAGTGATAGTATTTGTGTATCTAAGCATATCTAAACTTAGACAAAGTACAGTAAAAATACACTGTTATGATCTTTTGGGATCACTGTCCATGACTATTGTGGACCAAAGCATCATTATGTTGCAGTTGTCATTGTTCTAGCTGGCCTGGGCTGGTCTTGAACCCTCCACCCTTGGTGTATGTGGCTGGTGTCATACCACTGTGCTACAGGAGCCCAGATCAAATCATCATTATGCAGCACAAGACTGCATTTGCTTTGAAGGTCCATGCTAGGTCCAAAGCTTTGTAAAGACCTGTTCTGATTACTGCGGCCCACAATGATTTCAGTCTCCTGTAAACCGCTGAAGTGATTTTGTCTCTTCCATATGCTATAGAACTTGCTGAGGTGTGTGATAATGATGTACCATGGCTCCTGGTAACAAGTGTAGGGAATTTAGACAGCCCAATGAGGCATGACCTTCAAAGAAGGCTTAGTGAGAAGTTGGACACTTTTTTTTTTAAAAGTAAGGCTGCCTTTGCTTTAAATACTGTTTTGTAATTCTCTTTTTACATTGCCTTAAGTTTACATTTTCATTATATGCTTCACAGTTTACAGGTCAAAAAAAAAAATCTCATTTGATATTGCACTTGGATTTTAGTTTATGATGACTTTCCTTATCCTGATCCACCACCTTATTCAGCTGATTTTGATGTAAATAACTTTGGGAAGGTTGCCAAAATCAAATCTGCCCTCAATGATGAAGATTTCTATCTAGCACATAGCATATAATAAATATTTGATGACAAAAAGATTGAATTTGACATCTGGGAGGAGAGTCAAAATTAGGCACTATCGGCTCAAAAAAAATGAAGTTGAAAAACTCTACAAGAAATGGCACTATTGCCTCATTGTCCTATATTATTATTTTATTAATTTTGGCCATACACTACTTATTTAGTAAAGAATTTGTTTTCAACTTCTTTTGTACCCATCCTCAAGTGCCCATGGCTAAGGCCTGTTAAGTATTTTGTCTTATTGAATATATCACACTATGTATAATTTCTCCCGAAAGATTTAACTGCAAAGATTGTGAAGGAGAGAGGAAAACAGCATACTGCCTCTGATATCGAGTGACATGTAAAACCCATTGTATCCTGACTATAATCCCTCTTTCTTGCTTTTTTTTCTTTTTGCTTCAAGAATGCATCCCACTATGGACATCATCTTTGAACCATAGAAGCTGACCCACTGCTTCCTGAATACAATCTCTGCTTTCATGCTTCTGAGCCTCCATACAGGATCTTCATATTGCCTGAAATTCTTTCCCTCCTGTAGCTCGCCTAAGGATGAACTATATATATTCCCAAAGCCTGCACTCATTTCATTTATTCAGTGAAGTCATTTTCAAACTGCTGAGCAGGGAAAAATAATCCCTTGCCCCATTTTTTTATTTAATTTTATACAATGCTTTGTTGACAAAACAACTAGAGTGTCTCTCTCCTATATCACACTGGAGGCCCAGAATTTGGGGTCCCTGTAGAGCTGGGACCCTGTCTTCTTCCCTGTGCTCATCTAGTACCTAGATCCCTGTGTGATAATAATTAGGATTCACTAAATGATCGATAGTGATGGTGCCCACAAGATTCCTGACGGAACCTAAGGCTTGTGTTCCTCCCCTACTTCTTTTTTTTTTTATTTTTTTTTTTAATTTTTTTATTAAATCATAACTCCTCCCCTACTTCTTTTACCCATTATCTTTTCTTCTGGAGTTTCCATCAATACAACAGGATCTTTCAACAACACATCCTGGGAGATAAATGTCTACCATTCTTTGCACCTTTCACTCACTCTTCCCTGAGAAGTGACTTATACAATTGCTGAGGTAAGAGTAAAATTCTATTTTTATTACCCTTCCTCTTCTTCCTGATCTCTTCCTCTTTCTCCCGCAGTCTAGCGCACGGCTTTGTAGGAAGACCTGGAGCTTCACGCTGGCTGCTTTTGCATGTGGTAGGCAGGTAAGAGAGAGTGAACCTTACAAGGAACCTTCACAACCTTACCACTGTCCACCTTCTCTTCCTGTGACTGAGACAGACAAGTTCAATGTAGAGAGAAACATGGAGAAAGCACTGTTTGACTTTACCCCGTATGTTGAGTATCAGAGTGGACACTCCATATTTATTCTCTGCTTTTCCTTTTCCTTCCCCCCAAATATATTCCTCCCAAGTAGCAGAAGAGCAGAAAACTTTATTTCTAGTTCCGGGATATTCTGATTTGTAAAAAAACCCAATGATGGAAAACGCACTTACCTTGCTAGAATTTAGGAATGGGCATGTGACAATTCTGGCCAGTAAAATCGAAGAAGTCTTTAAGGGCTTCCAGGAAATTTGCTTACACCTAAGTAAGAGTGGAGCCTCTTTTTCTCTGAGTGCTTTTGCATCCAGATATCATGTCTCTAACTAAAGCAGCCCTCTTACTTCCAACCCAAGGATGAAGCCAGTAAAGAGGGCAGAGACCCAGGGACTAATTGAGGAGTAGTTCCATAGCCCTGACATCCTGGAGCATACTTGCCCATGAACTTCTTGTTATGTGAGATGATAAATTACTTTATATTTAAGCCAGTTTTATTTAGTATTTCTGTTCCTTTTGCCAAAACTATGCTAATTGGCCTAGTAATGAAGCTAGTACTGTACTGAATTTCCTAACTGACTCTTGGATCTATTTCTAGGTTGGTTGGCATCCATAAGGGAAAATTATGTGATTATATTATTAGGATTTGCATGTTCCTTTTGCCAAACCTACTCAAGCTATACCAATAACGTTGTAAAGTATCTTGTGAAATTAAGTGCTGTATGCACTATGACAACAATGTATTTGGCAAAAGTATGGTCAATATTTTCTAAAGGAACAAACCATGCATTATTTATATGCCCTACTAACTTATCATTAATTTCCTTTCAGGGCGGCACCTGTGGCTCAAGGAGTAGGGCGCTGGTCCCATATGCCAGAGGTGGCGGGTTCAAACCCAGCCAAGGCCAAAAATCACACACACACAAAAAAAAATTTCCTTTCATCTAAGTAGAAAGCCAAGTTATATAATCCTGAGTAAGTGGGGGCATTTCCTTCACACAATTTCTTATAAAAGTAACTCTAAAGATGAAATCAGGGAGACTTTGGTGTTCTGCTTATAAATAAGAGGATATGATTTGTAACTTAATGCCAAGGTCCAGCAGGGTATAAGCATAAGACTAAATAAGAACTATTGAGTGACTAAGACCACAAATACAAATTTTAAGATATTTCTGGATTTTTTAAAGCATTACATTATCAAAAATATCTCCATGATTTTGTTCATTCAATAGAACATTTGGTTGTCTAAGATCCACTCTTCATTAATGGTAATAAAGAGAATGAACAAGACAAAAAACAGAGAGGTCATAAAGGCCAAAACCTCCACGAAACAGCTGGGCCAGGAACATGTTTAAAGATGTTAAAGAAATGTGCTGCGGGAGGGGGTCAGCATGAAGCCTTTACAGACAATTGACTGACTCAGTGCCAGTCACCCCACGAATCTCCTTCCGCGCCTCTGTGCGTCCTGGTCCAGCTGTGCTCAGTTATCAGGAAGCTTGCTTGTTTTTGTCATCTGTATTTTATGTATATTCCATTGCTGATTATCTTCATGAAGCTTTTCCTGGTTATGGATCATTCACAAAATATGTTTCTGTTTTAGGTCTTGGGCAGCTTTCTGCTGGAACCAACATACTTTGTAGCCATGTCTTCAGCCACTGTTGATAAGTGCTGAGCAAACAGAAGCTCATTTTAATGCTAGATAGAATATAATTAGGTAAATAGATCTGTCAAAAAAATATTAAAATTCCAAGCCAAATAGAAATGTCTTTGGGATTATTTGTGCTAAGGCTTCCTTCCACTGTCATTAATAATTAAAGACGCTGCCCTGTGTTTATCCTTCCTTTCAGTTTTAACTGGAGCCTATTAGAACACCAGGGATTGTAGCTTCCTGCTATAGTATATAAGCCACCCTTGAGAGGTGTGCACACCATAGACATTCACTGGATAATGGATTTTCTAACAAAAGATCTTTAAATAAATCATTGGGCATAGATATAGGACTTCACATAAAGCTCTTATTCTAATAAGGCATCTTAAGCTTATAGTCATAATCATGTCAAAGCTTTCCCTCCTACCTCCAATTCATGGCCAATCACCCATAAGAAGATAATCTATGGAATTTTGGTTAGTGGTATAGGCCAAATGATTACTTTACCATAGTGTCAATCTAGTTAAATCCTATGCCCCACAACGTCTCAGTGGTAGACAAGATTGTCTATTTATTCTAAAAGGCAAAATGTGTGACTTGGCCTAGTTCATGTGCTTATGTGTTTAGAATCATGTAACCACTATATTCCTGGAATTCTAGCAAATTGATGCTAAAAGGAACACTGAATAAAATTAAATCGGGTACTTTCATCCTACATTTTAGAAAATCAGTCTAAGAGCAATTACCTGACTGTCCCATCATCATTCAACGTATTGACAACAGAACTAGATATGAGTAGCCCATGACTTGGTCACTGAGCCAACCTGAAAAGATGAAGATGCCCAGGAGAGAAAGAAGGATGTGTGATGAAACTCACGCATCTGCCACAAGTGTAGCAAAGGATCATGGAATATTTGCTGCATGATGACCCAGATAGAGAACTGGTTTAAAATGAGAGAGTGATGATCTCTCTGCTTCTTCTCACCACTGGAAACCACCCAACACCAACAAAGAAAAAATTAGACATTAAAAATAAACATGCTAAAAAATTCCCTTAACACAATGAAAGCAGTAACAGAATTGAGAAACATAAAAAATGAGACACAGAAAAAACAGAGTAAAATGGCAGAGTTACAATTCAGACCCAACCAAAAACACAAGCTGCGAGTACCTCCTGCTGAGAGGAGATGCACTTTAGATTCAAAGACACAAACAGGTCGGAAGTGACAGGGAAGAAGAAGACACATCCCTCATGCAG
Source organism: Nycticebus coucang (assembly GCF_027406575.1). Classification (NCBI taxonomy): domain Eukaryota; kingdom Metazoa; phylum Chordata; class Mammalia; order Primates; family Lorisidae; genus Nycticebus; species Nycticebus coucang. Next base: position 117,977,582 of record NC_069790.1, on the reverse strand, counting down.
CACGCAGCATGCAAAGATAATGAGGAAAGGAGGAACAAACTAAGCCCTCAGCAAGAGTAAGGAAGAAAATAATAAACATTAGAGTAGAAATGAACAAAATAGAGAATAGGAAGTCACAGAGGCAATCAAGAAAACCAAACTCAGCTCTTTGAAAAGATCAACAAAATAGGCAAAAAAGATATAAATTACTAAAAGCAGGAATAAAATATGGGGCACTGTGATGATGGACTTCACAGAAATAAAAAAGGATTATAAGGGAGTTCTGTGAAAAAAATATATGCCAACAAATTAAACAATATGCAAAGGACAAATTCCTGGAAAGACACAAAATACCAACCTTAATAAATAAGGAGACTAATTTAATGATTTTTAAAACAGAAAAACTCACCAAAGAAAAGTCCAGGCTCACTGGTGAATTCTACAAAGCCAACTCTTTATAAAATAGAAGAGGTCATCCCCCAATTCATTCTTTGAGGCTAATATTTTCCTCATGATAAAAGTAGAAAAAGACATCACCAGAAAAACCCACAGACTTTGAATGCATTGATTGTCAACCAGGGTGTCAAACAATTCAATGGAGGACGAATAGTCTTTTTAATAAATGGAGCTGGGACAACTAAATATACACATACAAAAGAATAAAGTTGGACCTCCTGCCTCACACCGTGTATAAAAATTAATTCAAATGGATTAAAGACCTAACTATAACAGCTGAAATGATTAAATCCTATGCCAGTTGAAAGCATAGGTGCAAATCTTTATGTCTTTGAAGTAGGCAATGGCTTCTTAGATATAGCACGAAGCAAGTGGAACAAAAAGATAAATAGGTAAACTGGACAAAATCCAAATTAAAAAATTTGTGCTTTATAAGATGCCATTAATGATATGAAAAGGCAACCCACAGACAGGGAGAAACTTTCTTAAAACTGTATGTCTGATAAAGGACTTATATTTATGCCACACAAAGAACTCAGCTCAAAATAAAGTCTAATAAACCAAGTTAAAAGTAGACAAAGAAGCTGCGCAGAAAGATTTCCAAATAGTATACATAATGGCCAATCAGCAAGTGGAAAGATGATCGACATCCTTAGTCCGTCAGGATAATGAAATGAAAACCTTGGGGTACCACTTCACATTCACTAGGAAGGCCAGGATAAGAGATGACCAGTGACACAGGTTGACAAGGAGAAGAATCTGGAACCTTCATACTGTTGGTTGGTGCATAAAATGGTGCAGCTGGTTTGGAAAACAGTCTGGCAGCTCTTCCAAATGTTCAACATAGTATTACAATGCAACCTAGCAATTCAACTCCTTGATATACACCCAAGAAAACTAAAAGCACACCTCCGTGGAAATACTTATACCAGGATGGTCATAGTTGGACAGAAGTTAAAACAACTCAATTGTCCATCAATTGATGAATTAATAAACGAAATGTTATTCAGCAATAAAAAACAAAAAGAAAATATCGATATGTGCTACAGCATGGATAAACTTTGAAAACGTTATTCTAAGTAAAAGAAACCAGATTCAAAAGGCCACACCCTGTATAACTGTGCTTATATGCAATGTCCAGAACAGGCCAATCCATAGATACACAAGTAGATTGGCGGTTGCTTAGGGCTCAGGAGTTAGGGCAAACTTGGAAATGACTATCAATGGATATGGGGTTTCTTTTTGGGGTTGATAAAACCACTCTAAAATTTATTCTGGTGGTAGTTGTGGTAAATATACTAAACGCCATTAAATGGTATAATTAAAACTACTGGATTATAGTCTAATACAGCTGTTGTAGCAAACAGATCTCTGTCTTTATTTGGCAATGTGTGAATGACACACCACAACGTGTGAGAAGGACTCTGGGAGCAGAGCAGGCTGGTGAAGGGGCACAGGGAGGATCACAGGCTGGGAAGAACCAGGGAAAAGAACCCTTCTGATCAGATATACCATACGGGGGAAGTGGGAAAACCAGCTTGGAATAATAAGGTCCACTTGCCTGCTCAGTGCACCAACCCTCCCTGTGGCAACAAACAGTGGTGAGGAAGAAAAGGTTCAATGAGGGGATGACCACTGGGCACTTGCATGGAAGCCACGGGCAGAAGAACGCGTGTGCGGGCACATTCCTGAAGGCACTACTCTGGGGCAACTGCAGAGGGGGAAAGAAGTTCAGTGACTACACAAGAAACTGGGGTCTCACGCAACTTCACAGGACTCTTCCTGCTCCCCAGGGCAGGCTTCTGATCTGGGGCAGAGCGCACGGGAGAAGGTGGAAGACACCAGTGAAATGCCGACTGTGCTGTCCTGGGTGACTAGCCTTGTCCATCCCCGATACTCACCAGCTGGTGCAGTGAGGACTAAAAAGGAAGCGCATGAGACCTATGCAAAGAAGCTGCCTAAATTAAAAAAAAAAAAATAAAGAACCAGAAGACATAGGGCTAGAGAAAGAATCTATATCAAATAAGAGATAGCACGACGCAGGTGAAATGTATGCCCAGCGCCCTCCAGGGAACAAGAGCCTAGAAAGGGTCTGACGCATTTGGGTACGATGTGGTAAGGCGAGAGCAGTGGATAAAAAGTGAGCTAGTAGATCTTGGGAAAGATGGCGGGGAAAAAAAAGTCCCAGGAATGAAAGTCCTACGAAAATCAGCATGAGGTAAAATAGGCTTTACTGAAAATGTAATCAGAGGCGTCTAGAATAAACGTGGGGAAAATGAAGAAAATAAAGTTGAAAAGGACAAAAAATGAATAATATTAGTGAAGAAATAATAATTAAAGACAAAAATACAACAGGAAATTACAGATGACATTTAAAAAATTGATGATGTATGTGCATATAAAATGTGTCTTTAAAAGAGAGAATTAAATCTGTAGACTACTTATACAAGTTTATAAAGAGGGGAATAAATGTAGCGAATTTGTTGAAAGATAAAAGCAAAGGATTCTATGTTCATCCATAGACTCTGACAGCAGGAGACATGGAAGAGTCTGCAAAGTCCACAGGAAGGAAGTGATGGCCCAATAATTACAGTGCCCAGAAAAACTGCTGTACAGGAGGAGAGTATATACTTCCCAACAAACAAGATCTCTGGAACTTTAACTCTCATGAGATATTCTTCAAAAAATTATTAAAGAATAAATTTCAGTCCATCAGGAGATGGACAGGGCCACTACAGCCAGGACACGGTGCTAAATGCTGAACTCATGCAAATATAGAACCATGTCCAAATAACTGGGAGACTCAAGTTACAAAATGCAATGTAAATAATAATATAACACTTTGAAAATAATATTACTAGCATGGTTTTGGTGGTATAATAGGATTGAGAAAGTAAGGTCAATACAATAAATTAGGATCCTCATATCAGGGAGGCGAATTAACTGAAAACCTGTAGATGTACTAAGAAGTATATTAATTTTCTTCATTCAGTAAATATGTATTGAACTCTCCTTCCAAGCAGTTACCAAGGATACAATGGTGAGCACAAGTGTCTCCTGGCCACATTCTAGTGGGTAGGTCAGAAATTAATAGGCAAACAAATAATATCATGTAGTGATTTGCGTGTTGAAGGAGAGCAGCGGGTGGTAGGGGTCAGAGGTGAACTGTGGACTCTCTTACGTAGGGTGGTTGAGGATGGCTTCTCTGAGCAGGTGACATTTAAGCAGGAAGCTGAAGGATGAACAGTGATGATTCAGTGACGAATCAGTGACGATTTGGAGGAAGAGCCTTTCAGGCAGACATGGAGGCAAAATGTAAGACTGTGGAGGCCACCAGCAAATTCACAGGTGTGGCTGGTGTGGTGGGCAAAGGGGAAGGGGGCGCAGGTAGAGAGGGCAGGAGACCAGGGCAGGACCTGGGATCATCTTAAGGGGGGAAGAGAAGCCACCAGGGAATTGTGAACAGTGGAGTGGCTGGGTTCGCATTTTAGAATACAGAACATTCTGCCATGTCATCAACGGGAAGACCAGCCAAGAGGCGGCTGCGGTGATGGAAGTGAGAGGTGTTAGTACTTTGGGCTGTGGTGAGAAGTTACGTTTAGGATAGATCTGAAAGCTCTAACTTTAAAACATCCCGCTGGTTGGTTCGTGAGGGTGTCTGTGGGCTGTGCGGGTAAGAGAAAGGAAAGAGGCTTCTGGGATTTTTTTTTTTGACAGTCTTATTGTGTCTCCCTCGGTAGAGTGCCACAGTATCACAGCAACCTCAAACTCTTGGGATCAAGGGATCCCCTTGCCTCAGCCTCCCAAGTAGCTGAGACTATAGGCACCCGCCACAGTGCTCCACCAGCTGAGGCTGGTCTTGAACCTGTGACCTCAGGTAATCTACCTGACATGGCCTCCCAGAGTGCTAGGATCACAGGCATGAGCCACTGTGCCTGGCTGGCTTCTGGGATTGTTGCATCGACATCTGGGTGCATGGTGGTTATTTTCATTGAGATGGTAAAGGCTGGGGTGGGGAAAGTCTGGGCACGCTAACATCCGGGGGCCGAAGAGATTTCTGAAGGGAGCTGTTAATACCAATGGCGTGTATAACAGCTCAGGGAGAAGGATGGCATGAAAGATATAAATTTGGAAGTCATTAGCATATAGATGGTATTTAAAGCCTAGGGAATGAAGACAGAACAGTGGAATTCACAGAAGTCATCCCATCATGGTTCCTTTAGTAACGAGTGCAGAAACATTGCTGAAGTATGGTTTGTGTGCAGGACACTAGTCGAGTCTCTTAGTTTCTCTAAGTATTTGTTAGCGTATCAGGCAATTAAGTAATAAGCACAAACATGCAAGCCATACCCTTCAAGGCCTGAAAGATGACATTGCAAAGATCTAATTTCGTAGAATGTGAAATCATATCTTTTGTTTCCTACAAAATGTTCCTTCTTTAAGATCTTCAGAGAAATACAAAAATTGACTAGGACTGTTTAGGATATACCAAATTGTGCTTGAAACTTTGCATTTAGTGGTGGGTTTCTCAAATATACAGAAAATAACTTAAATGATCCAAGATATTGCACAAATAACTTGAGAGACAATCATTTCTGTTGCATTCCTGATGGCAAAGTATTATGAAACGAGATGTATCCTGTTCAGAATAATACTGCCCCGAACATGCAAAATCAGTCCGCCTTGCAAACCAATCCTTCAGGAAGGCAGACGAAAGGTAGTTCTTTACATTGAGAAAAGTAACTCTGCTTTGGAGTCCATCTCTACTCATTATTTTTGGAGGGAGGAACACCCAAACTTATACCTTTTGATTAAGCATTGCATATTCGTTATATCACATACGCAGTAAGTGTTGTTTTTAAAATGAGTCCGGTCTAATTTCTGTAATAAAAAAAGCAATTACTAGCTCTCATTATTGCCTAATGTAGTTAGCTAATTACTTATTATAAAATAAAAAAAAGAATCTTACTAATAGGATGTTAATAACCAGCTTTCTCAGCAGCGGTTTCTGTGTATGTGTGTGTGTTAAAAGTCTGCTATTTTACAAGTCTATTTTCTGAGCATCTTAAGAAATTACCATCTCCTAGTTCCATTCCTGGTAACTACTTCAAATAGGTAAATATTGTTGCTTTTTGTTAAAGTACAGCTCTTGGCTCTAACTGCAGGATAAAAAGCCAGCTACAAATCATGAATAATTCAAGCCATGAATTAATTATTCTAACCTTGTAGTATAAAATGACTATTTTGGAATTGCTTCACACAGAATTAATATTTGATTTGACTTTGTGTCACTTTGCACCCTCCCCCCCCCCGTTTTGATGAATTATATGAAATCCTATCTGCTGAACTCCCTGTGGTGTCTCCTTTAGCCATGTTCCGTGTGCTGCCCCCGGCTGCACTGACCCAACCACATCACACCACACTGCCTTTGGACCCTGGGGACCATTCTCTTCCCGACAGACAGCGGGACGTGCTCCAGCCACTTGCAGAGCCAGTGCTGCTGCCCACGAGCTCTGCCATCCTGTTTTTATCCTCTCAGAGCTTAAGTGAAAGCCCCACCCTCGGGCATTCGTCCTATACCACACACACCAGCATTCCAACCACCGTCCTGCACTTCCCCGACCGACGTAACACAGCCACTTGCCCGCCAACCCCTGAAATCTTTCCATTGTTCTTTTGAAATCCATTCCAAAATGTGAAAGGTCCTATTAAAATCTCCTTCCCCTCAAGTCTTCTGTCCCTCTCAGGGCCTTCACCGCACCATCCCCCTGCTCCAGGCTGCCGCTGCCGCCCTTGCAGCCTTTCCAAGGCATAGCTGCTTTTCAGCCCTACCCTGGTGACCTGGAGGCCTGGCTTCCCATTGCTGGGTGCGAACTTCCAGACCCCTTGCAGAAAACCCTCTGTCATTGTGTTCATGCCATTTTGCACCTCTCTCTGGGCCTCCCAGGTGCTGGCGTCTGTGAACCCCCAGACCTCCTCCCATCACTTGCAGCCTCTGAGCCTGGTGTGGGTCTGTCTCCCCTGGAGGCTGCAGGCCGCTCATCTCGGGGAACATTGTTTCTTCTTAGCTACCTCATTGCTTTTAAGAACCTTCCTCTGCCCACTTCATCTGTTTGTTCCACCTTACATCTTTGGGGGGGGGGGTCTTTACTATATCTCGTCATTACATTTTCTCCAGCTCCAAAATCTGGAAGCCAAGCACCCCCAAATCTCATCACAGAAATACAAGTATATTTTCTCACTTGTTGCTTAAGCTTTTCTTGCTTTGTTCATTTTGCACTCCCAGCCCCTCTTCAAGCTACTCGGTTCTGGCTTCCTCATCTGTTGTTCTACCAAAGAGTGCTTTTTAGGGCACGGAGAAACCCCGCAGCTCCAAGCCTACTGGGTCCACTGGGTCTCATGGGGGTCTCGGCAGCTCCCGGCTCCCCTTCCTCCTGAATCTCCTTCTCTCAGCTTTATTGAGAGCAGAGGCTCTTGAGTGTTTTTCTTACCACTCTTCCTTATGGAAATATGTTCTTTTGCTTAGGAACTAAACGTTGGAGTCTCTCAAAGATTATTTTTATGTACTCTTCTTGTTTCACTTTATTTTTTCTTGTCCATATCCAGAGCTCCATCAGCTATACACAGACGATACCAGAATGCATGTGTCTCACCGAGACCTCCTCTGAGCTCCTGGAGAATACAGTTGCCTACTGGCCATGTGCATTGGGGTAGCACAAAGCCACATCTGAGTCAACATTTTCAAATATAAAATCGTGGTCGTCTTCCAGTGTTTCCCTCTTGTTTATGTGAACAAGAAAGTGGAAATCATCTCTCATGGTTCTTTTTACCCTTGCTCTGCTTGCCACTCGGTCAGAACACCATGTTCATGTCACCTCCTGAAGGTGATGGGTTCCACCAGTAACCCCCATCATTACTCAGGACAGTCAAGGCTTCTGCCACAGCCTGCTGGTCACTCAGGCCTGGCTCTAATCAAGTCTCAACATGGCACTCAACATAATTGTTTGTAAATACAAATCTGGTCAGGCCAAATGTCTACTGGAAAAAATGGTTTCCCATCCTCCTAAAATCAACACCCTCTTTCCTTTTTCATCTCACTTCTCATGCTGCTTACGTTAGCTCTTTGCACTAAGAACAAAAACAAAAACAAAACAAAAAAAACAAAAAACCAACCAACCAAACAAAAAACCCTCAAGTTTATCATTATTTGGCCTCTGAAACATTCACCTTCTGTTAATATTCTGGGCTACTGTACCTGTTGCTTCATCTGCCTGCTCCTACCAAATTACTTCCCACGCGACCTTCAGATCTCAGATCCAACATCACCTTTTCAGGGTGGGCCTCACTGGCTGAGCAGGTAAAGTTAACATGGGCTTAAATGCCCCTTTTATACTTTTTTTATAGCAGCATCTTCTACTTTAATTTACTTCACTGTCCACATAATAGTTTACATTTAATGATGTGATTATTTGATGAGCATCTCTCTCTTCCTAGACTATAAACACCATGGGACATAGCACTAGATGTTCAATAAATGTATCTATTGTATCAATGGCTGAATAAACAAATGATCTATAGTAACAAAATATCATGTGCAAATTCTGTCTTTTTGAAGCAGGAGAAGATGACTGCATAAATACAGTTGTGTTATTCAGTTATCAGTGTGATATGAAAAGTCAGATCTTTTCCCCATAATATGCCCAGAGGTCACAACCTTAAACTGTTTATAGAGAGATATAGACACAATCTTTAGGCTTTAAAATTTTCTGCTGTTTGGTTTTAGTTTAATAAATGAACACTATTGTAGGTTGAATCATGTCTTCTAAAAATTTATATGTTGAAGTTATAACCCCCCTATATTTCAAAAAGTAACTTTCTTTGAAAATAGGACAATTGCAAATTGAAAATAGTGAGGATGAGCTCATCAGGGTGGTCCCTAAGCCAATATGACTGGTGTAGTTATAAAAAGGGAAAATTTGGACTCAAGGATAGTCAGGTACATAGGGAGAATTCCATGTAAACAGGAAGGCAGAGACTGGAGAGATGTTTCTACAAAGCAGGGAATGCTAAAGATTGCTAGGAAACCACTAGAAGCTAGGAGAGAGACATGGAACAGAGTCTCCTTTGCAGCTTCAGAAGGAATGTCTAGGTCCATTCATGTTGCTATAACAAAACACATAAACTGGGTGGCTTATAAGGACAGAATTTTATTGCTCATAGTTCTAGAGGCTGGAAAGTTCAAGATGAGCAGATTCTATGTCTACAGGAGTTCTATAGACAATAATTTTTTTGCTCTGTTCTCATATCATGGAAGGGCAGAGGGAACTCTCTGGGATGCTATATATATTATATATATTAGTGCCCTTATAAGGGCACTAATCCCATTCATTAGGGCTCCACCCTCTTGACCTAGTCACCTTCCAAAGGCCCCGCTCCTAATAGCATCACATTGGTTGTTAAGTTTTTAACATGTAAATATTGGGAGACAAAAATTCAGTCAATAACAAGGAACCAACCCTGTGGTCATCTTGATGTCAAATTTATAGCTTCCAGAATTGTAAGATAATAAATACATTTATGTTGTTTAGGCCACTCAGTTTGTGGTAGTCTGGTACATCAGCCCTAGCAAACAAATATAAAGTACCAAAAAGTATTTTTTACCTTATTATTTCATTTGGAGAGAACCAAACAGCTCAGAGGCTGAGGTTGTATGAACACTATGTGGTAAATCTATTACATTTTTATAAAAATTATTCTTAAATTAGAAACTTAAAATAAGCTTCCAAATTAACAAATAACAAACTAATCAAAACAGAACAATAACAGCAACTAAACCTTCAGAAAAACCTATAATTTGAAGGAAAAGCAATTAAAATATAATTTCATGAACTCACTACTAATTACATGGTCCCACAATTCCCAACTTACCTAAAAAACTAATATGGACATAATTTAGATTTCAGTATTGATTTCCAACATTATGCATTATTTTCTTGATTACACCCTAAGGAGTGTTTGAATAAAGATCAAGTTCTTTTCTTGGCAGATGGCTTGTTTCATGTATTCATATGGCAAGTATTAGCCAGCATTGTATATACCTTGAATATTCAGAGGTAAAGAAAATGCTGGCTCTAACTAAATGGACTCATAATTCTCAATTTGCCTACCAATGTCACAGATGTAATTTAAATTTCATTATTATTTTATAATATTACATGTTATTTTCTTGATAATATCCGGAGGTGAAAACAGAGATGGTTAGCACATATGTAGTTACCATACAATCAGACTATAGATAGCTAAGAAGGCAGATGAGGGAGAGATTACAATGTGTTGGGGGCCGCGGTTAGGATTTAGAAGAAGTGACACAACAGGCTGCTCTGGTCTAAATTTTTGTGTAGCCTCAAAATTCATATATATTTTTGAGAGTCTCTTTTTGTCACCCTTTCATAGAGTGCTGTGGCATCATAGCTCACCGCAACCTCAAACTCCTGGGCTTAAGTGATTCTCTTGTCTCAGCCTCCCAAGGCTGGGACTACAGGTACCTGCCACAATGCCCAGCTATTTTTAGAGATGAGTCTCACTCTGGCTCAGGCTGGTCTTGAACCTATGAGATTAGGCTATCCACTGGCCTAGGCCTCCCAAGTGCTGGGATTACAGGCATGAACCACTGTGCCCTGCCCAAAATTCATATTTCAAAACTTGATCTCTAGTGCAATTATATTAAGAATTGGGCTCTTGGGGTGTTGCCTGTGGCTCAAAGGAGTAGGGTGCCGGCCCCATGTACTAGACCTGGTGGATTCAAACCTGGCCTCGGTCAAAAACGGCAAAAAAAAAAAAAAAAATTGGGATCTTGATGAGGTGATGTGCTTCTGAGGACTCTGTCCTTATGAATGGGATTAGTACTCTTACATATGAGGTCAGACAATTAAGTTGCCAAACTTGCCATGATGTGCACACGCTGGTGGCAGTGTGCAACCAGCTCAGTAAAGTTTCATAACTTCGTCATATCAGCATCTCACAGTTGTCTGTGTTGACATGTGACAACATCTTCCTGAGTGGTGTTCATGATTGTGTGTTTTGTGTGCTGTTGTGAGATTGTCAGAGCTTGAATTAGAGCAAGGAATAAACATTCATAAATTTCTTGTTAAACTCGGCAAGAGTAGAAGTGAAATCAGGGACATATTAGTCCAAGTTTGTGGGAAAATGCCATGAAGGAAATCACATTAAACGTTTTTATAAGGACAGAGACATTATCACTGGTGAAGAGAGGTCAGGGAACCAGCAGAACTGAAGAAAACATTGCAAGAATTTGTCAAATTGCATATCAAAACTCATTGGCTGACCGTGAAAGGCATAGAAGACCAAGTAAACATTGATAGAGAAACAGAAAAATCTTAACTAAAAACCTTGGCCAACAACTCATGGCTCTTGCATCATGAATATGTCCCAGCTCACACAGCACTGCCTGTGAGAGAGTATTTAGCCAGTAAACAAATAACTGTACCCCTACTCACCTGTTCTGGCATACAATGACTTTTTTCTTTACCTGAATATAAAGGAAATATTGAAAGGAAGACCTTTTGATGACATTGAGACATCAAGGGTAATACAATGACAGCTCTGATGGCCATTCCAGAAAAAGAGTTCCAAAATTGCTTTGAAGGGTGAACTAGGTGCTGGGGTAAGTACACAGCTTCCCAGGGGAGTCCTTCGAAGGTGGCTGCGGGGATATTCAGCAGTGAGGCATGAGGCACTTTTTCTAGGGTGAGTTCATGAACTTAATTGTCAGACTTCATAATGGCTAGTTTTATTTTTACAAAAGTATACTGCTTTTACACTTGATTTTATTAAGTGAACTAAATTTCAACAGTTATGGGGCAATATAAAGAGCTTCTCCAAAATTAAAAAAGTGATTCAAAGAAATAAATACCACACTGTCTCAGAAAAATACAAAAATACATATTTTTCATTATTTTTATATCTTGGCAAAGAAATGACTTATTATCAACAGTTACTGAAGGTTGGGGGTGTTGCTGTAGATGTGCTACCACCATTTGGAGAGCTGTAGGTACAGAGTTGGCTTCTGAAAGTGATTATGAAGGGGAATTCTGGGCATCTCTGTCCAGAAGAACATAGGTTTCCTCATTATAAAGATGGAGAAAATAATACCTTCTTACAGATGCTTATGAAATAGTATTCTCCCCTCCCACCTAAGTCTTTCACACTCAGCAAATGAACAAAGAAACAAACACATCTTAGCCTTATTATTTGGCAGACCTCACTTCTTACACTTCTATTGCTTATGCTAAATTTCAAAATCCTGTTTGTTTGCAAGAAGAAGAGTATAGCAAAGCATCAAAGGGGCAAGTGGAATGAGCTTGGACAGGTGTGCTAGAAGATGACACGAGGCAAATTCTAACGGAATCATTCGCTTACTGACAGCAGCAATGAAAGTATTTTCATGCATCTTATTTTTTGGTCCTGGCTATCATTCCAATAATTCAAACTGAACTCACCAATTACTCTTAAGGACCAACAGATAGGAAACTTTATTTTCAAAGTAAATGATATCTGGATTTTCAGTGGTTAGATGGAGATTTGTAGAGGCACGAATATTGACTTCAGAAATACTCTTGAAATATCAAAACTTAAAAAAATCATGTTAAGTTTTAAATGGTTTCCATTGCTTTTTAAAAGATGCATGCATACATTAATTAGTTATATGCAGCGAAGCAGCTGCTGCCAGTTTTACTACAATGCCGAATGTTTTCCATCTTTGTTTCTGAACAGTGAGGACCAACATCGAACGAGGAAAGGCAATTTTGCAGACTGACACTTTGCTCCTTCAGAAATGTCTGTGTTGCCTCCGAGCCTGTCGTTCAGAGAAGCCTTCAGATTAGCTGTCTATATTCTGTCTCAGCCCCAGCACTTTCATTTACAAATATTTGATGATAAATAATTGTACATGCCGAAAGATCCCTCAAAAGTCATTCACGGGAATTACACAAGGTATGTGGAAAAAATGATTTCATGGCATAAGGAAATAGGAAAAATAACTGCATCTACAATCACTTTACCTAGTGTCACACTCTGCATTACAGGGGGCTATGCACTCGTTAAAGGAGAATCGATTATACTTTCAGAGAGACCTCGAATTTCCCAAAAGTAAAGTGGGATGCTTTTCTGTTCACTTTTAAAAATTCCTATACAAGGAAACTAGTTGAAAAAAATTGACTTCTGGCGAACTTCAGGTGTCTTGCAGGTGATAACAAGTTTTAAGGCGGTCTCACAAATTTTTCAAAACACACTCTTCTTCCAAACATTCACTAGTCTGCCAAAATTCTCCCAGCTTACTCTCAATTGAATATATCCACTTCCTTGAATCTGGAAGTTTTGAAGAATATGTTAGAAATTTAAATACATGTCTTGAGTCAAAAAACATGATTTTGAGGCCTGTTTTAGTCACCTAACAGTTTTGTAATAGCACCTATTTTCCTACCTTTGGGAACTGCTAAGAACAAGACTTAAAATAACATAAACTACAAGCAAAGTGTGAGCAATTGTTATTTTTTTTCAGCCCTTTCATTCACAGAGATAGAGATTTTTTTCTTCTATCTAGATTTCGTTTTCATTGATATGCCCAAGTTGGTGAGCATATATGACCAATATGAAAATACCATTGGTCTAAATTGTGTGACATTTACACAATAGTGTAAATTTTTCATCAAACTCTTCTATTCACTTAGCTTTACCTTCCCTCCCACCTTCTTCCTTTAATCTTTATTAGATGCTCATCAATACTAAGTGGATGGGCCCAGGAGGATGGGCTTAGCAGCACCAACAAAACCAGCTATGACAGGATGGCAGGAAGCATCATGGTTCCAGAAAATTACTGGGGCTATAACTTACTCTCACTGAATTTTTTATTCGCTATTATCTGGAGGGCACCTTCTCTTTGAAATGGTTGGATTATTTACGAGAAAAAATGGTTGCATGATAATTTCATAGTAGAAAAGGAGTAATTTCAATATTTCTCCTACTAGCCTTTTTGTAAAAAACAATTTTGTGATTATCTTTCTGTTTGGTTATAAAATCTGGTGAAATCCACAAATGTATGAAATTTTAAGAACTTTTAATTGAATATCTGACTCCTAATAGGTTACTAAAAAAAACCAACAACTAAAAATACTTGGCAGGTGTATTTTTCAGTTTTTGTTCTGATTGTGTACAACTGGAATCTTCCTGACACAATTTCTCCTTTCCACACATTGAGTGTTCTGAGAGGTAAAACGTGAGTGTGTCCAGTAAGAAAATTCTCAAGCATGTTACCAAGGAGAAGGTATAAAAGCCACTTAGATTTTTTAGTATTTATTCCTTTTGAGAACACTTGCAAATCAAAGCTTAATTCTGGGCATCTCTGGAGCCACTGTGACCACAATGAAACTGTCAATCAGTGGGCTAGTCTTACAACTTATTTCCCTGATTTTATTTCTTTAGACAATAGTCCCAACTCTTTTAGCATAGCATAAAAAGCCAATTATTATTCTAGAATGTAATTCCTGAGAAATCATTTTTTATGTTCTTTGGCTTTAATTATATTCACCCCAAATCATCCTCTGAGTATCTACAATATAATATGTGAGGAATACAGTGTGATGATGAAAAATTGTATTTCAGCATTTACTTTTTTATTTTACAAATAATTCTATCTCCTCTTTATTCCAAATTAGGGTGACTGTTAGAAAAATAGCATGGTGCCACTGTGTGCAGGAATGTAAACAATGCATTTTTAGTTGCACTGCAATCAAAAGGCTATTCTATAATTGAAAACTAAACACACAGATGCGTTTTGGGACAGAATGGAGACTTTATGCTGAAACATGACTCAGGTGAAAGGATTCCTGAAGTTCTCATTATCTTCAAATTTTTTAAAAATATCTAATCTCATCAAATGCCAAAAAGGTGCCTGAAGAGTAAAAAGGGAAGAATTAAACCAAAGGGATTAATATAGGAAGAAAAGATGCGTGTGTACACACAATCTCTACAACAGAGCTGGGATTAGCATCTGCAAATATTTCAAAGATACAACATCAAAGGTGTATTATTTAATTTATTATTTAAAATACTGTATATAAAGCCGGATGTGGTGGCTCACACCTATAATCCTAGCACTCTGCGAGGCCCGGGCAGATGGATTGCCTGAGCTCAGGAGTTTGAGAACAGTCTGAGCAAGAGCAAGACCCCATCTCTAAAAAGAATAGCTGGATGGTGTGGTGGGCACTTGTAGTCCCAGCTACTCAGAGACTGAGGCAAGAGTTTGGCTTGAGCCCAACACTTTGAGCTTCGTTTGAACTATGACGATGCCATGGCACTCTATCAAGGGCAAAAGTGAGACCCTATCTCAAAAAAGAAAATTCTGTATACAGAATAACGTGATTCATTTAGCAAAAATTGCAGGAAGTAAATAAAACGTCAGTGCAGAATTATAGCTGTGGGGAAAAGATGGGTTATATGCAGATGTCTATATGACGTGGACCTGAAATTCCCACCACCACTTTAAGTCATACAAGCCCTTATAATACAAGCATTAAGAGTGAGGAAATATATAGGCCACTATTAATCATTAATGCTATGGTATGGATTAGATTAGTTCTATTTCTGTCAGTTAGAAAGATCTTGAAAGAAAAATAGTGGGATTCATTGAAATAAACTGAAGAGGCTGTGGAGCAGAGCCCACCGTACAAGCTGTTGCCCTGTGAGGGCTGACCCATGTAGGGGACACATAGCTGGCCGCTGGAGACAAAGATTGCTGAACTATCTGAAAGCTTGAATGAAGAAAGGGAACTCCCAGGATGCTTTGTTCAGGCTATTCCACGGAGAGGCCACTTACAAACACAGAGGGTGTTTGTCTGCGTGTGTACTTTACAGTGGCAAACCCTCAAACATTTGCCTTTCTGCCTTATTTCTTAAATAGCCATCTTTCATTGCTATAAAAATGAGATGATCTGATTTTTATTTATTTTAGATGTTTATATTCTGTTTTTTAAAATAATATGCTATTCTTAAAGAGAAACATGGGGATTTATGTGTTTCAGATGTGACAATTTTTACACCTGAATGTTTTTTCTTCACTTTGATAAATCCAACCATTTAAGCATCGCCATTATAAAGTAATACTTATGGACAGTACAGGATTAGTCTTAAATGGAGAAGTATAAAAAGTGAAAGACTCAAATGTAAAATGCAGAAAATGCCCTTTTTAAAAGACATCTTTTATTCATGTATGACTTTTCAAAAGGAGAAAATAAAAGATATTGTAAAAATAAATATATTATTAGCGTCAATGAAAAGAGGTAATTCCATAAGAAAAAACATTAGAAATAAAACATTATTAGGAAAGACTCATGAAGTAATAAGAAATAAAGAAAGATGATCAACAAAGAGGGAAACATCAAGAAAAAAGAGGTTAAAATCCCACTGCTTAGATGATAGCATTAAAAGGAGAACATGGTAACTAAGGACGGTTTCATTGCACCTGCTCCTAGAATTGAAGGATTTTTTCAAACTTTTAATATCATATTACCTCTTGAATTTAAGGTAATAATATTTATTTTAATAAACAATAATTTGAAAGTAGTTCTTGTAATAGTTTTCTTTTTTATATAGAATCTTGAATGTCTCATCGGTTAAGTAAAAATTGAGGGTCTCAAAGACAGTCACTGACTTTTTAAGAGAGCCATGACATTAATCCACACATTTGTACAGCCATCCACTAGGAATAGCATTTATCTCAGTGCAGTTTCCCACTGAAAAACAGGCCAGGATTTAAGCACATTGAGCAGTATTTAAAGTTTCTTTTTATTTTTCCCCCTCTACGTTTAGCTTATTATCCAGGGATGTTCTGCTTTTCCCTTTTACAAAGCTGAAAAGGAACGAGCCATTTGCCCATAATTTTAACATATTCATTACAATAGATAATAACCCAGTTCTTTGTATTCACTGAATGGCAGCGTCTTCACATTGCAATGGCCTTTTGAGATCAACTGTGTTCGATCACTTCCCAAACAGGATTTCTTTGCACAGTCTGGGGTGATGTATGGAACATCTCCAGCACTTTTCAACACATTTTACTTTAAACGAGGAAATGCTTCCAGGGATAACAACTCCAATTGTTCTCACATTGAGTCAAAAAGTTACTTTCCTGAATTATTTGTTCACTGAGCTTGGTTTTGCATATGAAACAAAACAAATAAATCTACTCCGTTATATTTATTTCAGCCCTTCAAAATTCTGAAAATGACTTCATGTTCTCCCTAAATTTTCACTTCCCAAATTGTTCCCCATCCCTTTACCGTTACCTGGGTATGCTAGTCAATAACACCTTCAATATTGTATACAGGAATAGACAGTATGTGTCGTAATAGTGCTGAGGCCAGAGAGACCGCCGTCTCTTTGATTTGGACACTTCTATTGATTCAGCCCAAACTCATAACAACTTTCTGAGCAGCTGTGTCATGCCTTTATATCAGTGCCTTTCAAATGTGTCTAGGAAGCAGGGCTAAGAAAAGTCATGGGACTCTTTTTGGAATATAATATAATTCTCAGTAGCATTCAGTCTGTCTTTGAACCAGAATCAATTGTACTCGCAGAAAATATGCTCATATTAAATATATCCTTTCCTCCACATTTCCAAAGGACAGAATTATTTTTAGAGAATTATAGTTCAGAGGTTTTTCAGTAATATTATTTTTTTCTTATCTTTTTATAGGGTTAAGAAAAATTTAGTGGCAAAATCATACAATTGCATGGAAAAAAATCAATTAAATACTACCATGAGATATTGCGAAAAGATCACCTCCATTAACTAATGGAAAAACTCCTGGTATAGCCTATGGAAGAACAAAGTTTCAGGAGAATAAAGTTCGAGAACCCTTGCCTTATATCTATCATGGATGAGGTCAGACAATTAAGTTCATGAACTCACCCTAGAAAAGTGCCGCATGCCTCACTGCTGAGTATCACTATGGTCACCTTCAAGGTCCCCTCCTTGGGAAGCTCTGTACCCATGCCAGCACCTCGTCCACCCTTCCAGGCAATTTTGGAATTCTTTTTCTGGAGTGGCTGTCAGAGCTGTTGTCATAGGAGGTCTGACAATTATTAAGTTTGCAAACTCATCTTAGAAAAAGTGCTTTAAAGTGTGGACTAGGCCCTGGCATGGGTGCATAGCTTCCCATGGGGAGTACTTCAAAGGTGACCGTAGTGATATTCAGCAATGAGTTATGTAGTACTTTTTCCGGGATGAATTCTTGAACTTAATTGTCTGACTTCATATTATATAGAGTAATAAGTAGAGAAAGTGCAGTCAAGTAGAGAAAGCACCAAATTGCCAGCTGGATGATGAGTTTAATTCTGCTATGTACCAACTTTGTGATCTTTGGGAGGTCACTTGGCTTCTCCGGCTTCAGTTTTCTTATCTTTTCAGCAAAAAACTTAGGTTACATGATTTTTTAAGGTATATTTCTATCTTAGTTCCCTCCAGTTACCATAACATGATACTATAGCCTGATGGTTTAATAGAAAATTCTTTCTCACAATTCTGGAGGCTGGGAAGTCCAACACCAAGGAGCCAGGCAATGCGGTTCTTGGTGAGGGCTCATGTCCTGACTTGCAGGTGGCTGCCTTCTTGCTGTGTCTTCCCATAGCAGAGAGCCAGAGAGCTCTCTGGTGTCTCCTTTTAGAAGGACTACTCCTATTGGACCAGGTCCCTATGAACTCATTCAGTTTTAATTACCTTCAGAAAGGCCTTATCTCCAAGAGCAGTACCTTGGGTTCTAGACTTCAACACATACATTTGGAAGTGTGGGGCACAAACATTCAGCACATAACAATTTCCATTAAGAAATTCTGTTGTTGTAGAAAAAAGTCATGGGACTCTTTTTGTCATGTCCATTCCATTCTTAATACCTTGAACTGAAAAGCAAATTCTTCTTATTATTCATGACATTTCTTCTTTGTTCATTATTGACTTCATAATTGACTGCCTGCTGCTATTCCTTAGATACTGTTCTACATTTGGGGAAATCATTAATAAACAAAAAATCGATTTCTACACAGAGCTTATTCTCCATTCGTGAGACCAAGAATATATAAGAGCAAAATACTTATTATGCTAGATATTATTAAGTGTAAATAGATCAAAAAATAGGGGAAAAGGGATATTATTAAATATTGGTGTAGGGGAGGTGACTGAAATTTAAATGTCAAAGGAAGTGAGAGAATTAGTCATGGATATTCTGAGGGGAGACTATCCCAAGCACAGAAAACAAGTGTAAGTATAAAAGTTTCCTTCATTGTACAGGAAACAGCAAGGTGATTGGTATGTCTGGATCAGAGCGAATGAAGGTTGACATAGTAGAAGTTGTTCAGCGTTCAAGAAGTAGCAGTTATGGTTAATCATACATCAGTTTTTCTTTTTTTTAAACTCTGAGTGTAATGGGCAATGGGAAAGTAATGGGAGGCTTAGACTGGAAGAGACGGAGAAAAAATCTGGCTTATGTTTTAACAGGATCACTCTGGTAGAAGTGTTGAAATTATTTGGAGGGTCCAAAGAAGGAGGAGGGGGACAGACTGGTTAAAGAGATGCTGCCATGGCCCAGGTGGGAGGGGAGGCTGTTGGAATGTAGTCCAGTTCTTGTAGTTTGAAAATCAAAATGTGAGATTTTGTTGTTGTTTTGGACTCTGTGTTTCTGACTAGATCTAGCAAATTTATCTTTAGCTCCAAGTATTTCTTTTCTAACATATTAGCTTGTATTATCAGTATCTGTAATACACATGACCTCTATCCTCAAACTCTCGTCATAAATAGACCTCTGTGCCAGCACCAATTGTAATATTTCCATTTTTTAAATGCTGATCATTCCATATCTTTGAGTAAGGGTTGATCACTCATCAATCGAGTTTTCAGTTATTGCTAAATGATTCCTATGCACACATAAGGAGGATGTGGCTCTGACACTGGTGAGATGGTGGTATCATGGGTGAGAGTTCTCAGTACTGACACTAAGGGCCATCTCTATTTTGTGGGCATAGTGAGAGCTGTTGTAAATTTGAGGCTGTGACGTGGCATGGCTGGATCTGTGGTGCAGAAGACGCCTCCAAAGGCAACACAAGCAATGATCTGAAAGGCTGGAGCCCACTTAGGTTACTGTCACTTCTGCTCACTGGGGATGCAGGTGGCAGTGGAGAAGAAAGAAGGGGATGGTGCTAGAGAAGTTTGAAAGTGAAGGTTACAGAATCACTTGCTGAATCAGATATTCAGAAACAGACAAAAGTAGGAGTCCATTCTAATGCCTCAAATGTGGATCTGAGTAACACTGAGTTGAGAAAGAGGAAGAAAGGACTCCCTCTTTTTTGTTTCATTTTGAGGAAAATTCATATCTGAGATATCTAACCCAGAATCCCATATCGTTAAATCCCATTTCCAATTAAGATGTCATATGTCTTTTCTGATTCCAAAATTTCAAGGTCATGTGTACTATTATATATCTCAGGTAACAGTAAAAGTCTTAGACTGTATATTAAAAGCATAAAGGTATTTACATACTTTGACCTAGCTATCTCACTTCTGAGAATTTACCTAAAAATATAATCTCGTAGTTTGTAAATTCCACTCAAGAGGTGTCTCACTGAATTTTTTTGTCATTATGAACAAATTGATCTAAAATGTCCCATGATAGAGAATGGTAGAATGGTTCAATGACAACTTGAATGAATTGTGATTGTCCCATTAGAAATATTATATAAGACTATATTTCAACACAGACAACTATTGTGATACAGTTTTCAGAGAATACAGGAAAACATAATTTATCTAAATCATAAATTCATGCCAATAATTAGGAATTCTTACAGTAAAATTTATAAGATTTTAGAAACATGAAAAAAGAGTTAAGATAGTATCTGGCCTGAAGTTTGGGCCAGACAATTTCAAATTCTCCCTGAAATGCCTATGAAAACACAGAGAAAACCCAAAACTAATGACAACATTGAAAAGGACAAAGGACACCCTATATAATGTCAGAAGTGAAAACAATTTTTACTAAGTTCTATGGCCTTGTGGCTTCTGTGTGGAAGGTCAGTCAGAAACAAAGCAAATCCACTGGCCTAACAAAATAGAGCGACACTTTGTTCTTTTACCGTGGCCTCCCTATCTTGGAAATGTCATCCCTGTATCAACCACAAAGGCTCATTCGGCCCCTTGCTGGATGAGAGTTCTTTTTCAGAATTATACATTGTTAATACCTTTAATTCTTTGGCTTTTCTTTCCACGTTATTTATGGGATCTTTTCATGAACAGAATTTCTTAAATTCTTTTATTTATGATTTGTGCTTTTTATGTGTAAAGATATGTTCTAACCTGAGGTTATCAGGGTTTTTTTCCATATTATCTTCTGAAAGCTTTATAGTTTTGCTTTTCATATTTAGTTCTGCAATCAACCAGAAATTGCTTTTTGTGTACATTTCATTTTCATATGTACACTAATAATCTCAGTTTCACTCATTTAAAATCGTATTCCCCCCATAACAAAACAAACAAAAGAGATAAAACACGGTATCCTATAGTTAACCTTTATCACTATCATGATCATAAATCCAGCATCTATAAATGTACATGTTTGAGTTCTCTCCTCTATTCCATCACTTTATTAATTTACCATAATGCCAAAATAACACCGTTTTCATTCATTTTTCTATAGTAAGTCTTCATGAATGGTAGGACAATTCTTTCCAGGTTCTTCTTTCAAAATGTTTTGACTTGTCTTTGCCCTAGGCTTTTCCTTACACTTGTTATACTACTTTCACTAAAGATAAGCCAGTTGTAATTTAAATTGCTATTTCATTTACTCTAAATATCAACTTGGGAAGAGTAGCATCATTAATATATTGTCTTCCAATCCATGAACATGTTTACCTCTCCATTAATTTAGAACCTTTACATCTCTCATTAATGTTTAGCTTTTTTTAAAAAAAAGAAATCGAACACTTTCTTAATTCTTATTCTTTGTTCTAGGCATCAATAATTTTTGTACAAACACTGGTTTCCTGCTTGGGCCCTGCTAATTGCCTATCACAGAAATTAAGTACCTTCCCTGAACCCAGATTAGTGGTGAGGACTTTTTTCACTGTGGGTAGAACTCTGCTGGAAAATGCCTGCTTACCTGGGCTTCCAGTATTCTAACTACAAAAGGGATATTCGGTAGAAACCTCCAGACTCTAATAACTGTCTGTCTGGAGACTGGTGTGTTCTGTAATAGGTGATACATGGCTACCTTGTAGAACTCACCGTTCCCAACCAGAATTTAGGGCTGAGATTAATCCTGCCCTACTTCATCACTCTGTCCCTCAAACTTGCTGTGAGCACGTGTTGGTGTCTCAACAATCCTGCCCAGTCCAGGTCTCCTGGATGTGGGTTACTGCTGTTCTTCCTGTTTCCTGTTACCTCTATCCTGGACTCATTCCCAGGACTGATTGAAGTCACTAGTCCGTACATTTAGAACTCTACTTTTCTGGAACATTAAAACTATACACGCCCATTACCATTTTCTAGTCCATCTCCAATTTTCTACAATATTGAGACTCTAAAAATTTAAACTTATTTAATAAGGATCACACACGTGAGAATCAAATTTACCCTAAAACCTATGTCTTGGCCGAAATAAAAAAAAAAAAAATTCTGGTCATACCAGGCTTCTTTACCTAGAACCATAAATAGTAATTATTACTGGACACTCTACCTTTAAATGCAAGGCATGCTGTCAACTATTCCATAGTAAAGAAGGCCCCACCTTACCACTGACCCCAACGAAACTTTATCCCATCTCTATTTTAGCTCCATTGTGAATAATACCTTTTCAAATATTGCCTTTCTCTTTGGATAATCGAACCCTTTGCTGTATCTCATATGAGGTATACACACTACTCAAAATAATCAAACATTAAAAAATGATATTTGCATTGTCTTCTTCTGAGACAGTTATTATCTACAGACACCATGACACATTTAGGCCTCTCTGCAACCCTCTCTCTGCTCATCTCTCTCTGAACCTTGTTCAGAAGGGGAGAAGCTTTTGGAAAGAAAAGCTTGAAGAATAAGTTATTAGAATTCTTATTCCTCTTTCTTCTAATGATACAATAATCAATTCTATTGGCTTAATTGCCAATTAGCATTCATTAATGAAATCCATTAAAAAGAATCCTATAAAAACTACTACCACATGTACTAATTAAATTTTTGCTAGTACAGTTTCAATTTCATTTCCAAAAGTACTCATTTAAAAAAAGTTTAAGATTGACATGTTGTTTTTCTTATAGGAGTAATTGCATTTTAATTTTTTTTTTTTTATTGTTGGGGATTCATTGAGGGTACAATAAGCCAGTTACACTGATTGCAATTGTTAGGTAAAGTCCCTCTTGCAATCATGTCTTGCCCCCATAAAGTGTGACACACACTAAGGCCCCACCCCCCTCCCTCCATCCCTCTTTCTGCACCCCCCCATAACCTTCATTGTCATTAATTGTCCTCATATCAAGATTGAGTACATAGGATTCATGCTTCTCCATTCTTGTGATGCTTTACTAAGAATAATGTCTTCCACTTCCATCCAGGTTAATACGAAGGATGTAAAGTCTCCATTTTTTTTAATGGCTGAATAGTATTCCATGGTATACATATACCACAGCTTGTTAATCCATTCCTGGGTTGGTGGGCATTTAGGCTGTTTCCACATTTTGGCAATGGTAAATTGAGCTGCAATAAACAGTCTAGTACAAGTGTCCTTATGATAAAAGGATTTTTTTCCTTCTGGGTAGATGCCCAGTAATGGGATTGCAGGATCGAATGGGAGGTCTAGGTTGAGTGCTTTGAGGTTTCTCCATACTTCCTTCCAGAAAGGTTGTACTAGTTTGCAGTCCCACCAGCAGTGTAAAAGTGTTCCCTTCTCTCCACATCCACGCCAGCATCTGCAGTTTTGAGATTTTGTGATGTGGGCCATTCTCTCTGGGGTTAGATGGTATCTCAGGGATGTTTTGATTTGCATTTCTCTAATATATAGAGATGATGAACATTTTTTCATGTGTTTGTTAGCCATTCGTCTGTCGTCTTTAGAGAAAGTTCTATTCATGTCTCTTGCCCATTGATATAAGGGATTGTTGGCTTTTTTCATGTGGATTAATTTGAGTTCTCTATAGATCCTGGTTATCAAGCTTTTGTCTGATTGAAAATATGCAAATATCCTTTCCCATTGTGTGGGTTGTCTCTTTGCTTTGGTTATCGTCACCTTAGCTGTACAGAAGCTTTTCAGTTTAATGAAGTCCCATTTGTTTATTTTTGTTGTTGTTGCAATTGCCATGGCAGTCTTCTTCATGAAGTCTTCCCCCAGGCCAATATCTTCCAGTGTTTTTCCTATGCTTTCTTTGAGGATTTTTATTGTTTCGTGCCTTAAATTTAAGTCCTTTATCCATCTTGAATCAATTTTTGTGAGTGGGGAAAGGTGTGGGTCCAGTTTCAGTCTTTTACACACAGACATCCAGTTCTCCCAACACCATTTATTGAATAGGGAGTCTTTCCCCCAAGGTAAGTTCTTGTTTGGTTTATTGAAGATTAGGTGGTTGTAAGATGTTAGTTTCATTTCTTGGTGTTCAATTCGATTCCAAGTGTCTATGTCTCTGTTTTTGTGCCAGTACCATGCTGTCTTGAGCACTATGGCTTTGTAGTACAGACTAAAATCTGGTATGCTGATGCCCCCAGCTTTATTTTTG
The DNA here is from genome assembly GCF_027406575.1 of Nycticebus coucang. Classification (NCBI taxonomy): domain Eukaryota; kingdom Metazoa; phylum Chordata; class Mammalia; order Primates; family Lorisidae; genus Nycticebus; species Nycticebus coucang. The sequence continues at coordinate 117,953,327 of NC_069790.1, read as the reverse complement.
TTACTAAGAACTGCCTTAGCTATACGGGGTTTTTTCCGGTTCCATACAAAACGCAGAATCATTTTTTCCAAATCTTGAAAGTACGATGTAGGTACTTTGATAGGAATGGCATTGAATAGGTAGATTGCTTTGGGAAGTATAGACATTTTAACAATGTTGATTCTTCCAAGCCATGAGCATGGTATGTTCTTCCATTTGTTAATATCCTCTGCTATTTCCTTTCTGAGGAGTTCATAGTTTTCTTTATAGAGGTCCTTCACCTCCTTCGTTAGGTATATTCCTAGGTATTTCATTTTCTTTGAAACTATGGTGAAGGGAGTTGTGTCCTTAATTAGCTTCTCCTCTTGACTGTTATTGGTGTATACAAAGGCTACTGACTTGTGGACATTGATTTTATATCCTGAAACATTACTGTATTTTTTGATGACTTCTAGGAGTCTTGTGGTTGAGTCTTTGGGGTTCTCTAAGTATAAGATCATGTCGTCAGCAAAGAGGGAGAGTTTGACCTCCTCTGCTCCCATTTGGATTCCCTTTATTTCCTTGTCTTGCCTAATTGTATTGGCTAGAACTTCCAGCACTATGTTGAATAGTAAAGGTGACAGAGGACAACCTTGTCTGGTTCCAGTTCTAAGAGGAAAAGCTTTCAGTTTTACTCCATTCAGTAAAATATTGGCTGTGGGTTTGTCATAGATAGCTTCAATCAGTTTTAGAAATGTGCCACCTATGCCTATACTCTTCAGTGTTCTAATTAGAAAAGGATGCTGGATTTTATCAAATGCTTTTTCTGCATCTATTGAGAGGATCATGTGATCTTTATTTTTGCCTCTGTTAATATGGTGGATAACGTTTATGGACTTGCGTATGTTGAACCAGCCTTGCATCCCTGGGATGAAGCCTGCTTGATCATGATGAATGACTTTTTTGATGATAAGCTGTAATCTATTGGCTAGGATTTTGTTGAGAATTTTTCCATCTATATTCATGAGTGAGATTGGTCTGAAATTCTCCTTTTTGTTTGGGTCTTTTCCTGGTTTTGGTATCAGGGTGATGTTTGCTTCATAGAATGTGTTGGGGAAGATTCCTTCTTCCTCAATTTTTTGGAATAATTTCTGCAGTACAGGAATAAGCTCTTCCTTGAAGGTTTGATAGAATTCTGGAGTGAAGCCATCTGGACCAGGGCATTTTTTAGTTGGAAGCTTTTTTATTGTTTCTTTGATCTCAGTGCTTGAAATTGGTCTGTTCAGGAGGTCTATTTCTTCCTGGCCAAGTCTAGGGAGAGGGTGTGATTCCAAATATTGATCCATTTCCTTCACATTGTCAAATTTCTGGGCATACAGTTTCTGGTAGTATTCAGAGATGATCTCTTGTATCTCTGTGGGATCAGTTGTTATTTCCCCTTTATCGTTTCTGATTGAGGTTACTAGAGATTTTACTTTTCTATTTCTAGTTAGTCTGGCCAATGGTTTATCTATTTTATTTATTTTTTCAAAAAACCAACTCCTTGTTTCATTAATTTTCTGAATGATTCTTTTGTTTTCAATTTCATTGATCTCTGATTTGATTTTGGAGATTTCTTTTCTTCTACTGAGTTTAGGCTTAGATTGTTCTTCTTTTTCCAATTCCATAAGGTCTCTTGTGAGATTGTTGATGTGCTCTCTGTTTTTCGAATGTAGGCATCTAAAGCGATGAATTTTCCTCTCAAAACTGCTTTTGCAGTATCCCACAGGTTTTGGTAGCTTGTGTCTTCATTGTTGTTATACTTAAGGAAGTTAGTGATTTCCTGTTTGATTTCTTCCTGCACCCATCTGTTATTCAACAGAAGATTGTTTAATTTCCATGCCTTTGGATAGGGTCGAGCATTTTTGTTAGAGTTGAGTTCCACCTTTAGTGCCTTATGGTCTGAAAAGATACAAGGTAAAATTTCAATTCTTTTGATTCTGTTGATATTTGTTTTGTGTCCCAGGATATGATCAATTTTGGAGAATGTTCCATGGGGTGATGAGAAGAATGTATATTCTTTATCTTTGGGGTGGAGTGTTCTATATGCGTCTATCAAGCATAATTGTTCTAGGGTCTCATTTAAATCTCTTATATCTTTGTTTAATTTCTGTTTAGAGGATCTGTCCAGCTCTGTAAGAGGTGTGTTAAAGTCCCCTGTTATGATGGTATTATCAGATATCATATTGCTCAGACTGAGTAAGGTCTGTTTCAAGAATCTGGGAGCATTTAAATTTGGTGCATAGATATTTAGAATTGAAATGTCTTCTTGTTGTAGTTTTCCCTTGACCAATATAAAGTGACCATCTTTGTCTTTTTTGACTTTAGTTGCTTTAAATCCACATGTATCTGAAAATAAGATTGCAACTCCTCTTTTCTTCTGAATTCCATTTGCCTGAAAAATTGTCTTCCAACCCTTGACTCGGAGCTTTAATTTGTCTTTTGAAGCCAGGTGTGTTTCTTGCAGACAGCAAATGGATGGCTTGTGTTTTTTAATCCAGTCAGCCAATCTATGTCTCTTCAGTGGGGAATTCAAGCCATTAACATTTATGGAGATAATTGATAAGTGTGGTAGTATTCTATTCGTCTTATTTGGTGAGAGTCCATTGCTTAGTTTTATCTTTTGCATCAGTGTGGAGGTTAGGTTCTGTCCTTTGATTTCTGAGTTCTTACTTTGCTGCTGATCCATTGTGGTGGTCAGTGTGCAGAACAGGTTGAAGTATTCCCTGTAGAGCTGGTCTTGTTGTGGTGAATTTCCTCAATGTTTGTATATCCGTAAATGATTTGATTTCTCCATCAATTTTGAAGCTTAGCTTAGCAGGGTACAGAATTCTGGGCTGAAAATTGTTCTGTTTAAGTAGATTAAAGGTAGATGACCATTGTCTTCTTGCTTGGAAAGTTTCATTAGAGAAGTCTGAGGTCACTCTGATGGATTTGCCCCTGTAGGTCAACTGGCGCTTACTCCTGGCAGCTTGCAGAATCTTTTCTTTTGTCTTGACTTTGGACAGGTTCATCACAATGTGTCTTGGAGAAGCTCGGTTAGAGTTGAGGCGACCTGGGGTCCGATATCCCTCTGAAAGCAGTGTGTCAGAATCTTTGGTGATGTTTGGGAAATTTTCTTTTATAATATTCTCTAGTATGGCTTCCATTCCTCTGGGGCATTCTTCTTCCCCTTCTGGAATTCCTATAACTCGTATGTTGGAACGTTTCATAAAGTCCCATAATTCTGACAGTGAACGTTCTGCTTTCTCTCTCTTCTTTTCTGCCTCTTTTACTATCTGAGTTATCTCAAAAACTTTGTCTTCTACCTCTGAAATTCTTTCTTCTGCATGGTCTAACCTGTTGCTGATACTTTCCATTGCATCTTTAAGTTCCCTGATTGACTGTTTCATTTCCTTCAGCTCTGCTATATCCTTTTTATATTCTTCATATCGTTCATCTCTGATTTGATTCTGTTTTTGGATTTCCTTTTGGTTATTTTCCACTTTATTAGCAGTTTCCTTCATTGTTTCCATCATTTCTTTCATTGTTTTCAACATGTGTATTCTAAATTCCCTTTCTGTCATTCCTAACATTTCTGTATAGGTGGAATCCTCTGCAGTAGCTACCTCATGGTCCCTTGGCGGGGTTGTTCTGGACTGGTTCTTCATGTTGCCTGGAGTTTTCTGCTGATTCTTCCTCATGAGTGATTTCTTTTATCTGTTTCCTTGCCCTAATTTTCCTTTCACTTCCTCTTGCTCTTTAAGTTCTTGTGCCTGTGGACTAAGGGTTACAGGACCAGAAAGGTGAGAAGGTTGAAGAGCAAAAAAGGGATGAAAGAAAGGAGGACCGAGTGATAAGAAAAAAAAGAAAGATAGAGAAAGGAGAGGGGGTAGGGATAAGGAATATTGACAAAAAGAAGAGAGGCACAGAAAGAGGGAGACAGGGCAATATAGGTGTACAGTAGGGTACTTTGACACAACCTTAAAAAACCCCACCTTCTGGGGGTTGGGTGCCCAGTTGGGTGGTTCCCTTGAGGTCAGCAGCTCTTTGCTAACCTGGTCAGACACAGTACCCCACCTCCACCAAGTAGAGAGGAAAGACAAAAATGCTATAACTCAAACCAAAACAAGCAAACAGAAAACTTTATGGCGATAAAATTGGGTGAAAAACCAAGTGATAGCGGTAGAAACACTAGCAAAAATGAAGTTGTAGTTATTAAAAAAGGCAGCAATGGGAAATTATAATTAAACTAGAAAAATTGAGAAAGAAAAAGGGATCTGTATGGAAAAGATTGAAATTAAGAAACAAAAGAACATCAACAACGTCAAAATAAACAAACAAAAAAACCCAACCAAACAAAAAAAAAAAAAAAAAAAAAGAAAAAAAAAATACACAACCAAAAACAAAGCAGTTTGTATATGTTGATGAATATTGTCTGGGCAACACGTGGTCTTTTGGGGTATGGGATGTTAGTCACAGTTCCGATACGACTGGAGGCTGCCGATTTCTCAAACCCCAGCAGGTAGACACCCTAAATCTCTCTTCAGCCCACTTAAAAGGCACTTTGAACTTGTAAACTTGCTGAGCAGAAGCTTTCCCAGCTTTCTCGCTGGAATCGCTGCTGAAGTGGCTATCCACTTACTCAGTGTGCCAAAACTGGTCTCACTCTGCCCCTGAGGGTTAGGGCTGCAAGGCGGCTCAGACCCCACCCTTAGGCTACTTGGTTGCTGGGTTACCAGCTCCCACCCATTTCTAGCTCTGTGACCCTGAGGGCGGAGCTTGCCGGGGCAGATCACTGACAATGGATCCGTGTGACCCACCGCCAAACACTATTAGCTCCGTCTGGCTCAGCGGCTCAGACTGGGGCCCTAGACAACGGCCAAAGTTCTCCGCACTCCCACTCAGGCCTTCCCCAAGGCAGTTCAACTCAGTGCCAAGTCCAAGGACATCAAAAGAGTTCACAGGTAAGGCCTTTCTGGTTTGCAGTCTCGCTGCTACTGAACTTACAGTTGTGGGCGGGTTTAGACGGGTTGAACACACGCGACCACTTGCCGGTTTTCCACTGTTTTAGTCCTCCTCTTGGGGTCCAGAAGTCTCTCGCTGACTCCCTGTATCCTCATAGGAGTGATGATAGGCAGTTCCCACCAGCCAGAGATGCCTGGAGTCCTATCTCCCCAGACTCATGGTGCCCAGATGCAAGGAAGCTGTTACTCGGCTGCCATCTTGCTCCGCCCCCCCTGCATTTTAATTTTTAATAATGACAAAAATTTCTTATTTCTGTTAACTTAGGAGGAAAAGGAAAATAAAGAGAATATTTTTGTTGACGTGCACTTCTACCTGTGTCTTTTCCAGTGCGACCTATATATACGTGTGAGGTCAGACCATGAGTTCACGAACTCATCCTAGAAAAAGTGCTACGTGTCTTGTTCCTGAGGATCACGATGGTCACCTTCGAAGTACTCCTCTTGGCCACTTGGTGACCACAGTGATGCTTTCTAGGATGAGTGTGCAAACTTAATTGACCTTGTATAACAATTTACAAAACTCTTCACTAATCTAAGAGTATCTGCCTTATTAAAGGTATTTTTTTTTTTTTTTTTTAGTTCATAACATTTTTTTGGTTCATATGGGAGAAAAAACAACCGACATGAGCCACTGACTCTGGTGTACAGAAGTAATCGCACCTTCAAAGGGATCCTTCCTGCCATTAAAGATGAACTTCCTGAAACCTCAGTCCTTTCCTGCGACACTCAGCCCATTAATGATCAAATCAGTCATCAATTGCTTGTTTCGGTCTATTCCAAAATGGTCTTAATTATCTTCAAAGAAGTGTTGTTGTAAATGAGGGAATAAAAAATAAATATACATTTTAATAACAAAAGTTCAGAAAATCACAGAAAATAGAAATTATTTGCTTATTTTTCCCATTTGCCTTGTCACTGACTTAATCTTTATGTATGGTATTTAAAGAGTATAGGATCTGAATAGATTGTTATTAAAAAATTTGGCTTCATGTATAGGATCTGAGTAGACTGTTATTAAAAAATTTGGCTTCATGATGTGTTTTAGTTTGTTCAACTGTCCACTTCCCCCACTTTACTAATTTCCATCTTAGGCTCGGGTTACTTTGCCTTCCCAGTGAGTTTCCTTGAGTTCAGCATCGCAAAGTAGCTAACACATACCCTGTAGCCTCTATAGAGGTGTCTTCAAGAGTGAAAGCACAGCCTTCTCACTGAAATAGGTCAGGTGCTCCTGCTGCCTGGGAGCAGGTGATATGCAGCCTGGGACTGGGATAGAAACCCCAGACATTCCATTCTGTTTTTGGAGTGTTGATTTCAGTTCAATTTACAGGTTCCCATGAACAAAAATATAATCTCCTTCCTTTCTCTTTTTCTCATTTCCTAACATGAAAGTTTCTTAAAAATTCCCATGACAAATGATGTAATTACATCTGTGACTTATTTTTCCCGCAAGAAAGGCTTCGTTTTCTCCAAAAAGTACACTAATTCTTTTTCACATGAAGATACTTCACCTCTTATGTGGGGACAGTTCACCTGTCTGGATACCACAGAATCTGCCTTTCCTCTCCTCTTCTGGATACTCCCAATCTCCTCCATCTTTCTTACATGAGTGTTTGGAGGATTAAGTGGATTTAAACAATATATGTTTAATTAGTGGCACTAATAATTAGTAGTAAAATAAAAAGGGCTTCTGTTGAAAGCAAATGCATTCCCAAATCATTACATAACTGAAGATGAAGAGCAAGAAGAAAAAAGAGGGTAGTGACCAACTTGGGTTTGTGACATGTTTTACTTATTTATTACCCATTTGTACTTTAGAAACTTATATGTATTATGGTAATTACTTTTCAGTTATCTTGGAGTCAACTCAGAACTGTCGGTGATACACTAAAATGGAAAAGGCTGTTTTACCTCAAGTTGTAATTCTAAGAAGTACTTGTTTTTTAGGTAATATAATCAAAACACTATTCTTCATTCAAAATTCTGTTTATATATTGTATAATGCACACAGCTATGATTTAATAAGAACACAAATGTAAACAATTTACAAGTATCTCTTATTTATTTTATGTGGAGAAAATGCTTTTGTATCAAATAAATATTTTAAAATAAATTCTGGTAATGACTGGTAATAAATGTTTATGGTGGGGACAGAGTAAGTATGTTGTTTTAGTTAAACTTCAACAACTGATTAGGAAGTAAACAATGGTGTCTGGTACAATATGTTGACAATTTAGCAACAGGTAAATTGTTGTATTCCTTGGCACATATTGGCAGATTTCATAGAATGAAAATGTTTGCCAATTTTAGAAATTCTTTGTCAAAGTTTCAGTAATCTGAAATCTTTTAATAAAGGTGGTAAACATGTAATACTTATTCATAAAAAAAGCTCCTACCAGTTGATTATTTAGAACGGATGAATGAGACAGGATAATGGACCAAGAGTAGCATTTTGAAGGAATAAATCTATCAAACTCTCTGTGCATTTGAATGCATTAAATTTTCTCTTCCTTTGGAATTTTCTATAACAGAATTAATCTAATCAATAGAGAACTAGTAGGGATTAGCTTAACAAAAATAGGATTTATTCTTTCAAGCACTTGAATAGTCCAGGGTTAAGAAAAATAAGACTGATCATAGGCACAAAATGATCTGTAAGCTCAGATGAAGTCAAGAAATTAGTGAGTCTCAATATCTGCCTTGTGAGTGTCAGAGGGAGACAGTACAACGCCCTACCGGGAACATGGGCGGCATTCTGAGAACGTACGCCCTCTCTTCTACCTCACTTACACTGTTATCATTCAGTGGGTATAAATGAATTCTAAAATTACTAGCAATTTTACTAGCAATATCAATCATGTAATGAGCTTTGATGTAGAATTGATTCCATAGGCTAAAAACATTTTAATAATTAATAAATATTTTTAGCATATGTGCTGCTGAAGTGAGCCCAGCTAATAGAGTAGTTTTTAAACTCCGTAATTATGAAATCAGTCACCACTTTTTCAAGTTTTTTTTTTAGTTTTACTTAATTTATAATCAACTTCATTCCAGTATAATTTTTATATAATTGAATGCACTCGTGTTAAGTGTAGAGTTTGATGCATTTTGGGAACTGCATAGACCTGTGTAACCAACTCCTCCATCCAAGTAGACAGTATTGCCATCCCCTTGGAGGGTCCCTGTGTTCCTTGTGGTCAATTCTCTGCACATCCCAGCCTGAGATGACCACTGACCTGTCAGTCACTATGGATCAGGCTTACTCATCCAATTTCACATGAATAAGATCGGTACCAACTCCACTGAGTTCAGCTGCTTCCTTCCTTGTGTTTTAGAAATTCATCCATCTTGTTACACATATCAGGAGTTTGCCTCTCCCCCGTTTTTAGCCGAGTAGTATTTCACTATGTGGATGGACTGTAATGTGTTCATCCATTTACCTGTGGATTCAAAATTGAACATCTTGAGTTATTTTTAATTTAGGGATCTTGCTAATTAAGCAAGTCATTACGTGGACACTTGTCTTCATTTCCGTTGGGTAAACACGTGAACGAAGAATGGATGGGTCATATGCTAATTACTGCAAACTGTCTTCCAAAGTGCTGTGATATTTCACAGTCCAGGCAGCAGCGTGGCTGGTGCCATTTGTTCCTCATGTCAGCATTTGCTGCTGTGCAGATTTTTAATTTCAGGCATTGTTGGGTGCATGGTGACTTTACTGTGTTCTAATAAATATCCTGCCACCTAATGATTGTGAATATGTTTTTTCTCACCTGCGTTTCCTGAATGTTGACTTTTGAATTTCTCATAGTAGATTTCAAAATTGACAAAGCAGCTAGAAAATATTTTCTTGCCCAATGATTAAGTGGCATGCTCATGTATTTCCCTTCATTCACGTATCCATCTTGTGATTACTGACTATGTGGTCTGTGTGAGCCCTGTGCACAAGCTAGGGGTTCAGAATGAGTAGAGCTGACACGCTTTCTCACGAAGCTCACTAACACCCTGGATAGATGAGTAATACTGTCGCACCGCTAGCGGTGGTAAGTGTGACAGTCGCCAAATGTTTTATTTCACAGAAACTCAGAGCACGTGTACAAAAATAACTTAGCCAGAAGTATGACATGATCACATAAATATTTTTAGAAAATTATTCTTATTCAGTTTAAAGTGTTTGACTCAATAGTGTACTAATGGGTAGACTTTGCAAGCATAATTAAATCGAACCAGCTTCAGTGGCATTATGAAGTTATTAGAAATAAATTGTTAGAAAAAGCCACAAAATACAGGCTTATGTTTATACTTTTCATTTTGAAGACTCTAATGTTGTGATTCATAACTAAAACCATAGTGTTTGTGAACGACATTTGCTCTGATTCAACCTTCTGTTGGCCTTTCAGATAGCACTGAGCAGACATGGGGGGACTTCTGTTTTTTTTTTTTAATTTAAGAGTTAGACACAAACTATACTGTCTATGTTCCGATTTATGCATGGTCTCTTTTAAGCAGAACCTAGACCCTTTCATTTCTAGAATCTACAATATATTTAATGAGTGATCTTTCTCAGTGAGTTTTTAAAATTTCATTTTTTTAACTTCAAATTAATATGAGAGAACAAATTTTAAGTTACTCGCAATCCTATTACTAGGTATCTATCTAGAACTCAGTGAGCTTTAATGATATATTTCACAGGCAAACCAATATTATTTCAATTCACCAATATTTTCCTCCATTCAACCTCTTGAATTTATGTAGATATTACTCCCTTTGAAGGTTAACACAACTCCCTGGTTCAGATACCTTTTTCCTCCCATTAGGAAGTAAGAGAGAGTGTTCAGAGCTTTTTCTGTGTCCACCTGGGCATCCAGTGATGGTGGAGAGGAGTGAATTGAGAAGGGTCAGAAACGCCTACAGAGTAAAATTAGGTATTTGGGGTGTGCTCCAGATAAGTGCCTAATGTTGGCTTCAATAAGATTTGAAGCAAAATTAGACATGCATCCCAGAAGTGCTAGGGAATTTCAGTAGGAGTAACAGAATGCCCCAAGGAAGAGGTGATAGAATTCCCAAAGGCAGGAACAAGGGAGACACCTAAAAATCCCTGTGAATTTTGTCAGTCAAAATGGACGCACTAATGTTAAGAAAACCCTAACAATTAGAGCTCCCAGGGAAGGCAGTGAAAAGAGGGTTCTTATACTCATATGCCTGACAACAGAAACTATCACAAGACCATAAAAAACACAGGCTTCTACAGAGGCCATCACAATGTTACTCAAAAAATACTTTGGCAAAGACACCTGCCCAGAAACTGCCTGCCCAGCTTCAGTCTGTTATCACATTTGTGGTTCATCTTTATAGCCAAGAATAAATACTTCCAAATAATTATGTAGCCCTTTTCATTCATCCTTTAAAAAGCCTTGTCATCTCCTATCTTCCTGAATACGTGCATAGTTTATGTGGTGTGTGTGTTCACACTGCAAAGCTGTATTTACAAATGAACACTTTTCTTTTCAAGAGTCCCCCTCAGTTTGTTTTAGGAGCAGCCAACCCACCCTGATGCAGTGACTCCATCTGGTGGCTGGGGCAGTAGGCATCAAATACTAGCCTGTGAGCTGTGGCGTAGGGCAAGCCACCAAGTACCTACAGGAATAGCCTACAGCCAGAGATCACTTTTGGAATAGACGAGGTAGGGCCTAAAAAAAACAGAAGACAAATCTATGGAAACAGCTACCAAAGCATGAACGTGATCTCAGAAGCTGGAGGGGTTGTGAAGCGTATTGGTGAGATGAGCTGTGGGACGGGAGCAGGGAGGATAGACCCCTGCTACCGTCCCAGGGCTGCCTTGAGGTTTCACTCACAGGCCTGCAAGCAAGAGAATTCTGAACTTGGCTTAGCTCCCCACTCCGCTGTCTCGGCAGGGCAGTGGAAGTGAAGAGTGAAGTGCTCAGCTGTCTCAATACAGTTGCGCTCCAGGAAACCACTGAAGCAAGAAGGACATGCTTTGCCCTTTCAGTCAATGCCCTTCTGACCCTCTTTCCAGTCTGTAGAACTTGCCACATGTGATAAGTCTTTAGAGAAACACAGACACAATGCTTGCCTTAGAAGCGACTGACACTTGTAATGTCTCTTTGCCTCCCCAGAGAGGAGAGCTGCTCTATCTCTGACCTTCTTCTCGCTGCCTCCCCTCCTCCCCACCGCAGTACGTGCGCCCTGCCAAGATGCTCTTCTGACTCCTGCTGCCTCGTTGGTCTCATAAAAGAAGAAAAACGAGCAAAGGAACTGGTCTCTTCTCCTCATTTCTCTCAGCACCACAGCTTTCACTCCCAAAGAGCTCACGTCTTATAACCATAGTGTTTTAAGCTTGTTCCTCTCATCTGATTAACAAACTGACTCCATTGCAGTTATAATCAGCTGCCATGACTTGACTCTTGATAACCATATGGTGTACTTCTGTGATGATTGAAGAGAATCTGACCTCATGTCCACAAATAACTGCCAACACAGTAGAGCAGAACCTCCTGAAGTCGGCCACTCAGAGGACTGTCAACAGATAAACTGATCCACATGCGGAGGTGGTCAACACAAGGAATGCGGCCAACTGTACTGACATGTACATGTGGTGCACGTGTGGTCGATGAAAATGAGGTCAACGTGAGGAGGTGGTCAGTGTAGGGAGGTGGTTAATTACAGAGGTTCTACTGTAGATATTTAGTAGAAATGTTCAAATAGAAAAGTTCAAGAAGCAACCTGGCTAGAAGAACAAAGTCAGTCTTTTTTTCTTTCCTTCCTCTCAAATGCCCCTCCATTATACATTCTTTCTTTCCTCCATTAATCCTTCCATGTAGTCCTTAAAAAGCCATATATTTAACATATCCTCAATATAATCAAGTACTATTAATTGAGTAACAATTTACAAGAGTATACATTCCCTGGAACCATTCTAGGTGCTGAATAACAGATACACAGAAAAAAAAAAAAAGTCTCTGGAAACAGCTCATAATCCTCTATCTCCAGCTATGACTTTCTTCCCAGGAGCCAGATGTGTGTCCAGATGGAGCCGAATGCCTCCGAGACAGCTCAGATTCAGCAGGTTCACAACTGAATTTATCATGTTCGCCTTCCAGCAAAATCATAATGTCACTATTTGTTTTAAAAGTCTTCAGTGGCTTTATACGACTTACTGAACATAGCCCAATTTCTTTGCCTGGAATTCGTGGTCTTCTAGGATGAATTTCTAGCCATACTTTCTGTTACTATTCTTTACTACTAATCGCATATATTTCTTACTCATTTGCTGTCACATAATCTATGCTTTCTGAACCTTTGTCTATATTATTTCTATTGACTAGAATGGAGTGTGATAAGGGAAGAGGATGGAGGGGAGAGAGAGAGCTAATGGGAACAGAGCAGGAAATTCTGTTCTTGGTCTCTCAGTGACCATGCAACACAAGTATTAGTAAGACCAAGATGGAAATCCCAAATTTACTTTTGCCTTAGTTTATCACCGCTCTCTGGGGCTCTTATAGTGTGAATATATTGGTATATTCTGACTGACTTTAGCATGAACATGCATTTATTCTTCATATATCATAGACTGCAAATATGACCACTCACTATCTGGTACTTGACTGGAGAGACTGCTCTCTGCTCCAACTGCTAGAGGAAAATCTGACTGTCTTGGATTCATTAGATCATCATTGACCTGGCCTGTGAGCACAGCCATATATACTCTGTACGTCATAGATTAATTAAATGATATTTAGGAAGTATTTTATGAGGAGGACCCCCCGGGCAATTGAAGCAGCTTCAAAAATACACTACTGGGACTTGATCAAACTAAAAAGCTTCTGCACAGCCAAGAACACAGTAAGTAAAGCAAGCAAACAGCCCTCAGAATGAGAGAAGATATTTGCAGGTTATGTCTCTGACAAAGGTTTAATAACCAGAATCCACACAGAACTCAAACGCATTAGCAAGAATAGAACAAGGGATCCCATCGCAGGCTGGGCAAGGGATTTGAAGAGAAACTTCTCTGAAGAAGACAGGTGCGTGGCCTTCAGACATATGAAAAAATGCTCATCATCTTTAATCATTAGAGAAATGCAAATCAAAACTACTTTGATATACCATCTAACTCCAGTGAGACTAACCTATATCACAAAATCCCAAGACCAGAGATGTTGGCACGGATGTAGAGAAAAGGGAACACTTTTGCACTGCTGGTGGGAATGCAATTAATACATTCCTTTTGGAAAGAGATATGGAGAACACTTAGAGATCTAAAAATAGATCTGCCATTCAATCCTGTAATCCCTCTACTGGGCATATACCCAGAAGACCAAAAAGCACATCATAACAAAGATATTTGTACCAGAATGTTTATTGCAGCTCAATTCATAATTGCTAAGTCATGGAAGAAGCCCAAGTGCCCATCGATCCATGAACGGATTAATAAATTGTGGTACATGTACACCATGGAATATTATGCAGCCTTAAAGAAAGATGGAGACTTTACCTCTTTCATGTTTACATGGATGGAGCTGGAACATATTCTTCTTAGTAAAGTATCTCAAGAATGGAAGAAAAAGTACCCAATGTACTCAGCCCTACTATGAAACTAATTTAGGGTTTGCACATGAAAGCTATAACCCAGTTACAACCTAAGAATGGGGGAAGGGGGAAAGGGAGGGAAGGGGATTGGTGGGATTACACCAGCGGTGCATCTTACAAGGGTATATGTGAAACTTGGTAAACGGTCTGTGAAGCTAGTGAATGATGCCCCGTGATCATATCAATGTACACAGCTATGATTTAATAAAAAAAAAAAGAAAGAAAAATGAAAAAAAAAGATATTTAGGAGTTATTTTCAATATAGACAATTATTACTGCTCCTCTACTCTTAAGCTCAGAGCCTGGCAAGATACAATTTTATGGTGCTTTGATTATTTATATCCACCCTAGGGGGTCATAACCTCTTTGAATCTGCAGTCTCAACAATAACCCCCTGATAATTAGTATAAATCTTCTATAAGGTAGGGCCTTGGATCCCAGTGGTTGAATGAATTAACAGCAGGTAACATCGACTGTCCAAGCACATGGAGATGTACAAAAACACATGTTTTGAGAATCTGGAAGACAAAGATGTTCCTTATTCCTTCATGTGGTTTCTAATTGAAGTAAACTTCTAAAAATCTTACTCTAGTCAAAACAGACTTTGATTATCTTTTTTATAAACAGGCTCCAAAGATAGAGAAGTCCTTGTACCTAAAGCTGGGAGGACAGTGGGAGAAAGTAAAGTGATTAGGCTTAAGGGAGTATCTGGAATGGAAAATCTTGGTGCAAACCTATTGTCTAAAGATTAAATTATGCAATGGAAAAAATTCACCTCAGTTTCAACATAATCCAGAAAGTTTATGGTGGGCATTCTAGGAGACATCTGTTGTTATGTATTATTCCAGATAACTTTACAATCAGGCATCAACATTCTTATGTATTTTCAAAGCAGTTTGAAGTTAATTGATTTTCTGTGAAATGGAATGATTGATTTTATTCTTTAGAAATCTATTGAAAATTAATTGAAACTATATAGCATAATGCCAGCAGCTGGAATCCATCATGCAATCTTTTTTGTTTGTTGTCTTTGTTGAATAACCTCATGAGAACATTAACTGCTATAAAAAGTCCAGTTCTAAGACCCTCCCTTTGGATTATCACAATTGTAATTACTTTAGTAGAACTTGTTTCCTTGATTTCTTCTATAGGGCTTTATAAAGAGATGAAAACCACCACAAAGGCAGGAACCGTGACTGCCATGTTCCTCATTGTGCTCCCAGCATCTAGGATAATGATAACAGGCTGCATAGAATATGGGGTTGAATAGTAGTTTGTTGAAGTAATGGATCAATGGACTACCCAAGTCAGCTGGTTTGATTTCAACTAAGAGGTTTGCCTGGAGATTCGGCCTCATAAAGGACTTAGTCATCCTAACAACCAGAAGGCCAGCAGACACTACCTAGATGGCTTGATATGAAAAGAAAAAGCTGTGAAAAGCAGCCCAGATGATTTATGGGTGTCCACAATGCTCTGTATCTCTGTATCTCTGGCACAAATATTTAATTTTCAAAATCCACATAGCTGGTTTTCAATGATTTCTCACACTTGAATGATACAAATCTTTTCAGACTGACGGTGTGAAAGAATGTGAGGACGCTGAAGACTAACCTTAGAAGAAGATCAACTCCCATGTTCACAGGGGAGAAAATATCCTTGATTCCATGATGGCAAAATCAACCAGTCATAAAGATTAGGAGAAAACTCTTTGAAAGTTCTAGATTGTTTTTCCCTAGTGAAGCCCAAACTGCATCATCTAGATCAGGGGTCCTCAAACTGCGGCCCGCGGGCCACATGAGGCGGTGTGATTGTATTTGTTCCTGTTTTTTTTTTTTTTTACTTCAAAATAAGATATGTGCACTGTGCATAGGAATTTGTTTATAGTTGTTTTTTTTTTAAACTATAGTCTGGCCCTCCAACGGTCTGAGGGACAGTGAATTGGCCCCCTGTTTAAAAAGTTTGAGGACGCGTGATCTAGATAGTGAAACAAAATGCTAAGCAATGAGTCTGAGAGTTTGTATATGTGCAGGGTGAGTGTGTGACACAGGACATCATATGGAGACCAGCACGAGCGTAAGAAAAGGTCACCATATAGTATCTGCCATAGAGATGGCTCCTGGGAAGGAAAGGGTCTGCAGCCTGTTGGTCACCCATCATGTATTCCCTGGAGAAGAAGAAAGAGGGAGAGAAAGAAGAGAAAGAGGAGGAGGAGAGAAGGAATGACCCAACAAAAAATCCTTGTAAACGTGCTAATCCTATATCCTGGTAATATTTACTAGTTAAAAGATAATGAGAGTCTTTTCTGTGGAATCCTATTTGTAGGACACATCTAAACTGTCTATGTTGTTTATAGCCAACAGATGAGAAATGTATGGGTTTGTAGGATACGGCCCATTGTGAAGTATTAAGTCAACTAAATAACTGCCCAAGTACCAAAGGGAGTTGTTTCATAACCCAAATAGCTTCCTATGGAAGTGTCACCTTGCATGCACGCCTGAGAGACCTCACACATTGTATCTGGGTCAGACGGCTCTCTAACGTGGCCCACGAGGACCAGGAGGCTGCATTGGTGGTCTCGGACACATCTGTGCATTGCCTTTACCCTCACTCAGGTCTTGTGAATTATTAGTTAAGTCTGATACCTAGTGAGAGCTCTGATCTTGGGAATCTGAGTTGGCAGTCTGGCCTTTTGTGTCACCTCAGGCCTAGAAGTGATACTAAATGAATAACGGGGGGAGGGGGGAGGATTCAGGTCGAGGGAGGGTGAATGGTGGGATCACACCTATGGTGCATAATGCAAGGGCACATGTCGGATCTATTAGTACAGAGTACGAATGTCTTAACAAAATAATTAAGTAAATGGGATGAGGTATATATTAACCAGTGTGATGTAAGCGTTCCTAATTCTATATGAAATTAGCACAATGTACCCCATAAATGCATTAATGTATACATGATCTATGTGTTTATGATTTAATAATAAAAAAAAAACTAAATGAATAACGGGCATTGTTTTTTCCTGACAACAAATGGATTTTGGTAGAAAGTAAATTGAATATTCCCTCTACCAGGGTGGACTGTAGGTACTCATTGTGAAGAGCACTGGGATGTGGGTAAATCCCTTGTTTTATTTAAAATGTCTAAAGCTTCTCTCGTGTTAAAAAAAATACACTCGGAGGAACCGTCTTCTGCGATTCAGAATACTTTGACTAGTCCAGCAACTAGGCTGAAGAAACTAAGGGAATTTAAAGTAGATTAATTACATTGAACATCGTTTTATTCACATATATTAGTAACAACCAAGAGCTAATCAGATAGGTTTATATATGGGAACAGAGATTGGAAGTAGTAATAATTTTTACTTTTTCTTCAAGCCTTTATGAATAATTATATGGAAAACAGTGACTAAGGTAATAAAATACTGTCTTACCATAATAAGTTGACCTGGGAAACTAAAAAGAATTTCTTTCTGAAAGGAAATCTAAAGGAAAATAATGTTGTTCTTCAGAATAACCTAAAGCAAATGCTGATTGCTGTTAGCAGTGAAATATTTAATTAACTTATAGAAAGCCAAGTTCAGGGATCCTTCCTATGTCCCCTTCCCTGACCCCTGTCCTGTCTAGGACATTGGGCTTTTCCTCGTAGTTCAGGGCATCAAAACCTCATCTAGACTTTAGTGGAGAAAAAGCAATAGTAGTATCCTCTCACGGTTGGCGTGCAGGCTCCTAGAAAGCTTCCAGAGTAATGCTGTCAGTAATCTTTTAAGAGAAATGTCTTCAATGGATAGAGATAGTAAAATAGTTATCAGGTGTCCCATTTTTTCCAAGAAACAGACTTTTAGCTAAAGTCAGGAGAATTAAATTTCCCCATCATGACTCCATTTTGCCTTTGCACCAGTTTTGGAATCAGACTGCTGAACCTTGAGGACTGGATGTTTCCTGAAATCCCATGCAGGAGAATTTTGCTTCTCGCCTGTCTTTGATTTTTCAACCTTATTTCATCATATCCTTAGAGACTATGAAAGATAATGTTTATACATTTTCTTTTTCTTTAAGGACAGCATTTTTCTCTTGCAAAATTATTTTAAACTAACCCATCTTTCTAGAGTCACAGGCTTTCTCTTCGGTGGAACTTTGTTATCAAGTGCTGAATGTGTACTCTGAGAATATTAGGCAGCCATGTCTATATCTTACAAAAGAATTGCATTTTCCACATGTTAATAAGTTGGCTTTTGATTGCGTATGATATTTATGTGACTGAACTCAGCCCTGGGTCCATCAGGTATAATTATTAAAATCCAGGCTCAGAATTTTATCTGAAGCTCTAAGAAGACAACTGTCAAGTATATCTAGAAACATGAGAGCCAATGAAGAGCAAAGTAAGAGTAGTAAATTTAAATTTTATTACATCCAAAGAAAGAACAAAAAACAATAATGCATTATTATCTGTGCCCATGCACGCACTGGTTTCCTGTTCTATTTATAAGATATTGAGGGAGGTCAAAATTAAGGTGCAAATCAAACCTGTAAGACTTTAAATGAGTTCTCTTAGGACAGGCCATGAAACACTCCTGGGTCTGCAGCGCCTTGCAGGAGCTGCCGAGAAAGCGCCATCCATCAGTCTCTGGCACGCTGAGCAACATCAGAATGCAAATTTCCTTCTGCCTGGAAATTTGTTTCCTTGAATATTTTAAGGAAATGGTTTATTTGGAAATAGGCACTCTTTAATATGGGTGGGTGGGTACAAAAGAAAAAAAAGTAACCTCTTGGGGAAAGCCAGGCAAGCATGAGTGGAAAGCACAGAACTACTTAGATGGAGGCTTGGTGTCCGATTGCCCCAAAGCAGGTACCATGTTCACAAGTCACTTGGCATCACTTTCAGGGGATGATAGAAAGGTCTCATTGGTTTTGAAGTTACTATGTAAGTGTGCCTAGGGGTGGGAACCTGCAACCTTAGGGCCACACGTGGCCTTCTGGATCGTTGAGGGTGGCCTTTTGACTGAATTCAGATTTTGCAGAACAAATCCCTTTATTAAAAGGCTTTGTTTTGTGAAGCTTGGATTCAGCAAAGGCTGCAATTGGGGATCTGGAGGGCCACATGTGGCCTTGAGGCTGCAGATTCCCCATCCGTCCAGGAATTTAACTATTCTGAAACTTTGTTTTACTTTATTAAGTCATATACACATACATCATGAATACATTTATGCATATGTGGGGTACAATATATTGTTTTTTTATATGCAATCTGATGTGGTTACATCAAACCAATCAGCATAGCTTTCGCCTCATTTACTTGATTATTGTGTTAAGACATTTATGTTCTACACTTGACAAGTTTGACTTGTACCCTTGCAATATGCTCCATAGGTGTGGTCACTCCTTTTATCTTCCCTCTATCAAACCTCCCCCTCCCTTCCCACTCCATTTCTCTCCTTCATCCTGGGATAGAAACTTTAAAGCTCTCTAGCTAAGTCTGATGAACTCACCTAAGAAATGATGTCAATAATACTTGAACCCTGAATCCAATTCACACTTCCATTTGCTTCTTAGGTAGATTTGAATGTTCTGCAAACCTCAGTGATAGGCCTGGGGTATCCCAGCAGAAGGAAGTCTACTACCAGAACTCTGCATTAGAATAATGTGGAGGAGCACAGTTCAACACGCTCAGCATATTTACCTTATGATCCAGCACTACATGTACAGTTATCCATCCTACTCAAACAGGAGCACAAACGTGGGATTCTTTGAGGATGGACAGTGGAGCGTTATGTGGAAAAGTATTTAGAAACAATAAAACAGTTTTTATCTATCTAATTGAAGAATTTCTATACTAATTGTGGTACATATATAAAAAGGAAATGAATAAATCAATATGTAGCAGTCATGATAAAATATTATTCGGGAAGAAAAGGACAGAAGGAGAGAGAGAGAGACAGAGAGAAAGAAAAACATATAAATGTCCTCTTGAGAATAAAAGAATAGAATGTGGTATCAATAATCTGAGAGATCATAACCTGGAGTATAAATTCTTGTCTTATTCCCTTCTTGAATGCCAGAGATCACATGGAAACTCATCTAGAAATCTGATGGAAGATTTATGTCTTCGGAGCAATAAAAATTCATGACATGATAGAGTTGCCATGAAAGGATAACTTCTAGAAAACAATTTCCTATGTACTAATTATAATACTAACTTCTGAGAAAAAGTAGTCTTCTCTAGAAACATCCTTATACTATCGAAAGAATTTTGCTTTATTCTTAAAAGTTTCCCTTCGGGAGAACTTTTAAAATCCATTTTTAATAATAATTAATTCACTAACTCAGCCTTTCTCCAATGTCCTGAGATCATGATTAATTTTGGCATTGTGACAAAACATCGGCTATCCTAATCTTCACTGTGGGTGCATGATGACAAGTGACCTTCTGCATGACCTTAGTCAAGACGTCTATACAATTGGAATCATTGGTAAATTACTATTAATTGGATATCACATTGCTATTATACCCTACAAATGCCAAAGTGTAATGCTGCAAGACCTGCTATCACTCCCGTATTCTTTTATCAATAGGAAAAAAAAGATGCCATATTCAGAAGATGCATTTGTTTACATCACAAAGACCACCAAAGGAGTTCCTTATGCTTAAACAAGTTCATCTTTTATGAAGCTCAATGTTTTAGAACTATCAGTAAGCACACCTGTTCTGGAAATCGTATTTCAAAACAAAATTTTTTGATCGAGATAGCAATCATGTTCTGAAATTGGATTTTGCTTTTGGGTGTCATTTTCATGAAGTTAATATTATCCCAAGTAATAACATAGTGCTAGAGGCTAAGTTTACTTAGCTGTCCCCCAAAGAGTTGGGAAGTTAAATAAAACAAAAGTGCTATGAAGTGACTTTAAAGTGATTAACACATCTCCTTCTGGAGAACGAATTATAAATTTAATCAAGTCTGCTAAATCTGCTTCTTCCCAACACGTTTATACATAACAAACTTTCACCAGGACTGCCTACATACTTTGCAGGGTCTAGTGGAAAAATAAAATGTGAGGTCCTTTGTTCAAAAATCATTCAGAATTTCAAGATGGCAACAGCGGGGCACTGAACCAGGTGTGGGACTCTTGTAAGCACAGGATGACTGTGCACCTGACTGCCCAGCCCTGGTTTTAACCATAATGTTACTGTTGGTTGTTAACACTGGTGAGCCTTCTAAAAGCAAAACAAAACCCCCAAGCAAGAGCGGCACCTGTGGCTCAAAGGAGTAGGTCACCGGCCCTATCTGCTGGAGGTGGGGGGTTCAAGCCCAGGCCTGGCCAAAAACTGCAAAAACAAAAACAAAAGCAAAAAATATCAAAAAACCCCAGCAAAAACGTTTGAAATGCAACAGGGGAGGAAGGATGCACCCGGGAATGCGTCTTGTTATCGTTTGCTCTTCCTGTCTACCTCACGTAGGACTCACCTGCGGCATAACACCCCGGAAGGTGGTTGCCCCAAGTCACCAAACAGAAGTACCCCTGACAGTTTTCATTACCTATGAGTTTAAGCTCTCACCATGCAAGCTATCAGGGCTAATTCCTCTGCCCAGTATTTCTCTGTCTCTCATTGCATTTACGACACACACAGACATTTATTTGGAGTGCACAGTTATCTATTTCATGTAGAAAGTAGGGGAATGCTTATAAATGGACAGATAATTGCAATTGAAGTGAATTTATTACCTTCTATTGCCAGTCTTTCTGTGTATGTCTAAACGATATTTTGATTTAACTTTTTATTGTGAAAATCTCTAAACATGCAAAAAAGTAGAAAACGTGGGCCCAGGACTAAGCCACAACCACCATTATTTGCCAATTTATTTTACTCATTCCCATCTGTTTCCTCTGCCCCTCCCCCTTTTGTTTTGGCTGGATATTTTCAGTAAAACTTCAATATCAAGTTATGAATATTTCTCATGTAATAAAGTATGTTGTTACTCCCTATTAAAACTAGTACCAAAAAACTGTCATCACTTCATATGTGATCTATACTCCTATTTCTTTTGTCTAAAATGTGTGGGTTTTTTTAGAGTTTGCTTGAATCAGGATCCAAAAATATCTCACACATTGCATATGGCTGTTACACGCCCATGTTTTAAGCAATAACAACACCATGACTTTTTGTTGTTTTAAATTCCATTAACTAAGAAACCATAAAAAATTCTGTACTGTTTTTAATATTTTACAGTGGGCTGATTGTGTCTCATGACTCTTCTTGGTCCTCTATTTCCACTATTTCCTGTACCCTGGACTTCAGATTTAAAGGTTGGAAAATAGTTTGGTGATGTCTTTTCCCCAAGATCATCGCAGGAGCGGTCCTCTGCAAATCATATTGTACAACAGTGTAGCAACATCCAGTCACTTCCCTTGATAAGGCTGAGACACATCAGTGGGTTTGGTCATTCAGCTCAATCCCATCCCCAGAAATTTTCCATCAAACTTTTACTGACGCTTTGACATCCATTGATTACCTAATTTTATGTCAAGAGGGGTTGTAAAAAGAAGCTTGTCTATCTCTACCACTCCTCTTGCTTAGAAAAAATTTCACTCATATTTTTACATATATTGGTTAGTCTGAAATCAATTCCTACCAGAAGGACAGAAAACTTGCTTATTCTTCTCTTGAACCATCAGTTTTGATGATGTATTGGGGTTCTAGCAACTTTCAATAGTGTCTGGTGCATTTTGTTACATTTTGTTTTGTTCCTTTTTTTCCCATTATTTTTTAAAATCAGATATCTATATGTGTGTGTGCATATTATATGGTATATATCACATAGGGAGCATATCATACAGCGTGCACATAAAGTTCGTGTGCGATTTAAAATAGTTGTAACTTTAAATCGCACACGAACTTTATGTGCACCCTGTAATATTTTTCTAATCAACTGCAGCCGTTATTCTTTTTGATGTCCAATTTGTCTCATCCTCTGCAGAGGTCTCTTTAAGCTGCCTTCCAGGTCCTTTGGAGAAGACCTATTAGCCCTCAGATTGTACTGGGAGCCCCGTAGCTGGGCCGCACTGGTGTTCACGGCTGCTGGATTCCCAGTGCTTCCAGGCAGCACAGATGGGGTTATAGGTGCTTACAAAGGGAGCGGAAATAAAACTCCTATGAGTTCACACAATGTATTTCTTTTCCTTTAAAATTTTTCTTTTTAAAATAGTTACTAAGTCACTTTATCACTTTTAGAAGTTAGACTTCCCTCAAAGTTGAAGTTATTGAGCAGTAAGGTCAATTATTTTTGAAATCATAATTTATCCCTTGGTTCAGAGAAAGCCTGTGTTCCTTTTTGTCACCCAGGCTTCAGGTTGTTGAGTCCCTCGATTCTATCCACAGAATTCTACGATCTTCAAGCCCCTTGCAGAGTCCTGAGTGAATGTCAAGGACACACTTCTTTGGCCTTCACTACTGATATTTCTAATGCTTTTCAAATTTTATTTTCTTTTTAAAATCACCTAAGGTTTTTGCCTAAATTCCTTTCATTTCAATGCCCTAAGTACATGGACACGGCATTTAACTCATCAACATTTTTAGTTCTAAATTACTCTCACAGTGCGTTTTCATAATTTATTTTAATTGCATGCACCATAATTGAGTTGTGGTGATTCAGACTGCATATAATTTTTAGTACAGAGGAACACTTTCACAGTTATTGAGGGTATTAACAGTTGTTGCTTCAGAAAAGAGATAAATTCTAACTGTCCGGGGCCTCAGAAAGAGAGTATTTCACACAAACTAATTCAGCTGTTCCTTGTGACAGGCAGAGTCTCAGAATTAGTTTCAGTCTATTAGAAAAGCTACCCAAGAAAGGCTCCAAGGAGCCTGCCCTTGTCTCCCTTGATTATCCCAGTCTGTTCCTCTGATGGGTAATCAGCTTTTAAATTCAGCTCAAAATAGAAATAAATTAAAGAGTAGGTTCAAATCACAGAAGAGTACAGTCCCTCTGCCTATAATGAGTTATGTTTCTCGAGAACAAGATTCTGATCCTTCAAGATTGGTATATAACTTGCAAAAATCCTCTCCCATTCTGAGGGCTGTCTATTTGCTTTACTTAGTGTGTTCTTGGCAGTGCAGAGCTTTTTAATTTGATCAGATCCCAGTAATATATTTTTGATGTTGCTTCAATTGCCCAGGGTGTCTTCCTCATGAAGTATTCTCCCAGGCCAATTTTTTTCAAGTGTTTCCCCTGCACTTTCTCTAAGAATATTTATAGTTTCATGTCTTAAGTTTAAGTCCTTTAACCAGTGAGTCAATTTTTGTTAGAGGAGAAAGGTGTGGGTCCAGTTTCAGTCTTCTACAAGTTGCCAGCCAATTTGTCCAACACCGTTTACTGAATAGGGAATCTTTCCCCCAGTTTGATTAGTATGATGTAAACACTCCAATTTGTACAAATAATCAACACACTGAAATTGGCATAAATGTATTTATGATTTATGTGCAAAAGACTTAATAAAAAATATATTTAAAAAGATTGCTATATAACAGAATGGAAAATATTATCACCTTTATTCAGTAAATACTGCATTTGTATTGGTAGTTGAAAGAAAAATTGGTCCATGTGAATCAAGGCCGGACAGCAGGATTAAAATGCAGTGAATTTTGTTTTTATAAAAATGAGAGGTTTTCCTTTATCTGTTGTTCCATGCCATGTCCTCTGACTGCCTTCCATGACATGAAATGCCAGTAGAACAAAATACTATACACAATAATGTGGTATTTAAACTCTTTAAATTAGGAGGAAAATTCTGGCAGATATTTTGATCCCAGGAAATGTAACACTTATAAAGGCATGATTCATTATGCTATGATCACATCTGGAGGTGGACTGCTATGGAAACTGACTTCAGTGACCAATTTAATTACAAAGCAGCCTGCCACAAGTTCAAATGTCTATTTTTCAAAACCCAGATGGACACTTAGAGCTCATTTTTCCACCTCGCATTTTCTGGAGCTTCCAGATGAATTGTCTGCCTTTTGCAATTATGGAAGGCCCCTTCCCGGGCACACACAGGAGCTGACCCTGCTGATCAGGCTCCCAAATGATTGAACGACAGTTCCATTTTCACAGAAGAAATCGGAAAGGGACCGAACACTGCCTGTCACAATTAAGCCTGATCGTCTGTCATCACCACTTCTAGTGGGAGTGCTTCATTTTAGTCTTCTCAGATTCTCTATAATCTGCAGAGAAAAAGTGGTTCCAGAAAAACACCTTGAAGATTGCCCTTCAAAAAAAAAAAGCAGCACCCCACACAGGTGATATTCGAGCAGAGCAAACTTCTGTGTATTCTGAAAATATCCCTTCTCTATGAGTTGATAATTATGTTTCTTCTGTCCAATTAAAAACAAAGTTCTTTATATATTTGGGTCAAAGAAATCTATTCTAAAGAACATCTCCTAGTGTTCATTAGACCCGTTAGGTAAGTTAGGTTAAGTAATTTCATAATATTTTCTCACATGTTCTAAAGTAGCCATGATCTTCATTTTGCAGCCATAGCTCAGTGTATCAGGAACTGGGGATGGTGGGTTGATAGTCAGGGGAGCCGAGATCGATTGCTCCCAATCCCACAGACCTGTGCATGCACTTAACCTCTCTGGCCTTGATTTTCTCCCTATAAATAACGTACCACGCTAGCAGTTCACTGTGATGATTAAGTGAGGCGACACAGGTAATCCCCAACCACTGTGACTGGTCCAATGTAGGTACTAACGAGAAAGCATTTTTCTTAGTATTTTGGTAGTAAAACAAGGGAAAGAAAATAAATTAGAGAAATATCTGAGTTTGGGCCTGTGATGATGTCAGGCTATCCACATATATCTGATATTTTAATTCTAATTTATTTAAGAATCAATGCATATTCAGCAATTACACAGCATGGGACATACAGCTTGTGTGTGCACACATTACATCCAGTTTTATTCTGGCTTTTGATGGTGGTGATTGCCCTCAACATTTGGACTCAACAGTTCTAGCAATAAATTCCCAGTAATCTATGATAACCTATGGTTGATACTTAGTCACATATTTGTCTAAAACTTTACGAAATCTATTTATGTCTTGAATATAAACAAACTTTCAAGGTTATACTTTCTATATGGTTTCAAAGAAGAATTTCCTCCTTTTTTTTTTTAAACTAAAGTTGCCCTAAAGATTTACTAAAGATTTCAAGCAAACAAGTCAACCACCTAACTCGTCTACCCAACCCTGAATAAATGCTCGATTCAAGGCTAGTATCTTGAGTTTTGTTGAAAAGTAACTGACTAGTAACAAAGCAAACATCAGTTTTCAGGTCATTCCATTATATCCTAGAAGTACAGAAATCTTCAGAGAGTTATCTTATCATTGGAATTAAAAATAAAAAAAATAAACCAGTGTCTGAGAGATAAGGAGTCCTATCCAGGCTGATTATGGTAGGACTTCCAGCCTTTGTCTTCATGGCCTGGAACCTTCTAATTATTTTAGTTTCACCTCACTGATGGTTCTTCCCTCCTGATCATGTGAGCAGAGAGCAGTCACCTGATGCACACAAGGAGCTAGCAGATCTTACGGGGCTATTCTGCAAGCTCCCGGCATACAACTTTGGGCAAGTCAGCAATGAAGTATGGAAATTACTGAAGAACTTCTTACCTAATTTGATTTTTTAAAAAAAGTAAATAGAATTAACTTATGATCATACAGATAAAAAATACACAGAAAATTTAAGCAATAGAGAAAAATCTAAGGAAGAAAGCAAAAATCACCCAATGCTCCCTGACCAAAAGATAATTGAGTGTTTTGATTAATGTCATGGTGGATCTCTACACAGACATGCATATATATAATTTTATGTAAATATAATACTTTTATCTGTGCTATTTAATAGCTTGTTCTTAACATTTTTTTCATTTAACAAAAATTATAAAAATTGTACCAAGTAGAGCTTCATAAGCTCTTTTTGTCTAAAATCTAACTTAATGCTTAGAATGAATTATATTTATTGATATTTATTATTGCCTATTTTGTATCCAGGGAGTGAATACCTAGGATCTATTTCAAATAGATAGTTATGGGCACTTAAATACTTTCAAGATTTCTGATATTTTTCAAATCTCATTGATAAACATCAAAATTCTTTTGTATTTGATCAAACACCCTCTTGGATATAATCGTAAATATAGAATTTCTAGGTGAAAAAAGTGCAATTTTTCAATTTTTGTATACATTTCCAGATTAAATCCTGTAATTTTGTAGACTACATCTTCAGTAATGAGTGCTATCAATATTAACATGAGCAGAGATTTACTTCATTATCAGACTCTCTCCTTCGGCTTTGTAATTCAGAATTATAAAACATACTTGCTGTGGGTTACAGCACCATTTTTTATAATTTAATAAATGTTCATAAATTCATCTTAAGAATAGGTGTGACGGGGGAAACAAGAATGCTTACTCCATCAACCTATCATCCAGCACCTCAAAATCACCATCTTTGGGAGATAGTAAAGGTTATCTCACACATTGCTGGTAGAAATAATAATGTTCTGGGTAAAAGTGTTACAACATACATCAAGAAGTTTTATATGTTCATTTCCTATGACTCAGTGATTTTACTAGTTAAGTCCAATCTTTAGAAAAAAAATAAGAAATGTACCCCTCAAGTATTTCTCTTAATATTACCTATGAAAATAAAAATGGGAAACTTCAATATATAAAAGAGACAGTGAATGTGGTCTGTGATACATTCATTCAATGGGCTACTATTAGTCATTAAAACTCATAACCTTTGTAGACTAGTCAAAAGCCAAAGATTTTCAATACTTTAAATACAAATGCAGCATCTGTAAGGTAAAGTCCAAGTTGTAGTGGAATCCTTCACCCAGGAGGTGTTTACAAACGCAAACAATGTAACCTAGTTGTATGTACTCTTATATTAATCCAAAATTAAAAGATAAATAAAACTTTGGAAACTGAAAAAAAAAAAAAGCTGAAAAATATGCAGCAAACGTACTCAATAATTCTCATTAGTAAACACATATGTTACGCGTATAAAACAAAAGAAAACCACACGTCTGTAGTGGTTATCAGACATCTTAATTTTTTTTCTTTTGACTTTTTTTCCTCCTAAAGATTCTAAAACTGGTTGCATTTCCCTTGTGCAAAAACAAAAAACTACTTCAAAATTCCTCTTTGTCTAGTCATCACTACATTCAGAACCTAAAAGCTTCCACTTAATCCTCATTTGTTAGTCCTATAAGCTAGTTAGATAATTTATACCTCTTTAATAATCTTTCTTGAGCGCATACCTGGAATCATCAAGGTGTCTTCATGAAGATCTGGAGGAAATGCTTCTGCTTGCTTGCCCCCTTTTTGTTTCAGTGTATCCAACACCTTTCCTTTAGAAATCCTCTGAAAACTTTAGCCAGGTGATCCTGCTGCCATGCCCCAAAGTATCCCATCTCTCAGACGTGGTGAATAGGCCAGGGGTGGATGTGATGGGACGTGGGCCCATCAGAGCCTCCATAGCTAGGTTTGTGTTCAGGAGTCTGAGCTCCAGGGAGGTCTGTGGGTAACACACGTGTACTGCAGCGCGAAGCCCAGACAGACGAGTAATGCTGAGACGAAGCGACAGAGACGTGCTCCTGGTGGGAGCTTGGGAATCCCTGCACACACCTGTGCCTAAAACTAGTGTGGGTGGGAAGACTTCTTCATTACATGAACTGTGAAATTACCTTTTTATTTAAGCAAGTTTGAGCTGTAGTTCTGTCACTTATACTAATAAAGGGTCCCGTCGAAGAGCTGTGTATCAGAATTACCTTTGACCCTCCCCTGCAGCCCTCTTTCAGTCATGGTATCTTAATGCACAAGTTCAGAAAGAGGGCGATTTTAACTCATGGTCAGTAAGTTTCTCAATGATCCTTTATCTTGCAGTGACTTAGATTCTACCTATCCATCTATACTTAAGAAAAAAGTCTTCTGAGGTACCATTATATCGTTGTTAAATATCATTGGGTTCAAATCTTTGACTAGCTTTTTCTTCGGTTGTTATCAAGGTCATTTACATTTATATCTCTATCCTTCCCACATACCTTGATTCCATCTGCAAATTTAATGAGAATGTTCTTGTCTATCCTGCCTATCATTAGATCTGATTATTGCTCCTGAAAGGAAAAGCACTTGGCAGGGGCGTGTGGCAGGTGAGTGACTGACACCTGCTTCCACTCCACTGGGCGCTCTTCCGGTCTAGGCCTGCATGGGTAAGTCCAGGGTCACACTGAGCCAAATGAGCTTCATCTCAATGTGGGCACGATGGGTCACAAGGTAATTAATTGCTCTCAAGGAAATCCCCTTAAAGCCACTGCAGACTTGTAAGTTGTCCCCAGCTTGGTTAGAAAAGGACATAACATCGTCATTAAGTTGTCAATCACGTGAGAAGTAAATTTGTACGGAGACAAATGCTGGCCAGGGTGTGAGGAATGGGCGATGCTCGAACACCACTGGTGGGGATGCAAAGTAGAACGGCTATTAGGGAAAACAGGATACAGGTTCCTCAAGTAACTAAAAATGGAACTGCCACAGAATCCAGCCATCCCTCTGCCAGGTACATACTCAAAAGAAAGAAACCAGATCTCTGCACTCAGATGTTTATTGCAGCACTACTCACAACGATCAAGATAGGGGGTCAGCCCAAGCACCCATCAAAGGATGAATGGGTAAGGAAAACGTGGTATCTGTACAGGGCAGGATACTTTTCAGGATTATGTAGAGCTGATGAAAATTGGGACCTTAAAAACACTTATAGTTTCACATATGGAAAGAAGAAAGGGGAAAAAGACCGAACAGATGCCAGACTGATGTGATTAAGAGTAGAAGGAAAGGACCGATCAGGTCTTCAGCACAATCACTGAAGCTGAAAAGCAGGGAGGGCACAATGTACCAATCAAGATGCGGAGAATCATCTCAGAGGGACCGGGGAGGATCTGCATTTCTGGCACAGATGAAAGGCTTGTCAGAGATTGCTGCGGTTAGAATCCATAGGAGGCTATTTCATTTCGTTTTAGCTGGAAGTAAATAGGACATTTATGACCAAAAGCCACAAGTGACCCTCTGTTGTGGAGCATGCAAACAGCACCTTTCTAGCGCCGTCCTTTCTCATGTCTTTATATATATGGTCATCTAGGGGCTGGGTGGGAGGTACGGCTGACTGGCAACAAGAAGACATCATCATCTACAGCAACACTCAAGGGTCTGTGACCCTGAAGCCTCAGGGGCCCCTTATTAGAAGAATAATACAGCCTAGACTTGGAGAAATCTTCACATTACACTAGTGAAGTATACACTAGGTTACTCTTGCAGAATACAGTAAAACTGGGCACATGTGAAGGCTCTGCTCTCTGAATAGTTTGTAAAACAGGGTTCTCCTCCTGCTGGTTAATAAAGTGCATGCATTTTGAGGCAGCCGCTAGGGTTGTGGTGGCAAACACAGCAGTGGTGGGAAGAATCAGCTGGTCCCACTGGTGCCAGCAGAGAACTCCAGCCTATATCCTTTCCCCTGGCAAGCTTCTCACGGGGAGTAGCAACGGACACCATTGTATGCGGTGTAGGCAGAGGAACTGGGAGCAGGGTTTGTGTTGAGAAGCGGTGGAAAACAGAGAGGTGGCAGGCAGGGAAGGTTTTATTTATCACAACCTACAAATGTCTCACCCTTGTCCCAATGGAAGACGTGTGAGACCAGCGTGTCCAGCCGCGCTCCATCTGTGGGAGTCACTCCCTCCTTCAGCAAATATTCATTGACCAACTTTAGTACAAGCAGCACAAGAAATAACAAGCTGAGTTTTATTGTTTGATGATTTTCTGTGTTCAAGTCCAGCATCAGTTCAACTGTTGGGAAATGTGATGTCTTTCATGCAGTGATAGAAACATATATATATATTGGGAACCAGAGAGTATTTCTAGTGATTTTGGATCCCTTCTGTCTTATGCCCAAGTTTTAATCATTGTTGCAGCTAGAGATTTACAAGGAGTTTGTTATTCCTGGGTACAAAGAAGCACCTGTGTATTTGACCTTGGGTACCACCATTCCCTATCTACAGAAAACAGGTGTCAGGTCTTTTTCATGTTTTTCTTTGCATAAAATAATTTATATGGATTATCTACATATCTCTGTAGCTATAAAGATTCCTGTACTTGTAAACTATGAAACAGACATGTTCAAAGTAGAAGGAATTTTAATGATTTCAGTTGAATAGAAAAGAATGATTGTGCTGATAAAGACTCTTGAATTTATTCATCGCATTCTGTGACCTTCTTTACATTAAAGCTGCCCTCTAACTATGCTAAAGAGTTTTAATTTGACTAGTATTAGGGTGTTAGAGAAAAAGCATTTTTTTACTAAGTAATGCTGACTTCATTATAGTCATACTGCTCCATCACTTATAAAGAAATATACTCTGGTTGTTTGAAATTAAGAGCTGAATGGAAATCACTTTAAAGTTTTATGTTCAGACATTTTGTAATTGGAATCAAGGAACACACGCCATGGAACTTAAAAAAATGGAAAATTTAATCTTCTATTAAAAATGTTTTGGATTGGGGTCTGTTGATGGGTGATAGGAGCTTGTGGGTTGAAGTTTTCTCCTGTAACAGATTCCAGATCATGTCTAATCAATACGTTGATCAAGAAGTCCCCATGTTAACTTCAATATTCTTTCCTATTATGCTACGTACCTGAACTGGAATGGTGAAAATATGTTAGGTTTAGATTTTAGCTTTTAGCTGGAAGCTAGTAGTGAAAATGATAGCACCTTATCCTTATAGAGCTGTTTTGTGTCTTAAAACAACTTTGTAAGCATCATTAGGCTTCATTTAATTCACTGGAAGAGAGGGAAAATGACTTGAAATGTTGATTTGCCTAAACTTCAATTTTGCTATAGATGGAAAATTAGAACCAAAACATCATGATTCTCAGTCCAGGATCTTTGAGTTAGAATACCAACATATGCTCTTTTCTTCTTTTAGAAATGTTTTCATGTTAATTCATAGAGGACCTGGTTCACCTAAGGAACTAGATGTCTCCTTATAAAAGTAAATTTTAATTAGTCTTTTATTTTTCTGATTCTCTGGTGTTACAGACAGATTTGTGTTCTCTCCCAAAATTCACAGGTGGAAGCCCTAACATCCAATGTGACTATATTTGGAGATGGTGCCTTTAAGGAAGCAATTAGGGTTAAATAAGGTCTTCAGATCCCTTATCTGGTAGTATTGATGACCTTGTAATAGGGGGAAGAGACATCAAAGAGTCCTCTCTCCATGAGCTCACAAAAGAAAGGGCATGTGAAGCCATAGCAGGAAGGCAGCCGTTTACAAGATGAGAAGTGAGGCCTCACTAGATCCTGTCCTGAGAGCTTCTGATCTTAGGTTTCTAGCCTCTGGAACTGTGAGGAAAATAAATTTTTGCTGTTTAAGTGTCTTGTCTGTGTTATTTTATTATGGGAGCTCCAGATGACTAGTACAGAACGTATGGATTCTCAGGGCAGGATCTGAACCTGCTTGTCTGTTGACATCCTCAACTATCAGTTCAGTCTAGCACAGCACACAAGAGAACACCACATATTTGTTAAAGAAATGAACCACTGGTATACAAAGGAGAATAATGGTGTTATTTCTGAAAGTTTAGGTTGTATTTATGTATCAATAAACAGATGATTTATGGTCAACTTGATCAAAAAGTTAATATGTAATAATTGAATCAGGAATTCTGCTTAGTATACTAATTGAATTTTCTTTTAGTTTGTAAAACAGGCAGATGACCAGCATCCTTTCTAACTTAGTTCATATTGTTCCTCTGTCTAGTAATTTCCCAAACCCACTGACGTTCTTGCTGCATCTTCTAGTCTCAGTGATGTCAGACACTAACACTAATATTGCTGCAGTGGTAATTCAGAATACTTCATTCCATGGTAGGCCCAGGGCTAAGCTCTTACAGGCACCACCTCATTTAATATTCACAGCAATCTTTTGAGTTAGCCACTAATACTATCTCCTTTTTTCAAATAAGGAAAGTAAGAGTTGGAGAGATTACATAACCCACCTGATGTCATGGAAACAGCATGGAGAGCTGAGCTTTGAGCCAGCTGGGTCAGATGTCATGGTCCTAACCAATGTTCCGCTTAATAGCAGCCATCACCATGGCAAAAGAAGGAGGAGACAGTGCACCAGGAGCCGGTGGAAGAAGCAGGGATGTGGATAAGGGATTGCTGGCATTGAAAGAGGGGACTGGCATTGACACCAATGAGAAATCAGGAAGGAGAAACCGGCATTACACTGAGTGGGGGAAAATGCGAGCCTGAATCAAGGCAGCTGGTGGAAAGCAGAAGTCTCGTGAGTAGAGCCTGGTGTCTGGACAAGTGGGGTAACAGATTGGGCTTAACTTTGGGGCCTGGAGGGAACAGTGATGCCATTAACTGGGAAGAGGAGGAATGAGTCTGGGAGAAGAAAAGAAAAAAACAAACAAACCCAAGTTTGCTTTGGGCATCCAGTTTTGCAGCCTCACCTAATCACTGCCCTCCACCACCAGATTTTCTATGACCCTGATCAAAGTCCAGCTGTTCTCCAACTCATTTACTTAGGGACCTTCATTCTACTCAGTGACAGTCTAAGGAAGAGCTAATTCCCACCAATTTCCTTCTGCCAGCTGCCATTCAGCTTTTGGGAGATTTCCGATATGGACATTTCTTTTCCAGAAGAGAAACTATCACAGTGGAGGTCTATCATGACCATGGAGGAGCTATCAGGGGTTGGCTGGTGCTTGTGTTACTCTCAAATTATATAAATTGACCATACTATTGGCTGTGACCTTCATGCATGTTTAAACTATAGACAATTGTGAGTGTGTTAGGTTTGTAATATTTTTTTGTTATATTCCAATGATAGATTTTATTATAGAAACATCTGACAGCCAGCATAGACTTTTACTGTGTGGTGAAACCAGAATTCTTATAGGAACATACACTGTCCACATTTCCCTCCCAATTTTCAGCTTCTCAAGGCTTCTGACTATAATGGTACCAAATCCTGAGATGATTTGCTCTGAAATAAATCCATGAAATTCACTAATGTATTAAAGCCTATTAAAAAACTTTGTTTTTCCCTTGCTCTATCTTTCAAAAAACTGTGCATTTGTTTTATATAAATACATTCTATTTCTGGGAAGGAGAAAAGTCATAGCCTAAGACTTGTTTAAGATACATTTTTGGAGATAGTGGGAAAAGTTACATGAAATTCTTACCTTCTCTATTCAAGTTGAATACCTCAAATTCTACTTTATTTGAGAAAAGTCTTATTTGAAGCCTGATTCTTATTTCAAAATAGGAGGTGTGTTCTGGGAATTCATGGCTATAGTAAAGAGAAGAATACTGGAAAGAAAAGGAAGGAAAGCTGTACCTCCTTTGGCACACACGCAGACAACAGATGCTTTGACACTTGCCACACATCCTGTTGAAACACTGCTCACCGCAGACAGATTCCAAATGAACAACACAGAGAAAGTCAAGAATTAACAAGCAGCTAGGAGGCTATATGGTGAATCATTATTCAAAGAGCAAATGTACTTGACTAGCAAAATAAATGACAAGATGTTTCAAAGAAGGAAACTGTAGTCAGTTTACTCATTCAAATGCTTTTAAACATCTATTATGAAGTTGAACAGTGATAAATGTTTTGGATCATCTAAAGAAGAACCTTATACTGTTTTGCCATCAAGATAATGAAAACATAAAATAGGATGGGACAAGTACTGTAAAGACATTTAAACAATCCGTTATGAAGCACATAAAAGGATGGAGAGATTAAATTAATATCATGAATTCTAATAATATTTCTTTGGAGCAGCTTTACTATAATAGTGGAGTGTTATTCGCAAAGAACCAAACATCTGGCCATTTTGAGACTGACACTCCTTTTGCAGTATACGACATCTCTAGTGTCATGTTATTATGACACACAACTTAATACGAAAGTACGTATCATCTATGAGTCACTTGTATGTTAACTTCCAGTTAAACTATTGTTTTAAGAGAATTACTCATTTTCAAATAGTCTGTTTTCACTTTATAGAAAATTACTTGCTTCTTATATCAGCATAGGAGATAACTCTCAATTTAACATCCTTTCAAGAGCTCATGAAAGCAAAAGGGGTCACAGATTAAACTGTGACCCAGCAGCAAATTTTCTTTTGTAGGTCCTACTTTATCCGCCACTGTATTTCCGAACATATTCCCCTTTGTGTCAGGCAAGTACATAAAGCAAGTGTTCCAAATGACACAGAGGTTCTTATCTGAACCTGAAGACTAGCTCAAGGTCCATCTTATCATGCACGTACACATCAGACATTGCTGTGGTCAATGTTGTGATGACCAAGATCCCTTCAAATCTCTTTTCACAAGTCTGAAAACCTGAGCCCTAGGGATGCTTCAGTAACCATAACCTGTGATACTCTTTACCCACTTCCTTCACTGACCAAAGCCTTCAAGAGTCAAGAGGGCCTGGGCTGCCATCTTCCCCATG
Source organism: Nycticebus coucang (assembly GCF_027406575.1). NCBI lineage: Eukaryota > Metazoa > Chordata > Mammalia > Primates > Lorisidae > Nycticebus > Nycticebus coucang. Next base: position 117,918,147 of record NC_069790.1, on the reverse strand, counting down.
GGCCAGTAAACAGTGACTGGTGGGTGTGTGAGAATGATAGCCCAGATCCCTTGCGTCTGGCTGGGACAACTCTACCTCACACTGCACAGGTCCTTTGCAGGATTGGCTCAGGTCTGCCCCATGATCTGAAGGACTTCTGCCTGGGATCTCCCTGTGCAGGACACTTCCACTCCTTCTTGTCAGCTTTCTCCCTTTCTTTACCACTGTCCCCTTGATAAATCCCTGGCACACAAATTCTCATCTTTGGACCTGATTCCAGGAGCCTTATTTAAGACAGTATAGTTTCATTATTTAATAATATGGCTGAAATTTTACTCCTTCTAAAAATAATTCAAGGACATGACTTTTGGTACTTTTCCTTAAATTTATACACTTATTTGCTACACACAAGTTTCTTCCTTTTCATGAAACTTACCTGGGACTGCTTGCGGCTCATCTACCAGCTTAGCAATGTATTCATTGCAGGAAGCCCAGAAAGCCCATGCTATGTTACCTCTTGCAGACTTCTTCTAAGGATATTTAATGGGGTCATACCTAGCACCAAACCTCAGTGGGTCTGAGGGTCAGGGAATAAGTTATGATGGGGTCAGGCCTTGCTGTATAAATATCTGCCCCACCAAAACATCTAGTTTTAAGCCCAATTCCAAAATGATAATATTAAAAATTCACTTTTGAGTTGGAAATTTAATAAAACATTCTAACATCTAAATTTTTAAAAGACTATTATACATAACATAGGCTAAGAAAAATCTTGAAAATTCTTCTGTATTACCATAATAGAATCAGAACCACTTTAATCTGCAAAGCAATCACTTACATAGTAGCTAACCTAATTAATATTCTTTGACCCCTGAGTGGGCCATGGGACTAAAATAAACCTGAAGCTAAGCCTCTGTGAATACCCAGGAAAAGAGTGCATTCCCACAGCCCCTCCAGCTCTGCACAACTGTCCAACAGTCACAGCTACACAGACACTTGGAGTTCTGGGACACAGAAAGTTGTAAGACTGTGTGAAGGGCGGCCAGCCTTGGGCAATGTGGCGGTCTGAGGTCATCCAAGCCTGCTTCAACTCTAAGAATGCTGAAGTAAATACAAAGGCTTTTATTATTTTATACATACACTGATGAGCTCAAAAGAGAAGGGGAAATGACCCAGGGTCCAGAAAGCTTCCAGAAGTGAAGAGGGAATCAAAGTGAAGCAGTGGCCATGGGAATTGAGGTCACAGCTGCATGAGGGATGTGGCTTTGACTGTGACCCAGCAGGGAATGGAACTGAGATGGCCTCCAGGCACCTTCACCTAAAGAGCTGTCTCTTCTAAGCAGGGAAGGTGGGTGAGCAGAGATGCTCTCCTACAAGCCCACATTGTCAAGGATGGCCAGGCTTCCCTCCCTGGGTCTCCATGAGCAAGTGAGGCTGGAAAAGCTGCATCCTGCAGTGTACACAGCTCAGCGTGACTGACGTTTACCTGGGGCTGGAAGCCCAAGCTAAAAAATTAGGTAAAAACTGTCTCCCCCCACCCACACAAAAAAAGTGGGTAAGAATATAGAACTCTTGAAGAATACAGTTTGGTTGTCATGGACACATATAAGACTGTGTCCAAACCGCTAGACCCACCTCTCCACAAGAACACTGTACATTCCTTCGCAGGTTTCATGGCTGACGGAGCTGAAGCAAGACAAGTGGCACCTGCCAGGGACAGCTCGCTGCTTTTATGTTTCATGTTAAAGGCTCGCATCACGTTTTATATTTAGCTTTTGATGAAGGGAAGTTATTAGGGAACTTGATACCTGAAAGGAAGTGAAAACGGATAGGAGGAGAAAAATGGGCACACACCCCACACGCACTTCCCCACACCCCACCCCAGTTTCTCAACATCAGACGGTAATGAAGTTTGCCATCTAGGTTCAATCTTCCTTTCACAAAAGACTCTTCTGTAGCACACGCTGCTGTTGGACCAACTTTACCCATAGCTGAACGTTGAAAATTGGAGTCGATCCTCTCAAAACCTGCTGCTGCTTTATCACCTAAGTTTATGCGATACACTAAACTGTCTGTTGTCATTTCAACAGTGTTCACAGCATTTTCACCAGGAGCAGATCCCATTCGAGAAATCACTTTCTTTCTTCATCCATAAGAAGCAACTCCTCATCTGTTCATGTTTTATCATAAGATGGCAGCAATTTAGTCCCATCTTCAGGCTCCAGTTCTAATTCTAGTTCTCTTGTTATTTCCACCAGTTCTGCAGTTCCTTCCTCGGCTGGAGTCTTGAACCCCTCAAGGGTTGGAATCAGCCTCTTCCAAACCCCAGTTAATGTTGATATTTTGACCTCCCCCCAATGAATCATAAATGTTCTTAATGACAGTTAGAATGGTGAATCCTTTCCAGAAGGTTTTCAATTTACTTTGCCCAGATACAACAGAGGAGTCGCTATCTGTGGCAGCTATAGCTTGAAGAAAGGCATTTCTTAAATAATAAGATTTGAAAGTAGACATTATGACTTGATTTATGGGCTGCAAAGTAGATGTTACGTGAGCAGGCATGAAAACCACATTAGCCTCCTGTGCATCTCCATTAGGGCTTCTGTGTGACCAGGTGCACTGTCAATGGGCAGAAATACTTTGAGATAAATCTTTTTTTTTTTTTTTCTGAGTAGTAGGTCCTAATAATGAGCTTAAAATATTCAGTAAACTATGCTATAAACAGATATGCTGTTCTTCAGTCTTTGTTGTTCTACTTCTAGAATACGGGCAGAGTACAACCAGCATAATTCTTGAGGGTTCTAGGATTTTCAGAACGGTGAATGAGCACTGGCTTCCAATTAGATTTACATTAGTTGCATTAGTCCCAAACAAGAGGGCCAGCTGTCCATTGAAGCTTTCTAGAGGGGCATCAACTTCTTCTCTCTTACAATGAAAGTTCCAGCTGGCATCTTCTTCCAAGAGAAGGCTGCCTGATCTAAGTTGCAAATCTGCTGTTCAGACAGGCCATTTTCATTAACTGTCTTAGCTAGATCTTCTAGACAACGTGCTCCAGCATCTACATTAACACTAGCTGTTTCACCTCATCCTTTCATGTTTCAGAGATGGCTTTTTTCCTTAAATCTCATAAACTGACCTATGTTGGCTCAGATTTTTCTTGTGCAGCTTCCATACCTTTTGGAGCCTTCAAAGAATTGAAGAGAGTTAGGGGCTTGTGCTGGATTAGACTTTGGCTTCAGGGATACTGTGGCTGGTTTGATCTTCTGTCCAGACCACTCAAACTTTCTCTGTGTCAGGAACAAGGCTGTTTGGCTTCCTTATCATCTGTGTGTTCACTGGAATAATATCTTGAATTCCTCCCCACCCCACCCCCGATATTCATACCTTAGCTAACTCTTTGGTACAAGAGGCTTGACTTTTGGCCCATCTCAGTCTATGACAGGTCTTCCTGAGCCAGCTGAATCATTTCTTGCTTTTGATTTAAAGTGGAAGACATGAGACTTTTTGTTTCACTTGAACATGTAGCGGCCATTGTCTCGGGGAATAGTGAGGACCAAAGACAGGGAGAGAGATGGGGGGATGGCTGGTTGGGGAGCAATCAGAACACACACTTACTGATTTTCATCTCATGTGGGCATAGTTCATGATGGTCCCAGACAATCGCAAATATCACTGATTACAGATCACCATAACAGATATAATACTAATGAGAAAATTTGAAATAATCTGAGAATCATATAAATGTGATACACAGACATGAAGTGCACATATGCTGTTCAAAAAGTGGCACCAATGGACTTAACTCGAAGCACGGTCGCCAGAAACCTTCAATTTATAAAAAAAAGAGAGGAAAAAATACAGTATCTGTAAAGCATAATAAGATTTGCTTATAACTGGACTTTATCTGCTCCTTTGGAGCATTTATAGTAGCCCACTATGGAAGTGCTTTACCTTCTATGAGAGCAGCCAGATAGCAACCCTTGAGAAGAACTTCTCTGAGCAGATTGAATTATAAGTTATCACATGTGTTAATGGCCATACAAACAATTTCTCCTGTCTTCTTCACTCACTTTTTAATTCATTGACTACTTAAGTTTAGTGGAGATCATTTCAAAATAATTTCAATGACACATTCCAGTCCTAGTGCAAAAGGCAAACCCCAGTACCTCACCGGTCTTCCACTCCTGGTCTTTTCCTACTAAAAGTCATGCTTCATCATGGTGCCACAGTCACCTACCCAGAGCATAAATCCAACCATGCCATCCTCTGTTTAAAGACAGTCAGAGGTTTTCTAGTACCTGAAGTCTGACCTGCTCCCACTGGAGTGGCAATCTTGCTTTTTCGGTGGGGAGTTGTCCTTTCCCCCCACCTCACGCCCCAAGCTTTCAAATTCTTGGAGCACGTTCAAGCTATTCCAAGATCCTTTAGGCCACACAAGTTTTACTTTTATTTTTCTGTAGTATTTTGTTTTCTGCACATTCTGATTTGTTACCGTCTAAGCAAACACCTTTTACTCTAATTCCTTTTACATGGCATTCCTCTGAAACACGTACCTTATCCTGGCCAGCAGACACAACAGCCTCCTCTTGTGCTGTCAGGGTTTCCCATTTTCATCTCTGTCATTTAACTGTCCAGTCAATAGAGACTATCTCTGTGTGTGTGTGCACGCACACGCTTCTTTACTAGACAACAGAGATTATGCTGATTTGTTCCTTTTAGAATTTCCAGCATTTGGCTAATGGGCAGGTGCCCAATAAAATGTCTGGGTCCCTGAGGTAAGATGATGTTGAATTATCTCCTTTCAGGCATATTTTTTTCTGTGTTTCTTTCATATTTGTTTACATTAAATTTGGTTTGTTATTTTTTCTAGAATGTCCTCTTTAACCTTTTTCATCCCATTCAATTCGTTGCCAATATTCTATACTGTTGACTTAAAAACCAGAATAAAGTAACTGATTTGAGTAGAATCACTCGTTTTTATTTCACTTTAGGCCCCAAATATCAGTTGTGATACAACACTAAGAGTTCACTTTGTTTCCTAAAAGATTCCCAGGAGAATAAGTCCAATCAATTTTCTTCTCCAGAAGTCTTAATGTAATAAAACTTGGAGGAGGAAATTGATTAGGTATTGTAGTGTTACAGTGCCCTCTGAGTTTCTCCCCCCCCCCCTTATTAGCCACACAGTAAACGGGTGTTACTAGAAATATGAACAAAGCTGTGTTATCAGCCTTGCAGATTTCAAGATGGAAGGAACTTGCAAGGAATGTGACAGCATCATCTGGGGGCCTCCCTGATCCCTGTTTTACATTTCTGGGAACTAAGCAATTTGTGTGTTTTTGAACAGTCATAACTAAGAAGCAAAAATGATCTCAGTTTTTCTTTTCACAGAAAGAATTCAGTTAAAAATCCTCTTTTTTTTTCAAAGTAACATATGATAACCATTTCCTCACTAGTTGGGTCAGAGTGGGCAGTAGCCTGGAAACTTTTACATTTGGTTTCACCAGAGGAAAAGAATTACAGCTGTTTATTTACTCCTTATAATTGTCAGAAACCTCAAATGCAAAAATTCAAATAACAATTTTTACAAATAACTGAAAGAATTGATTATACATATGTACACATGTATACATACACTATAATTGCATATAGGTGTATATACACACATGTACATGCGGTAGGTTTGTGAACTCATCCTAGAAAAAGTACTTCCTCTCTTACTGCCTGCTATCACTATGGCCACCAGATGGCCAGTGGGAGTACTTTCAAGGTGACCATAGTGATGGTCAGCAACAGGGCATGTGGCACTTTTTCTAGGCTGAGTTTGAAGAGTGAATTGTCCAACCTTGCGTGTGTTGGGTATGTACTACATGTACAGTGTGGCCATTAAGTTTGTGTGCAATTTACTATGTTAAGCTATTTTAAATTGGGCACAAACTTTATGGCCACCCTGTATATAAAATAGAACTATCCACTGTCATCTGAAAAGTCCTCTATGGCAATTTGCTCCCTGGATTGGGTAGAATAGGGCTGTAAGGACACAACAGACATAGATGGTGAGTATGAAATGACCTTCAGCTTTACACGGGGACAGTGTCTGTACCCGCAGCTGCAGTGAAACACAGAACAACATGCGTGCTGAGGAGCACAGGGGCTGCTGGGGTGGGGGTGGTCCATCTCACTTGATCAATGTGATCTATCACAGTTACTAGAAAAATGCCATTTCAGACAGTTCTTCACTTCTCATCCAAGCTCCTCAGAACCCCATTCTGCATTATCAGAAATGATGCAGCGTTCCTCGGTAGGGGAAGGAAAATCAGCACAGAGAAGCAGAAAGGATGTGGGCTTTGGAGAAGAGCTTGCTGCTGCTCAGCGATGAGGATCTGGGCATGTTACTTCCCTGTAAGAGAAGTGCCATAATTTCTATTTCTATTTCAAAGAATACTGTTAAATTAAATAAGATTGTTTATGCAAAGTGCTTAGCATACATTCCCTTCCACATAATAAAAACCTCAGGAAATAGTTTCTCCGCAGTAATAGAAAGCAGAAATAATAACACAATTACATGAGATTATTGGGAAAATTGGGTAAAAATCATGCAACTGATAGTTAATTCATTAGATTAAGAAATGAAGGACTGGAAAGAATATGGTCAGGGTGTGGTTAGTCATATGTGAACAGGGAGGTGGAAGAGGCTCTCTGCCCTGTACTTAAAATGAGGTCTCAGGTTCGATCTCAGAAAGGGACGTCTTTGAGTTCTTTGACTCAAATGGAGGCCAGTAACACACTTACGTAGGACCTACAAAGTACCTGGTATACTGGACGCTGGGGAGATGGAGCTAAAGGCTCACTTCCTGCTAACACAGCAGTCGGGATGGAGAGGCATGATGTCACCAGTTGTCTTGGTTCTTTTCCCAGCTTTATTGAGGTATAATTGATATACACAAAACCACGTATAATTAATGTATACAATCTGGTGAGTTGGGACATATGTGTACCTTAGTGTTATCATCACCATAATATGTTTCTTATGTAGGAAATAAACATATCAGCCACCTCCAAAAGTTTTCCCATGTCCCTTTGCTGTTTTCTTTCTCCCTTCCCTTGCCCTTCCCTCCCCTTTCCTTTCGTTTTCTCCTCCCTTCCTTCCTTCCCCTTTCCCTCTCCTCCTCTCTCCTCTTCCTCTTCTTCTTTTTCGTGATAAGTACCCTTGATATGAGCTTACTATTCTCAACAAGTATGTAAGTATCAAACACCTTATTATTCATTGCAGGTGTTGTGTTGTAGAGCGGGTCCCTGGAACTTGCTCTTCTGGAATAACTTTATACCTATTGAATAACAACTGCCTTTATCCTCCTGCCCCCATTCCCTAGTAAACATCATTCTATTGTATTCCTTTCGACTGTTTTAGATGTTTCACGTAAGAGAAATCATTCGGTATTTGCTGACATCACCTATCATCTGTTGCCTTCTTGTTAAAGGAAAGATGTTTCTGGGGTGAGGTTATAAATTAATTAACCTTTCCCTAATCATGAAAATGATTTAGTTTTCATACAATAATCAACTAGAAAAGATTAAACGCCACATCATCCAGATTTCCTCTATGACAGAAAAGGGGAAAGAATCCTACAGGAAGAACATGATTTTTTCAAGTTCACAAAACTGTGTGTTGTTTGTTTTGCAGAAATAGGACCAGAATATAGGTGTTTTCATCTATAGTGCTGTACTGGGGTCACTACTTTAGGCTATGAAGTAGGCCAAGAAAACCTATGACATTTACCTGCAAAACAATTGAAAGTGTATGCCGCCCCCCCACTTGGGGTGGTTCTTGCCTTGAGGAAGTGTTCACATTTGACATTGGAACCAGAATTCCTCCACCTCTGTTCAACTTTCAGAGCCAAAGTCACCACTGTGGTTAGACTCCAGAGAGGAGGAGCCCCTGGTCTTCCTGTGAGCTTCCCACCGGTTGTGACATAGTCCTCTTTGCACTCAGCCCAAGGCAGGGCTTTTATGCAGAAGGCCATTTTGATCACAGTTTCAGAAGCATTGAGAGGACAGGCCTGCTCTAGGAACTGCATTTAAAACATCTCTGTTCCTGCCTTTGTCTCCTTGAAGGAAAAAGGCATTAATTTCTTCAAATAAATGATCAGCTCTTAATGGGTTTCTCTGGCTTAGATTTCAGTGCAATCACTATATGTCTTTATTTAAAACCATTAAGCATGGTTTTAAAGGTTTGAAAAGATTCTCTTTTTAACCACAAAGGGATAATGATTCTTCAAAATTTGAATATTTTGTACTAGGCCTACCTCTAGATTTTCAATGTGGAGCTGAAAACAAGGGAAGGGGGTGAACATCTTCCCTTCTGACTGGAGAGTGGGAAGTCCCAAATCTATAGGAATTACAACCCAACACTAAGTTCTTCTGTTCCTTAATCTGTTGATTTAAGAGAAAAAACAAGATACAGTGGCAATTCCTTTGACTTAATTAGCCTTGTTTGTAAGAGCCGAGGGTTAATGCATTGCTTAAGTGGGTGACACAAGAAGAAAGTGGTACCTGGAAAGCACGTGGCCATTCATCTTGGTCATCGAATTATGTTTCCTTCTGACATTCAACATTTCCACAACTTTACAGTAGTGGTATCTAGTTTGACAGCTTTCTGTTTATTCTACTTTTGTCCCTGAAATACTGTTTTGAAGTTGCATTATCCTTAAAAGGTAAGCACAACTATACTTCTGAATTCTGCCTTCTGGAATTAATATATAGGAAGTATAAATTACCTTCAGTACATCTCTTCAGAAAGGTTAGGAATTAATACACAGCATTCTCGTTACCATATACATTATGCATGAATCATAGAGCATTCCTGCCATGGCTTCTAGGGAACAAGAAATTTTCAGTTTCACTGAAGTTCTCTAGAGAGAATGTCAACACCTTGACAGGGAGTGAATCTGGCTGTCACTTCAAGAGGCTGATTGGCTTAGTCTGCACTGGTAAAAGAGACAGAGCTGGATATGTGAGATTGAAAACGAGAATCTCCAACGGTGAGGTCAGAGGGTTTCTTCCTTTAATAACTACAAGGTCATACTACCTGTCTCAACCCCTGGATCTCAGTTTAACGTTCATTCCATCTAATTCACGCTCATGATTCTTATGATCCCTGTTAAGATTTTATGGAAACACTGGAGAAGAAAGGGTGTATTGTACATATAGCAAGAGTGACTTTTAAAACATAGCAGATGTGTTGGTCAGCCTTTGAACGAGTACCTAAGCTATTTTAAGGCATACTATGTATGCAATTTAGCATTTATCTGCACTTTGAGTTCAGGTAGGTCTCCTTTAAAAAAAAATCTTGAATGCTATAAATTAGATGATTTGTAAGACTGTGGCACATTTGGAAAATGTTACAGCCCCATTATTTTCTACCAGTAAAGCTTTTAAAGATTTCAAAAATGCACCAGGAATACTATGAAGAAATGAAGGGATAAGACAAGCAGTAGATGAAATGAGAAAAAAATGGTCTGCGCAGATCAGAGAAAGAACACAGCAAACATCCCTTGGAGGTGACAGAAACCCCTGGGAATACAGACAGAAAAGAATTCCCAGAAGGGAGGATTCGGGATACGTTCACCACAAAGAAATAAGAAATGTTTGAGGTGATGAATTTGCAAAATACCCTGATTTGATCACCACACAGTGCAGACATGTATTGAAAATATCACATTGTACTCTATAAATATGTACAATTATTATGGGTTAATTAAAAATAAAGCAAAACTTAGAAAAACTCCTTTGTACAGAAAACCTGAATGAGGTGACGTTAAGATGGACCAAAATGCTTATGCAGTATTCAAATCTGGCAATGTCTGAAAGATAGCAACTGTTAGCAACAGAGACAGATGTAGATGATTCTTTATTCACATGTAATCAAAGTTTAAAAACTACTGATCTAAAGAAAAAGATAAAGTTTATTGGTCCAGGGTGAAAAAGTCCAGCATCCCACAAAGAGATCACAGCCTTTCCTTTACCAATGCCCCCGTGAACATGAACTGAATGGCAGTGACTAAAGCACAGCTGCACCCTCTGGGCCTTACTTCCATTTTTTAAGATTTCTTCCTTGCCCCAAACCTTTGAACTTCTTTAGGCTTGTCCTTAGCTCATTTCAGTCTTAATTCTGTGATCAATGCTGATTTTGCTGTTCTATTTTTCTTTTTTCTTACATCTTCCTTTGCCTAATTTTCTGACTACAATATTTTGAAATATTTGTTCATAGTTGAATCTCATTAAACAGATTTACTTTAAAATATCTTTGATTTAAAGACAAATATAAGAAAGAATTTTTCCTGGTGGACAGGAGAGAGAACTTGACCGACGGTGGGAGAGTGGCGGTGAGTGCCAGCTACTTACTGCCTGTGCAAAGTTTAAGAAGTTACTTCATCTCTCAACTCTTAAGTTTATTTATCTGCAAAGTGAAGGTGTTAGAGCTGATAATCTCCAAGGTCCCTCCAGAACTGCAGTCTTACTTTTGGAGATAAGAATCAACACCAGTGAGATGTGACTAAAGTGAAAAAAAAAAAAAAAAGGAGACTATCTACAGCATTACTCAGAGAATACCTGATTTTTAGACTTGCAAGAGATTTTATAGTGATTCTAGCTCTGCCCTATAAAGTTTAAAGTTTGAAGTTTAAGTTTAAAGTTTTAAGACTTTAAAGTTTCAAGTAATACTACTTGAGAAGTCTCATAACCATGTCATTAGGGGGCTAGAGGTACTGATGGCAAAGACTTGGACTGAGTCTTTCCTCCTGGTACCATACAAAGTACATGAATCCGAAAGACAAGTTATTGAAATGGCCAGCATAAAAAATGGATAACTGTAGAAAAAAATGCAACTTCCTCATATGCTTATTGGTAAAATTAGGTTAAGCTAATATACTGACCCTGCCTCTGTGGTCAAATCCTAGAAATATCACACTTTGATAAGTGTTTTGAAAAATCCATGTGCCCTCCTGGAATGATCAGCTACGTAAATCTCCTCCCAAGTAAAGGACCCTCAGCAATGATTTATCCAATGTCTTGCTGATGGCATTTTAAGTGCTCCTGCAAGAGCATATTGTGGTTAATTTAAAATGTAATTAATGTAAGATTAATTCTTATCTCAGAAATTGGAACACGTTACTGACAAGTAAAATTAGAAGATTGGTGGTCTGCAGGAAATCTACAAAGAGAAGGGACTGGTCTGTATTTCTCAGGCACTGTCCACGAGGGGAGGACATGCTGATATTTTAGGACTGGTCCCAATGACTGAGACAGAAATACTTAACAGTGGAAAAGACAATTCATTGTTAGATGTGGCAGAAAATCTCATTAAAATACTCAGCCACCTTCATTTTCATTCTCTTAGATTTGTGTGGCCTTTTGGACAATAAGTGAACAGACCTGCAGATGAGAAGGGCATGCCACATCTAGCGCTAAGATGACTGGTCTAATTCCCAAAGCGTAGTAATAAACGAAAGTACTGGTAAATAGTTGCCTCTGAGTTTAGAAATCAGAGCTTCAGAGCTTGACTGCCACTTGAGAATGAAGGAAATATATAGTTTACAGCAGTTAGATTAAGTAACTCTTAAACTAGGGTTTCTCTTAAAATGCAGCCAATTTAACAGGATACTATGATCCTTTATTTTAATTAATATCTGTATTTCATGCTTTATATTCTTTTCTTTTTGGGGAGGGATGACACAAACTTTTATTTTTTTTCCTTTTTTTATTGTTAAATCATAGCTGTGTACATTAGTGCAATCAAGGGGTACAATGCGCTGGTTTCATATACAATCTGAAATAGTCTCATCAAACTGTTCATGCTTTATATTCTGTCTTTCTCCAAGATCACACTGAAGCCAAGAAGCAAGGAAGGTATACTTAAAAGAAATTGACACATATATGCATATATATTATATACACAATACAGATATACATACACACACACACATATGTTTTATTAAATTAATTTATTTTGAGACAGAGTCTCACTCTGTTGACCAGTGTCTCTCCACACCATGGCATTGTTGTGGCTCACAGAAACCTCAAACTCCTGGGCTCCCGGGAGCCTTGTGCCTCAGCCTCCCAAGTAGCTGGAATACTACTCAGCTTATTTTTCTATTTTGAGTAGAGATGAGGTCTCACTCTTGTTCAGTCTGGTCTCAAAAACTCCTGAGCTCAAGCAATCCTCCCACCTTGGCCTCCCAGAGTGGTTAGGATTACAGGTGTGAACCACCACACCCAGCCACTTGGTATCACAGGGACTCTGTCCAAAGAAATGGCACAAATTTAAGGCAAATTATAACAGAAAGGAGGACATTGATGCTCTTTATAACTCTTACTTCCAGGGTACCAATGTCATCCTGGAGGAGAGAGGAAAGCCCCACATACTGGAACAAAGGGAACTGGGAAAGGTAAATACCACAAACCTCCCAGTTTTCCCGATGCTTACTCACATTTACGGCAATATAAGTGATTTTTTCTTCAGTTGAGAGTAAAAAGGGTTAAGAAATGACCCTTTTTAAAAACTACAAAGCCACACATCTTGATTTTGTCAACTAAGGACAAACCCAGCACACATAAAACATGCAACGATATTATAAACAAGCAAAATCAAACAAACACCCCCCCAAACCCAGCATTGAATCTTAGTGTGAACTCAACTACACATGGGTTTGGTTGCCCACTTAATGCCCTGGGATTCTGTTTAAGACAAGAAATTAGTTTTTTTTTTTTTGTTTGCCAGACAGCATCTAACAGCATGTTGATCATAGACAAAGCATTGAGTAAGTATCTGTTGAATAAACGTATTAATGGATAAACTCAGCAGATCTGACAGCTACTGAGACTTGCTATCATACCAGGACTCGGTATCAGTACTACGGAGACCCTGAAACCCAGGGTTAATCTTTCCATAGGATGAACTTTGTAACATGAGGTATCCATGAATCAAAACATTCTCTTTTTGTTAAACGTGATCCCACACTTCAGGGCTGTTAGCTTGTTTGATCCTCACAAGAAGAAGAAAGGAAATTGAAATACCATGAATGTTACATTAACCTTCCTCAGGTCTGCTGTTCCTTTTGAGAAATTATTTTTAGAACAACTTCTGTCCCACAAACACAAGTGCAGTGCGTCTTGTGGATGTATTTATACGGTTTATATAACATAACGACTTTTCTCTTTTGTGGTCCTGTTCTTAGAATTACATTGAGAACTCCTCGCATGCAGGTCAGCGGACACTGGAAGGAGCATACATACAAGTTGATATTCGGAAAATTGGAATTCATAAAATATGAGAATCTCAGAAAAATGTGATAATAGAGATTATGAAGGAAAAAGAAACTGAGTAACAAGAGAACATGAGTTGAGCCTAGGTGAGGAACATAAAGAACACGGGGGCGTCTGCCTTAATTAAAATGCACAAGGTGGGTGTGTTGGAGGCTGGAAACATATTAACTTTGACGTGAATGATGGGAATATAGAAAGCAGGAAATTTTCAATTACAGTAGTGGTAAAGGACACAGAAAATAAAACTTTGGTGAAGGGAATCTAAAGAGGTGGGTGTTTCAATTACAGAGGAGGGAATGGAAGTTCGAAAATAGAGGTGCACAAGCCACAGTGTGGGTGGCTACAAGAGGAATGCTGGCAAATTAAAGCATGCTTAAGTATTTCACTCTGGTTTGTAATATTCAAGTATTAAATAGCTTAGACTTAAGTTCCCAATGCAGGTTGAACTTTCAAGCCACCAGTGAGATAATTGATGATTTTAAGCGGCAGTCTCAGCCAAGCCTGGCTAAGACCCAACCTAAAACATTTCCATTCCGTCCTTGTGCCTGCGGCTGTTGTTATATTTATGACCACCAGCAGGGGGCGCAGAACACAGAGGCCGTGAGGTCTGTCTGTGGACTGAATAGCAGATTCACTCGAATTCTGTCAAACTTTTATGTAAAATTATACTTAGTAAAAACTATTAGCCAGGTTAGAAAAAAAATTAAATTAATTTAGTGGAAAGATTGGCTTTAACGTGTTCAAACAGTTATTATTGTTTTTTTGTGTGTGTGTGTGGGTGGGGGGAGAGCTATGTCTACCAGAGCAGAGCAGGTTGGGCCATATATTGAATGAGAAAGATGTGAAACGTGTTCTTTGCTGGGGTTTAGGACAGAGATTCACACACTGGTAGAACCCTTGCAGGTCCCCGGGTACCCAGGGTCTCTATCACCAACTGGCCACTCACATTCTCATGGAATGCAGAGGTTCAATAAAGGTCGCAAGAAAACTCAATGCTATCTGCAAAGACAAAATAACAACCTCTTTATACCTTTTAATAGAGTTTTCCTTTAAGACATCCCCAAGATATTAGCTTTTATCCATGCCTGTTATTTCTTATTTCCTTAATAAGGGAAGCTCTTTGCTACCGAGTTGTTCATAGGTCTTTCTTTAAAAATCCTTAAGGAAGTGGTATTAAAAATGTTTATGTTTCAGTGCTGTAGTGATACTGAAGCTGGAGAGATATGACCAGTGTGTTATTAGTGCACTTTGGGAACTGACATGTGTTTACAAGCGTGTGTGTGTGTATAATTAGATTATGCCCTCGCTATGCTGGGCTCCAGACGTGTGCTCTGTGACATAAACTCGCCATTTATATTTGTAAATGGCTATGCGGTATGTTTTTAGTAATTACTTTTTATAGGAACCAGTGAACAACCCTCCCCTCCATTCTCTCTGTTTCTCATGGCAGAAAACTGGGAAAATACCATTTGGATAAATGAAAAGTCAGCAAAATAGTTGTCACCAATAATGATTTCAAATCTCGCTTTTTGCACTTGCAATGCCTAATTATTTAACTCACTGAAAACTGAAATGTATATTATTTTGTAACAGTCTCACTTTTAAAAATAGTACTGATTTTTAGAAGAAAACTGGAAATACTAATAAAATAATGTTACAGGGTCAGTTAATATCATGTCATATCATACGTTTTTCCCAACAACATCATACATTGTATCACAAGTTAATTAGAAAGTTAATAATCTCCCGTAAGATATTTTCATTTATAAAACTAGCTAAAACTTCCTTTGAGCATATACCCGGAAGCGAGATTCCTAGAACAAATAGTAGGTGTACTTTAAGTTCTCTGAAGTATTTCCATATAATTTTCCACAGAGGGTGTAATAATTTTCAGTCCTTCTGGCAGTGTATGAATTCCTCTATTTCCACATCCACACCAGCATCTGTAGTTTTGTTACTTTTTAATATGAGCCATTCTCATTGGAGCTAAGTAATATCTCATAGTGGTTTTGATTAGTATTTCCCTAATGATTAGAGAAGTTGAGCATGTTTTCATTACTCATGAAAACAGGAATGTTGGCTATTCCTATATCTTCATGTGCCTATCCAGTTTTCCCAGCACCATTGATTGAATAGAAGTTCTTTACCCTTACATATTTTTATCTGTTTTGTCAAAAATGAGACAGGAATATGAAAGGTCATTTTATAAAATGTCTTTGCCCACTTTTTAATTGGGGTTGTTTGGTTGTTTCTTGTTGACTCACTGCACTTTGTAGACTCTAGTTATCATTCTTTCATAGCCTGTGAATGTTGTCTCCTATTCCTGGGTATCTACTTGCTGTTCTGATCATGTCCTGGGATGTACAGAGGCTTTTTCATTTGATCCGGTCCCATTTATTTATTGTTGTTGTTGCTGTGATTGTTTTTCATGTCTTCTTCATGAATTCTTTACACAGGCCAGTATCCATAAGGGTTTTCCCACATTTTCTTCCAGAATTCTTATAGCTTCCTACCTTAGTTTACCTACCTGACAGTGCACACTACTTTTACCCACCGTGAATTCATTTTTGTGAGTGATGAGAGGTATGGATCCCATTTCAGTCTTTTACATGTGGCTATCCAGTTTCCCCAGCACCACTTATTGAATAGAAATTCCTTTCCCCAGTACATGTGTTTAATCTGTTTGGTCAAAAATGAGACGGGAATATGTATGGTCATTTTATAAAATGACTAGAATGTTTATAGCAGCACAATTCATAATTGAAAAGATGTGGAAACAACCCAAGCACCCACCAACGCATGACTGGATTGATCAAATGTGATATACACGTACTATAGAGTACTATTCACCCCTATAAAATGCCAATCTAGCATGTTTTGTGACACCCCTCGTGGAAGTGGAAACCATTCTTCTCAGTGAAACATCACAAGAATGGAGAAACAAACATGTGCTCTCGTTACCAAAGTGGAGGAGGCGGAGCATGATGGTGGACAGGATGGACGTGTAGCCCACCTCTCCCAAGTCATCAGGTGAGAGGAAGGGGCGTCTTGACCTTTTCCCCATGTGGATTATTGGTCTGGACAGACAGCTGGAGACATGCAGCAAATTGGTGGATGACTGTATATGAGGTGTAATTTAAAACCACGGACTCTGTTGTAGAGATTTTTCCTGTTTGGCCGTGCTGGCCAGCAGGCCCTATCCTCATGGAGGACAGCAGCTTGCAATTCCTGGCAAAACCCAATTGATGAAAATTTATTCCTGAGCCAAGCTTAGCAACCTGAAAGGGGTCCTGTTCAGAGCCACAAGGGGCTAAGCAACCCGAAGAAAATTGAAGGGAAGGGATCCCACCCGGGAAACATTTTGAATTGTCCAAAATGGCAGAAACCTTTCCCCAGAACAACAGGAGTGATTAAATAGATTGGACCATTCCTGTTGAGAAATATTGGTGTGGGCTGGCAGTTCAGGCTGTGCGGTGAACTGGCAGGTGGCTGGACTCAAAAGTCCAGATTCAAAACTGAGACTCTGAGCCACAAAAACTGAAGATAAGGTTTCTGTGCGCTGCAGCTGCAGGAGCCGGCAGCAACTAAAACCGGAGGTAGCCAGCACACTCCCCCAAAAGCCCATTGCAGTTGCCAGTTTACAGGAGAACGTGGGAGCAGAGTGGAAAGATTTGTGAAGCGTGGACCCCTGCACTGAGTTGGAGGTCAGATAGGAGTGCTGTTGGGAACAGAGCAGCTGAGGTTGGACAATAATTAGGTAATAAACTTTTTTTTTTAAATTTATTTATTTTATTGTTAAGTCATACCTGTGTACATTAGCACAATCAAGGGGTACAATGTGCGGGTTTCATATATAATCTGAAATATTCTCATCAAACTGTTCAACGTAGCCTTCATGGCATTTTCTTAGTTACTGTATGTAGGCATTTGTATTCTGCATTTAGTAAATTTCGCCTGTACCCATTCTAAGATGCACCGTAGATGTGGCCCCCCCAATTACCCTCCCTCCACCACAACCTCCCCTTCCTTCCCCCTTCCTTGGCCCTTTCCCCATAGTCTTGTGCTACAGTTGGGTTATAGCCTTCATGTGAAAGCTATAATTTAGCTTCATAGTAGAGCTGAGTACATTGGATACTTTTTCTTCCATGGCATCAGCCAGGTAGGGTGGTTACCATGGTAACAGTATAAACTATGAACCAGGTATAAACCTGGGAACCACGCACAGCGCCACCTGGTGTCTAGAAAGTATATTGCATTATAAATATATTCCTACAGAAGTTGATCCCTACGTCATACATATAGATGTATATTTCCACATATATACAAGAATAATGTTTTTGTGGTTGGTGCCTTTCTTTTTTTCTTTTCCTCATAATTTTCTTGGAGGAGTTATTGTTAATTTTTTATTTATATATATTTATTTTTATTTTTTCTATTTTTAATTTTTCCTTTCTTCTTTTTTAACTTTTTTATGAACACCACTTTTTTTTCCTTTTTCCATTCTCTCTTCCTCTTCTTCCCTTCCTATGTTTTCTGAGAGTACTTACATCAGATATTTAGAGGTTTTTTTGTTTGTTCATTTTGTTTGTTTTTTACCTTTTTATCAATTATTTTACAATTATCATTATTTTTATTGTAGTTGCTTTTTGTTGTTGTCTATATGTCTATGTGTTTCTGATTGTTTGTGCATCTGTGGGCTTGTGTGTCTGGTAGCCTTTTTATCTGTCTAATTGCTCATTTGGCCTCAATGTGTTTGGTGTTTTGCTAAATCCTTGGGTTGGCTATTTTCCCTAACTCCAATTTTCACATTCAACAAGAACAAGGGGGAACAGTAGATGATGGCTGATTGGAGCCAGCTCTCAATAGAGGCCACAGTCCAGAGGGAGAGATAATGACCAGAAAGAACCCACCAAAGCTGCAGGAGGGGAGCCGAGCTGAGAGATGAAACAGATAATTGCACGTCTTCCCTGCTGAGGCAAGCTTCAACTCCAAAGAAACTACTTTCAGAGGTAGAGGCAAGATGGCTGACTGAAGCCAGCTTTCCACAGACTCTCCCGTCTACAAGGAGAGTTAAAGGACAGAAATTTAGCAAGTAACCTGGTGGATTAGAACTGCACCAAGGTTGAAGAACACACATCTACCCGTCTGAGATCAGCTGCGACCCTAAGGATACAAACAAAAGGTACAAAATCCATCACCAAAAGGACGGGAGGCCCCTCCCCCATGAGAACGGCTCAGAGTGCCCCACAAACAAATGAGCAGAGTTTAAAGGTCCTCCTACTATACTCCACGGGAAAGAACCTCTAAAAACTGGACCTACCTCCCCTACTAGGGTGCTGCGGCATTCTCCTGCCAGGCATAAAACTGTATAAAACTGTATATATTCTCTACCTGCAATTATGAGCTCCCAGTACTCCCCTCACTCTCACTCTGAAGTCTGAAGGCCTGACCCCCAGGAGTCCAGATTCTTGCATGATTTCTCGAAGGGTGTGGACAGGGCCTGGACTGCAGCTGGTGAGTGCTGATTCTGCAGCATGGGAGTGAGGAGAGGATGGTCAGCTGAGAGGGAATCACGCTGTAGCGGCAGTGCCCCAAGGTGCAGAGCAGCAGCCATTTTTGGCAACAATAGGGCTCACCCCTGGATATTCCGAAGCCACACACCCTGTCTCCCTGGGCAACCAGAGGAGGCCAGGCATCTTCTCAGGTGGCAACCACTGTGGAACAGATCTGGGATGGAAACACAGGCCCTGTGAGTAAAGGGTTTCTCTCCGGTGGTACTGGCCTGGGTGGAGCGAGGGGACTAGGAAACGCACACACAGAGCAGGGAAATTTCCAGGGTGGGGCTGACCCAGAGGACGGCTTTACTGAGCCTAAGACACACCCAGCCCTCAGGGGATCATCAGCCTATAGACAAAGGAAGGCAGGAGGCTAGAGCTGACAATTAACCATGCTGTGAATACAAACCTGCAGGAATAAAGACAGGGCCTGAGGCAGTTTCTGGGAACTCAAAACAGATTCTCTTATGTAGTGGAATTTAGCAGGGTCAGAAATAAATACCCACAAAGTTGTTCTGTTCTGTCAGTAACATCAATTAGGGGCAGGGCTTGAACTGAGTGAACACCCCCAAGCCTCCACCAAGCGCCCGAGGTTGTCAGGCCTCACCTCTCCCTGCTGGATAGAGACAGAGAGCAGCAGCCTGGCTGAGCAGATATAGATTTCCTTGTGATTCAGGTGGGTACAAACCCCTGGAGTATCTGCTCACTGGAGGCAACTGGGTCAACTGGAGGCAACTGCAGGGGTATCAGTGACTGGGTGTGACAGAGGTGCAAGGTAGGGAAGGAGGCATCAACCTTCCCAGACTAATATATTTACTGGGTGGGTCCTCCTGACTTCACGGAGCACTGGAGCAAGTCATATTTGAGTTGTCAATAGACCCCTGCGATCCAGTTGCAAGAGACCTTTTAAGCACTCCCACCTGAGACAGGTGCTGACTGAGACAATTGATTTGGACCTTTTGAAGTGAGCCAATTGCCAGAGGACTATTCAAGTCATGCCATGGGTGTGTGGTTGTAGGAAGGTTTGATTTTCCTTTCCCAATTGTTGCCTGTGGGGGGTGGGGTGACATAATTGCTGGTATTTCTCCACAGCTGAGACTTCAACCCAGAGTAACTATTTCACTAGGGTCGAATAGAGACCAACTGAAAACAAGACAGAAACACTTAGCCTCACCACACCAAACAGGTCCCCAGTTTCTCAGGCCGTAGCACTGTATGCATCCTCAACAAAGCTCGAGGGGAAAAGACAAATGGTGTAAAATAATCATGGGGTGGAATCAGCGAAAAATTCTGGTAACATGAATAACCAGAATAGATCAATCCCCCCAAGGAAAGATATGGCAGATGTAACTGAAGATCCCATTCATAAACAGCTGGCCAAGATGTCAGAAATCAAATTCAGAATTTGGATCGCAAACAAGATTAATAGAACAGAGGAAAATTTGGAATTAGAAATTCAAAGAGCAATTCAAAAGTCAGAATTAGAAACTGAGGAGAAATTCAAAAGTTCTCTCAAGAATTTAACGAATTTAAAGACAAAACCACCAAAGATTTTGATGCACTGAAGCAAGAATTTGCAGCCCTCAAAGATCTGAAAAATACAGTAGAATCCCTCAGCAACAGAGTGGAGGAAGCAGAAGACTGAAGACAAATCTTTTGAATGCTCCCAAACTCTCAAAGAGGAAGAGAAGTGGAGAACAAAATTGAATCATTCTCCTAGAGAGCTCTGGGAATATTCAAAGAAGGCTAATATCAGCCTCATTGGAATCCCCAAAAGTGATGAAGTGGCCTTGCAAGGCACAGAGGCCCTTCTCCATGAAATTATGAAAGAGAATATTCCAGACATGCCAAGCGATTCTGAAATTCAGATAGCAGACAGTTTCAGAATCCCAGCACGCCTCAATCTGAACAAGACATCTCACAGGCATATCATAATTAACTTCACTAAAGTTAATATGAAGGAGAAAATTCTGAAAGCAGCCAGACGTAAGAAATCCACCACCTACAAAGGGAAGAATATTAGAATGACTGCAGATCTCTCTGCTGAAACTTTTCAAGCCAGAAGAGGGTGGTCATCGACTTTTAATCTCCTAAAACAAAATAACTTTCAACCCTGGATCCTGTATTCAGGGAGTTTCATTTATGATAGAGAAATTAAATACTTTAATGACATTCATATGTTGAAGAAATTTGCCATAACCAAACCAGCTCCTCAGGATATCCTCACACCTATCCTCAATAACGACCACCCCAATCCTCTACCACAATACTAAACTCACTCAGAAACTTTTGATCAAACTCCAACTTCCACAGTGGCGAAAGGATTAAAAATGTCCACTGGACTTTTGAAAAACTCGATACCAAAATTTTACCAGACTTATCAATATTCTCCATTAATATGAATGGCTTAAACTGTCCTCTAAAGAGGCACAGGTTAGCTGACTGAATACAAAAACTCAGGCCAGATATTTGCTGCATACGAGAGTCAAATCTTACCTTAAAAGCTAAATACAGACTCAGGGTGAAAGGATGGTCATCCATATTTCAGGCAAATGGTAATCAGAAAAAAGCAGGTGTTGCAATTCTATTTGCAGACACAATAGGCTTTAAAACAACAAAAGTAAGGAAGGATAAGAATGGTCACTTCATATTTGGTAAGGGTAATATTCAATATGATGAGATTTCAATTATGAATATTTATGCCCAACCGGAATGCACCTCAATTTATAAGAGAAACTCTAACAGACATGAACAACTTGATTTCCTCCAGCTCCATAATGGTCGGAGATTTCAACACTCCTTTGGCAGTGTTGGATAGATCCTCCAAATGGTTTATGAAGTAAGTGTATGATGCCCCATAATCATATCATTGTATACAGTTATGATTTAATAAAAAAATTAAAAAAAAAAAAAAAAAAAAAAAAGAAGCTGAGCAAAGAAATACTAGATTTAAACCTAACCATCTAACATTTGGATTTAGCAGACATCTATAGAACATTTCATCCCAAAAAACTGAATACACATACTTCTCGTCAGCACATAAAACATACTCCAAAATTGATCACATCTTAGGTCACAAGTCTAACCTCAGTAAATATAAGGGAATAGAAATTATTTCTTGCATCTTCTCAGACCACCATGGAATAAAAGTTGAACTCAGTAACAAGAGGAATCTGCATACTCATACAAAACCATGGAAGTTAAATCACCTTATGCTGCATGATAGCGGGGTCAGAGATGAGATTCAGAAGGAAATTGCCAAATTTCTGGAACAAAACAACAATGAAGACACAAATTCTCAGGACCTCTGAGATACTGCAAAGGCAGTTCTAAGAGGAGAAATTATAGCACTGCAAGCCTTCCTCAAGAGAACGGAAAGAGAGGAAGTTAACAACTTAATGGGACATCTCAAGCAACTGGAAAAGGAAGAACATTCCAACCCCAAACCCAGTAGAAGAAAAGAAATAACCAAAATTAGAGCATAATTAAATGAAATTGAAAACAAAAGAATTATACAACAGATCAATAAATCAAAAAGTCGGTTTTTTGAAAAGATCAATAAAATAGATAAACCTCTGGCTAACCTAATCAGAAAAAAAAGAGTAAAATCTCTAATTTCATCAATCAGAAATGACCAAGACGAAATAACAACAGACTCCTCAGAAATTCAAAAAATCCTTAAGGAATATTACTAGAAACTTTATTCTCAGAAATATGAAAATCTGAAGGAAACTGACCAATACTTAGAAGCACGTCACCTTCTGAGACTTAGCCAGAATCAAGTGGAAATGTTGAACAAGCCAATATCAAATTCTGATATAGCATCAACCATACAAAATCTCCCTAAAAAGAGAAGCCCGGGACCAGGTGGCTTCACATCAGAATTCTACCAAACCTTTAAAGAGGAACTAGTACCTATATTATTCAACCTGTTCCAAAATGTAGAAAAAGAAGGAAGACTACCCAACACGTTCTATGAAGCAAATATCACCCTGATCCCCAAACCAGGAAAAGACCCAACAAGAAAAGAAAATTATAGACCAATATCACTAATGAATATAGATGCAAAAATATTCAACAAGATCCTAACAAACAGAATCCAGCAACACATCAAACAAATTATACATCATGATCAAGTCAGTTTTATCCCAGGGACTCAAGGCTGGTTCAATATACGTCCATCTATAAGTATAATTCAGCACATAAACAAATTAAAAACCAAGGACCATATGATTCTCTCAATTGATGCAGAAAACGCTTTTGATAATATCCAGCATCCCTTCATGATCAGAACACTTAAGAAAATTGGTATAGAAGCAACATTTCTTAAACTGATAGAGGCCATCTACAGCAAACCCACAGCCAATATTGTATTGAATGGAGTTAAATTAAAATCATTTCCACTCAGATCAGGAACCAGACAAGGCTGCCCATTGTCTCCATTGCTCTTTAACATTGTAATGAAGTTTTAGCTATCGCAATTAGGGAAGAAAAGGCGATCAAGGATATCCATATAGGGTCAGAAGAGATCAAACTTTTGCTCTTCGCAGATGATATGATTGTATATCTGGAAAATACCAGGGCTTCTACTAAAACTCTTAGAAGTGATCAAGGAATACAGCAGTGTCTTAGGTTACAAAATCAACATTCATAAATTGGTAGCCTTTATATATACCAACAATAGTCAAGCTGAAAAAACAGTTAAGGACACTATTCCATTCACAGTGGTGCCAAAGAAGATGAAATATTTGGGAGTTTATCTAACAAAGGACATGAAAGATCTCTATAAAGAGAACTATGAAACTCTAAGAAAAGAAATAGCTAAAAATGTTAACAAATGGAAAAACATACCATGCTCATGGCTGGGAAGAATCAACATTGTTAAAATGTTCATACTACCCAAAGCAATATAAAATTTTAATGCAATCCCTATTAAAGCTCCACTGTCATACTTTGAAGATCTTGAAAAAATAATACTTTGTTGTTTACGGAATCAGAAAAAACCTCGAATAGCCAAGACATTACTCGGAGATAAAAACAAAGCAGGAGGAGTCACGCTACCTCAGACTATACTATGATAATACCTCACCTCAGATTATACTATAAATCAATAATGATCCAAATAGCATGGTACTGGCACAAAAACAGAGAAGTAGATGTCTGGAACAGAATAGAGAACCAAGAGATGAGTCCAGCTACTTACTGTTATTTGATCTTTGACAAGCCAATTAAAAACATTCAGTGGGGAAAACATTCCCTATTTAACAAATGGTGTTGGGTAAACTGGCTGGCAACCTGTAGAAGACTGAAACTGGACACACACCTTTCACCATTAACTAAGATAGACTCTCACTGGATTAAAGATTTAAACTTAAGACATGAAACTATAAAAATACTAGGAGACAGTGTAGGGAAAAGCCTTGAAGAAATCAGTCTGGGTGAGTATTTCATGAGGAGGATCTCTTGGGCAATTGAAGCAGCTTCAAAAATACACACTGGGACCTGATCAAACTAAAAAGCTTCTGCACAGCCAAGAACACAGTGAGTAAAGCAAGGAGACAGCCCTCAGAATGGGAGAAGATATTTGCAGGTTATCTCTCTGACAAAGGTTTAATAACCAGAATCCACAGAGAACTAAAACATATAAGCAAGAAAAAAACAACTGATCCCATCACAGGCTGGGCAAGGGACTTGAAGAAAAACTTCTCTGAAGAAGACAGGTGCACAGCCTTCAGACATATGAAAAAATGCTCATCATCCTTAATCATCAGAGAAATGCAAATCAAAACTACTTTGAGATATCTAACTCCAGTAAGATTAGCCTATATCACAAAATCCCAAGACCAGAGATGTTGGCATGGATGTGAAGAAAAGGGAACGCTTCTACACTGTTGGTGGGAATGAAAATCAATACATTCCTTTTGGAAAGATGTTTGGAGAACACTTAGACATTTAAAAATAGATCTGCCATTCAATTCTATAATTCTTCTAGTAGGTATATACCCAGAAGACCAAAAATCACATTATAACAAAGATATTTGTACATGAATTTTTATTACAGCCCAATTCATAATTGCTAAGTCATGGAAAAAGCCCAAGTGCCCATCGATCCACGAATGGATTAGTAAATTATGGTATATGTACACCATGGAATATTATGCAACCTTAAAGAAAGATGGAGACTTTACCTCTTTCATGTTCACATGGATGGAGCTGGAACATGTTCTTCTTAGTAAAGTATCTGAAGAATGGAAGCAAAAGTATCCAATGTACTCAGCCCTACTATGAAACTAATTTATGGTTTTCATATGAAAGCTATAACCCAGTTATAAACTAAGAATATGGGGAAAGGGGAGAGGGAAGGGTGGGAGGGGGGAGGATGGGTGGAGGGAGGATGATTGGTGGGATTACACCTGTGGTGCATCTTACAAGGGTACATGTGAAACTTAGTAAATGTAGAATATAAATGTCTTAACACAATAACTAAGAAAATGCCAGGAAGGCTATGTTAACCAGTGTGATGAAAAAATGTCAACTGGTATATAAAACCAGTGTATGGTGTCCCATGATTGCATTAATGTACACAGTTATGATTTAATAATAATAATAAAATCACATGTAACCTATAAAGACAAATATTATGTATTCATAATACCCAAATATTAAAAAATTAAAATAAATAAAGGAATTAAGTAATCTCCATTAAAAAAAATACCAAAGTGGAACTAACCGTTCCAAAGTGGTCAATACCAAATTACCAAAGTGGTCAACCGTTAAGTGCACATGTGGAGGTGAGTCTCAGTGAAAACCAATCTGGAGGAGCGGGGGACTAGGGAGTGGGGACATTCACACCTACTGGGCACAGGGCTCCCTGTCTAGGTGAAGGGCACACTTGTACATTTAACTCAATCTGCACCAAGTATGTAAAACCAAGTATATAAACACACATCTGGACCCCCTAATATTCTAAAATTAACAAAATAAAAATAAAGTAAAATAAAAAACCAGCTAAAATGATAGTAATTGTATGTGTTCATGTAATTGACGATGAGAGCTAGAGCCTGGTATTGTTCTGTGTAGGTTTTACTCCACCTATGTATGAAAGGTATTGGAGGCGGTATTTGATGCCTAATGCAAGTATTCTTCCATAGTCAAAGTAAAATTAAAAAATGAATCTGGCTAGACAGATATAATTACAATTAAACATGCTGATTTTAGATCCATAGACCAGGCACTATACCAGGCTATGAGGTTACAAGATGACCATGAATTTATCCTTGGTTTCAGGGAGCTTACTGTTTAGTGAAGAGAGACATTGGTATAATTAGGTATAATAAAGTATGGTTAGTGCTTCTATAGAGATATTAATGAATTCAGAAAAAAACAGGAAATTAGGCTCCCCGTGCTACCTTTGCATCACTTTTTAAAACTCTACACAAAATTACTTCATCAATAGCATGAAAGAATTTATTGTAATATTAAATCTCTCTAGCGAGACCCTGGAGTTACATTCTATGATAAACATCCTATGACTCAATAGTAATTTAAGTTGCAGTATGAATTCTAAATTGGGAGAAATAATGTTCTAAGGAGCAGCGTTCGCTATCTGGTCAGATATAGCTCTGCCTTTTTCTGCTGGTTTTTGCCTCTGAATTTGGTTTCCATATCCATGAAATGGGATATTACATAACTCAAAATCAAATTAGAAAATGTATATGATACTGGGTGAGGACACTGCCAGGGAACCAGATGTCACTGTCCTGTGCCTCCACCTGACTGATTATCAGCGCTGGCCGTGTTAAGCCTTACAGGGCTGCACTCCCAGGATTAGTGCAGCCTCTGCTGATTGAATCTGCTGCACACAGAGGGGTCTTTCCAGGCATCAGCCACCGCAGGTTCCAGTGTTTAAAAATATGACGTGTTACTTAAATCATACTTGCCCAGACATTTTAATACCAAAGTAGCTAAATAAAAGGTGTGTGATTTTCTTTTTTTCTCTTTCTTTAGAAAACAAAGGCTCATTTCACCCAGCTTTAGGCAATAATCTCCAAGATTTTTGCTGGTCTGAATGTCAAAATACAGACGGTGCCAAAAAATATATATGCATTTTAAGAAAGGAAAAAACTGTATTAAAATTGTAAATTTCAAATTTCACATTTGACTTCTGCAATGACAAAAGGTGCTCAGTGAGACTTGGTTCATATTTTGTTATCAGTATCCATTGAGTATTACAATTTTAATACAGTTTTTTTCCTCTCTTGAGTGTGTGTGTCCACATTTTTGGTACCCTCTGTATTTTTTAAGGACACCAGTAAGATTCCTGAATGTTTGCCAAACTTGGATCTCCTGGTCTACTTACTTTATTAGCGAAGATAAGGTAGAAATGTGAAGTTCACTTCATGCTCTGTAGCAGGCAGGCATTACTGTGATAACAAGACACATGAATACTATTTTGACATGTAAGAAATTGTGTAACATACTGTCCACCTCTCGATCCTAGCAGTATGGTAGGATCGAGAGGTGGACTAACTTTGAAGAAGGGAGACTTACAGAGTGGATAGATACATGCTCCTGGAGTTTCAATTTACCCATTCCCAGGTAACCCTAGTTAAGAATTGACAGTCGGGCGGCGTCTGTGGCTCAAAGGAGTGGGGTGCTGGGCCCCATATGCCACAGGTGGTGGGTTCAAACCCAGCCCCGGCCAAAAACTGCAAAAAAAAAAAAAAAAAAAAGAATTGACAGTCTTGTGACTGGTATTAGTGCCAGTGGCATTTCACAGAACGTTTCTGTTAAGGATGAAATGACACGTGACGGACTGGAAGAAAATATTTGCAAGTTCTGTAACTGACAGAGGCTAATATCTAGAACACATAAATAACTCTCAATCTCAGCATTTTTCTTATCTTAATTAACTTTACCTTTTAATATCATTACTTAACATATTCCTTAGTTCACATTTTTCTTCACACACATTTTTCGAGACTGCCTCATATTTCTTGTTGTCAATTTACTATATTGCTAAACTTAGGTTATTTCCAAGTTTTGCTTTTTTTAAATTAATTTTTAATTAAAATCATAACTGTGTACATTTATGGGGTATAATTTGATCCCACAATTCCATTACTAGGTACCTACCCAACAGGAAAAAAAATATCATTTTACCACAAAGACATTGGCACCAGAATGTTTACCCAATTCATAATTGCCAAGTCATGGGTGTAATCCAAATGCCCATCAATCTCAGCATTTAAACAAACTTAAAATTAGAAAATGGACAGAGACATGACAAAAAATTTCAACAAAGAAGCTACATTGACAGCAAATGAGCACAGGACAAGATGTTCAACATCGTTGGTCAGTAGAAGAATTCAAATTAAAATCACAATGAAATATTACTTCACATGTATCAGGATGACTACAATAAAAATTAGTCATAACACCCAATACCAGAAGGGTGCAGAAAACAGAATCACTCAGGCATTGCTGGTGGGAATATAAGCTGATATATTCACTCCAGAATATAGTGTGATGGTTTCTTTTAAAATAAAAAGAAAAATGGACTTAACATACAATCCAAGAATCATACTCCTAGGAATTTATCCTAGACAAATACTTATTTTCACACAGAAAGTTATAAACAAATGTTCATAGCAGGTGTATTCATAATAGCCAAAACCATAAACTACAAAAATGTCCCTTAATGGAAGAATGATTAAGTAAACTGTGATATATTCATACTGTGGAATACTACCCAGTAATAAAAATGAAGAACTATTAATACGTGCAACATCTTGCATAAACATCAAAAGTGATGCTGAGGGAAAAAGACAATCCCCTAAGGACAAATGCATAAAGAGCATTTGTGAAATAAGATCTTATAGAGCTAGAGAACAAAGGTATGGCTGCCAGGGCTTATGGGTGGGGCTGGGATGGGGTGGGAGGTCTGGCTCTAGGAGGAAGCAAGGCGGCAAAGAAGTCTTGTGATGGTGCAACAGCTAAGTGTCTTGACTGTGGTGGTTACACAAAGCTACACCTTAGATCACACTGCATAGAACCACACACACATGTGTGCACACACATGTACAAGTGGGGGTGCTTGTTGCTGGTGAAATCTTAATAAGTTGCAAGGCTTTCACTAATGTCAATACAACAAAAATCCAATCTTTCTTCCCTAAAAACCTTGTTTTTGTTCAATTCCCTCAGAAAGACTCCAAAAAGAGAATAATGGTACTAATTCGTCAGCATAACAAACACTCCCTGCATCCCTCTCACTTCCTGAGTTTCTTCATCACATTGTTGCTCCCTATCTTGTCTTTTGTTTCTTTCTTTTTTCTTTTTTAGAGACAGAGTCTCGCTTTGTCACCCTCAGTGGAGTGCTATGGCATCACAGCTCATAGCAACTTCTAGTTCTTGGGCTTAGGCGATTCTCTTGCCTCAGCCTACTGAGTGGCTGAGACTACAGGTGCCCGCCACAACATCTGGCTACCTACCCTGTCTTTTTTTTTTTTTTTTTTTTGAACTAAAGCCCTGAAACTAGAACACACAAACAGAAAACCTCTCCTTCCTTTCCTCTTACCCTCCTCCCCACAACTCCACCTCTCCTGCCTCTCCCAGGTACTACTGTTCCTTTTGTTCCCACAGCCCCACCAATCTCTGAATTGTCTCTTTACTATGTGGATCATTTAAGTCTCTTTTGGATTATTTTGTAATAATTTACCTCCTCACCTATCATTAGTAGTGGTATAAAAACCTTCCAGAACATGCAAATGCAAAGCTCCTGGGGGAAAGAGAAGGATTTGAATATTGACAAGTCAATATTGTTCACCCTCTTTATTGTCAAGTGCGGATAATAATGCCCACCGCACTTACACGGCTACTTTGAGTATTGAACAAGATACATGTACAACACTTCCTAGAGTGCTCGGCACACAGTAGGTGTTCAAGCAATGTCAGTGACTAGTAACAGGAAGAAATTGGCATATAAACGTGAGTGGTTTTGCTGTTCTGGAATTTAACAATCCACATACATTTATTAAGCATTAATACATTCTTAATCCTTTGCTAGTAGTATGAAATAGCCAAAAGGATAAAGGATAGCACAAAAATTGAAAAGATGTTTAATATCATTAGTTATTAGGAAAATGCAAATTCAAACCACACAGTGTGATACAACTACATACTCGATACAATTATTAAGATGCTGAGTGATTGGAGATTTCATTCATTGCTAGTCCAAATGCAGAATGCTAGAGCCACTATGAAAACTGCGTGGCAGCCTCCCATAAATTTCAACGTTTACTTACCACACAACCCAGCAATCCCACTTCTAGGCATTTATCCAAGTAAAATAAAAAGTTATGTTCAAACAAAAACTTGTATGAGAATGTTTATAGCAGCTTTATTGTCCCACGTTGGAAATCACCCAAATGTTCTCCAACTGGTAAATGCATAAACATACCAGGTATGTGCACACAAGGAATCACTCCTTCAGAATACAAGGGAACGTGCTGCTGACATGCCCGTGAATGATTACAAATGCCCTGTGCTAAGGGAAAGAATCCAGATGTAAACGCCTAAGTACCGTGTGGTTCTGCAGAGGAAAAAACTACTGAGACAGAAAACAGATCAAGTCCTGAGTAGGTACAGGTGGGTGGAAGTCACAGGGAAGCATTTGGGGTGGTGGAACCAACCATTCTAGTGACACTGTCATTGTAATGTTGGTGACACAACTGTACTAAGTTCTTCAAACTCATAGAAATGTACGCTAAATGGGGAGAATTTTATCGTATGAAAAATTCACTTCAATTTAAAAAGAAGAAGAAAAAAAAAAATGGAGCCCAGAAGTAAATGGCTCCGATCTGTTCCACTGGGTGCCTTCAGATATAGCATAGAGATAAGAGAATCACACATACTGAAATATGTGTATTTTTGTTGCTGAATTATGAGGTTTAGGGGTAGGTATAGCATAAATAAAATTTAAAGGGGTAACTTATTAATGTGGGAAGATTCAGTGTCAAATGTCACATAATAGGAAGGTCTGAGCAGAGGGAACTGACAGGGAAGTTTTGCCTGAAGGAATGCAAATAAAAAGTACTGAGCAGGGAAGAAGTGTCTCACTTGCCCAGAATAGAGCTTGCTGTTGAGGGTAGTCAGAAAATGATATGATAAAGAGGATACAGCCAGATTGTGGAAGGTCTTACATTTCCAGTACAGCCTGTAAGAGGATTAAATACTTTTCATAACATAATTAAGTTTTTGAATGGGAAGTTATCATACAAAGCAGTATTTTCAGATGATTATTCTGGAAGTAGTGTGCCCTCTGTAAAAAGGGAGAAAGTGACAGTCTGACACAACAGGAAAGGGACATCAGTACCGAATTTATGTTGCAGAACCTCGATCCCTGGAATGACTGATAGCTTTTGAATTGACATCCTAGCTGATTGTCCTTTGTTAAAACAGAACCTTTCCACCTTTAGCAAGAGGGAAGCATAGCTTCCTGTGGCCATTGATTTCCATAGCTCTGGGCGTGAGACATCATATCCATACATAGAAAAATGGCTGTTCCAGGGCTGTTTTCTTTTAGGCCTGTGGGAACAGCAGCTGTCTGGATCGCCACATGCCCCAGTCCTTCCTGATCTCATAAATGATAAACACTCAGAAAACCTACAGAACAGTGCTTTCCTGTTCCAGAGTTCCAACACATTCTGCCCCTTCTGTGAGATCACTAAAGGAAGAGGGTCCCTCTCAGCCCTGTAAGCTTCCCCGTGAATATGGGAGAAGATAATTTTAGATTCATATTTTGGTAACTATTTGTCCTCATGAAGGCTTCAGCTCTCTCTTCTACAGTTTTAGTTAATAGTCTTTATTCAGGAAGATGTTGTAGTTAAATGGCTAAACCACGGGAACTAGGGTTTCTTTTCGAATACCATATGTGGCCCTAGAGAATATATTCATTATCCAGTGCTATAAAATTCTACTCAGAATTCTTACTGGGACTAAGCAGTCTTAATTGTATTTTAGGTTATCATTTAAATATCCCGTAGCTGTTCAAAGCGAGGATGTCAAGATCAACATTCAGAGACATTGATGTTAAAGTAGGTATAGCCCTGAGACTTCCAGAAATCTCTTAATTAATCCTGGGATGTGCTGAATTAAGAGAATGTCAAATGTCTTGCTGAATGGCAAATAGATGAACCCTACAACAGCTCTGCGTAACAATGAGGCTAATATCAAATGCCCTTCATGGGAGAGTCCTAGAGGCCTTTACAAATGGCATAGCATTAATCTGAACATCACTCCAGAGAAGCATCAAATTAATTTCCACTTCAGAAATGGAACCTCTGAGAAAGAAGCATGTCCAGGACCACAACTAAACCTACTTTTTAGCATACTTAAGGCCAGTTCTAACAAGCCATCTGTTCTGACAGCTAATTTTAGGCCCTGGGGTAAAAGAGAGCATGAAGATGTCAAAAATGTGAAACCATATTTAGTCCACATTTTTTGAACACATTTAGATATGAAATCAAATCATATAGGAGAGCAGCTCGCAATTAGCAACATTTAGGAAACAGTATGGTCAGTGCTATGACAAAGTGTCATTGAGAAAGGACGGGAATAAATGCATGCGAGGCATCAGAGCATCCAAGAAGAGTTCGTAGAGGGAGTGATGCTTAAGCTGAGCTTTGAAGGATTGCAGGGGTTATCTTCAAGCAGAAGGCATGAAAATGGATTCTAGAAAAGAGAATTCGCATATACAAAGCATGAAGCATTGCAGTTGCTAATATCTGGAGTAGTCTGTGTGGTTTTGTTTAAGGAAGGTGGAAAGCAGAGAATGAATTATAGTAGGATTTATGTGCTAAGTTGAGGAGCTGACAATGTATCCCATATGCTAGCAAAGGGACAGCTAGCAATGGTCCCTGCACAGTGTCATAGGAGATCCACTGCTCTGTCAACATTACGTTACCAATGGAGAGCTGTAAATGCAACTCTGTTGGGGCTCTTGCAGAGAGCTCCAACACACAGGAACAATATCTACTCCCAAATTCTACCTAAAATTCATGTTTGGGCTGGGTGTGGTGGCTCACGCCTGTCATCCTAGCACTCTGGGAGGCTGATGCGGTGGATTGTTTGAGTTTAGGAGTTCTAGTCCAGCCTGAGCAAGAGCGAGACTCCATCTCTACAAAAATAGAAAAACTAGCTGAGCATTGTGACAGACACCTATAGTCCCAGCCACTCAGGAGGCTGAGGCAAGAGGATTGCTCAAGTCCAGGAGCTTGAAGTTTCTGTGAGCTGTGATGCCACAGCACTCTAAGGCAACAGAGTGAGACTCTGCCTCACAAAAATAAAATAAAATGGAGTAAAATTGATGTTTGTATGTGCTTTGAAAGATGGCAGATGGTTACTTTGCCCAGGAATAAGAGGAAAATTTGATGTATAACCCATCTCTGCCATGGAGTTTGGTGACAGGAGAGATTTGTCAGGCATAGTATGATAAGAGAAAAGTAAGAGATTTCAAAGAAAATATACACAGAACTAAGTAATTAGTTAGACATAGGAGATAAAGAAACAAAATGAACAACTGAAATTTTAACTCTAAATCACTGAGATTTTTGGTCTCACCCACTGATTTGTAAAGATAAAAACAAGAAAATAAGAAGAACACCTCCATAGTAAAGGTGAATAGTTCACCTCAACATGTGGTGTGTGGAGATGGAAATGCGATTGCCAGCACCAAGAGGGGTTTGTCTCATCACCAACTGACACTCCATCCCTATGCCTGAGAAAGATCTGCTTTGGTTATTTTTCCTGGTCTGACTTGTTGGCCCTCAGGGCTCTGGGTAGAGGGGTTGCCACAGGATGTAGTGGTTACATAACCCCTACTAAGTCCCATCTTTCCACCAGGGAGAAGTTGTATGAGGACCATTCTACTTTCAAATGGTCTTTATTCTTGTTGAGACATATTTTGGACCATATCTTACATTACACTTCAAGATGTCTGGTTTGGAAATAGGTTTGAGAGGCCAGATGCAGTGGGTTACACCTGCAGTCCTAATACTCTGGGAGGCTGATGTGGGTGGATTGCTTGAGCTCAGAAGTTTGAGACCAGCCTGAGCAAGAAGGAGATCACATCTCTACTAAAGAAATAGGAAATCTAGCCAGATATCATGGTGGGCACTTGTAGTGGCTAAGGCGAGACGATCTGTTGACCCCAACAGACTGAGATTGCTTTGAGCTATGATGATGCCAGGGAACCCTACCCAGGGCCCAGGGTGACACAGTGATACAGTCCCAAAAATCAAAGAGAACAGAAGGGAAGGGAAGGGAAGGGAAGGGAAGAGAAGAGAAAGGTTTGTGGTTATAATGGATTGAGAAAAGCTACCCCATTTATTATCAGAAAGGCATATGGGATCAAGACCCTCACTGCTAGAAATGGATATAAACTTTTTAAAATAATGTCATTGATGCTGCTGGTATTATTGTCACAAATGCTGTGAGGACAGCCATGGTGAGTTCAGACTCACAGCTTGTTGGGCGGTGTCAATTGAGGAGTGTCATCTGCCCAAGTCAAATTTAGCTGGAAATGAACCACTGCAATTCCAGAAAATCAGAATAAGGTTGGAGAATTGCAGTGAGGAAAGGCAGGCAGGTTTGGACAAATATATTTGGGGAAAAACCATCCCAGAATGATCTGATGGTCTCCTGGAACTAGTTCTCGGTTTCAAACTCTCCTTCCCCTGGATGAGGAAACAGGTGCAAACAGAAGCAGTAACAAGCTCATGTTCACACAGGTGGTTAGAGGGAGCTGGACCCAAATCCCACAAGTACTGAGACCCTCCTGGAACTCTTTCTATAGTGTAATGAAAGTACACCACAACTGCTAGGCTCTGAATATTTTAGTTTGACAGAAAAATGATTTTAGACATTGAGGGTTAAAAAAAGTTAGGTCTTGTGACCAGAATGAAAATTTCTGAAATGTGTTCTGTGTTAAGATGAATACGCCAAGTCTGTTTAATTGAGGGAATTTATAACTTCTGTTAATGAATATTCTATATGTTCATAATTAAAAGGTAGGATTAGTATATAATCTCTGATTCTGATAAAAAGAGTATTTACAATAGTCTCAAATAGGAAACCAAATTCAGTGTGGATTAGTGGGAATTAAGAAAGAAGCTGAGAGAAGACAAATTTCCCACCTGATTTCCACAGACTGCTCTGTTTGGATATGTAATTTAACAAGACAGACTCACGGGAAAGTCATCCAGTGAACTTCTAAAAAAAAAAAACTGCAATCCTTCTTAACTGATGACTTATTTTTATGGGCTGTATTCGCACAGTTGCGTGATACTTACGAGTCACATGATAAATTCACCGGCCACAGTTACCACGAATTGCCGGCAGCAGGACAGATTCCTTCACCCGGAAACACACAACTAAGGGGAGCATTTTCCTTGTGTTTACACTTAACACTAGGGTCATTTTACAAGTCATTGGACCTAAACACTAGGGCCATTTGCAAGGGCAGGAAATATCTGGCTACGATGGTCCAACATATAACATGTCTAAGCTTAAATGAAAGGAGCCTGACATGTTGAAAGCTCACTGGCAAGATGCTTCTCTATGGAGTGACTGAGGAGAAATACAGGAGGTCCAGAAGGAACCCTCGCAACAGTGTAGAAGCTTTTTAAAAGAATTAAATGATTTTTCCCACATGAGGATCGCGGAGGAGTGAGCTAAGTACCATTCGTCCTCTTAACTTCAGATTTCACAGTAGACACATAACCGCCTTCCCCAGTTTGCACCCCTCTCCAGAATTAGTCCACGACAGGGAATCGCTCAGAAGCATGTGCTAATACAACAGAAGACCCAGCAGGCCAGAGGATGACTAATAGTCATGAGGAAACATGAAATGGTTCTAAGGAGTTTAGGGACCATTCCCTTCTCGCAAGCAAAATACTGAGCACCAGCCCCACACTATTCTTATTTCAGCTTTTCATTTCGACGCTGGCGCTTTCTTCTGTACAGCGCTGTGGGAGCAACTGTGTTTCCCATAAAGCGACAGCAAGCTTCTGCATTTCAATCACTTTACCTCTGCTTTCATTTCTTTCTGACATTTCTTCCATTTAGCACTAATACTGCGACTCAATTCTTCAATCTTTTAGGTGTCAGTTTTGTAGCTTTTAAACTTCTTGCCCTCGGAGAATAGAAGTGACAAACGATAAGAACAAATTCTGGGGGTGAATTTGAAATGAGTA
This sequence comes from Nycticebus coucang, assembly GCF_027406575.1. Lineage (NCBI taxonomy): Eukaryota > Metazoa > Chordata > Mammalia > Primates > Lorisidae > Nycticebus > Nycticebus coucang. The sequence goes on along the minus strand of NC_069790.1, from coordinate 117,882,041 downwards.
AGTGTAAAAATCAGTTTAATAAAGTACAATGCTGTTGTTATAACCACGAGTCTAGCAGCCTGATACAGTTATACTCACCGGGATCTCGGTGTACGGGTGTGACTATGGACCCCAGTGGGAATGGCAATACTGGAGTTGGGCAATACTGGACCCAAGTTTTATTTTACTAAATTGTAATAACGCACAATTATCCCTGGGGAGTTTTTATGAGTCATTTAAATTTATTATACATTTTATCATCATATCCTTACTGATACCATCACCTAATTTAGATATGTGTATTTATGTTTTACGCACAACTAGGAAATTGAAAGAAAAAGCCTTTATTGTAAGAGAAAAATGTAAGCTCCACTTAACACTTGGCAAGATTCTAATCATTATCAACACAGAGTGAGAAGCAAAGAAAGGCCGTGAATAAAGCAGGAAAATAGAGTAATATATTTTTCAATCTATATGTGTCAAAACTTGAAAAGCCTTTGAGAATAGTGGGTGAGTAAACCTTAAAAATATTATCCTAGGTCAAAGGAGCTGGACACAAAAGGGACCACATAGTATATGATTTTATTTATATGAACTAATCAGAATAGGTCAATTCAGGGAGGTAGAACTCAGATTAGGATACCTGGGGGTGGGGAACAACTGCTTGATGAGTGCAGGGTCACCTGTTGGGTGATAAAAATGTTTGGAACTAGATAGCAGCTGCTGTATACGAATTCACTGAATATCACCGAACCGTTCATTTCAAAACTGTTCACTTTTTTTTATTATGTGACTTAATTTAGTCATTCAATTAAAAAAATAAAACTAAAAGGGAAAACTCATAACTTTTTTTGAATACTAAAGCCTAGAAAACTGTATTTACCAAAAAAAAAAAAAAGAAAAAAAAAAAGAAAAAAATTTAGAATTTTTGTGGGGAGAAAGCATAAACTTTGCTCCGTTTGGCTTGTTAAGGTACCCTGGACAAATCTCTTTTATGAGCTCTTTTATCCATCATGCTTTAGTTTTAAAAATTAAGTTATAAGCAATCGTTAAGGACACTGCTACTCTTTTCTCTTTCATATGTGTTAATGTTTCTACATCGTCAAATTTATTGAGTTCTTTTAGCTCCATTGGCCAATCTTTGCTCTACAATGTCTGGCTTCTGCTTCCTGCTTGGAAATCCTTTTCTTACTCTATTGCTTGATAAGTTTGTTGTTGATTTTTTTGTCCTCTAAAGTTTTCGTTTTTCTTATTTATTTCTTTGATGTACCAATTACATTAGTTAGTATCTTTAATAATGTGCCTTGATGGCTTGTCATTCGTTTTTATAGGGACTTAACTAATGAAATATGGTAGTAAGTTGAGAAGCTTCGGGGTAAATTGGGCAAGAGTAAAGAGAAAAGAATACACATACTGTTTTTTCATCTTTAGTAGAAAGTTGGTAACATAATGAATTTAAAAATGAATCAATTACTGATGTTTACGTATGTTATGTAATGGTATAAAGGTAGTGGCACGTTGGAACCATGCGCTCCCTCACTTTCAAACTGGTTCACAGGAGATAATTTCATTATTAAAATTCTGATTTTTGGTCTGTGTATATAAAGAGCTTAGAAATCTTCACTCCATCCTAACAACAAGTAAAAATCTGAACAACTCTACTGAGTTCATCAGACAAGCGAGGTCACAGGGCAAATCAAAGGGCAAAATTGGAGAGATAGACAAGGGGACACAGAAAATCACACTTACTCTACTAGAAATTTATAAGCATAAACTTTAAGGGCCAGGACCAGCATCAGAAACCATAACCTGTAACTGATGAATTCCTAGACGTTCAGTGTAGACAATCCTGAAGGATAGAAACTCTAGGTAGATCCAGTTATGGGGAGGGGGGAGAGGGCAGTTCTCATATTTCTGGAGTTTTCTCTCTAAAAGTTCTCCTAGGTTCTCACAATGAATAATGGAGAAAAACTGTCTCATTGTTCCAGTAGAAAGAGAAAAAAAGTTACCCTTCCGAAATACAGCAGAGCATTCTGTTCTTGACAAGGCCTGACAACAGGGGAAACTATTTTGCATTGTCTAATCTTCTAAGATATATCAGAGACTAACCCCTCTAGAGGAAGGTAAATACATAACTACAGCCATCCTGTCCCACCCATGGGGACTTGTGAACTTCACAGTCCAGCCACACAGGGTCACTGAAAGACTGAGGTTTAATCAGATGTTTCCCTTCTCCCCACACCTTACCACTACATTACTAAAGGCTTACATGTGAATTTATTTACATAGAAGAAAATCTAGATGATCCTTGGTTTGGCAATTACTCTTTAGATATAACACAGAAGGCACGATTTATGAAAAAAAAATCATGAGTTAGACTTTATTAAAATTAATAACTTCTGCTCTGTGAAAGACAATGTGAAGAGAATAAAATGATAAGCTACAGACTGTGAGAAAATATTTGTAAAGTATATATCAGATAGAGGAGTCTCATCCAAAATACAAAAGAAACCCACCCCACACTCTTAAAACTTAATAATAACAAAACAGCCCTGTTTAAAAAATGGGCCAAAGGCCTTAACAGATACTTCACCAAAGACAACGGACAGATAAAAGGTAAATGGAAAGATTTTTCTCATGGTATGTCATCAGGGAAATTCCAACTAAAACGAAAATTATGCACACACACCCCTATTAGAACGGTCAAAGTCTAGAACACCGATAACACCAAATGCTGCTGGGAATGTGCAGGGGGCACCAGGAATCCCGTTAACTGGTGGTGGAAACTCAAAGTGGCTCGGCCACTTTGGAAGATATTTGGTCAGACTCTCCCAGACCTGAACACACTCTTACCATCAGATACAGCGATCGTGTCACTCTGAATTTACCCAAAGGAGCTGAAAGTTTATGTTCACACAAAAACCTGCACAGGGATTTTTACCGTAGTTTTAGTCACAATTTCTAGGGGAAGAAATTTAGAAATTTACCTTCAGTGGGTAAATGGAATAACAAGCTGTGGTTAATCCCGACAATGGCACATTATTCAGTGTTAAAATGACACAAGCTATTAAGCCATGAAAAGATAGCAAGGACATTTACACACATGTCACTACAAGGAAGAAGCCAAACTGAGAAGGCCAACAGTGCACTAGTCAACTAGATGACATTCTCAAAAAGGCGAATCCATGCAGACAGTGTAAATGTTATTTGTTGCCAGGGACAGAGGAGAGGAAAAATGAAAAGGCAGAGCGCAGAGGCTTTTTAGGGCAGTGAACCCATTCTGTGTGACACCGCGATGGCAGATACACATCATCACACACTTGTCAAAAACCATAGAATGCACAGGACCAAGAGTGAATCGCAGACACAGACTCGGGTTGATGATGACATGTGATGACATGTCAGTGCAGGTTTATTGACCGACAAAAGTCACTGCCCTGGTGGGGGTTGTTTCCAGCAGGGCATCTGTGTATGTGCGGGAATAGGGGTATGTGGGAACTGTATTTTCCGCTCAAGTTTGTACCTAAAATAAATCTGTGAACAAGTATGAAAGAAAAACATTAAGTATGTGAATTTACAATTAATTAAGTCAGATCAAAACTGATGCATTAAGTACTCAAGGAAAGTTGTAACTTCTGAGTCATTTTACTATTACCTACATCCTTGAGGTTCAAGTGTACAGAGGGGACACTGTCCAGTTGTACACCGCTGCTCCCACCTGTTCCCTTCTCTGTGAGCATAGGATGAAACGTCCAAATAAGCCACCTTGGGAATATTTATACTATATTTATACTACAAATTGAGGTTTGATTTGCTGCTCTTCTGATTGTCAAGAAAGTAACGAAGAAAATGTTAACACCGCAGATTAAACTTAAAAGTGTGTGTGTCGGTGGACATCACACGCTGCACGGCACGCTAAATCAACCAAACATTCTTCTAGGATTCAACACCTGTTATATCGCTAAGCAAACAATCCACCCACGTTATTAATAAATGAGTGAAGTCCTGAAATTCACTTTCACTGTTTTCCTTTTGTTTTACTCATTAACATAAACAAAAAATATCAACCCACGTTCATTCTGGAACTGGACCTGGCAAGCCAGTTGTGAGCACACTGTAATATGAAGGTAACTGCGAGAATTTTTAAAATAAGAATATAACCAACAAAATTCTGAGGCAGAGTATAGTAAGTAACAATTACATTACACATACATACGTTTATAAATGCAAAAATTACATTGCAAATATAATTTAATTTTCCTGTGTCTGGAATGGAAGATGTCTTAAATGACCCAGTTTAAGCTGGCTATAGTTCAAAGTAGATGATTGGTTATATTATTGAAATGTATGATGACGGAAGAAACTAAAGGTTATTAAATAATTCCAGTTCATTAAAAGAAAATCATATACACATGGAAAATCTTCACCCTGACAGAGGCCTTTCCTGACTCCCAACGCTGTCTCCCAACCCAATAGCCCAGAATTTATTTGGTTTCCTTCCTCTACATTTTCATCTTGTTCTGTAATTTTCCTTTCTGATAGATTAAAATTTAGTTTTGTGATTATCTGATGAATATCTGTTATTTTTTGATTATTTTATAACCTTGGTGTAGCAAGGGCATATGTCTGATTTTGGTCACCGTTGTCACAAATACCAGGAACACTCCCTGAATCATAGCAGCTGTTCGGTAATGATGTATTGATGTCATCATGAGTGACCAGCTCCTGCCTTCAAAGATCTCACACAAGTAGAAAGAAGGCTACACATGAATGCAATAAAGTGAAAGCAGCCTGTTTAGTTTTAAAGAAGTGGCAAAAAGATTAGTGCATTTTGCCTAAGGGAAGTCTTCATAAGGGAGGTGTCATCTGAACTGTATCCTGAAATATTGGGTAGTTTGCCCAACAGATGAGGAAGACAGTCAATTCTGGAGAAAAAGAACTGCTAGTCGAGACAGAGAAGGTCAGTGAAACCGAGTCCACAAAGCAGAGAAAAGCGCTGACCACACTGAGGATCTGGAATTTATCCAGCTACATTTTGGGGAAATGGTACAGTAGGCTTTGTTTTGCAGCACCCTCTGGGGACAGGAAGAAAGAGAGGAAAAAAATGGGAAGGAGAGTGAGGTAGACGTGCTGTGTACCCACTGCTCCTGTCCTTTGGTTCCTAACGCTGTACAACCCAGCGCGAGAAGACAATGGCGTAATGTGCATCAGTCGGGAGGCTGGTCTAAAGGTGAAATGAAAGGGGTGGGCCAGTTATCATGGCCAAATCCAGCTGTTCCCAATGGTATTATCTTCTCCTCCAACTTGAAATTTGTTTTTTAATCTTTCCATGAATATTCCCAAATTCACATCCTGACTCTAGGAAGCTTGCTTTCTTCAACTTTAATCACGTTTCCTATGAATACGAAATTTTCACAACATATAAGCTCTTTGTGTGTTTTTAATTTCTTTTGTGATCACCGACAGAACACAATGAGATGTACAGCCTGGAGTAGTTTGGGGAAAAGTTTTGATCACTGTCTGTAATAATGCAATAACAAATGAAGGTTAAAATAGGTCACTAAGATGAGCAGAAACAGGATAAATGTGTAAAGAGAAAAACACATGAAAGGCAGAGAAAAAAGACAATAGGATGCTAGGACACTTTCACCATTGATACCAGAGGTAGATCAAAGTAATCATGGATACTCTGCTGTCGGAGAATAAAAAATGAGTGCTCTGTCACACTTCAGAAATAACATTATGTTTGATTCCAGTTCTGCTTGTCTCGCTCCCCTTCCCAAGGGTTGAATAAGACCCATAAACTTGGAATTACGCATCCTGTGATGGAAAATTAAATAAAGGGATTGTTTCTGACAACACCCCCAGCACTGTGCATCTTGAGTGTCCCTTGATAAGTCTTTTATTTTTGAAGAAAATCATTAAAACCTGAAAAGACTGAGATGTTTGAAGAAGGGAATTCACAGGTGAGTAGCATGTGGTTAAGTTAGGGGATGCTATTATCTACAACGGTTACAACAGTTGCACCAACTGGGCCAGAGCAACTCCCAGAGCGTATATAGTCTTTCAAAAATTCTTGTGAGGTCGCCCTGCTCTCTGAAGCACAGAATAACCACAGAGGTTCATGTGGTCTCCATCATTCCCTCCAAAATTCCTGTGCAGATGGGCACCAGGCTCCCAGGTATCCTTCACTCCCTCAGTCTTAGACTAGCAATTTTGTTCTTTTCTCTCCCATTCTCATCTTTAGGCAAAAAATAATGCTAAGGAAGAGGCTGCTTCCAGGCAAACAGAATCTAAGCAGCACAAACATGGTCAGTTACGGTTTGCAACCTGGGATCTGTGGTGGGGATGGAGCTGTCACACTCAAGGGAAAGGCAAACCTGTGAGCTGGGAGGCTTCAGTGTGGGGGGAATGAATAGGGCAGCCGTGCAGAGTTAGCAGAGTTCTCTGATTTAGAAAGTACCCTAGCCATGTGTTCATTTTTAGAGGTTTGGTTGTTTTGTGTTTCTTCTATCTGTATTTTTTTTTTATAGCTTTGCTTTTTAAACCTAGATTGCCTTTTTAAACTTTAGAGATTCTAGTCTTTAATTATTGGTCTCGCTTTCACAATTCCTCTCACTTATCTGTCTTCAGAAAAATCCGATGATAAAAATAGCCCTTGTAAGAATTTTTTTTTTTTTTTTTTTTTTTTATTGTTGGGGATTCATTGAGGGTACAATAAGCCAGTTACACTGATTACAATTGTTAGGTAAAGTCCCTCTTGCAATCATGTCTTGCCCCCATAAAGTGTGACACACACTAAGGCCCCACCCCCCTCCCTCCATCCCTCTTTCTGCTTCCCCCCCATGACCTTAATTGTCATTAATTGTCCTCATATCAAGATTGAGTACATAGGATTCATGCTTCTCCATTCTTGTGATGCTTTACTAAGAATAATGTCTTCCACTTCCATCCAGGTTAATACGAAGGATGTAAAGTCTCCATTTTTTTTAATGGCTGAATAGTATTCCATGGTATACATATACCACAGCTTGTTAATCCATTCCTGGGTTGGTGGGCATTTAGGCTGTTTCCACATTTTGGCGATTGTAAATTGAGCTGCAATAAACAGTCTAGTACAAGTGTCCTTATGATAAAAGGATTTCTTTCCTTCTGGGTAGATGCCCAGTAATGGGATTGCAGGATCGAATGGGAGGTCTAGGTTGAGTGCTTTGAGGTTTCTCCATACTTCCTTCCAGAAAGGTTGTACTAGTTTGCAGTCCCACCAGCAATGTAAAAGTGTTCCCTTCTCTCCACATCCACGCCAGCATCTGCAGTTTTGAGATTTTGTGATATGGGCCATTCTCACTGGGGTTAGATGATATCTCAGGGATGTTTTGATTTGCATTTCTCTAATATATAGAGATGATGAACATTTTTTCATGTGTTTGTTAGCCATTCGTCTGTCGTCTTTAGAGAAAGTTCTATTCATGTCTCTTGCCCATTGATATAAGGGATTGTTGGCTTTTTTCATGTGGATTAATTTGAGTTCTCTATAGATCCTGGTTATCAAGCTTTTGTCTGATTGAAAATATGCAAATATCCTTTCCCATTGTGTGGGTTGTCTCTTTGCTTTGGTTATTGTCTCCTTAGCTGTACAGAAGCTTTTCAGTTTAATGAAGTCCCATTTGTTTATTTTTGTTGTTGTTGCAATTGCCATGGCAGTCCTCTTCATGAAGTCTTCCCCCAGGCCAATATCTTCCAGTGTTTTGCCTAAGCCCATGGCAAGATTTTTTTAAAAGATAAAATATTAAAAGGGAAAGAGATATAAAGAATTGTTGGTGGTAGGGGGTATGAATTTAGCACATTCTTTCATCCGGGAAACACAGCTGCTGTCAGTATGAACCACACACAGGCACTCAGAATGATTAAGATTTCCCAACAGGCTTGGCGCCTGTAGCACAGTGGTTATAGAACTGGCCACATACACTGAGGCTGGCGGATTCCAACCCAGCCTGGGCCAGCTAAACAACAATGGCAACTGCAACAACAACAACAACAAAATAGCCGGGCTTTGTGGTGGGTGCCCGTAGTTCACCATTCTCCATAAGAGAATTGCTTAAGCCCAAGAATTTGAGGTTGCTGTGAGTTGTGATGCCACAGCACTCTACCGAGGGCAACATCATGAGACTTTGTCTCCAAAAAAAATAAGATTTCCCAACATAAGGATGCCCTCCTTGATAAATGGGGCATAGCACAAACACATAAGGATGATTCTCAATGAAGAATGGAAAAAGCTATGTTGTGTAACATCTCCATACTCAGATATTCTCTTTTTAAATATGGGGGATACCACAGCAGAGCTGAGAATTCACTTTCTTAGAATCTGACTTCAGCACCAGAACTTATACCACACCGACTGTACCCCATACTCTGGCTTTCTTTCTGCCTTTACTCCCTTCTCTCTCACAATTACATTTCTTTACTTGCATACAACTTCCTGGCTCCTCGACTATGGTGTTGTACACAGTCGGAGAATCCCCATACAATGGCTAAATTATTCCTTCTACCTATGCCAAATATGGGCTCTAGAAAGATAATGATATGAAGAATGGTCTTCATGACCATGAAACTCATGCATATCTCTGCTGCCCTCTGGCCATCCTACTGCACACAGCCATCCTATCCATTCTCCCGCTCTCCGGGATGACTCTTGTGTAACTTTTCTTTCCTAAGCTTCTACTCTTTTTAATTTCACTTCCCACTAAGAAATCATAAGAATTAGAAAAAATATTCCAAAGCCTTCATCATAATATAATATTCATTAACAGTTTTGTGAATGAGGTCATGGGCTTTTTTTTAAATCACTTTGGATCAACTACCTTTGCTTTAACATATGGGAGCGACATCCATCTGGTGCTTCACATTCCACCATTAGGTACACAAAGTCATTTCTCTAGAAATTCTTCTTTCTTATACATCACCGTGTATTTTCCTCTCTACTAATTCAATCCAACAAAAGTAGTGCTATTTCACTCAACATTTTTCTTGATATATAATAGATGCACATATTTTTAGGGCTCACATGATAGGTAACTTGATACTTTCATTTAATGTGTAAAAATCAAATTAGGATAATTGGGATATCAATAGCCTTAAATATTTATCTTTTCTTTATTCTAAGGATGTGTGAATTATTCTCTTCTAGATATTGTGATAAGTACAATAGGTAAATATTAACTATAGACATCTTGCTGATCTGTTGAACATTAGGTCTTGCATTTTCTGTCTTAGCTGCATTATTTGTACTTACTAATCAACCTCTCTTTACAAATTACACATTTTTTACCCTTTCTCTAGCTACCATCACTTTCCCTCACTTTCCTGTTAAATAAAACTATGCGGCTTGCAATTCCTCTAGTCCTGGTGTTTTTCAAATCTACTCCACTCACATTTTATCATATAACTTCAACAGAAACATCCATTCTCCTTTCAGGACAACTTAAACTCTTTTGGTTTTCCTCTTACTTATGTGGCTGTTCCTTTCCAGTTTTTTTCTCATCTCTACAAACTATGAACCACAGATATTCTAGGACTCAGTATTTAAGCATCTTCCCTTTTCTATCTGCATTACTCTCTTAGTGCTCTTTTGGGGACCTTTTATTTAAATATCAGTTTCACAGTGACAAGACCCAAACATAGACGTCTAGTATGTAATTCTTCCTTTTGGGTAGTCCCAGTTAAGATCACCAATAGAGTAATGCAGATACAGAAAGAAAGATATTTAATTATAATGGGTACATATGAGTTGTTATCACTATAAAACTGGTATTTAAATGAAAGGTCCCAATAAGACCACCAAAAGATTAATGAACATAGAGAAAGAAAGATGTTTATTTTTTTATTTTTAACTATTATGGGTACGTCCTAGTTACATACCTTTATAGAGTATGTGATGATCATAGGCATGCAATATGAATTAATTAAATTTGGGTAATTGGGGTGTCCATCAACATAGGCATTTATCATTTCTTTGTGTTAGAAGGATTTTAAAGTATATCCTTGATTATAGTCACTTTGCTGTGATATCACATATTGTTCCTTCTATCTAATTATCTAACTATATTTTATACCGATTAGCAATCCTTGTTATATCTCCACTACCTCCTATCCTTCCCAGCCTCTAGTAACCATAATTCTACTGTCTGTCTCAATTGGATCAATTGTTTGTAATATTTACCTTCCACATGAGTGAGAATGTGCGAGATGTGCCTTTCTGTGCTTGGCTTATTTCACGTAACACACACAATGTTCTCTAGTTCCATCCATGCTGTTGCAAATGGAAGCCACATGATATTCCATGTATATACATACCACAATTTCTGTATCCAAAATCTACTGATGGACACTAGGTTGATTCCAACTCTTGGCTATTATGAATAATGCTGCAATACACATGGAAGTATAGATATCACATTGATTTACAAATTCCTCTCTTCTGGATGTATATCTGGATTTCTGGCTTATTTATTCTGATTTCAGTTTTCTGAGGAACATAAGACTGTTCTCCATGGTGGTTGCACTAATTTATATTCCCACCGACAGTATATGAGGAGCCCTCTTTTTCTACCTTCTTGCCAGCAATTGTTATTGCCTCTCTTTTTGATGAAAGTCATTTAATCTGGGGTGAGTTGACATCTTCCTGTAGTTTTGACTTGCATTTCTCTGATCACTAATGATGGTGAGATTTTTTCATATCTATTCAGATTCCTTGTCCAATTTTAAATCAGATTATTTCATTTTTTTCCTAATGAGTTGTTTTATTCTAGTTATCAATCCCCTGTCAGATGAGTAGTTCATAAATATTTTCTCCCATTCTGTGTGTTGTCTCTTCACTGTGTTGATCATTTCTTTAGATGTGCAGAGCTTTTTAGCTTGATGTGGTCTTATTAGTCCAATTTTGCTCTTGCTGCCTATACATTGGAGATATTACTCAAGAAGTCTTTGTGCATACCAAGTTCCTGAAGTGTTTCTCCAATGTTTTCTGAAAGACTTTCATTAAGATCTGAAATAAGGGGGCGGCCCCTGTGGCTCAGTCAGTAAGGCACTGGCCCCATATACCGAGGGTGGCGGGTTCAAACCCAGCCCCGGCCAAACTGCAACCAAAAAATAGCCGGGCGTTGTGGCAGGCGCCTGTAGTCCCAGCTACTCGGGAGGCTGAGGCAAGAGAATCGCTTAAGCCCAGGAGTTGGAGGTTGCTGTGAGCTGTGTGAGGCCACGGCACTCTACCGAGGGCCATAAAGTGAGATTCTGTCTCTACAAAAAAAAAAAACAAAAGATCTGAAATAAGACAGTAATGCCCGCTGTTCCCACTATTATACAACATGATACTGGAATTTCTAGCTAGAGCAATCAGATAAGAGAAATAAATAAAGAGAATCTGAATTGTAATGGAAGAAGTTAAATTATGTTTGTTTGCAGATCACACATACTTATATCTAGAGAAATGTAAAGATACCGTGAAAAAATCCTTTTAGACCTGACAAATTCAGTATAGTTGCAGGATACAAAATCAATATCCAAAACGGAATAACATTTCTATATTGCATTAAACAATTTGAAAAAGAGATTGAGAAGGCAATCCCATTTACAACAGCCACTAATAAAATAAAATACTGAAGAGTAAACTGAACCAAAGAAGTGAAAGATCTCTATAATGAAAAGTATAAAATATTGATGAAAGAAATTGAAGCGGACACAAAATTGAAAGTATATTCTATGCTCATGTATTGGAAGAATTAGTATTATTAAAATGTTCATACTACTCAAAGTAATCTACAGATTCAGTACAATTGCCTTCAAAATATCAATGAGATTCTTCATAGTAATAGGAAAAAAAATCTTAAAATTTATATGGAAACAGAAAATACTCAGAATAGCAAAAACTATTCTGAGAAAAAAGAACAAGATGGAAGGAATCTCATTACCTAACTTAAAATTATACTTCAGAGCTGTAGTAACCAAAACAGCATGGTACCAGCATAAAAACAGACACCTAGACCAATGGAATAGAATAGAGAACCCAGAAATAAATCCACACATTTTTAGTGAATTTATTTTCTACAAAGTTGCCAAGAACACACAGTGGGAAAAGGACAGTTGCTTCAATAAATGGTGCTTGGAAAACTGGATATCCATAGGCAGAAGGATGAAATTAGAGATCCTCATGTCTTGTCATGTATGAAAATCAAATTAAAATGGATTAAAGACTTAAATCTAAGACCTGAAACTATGAAGCTGTTGAAAGAAAACATTAGATATTTATTTTGAATCTCAAATTTAATGATTCTAAAACCACCTTCTCATATTTCCCCTCAAAGTTTTTTCTACGTTCTTTTGCATAGTAATGTCATCCTTGCTTATGTCAAATGAAATTGTGTTCAACTCATTCTTTCAGTTATATTTAATATCTAAACAATACAAAAGGTGAATCAGTTCAAACTTCAAAATAGATGTAGAATCTGTAATTCTCATGGCCTATATTATTATCCAAGTTCAAGATGTCATCATCTCTTCCTGAAAGAATCAACAGTCTCTTAACTGGTACCCTTGCTTATTTGTTTGTCTTTGTTTAGCAGCTAAAGTGAGCTCATGTTTTCTAAAAAAAACAAACAAAAAAAAGCAGCATTTCACTACCCAAATGCTACCAATGGCATGCCCTTACATTTGAAACAATGACCTTTAATTACACACAAGGCCAAATAAATGTGCTCCACCCCTTCTGATTACTCAACTTCTCATTCTGGCTTGTCAGGTGCTGGCCATATGGTCCTCTTTGCTCTTTGCCAGCCATGTTTCAGCATCAGGACATTTATATCTGCTAGTCCCAGAGCCTACTCCCACGTTGCTCTGGTGGAGCAAACTTGTACCAGACATCTTTATATTTGTGTGCTCATCTCCTTCAAATTTTTGTTCAAATTTTAATAACTCCAAACCTAATCCTGCATTTACTTTCTTCGTTCTTCGCTTTATTTTTTCTATAACAATATTACCATATGCCATGCTATAAAATTCTGTATGTATCCATGTATGTATGTGTATGTATGTATATGAGTATGTTTATTTCTATTTTTTTGTGTCTACCTCTATATAAGTTTTAAAAGGTGTTTTTTTAATCTGTTTTGTTCACTGCTTTATTTGATATGCCAAGAACACCTGTGAATGAGACACAGAATAAACAAGGAATACACTTGTTGAGTGAATAAAAGAATGAGGTAACTGTTGTTTAGATCTGGAACATATTTTATTTATGATTAAGAATGAGTACCTGGGAAGCCACAGAAAGAGAACAGAATCTCTCAAATATTTTAGATCATTTTTCCAAAAGAAGTCCATTCTGTTTCTTATGGAAACTCTTCCAATCATAACAAGGTGGCAAGAGTCATCATGCGCAGAATGAAAGTGATTTTTCAGAAAGGGATTAGGATGTAAAGAATATTCCTCAAACCAATTTTCCTCATGCAAGTGGTAAAAGAAAACAAAAGTCTCTATGCTCAAGTTCAGGAATGCTAATTTTTGTATTCAAATAGTTCTATTGTAAAGCATATGGCAAACAGACCCAGCGGGAAATTTTCTTGCTGCTGTGTTTGCTTTTATAGTTTCATACACTGGAGTTTAATGCAAGAGGAAATAGATTTTTGAGATGACAATGACAGGTGAAATAGGATGTGAAGAAATGATATTTCAGATCCTTATACGTCAACAATATAAACGGAGTCATATTTCAAAAATATCTTCCAACCAGTTCATACGTCTTGTGTGTTTTAAAGCAACATGAAGGGAAATGATCTACCTATCTATAAAACTGAGAATCCTCAGCAAGTAAGAGCCAAGGTGAATTAACCTGGTACCCATCCAAAAGTTTTGCCATTAGTTGTAACTTACAAGTTATAACTTCTAGTAGCGCCCATCAATAGCTAACTAAGCTATATTTTTTTCCCTCCTGTTAAAGCAGTATAGTAAACTCTGATTCGATGTAGTCATCACAAATGATGTAGTACTTAGGTAGAACGCTAGATTACGTACAATATCTAGATTACCAATGTCTTAAAACTTAGAGTAAGATATAGCTAGTACTTCAAATTTTCTGAACATATGTATTAATTTAGAAAATAATTAGGACTATGTGGTATTTCAGAGGCATCAATGATTATTTCATTAGAACTTGCAATAGAAATAGCAGAATTTTAGATAACAGGCTACTTATTGTACTGTCTATGAATAAATGAATGCTTATAAATTGTATATAACAGATGGGCTACTTACAGTACTGTCTATGAATAAGTTGGGAAATATTTCAGGATGTGGTTTAAAAGGGAATAAGTTGTATCCCTATAACATGTGTGTCAATACTGGAGAGTTCCTATTGGATCAAAGTTGTCCCATTGACCTTTGTAGGGATCTGAAAGTCAAGACATAAAGCACCATTTATATTTGAAAATAGCATTTCTTGAAAGTTTAAAGTTCCTTTTGGGGGCTTTAATATTTTTAGAAGAAGAAATTATTTTCTTCAATGTGCTTAAAATCCATGGTGATGAAACATTCTGACAATCTGTAAGTGAATCAGGAATGAACGTTAAACTTTGCTACGTTAACAACATACATGCTGATAAAGGCACAGAAGGGGCTAACAGTAAGTCTTGTAATCTGTTATTCTCAAATGGCAAACTTAGTTAGTATTTCAGAAAACAGCCTAATCTGTTGAAAATTTGTATCTGTCATGTTGTCTATAGACTGGTGATAGTTGAAATAGGGTAATCCCATTACTCCCAGTTTGAATAAAATCATAGCACAACAGACAGGATAAAAGCAGTTCTAAATTTTTTTCCAGAATTTCAAATTTTCATGATCTTTTTTAATCATCCACTGCTGAAGAAACTATTGAAGAATAAAAAAATATGTTTTTAGTTTATTTGTGCCTTTATACCCTGGATCTTGTTTACTCAGTCAAAATGGTCATAATTAGTCATTTATCAATACAAGTGCCTACTTTGGGCCACAGATTTTGGTCGCTGTAAAAAACAGCAAAGAAAAAGATGCTACATTTGATATTCTGTTTGCAGCGAGGACGGTATAGCAATGGATTCTGTAGCATTCTTCAATGGATTCTGTAGCATTCTTCAATGGATTCTGTAGCATTCTTCAATGGATTCTGTAGCATTCTTCAATGGATTCTGTAGCATTCTTGTGCTAATCGAATCGTCAAAACAAGCTTGAATGTATACATGCAAGTTGGAAATTTTTCCTTTTAATAATTACTGTGTATATATCTGATTGGTAGTTAGGAATATTTTTTTGTTTCTCAAGTTTTTATTCATTTGTTCAATCTGCTCTGAGAAAACTAAAAATAAATATAATATGGACAAGGTAACTGTTGCTGACACCAGTTTCTACATAAAGGCAGAATTAAACTGAATTTGATAACATACTGATTAAAATTAGAAAACAGTAGCCTCACACGGCAAGCCGGGTGATACTATATTTTCATTAAGTATGCTGTAAATGCTCACACAACCATTCTTCTTGGGTATTTCTTCATTGAATTTTGTTTACACACACAGTTCTGGTGATAAGCCATTTAAAGAACATGAAACTAGGTTGCAAAGGCTGCAGTTTCTATGTTCTTACCATTGTTTATAAATCACAATGGACATATTTCAAAGATTCATATTCTTACCTATTTAAATTGAGATTCAATTAATTACATTTGCCTCTCACACAAATGTTAGACAAATATATATAAGTGAACTGCACAAAGGTATCTTTTGTTACTTCGTTATGTTAATAAATGTCAAATCTTGGAAGAAAGATAATATTAAAAATGCTTCTGGCATTCTGGCCATTCAGTGTAATTTATTTTCAATATGGTGCTCAATCTTCTTCCATTTGAAATCCTGCCATCTTGCCAAAAAGGTAGATAATATTGCTGGCAGCATGGGGACTGAAGACCCCATTCTTGGCAGGAGAGGGCACCCCCAGAAAAAGGGAAAATAAAAAGTAAGCCAAGGGAGTCGGAACAAAGAAAAGTCAGCTGGTTTACCTTTAAACCAGCCATTGCTAAATTTCTTATCTGAATAAGTTTCCAGCCTTTCCTGAAACTCTGGCCTATTGAGGATACAGCTTGCACCAATACCCTGCTGAGTCTGTGAACACTCTGAGGAAAACAATAGCCATAGAAGAGACTGTGGCAAGACCTAGAAAAAGATACACCTTCTAGGTCATTTCCTGCCCATTAAACAAACGAAGCAGGTACTCATTGTGGAGGTTAGCATTTGCCTGGGACAGAGACCAAGGGAACAGCTGGAGCCCTGAGATACGGGCAGGAGGCTTACATCCCTTATCGCAGAGGAAAATCCTCTCTCCCACCAAGTCCTCAGAGGAGATTAACGCCAGTGGTGTTTTATTCTACAGTGAACTTGCAGAGTTTAACACCTCCCTAGGAATCTGTGAGTGACTCCAGACAGGAGGCTTCCCCCACACAAGGCTCAAGTTTCAAATTCCTCAAAACTGCTCAAATCCTTAAATGTAATAATAATAACAATAGGAGCTGATGTGCTCACTCAGAGAAACTGCTGGTGTCTTTGTTCCCTCCCTCAGCATACCACCTGGGCAAAGAGATGTGAATAAATGCCGAGTGGAAGAGAGACTTGGGGCCACTCACCAGAGCCCACAAACGGGTAGTGGTCCCCTGAGCTCCTACTTTTGAAAAATCATGTCTCTTTGTTTATCGTTGTTCCTAACTTTTCTTCAGTTGGTTGCATCAGTTCCACAAGTCTTAGCAGACCCAGCCCCCGGGGTGGGACCCCAACAAATATGATCATTAGAGTCCCTGTTAATGCCTCCATTGTGAGTGTGTAAATTCTTTAAAAGTTGTTTAACCATGATAGTTTCAAAGTTGCTTTTTTGTCTTCCAGGCTCAAGAAGATGCTTACTTCACTAAAACATAAAATAAAAATAAATAAATAAACCATAACTGGTTATAAGAATAATTCTAATATGCTTTTATGTGGTGCTTGCCATCAAATAGGCGTCTTTATGGGTATAATGCGGGACTGAAGATGTGAGAAATATGAATACCTTTCTACACTTTGCATAATGAGGCAATTAGTTGTTCTCCAAATCTCTAGATGATCAGCAATATTCCAGAAACATGTGCTTGGGTATGATGTGTGTGAGCTGTAAATGTAAGAGTCCCAATAATTGCTATAATTGCAGAGGGGCTCCCTGTCTCACCTAGCAATTATGCACTGGGTGTGTTGTAAGAGTTCTTGGTGTGGCTTATAGTTTGTGTGGCACAAAGTACTTTCAAACAAAGTTTGCAATTAATGACTGTAATGAATGCAACAACTACTTCCCCATACTTTAACATTAGTTCATGTCCTTTGTTATAAAGTATCACACACATGTAAATTTCACATAATTAGATGGGCTCATCAATCTGTTATTTTCCAATTACATAACAAAATAGTTGCTGAATGAGATTTATGGGTAAGGTGCTAGAAAATACATTTCAGGCCTTGGAAACTCTTATTTGCATATTCTAATTAGCAGTTTATTAATCTTAAATGCATAAGGAAATTAACTGCAGCTTAATCTCATAAAATTCATCACTGTAATCCTTTATTACATGGCTTTGATATACATTATTTTTTAGTAGTTTATGTACTAGAATAATAGTTAGAAGAAAGAAAATTCCATCGCCTTATTTCAATTATGTGTCTTTCCCCTCTGGCATACTCACCTATATTATGACAAAAATTTTTATAACTTCTTATAACCTTTGATTTCAATAAATTTAAAAAAATATTTTCTGTTTTAAAGTATTCTACTAATGTTTTCTATTTTCCTCTTTAGGCAATGTCCTGCTTTTCTCCCCATCTAGTGGAGTAGACCCCCTTATCCACTGGGAAAATTCTCCAAACTCCAGGGGATGCCTGAAACCAAGGGTATTACTGAGCCTTGTATATACTGTGCATTCCTATGATAAATTTTAACTTATGAATAAGTTATAGTAGGTCACAGATTATTAACAACAATAACTAATAACAAAATGAAACAATTATAACAATATGCTGCAATAAAATGTATGTGAATATGGTCTCTGTCTCTCTCAAAATGTAACATTTTAGGACCACATTTGACCACAGGTAACTGAAATCACAGAAAGTGAAACAGCAGCTAAGGAGCCATCATTGTGTCGAGAAAAGCAGATATAAGAGTAACTTTCTGTGAAGAAGACAGTTGTACAGATCATCAGGTGATAAATTTCACAAAGCAAATTATATCAGTTCATAAAACCTTAATTATTAAGTCTCTTCTGCATGCCAGAGGCTGGGTGTAATACACAGGTTAGAAGCTAAACTGGAGAAGCTCACTGCCCCGGAGAGTTCTAAAATGAGACCCTCTGGGAGGAGAAGTGTAATTTCTCCTGGTCCAAGCCCCAGCGGGTATGGGGGATGTGCTGCAGGCAGTTCTGGCCTGCTGTTAGGTTCCTTGTGCCCACTGAGTTTTACAGCAGAACTTCATTGAAGAATAGTATTCACTTAAGTATGAAAAGAAGGCACCATTTAGTCATACGAGGAAGAGGAACCTTCAAGTTGTTGAGAGATAGAAGAAAACTTCCTCATCTTCATTTTGCAATTTTTATTGGGAGCTTCCAAATCTTATCTATTTTTTATTAAACCCAAATGGAACAGATAAACACAACCAATGATAATTATAAATGCACTCTCTGCAATGTTATACACATAAAACTTGTCATGTTACACCTGTGAGTTTCTTTCATGATACAGAAATGAATTTTAAAAGAAATTGCGGACAAGAATATAATCACTTGTTAACCCAATATAATGGTATATATAAGAATATATTATTAATATTATAAGTATTATAATGTTAATTCAATTTTGTAGCCATTTATACACACACACATATATAAAAATTATGCGTTCACTGTATTCTAGCCTTATGAGTATGTTTATTCTACTAAAATGTCTTAACTGGTCACAGGAATACTTCTAATATGCTTTTATATCATCATATATTTTGTACATGTTATATTATTTATAATTATATATTATATATACCATATTTATTACTATTCATTGTATAATAAAAATAAATTAAAAATTATATATAAACAAGCAGACAGAGCAATGAAAAAAATGTCAGAATGACTGTACAACTTCTTTTCATGTCCATTTGCTTAAGTTTGCAAGGTCAATGGCTGATATTTAACAAATATTTCCTGTTATGGCTTCAACAGTTAAAATGCTGAAATATTTTATACAACTGCTAAACAGCTACTGCTTAATGTCCTTGATCTACACTGTAGTGACAGCCCTGGGTCTCCCCAAAGTCTCCACATCTCAGAAATAGCTGGGGCCCTAATATGTTGCTTTAGCTCTTAGGTCAGGTTTTCATTCTATATGGTCCATGCACATGACATATTGGTGGTTGAATATTTAAAATACCACATATATGTTCTGATATATAGTCATTGATTAAAACATCATCACCCAAAAAAACAGATGCTATTCCGATTGCTATAGTTGTGGTCCTTTAGAATCTCAATAGTTATAGTATAAACATGCATAGTAGCCCCTTTATTTTTAAGGAGCTATGATGAGATCAAGGTAGTCCCACATATCCCAAAACTTAATGATAGGAAAGTTTTCTCTCTATACCTCACATCACTACTTCCTTACAAAAGTGCTGCACATGGTCCCCTGAACTTGCCATGCACATTTGTTTCTGGTCTTTGTAGGTCTAGAACAATGTCTATATTGCCCATTGATCTTTTGAACTTGTACAAAGCAATTTAAACAAGATTTGAATGAAGACGCAGGTTACAGATCACAGTTTTAGGCAAGAAAGAGTAAGTGAAATTTAGAATTTGTAATCAATGGAATTAAAAAAAATGAACTAGGACATTCAGAGCTGACCAATTAGCACAGCTAAAAACACATCATTGAAACTTTCAATTTGGTTGATTTAACTCTAATGCTTTTTTGCAATCCTTATTTTAGCATTTGGGTTTATTTTTAATGTGTTCTATGTCTACAAATTATGATCTTGGCTTGAAACTAAAGACTTCTTAAATCACCTAAAGTAAATACACACATATATATACACACACAATTATATACATATAGGACTTCTTAAATCACCTAAAGTAAATATATACACACACACACATATATATGACTTCTTAAATTACCTAAAGTAAATATATATATATATACACACACACACATATACAAATAAAATCATTCCAAAGCAAAGCACAAGGTCATTGTTGAAGCAATGGGATCATATAGTTCCTTGAATAGGGTCAACCTGAGGGTACTTATAACATAGACTCAAACATTTTTTTTCTTTTGAGACAGAGCTTCAAGCTGTTACCCTGGGTTGAGTGCTGTGTCATCATAGCTCATAGAAACCTCTAACTCCTGGGCTTAAGCGATTCTCTTGCTTTAGCCTCCCAAGTAGCTGGAACTACAGGCACCTGCCACAATGCCCGGCTATTTTTTGGTTGTCATTGTAGTTGTCATTGTTGTTTGACAGGCCCAGGCTGGATTCGAACCACCAGCTCTGGTGGATGAGGCTGGTGCCTTAGCCACTTGAGCTACAGGCATCAAGCCAACTCAAACATTGTTATTGGCTCCTTAGTCCTAGACTAAGAGTTAGGAGCCAGAAAAAAAAAAAAAAAAAAGGCAAGAGACTAAGAATCCATATAATTAACAAGTTATTGCTTATTTTTATTAGTGAAAAAATAAAAATATGTTTACAATATGGTAATCTCTTGGGAAAACACCGTCCCTTTTCTCTGAGTCCTATTTTAATCTATTTCCTCAGTCTATTGTTCAATTATAGCTTTCAGGAAGACACCTCTAAAAACACTGTAGACAGTTTTTTCTTATTCTCTATTTATAATTTATTTGCTAGTGTCTTTGTGGAGAAAGCAAAACCAAGAAAAATCAAAACACAAGTATTCTTTGGATGACTGGCAGACTATTTCCTCGGAGTATGATGTTACAGAAATGGATGTTCCTGAACTAAAACCATAAAAGATCTTTATTATATTTCCAAAAACATTTGTTTCCTTAATTATGTTTCTTAGAGAGCTTTTCCCCTATATCTTTCAAATAATGGATCATACTGTAGGATGTCACCTTAAGTTACCATACCCATATATCACTCTGCTCTTTGCAGTGAAACTGATAAAAATGGATATGTCACCAGAGAAGGAATGACATACGTTTATTAAAATCAGACATACCACCGACTTCGTTTGAAAGTTTCTCTAAGGTAGGTTGTAAAGAAGTTTGAAATGTAATTTTCAAGCCTTTCTATGTAATTATGGCATAGCTCAATGTGTAGCACTGTTTGGCCCTATGGTTTTCCAAAGAAAAGATTCAAACTTCCATTACTTTCTCCATTAAGATCATTAAGCACAGCTCTAATTTAGCTCTTTTCTCAGTTCACTTACGCTTTGCGGATTGAATTCCTCCCTACCCCTACCTTTAAGTAGTAAAATATATGTGTTTTTAATTGCTCTTTAAATTTCATAAACCAAGATAACATATGGTTGTTTACAAAGATCTAATTAGCACATTTACCTAAATATGCTTTCATGGTTCTGAAGACATTAAAATTAAAATGCAAATTATAATGTGTATATGAGAACTAAGGGAGAACAATTTTAACCAAGCTGCCTTTAGGAAAACGATTCCCCTTTCTATGAACATGCAATTTTAGGGTGTGGATCTTGCCCGGATGAAAGACGGAAACTTTTCTACAACTTAGAAGTCTTCATTCTATAGTCACTTAAGAAAATATTAACAAAGCTGAGACCTTTAAAGATGTATTATTAAGATAGCAAATAATTAACCCAGAAATCCGGATTTTTTATTTTTTGATTTATGCCATGAAAGAAACTAATAACAAAGGGAGAAATCATCAAGAAGGATAAAGTTCAGTTATTAGTAAAACAACCCCAGCACAATTAATATTGGGGGAGATCAGCCCAAAAAGGCTTTCTGGAGAAGGTGCATCTTCACAGTACGTTCAATGCCAGCTAAGAACATGGGACCTGTACTGGGAAAGCATGTGGCAAGGCAAGGATGACTTTTAAACAGCTGAGTTTGAATAAGCTAAATTGAAGGTTCCTGTAACAAGTATAAAATTCTAAAACAACAGGATTCAGGGCATGTTAGAAATGAATCACTAATTTGGGTATAAAAATATAACTAGTTATCAAGTTTTGAAATACAAATGGATTATTTAAAAAGGCACAAAACTATATCTGTGCATTTATTAATTGTATTTACCGTGAAAGGTGATGAGGTTTGAAGAGGAGTGTGTGATCTTGAGCAAAAAGAATAAAGCTGGAAGGAACACACTATTGGACCTCAAAATACATTACAAGGCTACAGTAACCAAAACATCATGGTACCAGCATAAAAAATGACACATTGACTAGTGGAAAAGAACAGAGACCCTGAATATAATTTTTCCCATTTACAGCCAACTATTTTTGACAAAGATGTTAAGGCTACTCAATGGGGAAAAGGCAGTCTCTTCACTATATGGTTCTGGGAAAACTGGACAGGCAGACGAATTGAAATTAAACCTTTATTTCACACCATATATAAAAATCAACTTGAAATAGATTAAAGACTTAATGTAAGACCCCGGAACTATGGAACTACTATAAAAATACAGGAAAATAG
Organism: Nycticebus coucang; assembly: GCF_027406575.1. Classification (NCBI taxonomy): domain Eukaryota; kingdom Metazoa; phylum Chordata; class Mammalia; order Primates; family Lorisidae; genus Nycticebus; species Nycticebus coucang. The sequence goes on along the minus strand of NC_069790.1, from coordinate 117,859,290 downwards.
CTCTGTGACATTGATCTGGGCAATGATTTTCTTGATACGGCCTCAAAAGCACAGGCAATAAAAGCAAAAACAGACAAATGGAATTATATCAACAGAAAAAGCTTCTTCACAGCAAATGAAATAATTAACAGAGTGAAGAAAAATATTTTCAAATTATACATCTGATAAGGGGTTAATATCTAAAATATATAAGGAACTCAACTCAATCACAATAAAACAACCTAATCAAAAAATGAGCAAAGGATCTGAATAGACATTTCTCAAAAGAAGACATACAAATGGGTCAAAAGGTTCATGAAAAAATACTCAAACCACTGACAGAAAAATAGCAAAAAGAAAAAAAAAAGAAGAGAAAAAGAACTGATCATGCATATTTTTAATAAGACATACTACAATCAGAAAAATCTTAAAAGGACAAATTGAATGCCAGAAAATTTTTTTTTAAGTATTAATTAGTAAAATCTGAACTCTTAAAAAGGAAAAAATTCTAACTTTACCTTACTTGGAGGAAAAGTGACAACCTATGATTTTTATTGTAATAAGAATAAATTTTACAGACACACTTCAACTACCAATGTAAATTCTGTTGAATCTTATTATGATGAAGATAATTGCTTAAACTCTATTGCACTTAAATAACTATGTAAAATAATGTTTTCTGAGACTCTACTTTCTAATATCTGAAAAACTCAGCAAGACACATTGAAATGCTATTTATATGAATAACTCTTTATAAATAAATTGTATTGTTAGACTGCCCATTTTTTTAACAATAGAATCAAAGCTTACTTTATAAGGAAAAACTCTGATACCATGTCTTTTCATTGCCTCCAGCTTTAAACGTTTTCACAGACAGGAACTATGGCAATAGCAGTTTGCAAATGAAGTGGTTTGTAAATCTTAAACTGCAATTTTCTCTCAAACAAAACAACATCTAAAAAAATATGCTCTCTCAGGAGAGATGAAACTGTAGCGTCTTTTGTCTGGTATTCAGATGTTGCTGGATATGTTTTCAACAACAACAAAAATCCTCCATTTAAATAGCACCTACATCTTTCCACCAAAATCTTCTCCCATAATATCTGTCCACAATGGGTGTGGGGCTTAGTATCTCATGCTAGTTAGATGTATTATTCATTTCTTTTCTGCTTATATATCCCATAGTTTGAAATTTCCCCCAGAATTAAAAAAAAAAAAAAGTATATAGTCACTGCTTCAATGTATCTCTTGTTTATTACACCTCTCCCAAACAGGCAGTGCAGTTAATGACACACCATTTACATTTAATAGTATTCAGACATATTTGGCACATGTTTTATTACATTATTTTATAGGGCTTAAATTTTTTAAAAGCCTTACTGATTACTGCATCATTTAGAATGCATAGAAAATTATCTTTTACTTTGAAATTCACAAAGTAGTAGATTATAGCCTTTGCTTTCTATCTTTTCAGAAAACTTCCTCTGATAATTCAATGATTCACTTACTCTCAGATTTATTTTATTTTTTCTTGAATCATAACTGTGTACATCGATGCATTTTTGGGCTTCAGTGTACTGATTTGATATACAATGTGAAATGCTTACATTGCACTGATTAACACATCCATCACAATTATACTCTTTTCTTAATAGTTTTGAAATGTACCATTGCATCATGCACAGAGAAACACAAATTAAAACCACTTTGAGATATCATCGAACTCCAGTAAGATTAGCCCACACAACAAAATCCCAAGACTACGGATGTTGGCGTGGATGTGGAGAGAAGGGAACGCTTCTACACTGCTGGTGGGAATGCAAGCTAACACGAGCTTTTTGGAAAGAAGTTTGGAGAATACTCAAGGAACTAAAAGTAGACCTACTGTTCGATCCTGCAATTCCTCTACTAGGTGTATACCCAGATGATCAAAAATCATTTTACAACCAAGACATCTGCAGCAGAATGTTTACTGCAGCCCAATTCATAATTGCCAAGACATGGAAACAGCCCATCGACCCATGAATGGATTAACAAATTGTGGTGTATATATATACAATGGAATGCTATGCAGCCATAAAAGATGGAGACTTCACACTCAGATTTTTAACAGAAAACACAGTCTCATTTCCACGGGCTTGGTTTTAAAAATTCAATGTCCCTGGTTCCAGTCTTGGGCACTCTTCCCACTTTTTCTCTGGGACTATGGTTAATATTGCCCGAGGGGTATTGCCATCAGTGGCAGCTGAGCATTTAATTTGACTAGTTCAGAGCAAAGAAAAATAGACGGTAAAGTAGGGAGGACAGGGAAAACAGTATTTTCTTAATGGAGTAGTGGAATAATGTGATTTTTTTTCTTATATATCTAGAAAGCAGTATGCTACAGAGGAAAGAGGATGTTTGGGTACATCCCAACTTAATCCAAACTTCTGGCTCTCCCTCTCTGTGGATAATTACTTCACTACTCTGAGTGTCATTTTTAAATGGGAATAAGGGTGTGGCAAGGATTAAATAAGATAATACATGTAACAGATAACACAATGCTCAGAACATGAATGATAGTTGCCTGGTAATTACCTCCAACTGAGCCATGCACTTCCACAGCTTTGCTTTTTTGCTTCTAGAAAAGACATTCCCAACGAGTGAGCTACAACAGTGCCACAGAGTAGCACTTGGCTATACAGACCACACCTCACATGGCATTTATAGAATGAAAGAAAGTTTAAAGACTGGGCGGTGCCTGTGGCTCAAAGGAGTAGGGCGCCTGCCGCATATAGTGGACGTGGCAGGTTCAAATCTGGCCCCAGCCAGAAAATAACTACAAAAAAAGGAAAAAAGAAAAGGAAAGAAAAGAAAGTTTAAAGACTTAGGTCTTTGGGGTTCTCTAAGTATAAGACATATCGCAGGCAAAGAGGGAGAGTTTGACCTCCCCTGCACCCATTTGGATGCCCTTTATTTCCTTGTTTTGTCTAATTGTATTGGCTAGAACTTCCAGCACTATGTTGAAAAGTAATGGTGCCAGAGGACAACCTTGTCTGGTTCCAGTTCTAAGTGGAAAAGCTTTCAGTTTTACTCCATTCAGTAAAATATTAGCTGTGGGTTTGTCATAGATAGCTTCGATCAGTTTAAGAAATGTGCCACCTATGCCTATACTCTTCAGTGTTCTAATTAAAAAAAGGATGCTGGATTTTATCAAATGCTTTTTCTGCATCTGTTGAGAAGATCATATGGTTTGTTTTTGCTTCTGTTGATACAGTGAATAACGTTTATGGACTTGCATATGTTAAACCAGCCTTGCATCCCTGGGATGAAACTTACTTGATCATGATGTATGATTTTTTTGATGATAAGCTGTAATCTATTGGCTAGGATTTTGTTGAGAATTTTTGCATCTATACTCATTAGTGAAATTGGTCTGAAATTTTCCTTTCTAGTTGGGTTTTTTCCTGGTTTTGTTATCAGGGTGATGTTTGCTTTGTAGAATGTTTTGGGGAAGATTCCTTCCTTGTCAATTTTTTGGAATAATTTCTGCAGTATGAGAATAAGCTCTTCCTTAAAGGTTTGATAGAATTCTGGTGTGAAGCCATCTGGACCAGGGCATTTTTTGGTTGGGAGCTTTTTTATTGTTTCTTTGATCTCAGTACTTGAAATTGATCTGTTCAGGAGATCTATTTCTTTCTGACTAAGTCTAGGGAGAGGGTGTGATTCCAAATATTGATCCAGTTCCTTCACATTGTCAAATTTCTAGGCATAGAGTTTCTGGTAGTATTTAGAGATAATCTCTTGTATCTCTGTGGCATCTCTTGTTATTTCCCCTTTATCATTTCTGATTGAGGTTACTAGAGATTTTACTTTTTTATTTCTAGTTAGTCTGGCCAAAGGTTTATCAATTTTATTTTTTTTTTAAAAAAACCAACTCCTTGTTTCATTAATGTCCTAAATGATTCTTTTATTTTCAATTTCATTAATCTCTGATTTAATTTTGGATATTTATTCTCTTCTTCTGGAATTAGACTTAGATTGTTCTTCTTTTTCCAATTCCATAAGATGGCTTGTGAGTTTGTTGATGCATTCTCTTTCTGTTTTTCGAATGTAGGCTTCTAATGTGATAAATTTTCCTCTCAGGACTGCTTTTGCTGTATCCCACAGGTTTTGGTAGCTGGTGTCTTCATTGTTGTTATATTCACGGAAGTTAATGATTTCCTTTTTATTTCCTTCCTGCACCCAACTTTCATTCAGCATAAGGTTGTTTAACTTCCATGCCTTTGTGTGAGGTTGAACATTTTTGTTGGAGTTGAATTCCACTTGAGTGCCTTGTGGTCTGAGAAGATGCAAGATAAGGAAGGAAATATGAAGAAACCTCAAAGAACTCAAACTAGACCTCCCATTTAATCCTGCAATCCCATTGCTGGCATCTGTCCAGACGGGGAAAAAAGAAGACACCTGTACTAGACTGTTCATCGCAGCTCAATTTACAATCACCAAAATGTGGAAACAGCCTAAATGTTCCTCACCCCAGGAATGGATTGGCAAGCTGTGGTATATATACACTATGGAATACTATTCAGACATCAAAAAAATGGAGATTTTGTAGCATTTGTATTAACCTGGATGGAGGTGGAACACATTATTCTTCATGAACATTACAGGAATGGAGAAGCATGAATCCTATGTATTCAACTTTGATATGAGGACAATTCATGACAATGAATGACACGGGGGTTGGGGGAAGGGGAGAGCAGACAGAGAGAGGAGGAGGGAGGGGGTGGGGGAAAAAAGAAAAAAGAAAATAGTGACTAATTATCACATAAGTTGGATTCAATTTTGACCATAGTACATTATTTGAATAATAATTTTTAATTCAACTTGTTAATATGTTGTTTAGGATATTGCATCCTCATTTGTAAGTGAAATATGTCTGTAATTTCCCTTTATAATATATTTTTTCCAATTTCAATATCAGGTACATCTAGATGAAGTAGAATGAATTTGAAGTACTTCTTCTTTTTCTATGGTTTATAAAATTTGGCATGATCTGTTTTTTTTAAATTATCTTCTATTTTTATTTATAAATATTAGTTGTCTATTTTTTGAGACTTTGGAAAAAAAGCACATTTTATTTCAAATTTGCATGAAACAAAGTAGAAAAATACTACATATGAGAAAAGAAAATAAATCCTTTATTTCTAGTATATTTCCCAGAACCCTGATAATTGTTTTTGATGTGCTTTACATTGTTTTATTCAAACTAGAAATCCAAAAACTGAAACTGTGAGTCGAACGTGTTAGCAATGAACTCCTCCAGCAGTGCCAATGTCACAGGCCCTGGGAGAACTGACACTTCTGACATCCACTCTGGTCATCTAGTAACCAGGCAGCTGCACAAAGAGCATGTCAGCAGCTATTTATTTAGGCATTACTTCTCAGTAATGTCGCAAGGTGTCTGGCGTCCAGGCCGAGTTGGCAGTGCCAGAGGTCATGTGCACCGTTCAGCTGCTACTGCCATGGTTTACACCTTGTGAGTCCACATGGTAATGACGTACATGGAGCCTGCCGGTTAACTGCTAATGAAAAATGGAGGCCATGGGTCCAGTGGTTCACGATGTACTGAGTCTTGCCCAACAACCACCTGAGTGATCCTGGAAATGGATGACTGCAGCCACAGCTGACACCTAGAAGGCTGCCCAAAATCTGAGGACCTACCCAGCCATGGCTCCACATAAACAAAGTTTGTTTGCGGCACTGACTTCAAGCACTGCTGACTGCGGAGCTCAGCGATACCTTCAGACCTCTTGATCTGCTCATCTCTGTCCTTTTGGTAAATTGATCTGCTTTTCTCCTGGAGTGGCCAACTTCCTCGAGGCAGCTGGGGACCACGGCTGACATAATCACAATGTATAACAGTAATGACATGGTTGCTCAAAGTTTGTATACTGAGCTCAGAGAGAGACTCTAGCCCTGTATCTGCCCTTTGCACCGATTTGTGTGTCCAGAAGAACACGCCACAATTTTAAGTCTAGACAAGATGGTGTTTCCACCCACTGGGGCTGGTGGAGGGGGCTGTGTCTCACTGTGAAGGGAGGCCCTTACTAGGACCACATAGAATGAGGCAGCCATTCCTTGAAGAAAGAAGTGGGAAAGAAGAATATGCCACTGGAAGAAGAATGGGGATGGGAAAGAGTATTAGGTATTTACAAATAATACCTATCAGAGTCTGCTAAAGCAACAAACATTTTTTGTACCCGGTATGATTATTTTTGGAAATAGAATAAGATCCTGCTCAGTCCCTGCACACTCACAAGAGACTTCGTCAAGGTTCAGGAGAGGGCATCCCATGATGGTAAGAATGGTTACTTTGCTGAGGAAACTGGAAGTGCTCTACAGAGAGACATAAAGCTCAGTCAGGGCCAGGTGTGGGCTCACCTGCCTGCAATCCCAGTACTCTGGGAGGCTGAGGGGGAAGGATGGGGACTATTACTTGAGGCCAGGAGTTTGAGAGACCATCCTGAATAAGAGTGAGACCCTGTCTTAGCTAAAAATAGAAAAACAATTACCCGGGGGTAGAGTTGCACTCCTGTAGGCCCAGCTACTCTGGAGGCTGAGGGAGAAGGATCTTGAGAGCCCAGCTGTTTGAGGCTGCAGTGAGCTATGATGAGACCATTACACTCTAGCCTGAGTGACAGAGAGAGTCCCTGCCTCAAAAAATAAAAAGTGCTGAATCAAAGGCAGGGACAGGATAGGGGTGAGGGAGAGGACATCAGGCATAGAGATGCTGTGATGAGGTTTGTATAAAGCCAGCTCTGTGGTTTTTTTGGTCTTTACTATGACAGCAATGACTTGCCTTACAAAGTTATTATAAAGCTCTTGACAAATAACACCTGTTTTTTATAGGTGCCAGATTTAGAGCAATTGCTGGGAGAAAGTGTAAATTGGTTTAAACTACTTAAGTTTATAATGTATATGCCCTTTGACTTTGATTTCCCCTTCTCAGAATTTAGCCTATGCAAGTATTGATACCTGGAGATTTTGCCATGACCTATGAAATGCTGTTATAAGTAATAAAATGAACCTAAATGCTTCATAGTATGACTAGGTAAAGAATAAAATAATTGCAAATACAAACAAAAAATATATTGCAGCCATTTAAAATGCTGTTGTGAAAGAATACCTAAAGAAATGGAAATCTATTAATAATATATTGCTACATGGGAAAAAAAGACTTAGATGAATTGCTTTATTTGTAAACATTGCTGGCTATTGGCAAATGTGTGGTAGAATCAAGTCCACAGGTTCATGGCCTGGAACAGGAATTGTCTTCCTATGTTTCCAACTCATAAAAATGACTGATAATTAAAAGCTGGTTGTAGAGATGGTTGCTGTCCATTAACACAAGGCCACGTATAGAACATACGGCTGAAATGAAAATGCTTTTGCTTTGGGGAATTCAGAATCAAACCTAGCTTTGGACACCCATGAATCCAGTTACAGTCAAATCAAAGCTTTGAAACTTTTAGAAACAGAAGCGGCAACATTGTGAGCGATCAAATAAAAATTCAATGCAGGTAAGAGTGGTCTTGTGAAATTTTAGCCATGATGCTACCTTCCATAACAGCAGGGCACAGTACAAAAGCTGATGAAATAGCTTCCTGAAAGCAGGTGTGTAATGTTTTGAAGTCTGAAGGGAGTCAAAATGTGACCTGATACCTGCCTATATTTCAACAGAGAAATATCCAGAGAAACAAAGGAGAAGCCCCCCGGATGATCATCCCCGGATGATCGCTTTCTCAAAAGATCATTTACTAGCCCTAAGTCTCTCCAAAGTGGTGAGGATTCAGTTCCAATTTTCCCAAGGAATTTCTTCCTGAATTGCATGTATCTCGTACGAAATATTTTTTGCTATGTTCTTTGCCATGCCACAAGTCCTTCTCAAAAAATAAACAGAAAATAAAACCAGTGACTAGAATCTATAAGCTAGATGAGAATTTTGCACAAAAGCCTCTAATATTCTAATACTGGATGGGGTCATAGATGTCATTTCCTATGACTTTGCTGTGCTATTCTGCAGAAACAGTTCAAATTTAGGAAGTTCAGCCCAGCATTTGAGTGCTATTTATATGTGAATAAGTAGATCATCTATCAGGAATGTGGTTAGAACTTTACCTCCTTATAGTAAAAATTTTTCCTATGGAAAAATCAGAATTGGCCTATCATTTCCACTTATCTACCTTTTTGAGGAATATAGCCCAATCTATGGCTAAGAATTTCCTTCAATGATTTCATTCTGATATTTTAAAGTACTTAAACTTTAGTTTCTTGACTGTCCAAATCAGGGGTGTCCAACCTTTGGGACTTTCTGTGTTACATTGACAGAAGCAGTGTTGTCCTGGGCCACACATTAAATACACAAACACTAATGGAAGCTGAAGAGAAAAAAAGAACAAAGATTCAAAGATAATTTTCATGACACCCGCCACCACAGATAAGCAAAAAAGTCCTCACATAAAAATCCTAATTATGCAGTGTCCTGTTCAGAGAGACTTTTAAAATAAACAAATAGGTCCCAAGTTTGTGATCACTCATGTGGAAAATGTGCATATCTAAGTAACAAAACGTCTTTGGGGTTTTTTGATTTTTTCATTATAAAAGTAAAAGAAAAGTAGGCAACATAAAACTAGTAGGATATTTGACATGGTATTTGAGAAACGAAGGCATCGGTAACTGGTTTAATGGAAGTTGTTGCAATTCTCAGTGAGTTCTTAAAGTGCTCATCAGATATTTTGATCCTAATTTTACTCTTAATGTACTTCATGCTTGAAAATAGTTGCTTGCAAATGTAGGTGCTGCCCAAAAACAGTAACACAAGTGAGATGTGATTGTGAAACAAGAGAGATTTGTCTCTGGGAAGACAGGACCTATAAAAGACCAGTAAAGAGATGTGATCAGATTTTTCTTTAAGTTAAATGTCAGATTGCAGCTGTATTCATTCCATTTGAAAATTGGCAGGTAACATATTTATGTCAACTTAAAATGGAATTGCACATGTACCAAAAGATTATTTTCCCAGAAATCTTGAAATCTGTCTTCAAAATTTTATACTAGTTTGAAAAGCAAGAGTGGATATTTTTTGCTGTTCACAGGACTGCGTTTAGCCAACATGTCTAAATCCATAAAATTGTTTGCCTTAATCTGAGCTTGCCATAACTTCAGTTTCATTTCCTCTTCATTTCTCCTGTTACGGTTTAAAACATTGTATCGATAAGTTGGTTTTCATCTTGAAGATGCACATTTGACTCATATAAACGAGCAGTTAAATCACCCAAAAATACCAAATCTGTAAGCCAGTTTTCATCATCAAGTTCAGGCACAAATTTGGTTGCTGATACCATAAACGTCGTGATGACATGTCACAAATTATAAAATATTTTCAATGTTTGGCCTCAACTTAGCCATCTTACTCACATAAAGTAAATGATGTTGCCATAGTCAGAATTGATATTTATAAGAAATTCTAGGAATTGGAGATGATTCAATCCATTGACCTTTATGAAATTCACAGTCTTGATGGTGATTTCCATATTATCGATTTTTAAAGCTTTTGCACATAAATTTTCTTGATGTACTTCATCAAATATGAGTTCTGGGTGCCAAATGAATCAACTTCTATTAATTTTACTAGTTCTTCTCTTTTACCTACCATTGCTGAGGCACCATCAGTAACTATACCAGATATGTTGACAACAGTCAAAGAAAATCATTTTAACATATATTTTCCTTCTTTGTATCAATCCTTCGATGAAGCTGTGTTTTTTAATGGCACTAACAAAGCCATTTCTTCATCGACATTATATTCATCAACAATACTGCTCATAAACATGCCAAGTTTAGTTGCATTCTAAATTTCCAGTGCTATCATCCATGGCCAAAGCATAAAATTAAAAATTAACAGCTTTACTCATCAATTTTTTTGACATATTTTCCAATTTCTTTAATTTCCCTGGCTATAGTCTGGTGAGCCAAACTGATTTTAGAAATATCCCCCCTTTTTTTTCCACAGCAAATTGTATCTGCCACGCCTTCTATACCTTGCTTAATAAACCAACCACCATTAAATGGCCTGGATTGTTTCACTCTTGACTATGCTACCACATAACTAGCTTTTATAACTGAATCCATCTGAGTTACAACTTAAAAAATTTTTTTTCTTGAGACTTTTTTTCAGTTCTGCTATTTTGTCCTTAAGAAGCATTGAATTTGGCAGCATGTTTTTGCATATAATGCTTTCAAATTGTAGTCTTTGAAAACTTGCACAAATTTCCTACAAATGAAGCAAAGTGCCTTGCTATTGGTCTCAACAAAAAATGGACATCTGTCCACTTTTCACATCGAATGATCTTCTTTCATTGCTAATTTTTCTTTTCTTGGGTTCTGTTTTCTTTTGAGACATTGTAGAAGCTGTACTGGGATTAAAAAAAATAATTAATAGATAAGGGACCATATTTACTTTTATTATGAAGATTAATTGACAGGAAAAGAGAAGGTAAGTTTTGGGTTCTTCCACCGCGTGGCTGCTGACGCAGGGTGGGCAGAGGACGGATTATAAAGCATTGCGGGTGATGTATAAGGCACGGCCGAGGAGCAGAGGTATGTCGGTAATGAAATAAAAGTGCTTACCTGACTTCTTCTTTTTTTTTTTAATTAAACCATAGCTGTGTACATTAATGCAATCGTGGGGTACAATGTGCTGGTTTTATACACAATTTGACATATTTTCATCTAACTGGTTAACACAGCCTTCACGGTATTTTCTCAGTTATTGTGTTAAGACATTTATATTCTACATTTAGCAAATTTCACCTGTACCCTTGTAAGATGCACCATGGGTGTGGTCCCACAGTTACCCTCCCTCCTCCCCTTCCTTCCCTATCCTTTCCCCATATTCTTGGGCTATAATTGGCTTTATAGTTAGATTTCACATGAAAGCTATAACTTGGTTTCACAGTAGGGCTGAGTACATTGGATACTTGTTCTTCCATTTTTGATATACTTTGCTAAGAATAACAGTGAGTGCCTAATCCTGCAGCGGTAGGTTGAATTATTGATAATCACTTCCTTGTCAAATCATCATAAAAATCACAAAGAAACTCAATGTTTTAAGTAAGTTTATGATGTTGTTTGGTGGCATATTCAAAGCCATCCTAGGCTGCATGTGGCTCGCAGACCATGAATTGGAGGACATCCCTGGTCTAAATCAATATTTTCCTCAGACCAATATAACATCTTCACCCACTCACCGTGTCAACCGCAAGCTGTGTTTTTCTTCCAAGCCCCCTACTCTTCGTAGAGCTTTTGGAGTCGCTGACAGACTCATTGAGTGTCTTTTTCCAGACGCCCTTCATACACTCCTTGATGAAGTTACCCCAAGTCCAGCAAGGTTCCTGATGCACTCAGAGCTGCTGTGATCCTTCCAGAATCACACCTGCGTCTGCCCGTGTCTCTTCCTTAGCTACGGCAATTCCCTGGCAAACGTCCCCCTCAGGTGGTAGGACTTAAGATGTGCTATAACTCCGGATCCACTGGTTGGATCACAGAGGTGGTGCTGGGAGCAAAGAAGCATGGCTGTGACGTTGGAGGCAGATTGGCAGCAGGAGGAGCATGTGCAGAGGCGTCATCCACAGCAGGCAGAATCTCGGAAGGCATTTGTTCTCCACACAGAGCTTCTCACTTTGCTGGCACGGCCATCTGGGAAGCTGGTCATCCACGATTTCTTATTGTTCTTCTAGGACACTGGCAGCGTGTACTTCATGTCCTGGAAGACCCCGGAGTTCTCAATGTATCAAATCACAAAGGGTTTAAATCTGTAGCCTGCAACACTTCCCCCAGGCCAGACTCCTACCCTGTTCCTAAAAGCTTTGAAACCTGGCACTCACTTGGCTTCCTTAGGGGTAAAGAATAGGGAGGTTTCATTTGTATTGAAGATTTTTTCTGGCAAGTAACTTTCCTCCACCGTCAGCTTATCTAGAGTTTACAAAAATTATTCAAACTCACCACTAACTTCTGCATTATGTAATAAGTAATGATTTTTGAATGATTTAAACTCCCCAGAGCTAGCAGAAAATTTAACATCTTAGTCAGGCCCAGTCTTCCCCTTCCACATTGCAGACAAACTCTTTTCTTAGGCTATGCTCATCGTGGTGCTCAGGGAGATACATTTCTGTGTCTGTTCTCCAATCCCGGTCATTGGAAGTTTCTCCATATTGGATATAGGCCCTTCTTGGATTTCTGTTAGTCTTGCTTCCTTCAACGAATCAGGTTCTTTAACAGCTTTCTCACTTTGCTCTTGTTCTGCAAGACTGTAGCTATGGTAAAATGGGAGGGACATGCCTTGCGAGCAAGCAACGGCCACCACTGATTTCCACCTTCACAGTCCTTGACTGCTTTTCAAATAGTTCTCAGCTCAGTCATTGGAAGTGGCTTCTTACTGGTAACATTAACCATAGATTTTCAGACTTGGGGGACTTGATGAATATAACAATGAGATTAAAGCAACCACAGAAGAAAATGACACAGTCAAGAGACGCTGTAAACACAAGAAGCACAGGAGGGTCCAAGGTCATAAGACATGTTGTTCTACAATAAATGATTTTTAGTAAGCAGAGAAGCGGACTCTAAAGGATAGTAGAGTACGTTCATAAACCAGTGACGTCGTAGCGTGCTACCATTATCCAGTGTTAGGGGCGCACACAGCCGTACGTGCTGTACTTATATGACTGTAGGCATAGCAGGTTTGCCATGGCAGCAATGCCACAAACGCGCAAGTAATGTGTTGTGCAATGATGTATGACAGGTGTCACCTCCCTAGGTGATAGGCATTTTTCAGCTCCATTATAATCTTATGAGAACACCATTGTTTATGCCATTTGTTGTTGACCAAAATGTCATTATGCAGCCCATGACTGTTCCAGAAAACATAAACCCAGAAAAAGCCTAACAGAGTTAAACAAAAGAGATGTTATCAGTTACCTTTAGGTGGTGGGTTTCAGGGAATTTTTAACATACCATTCTTGTTCGTTATGCTAAACTTAATATCCCTCCTTTATTTGAGTTGTCTGCTTTTTTCCTGCAGTTAATGTAAGCTAGTTATTTTTTTTAAAAGGTAGGTTTTTAAAAAAATAGCTAGCATCATGACATTCTTATGAGTATGGCTCTAATGATGTGGACTGCTATCAAGTGCTGGCAAGCATGCAGAGGAGGGAGAACTCTGATACGATGCTGTCAGCAATGTAAGTTGTAACACATACACATACACACAAGTATTCCCAAAAGGTACCTTCCAGAATGTTTATAGAAGCACTATTTGGAGTATCTCCAAACTGAAAACAATGCAAACACCCACCTGCAGTAAAAGGTAAAACAAGGTGTAGTCAACTCTCTCACATATCGACGGACTGTACTCCTGCCAACACACACGAATCTGCCAAATCTAATAGGGAGCAAAAGAAGCCAGACACAAACAAAGACACGTTGTGCTCTTACCTGCAGCTCATAGACAGGAGATCACACCTGTCATTTCTGAAGTCTGGACTGCAGTTACCCTTGGGGTGGTCGGTTCCAGAAGGGTTAACGAGTGTCCACCGGGCACAGATAAAATTCTATTTCTCACTCTGGGTCCTGGTAAGGTGGGTGTATTTACTCTGTGAGAAGCATAAAGCTTTGCATCTGTGATTTTCTCACGAGCCTCTCTGGATGGTGTACTTTAATACAGTTTACATCAAGGAGAGAACAGGAGTCGGAGCTATGGGCCACCTGGTGTCTACTGCATGTGAGAAAGACAAGCAACTTCACAAAGGCATTGCAGTGTATGGCTCACGAGTGCTGAGTTTAGAGCAAATGAAACTATACCTGAATTCCTGCTCGGTCGCTTCTAGCCATGTAGGAACAGGGAGGGGGTGGGGGGAAGCCAGAGGTACAGTCAGGAGCCAGATCACGGACGACCCCCCAACGTCAAGGTAAAAGTTTTGATTCTCCTTGTAAGTGTGAGGGGAAGCCATTCTATTCACAGCATAGATCCAAAGAGATTCCCCAGGAAGGGGAAGGGCAGAACTGCACTAAGCTGGAAGAGAACGGTGACCGCAGAGTCTCTGAACGCTTCACTTTGTGTCCAGCTCATCTTGAAGGAGGAAAAAAAAAAACCGAACCAAATTCTAAGAATAAATCTTACAACTGTGGCAGAAAATACAAAGGACTCCAGGAGAACAAATCTATGCGATACTACAGCAGGTTTTTGAGAAAGATTTTTCCCACTATGTTAGAACTCGCAGACCCAACAGTGGCGTTAGAAGCGGGTAAACTGTCACTTTGGGCTGAGGGGGAAACACCTTACTCTTCCTTCCTCTTTATAGTAGCCAGAGAGCAAACCAACATGAGAATGAAGGAAACCCCTCCACGCCCCAAAACTTTTTTTACCCCCCCCCAAAAATCTCATTTTCCTATCAACACTGACACATACAAATATCCCAATAAAATAGTCCTTTCAAGGCCCTGAAACCATTCGCATTATTCCTTGGCAAAAAAACACATTTAATAGAAATAGCATGTCCTAACTTGGTCATACTCACTTAAAAATAAGTAGGGTTTTATGATAACAATCATGGAAATTGAAATACTTATACTGTGAAGTGAAATAAAATCTCCCCAAATCTACTAGACAGTTTACTTGAGAAAAGTCACTAAGAAAATAATGAGGCAATTGAAACTAACGACAGGGAATTGCAATTTAAAAGTACAAAACGAGAAAGAAAATGTGACTCAATTCCAAATTTGTACCATTGTTTGGCAGCTATAAATATTAGAATATGTTGAGAAATCACTATTTTGATGGAGAATAAATAAGATAAAGAAATTATATTTCACCAGATTGTCTTTCTAGGTAGAATGCCAGACCTTATCTATATTATTATAGAAGTTGAGGATCCCTTATCTGAAATGTTTGAGACCATAAGTGTTTGGATTTTAGATTTTTTTTTTTATTTCGAATCACTGGTTGAATATCCCAAATCTAAAAATCTAAAATCAAAAGTGCTTTCGTGAGCATTTCCTTTGAATATCATGTTGACACTCAAAAAGTTTTAGATTTTGAAGAATTTTTAATTTTGAAGTTTTAGATTTGGGATGGTCAACCTGTATCATTAAAGAAAACTATCTCCCAAATAAAAAAGAGTTTTTACAGAGAAATAAAATTGGAGGTGTGTTTGAATTACAGCAAAAGAAAACCAATCATGACCTTAATTTCTGTGAACCTTTGACGTACGTACCCACTAAAAATATTGTGAAGCGTTTGTTTAATCCCATTAGGTAATATTTCTCTATACTTATATCACAGGCTGGCAGATTTTGTTCTCAGAGAATATGCTAAACAGTTAAATAACATCCATACTGTAATTTCTCGTTATATAATAATACAAATTTAAATGATAATATGTTAAGCCTGATATCCTTTCTCTATTAAAAATTGTCTCATTGTAAACTCACTACTTTTTTAACAGATCTACTCTTAATTCTTAGGAGCAAGAGGAAGCATTTAATTCATCAGTCTTGACTATATGTTGTCTGATCTTTGAATAACAAGTAAAGAATGAAAATCATTAGAATCCTAATAGTCACATTTCTTTTCCTTTTACTTGTTGGATACTTTTCTTAGTAAAGAAAAAAATTGAAATTTTTTAATGTCATCCCAAGTAGAAAATAATGCCATCACTTGAATTTCTGGTGCCATCACTTCACATATTAAAACCTTAGGAGCTGAACTGCACCTCCCTCAAAAAATCCATATATTGAAGTCCTAAATCTCATTACCTCAGCATGTGAATGTATTTGGAGATAGGATCTTCAAAGAGATAATTAAGGTGATGTGAAGCCATCATTGAGGGCTTTGCTCCCACATGGCGGGTGTCCCTGTAGACAGCAGAGGTACGGCCACTGGGAAACACAGGGAGGAGACAGCCCTCGGCAAGCCGAGGAGAAAAGGCCTGGGAAGGAGTCAGCCCTCCTGACGCTGCCCCGGGACTCCCTGCCTCCAGAACGGGGAGAAGACAAATTTCTATTGTTTAAGCCTCCAGCCCGTGGTACTCTGTTATGGCAGACTTGGCAAAATAATACACAAAATGACAACTACCTTTCAATCTTTCTATAGCAAGCAAACATTTTAGGCCACATACCAAGACGTTACTTAGAATATGATGGCTCAGAGAGACCATCCATGTGGAATCCAAAAGAGAGTGTGGGTTTTAGAGTCTGAATGTGGATTTGAACACGAGTTTGCCAGTGACTCCCAAAGGACTACTTTTAGCATGTTGAAACTAACCAGAACCTCATTTTTCTCAGCTGTTAGATATTACTAACTATATCTACCTTATAAAATATATATCATATACATATATAATGTTTAAAAATTATTACAGATTGGGCGGCACTTGTGGCTCAAGGAGTACGGCGCCAGCCCCATATACTGGCGGTAGGGGTTCAAACCCAGCCCCAGTCAAAACTGTAAAAAAAAAAAAAAAAAAAATTACAGATACATAATAGTTGTATATATTTATAGGGTACATGTGATGTTTTTATGCAGGCATACAATGTCTAATCATCAAATCTGGGCAACTGTGGTACTCATCACCTCAAACATTTTCATGAACAATAAAACTGACAAAAAATATGGAAATTCTGATATTGCTTAGCAAATACCTGATATTATATAAATTTCCCTTTTTCCATGGTATATACAAAAGGAAATTTAACAATAATATGATATTATTTGCCTTAATATTGTCTAAGTAGCTGCTATTTTGGGTAAAGGGTTTAATAATTGGACTCTAAAATCACATGATTTCATTGGATCCTTGCTTTTCCTTTCTTGTGACACTTTATAAGGAGAATGTTCTCCAGCTCCCACACAGGAGAAAAACTCACTTAAATTCAAGTTGAGGGGAGGGAGGAGGGAGGGGCATCAGAGCGCTCTTACCTAACAGGCACAATGTCAGCATACATGGCATACCTCCTGGATGAGGCGCACAACTACAGAAGGGCTTTACCTAACAAGTGCAAACAATGTCACTCATTTGCACCCTCACATTCATCTGAAGTTAAAAAAATAAAGAAATAAAGCTTGTCAGAAAATAAAAACAGACTCACATGAATTGAAGATAAGATTCTTATTCTTATTCTTGTGTTTTGAAGATAGCACAGTTATTCATAGGATGAGAAATGGTGCATTAGTTTTCTAGAGTTGCCATAAAAAGTACCAAATACTGAGCAGCTTCAACCCCTGAAATTTATTTTGGTACAATTCTGGAAGTTAGAAGAGAAGGCCGAGTCCCAGCAGGTTGTAGACGCACCTCCCTCCCCCCGCCCCGGTCACTGTGGTCTTGCATGGTTTTTCCTGGAGCAGGTGCAGCCCAGGTATCTTTCCCTTTGCTCGTAGAACAGCAGTTGCACTGGATTAGGGACACCTGGATGGCCTCAATTTGCCGTAATTACTTGTTTAAAGGCCTCCTCTCCCCCAACAGTCACATTCTGAGGTGGGTTTAGGGGTTCAACATACACGTTTTAGGAGGACACCGTTCACCCGCAGCAGATGGTCATCTTAAAATAACCAGGTCAATGCACGTGTGTGTTGGTGTACACATATACATCCAGGTACACCAACTGCGGGATGTTTGTGTCAAAGAGGAATTGGAAGTAATTTTTAATATTTTACTTTAGGAGGGACATTTTCTCTCATGTGGTATTATTTAAAGGCCCAAAACAGTGGATACAGGAGCCATTGTTAAACATGACTCACGATATACCCACCAATCCTTCTAACGTGGGTCTTCTTATTCCTCATTGTATTTACTCTGAGAATTTGGAATAATCTTGGCGAACCACTTAAAACTGAGTTTAAAAGTTAAGTTGTTTCACGCCCCATCTGCTGAAGGGAGCATTCCCTCTGAGCATCACACAGACGTTTCAGGGGTGGTCCGGCAGGATGTCAGCGCCTCCTGTGTGTATTATATCTTCAGTGTTGCCCCATCCCAGGCTGGGGTTCTCAGCCTGGCAGCTGTGGGTGAGGTTTGGCAGAATCTATTGCTGTCTCGAAATGTATGCAAAAATGGGACATGAACCTGTATCATTTTCCTGTGGAGATGCGTCTTCTCAGATCCTTGGAAGGATTTCGTGTTTGTCCTTCAATTGTTCAACTCAAGGTTGCTACAGTGATGAGTATTACTGTGCACCAGGCATAGTTCTAAATGCTGCCAATACAGGGATGAACAGAAAGGAACATTTCCTTTCCCATACAGCGAATGTTCTTGACCTCCATATATAACATTATATATGTTGTTTCTCCATTATAAAAATGGACAAAGATTAGGAAGCCCTAATCTAAATATTAAGGTACCTTGTGATTACTGTTGCTCTTTTATTACAAAAAAGAATTGTGCTACTTGATGGGTTTACTAGTGGACATCTTCCAAGTTATTTACAAGCTTTTACTTATTACCGGTAAAGAAGTAGTTATGGGAAATCATATTTACTAAATCTAAAATTATATATATCCATATATACACATACATAAACATATGTTTATCACACATTATGTATATTTGCATATGTGATGATATTAAAATTTGCTTTAAATTATTTCACTATTGTGCCTTCCCACCTTATTCACAAAATAGCATATTTATATTAACGTAACACTCTGTTAATATCTTAGTGATTAAGCATGTTTTGCTAGCCAAAATTGAACTTCGTTTTTAATCCACCTCACAACTTAACAAAGTAACTTGGAGAAGATAGTCAGTAAATGTTGGTGCAAAGAATTAAGGAATTACAGGATGGATAAGTAGGTACGTAAACGAACAATTCTTCATTTATAAAAAAGAGTTTTAAAACCTAATATACAAAGTGATGGGTATGTTAATTTACTGGTGATAAAAATCATTTCGCTATGTATATGTTAAAATGTCATTTTGTATACCTTAAATGACAACAAAAATTATTTTTTATAGTAAAAATTGCAAATGGTATGCAAACTAGGTATCCCAGGATACTACTTCATGAGGGAAATATAGCTGAAACCATTTCCTATGGACAGCAAGTTCTTGGCTGTGTTGCTATTAGAAACTGAGATGTCTATTACAGAATCTGAAGAAAATTATAGACTAGATCTTCCATCTTATTTAACCTTGTCTCTTATGTAAACAGACATAAAGTCTGTTTTTGACCAACTTTACTTATCTAAAGAGGACAGAGTTGGGCACTCTTATTTTTAGATTACATCACTGTCTTTTCACAGTGCATTCTTTGAATTAAGGGGACTTCGTTTACCTTTTTCTAAAAATGGTGCAGTAACAGGGTTATGTCTATAATAGGCCCACGTGTAAGGACCTGTAACATGGGCACAAAAATCACACTCTAGACCTGAATAACTTTCTCTTTTCTACAAACTAAAATATATCAAAAATTTGTAAAACAATTAAAATGTACGAAAATTTTTTGGAGTCATGTTCAACTCAATGTAATTTGTTAGCTTCCATTAGTTGTATTAATTTGCTAGATATTTGTAGGTGATCAAATAGTAGAGGCAAATAGCTGGGCTGTAGAGATGTTACTGAAATTTTCCAGAACTCTTTTTTCATGATGTAATAATTACGAAGCCCAAAGGAATAGAAGATGTGGAAATAATGAACTATTACCTAGCCCTAAGGAATAGACCATGTGGAAATAATGAATATTAAGCTAGCAAGTTAGTGCCAATAGGAATAATTCCTATAACTGAATTCTAAGGTGAGAAGTGTTCATTACTCACTCACACCCATACAAGAATACCATCTGCTCCTTGATGGTCTCACTTGTCTCTTTGCAGAAAAGAAGGTTTAGGGATGGTGGACCTGATGTCCTGGTCTAATTATAAGTTAGATAATTATATCTTGCTTACATTTCCCAAGTAGTTTTCTCTGAATTTCTTGCCTAACCCATACACCTTAATTTTATTTTATTTTTTTAAGTTTCTTTAAATTTATTTAATTTATTCATTTAGATAGAAATTAAATGTAATTCTTAAATACAATATCTGAAGAAAATTTTTTTTAATTTTTAATTTCAGTTTGCTTGTTCATTCTTCTTTGTTTGAAGTACTCCTTTTTTGTTCATTTTCTTCTTCCTCTGGTGGTGCTGGCTGCTTTTGATGTTGTTAGTAGAGACAGGGTCTTACTCTGGCTCACTGCTGCTCATGTGGGTCTTGAACCTCTGAGCTCGGACAATCCACCCGCCTCGGCCTCCCACAGTGCTGGGACTACAGGCGTGAGCCACCACGCCCGGCCTATACACCTTAATTTTATTTCCTGCTCTAGCTCTTGCTAAGAGCTGCAGTGCACTGTTAATCAGCTCTGTGACTCAGCAGCAGATGCAGGGACTGTGCCATCCTAACAGTGGGCTAAATGACTCCTGAAAGCATAGGGGCATTATCCTGCAGGCTGGGACAGAGATGCAGGATCTGCAACATGGTTTGTAGAGATGGATACTTGGGGGGGGGGGGTACTTACGGGGCCCAGAGTGTGATATTGCATTTACATTCTATGTCAGCTCTGGAGGGGGGTGTTAATTAATATATCGCTACCTTGGTTTTATAGGAAATATTAATAAGTTGAAGATGGATATTAAACTGTCTAAGAAAGGATTCACTGGCTTTTCTTGGAGACCTATAAGAATACCAAGACTGAGGTGTGACATCTGAGAGTTTAGGATGACACACCACTTTAGGAGTGGTCCTTGGTACTTTAATGTAGCATTAGTAACATGGGAAGGGCAAATAAGTGTGATGATTGTGATCTAATTAAGCCTTCTAGTGGGGCAGGGTGATGTCAGCTGGTCGATTAGAGGGTGCCCATATAAAGAAGCCATCAACAGAGGAGGCAGGTGAATTTGGGAGTCAGGGTGGAGGAATTGTCTCCAGAGCTCAGCTCAGGCGCACTATAGGTATTAGTAAAATCCGACTATTAAATTGCACTACTCAAGGGTTTAGTGAGATCTTTTTAGATGGCACAAACTAAAGGAGCTGGCCTTTACTGGATTGCCCCAAACACTCCCTTAGCCACAATTCTGTTTTTAGAAATAAAATCATACAGCTTAAAATTTAAGAAATTTAGAAAACCAGAGTTACAGAAAGTAAATGGTATTAAATTCTCTAACAATTACCTCAAATATACATTAAAACATTTTGCTTCTTGAGACAATGGAAGGGAAAACCTTGGCTTTAGCACTGAGATAACTGAAGCGTGGTCTATAATATGCCTGTGAGAGGGAGGAAGGACGAGGTGCAGGAAAGAGGCCCACGTCATTGAGAAACAGGATTTTAATAACCCCAACCGCGCACAGCAGCCCCTGGAGACAGAAGCCCATATGTAAGTATTTATGTACTTTTTAAAATTTCAGATGAACATAAGGGTACATAAAATTAGGTTATGTTATTAGCACTTGTTACATAAGTCCAAGGTGCAGTTGAGACCTTCACCCTGGAGGTGGGCCAAATACCCCGACATTGTACCCTGTAGGTGAGAGCTTTACCACACCGCCCTCCCTGACCCCTTCTCTAATTTAAGTGTGTTTTTTTCCCTTGTGCTGGCATGTAGTTATTCATCTACTAGTTTCATATTAACAGTGAGTATACTGAGTGTTTCTTTTTCCATTCTTGTGATACTTTACTTAGGAGAATGTTCTCCAAATCCATCCAGGTAAATATAAAAGATGTGAAGTCTCTGTCTTTCTTTATGGCTGAATAGTATTCCATGGCACACACATATGTTTATTTATCCATTCATGGGTTGATGGCAATATTGGCTGGTTTTCACATCTTTACGAATTTAGCTGCTACAAGCATTTGAGTACAAGTGTCCTTATGATAAAATTATTTTTTTTTTTCCCTCCAGGTAGATACTTAGTAATGGGATTGCAGGTTCAAATGGAAGGTCTATTTTTAGCTCTTTGAGGCTTCTCCTTGGAGAAGGGGACATTACATACTGTCGGTAAGTATTTACATTTTACTGTGTGTTTGTTTGGGGATTCTGACACAGGAAGACTGTGGTCCATTTCCACCAACCCCTTATCTCCCTCAACAGAGACCCCAACAAAGTATAGTTTTAGAACTAATGTTAGTACAAAGTGATTTCAGAGGCTCATAGGTTTCCTACCATCCTACTTCTCTTGAAGCAAAAGGTCTTTAAAACATCTTTAATAGGAGATTAATTCTTTAATAGGTCTTATCTTTACTGGGCCTTAGGGACCAGCCCTTATTCGTGTTTTAACTTCTCACAGAAATTATCTTAGGGCCTTAAAGATATAGGTGGCCAATAAGCACTGGTTCAGAGAAAGAATAAATGAGCAAATGAGAAAAGAATGAAAAAAGGAATGAAGAATTTGAAAGGAGCAAAATAATTTCAAAATGGTATATGAAAGGTTTTAAATGCAAAGCAGTATGCACAAAGTGGTATAATGACTGAAATCTTTTTATGTTAAAATCTAATTAAAAATCAAATCTAAAATGTCTGGCAGCATTGTCTTTCCTGCCTGTGTAGGGAGGATTTTACAGCAAGAAAATGTGAACACGAGGTTGCCTGTGAAGATGGGAAAGGAGAAGAGAAAGACGTGTGTATCTGGTGTAACAGAGCAATCCCACCATCGGAGTGCCAAAAGTTTGTCTTTCTTTTTTGCTTTGGCTAAGCAGAGTTGGTCAGAAAACAGGTACCTGCAGGAAGAGAAGGTTCTACATTAAAGGGAAAAAGGTGCAAAATGAATAAAGTGAAAAAGACAAGCTTTGAACAATCTTGTTAAGGGCCAGCCTTGTTTACCACCTTAGTTTGTGCATAAATTAAAACTGTGTATCAGAGCATTCCTGGTGCTGAGCAATTTGGTGTAACTCACACTGCCACCGCTCCACACAGCTCCTACAGAGATAAAAGTATTTTTATACAAGTGATATCATTATAAAGAAATCTAAATCCCAATGTATTAATTAGTTTAAGTATCAGTTTATATTCTGAAGACATCCAGGTGGGCTCCTGGGAGAACTAATGAATCAGAGGAGAGGATATTCTTATTAATATTTGCAAAGACTGAGAAAATATTTGTGGTTTGTTATTTTGTTTCCCTCTTCATTTCAGTCTTTGTTATTCTTTCAAAACAATCTCTTAGGGGAGAAAAAAGGCATTATGCAAATTTAACATCAAGCGATGTTTTATGTTACATCACCTCATTAGGCAGCATCCTGTTAGGTTTCAGGAGTTCTTAAAAATAAAATTTATTCTGTTTTTGCTTTCTCCTTCCCAGGGGTACATCTACTGTCAATCTTAAACCAATTTAATATATCTGGCTATAAATTAATCGTATTTCTCTCTAGCCATTGCCGCTTCCATTCGTCTGTCTTTCCTTCCGTTGTGTTACCATTATAATAGCTTTCCAGTAGAACTCCACGTAACACACACCGCACATGGATTGCCTTTAGTATTTTTAACAGCAGTGTACAGATAGATAATAAGGTTTATTCACCCCAATGGTTTTCTCTATCTCGGTAGTATTTATTATCACAACAGCTTTCTGGGAGTAAATAGTTTAATAAGTCATAAGACTATTTTTGCTGAGCAAGCGTTTCAACTATTTCACAGTCAATTTCCATTTGGAGGCTCTAATATGGAGAAAATGATCAAAATATCTATACAAGCTTTCAAAAAATAAAGTACCATATCCACGTAGTCCATTAGATCCCCATGGAGAGGCAAAATTCAAGTTTCCTGCCAATGAATGTGAACATCTCAATCATCATCATTACCCCCCACCCCTTGCAACTAAGAGAAGATAAGGGACTTCATTATGGACAGGCCACATTTTCTAAAATTTTCCTATTGTCTGGAAAGGAAATTCACTTGAATGCGGGCAATAAGGCACATGCAAAAATTTTCTGCCACAGAAATGTAGGATTGGAAAAAAAAACTTTCAAAAATCATCCCCGTTGTCCTACACTGCCAGTATTGGGTTCTAGTAGGCTTCCCAGAAGAGTTTTGAAAATACTAAATGGAATGAAATGACCACAAAGGGGCCACGTGGCTCCTGAGCTAGCGAGTGTGACTGAGGATGCTGACGGACTGAGGATGCTGACGGAACTAAAGGAGGAGGAAAGGGTCAGAGGGGCTGGAGGGGCAGCAAAGTGAACATGGTCAACCTTGTGTGTCACCAAGAACAGCCTAGGGGACAGGGCACCATGGTCTAAAAACAGCCTATGGCCTTTGACTCCAAATTAAAGAATTTACTCCTTGTTTTCCAAATGCATGCCCAAGCAGCAAACATCTGATTTTAAGTTGGCCCCACATATGTAGACCTGCTGGCAAGATTTGGCAGGGTAGGGAATAGAAGCGGCCACTCCTCAGCGCTGTGTTTTTTAACTGGGAATCGATGCACTGGCATTCTGCAACAGCCTTTCAGCAGTTAGTCATCTTACTTTAAGGACATTTTGATCGTAGACTTCACCCCACAGACTTTGATCATAGTTGAGATCATGCGTGAATATGCTGATAAATCATGCAAGTTCCACTGAAAGAATCTGACTTTCTATTGTAGAAAACCCTTTAAGATGTCAAATGTCTTAAGAGACAATGGTTGAGACTTTGCCACCTAATGTAATTTCAGCCACCAGGATTTAATGCACCATGCCAACTTTCTTTTCCTTTCTAAAACATCTGAACCCCAGCTACAGGCAAGCATTTCATCTGCCCTATGAAATTGCTTCAGAAAAATCTGTACTAAATCCCTTCTACTGTAAATGAAGTACAATGTCTCTGTTTATGAACATTCTCATTAAAAATGAAATTTCCAAGGCAATTAAACAATATTTTTGTTTTTTTTCAAGGATTGCATTATAGAACTTTCTCCTACATATAGAACCCCAATTATATTTTTCATCCTTTGATTATTCATGCTTTTAAAAAATTTCTCTGTACCATGCTGATACATATTTTCCCTGAGTTGTCTTCTCCATATCATGAGGTGATACTCAATAATAGTAATGACAAACTCATAGAAAAAATCAGTTCTTAAAAAATAAGTTGTATATTTCCATTATATTCTTGCCTCAGATTATTTTTCATTCACAATCAGTCCATGTTACCTTAGAGCAGTTGTTCTCAACCTTTCTCATGCCGCAATGTATTTTCCTTGTTAAAAAGGGGTTGCAACCTACAGGTTGAGAACCGTTGCCTTCGATCTTATTCTCGATATTTGACCCAAACCATTCCCTTCTCATTGAAGTTTTACCTGCTCTTGGTGAAATACCCTGGTTCTGATGATGTTATGCTACATTTAAATTTTTTTTGCTTCCTTTTTCACTATTAATCTTGAATTCAGTTGTAGCTAACAATTAAGCTATATACAATTCATTTTCAGTTATCTAGAGCTTCATTAGTCTTTCCACAAATGTTGTTTTCAAATTAATAGCAAACACCTATTGTATCTGAGTAATTTGATCTGTTTGCATTTCAAATAAGCTCTGTGTATGGTTACTTGTAAAGCGTCTATCTCACATAGTATGAATGCCTGTCAGAACTAGGTAATTTCTCATTTCACAGACATTGGTAGGTTCTTTTTGGAACCATGTAGGGTGACAGAGAGAGATAAAGAGAGCAACAGACCCAGGTATTTATTATTTAACACAAGAAATGTGTTTCTACACAGAGACATTTATATTGATACTGCATTGGGTGATTTCATATATACAGACATAACTTGTTTTGTTGTGCTTTAATTTATTATGCTTCAACAAACATTGTGTTTCTTAATTAAAGGTTTATGGCCACCCTGAGTAACTCTACTGACACTATTTTTCCTATGGCATCTGTTCATTTTGTGTCTCTGTCACGTTTTGGCTATCCTCACAATATTTTAAATTTTCTTTCTTGTTATATCTGTTATGGTGACCTGTGATCAATGATCACTGATGTTACTGTTATAACTGTTTGGGGATGCTGCTAGCCACACCCAAAAAAAGACAGTGAACTTAATTGGTAAATGTTGTGTGTGTTCTGACTGCCCCGCCCACCTGCCGTTCCCTCATCTCTCTCCCTCTCCTGGGGTCTCCCTATTCCCTGAGACACAGTAACATTGACATTAGGCTATTTGTTAATGATAATCCTCTGATAGGCTCTAAGCGTTCAAGTGAAGAGTTACACATCCTGCACTTTAAATCAAATGCTAAAAACGATTACGCATAGTCAGGAAAGTATGTTGGAAACTGAGACAGGCTAGAAGTTAGGCCTCTTGCACCAAACTGTTAACCAAGTTGTGAATGCAAAGGAAAAGTTCTTGAAGAAAATTGAAAGTGATCTACTCTAGTGAAGACATGAATGTGAAGAGAGCAAAGCTGGCTTACTGTTGATATAGAGCGGGTTTTAGTGACCTAGAGCATTTGTACACACACACACACACACACAGCGGGTGCTTTGCTTAATCGGAGCAGTATCACATATTTTTAGATTGGAAAGAAGGAGAACAAGTTTTTGGAGATAGAATGAAGAAAAAAGTCATAAAGTCATCGCCATTGGTTATCTTCTAACTTCATTATCAGGTTTAGAGTGGTATTGATACAGACTGGTGACACCCATACCTAAAAAATTATTTTAAAACACCCCAAAGCCAAATATTCATTTTAAAATCATTTACTATATTAAGCCAAATTTTGCTGTCTTCTATTAGTTTGGATAATGTGAGTAAATTTTCTGAAAAGCCAAGTCATTTGTGAAAATCTGTGTGACCTATGTAATGACTGTCATTCAGAAAGTATACATCTCTTCTCTGCTTTAGTTGATCCTATTTCTTTGAAATTTCCTATATTTACATTAGAACCTTATAAATTATTCCTCCCAATTCTCTTTATGCAAATACACAACTGTGGTTAACAGAGATGAAACCTCTGTCTGTCCTTGGTTATGTGGTTAGCTTCGTTTTGCCAGCTTAGAAAATCATATAATATTGTTCCTCTTAATTGAGTTGTCCTGATGAGGCTACCATTTGAAATAGAAACAAAATGAGAAGTTTTTGCTTTTTAATGGGCTTAATGGTTGCTTTCCAAAAATATGAAGTAATATGACTTTTATAAAAATTATGAAATATGAAGTATAATCAACAGTCTGGCTGGACAGACCTGTGCAGTAGACTGTTAGTTCTATTGACTGTTCCCAGGCCTTGTCCTCCTGCAGGGTCCTTCCCCTCTGCCCCAGGCTTGGTCCCCTCCACCTGCTCCCCACTGAGACTCCTCCCGGGCATCTATTCCCTATGTCCTCTCTCCATGCTCCTTAACAAGACCGAACTGAGAATAACTGTTCTTTTGACAAGAGACAATTCCGCACCCTCAGAGAGTAAGTCTCCGTATCTCTGATGGCTGGATTTTATGTCCTATCAGTGCTATGCTGCTCACCCTCAGGGCTGCCCACCTGCTCGGCTGACCTGGCGACCTCTGATCTTTCTCATTCAACAGGATCTCTGAGAAATCTATCAGCAGCAAATTCATAAGTTAAGAATGCAACACTGGACATGCCATTTGTATTAGGCTTTGGCGCGAGTGCTCCTTCTGAAAAGATGAAAGAAGAAGAAAGAAGAAAGCAAACGTCAACGTTTTGTTTCCATATCTCGTGTCTGAAAAGAAGGGGATAACCTTTCGCAAAGTTTTTCTATTTCATCAATACATAATTCACATGTTGTATTTGAAATACCTTGATATTAAAAACATGAAAGTCAAATGCTCTGTGGAAAGAGAGGCATGTTTTCTATTTCTTTCACATCAAATGTTTCTTGATGTGATTCCAAACAAATTGTCATCTAAACCCTATTTTTTAATATACTTGTCAGGGCCAAATAGAGGATACTGAAAGAATATAAAGGAGTAGGATTTCAGAAGGAAGTTTTTCTAGCTCTTCTAAATGTGTCTTGTAGCCTTCATTTTTAATTATGCCGAAAGCACATATTAATGCTACAGGATGAGAAGTTGTAAATTTTCTAATTACTGAGCTTATTAGGTCTCTCCATTTTCTTCCTTTCCTTCCCTTTCTTTTCCTCCATTTCTTCTCCCTCCCTCCCTCCGTCCCTGGCTCGGGAGTCACACAAACCTGGATTTTAATCTTGGTTTCGATGCTCTGCATGGTTTTTACTGTTTTTCTTTGGTAGAGTTAATGAATCTTCCAAAGTTATGTTTCTTCAGATATAAAAAGGAAATAGTGACGTATAACTCATGAGAGTTTTGGGGTGGGCTGAAAAGCCCATGTGTGTACCTGCCCAGGTACATGTCTAATGACACTGATGCGATCTCCTCCCTTCTGTTGACATTGTGATCTAATCTGGGGACTGTTGGGGGGCCTAGCAGTCACACACAAACCCTTCTCCCCTCCCCCTCCTCCTTCTCCTTCTCTCCTCCTACGACAAAGACACAAAGGGTCCAACTGGCCCACCCACTGAGAAGTTCACCCCAAAAGACCCCAACCTGATTGGCAACTTGGAGTGTGTCCACCCCTAGGCCCCCATATAAAAGGGGTCTCTAACTTCCCCCAGGTACAGAAACCATCTTTGCACTGCCCCGAGGGTCACCCTCCCTTTTATTTATTTTATTTTATTTATTTTTTCACCCTCCCTTTTAAATCAACCTGGCCTGAACATCTCTTCTGCAGTTTTGTGCTCTGGGCACAATTGTTTACACATTTGAGGGATAATTATCGTTAAGCATTAGTTAACAATGTAGATGATAATATACATATTTCAGATTCAGGACAAGAGGAAAGGAAAACCCCCACCAAGCATGGTCCTTAAGAGAATTCAAGATGTGGGGCGAAGGTGTTAGCAGCAGTGGCATTCCTAGAGACTCATGCACGGCAACATTATTCATTTTCCTATGAAACTGTCCTGGTGAGTTGTAAGCAAACAGTACAGATAATAGAAACCGGCTGCCATCATGAAACTTCATATCTTAGAGGAGGTTTATCTTTCATTGGTGAGAAAATAATGGCTTAGGAAACACAGCCTCTGAAATAAAATGTATGCATTACTCTGTTCACGGAGACTTCTGTAAACATGATTCCTTTAACGTACATCTCCGAGCTTCTTTGTCATTACCTTTACTTTTCATGGCAATGGAGTTTGATGCAAATATGAGTGGGGAAAAAAATTAGAGTAATGTTGACCATGTAACAGACAACATGCAGCTTTCCTAAGGTTATATGTAAGTCACTATAAAGGTTTTGAGACAGACTGTGTTATGGTCCATTATTTTACTTCCAACAGTCAAAGCATCCTTTCTGGTCCACTGGAACAAGTTTCAACTTGCTCGGCTGATCAGTGTTGCTGGGATGGCTTCATTTGTTTCTGTCAACACAGATACTACTTTTCTTGAGCTGTGTGTACCTCAAAACATTCATGATGATTCATGTAGATAGAAGATACTAATTTGGCTTGATGGAGACACATCCTTCTAGACAGCATTCTGAGAGAACAGGGAGTGGGCGCCACATCCCTGGTGGGCACACGCCATCACCCTTGCAATGGGGGTTAATGTTAATGCCATTTATAGCTTTTTGGAAGCAACACAGAAAAAAGAATGTTTTGTCTCTTAGTGTATCTTCCTGAGTAAAATAAAGTTGATCTACTTGATTTGTTATTGTTATAACCTTATATATAGTAAAATGATATTTTATTTGGCAATTTGACACCCAAACAATCTGTAACTTTATCAGAAATGGAAAGATCAAAGAAAGGAAAATCCCTTGATATCTCTAACAGGTGGGTCTGACTTGCCTATCTATGCTGACATAGAGACATACGTGTTATATACTCGAGGGAATAAATCATTGCCATTCCAGAAAAGGACTTCTCAGTAATTCATTGCAAAAATAACCTTTGCTGGCTGTGATGGTCACTTTTATGTGTTCAGACATTTGGTCAAACACAAATCCAGGTGTTGCTGTACAGGCATTTTGTAAATATAATTACATTTTATAATTAGTTGACTTTCAATAAAAGTGATTATCTTAGATAATCTGGATGGGGCTTAGAAGGAGAACCTTCTTGCAAAAGAAATTCTGTCTAAAGATATCAGTTTCAGTTTGTTCCTGAGAGTCGCAGCCTCCAACTTCCTACAGGCTGCCCTACTTTCAATTCGCCTTGCCAGGCCACACTCTTGTATAAGTCAGCTTCTTACAATAAATACCTAAAAACATCTTTTTACTGGTTCTGTTTCTCTGGCTGAAACTGGACTGATATGCTAACAGAGCCCTAGACCACGGTTTCCTTCCATCCTTAAGCCTCCCTGAATAACTCCTGATCTTTCCTCCAGCTGTAACCTCTGCAAACAAGGGAGAAAAGATTACCTCAGGCTAAATACCCATAGCAATATTTTTGGAAGTCATTAATAATTTCAAATCTATTCCTCCTTTTACTTATGACGTACTGGTAAAATCCCTTCAGTATTTATAAAAGCCATATACAAAATGTTTTTATCATCAGTATAAAAAACTTTCAGCCTGTATTTTAAGGCAAATACTATTTAAAAGTTCAGTTGATCCTTGAATAAGGTAGGGATTGGGGTGCCGACCTCCTGTGCAATCACAGTTGATTGGAAGCCTTACCAATGATGTAATCAATTAAAATATATTTGTATGTTACATATGTACCATGTACTCTGGTCTTAACAATAAAGTACGCTAAAGAAAAGAAAATATTTGAAGAGAAAATCAATTTACTATGCACCAAAGGGAAGTGGATTGTCACCAAGGTCTTCACTCTCCTTATGTCTTCATGTTGAGCAGGCTGAAGAGGAAGAGGATGAAGAAGGGCTGGTTTTGCTGTCTCTGGGGTAGCAGAGGTGGAAGAGCATCTGCACGTAAGTGGATCCTTGGGTTCAAATCCACGATGCTCAAGGGTCAACTGTATTATCTTTGTCCTCATTGCAGTCTCACAACATGTAGCTCAATATTTTATATTCAACAAATGTTTGCTGAATGGATAACTGAGAAATTTGTTTATAATACTCCAGATGTTCCAAGGGAACTTTAGAGTGAAACTCTGGTTCTTTTTTAACAGCATCTTGTTTAGAAGAGTTTTTTTTAAACACAATTTATAAAACTGAATAAATTAAGTTTATTTTCATTTTATAATGCTGTTGGAATTGATAATTTGAAAGATAGCATATGCACAAGATATTTATGATTTATCATTGGTAGAAAAGACTCTAACTTGAATCTGATTTTGCTTCTGACTGTGAAAACACGTACAAATGTAAGCAAAATCTACAGCAACATTCACGAAGAAATGTAAAGTTGTCAGTGATTTTTTTTAATTTAAATTCTCTTCCTAAATTTTATTATATTGCTTTATCATTAAAAAGGCATAATGTACATATTGTTTTATCTACCCAAACTTTTTTGAAGACTTTTTACAATTATCTCTTCCCTTCCCCACCACAATAAAAGGATAAGGAGTATGGGATTATGAAAAATAGTCCAAACTTACTTTTTTAATTTTTAAAATTGGATAATAGCCATTTCTTCATTTTTTAAAATAATCATTTATAATATAATAAACAGAAATATGCAAATTTAAAAACCCTGGCTTTATGGTGTTTAATATGTTGAAGTTAATCTAGTTTAAATGCAACTCTATAAAATCACACTTCTCATAAATTAGGACAAATCTGTTCATTAAGATGCGATAATGTCCAAAGAAAATTTAGCTTTAGTATAATTTCAAAGCACTCTAAATTTCATATATGGTCTTTGTTTAGAAAAGATTAACAATATTGTTCTGTCCCTGTCTGAAAACTAAAGAAAACATATGGCCAGAAACCTGCAAGGAGAAATAAACAAAATCTGTAAGTTTTTCATGCATGCATGATTTGCGTTCTCTCTCACCTTTGAAAAAACTCATTAATTCTTAGCTTGGAAAAGTTATATTTGGACATGACTTTTCACAATGAAAAGGCTGGCATCTATGCCAACCAGAAGGACATGAGAAGCCCATTTCCAAACTCCACAGAGAGATAGGATAACCTCACAAAGTTTCCACTTCATTCCTATATTGGGTATTAAGAACACCCAGCTACAAGCATAAGCATTCACAAAATAAAAGCAGCGGCAGAAATGAAAACATCTCTCATCACAT
The DNA here is from genome assembly GCF_027406575.1 of Nycticebus coucang. NCBI lineage: Eukaryota > Metazoa > Chordata > Mammalia > Primates > Lorisidae > Nycticebus > Nycticebus coucang. Next base: position 117,827,097 of record NC_069790.1, on the reverse strand, counting down.
TAAAGAAGACCTATGTTCTCTCACCCCCAAGCTCAACAAGCCTGAGACTTGAAAGGTGGTGGTACCCTGCAGAACAGGCCAAGCTCGCCTCATAAATTTTACCTTAAGATTATTTTATTCACCAGAAATATTGAAATTGACCAAAGGTCAATGCAAAGAGCATTTGTAAGCGTGCCCGGGAAAAGGAACTGACAAAAGGGAGGATGATCTTTACTGGTGGTTGAAGAGTGGGGGTGGAACTGGAGGCTATTAGTCCCAGACTGACTCTGGTGGCCCAGCGTTGACCTCTCCATGTTCACCCTTCTACAACACATCAGGTTCCTAGTAAGACAGATTTCCATTTGAGCCCCAACTTTCCCCCTTCCAGCTGAACGGCCCTTTGGTGAGTGCGTTCTTCCTTCTGAGTCTTATTTTGCAAAATAGAGATAACACAATTCCACTTTGCATAACTTAGAGAGTTAAATGAGATAAACTGTCAAGCATGGTATTGTTCAAGTGAATTTAATGAAAACCTCTGCCCTCCCTTTAGCTCCCTTCTCTGAGCAGGTGCGGTTTTTTACCAAAGCGAATTCCATATTCTCTTTTCTTTCCTGGACCTACTGCATTCCTTTTTCTTCTTCTGCCTTTAGTTCTGTCCTCAGCAATGCCTCCTTTTCCGTTTATAAATTTAGTCATAACTCCCTCACCCTTAAAAATGCCAAAAATCCCAGCCCTTGCTTCTGCCCTGCCTTCCGATTAAGCAGCTTTCCTATCTTTACTCATCCCCTCACCATCCGTGTTTTGAAAACCTTCACTTGCTATTTCCTTTCCTCATTCCTTCCTGGGCAGATTGAGCTCCCAACCCCCACTGACGTGAAACTCCAGGGGTCTCCCCACAGCCAGCAATGGGGGCAGGCTACCTGCGGGGACGTCTCCTCCTTGAGCACATCTCCATTTTCTTATTTTTGTTTATTGTTAAATGTTCATCTTCCTTAGTTTCCCCTTCACAAGACATTCCTGGTCTGATTCTCTCTCTCGCTTCTTCCTGCTTTGATCTTCCCTTTTGAGATCCTTTCGTTCACAGATGTCCACTTTATCTTGGCTCTTGGGTCCACGAGATGATGGCATTTCCTCCTCCTCTAAAGTTAGTCATGGCGAAGCCTGTGACTAACGCTGGTCCATAAAATGTGAACACAGAGTATGATCCATCCCTGGATGGAGCATTTAATTGCCAGGGCTTAAGTCTCTAGCCTATAAGTCTCCTCAGCTGTCACACAGGTGCTATAAAACCAAAGGTGCCCAAGTAGCTGAATACAAATGGTCTTGCATGAGAAAAAGAGTGAACTCTTGTTACCTCACTGGCGACATGTTTTCTGACCTTTCAGTACAAATATTAACACAAGAATGAAAGGCATTAATAACCTAATGATACTCGGATTTATTTCATTTTAGTTGCTGAGTGTGTTTAGGGAAGTTCCAATAAAAAAATAATTTTTTTTTTGTTTTGTTTTTTGAGACAGAGTCTCACTATGTCTCCCTCAGTAGAGTGCCTTGGCATCACAGCTCATAGCAATCTCAAACTCTTGGGCTTAAGCAATTCTCTCGCCTCAGCCTCCCAACTACCTGGGGTTACAGGTGCCTGCCACAACACCCTGCTATTTTTGGTTGCAGTTGTCATTGCTGTTTAGCAGTCCTGGGCTGGGCCCAAACCCGCCAGCCTTGGTATTTGTGGCTGGCACCCTACTCACTGAGCTATAGGTGCTGAGCCAAAAAATTAATTTCGTTGATGTCCGTTAATAATATTTTGCCCTATGAGTCTCATAGACAGACGTGAACTAGGGCTTCCTAGGGCTAGTTTTGTTCCTACTGTGTTCCTAGGGCTGTCCCTTCACACATTCAAGCTAAGAGACCACCAACTCTCTAATGTCAGAAACTTGAGTCACCCTTGAATTTTCTTCCTCCTTTACTCTGCGTACACAATCACGGAGCCTGTTGATCATCTGAACTTATAACAACACCACCTCTTCTCTCAAGTCCCAGTGGGCCTTCCTGGCGTCCACTCTCAGCTGCACCCCAGAGACACTGTGCTGACCAGTTCTCCCATCACTGCTGTTCCCTCCAGGCCTCTCTTCCCGTGACAGCCAGACCTTCTGTCCTGGAAGCCATTTCCTTTGCCCTTTCAGTGAAATTCACGTTGTGCGGAAACTCCAGATACCTGCAGTCTCCTGTGCTTCCTCTCTGGCCTTCATGCTCTCCGCCTTAGCTCTCCCGACCTCTCTTACCTCCTCCGAGGTACTACTTCCCTTGACAATCATTTCAGACTCATTGGACATGTTGACATCTCTGACTCAGAACTTCATCTCTCTTTTTTCTTAGTTGACTCATATGAATCCTTCACTTTCTCCTATCTCGACTTATATGTCACAGTTCATGATACCCAGGAAGCACTAATAAATATTTGCTGATTAATTCTATTATTCCAGCTGAGACTCTTCATCAACTCCTTTCCATATTATTGAAACGGCATCTAACTCTTGTCCCTGCTCCACCTCTGTCCCTGTCAACTGCAGTGCTCATCATGTAGAACCCAGTTACCTGGGTGTAGAATGTTACTAGATTTAATTTTCTAGTTTTACCCTTTAATTATTATGGTCGTCCTTGCTTGTCTCAGTTAATTATCTTCTCCAATCTTAATATAATGGTGGGACACAATAATTAATTAAAGACACAAATAATCTTTTGATTAATATACTGATTAGCCACAATAAATTTGACTTATTGAAAACAATCTTGAACTGAAATCAGTTCATGTTTTTATCTATGTTGTTTCAAGAGTCAAACATCATGATTTCTCAAAATACACAGCACAGATTTTGAAAAAATTAATTTTCATTTTCTTGATAACTGAACCAAATTTTTGATTTTTTTTTTTTGCTAAAAATAGGATGCCAGAGTCATGTTTTCTTTTGTCTTTCTGAAGCCACTAAATCATAATTTAGGACTGTTAAAGTATGAGTTTTACACAACTTACTATACAGGCAGAAATTGTGAGCATAATTCCTTTTTAATATGTACAAAATCTAATAGTAAACTGCACAAGAGGATACTTTATATTGCTTATTTCAATAAAAGCAATAAAAAATATGATTTGTGAGAATTAGACTACAGTGAAATTAAAAGAAATGAAACACTGAAAACTAAAAAAGAACTGCACTGAAAATGGTCAGAAAACAGAAAACATAATTTATACCTACTTCTATAATTAAACATCTTTATATACGTAGGGAATAACTATTTCAGCAGAAAGAAGGCATAATATGATTTGTAAAATAAATATATGATACAATGCATCAAAGTTAACAAATAAGCATTTTGAAAGAATGCTAACAGGTCTCCAAACCAGAGAAAGACTCTGGTTATGCAAAATTACTAGGATTGTTGACGAAGACTACACAAATAGGATCTGATGGAACTTTCTCTTGGTGTTTATCAAGTTTAAGTTCTCACAGTTCTTATTTCAGGAGATTTCATTGTTTAATAACTTTAGTCTTTCATAAGTTTAGATATTATTGCATTTGTAGTTCTGAGGATATAAACCTCGTAGACACCCCTTTGGCTAAGCCTGCGGGGTCTCTCTCTTTGTGTACATTCCCACATTGGTATGCCTCATGCTAACCAGGCTTTTCTACATAAAATAAATTTTGCTTTGTTTCTGTGTCTTTCATAAAGGACAGCTGAAGTCACAGTTATGCTACAAGAATAAATAATGGAAAAATCATTATTTAAAAATTGACTTCATATTAAAATTTTATAATAACAAAAAGATAACATTGCAGGCCATGTATTACTATCCTTGTAAAAATTCTAAGAAACGTTGGCTCGGCGCCTCTAGCACAGTGGTTACAATGCCAGCCACATACACTGAAGCTGGCGGGTTCGAGCCCGGCCAGGCCAGCTAAACAACAATGACAACTGCAACAAAAAATAGCCGGGCGTTGTGGCAGGCGCCTGTAGTCTCAGCTACTTGGGAGGCTGAGGCAAGAGAATCGCTTAAGCTCAAGACCTTGAGGTTGTTGTGAGCTGTGATGCCGCGGCACTCTACCCAGAGCGGCAGCTTGAGACTATCTCAAAAAAAGTTCTAAGAAACCAATAATAAGTAATTTCACGCTTGCTAGCTAATGGTATGGTACAAACATTTATCAAAATAAAAATGAGGTCCATATGTATATCAACTCTTTATTATAAGTATCATTAGAAACTATAGAGCCCTAAATGAACTCTTGAGGGTAAGTCTCTCAAAATAAAGAAGAACATTTTAAGTGCATAGCGATTACAAACTCATTTGATATTCATTCTAATTGCAATGACTATAATGAATATACTTTGTATTCAAACAGATGTCACAAGCACTACTACAGAAGTTCCAATATAATTCAGTCTTAGTTAAGAATGAGGAAATGGATATTTAAAATTGAATGTTACCAGGAAGGAGGGAGAAGCCCAATTACAGGAAGCATTAGCTCCTCAACAAAACAAATGAAAGATTTTTCTGAAATTGTGTTTTCTTATTTTTACATATACAGAACAATGAACACAGGAGTTTGCTCTCATGAACACTCTCTTGAATCAGGTGGTCTATAGATGACTTAGTTTGGAAAAGAGAAATTGGAAGTGTGTAACATGACTCAGAAGAATGGCTAAAGTTCATTCCATGATGTTTAGAGACTAACATATCAAAAGGATTAAAAATATTATTATGCCAGTCTTTTGCCATTTTAGTTTGATGGGTCAGATACATCCTAACATTCCCTTTCATCTTTTCCGACGTAAAGAACACACACCTGAAACGCCGACATGCGAGACCTTCATGTCCTAAATTGAAGACAATGTTTCTGAACGTCCGGCTCACAGAATCACTCATGGATGTCGGTTAAAAGCAGACATTTCTGGGCCCCAGTTCCTATCAAAGCCTGAGAGTCAGGCCATGGAATAAGCATTTTCACATCCACTAGGAAATTCTGATGTATGCTCTGGTTTAAAAACAACTGCCTTAGGTTGGACAAGGTAATATTTAAAACTATATATTATTCCTCTCATTCAAATCTGCAAACATTTATTAAGTATATATCCTATGTGTGAAAGATTTTATGCATATAGGATATCACAAAAACTCAAGAATCGTGTAAGCTTATTTTCAAAATACAATTAAGTACAATAATAATCTACAAATATCTAAAAAACACAAAGCAAGTAGTTTATTGTGCAGATTAAAAATTTGCTCTATTTCAATTTATCAGTTCTTCCCCAGCCAGGAATTATCTGGAAATTGAAAAGGAACATGTTTATCATTATTAGAAAATGTAACTACGTAGTGTTTAAAAACTAGTTCAGGCTGGGCACAGTGGCTCACACTTGTGATCCTAGCATTCTGGGAGGCCAAATCAGGTGCATTGCTTGAGCTCAGGTGTTTGAGACCAGACTGAGCTAGGGTGAGACTTTGTCTCTACTAAAAATAGAAAAATTAGCAGGGCATTGTGGTGAGCACCTGTAGTCCCAGCTGCTCAGGGGGTGAGGCAGGAGGATTGCTTGAGCCCAAGATTAGAGTTTGCTGTGAGCTATGATGCACTACAGCAGTCTAGCCAGGGGACAGAGTGAGACTCTGTCTCAAAACAAACAAAAAAATCAATTCATACAGTTTTTCTAGTGTTTTGCACACCCTGGGTTTTGTAAAGGAGAATAATTAATGTATGAGGCTTCTGGGTGGCTGAGGGGAAACTGAACTCTAAGACCAGGAAGGCAGAAGGTAAACCACCTCCCTCACCTCTGACTAATTCTCCTGGAGCACCTAAACTATAAGTTGAACATATCTAGAAGCCATATTGTATTTTTTAATCACCAGAGCAAAATTCAAAGAGTGAAAGTTGACTTTGGAGTTTGATAAGGAAAGAATGAAAATAGAAAAAATAAAAATGAAGGTATTACTTCTTTTTTTTTTCTGCTCATTAACTCGTCCCCATCCCCACCCTGGAACTGAAGACTAATTAATTGAAATCTGTGAGAAGAACATCAATAAGGAGAGTTTACTCTTGAAACTGAGTGAACGCACCTGATACAATGCATTAATGGTTGATGGTTCCTGCGCCCCGTGATTTTTTTGTATGACTTTTTCTAGCACTGAAAATGGGATCCCATAATTAAAAAAAAAAGAAAAAAAAAGAAAAGAAAAGAAAGAAAGACAAGCTCTGTAAAGTGAAGATAAGTAGAAAAAAAGAGTCAGAATAGAGTCAGGCTGTTGACCTTTAAGGACCGGTGCCCACAGCCATGGTTCTCAAAGGGTGGTGTCTCTTCCAGGATCATCAGCATCCCCTGAGAACTTACAGTAAGAATCTGCTCAAAAATACATTTTTTTCACAGTGCTGAAGGCTGGACAGCTCAGGATCAAGGTGCTAGCTGTTTCTGGTGAGGTCCTCTTTCCAGCTTTGGGTGGATACCTTTTTGCTATCCCCTCACATTGGAGAGGGAGGGAGAGAGAGGGAGGGAGAGGGAGGGAGAGAGAGGGAGGGACAGGGAGGGGGAGGGAAGAAGGGGGAGGGTGGATGAAAGGGAGGGAGAGAGTTCCTTTTTACTTCTTTTTATTTTTTTTGAGACAGAGTCTCACTTGTCACCCTTGGTAGAGTACCATGGTGTCACAGTTCACAGCAACCTCAAACTCTTGGGCTCAAGCAATTCTCTTATCTCAGTCTCCTGAGTAGCTGAGACTACAGGTGCCTGCCACAACACTCAGCTATTTTTAGAGATGGGAGTCTTGCTCTGGCTCAGGATGGTCTTGAACCTGTGAACTCAGTCAATCTACCTGCCTTGGCCTCCCAGAGTGCTAGGATGACAGGCGTGAGCCACCACGCCCGGCCCTATTTTCTTATGAGACAAACCATTAGGACTCCACCATTATGACCTCATTAACCTTAATTACTTCTTAAAAGCCTAATCTCCAAATACAATCATATAGGGTGTCAGGGGTTTAACACATGAAGTTGGGGGGGGGGGACATAGCTCCATCCAGCATTTATTGCAAATGTAAATTCTCAAGCATCACCTCAGACCCACTGAGTCAGAAATTCAGGGAATGGGGCCCATAGTTTGTGGTTTATTAATCTCTCCAGGTCACTCTAATGCACACCAAGGTGTGAGAAGTGACGCTTTCGGGACAGATCCCCTCCACCCAGCTCAGCATTGCCTCTGCTTCACGGGCTCCCCCACGCCTCCTCCCCAGCCTTATTTTCTACAGGACGCTCTGCTTGTAGTTCCAGCACAAGCCTTTGCACATAGAAAGCGCTCAAATCTTCACAGTACTGTGAGCAATTTTTCTTATAACTTTTCTCTACTCCTTACAACACTGGCTCAATACTGATTTGGGTCATCGAACAATCCATGGGTCTCAGACACAGCACGAAGTCACTTCCAACATTGCTTAATATTATTAAAAAATAATATACAGTTTGCTACTCATGACGTCCTTAAGCAGATCTGGTCCTTTAAGTGCTGAGTATATTACCTCATTAAATTCTCACAATCGCCCTGAAATAGGCGTATGCTTTCTGCTCGAGAGAAGAGACACAGGAAATCAAAGTTTAATATCAAGAGACGTATCGCACAACACAGTGGCTACAGTTAATCGTAAGGCATTGTATTCTTGAAAATTGCTGAGAGCGCAGTTGTGTTCTCAACGCAAATAAGTATATAAGGTCATGCACGTGTTAATTAGCTTGCTTTAGCCAGTCTGTGTACATATTTTAAAACATGTCATATGTAAGTATATACAATTTTTATTTGCCAAAATAAAGGTTTATTCAACAGAAGTGGAAAGGCTGAACGTTATAAACCATCATTTCCTTGACTCAAGGCACACACTTACGTCCATATGTTACACGAGACCCAGGGATGGGTCTGCCAGCATCTTGGATTTACTGCCAAGACCCCAAGAGTATAAGGGTCTTCCCTAAAGTTATTTTCAGTATATGCTTTGTAATGTAACATATACACATTAAAGCATTGCTAAACATCAGCCATCGTAAGAAAATAGTCAAGCTGAACTTCTTGAGACGGATCCTGGTAAGTGAGTATGGAAACAGAGAACTCTACACTCTATAGCTGTTCTATATCCTATTTACCTGTAGGCAGCCCGAGAAAGCGTTTCCCTTTACATTAAAGACACCTGAAGGACTCGAAGACCAGCGCCTGGGAGTTCACAGATCACTGAGAAACTTTCCCTAAAGCCACTATCAATAATTAAGCACCAGAAACGCACACATACGCACAAAACAAACAAAAAAAATCTGCTAATTTTAAGACAATGGCATTTTGTTTCAGAATTATACTTTTAAGCTTCTTTTGCCAGAAAACGAGCCCAGTTATTCTACTCTCCTCGTTTGAGCTTCCTAAGCATTGAAGACTGGACTGCAGGGTGGTAGCCACCACACCTGCTGGATTGTCTAGGCAATTCCAAGCGCCAGCTGGGATAGTAATTAACAGTCACATTCCATTCTCAGCCTACCTGGGGTGTTCAACAACCTTGACATCTTGCAGAAATAGGAGACGTACTGCTCACAGTACTCAGCGCTGCTGGTGATGGCGCTCATCTGGTCCATGGAGGCGCTGTAAACCAGCTGTGTCACCGAGTACTTTTCTGGGTTGTAGCCAAGCACAGTCGTCTGCATCTGCAAGTCATGGGACACGATGGTCCACACTTTGTCCTCTGTGGGGAGAGAAATGACCACAGCACAGGTGTATTAGTATGCACCCATGTCTCCAAAGGTCAAAGTACAACTGAGATACCCTCTAACTAGGATTTTCAATGAACTGGTGTAGAACTGAGTTAAAGATAGCAAGCCTTAAATAAACCCTGCTCTTTTCTTATATGTAAGTTTTGCTTGTAAGGACAAAGTAGAAACGTAGTATTTTTATTAAAAGCAAATGCAAGATACTTCCTGCAAATAAAACTGAAAACAGCGTGTGCACCTGGCTGGCCCTCTCACAGCCGTGGCATTGAATGTGAGGCTCATTATGTTCCGACTCCTTCCTGACTCTGTGACCCATTATTCCTGCGGTAGAACAGTATTCTGCTCTTTCCTAAATGAACTGTGCTCTCTCAGGCCTCTGGGTCTTCCTACACGCTGTGTGCTCTAATCAGAATATGCATCCTCATCTTGTCAACAAATGCTCTTTTCACCCCAACCTTCCAGGCAAAATTAGACATTGCATTCTCTGTTATGGAAATGCTCTGTGCATGTGGGATAAAGAAAATGAGTAATTATCTTGGTGTTTTGGACCCTGAAAATTTCAGTATGTGAAAAGAATCAGACATAAAATAGATGCGGTTAAATAAAAGCTGTGTACATTTTTAAATTTTCTTGAAGCATCATTAAAAGGCAATGTTAGTGTTTTAAAAAAATGTAGACATATGTCCTGACTCTGTACCCTGAAAAAGCTCCAAAGCAAGGACCACCCCCAAGCACCAGACTGTCATCACTAAATGCCATTTTCCATTGAGTAGGAATAAACCAGGATCCCTGGAGAAATGATTGATCCCAGGGCTGGAAATGTACAAGATGAAAGATGAGCCAGGAACATATAATTACACCAGGAAAAAAAAAAAAAAAGCTATGGGAGACTGGGGCAGTTCAAAACCCCCCACGGCCAAAGAAGAAATAAATGTTTGCATCAATAAAAATTCCCTATAATGGATTAAAACATATCAGGTGTGTTTAAATCCATGCGTTCGTTAAAATAGTAAAAATCTTTAATTTTGGAAGATGTTAGATGACTAGTTATTTAGGATATTGGTAAGTAATGGCAAAGAATCAAGCTTTTAGCTTGTCTTTTCTGTATGTACTGTAACTAAATGTTACCTTCATGGAAATATTTCCACTTATAAAAAAAAGACTAAATGGACAGAATTAGAGTATCATCATTTCATAAGATCTCACAAATTAGTAGAAGGAGGAACCTGTGGCCCTCTGACTTCAAGATTTCTTTCTTTAAGCACCCAAGGAGGCAAGAAAAGCTTCATCTTTCCCTGTTTGCACCCCTTTTGATGAAAGGATGTTATGTAAAATCTAGATTCAGTATGAAGGCCACTCCAAGGACCAGGGTCATCTCAGGTTTCCTAAAGGCTGAGGTTTCCCCCACTTCACTGACCAATTACGGTCCAGGCGTCCTCAAGCTACGGCCCACGGGCCACATGAGGCCGTGTGATTGTATTTGATCCCGTTTTGTTTTTTTACTTCAAAGTAAGATATTCAAAGTAAGATATGTGCAGTGTGGATAGGAATTTGTTCATTTTTTTTTTTAAACTATAGTCGGGCCCTCCAACGGTCTGAGGGATAGTGAACTGGCCCCCTGTTTAAAAAGTCTGAGGACCCCTGTACTGGCAAAAATAAAGTGTGAATTTGATGAAGCTTATAGAGCTAACTGCAGATTTCCAGAAAATACGGGGGGAAAAGGAACATGTTAAATGGCACCCAGGGGAAAAAAAACCCCAGCTCCTTACTTTGGGAAGCTGTGCTGGCTGCATCCACCTTCATCAGCTGATCAACGTGAGGAAAGGGGGAGGTGAGAGGGGAGGGAGATGGGAGAGAAGGGAGGCAGGGAGGGAACTTCCCGGAGTTCCTTCCCAGGCAGCCTGCCTGCCTTCTGCAGAGGACAACACCATTCTTCCAGGTGCTCAAGACCCGCACCTCATCTCTTTCCTCTAATGCATCACCCAACCGTGGGTGTGTCCTGTCTGCTCTACCTTCAGCACGTTCTCTCAACCTGAACACTCCTCCCCACACCGACCGGCCACACTGCTCTGGTCTGAGCCCCCCTCGCCTCTCACCTGCATACCCTCCAAGACGCCCTTGTATCCTCGCATCGACTCCCCACACCTCCCCACAGCAGCCAGGTGAGGCTTTTCCACTGTAAGTCAGATTCTGATATTCTGCACCAAGCCCTCAGGTGGCAACAGGTGTTCCGTGTTGCTCAGAGTAAAAGTCAAGTCCGTAAAGCAGCCAAGCCCCTCCAGGACCCCGCTGCTCTGTGCCTCTCTCCTCACTCCCACCACTCCCTCCTTGCTCACCGGGCTGACCCTGCTGTCCATTCCAGAGCCTCCACACTAGTTGTCCCCCTCTCCAGGCCTCTCCTCCTTCTCCGGATCTTTGCTCCAGGCCAATTTCCCTGTGCCACTCCTGCCCCAGAGCTGCTCTCTGCCTCTCCCCTGCTCTCTTCTCCCAGGATCATCCCCCTCTGACCATATGTTCATTATTCTGTATGCCTCTGCCTCCACATAGAAAAAGTTAACAACTTCAAAAAGGACTAATTGAGTAGAGAACTGCTTTAACAAAAAATAAATAGAACACAGCTCTCAATGTAGGAGCTGCTTAAAAAGATTTTGGCCCCGGCTGGTAATCCCCCCTAACAACTCGCCTCCACAGGAGCACACTTTCTGGTTAAATGTTCTAGAATCCATTAGAACAAGTTCAGTGATGGTGCCTCCTACAGTGATATACTTTCCATAGATAATTATTGTTTCAGTTTTACCTTCAGCCTGTTTGGGGTTACCTTCCTTTGGTTCCTCTGACACAGCAAAAAGGCCACAGCATATTTTAGTAATTCTGTCACTTTCTGACATGATTCTTACAACAAACTGATTTTCGTTTACATCCAGACTTACAGATTTACCTTTACCTCGTTAAAAATCCATTAATTAAACTGGGTTAGCTTTATCTCTTTTCTGTTACAGTCAGCCTCTGGCACACAACTCTCAGATGTTTGACACTTCTTCCTTTTATTTTTTTAACAACCCCCTGCCAAGAGCCTTCTCCTGTGGAAGTACTTCAGAACTCTCTTAATTCGTGCAGGAAAGGCACGCTAGCCACACCTCTGTTTAAAGACGCAGAAGCCTCTTTCCAATACGTGCAAAATAATGCTAGTAAAGGGAGCCTCAGTAGGCAGTAAAACGAAAGGGTCCCACGTGCCCGGTCTCTAGTCCGCACAACCTCAGTAACTTTAAAGACAATCGATTCGCTAAGACTGGTCGCTAACGTTTTGTTTTGTTTCTAGTGTCTTCTGGGTCCCAAACTTCACTTCCATGCCCCCCGCCACACACATTTCCGGTCAGACCCCTGCTCTCCATCTGCTTACTATGCACTCCTCCATCCACCAAATAGCCTCGATCGCCTGGCACGAGAAAGGCAGAGATCCAGGCGCTGAGGGGACCACCATGCCATAGGCATTTGGGGACGTCAGGAGCTTACATTCTTGCATTTTGGTGGCGAAGAAAAACAGATAATAAGCAAAACAATTAAAATTTTATTTATATATAACTATATTATAATATAATTTAATATAATATAAAATAATTATTTTTCCAATTTTACCTTCAGCCTGTTTGGAATTACCTTCCTTTAGTCCCACTGACACAGCACAAAAGCCACCATATATTTTAGTAATGCTGTCACTTTCTGACATGATTCTTACAACAATTTTCATTTACAACTAACCTTGCAGTTAGATGTAAATGTAAATTTACCTTTGCCTAATTAAAAATCCATTAATTAATTGGGTCAGTTTTATCTCTTTTCTGTTACAATCAGCCTCTGGTACACAACTCTCAGATGTTTGACACTCCTTCCTTTTATTGTTTTTGCTTTTTTTTTTTTTTTAACAACCCACTACCAAGAGCTATATATATATTATATACACACACATATATCCTGCACGTGATAAGGGCAAGAGTATAAGGCAAATTAAGGAAGGGGAGGCTATTCAGTGTGTATTGGGATTGCGTTTTTTTAATTCAGTAGGAACTAGAAAAGATTTCACTGAAAAAGTGATATTTGGATAAATAAGGTGGCTTCACGACTTATTTCTCCAGACAGTAAGCCACACGACTGTCTGGAGAAAATCTTCCAGAAATGCAAATGTTTTAATTCTAGACTATTTCTGGCATTGTCGAGGTCTGCAAAGAGGCCCGTGAGTGAGAAAGGGGAAATGGAGGGAGTCAAGGAGGTTAGAGACGGGGCGGGAGGTGCCCCGAAAAGCTGAGCTGTCACAGTAGGGTTTGGCATTTTGGTACAAAAACAAATAAAAATCTGTGGGCATGGAAAGGGTCGGAGCAGGAAAAGTGGCAAGCTACAATTCACATACTGAAACACTGCTCTTTGCCTCAATAAAATGTCATTTTAGGAGCATTAAGAAAGGAATGCACACTCGCATGTAGGCATTTTATGCAAAGATTTAAAGTTTTTAGTATAACATTTTAAGACGAATTGTGAGAAAATATAAAAGGTAATATGTAAGTTCTATTTTGATGGAATGTGATAATTACTGCTGCTGCATTTTGCTAATTATTTTGTAACAATTTATGTTACACATTGTAATAGTTCCGTATTAACTAGCCATTACATCTTGAGGGACATGTGGGTATTAACGATTTTTCAGATATCCAGCATCGAAAAGAAGGAAGGGGTAGTTACACTACATAGATTTTCCTTTGGTTATGTCATAGGGGAAAAATTAAGAATCTTATTCCCATATGCACAGCCTCTTTATATAGCAGAAATTAGCAGAAACTACTATAAATGGCAAATTCTAAATTTCTAAGTTCCTTTTTAATGAAGAAGAAATTGATAAACTTGTGCCTTTCCAATATTGTTTTCAGATGACAGCCTTATGAGAATGTCCTTCGGGATTATTAAGAATTTAGCATCTGACTCACAATGCAACTAAGATTCAGAAATTGCCACACTGTATAATGTTATAAATATACGATTTAATGACACGTTTCAAACCCTGTCCTTACCAATGGCAGTTCCCAAGATTAACCAGTTTAGTTATGTTGACATGAGTGCATTAGAAAGGCCTTCCTGCTACCTACAAGACTGAATCCATATCCTCAAACTATCTATAATTCCCAAGTAATTCACTTCACAGGAACTCAAGTCCTTGCATGGTTGGGCCTCTGACTGAGGACTGATAAAGCCAGAAAGGAGCCAGCGAAGGAAAGGAAAGGGTGATTCCTAGCAGAACATAAACAGATTCTTGCTCCTGAATAAGGCTGTTCCCAACTCCCTCCCATGTTACCCACGTACAGTCTGAAGTTCACACTCAAGAGCAAGTCTGTATATAGTATATTTTAATAAAAAGTCCAACATGAGTCAAGTGTAAGGGAAAATTTTTTTGTGTGTCCTATATACCTATAATTGCAGCAAAGTGTCATTCTTACCTTTAAAACGATATCACCTTTCTAATTAATACTCAATTTGTTCATCAGAGTTTTTTCCACCTTTATTCCAATTTGCTCTGGAATAATTCTTAAGAAGAAAGAAATATAAACAATTTAAATTTCAAATGGACTATGAAACTTATTGGCCAGGATGTGGCCGACGTACCACATGTAGCTGAGTTCCTGGCCTCCTGGCATCTGTTATAATCACTTTTCAAGGGTGACTTTGGGTCTCTCACTCTTATAGCAACACAGAGAAACTAAACTACAATATACACTTCACTGAATATTTTTCTATTGCATGTAAGCCTTGGCCTGCTGGGTAAAACTAGTAAATTCAATTTTCTGTATCTTGAAATTTGCCCTATATCTCACCAAGTGTATCCTAATAACTTGTCTGTCTTCATTGGGCAGAGAAGGTTTAGTGGCTTTTACCCTGATTCAATCGATCAACATTTTAACACCAACTATGAGCAATCTAAGGGTAGGGCTTTCTAATTCAATGCTATTGTGTTGATAGAAATTGCCTTTTGAAGGCTTGAACATTCAGTCTTCAAGGAGCACATATGCACAGGAACAAGCCTGCTGCTTAAAGAACCTATGTTCTTATGGAGAGATTTTGGAATATGACAAATACCAATAGAGTATCAGCATCCATTTTGACTCCACTCTATTAGAGAAATAAGGCACCAAGTCTCAGGAAGGGCAAGTGGCCTGAACAAATGAGTACTAAGAGTTCATGGCAAAATGAGGGACACGCTGTCTCCGTAGTCTGGGTTTAGTGTTCTCCTCACTCCGCCGCTGTCTGACTGTTTGACTCAGTGGTGATCTGCTTTGTGAAACATCAACACTTTTGTTGTCTTACCCCTCCCCTCCACAGCACAGCGCTAATCTGGGGGGAGAAGAAGCAACCTACAGGTACTATTTTAGATTTCTAAAAACATTATTTAAAAATGATACTTGCACAGCCAAGAAAAATGTCATGGTTTGTAATATAATTCAATCATTTGTGCATTTATAAACCATGAATTGAGTTCCTGATCTGTTTCAGTACCATGCTAGGCTGTGGGGATGCAAAGATGAAGATGAGCTCGTGTTCTCAGCGAGCTGTGGTCCAGAACTGCAAATTGCAAATGTGTACTAGATCTGTGCCATGTAAAAAGTTGTGTGACCCAGCTTTACAAAGACATCAAGCAACCTGGTAAACGTCGTGTTTGCTGTGAGTCCTGACAGACGAATGGACATGAGCTACATGAAGAGGAAGACAGTCCTGAATCCTACTCTTCCTCTTACTAAGGCAGACACCACGGAGACAAAGGGGGCTCCGTAGATGGAAGCAAGGGAGGTTGACAGATTGCAAATTTAGGAGTCTGGAATGGTGAAGTATGAGATTGCGGAGTCATTACAGTTGTATGGGGGTTGAAAGGTCTAGTGCATTATCATACACGGGGCTGCAAAAACTTGTGGATGTAAAAGATTAATTCACATTTTAAAAACCATCTATGCGGGCGGCACCTGTGGCTCAGTTGGTAAGGCGCCGGCCCCATATACCGAGGGTGGCGGGTTCAAACCCGGCCTCGGCCGAACTGCAACCAAAAAATAGCCGGGCGTTGTGGCGGGCGCCTGTAGTCCCAGCTACTCGGGAGGCTGAGGCAAGAGAATCGCTTAAGCCCAGGAGTTGGAGGTTGCTGTGAGCTGTGTGAGGCCACGGCACTCTACCGAGGGCCATAAAGTGAGACTCTGTCTCTACAAAAAAAAAACAAAAAAAAAAAAAACCATCTATGCAAACACAAGAACGCCTTTAATATGCTCTTCCTAAAAAGCTAGATCTAATTGCTCACAATATGCCAGTCCTTTGTCTAAGTTCTAGAGATGCAGCAATAAGCAAGGTGTGAAGTTCCTATGTCAGGCAACACTGGTCAATCTAAATGTGGGGGGCAGAGAACAAACAAGTAAACAACAACTCTGATGCTCTTTTTACTTATATATCTATGTAGAATGCTTGGTAAGGGAAAGAGAGTGTTGGAGGTGAGAGAAAGACTGTTGTAGGCTGACTGTTGAGAGAGGGTTTCTATGAGAGGGCATATTTGAGCCAATTCCAGAATGATGGGGAAGACAGTGGGCTGAGCTAATAGCATATGCAAAGGCCAGGAGGCATGAGTAATCTGGCAGGTTCATTTTGCTAGAGTGGAATAAGGCGAGGAAAGAGGAAGAAATGATTTAAGACGTAAAGTCTGGGACCAGGCATTGTTGTTACTTGTAAGATCTATTATGGACTTGGAATTTTATCCTGAATGCCATGGGCAGCTATAGTAGGGATTTCAGCTGCAGTGTGGCTTGACTGAGTTTGGAGGTGTCATTCTGGCTAGTTAGTGCTGAGTGATTAGCAGTGGCGTAGAGGTAGAAGCACGGTGATGACCCGAACCAGACTAGAGTCCAGGGGAGGGACACCAGCAGTGGAGGTGCGAGAGAAGTGAAGGTTAAGGATATCATTTGAAGACACAGCTATCAAGGCTTAGCGATATTTTGTATCAGACACATCAGGGGGAAAAAATGAGATTCGGATTATGTGCAGATTTTGGACTGATCATTTACCTGGAAAAATCATGGTGCTGTTTACTAAAATTGGAAAAATTTTAGGCAAATGGAAGCCAATAGGGAGCCTGAGAGGAGGCAGCCAGAGAGGCAGAGGCAGTAAAATCAGAGAAAGGTGTAGGATGAGTTTCAGGGCAGAGGGAGCCATCAACTAACAAGTGGTATTTCAAGGTCAAGTGAAATAATAATTGCAATCATTATCGCATTTTCAAAGCTAAGGGTATCTGTGATTTGTTTTTTTCAAGAGGCTGTCAGGTGTACAGGGTGAAGGATAGTCTAATTAGTTCAAGTTAAAGGAAGAATTGGAGGAAAGAAGAAAGTTAAGATAATTCTTCTGAGCCATTTTCTTTCATCAAAAAGAATAGGGATGTGGGTAGATTCCAGTTTTCTGTTTTTAAAATGACAATCATTATAGCGGATTTGTATGCTGGTAAGAATGACCTGGTAAAGATTATTTGAGAATAATATTTGTAAATTGTAGCCTTACAAGAGAACTAGACTGATGGTTTGGTGAACTTATACTGTGCTGCTATAGCTATGTTGTATTATGATTATCATGATAGAGAAATATATTTTCTGTTACTGAACTCTTAATTTTAGAAACTTGAGTTACACAAGTTTGGCTTTTACTCATAATATTTAAACTTAAGATAGTTTAATATTAAAATTTCATGCAATATATTACATTACGAAAACATGTTAGAAAAAAACAGAATAATTTTAATAGAATCATCTATATAAGAATAAATTGTAACTCCCCTATACACATGTAAACACAAATCTTAGTGTATTAGTAATAAAAATAATCTTGAATTTAATAAATGGTTCAAATATTAGGGATATAATATGAGAATTCTTCCCTTCCATCAGAAAAAGGAAATGCTTATGACCACAATTTCCATTTAACATTATGCTGGAGTCTTTGCCATGAGAATAAGAGAAGTAAAACAAAATCATAATAATAATCCTAAGAGTTGGGTGAGAGAGATGGCACACGTTGAAGCCTATTAGAAAAGTCTTTAACTTAACGAAGCTAGTTAGACATGAGAATGCACAAAAATCAATAATATTTCCAGTAAATAATGAAAAGTACAATAACTTCAAAATATAATCCACGATATAACAAAATACAACCTCACAAAAGATAGGAAAGATCTTTATAGAGTGAATTTTAATTTTTTATGAGCAATATTAAAGAAGAATCACATAAATGAAATATTCAATATTTTCAGTATTTATAGGTTGGAAGAATCAACATCATAAAGCTATTAATCCTTCTCAAATTGATACATACATTAATTGCATTTACAATCAAAATCACAATCATTTGTGTGTGTAAATGTAATTGAAATATTGATTAAAAGGAATTTTTTTTTTTTTGCCAAAACTAAAATGAGACTTTATGTACCCTGATTTAAAAAATTATATGCAAAAGCCAAGATCCAAGAACAGCCAAGACATTCTTAAAGAAGAGCAATGTGTAGAGAATTGTCCTGTCGGGAATCATGACATTAGGTTTGGTACAGTCAGAGACAATTGGAATAATGGGACTGATCTAAGAAACTTAAAGCAAAATCCATGTATAGAATGGAAACTGGATTTAAAGTTGGCATTCAATACTATGAGAAATTTAGAATTGTTTATACATACTGAAACAATAAAATTTGATCCCTATCTTTAACCCTGCATAAAAATCAATTTCAGATGGATTAAAGTCATAATAAAAAGAAGAGATTCAAAACATATAGAAGAAATAATAAATAATACTTTTATTATCTATGAAACAAGGCATACAATGAGCAAACCATGATGGTAAACAAAGAATACATGGCAACTTTGTTACAGCCCTCTTCTTTATCAGGATACCATAGAGGGCATGAAAAGTTAAGCCCCAGAGTAGAACAGGTATTTCTAAGTCACATATGTAACAAAGATTAGCATCACATGAAGAACTTTTACAAGTAGTAACACAACGCCAAAGAAAAATAAGCAAGGGCTGTGCACTGGCAGTTCACAAACAAGTAAAGTACGTGGTCAGCCGACACACGGAGATGCACATCTCCACTGTAACCAGGGAAATACAAAGTAAAACTATAATACAATTTATTACACCTTTGTCAAATTGTCAAACACTTAAAAATTTGGCTGTATCCAGAATTCATGAGAATATAAACACCTAGACATTTCATAACCTGATTCTAATAACTACTTTGGAAAGCAAGTTGGCAGAAACCAGTAAATTTTAAAATGAGCATGTCCTTCAATACAATTATCGCTGGTCAAGCATCTTAGAGGAATTCTTAAACATTTGTAAGAGAAAATATGTTGTAAGTATTGCTCGCTATGGTAAATAACAGCAACCTAAAACCCATTCAAAGAGTGTGGAAAATAAATTAAGGTATAGCTAGAAAACTGAACACTATGAAGCATTTAAAAATGAATCAACTGGAAGTGCATTTATCAATATGACTTAATTACAAAATAAGAACATTGAATGGAAAATGCAAACAAGAGGGGCATTGCCATTTTTAGAATTTTTTTTTTTTTTTTATTGTTGGGGATTCATTGAGGGTATAAGAAACCAGGTTACACTGATTGCATTTGTTAGGTAAAGTCCCTCTTACAATTGTGCCTTGCCCATAAAAGGTGTGTCATACACCAAGACTATTTTTATAAAGTTTTAAGAACATAAAATATCAATAAGCTATTCTAAGTATTGAGAAAGGAGAATCAGATCGGGAACATAATAATACTTGAGCTTTAATTTTACATTTGATATTATATTATTTAATTTTATATTTAATCTGGGTGTTTGATATGAACCAGAATTGTTTTATATGAAAACAAACAAAATATACCTTATCTTAGATAAACTTCATATGAATATCCAGATATATAAAAGTAATTAGCAAATATTGCCCATTTTTACAAGAGCTACATATACCTTACTAAATAATTTACAAGATAATTTCTTTTTTTTTTTTTATTGTTGGGGATTCATTGAGGGTACAATAAGCCAGGTTACACTGATTGCAATTGTTGGGTAAAGTCCCTCTTGCAATCATGTCTTGCCCCCATAAAATGTGACACACACCAAGGCCCCACCCCCTCCCTCCGTCCCTCTTTCTGCTTCCCCCCCCATAACCTTAATTGTCATTAATTGTCCTCATATCAAAATTGAGTACATAGGATTCATGCTTCTCCATTCTTGTGATGCTTTACTAAGAATGATGTCTTCCACTTCCATCCAGGTTAATACGAAGGAAGTAAAGTCTCCATACAAGATAATTTCTTACTTGCCATATCTCATTCTCTAAAGTACTAAGTAACTTACCAAATCACTTACAAAACATTCAGGTTGAAAGACCCAGCATGACGTTTCACCATAATACAATGTTCTTAGTCATGTGGAAGAGGATTCATTTGAAGGTATCCTAAGTCTTCCAGGTAGATAAGTTCATCTTAAAGGCTATGCATTTGTTTAGAAGGTTTTTAATAATCAGAATATTGACAACATAATTTAAATGACTACAAATTTCCTGTTACAGACTTTTTTCTCCCCAAATATGTAAGATGTGAGCATGACATGCACTTCTGTAGGCGTAGACTCTGATATTATGAAAGCCATCTCCCCACAGCAGGCCGTGGTAGTTTGAATAAAGCCAGAGACGCACGCAGCTCAGGTAGCGGGAGCAGCTTTAATGGTGTGGAGAGAAAGAAGGTATGTAAAGCAGATGGGACTCTGCAGGGAACACGGAGGAAATGAGCTCGAAGTACAGATGATGTTCTGCAGGTGGTGGAAAATGTTGATTATTTTTAAGCTCACAATTCCAGCCCAAAGATGGATGGTGAATCAAATGCTGGGCACGAGCAGAAATAATGGGAGCCCATTTTCATCCACCGGAAGAACAATTTGGAGCCTCTGTGTGTCTTTTTTTCTAGGAAGACATTAGCCCTTTCCTGGGAAGAATAATATTTGTGATGCTTCTGTTCCATTAGAGATGTTAAAAGTCTTTTCCAATCCAGCTGGAGTTACTCACCGCCTCTGTGTCAATTCTCAGACAAGCTAATCTGCCCTTTCCTTTTTCACTCACGCTGGGCAGAGGTGTGGTTTGTGTGACTTCTCTAGTCTAGCACTCGTCTGTGTGACAAGAAGGAGTTTTCTACCCTGGGTGGCAAGGAAATGTTGTCTTTGATTCTTCGTGAGTATAATTAGTTTTTGATCTGAATTCAAACTTGGAGACTGTTAATGTCACCTAGGATCAGTGACTGGCCATTCCCGTGGAACTTTAAAAGTAACACTGCCTGTTATTGAAAATACCTGAAAACATTTTGCACACACTTGGCTTTAAAAAAAGCACTTTACATATGCACTCTGCCACGCTGCCCTGCAGGCGGTGACTCAGGACAGGTGCTTGTGTTTTTGGGGGGTGTTTGTCTTAGCTATTTCCTCTTCCTAGGTCTCTCCCTGTGAGGCCCCAGCCTGATTCCCCTCCTTTCTGTGTAACCTTGATTTGGAGGGCACGTTCTCGTCCAGCCCCACCCCATCTGTCCTACTGAAACCTACAGCTCACCCTGCAGCTTTCTTTGGAAGGGGTTCCGGAAAGGTCACCCCAAAATACATTGCTTGGTTGCGCTGGCGAGTCAAACCTAGGGCACTCAGGAACAGCACACGCAGGGAGTGCTTTCTCTGAGCACCCCTGGCCCGCCAAAAGGGTTCTCAAAAAGGAACCCAATATCATCAATCTGCTTCTCAGAAAATCTCACCAGCCAGGGAAGAAAAAGTCATTACCAGAGACGGGACCCAGTCCACACCAGCCAAAGGAAACATCGCCTGTTCTTCTGAGGAACCATTCACCCTTCCCAGAATTCATTCTCTCTACCCTAAATTGCGCACATACCTCCTCCCCAGTTCCCTGTGAAACGGGTATAAACTTCCCCACAGCACTGGGCTTTCTGGGATTCGCGTTTCCTGCCTGTGATTGCCCCCGTGAACATTTGTCTGTTTCCTCCTGCTAACCTGCCTCCTGCCAGCTTATCTCATGGGGTAGAAGCAAAATCTTCCCTCCTCTGTCTTTTCCCACAGCACACACCACCTTCTAACATAATACAAACTTGACATATTCACGATGTTATTTTGTATTGTCTTTCTTCTCACGTTTCTAATGGACTATAAACTTCAGGATGTCAAAATACTTTCGTTCTGCATTTCTTATTGACTGATGAATCTCTAATACCTAAGACAGCGCCCAGCAGTCTGCAGAGGTTCAATGCCTGTTGGGCTAACATAGTTCACCTTAACCCTTTCTTCATTTAGTTTCCAACAAGCCTCTTTCACTGTCCTCATCAATGGTTCCTATAAAAAGTCCATTTGAAATGTAGTTCATAGGGTGATAGATCCCACCACATAGCTCTATAACATTCAGCTTAAAACGAGTTAGCAAGCCTTTACGGGGGAACAAGAGAGCAATATTTAAATTATAGAACCTTACAGCATTTGATCTTCACAGGAATATTTATGAGATTTAAAATGCAAAGATTTTTAAAAGAGCAATGTAAAAATATGTCTAAGGCACAATGTGCTTCTTAAAATCATCACCATTTGGGGGCTGAACAGTAAGATGATTATCCTGTGGTAAGTGGACATTCACATGGTAAATAGAGTTAGAAGCATATGAGCTTGCGTTTCTTGAACAATTTGCTTTATTTAAGCCCTGTTCTAGGACCAGGCACAAGAAAACAACGTGCATGTCATGCCACCAAACTAGTGACAGGATGATACACGAGACAAGAAAGGACAGGACAACCTAAAAGAGTCAACGCTCACTTTCGGGCATCTCTCAGAACAATCTGAGTAATGGGATTTAGCATGTAAACCACAAACCCTCTTATAATTTATAGCAAATTATTTACTGTAAATAATATTTAAAAATTTTCTAGTGTTATATTTCATATATTTTTTATTGTTGGGGAACTTTATTTTCAGTGAAAGGTTTAGTTCAAACCTAAATTATGACAGACTAACTTGAGAGATTATGCTCATTCTGATATTGCTATTGGAAAAGTTTTGTTGTAACAGGAAACACACAATTGAAAATGACAATTTTATTCTTTCCCCTTTTCTAATGGACTATAAACTCCAGGATGTCAGAGTATTTTAATTCTGTATTTTAGAAGGCAGGTCGAAGGATAGAATCCCCTAAAATGGCCTTTCCTTTCATGTTGACCACTGTTCATGTCACCATCTCCCCTTCAAACTTGGGAAGATTAAACACATTCATGCCATTTACATCTCTGGGGACACTCTGCTGTGGCATAAATGACTCCCCTTTAGAGGGGTTGTGGCCCATTCTTGCTTCCACAACCCAGGCACCAGGCTTAATTCAAGATTTTTTGATGAGACAGATGATATTTGTCACCTTGGAAGAAAATCCCCAAATAATCAAGTCCTCCAAGTATTTAATTTTCCCCAGTAACTCGGTTTCTTTTCACAGAAGCAGCCCCTGTTGTGAAGGGCATTAACAACATAGACTGACAGATTACATTCCTAAGTGACAATAATTAGCTAGAAATAACTTTTAGGGAAAGAAAACCCTCAAGATAGCATGTTTACATGGATGGAGCTGGAATATACTCTTCTTAGTAAAGTAAGCATAGGGGGAAGGGGGAGAGGGAGGGGGGAGGCTGGTTGGAGGGAGGGTGATTGGTGGGATTACACCTATGGCGCATCTTACAAGGGTACATGTGAAACTTAGTAAATGTAGAATATAAATGTCTTACCACAATAACTAAGAAAATGCCAGGAAGGCTATGTTAACCAGTGTGATGAAAATGTGTTAAACGGTCTATAAAACCAGTGTATGGTGCCCCGTGATCACATTAATGTACACAGCTATGATTAAGAAAAAAAAAGATAGCAGAGTTAACATACTCAAAGGATGAAAATGGTGTTTTCACTTTAATTTTCACAGAAGTACCAATGTTATAGGGGTTTTTACTCTTCTTTGAAATTCTCTGTGAGTCATATCAAAATATTAACGCACCTCTAATTAAACTGAGGAAATTCTGCCCCATGCCAGGAATACCTTGACTCTCCTAGATTTTTATTTCTTTTTTGGCCCTTAGGTGTCTGGTTTCTAAGTTTTTTTTTTTTTTTTGCAAGTTTATCTTCTCAATTAATTAATTAATTAATTTTATAAATCATAGCTGTGTACATTGATATATTCATGGGGCATCATTCACTAGCTTCACAGACCGTTTACCAAGTTTCACATATACCCTTGTAAGATGCACCGCTGGTGTAATCCCACCAATCCCCTTCCCTCTACCCACCTCCTCCCTCCCTCCCCTCCTTTTCCCCCTTCCCCCTATTGTTAGGTTGTAACTGGGTTATAGCTTTCATGTGAAAACCCTAAATTAGTTTCATAGTAGGGCTGAGTACATTGGGTACTTTTTCTTCCATTCTTGAGATACTTTACTAAGAAGAATATGTTCCAGCTTTACCTCTTTCATGTTTACATGGATGGAGCTGGCTTCTAAGTTGTTTGCCAGAAAATACCTCCCTCTTCTGCCAGGCCCAGTAGAGATCACTGTCCATCTCCATTCCCCTCTCCAATGATCTATGTTATCGTCTGTATTTGCATTTACCATGTTGTATCTGAAACATTAGCTGTAGCCACACTATTAAAGTCCCATTTTCATTATTTAATCCTTATTTCTTGGCCAAGTACCTGGTATTGGTACTCAAGTACACAATGGATACATGGTGAATGAAATAAACTCAGACTAAGACAAGTAAAGGCGCCTTGCTCAGCCATCTGCAACCCAAGTCAACATGAGTAGAGTTTAAAGCTCAAAGAGTGCATAGGAAGGTCTGATGATCAAGTTCAAGAACTGATCCTAGAAGAAGTGCTACACATCACACTCCTGAATATGACTTCGATCACCTTTGAGGAACTTCCCTTGGGAAGCTATGCACTGATGCCAGTGCCTTAGTCCATCCTTCAAAGCAATTTCGGAACTCTTTTTCTGGAATGGCTGTCAGAATTGGCATTGTACAGGATCTGAGAAGTTCTTGAACTTGCCACCATGAGCTTGTATTGGCAGTACTGCACAAAAACCTCAATAAGGTTTCATAACCTTTGCATACCAGTGGCTCCCAGCCGTGTTCCTGTAGATGTGTGGTGGTATCTTTTTGAGAGGCGTTCATTATTATTGTTGTGTGTTTTTGTGCGCCATATGATGACAGCTCTGATTGTCATTCCAGAAATAGAATTCTAGTATTGCTTTGAGGGGTGAACTAGGCACTGGCATCAGTGCACAGCTTCTTAAGGGGAGTACTTCAGAGGAGACTGTAGTGATGTTCAGCAATGAGGTATGTAGCACTTTTCCTAAGATGAGTTTGCAAACTTAATTGTCAGATCTCTGTATCATCATTTCCTCCAAATGCTAAGGTCACAAACTTCTGATCTGGGAATTGAAAAGATTCAGTTGTTTTTGGAAAACGTTCAAGATAATGAGTCAGTTCTTCAGTACTTTGCAGGAGGACCATCAGGTAACTATAAAAACGATCGTTTTGCCATTGCTGTTCAGGATTGGCAACACTAAGGTGACTCAACTCTGATGAGCTGAAGATTATTTCTGTGGCCTAATGGGTTACCAATCTTATGTAAGTGAATGAGAAAGTGAACTGTTTGACTTTTTATTATTACCACTGTGAAAAACAGTAATTTTTAAATTGTGCTACAAAAAAAATCACTCAAGACTCAGAAACGAGTGTAAGGAAAGCCCATGTACCTTGAAAAAAAGCTTGATTTTGTCTAGCAGCACTGAGAGTTTTCTGAATAGTTATTAGACTCACTCCTCACTGTCAAGGGAGGGACAATCACCTGAGGCTCAGTCTTATTAACATCAGAAGGAGAGGAAGAGTGACAGAGGGAAAGAGAAAGGAAGGGAATACTGGGGCTCAGAAAGTTGTACCCCAGAGCAGAGAGCTCTGGCATGCTCAGTGCTCTGAACCCAAGGGGAGCTGATGTCTCTGGCTTTCTCCTTCCCACCTGTCTCTTGCTTCTCTTTCTCACCCCTTATCTGACTAAGGGCAGATCCTCCTGAGGGATCTACCTCATGACCTTTTTTCCCTGGGAATCTCATCAACCCAGAAGGTCAATTCACCTCACAAGAGAGAAGTCTAGAGATTGACACCATGCCCAGACAGAGTGTCACGGACTCTCACCTATTCTCAGGGCTGCTGCAAGACAACTTTTATTATTGGAGGACTTTGTGTCTGAGTTACAAGACTACCTATATTCATCTTTCACTTCTTCTCTTCACCCTCCCATAACTTGTGCCACCACTACCACTCCCAGAAAGGTTCTGGGCCCCTATTTGTGTTTGGAGCTTTGTAAATTTCAATAATTTGACTCTTTTTTTTCTTTTTGAGTCTCATATTTTGTGGAAGTTTTGTGCATATGTGTGTAATTAAAATGGTTTTTCTCCTGTTAATCTATCTTTTGTAAGTTCCTTTCATAAACTCAGCTATCAAAACTTCAGAAGGGAAGAGAGAAAGTTTTATCTCACTGATGGAAGAACAACAAGATAGAAAAAAGAGGGGACAAAAGGAACGATCACTAAAGCAAAACATCATTAAGATGATTAATATTCAATTATCTAATATAGTCTAGAGGCAGTAGGTACTGTAGAAGACAAGGTATTTGGTCAGGCGACTTGGAGATTAAACCTTTTACTGATTTGTACTATGGACTTGACAAATCACTCAAAATTTTAGGGCCATAGTTCCCTCAAATAAAAATGTGGTATCAGATAAATGTTTTCTCTAAAGTTAGTTTCATTTCAAAAGCTGAAAATATCATTCATTCATCGGCATTTGTTTAAGAAATATTTATTGGCTGTCATTATAGGAAGGAATTGATGTCTGTAACTTATGTGCAGTGAGCAGATTACCAATCCAGAGAATGTTTTTGAGGCCTCACAAACGAAGCTGGTTTTCAGAATTTACCTGTGTTGGTCTCTGTAACACGGTACAGTTACATTCCAAATGCACAAAGATAAGCCACATGCATGTGCCAGGTTCAGGAGGATCAGAGTGCTGGATTGGTTGGTTCCATAATTTTCCCACTGATGACACTGCCAGAGAACTACGTTCTCTCCTGACAAGGCTCTTGACAGGCAAATCAGTTGTACTTCCTGTTGACCCCATGTGCCAAATGAAGATAAGAGAAACAAAACGGGTGAGGCAGGACAGAAGAAGCAGGCTCCAGATGGGAGATAAGAAACTAGCTCAGAGGATCCTGTTTTACCCTAAAAGAAAGAAGGACAGAAACTAAGGTCCTGCCAAGAAGACTTCAGACTTCAGGTCCTCCCAGTGTCTGAAGATGGCACCTTGTGACCATTAATAAGAGTAATAATTGCAAAGCATTGAAGTACATGGTGCCAATCAATCAGCCAACAGACATGAAATTTCATCGGTCACCTTTGGAGAATTCTAGAAAATAAACTATAAACTTACCTCGAGACCTTGTAAATAAAAGAAAAGAATGAAACATTTCACCTGACTTTCCTTTTTTTTTTTGGTTTTTGACTGGGGCTGGGTTTGAACCTGCCACCTCTGGCATATGGGACCGGCGCCCTACTCCTTGAGCCACAGGTGCTGCCCCTCACCTGACTTTCCTATAAAAACTCAGGATAATCAACAAGCTGAAGAGGGAAAGTTTTGAGTTTTTTAAGAGAAGTATTTCAAATACTCGAAGAATAAATGATGATAAACTAAGGACCTCATTATTTTGCAACCATTAATGATTATGTTAATGCAGAACAATGGCTGCTCATATCACAAAAGAGAGACAGCCAGACGTTTCTAGCTCCTTCATGGAAGGACTACCCAATCCACTATGAAATATGATTAAGAAACCAATTCAACACGAATCTCATCAATTGTTTATACTACTCCAGTAGCCATGTCTGTGGAAAACACAACAGACAAAAAACTTGGTTTCTTTCACAAATACATTGTTAAAGTAGGGTGGGGAGAGAAGAATTCAAAGAATTAAAAGAGATGTAAAAAACTTATCAACTAATCAGCATGTAGACTTTAGTTAGATGCTCATTCAAAGAAACTGCACTTAGAACAACTGTGAGACCCCTAGGGAAATGGGAACCTTGGATATTTAAAGACATTAGTGAGTTTTTCATTCACGATATCTAGATATGATAATGTAGGTGGACATACTTTTTAAAAAAGTATCATTATTTTTAGGAGATTCATACTAAAATAATCTACTGATGTCTGGAATTTGCTTCAAAATAATTCCACAGAAGGAAGGACAAGCCAGTATAAATAGAACAAGACTGGCTATGGGGGAAGCTTGAAATTGGGTGGTGGGGATCCAGCACTTTGTATTGAGTTCTCTCTAATTTTGGATCTGTTTAGAAACTGATCACTCATCAGGGCAAATCCACATCTCTAATAATGACCAAGGGATTATTACAATTTTTATTTATTTTATACAGGGAATATAAGATTATTTTCTACCTCTAAATAAAGGAATGGCTAACCCATGAGTATCTCTGTGACCTTTATCACACATGTCAACATTTTAGAAAATAGGGAATTATTGAAATAATTAATGTGCAATGATCAAACATAGTTTAGACTGCAGTGGTTCTCAACCTTCCTAATGCTGTGGCCCTTTAATACAGTTCCTGTGGGTCAGGACAGGAACCCAGGGTTGAGAACCATTGGTTTAGAGGCAGTGAATATTTATTTTAGGAACATAGTAACCAGAGAGGATAGAGAGGGAAGAAAAGGGAAGAGAAAGGAAGGAAAGGGAAGAGAGAAAAGACAGGGAATGGAGAATTCCTTTAGGGTGAAAATGGATGATCTCAAAACAAATGGTACTTGAATTGGTCCATACTGTGCAGAATGTATCCTATGCCTGAAAAAATGAGGCAAAGACAGACCTACCAACAAGAGAGAAGGAACAAGACTTGGCAGAAATTTAAGAAACTCTGGACACTTTCCGAAGTATTTACTCTCTGGCTTATTGTAAGAAAAGTTTGCTGACCCCTTGACAAAAAAATAACTAGCAAAAAATCAGGGGGGAAAAAAGAAAGAAAAACATTGCTGTATGGAATTTCTAAGCCTTCTGGAATGAAACTGAGAGATGCCAGTCAGTTCCAAAGGCGTGATCAAGTTCTAAGGCAGACCAGTGGAGGGTGACAGGAGGATTTAACACGCCCACGTCTAGGGCCTGTTCCAATTTCCTTCATGAGAAAAACACCGCAATCTAAGTATAAAACTACTCGACAAACTTCTTTTAACTTCTTGTGAAGGTATACTTAAATTCTGAAATGTAGTTATTCCTCCAATATTATGAGTATAAAGTTGTTTTCAAATAATAAAAACTTAAAAACACTTTCAAGAAATTCTCTGCTTGAATTCAAGTGAACTCTTGAATAGTATTATCAAGAGTTGAGTTGAATAGTATTATCCCAAATCATGTCCACCAAGAACCTGTGTGTGTAACCTTATTTGGATTTGGGGTCTTTGTAGATAAGACCAAGTTAAGATGAGGATCAGGGCAGCGGCTGGTTCCTCATAAGCAGAGGGAAATGTGGGCACAGGCTCCCATGAGCTAGATGGGAGTGACAAGCTGAAAGACACTGGGAAAGATGTTCTGCTAGAACCTCCAGGGAGAGCATTCCCTGTGGCCAACTTGATGTCAAACTTCTGGCCCCCTCACACCATAAAAGAAAAAATTTCTTGTTTAAAGCCATCCAGTTGGTGCTACCATATTGTATCAACGGTATGCAACAAGGAATTATTTAACCCCTGTTCTGTTAATGCTGAACAATGGCTGCTCACATAGGCAGATGATGGGATCAGTGGAGCTTTTATGATGTTGCCTACATATGGGACAGTTAATTTTAGCCCACTGATGGTAAGCATAAGAAAAAGACACTGTCGGTACTGCTAACAAGCTCATAGGATGGGGCTTGCCTGCACACGGATAACCATAATTTAAGGAGATACCTACAAGTTGGACACCAAATAGAAAGGGTGTGATTTAAGTGCAATGCTCAAAGTG
The DNA here is from genome assembly GCF_027406575.1 of Nycticebus coucang. Lineage (NCBI taxonomy): Eukaryota > Metazoa > Chordata > Mammalia > Primates > Lorisidae > Nycticebus > Nycticebus coucang. The sequence continues at coordinate 117,797,160 of NC_069790.1, read as the reverse complement.
AGGGGGCAAGTTCTAATAGGACCATGATCACCCCAGAGGGGTGTCGCTATTGGCAATGCCAAGACTGACAGCCCTGAGAACTGTTCCTGATCAGCATCCCCTCATGGGGTGGGTGTTGATTGATCGGAGCAGGACATAGGTGCTTTGGCAAAGGGCCTAAAGCACAAGAAATGATCATCTGATTGGATCCCCAGGACACACATTTCTGAATCTTCAGTGAAATTCAAATTTGTGAATTTGAATTTCCCACTTCCGCTCACAACCAACCTCTACTGCTCAACTAGGGAATAAATGTGGTGGGCTAAAAGCCTAGGGATTCAAACACGTGATAAAACACTTCTTTGAAATGAACTGGAGGTATTTCCTCTCTAACTCATGTAATATTAGTGGAAAGTTCATTCATTCAATCAGCATGTCTTGTTTGCTCTGGGTCCCTAAGCAATTGGTCTGTCAGTGGTCAGTGAATAAAACAGGCATGGCCTTGAACTTCAAAAAATATCACACGGATGTAATAGAAGAATGAAATTAAGTAAGAATTTATTGGGGTGGGTGATTATTTTAGGAAATGAATAGACTATATGGTGGTAAATAGTGTTAGAAGAAAAACTTTAGACAGATGAAATTTAAGAGTTTAACTGAACAAAGAATGATTTTCAAATCAGGCAGCCCCCAAATCAGAATGGGTTTAGGGACTCTGGTGCTTCTCATGTGTTCAGAGGGGATTTATGGACAGAAAAAATTAAGTGTCCTGTGGAAAACAGAAGTGAAGCACAGAAACTGGATAGACAGTTACAGTTCGTGTTTGCCTTATTTGAGCATGGTTAGAATAGGTGGCCACCTGTTACCGGCTGAGACTCAGCTACTCATTACGAGTAGGTTATAGTCTACACACCCAGAGAGGGAACAGTTTACTACTTATGAAAAAATCTTTAGTCCAAAATAAAAATACATAAGGAGGCAGCAGTAATTTCAACCTAATTTAACAATTCCTCCCTTTTGGTCAACCACTCAATTTTGATTTAGGCATTGCTGTCACACTGTCATCCTAATAAATTCACTTATTTGACCTCAAATCCCACAGAGAAACAGTAGAACAATGGGTTTTCTAAGATGAGAGCAAGCACTTCTGGTTACTTTTTTGAAAAGATCAGAGAAGAGGGAACATCCCTATATTGGAAATCTGTTTTTTGTTTTTGTTTTTTTTTTTTTTAAGAGGCAGAGTCTCAGTTTGTCTCCTTCAGTAGAGTGTCATAGTGTCACAGCTCACAGCAACCTCCACCTCTTGGGCTTAGGTGATTCTCTTCCCTCAGCCTCCCGAGTAGCTAGGACTACAGGTGCCCATCACAATGCCTGGCTATTTTTTTGTTGCAGTTTGGCCGGGGCCAGGTTTGAACCTGCCACCTTCGGTATATGGGGCCGGCACCGGGAAATCTCCTGTTTTCAGGAAGGAATAAAAGCAAACCTGTTCTGTTTCAGGATCAGTTGTCCCTCCATAAAGTTTTGTTTGGACGGGGCTGCCTACAATTTTAACAATAGTAACAGAAAATCCATTTAGAGTGCAAATGGACAGTCTCAAAACAAATGGTACTTGAATTGGTCCTAAAAGATGAAAAGGCAAGTGGCAGAGGATGAAGTTGGAGTGGGATGGGGAAAGTTCTGAGTAGAGAGAACAGAGAGCACCAAGGTCCTAAGGTGAGAAAGAACGAGGTGGGCTCCAGATGAAACAGACAGGGCTGAAGGAGACAGGCCTCAGGCTGAGGTTGGCAGAAGCCTTTCAGCACAGGGTTTCAGGCCTGGAAGGGAGGGTGGCTATATGGTACAAAGTATAATAGGAAGCAACAAGGGTTTTTAAGAAGAGAAACAACACAACTGAATTTCTCTTTTAAAAAATCACTTTGGCTGTTCTATGGAGAATAGATTGGAGGGAGTAAGGGTAGAAGATCTTGTAGCCCTGAATGGAGGTGGTGATGGCTAGAATTGGTGGGGAGGCCAGGTGGATGAGTCTGAAATACACTTGATAGAAAGAAAAAATAGAAAATACTGATATGTTGGACATGGCAGGTGGTGGAAGAGAGTGAGAAAAGAGAGAGAGAGAGAGAGAGATTTGTTTAGGATGACTGCCAGCTTTCTGTCTGAAACAAACAATAAATGGAAAAACACACTTTGTTAGTGTGATCGCTAACTTTGTCAGTCAGATCAAAAGTTCTATTTCTAACAAGTCAGATCTGAGATACCCGAGGGTTAAATGTGGATGCCAAGTACACAATTAGATGTACACGTCTGGAGCTTAGGCAATGTGGGTGTTGGGGTTGCAGTGTGAGATTGCATTTAGTGCCATGGAGTGAATGAGATGACCAAAGATTTAGAAACCCAGCAAAGAGAAGAAAGCCCAGAGCAAGGCCTGGGGATGCCACCTGTTAGAGGTCACAGCGAGAGTCCACAAAGAGCCCAAGTTCAATGACACCTTGCAGTGTCCTAAAAGTTAGAGGTGAGGTATCACTACCACATCCTTACTATCCTCTCTGCTCCACTGTCATCAGCTGTGGCTTCTGAGGAGGGTCTCAGGACAGCTGACAGGTAGAAGCACTACCAGAATGGTTGAGGTGAAGTGCTGTGCACTCAAATGATCAAGTGCTGGCTGTAATTGGAAAAGCATTTTGAGAAATGAGATAAGTCTGTAAGTTATTATAGAAAGCAAGGTGAAGAATATGAAGAATACTCTTCACTCGATCATTTGCTCCCATCAAATACGTTATTTCAAATGAGATGATGTACATCAGCAGGGAATATTTTAAGCCACCTAATGCTTTTAAATGTCCCTATAAAAATCTGGAAACTTTTGCAATTTGAAAGTATGAGTTACATATTGGATGGAGTGACATTTATATCCAGACCTGCATAAGATCTCCCAAACGATACTTCTTCAGATACGGGAAAATAAGGTGTAACAATACAATTGCATGCATAAATTGGTGAATGATTTAAATGCTAAGGTTCGGAGATGGTAAACAGAGATCAGGTCTGCTAAATCTAGACATGAGTCACAAAGCTAGGAAAGGAATTCATAAAAAGTTTGCTGACTATAGCTGTCACAGGAGAGTAACTGACACATTCAGAATAGAGGACATTTATAAGACTATCGATAACTTCTTTATAAGAAGAAATGATCCTTGCATGTCTGCTGATGTTAGTTTTCTGGAAGTGATCGGGATATTTCTACATGTTTCCTCCACCTGCATTTGGACACCAAGCAGAGCAGGGGATGAGGGAACGTGTGGGCGGAGCTCTGCTCTCCTCTCTTGCATTTCTCGCTCTCTTTTCCACATGGATCGCATTTCTTCTTTTTCTCATTCTTTTCCCCTCTGTTTTCTTCTTTTCTCCTCCCCTCTCCCTTCACTGTCTCTTTCCTTTTTCTGTTTCTCATACCCCATTAACAGAAAGACTTTTCTCTTTGTTGTGCAACAAGAACTTTGTTTTTACCATGTTCTCTTTTTACCATATTGCATCTTACTCTATAGTTTCACGGATCTATGCTTTTGACTATGATTTAACCTAGGGTTAGCAGTTCAAGAAAAATCCTTCCTCTCTCTAAACTTGCTATCTTCTTGAGAGTTTCTCAAAGCCTAATTTCGGGCCCAAAGCTGAATGCAGTAATAACTCTGAGAGTTAGTGAATATCTACTCTCGTCTCCCTGGGAACACGTGACTCAGTCTCAGATTCTGTCTTAAAGCCTTGGAAGAATTGGAGAAAACAATGACCAAGAAAGTAAGCAGACCAGAGAGTATTCCAAAGCCTTTCCTGTTCCAGTAGCATGACTAGTCTGTCTTTATATTTGCTGTTTGTTAAATCATAACCAGGTATTCAATCTTTCTCAAAGGTCACCCTTTTTGCTCACTGAAATTTATGGTAAAATGCATATAATGTATGAGATGATAACCAGAGAACTGATGAGAACTTCCATCACAAGGCAGGCCATGCTTAGCTCTTGAAGCCACAGCACAACACAGATGGAAGATCAGATCCAAGACCCCATGGGCTGGCAAATCCTCTCTTGTCTTGCAACAGATGGAGTTGTAGGTGTCAATCAAATGCTCTAACATGTCTAAACTAATCCCTCTGTGTTGGTCTCTTTAGCTTTAAAGCAGAGATTATAATAGCACCTGTCTCCTTCCTAAAATTGTTTCGAGTAATGAGTGAGTTGGTACACCAAAAACACTTCGGAAAGAGCCTGTTTTATAGCACGTCCTCCATACTTGCCAACAATTTTCTTTTGCCCTTTCTCTTCTTTTGCCACTCTTTAATTAATAAAAACAGAGACATTAAAGTTGGACATATGCTAAGTAGTCTGAATCAAATGATACAAAGGTACCTTCTTCAAAATCTTTTAACTTTTGCTCTCACATAATGCCTTATCACAAAGCGTAGATTACACATAGAATCAACAACTGTGGTAGCTAACACCCGTCTTACTTATGAACCCAACTACTTACTAACCGATTTCTCATTTAACCCTAACACAACCTTACATGATAGGCCCTTTAAAATTAATATTTTGCACTAGAGTAAGTGGAAGGTTCTAAATACTAAATAATTGACCCAATTGACCCAAGGTCAAACGGCTCATAAATTGTGAAAGAATATGGAACCCAGCTCTTTCTGCCTCAGAGCATGTGGAATAAATCGAAATCTAAACTTAATGATAACCACATTCTGTCCCAGGCAATTCATTTCAAAGGTCCCTGAGAGGAAGAAGAATCGGTATTTTACTAAATCCCAGGCATTTCTGGGCTGTCTATAGATGATAATAGTAGATGATTGATATTCCTTCCATCTCGGAAACCTACACTTCTATTATCCAGCCACAGAGATAATTAGCAGATGAAAAAAAAATCAGAGGTGAGGTTTCCAAAAGCTGTGTCATAATTGTTTTGTTCTTTCCCTAAATTACAATGTCTGTTCCTTTTGGGGAAAGTTATTCTGCAAGGCTACCTCAAGGGCAATATTTGTTTTGTTAAAGTTATGGACCAATAAAAACATCCATAGTACTCTGTATGGTATAATTTTAATAGAAATAATGTTTTGAGTGAGGTTTAATCTTTTTTCCCAGTCTTTGCCTTGCACCCTGCAGATATGCAATCTGTGAACTGTGGGGGTGACTCTCACCTTCAGAGCAGCGGGTGTGACCATTTGGAAGAGTTTCTCTATAACGGTAGATAATTTTGGCTTGAAGTAAGCCTTGATCAAAGATTAGCCTCTTCATTTGTCCTTGGGGCCTAGACCTGGAGAAGTTTTGAAGGACTTAACGAAAATTTCACAGTGGGTTGGAGAGAAATTTATCCTCTAAGCCTTGTGATGCGTTTTTTTTTTTTTTTTTTTTCTTTTTGTGAAAGTGTGGGTTTCTGGTAGAATGTAGTTTGTTGCAGGTATCATTTCATATTTTCCCAACAGTGGAATGTAAAGGAGAGAACAGTTTGAGAGTGTTGAGGAAAAGTTGTAGATTTGAGTCATGGGCTATTCTATGGAATCTAGGCTATTTGAAAAATACAGAAAAGTAGATAAAAGAAAATAAATTATGTACAACGTCCAACTTCACTACTTGAAAAAAAAATCTTTATTATTGCTGTATGAATTTTTAGTGTTTTGCTATGTATACTTTTAATTTATCTAGAGGTACACACCTATCGTGTATATATGTACATACATACACAACATTGTGATTATACCGTGTATGGCATTTGATAGCTGGTTTTTTGTTTAGTAAAACCTAATGTTTTATATTTTAACTATAATAGATTACCTTTAGAAATGTTGGCTTTAGAGTACAGAAATAATATACAAAAATGTTTCTTCTAGCTGATCTTTTTAATTTATTCCCATATTTATTCATTCACTTATGAATCAAATATTTAATTAGTGCCTGAGAGGAACAAACCCTTTTCTGAACACTAAAGATAGAAGAATAAATCAAGACACAGTTCCTGTGAACAGGGTGCTCTGTCCAAGGCATAAATAATCATGCTGTCCAATGTTAGTGACGTGAAAGACATCACAAGGCAGGAGGCTTGGGAAGAATAGCTAAGTCAGACCATGGTGCGAATGGTGGTCTGTAGTGTTTTCCATAGATGATATTGAGCTGTGCTTTTCTGGAATATATTAACTAATCACTTAAAAAGATTGGAATGGAGGAGGGATGGGATTTCAGGCAAAGAGAATTCGCAAAGGCCCTGACCTACAGGGCGTTGACCATTGCTGCAGCTGAGAGGACGAAAATGTACCAGGCAAGAGGGAGGACCGGGAATGCATCCTCAGATGTCCACAATCTGGACGCCCCTCTACATTGCTCATATTGGTGCACAACTTTTGGGACACAGTTTGTCACTACTCTCCAAAGCTCAATAACTGTATAGTAAATCTCATACCAAGCAATTCTTGACACGTGAATACCCTTAAGCACCCTTAGGAGACATTTACAAGAATATTTAGAACAGTGCTATTCACAGCAAGAAAAAAACTTGTAAGACAACCCAAAAGCTTATTAATGGGAGAGTGAAAAATATAACGTGGTCTAGACATCAGCAACAATATGGTTGAGTCTCAGCAATGTAATATTGTATCATGCTCAGCATAACACGCTTTTTATAAACTTAAAACTAAATACATATATATATATATATATTTTTTTTTTTTTTTTGGCCGGGGCTGGGTTTGAACCCGCCACCTCCGGCATATGGGACCGGCGCCCTACTCCTTGAGCCACAGGCGCCACCTATATATATTTTAGAAATACATTTACACACAAAAAAATACATAAATTATATCAAGTAAATGCAGGATTCAGGGTGCTGATTACATCTGTGTAGATGAGGGAGAGGCAAGGGCCATGAGAAGGCCCACATGTGTAACATATTACTGCCATGATCCTTGCCTTTAGGGGCTGACAGGTTCATAGGCCCTTACTATTTTGTAATTAAATAAAGGTAAATTAGTTATTCATGACTAATGAGAGTATGCCACAGGCCAAGGGTTATAATCAGCCTAATTCTATGCATGTGAAGTTCAGTTAGGGGAAAACATTATCCTCTCCATGAAGTAATCAACTTATCCCCTTATAATGCAGAGTGGTATTCTTGATTTAATTGCTAATTGCTGTGTTCTTTTTGTAGTCTTGTAAAGTAGCTTTAAAATAAGGCAATGAACCAGTATAAATGTCTCAAACATGAATAAGTGATGAGGCCCCCATCTACAGACCAGCGTCTGGCCAGCATTTGTTGGGAGGTTGTGTGAATTACTGATGCTACGCCATAGCTCCTACAAATGTCAGTTGCCCAAAGGATCTCAGGATGTCTGTCTTCCGGCACCATGCTGGCCACCTGCCCCTCCATTACACTCTGGATGTGCAGCGAAGAACATAATGGCACATCTGAAAATCTTGGTTCTGATTATTGTCTCAATACAGAGATGAAAGTAATTTATAGTCAATGATTACCTTGGGTGGTTAAGAATTAAAACCTAGGGAAATATTTCTTCTTTTGAACCAAAATATCAACTTTTGGGGGTATGACAAGTGGAAGGGGTCAGGAGTGAGTGCTTCTGTTGAAAGATTCTAGTACCTTTGTTCACCTGGCAGCCTTCTGTTCGTATCCTTCTCATTAGTCTCTTCATGGAGTGGGCCTCTTTTGTAATGTCTGTCTAAGTTACTCCCAGGATGTGGTGACAGCTGGTTATCTCTTCCTGGGATGAGAATCTGACCCAAGTTGGGTCCAGGTGATTGTCTTTCCCTTGAGATTTAGAATTGGGTTTTGGAAACATCAAGTCTTTGCTGAGTACTTAGATTTCTAAGTCCTAAACCTCGGTCTGGCTATAGCTCTAGTTCTCTGTAAATACCCTGGAGTCCTGATAAAACAATCAATTTTTCCTTCAGACAGATTAGCTTTGTAAGACAAAGGAGGGCTCACATAGACCTCAAACCTCTCTCTGTTCCCGTTTCTCTGCACATGCTCTTTCTCTCTTTCTCTATTAAAGTCTGAGACTCTACAGAGTAATCCATAGTTTATTAAGTCGTCTATTTATTTATTTTTGATTCATAAATAAGTCTTAGCAACTCACTTTTTTCCACAATTGGTATTATGGAACATATATAATGGGATGTGAGCTTAAATTCATCTGGGCAATTGTCTCATTTTCTGAATAAGAAAACAAAGATGCAGGAAGACAAATTGATAGGTCGATAGACTCATGGTTATTCAGAAAGCAGGAAAACATAGTTTAAGACTTTTGGCATTTAATATATTAATCATATACTTTCAAATAATTCCATTTTCTCCTCTATGCTATGGTAGGGGAGAAATACAATCAATCAATCAATAAATACAAAAAATATTTAAAAAGAAATGCCAACATCTTCAAATATATTGAGTCCTGTAATGAGGTCCTAAGTGAAATAACAGCCTGAATATTTTTGTCTAAAAGAATGTCTTATCTTCAAGAGAGGGGTGGACAGTGAGGAATGGACTGGCAGGGTTTTGCGAGGTATTGGTAAATCTGTGTTGTTGCTTGTAGACAAACAATTCTTCAACAGAACACTTCCAACTCTGTAGGTGTGCCTTTCAGCAGCCATCTAATGTTATAGTGAGCTTAGGTAATTATCAGGGCTATACAACGTCCAAACCCTAACAAATTCAAAATCAAGCCGAGACTCTGACTTCTACAATTAAAATGTACTGAAATGTAGGAGCAAGCATCCTAGCAGAAACCAGGACTAGGAATTCTTTTGTCTCCACCAATTAATCACCTATGTTTGCTGGCAAAGGAAGGAGGTTTGCACAGAGGAAGGTTCACCAACTTCATGCTCTGAAAACATAGGGGCGAAGTTTATCTTACATAAATACGTAAAATCATCACCAGTCTTACGAGTTCTAGACCATAGTCTTGTCCTGGTATCACCTCTAAATTGGGAAGCCTTTATGAATATCTCATTCAAGGTTCTAATTCACAAGGTGACATCGCATGCTACACTTCAAATAGAAAACGGTGTCTGGCGAGGAGGGAGCTGTGATTCAGATGCTCTGGATCTTGGGAGATCCTGAGGATATAGTTAAGCATCTTGCAGCCCCAATCACATCCTTTCCTCACTGCTCTTTTTTTTTTTAATTTTATTTTTTATTGTTAAATCATAGCTGTGTACATTAGTGCAATCGCCTGTACCCATTCTAAGATGCACCATAGTGGTGGCCCCACCCATTACCCTCCCTCCACCAAAAACTCCCGTTTTGGACTTTCTTAGTCCACATTTCTTTGTTTTTTTTTTTATGATGCCAGTAGCTACTCATTCACAAAAAAAGTAGCAATTAAGCTCTTTGCATTGAAGTGTCCCTGGTTTTTAAAAAAGAGTGCCTAGAAAGGGTGATGATGAACATAAAAGCTGGATTTCCATGGGAGTAAATTTTAGACTCTGTGTTGCCAGGCCACAGGAGCCCATATGGTACCTTTGTATGATTTAGAAAAAGGTGTCACTTTCTCCCTGAATGCAGACATGTGCCAGGGCCAGGGCATGTGGTCTCTGAGTGGAGCAGGAATTGATTTTAGTGCTGAATCATTAGTGTGGCTGCCCTTGTTCAGGAACCAGCCTACCCCAGTGATTCCGAGCCCAGACTCCACGTGCACTTACAGATTACGCCGTGATGGGCATTTCTGTTCTGCTGCTGTCTCATTCTTTACCCCAGTCTCATCTCCTTCCTTATATGTGACTACACATAGTTTTAGGGAGAATCACTGGAGAGATTTCATGGAAAGTAATTAAAAATAAGTTGGCCAATTATTTAAAATCTGAGTTAATTAAGGGCTGGAGATGTTTTGGCCTTCAAATTATCTGTATTCATTAATTGTATCTAGTGGTGACTTTAGATTTATACCTTAATTTGTAATTCACCTAAGTATATAATATATATAATTTATATAGAGGGTATCAAAAATATATACTTTTTTTTTTTTTTTTGCAGTTTTGGCAGGGGCTGGGTTTGAACCTGCCACCTCTGGCATATGGGGCCAGCGCCCTACTCCTTTGAGCCCCAGGCACCGCCCAATATATACTTATTTTTAAGAAAGTAAAAACTGCATTAAAATTATAATACTCAAGTTATATCTGACTTCTACAATTACAAAAGATACAAAGTACAATATACAACATAACAGATGTTACTGGCATACATTGAGTACAATTTTATTATAGTATTTTCATTTCTCAAAATATGTATGCATTTTGTACCCTCTCTATATATTTTATGTTATGTATATCCATATATAACTTTATATATAAATATTTATAGATAACTTCTATGACTACTCCCAATTATTTTATTCCTAAATCATAATTATTATTTTCTATTTTTTTTAAATAATTACGGCAGAATATAAAAAAAAATGAGGACCTGCTTTTAATGTGAAACAGTTGAATTATTCAATATTTTTAATTGTGTAAGTCAATTAGCTGAGGTCTGTATGTATAACTGCCTCTGATTTGGAACTGGCATATGGGGATGTGAAATTAAATCAGACCGTGGGAGTTGGATTTATGGGAAGGTTTGGCCTTTACTCAGTTGTTACCGTCCAACAGGAAAGTGCAGATGGAAGACTGTGGCAGCACAGAGACTCAGAGCCTGATATGCCCTAATGGAGCCAGGAGGTCCCAGAAAGGGTTGCTGAGATTCCTCTCACTGAGATCATGCCCATCAGTATCTCTCCTGGCAGCCCCTCATCTCAAGATTTCCACAAGCGACAGGGCAGCCTTCTGGAGCTTGTGAGCTGGGGTGAGGGTTTATGTGGACTCCCCACAGACGTCACCTCCACGAGGCAGCCTGTGTGAGCTGGGAAGGTGTGGCCTGCTGCAGCCTCGGCAAAGCCCAGTCACTTCTTTCCCAGGACCATCTTCTAGAGCCAGGAGGAAGAGGCAAGCAGCTCTGAATTTTTCATGTAAATAATAGTGGTGCTGCCAACTCCTTTTCTGGAGAATTCCATTCGCAGATTTGAACATGACATTGAATCCCCAAATCTCATTTACACAAATTTATATTTCTCTAAAACCATGTAATATGGTAATGGAATAGCTCTTTATCACACCTCACAAATAAACAGCTTTAATTTTTCTTTTTTTTTTTTTTTGGCCAGGGCTGGGTTTGAACCCACCACCTCCGGCATATGGGACTGGTGCCCTACTCCTTGAGCCACAGGCACCACCCAGCTTTAATTTTTCTATTTGCTAGTAGGACAGAATTTGAAAATATCACTTAAAATTTAAAATAAGGAGATGACCGTTTACAACTCTTCTTAAGGGGGGGGAAGTAATGATTTGGCCACCTCAAAAAGGATGTTGAGTTCTGCTCAAAGATGTTTCTAAAATGGCCAATAAATGTACATAGATGGAATAAGACTTTAAAATATATAGCATTAGGTTTCATAATTAGGAGATCATAGATTGGAAGATGCATCACTGTTTTATACACCAGTAAGAAAGAAAAAGAATAAAATATCTCCAAAGAGCTCTTTTAATCTTATTTTAATTATATTACTCTTATGCACACTTGAAAAGGAAACTGTAAGTGAAATAAATGGACTAAAGCATTCCCCAAATTTCTTCTCATTCACAGTCTCACTGTCTTGGAACACTTTGCATTTGAAATCATTGATGCTGGCTCAGAGTGTATCTATAAAAGCATTGGTGATAGAATTCTTGAAAATAGTTTCCCTCTATTATCTCCAGAAATTTCTTCGAATCACTATGACCTATGCTGGAGGTTGTGATGCTAGCACCTTATACCCATAGCACAAGATGACTAGGTAATAGTTCCTCAATGGCCAAAGATGTTATCAATAGTGGTGCTAAGATGTTATCAATGTTATCAATAGTAAGATATACTATTACAGTATATCAACAGTAAGATAAGATAGTAAGATACATTCTGATTTCAGAGACGTTAAAATTATGAAAACAATGTACATTTCAGAACCAATGAACTACTGTTCTACTCTAGACACTGACAGTAAACATAAGTGTTCCTATTTCATAATGTTCCTATCATAAGATTTATGTTGACTAAGGCGTCTCCCCTTAGAGAGTATGTTGTAAGTAGTTAGAAGCTTTATTAAAGTGTCCCCAAAATATGAATATGTAAAAAATAAAATTATTTTCAAATATTTAGACTTTAAAATCTACACATGGTCAGAGTAGAAAGATGTAAACTAACCTATAAAAGATGGATTGACTGGAAAATCTGGAAAGATTAACTTTAATAAGTTTGACATTTATACATAAAAAAGAAAATATTCAGAATGGTATTTGTTCCACTTCAGAAGTTTGGAAATAAGAAAGACTTGTAGGAGTAGAAGTTGTTAATTATTGTCAAAAAATATCCAATAGAGAGGAGATTTTAGTCAATAGACTAAAGTAGTAAAATAACACAAAAAACAGGCTTAGCCTAATATCATTGATTCGTGTGATTTTGTCCAAGCCTTGCAATAGGGAAAAGATATAATAGTTACATGAGTTTTGAGCATCAGGGTTTCTGGATAATTATTTATCAAAAATTAAATTAATTATTGTGCTAGTTTTATACATGCATCGGTCTACCATGTCTTAGTTAATGGGCCATTCTTTTAGGGTTTCACCATTTCTTCTCCACTGTGTCTTAGTTAATGGACCATTCCTTTAGGGTTTCACCATTTCTTCTCCTTCAAAAATTTTCTAAAGGACAATAATATCATTTATGAATGTCACCTTCTGAGACTCCCTGGATCTGTTTGTTAGATTTCCCAGAAACACATTAATATATACTCTTTTGCCAATGTGTCAAATTTTGAAGAAAATAAAGGATATTATATTAATGATTAAACAGGTTATGAGGATTACAGAGGCAGTTAAATGGATGTGAAAATTGTCTTGCACAGAGAAATCTAGATTCATTTTAATGGCTCTGGTTATATTTATTTTTGTATATGTAGAAGCATTAGGGTAGTATATGGTTAGCTCCGAAAGAATGGGACCAGATGGACTCATCTACCATATAGAAAAAATATGAAAAGAAGCTGACAGCATTAATAAGACAAGCAAAACATAAGGAAAAAAATAATCTACTTATCTTACTGTTGTTATGATAATTAGCACACATATACTATTATTGCCATGGAGAATTTCTTTACTAATAAATCCCTGGAGAGAATTGATTCATTCATTGAAATACTCTCCAGAATATTTTATAGAATAGAGGCAATCAATGACACCTGTTTTTTACTTTCCAAAGTACCAGTTTCCTATCTACATATGAACACAGAGAAACCATTTTCGAATGTATCATTTGATTTAATCCTTCGAGATAACACCATGAATTAGATTTAAAATGCTCAGAGTTTGGGGCTTCAACCAACCTCTGATCTCTCTTACAACTTCTTGCTGAGTCTATCAGGCACGAACATGGCATACTTTGTCAGACTTAGATTTGTTGAAACAGAGATTACATTTCAGTGAAGTGAACCCATACAGTATGATCGATAACCAACTTAATGTAATCTCTCAATGTCACCAGCAATAAGAACACGCAATCTACAAGTGCCAGTGCAAACACGCTCGGATGAAGAATTGATGCTACAAAGTTAATTTATAGCACCACAACTCTCATTATTAGAGCTGGTTGTCAATTATAGTCATTCGCTTGTTTGGAACCTGAAGCTATTACAAAAATTCTAGAGAAGTATTCTCTTAATAAAGAATTTCAACAAACGTATACATTTTTAAATGAGCTGAAAAATACCCTTCTTTTTCTTCTAAAATATCTTTGTTCACCTTTTATATTACAAGGAAAAAAAATTCCATCATCTTCCATTATATACATATATATGTATAAATAGTAGTGTTTCATTATCATGTTTCCTGTAATCGATCAGAAATACTTGACAAGATCCTACTATGTACAAGGTTTTTGCTTTTTGTATATAATGTATACTCACATAGCACTCACACCACTGGAAACATTTTTGTCATTTTATTTCACGTAACTAAGCTGAGCACCTGCTGTCAGGGCCGAGCTGCTATGAAGTTAGTTAGGTGACGAGTTTGTACCTGATTTGGGTAGGACAAGGGAAGTTCACCTGATGATAAGTCATACACTTTTGCCAGGAGGCATCCTACACACTCTGAGCTCCTGGAATCTGTCTTTAGGACTTTTTCCGTGATTGACCAAAGACCCTGTATTGGCCTTATTTCGGGAGAAAATGACACCAACTCATCTTGCTGTGCTTATACCTTTCCCAGTGATTGTGACATTGCTTAAAACAATGTGGAGCATTTAACTAGAATTACCTACATGGCCTGGTTTCTATGTCTCCAACGATCATGATTTTTTTTTTCCTTTGAAGATAGTTTTGAATTTAGACAATAGCTGAAAGTTATTCAGATCGAAATCTGATGAATGAAAATGTTTACTTCTGTCTTTTGAATTAAACTGAAGATCTATTAAAAGTATCAAGTATGTATTAAATGGGTCATTACAAAAGTTTTCAGAAACAAACAAACAAAAAAATCAAGAAATGTAAAATCTGCGTGGGCAGAAACAAATGAAGTCCTTCCTTCCAGAAACACTATAAGCGGAGTAAGTCGAAAGCTCCTGGGTGATTCAGGAAGGACACAGTTGATGGAATTTCTTGGAAGTGAAATAATGGACCATAACACAGTCTGTTTCAAAACTTTCATAGTGACCCATGTACAGTGAAGTGATAAAGATGATGATGGTCCCTAACTCACATAAACCTAACTTCCACTCTTCTGCTTAATAATTTTTTAATTTAAGCCAGTTATCTACCTATGATTTAGTTGCCTCTCACATAAAAGGCAACTGTAATACTCCCTAGCTCACGTGAAGCTGTTCATATGAAGCACAATGGCCAGAGCCCAGGGTGACTCACTTTCAGCACCTTATTTTCATTGTTGTTGTTGTTAATTTGCTCAAAATGTCAGTGATAAATGACTAAGATGTTAGAGAAATAATTAGTAGAAATAACATAATCAACATCATTCTGCAAGCTGATGGAAACAGTGAAAGCAATATAAAGTATTGTTAGGAAGTGTTCAAAGGACTATTATTGATGTGCATTCCATGAATCTACCCAAACCAATTGAAATATATTTTGGCATTTAAATTGGGACTGTGAAAACATAAATCTCACATGTTTCAACTGTAAAGTGGGATGTGACTAGGGTATTAATACAAAATTCAGGGAGAGTTTAATAACCATGACCTGGTGGACAAAGTCATGGGCTTGTAAGGGGAAGACAGAGGTGAGGCCAGAAAGGGCAGGGGTGTGTAGAGACCTCACAGGACAGTGGGGGGAGGAGGATTTTACAATGTCTTGGGACAGCTGTTATTCTCCAAGGGAAAGAATGCAGAACATAGCAATTGCTCATTAAATATTAAATCAGAGTTATAGCTGGAAAGGCAGGAGGAGCGTATCTGAAGGACAGATGTGCAGAATGAATGATACTTGGGTCAACACACATAAACTGGTAGGGAATAGCTGATTAGGATCCCGTTTAATAATTTACCATCAAATTATGACATCTGTGCTTTAAAATAAAGTGCTCATGCTGAAACTTTCTGTGAATTTAGATAAGATATCCAATTTTAAAAATGTATAAATTGTACCAGTTACAATTCTTGGTCTAGGGCCATACAAGTTAATAATTTTGCAAAAAGAAAATACTAAATTAGGTATAAAGGTTTAGCTCAGCAAGAATTTCCTGATGTACGTGTACCGTTGATGCTTCGAGAAATAGCATTTCATATTGTGTTAGATTGTGTTATCCAAATAGTGTCTTAACAGCACATTAGGAAAGAAAGTCAATGTGAAGTGTATGAAAAACAAAATTATATGGATATTTTTGCCTAGGACAAGAATAAAAAGTGAGTCAGCAAAACTTGTAAAGATGATACACGCATGACTAGAGTTTGGGAATTACTTTGTCATGGGGATGAATTATCTACCAGAATTGGTTGTAAATAGCACATTAATAACTATAAATTTTTCTCATTTTGATAGTTCAATGTCTCTGATAGCAACAACTTGACCATTGTGATAATACCATGGTAGATTATTTGCAATAATTGTATACATTTTTATAATACTAGAAGCTCTGAATAATTAGATGACATGTGTGTAATATGTATGTACCTGTGGGCCTGACACAGAAGATGCCCTCGCCAAGACTGGGTAAGGGAATAAGCTGAGAAATACATAGACTTAGAAAACACATTAAGTTTTCAAAAGTTGGGAAGATAACAAGGGATGAAAACCATTTTATAAGTCTGGATAATGACCCCTGTTTTAACTGTGTTTGATGTCTGATAAACCCTGATACACCATACCTGAACCAAACACACTGCTAACAACCCCAGTTCATCCAACTTAACAAAGAACACAGTGACCAGGGTTAGGAAGAGATTTCAGACAATATCTACTAGGAATCACTATTTGGACTGGGAACTTCAAGTGGTGACTTAAAGATTCCGTTAAGAGAGACTGATTTGCAAAAATATTCTGTATTGATTTTTTCTGTTTATTTATTAAAGATATTCCATATTTTTAAATAACATTAGTGAGAAACTAAGATACTGAAGGTGATTTTGATTGAAGGGTCCCAAACCGTGTGAGGTTTTTAAGCTTAGCAAAGGCAAATGATGGAAGAGTTACATCCACATTGAACACCGCACTTTAATTTTGTAATTATATAGAGTTTTAAACTGATCAAACTATTTCTTTTATAATTTGGTTAAAGGAAAATTGAGATTGACATGCTTATATAACTTTCATGATTTCTCAAATTTTAGGAATAATTTGTACTACGCACTAAATACTTTTCCACTATGACACAGGGAGTTAAAGAAGAATTATTATGATCTAGTAACATTTTTTATAGGTAGACTTGCTATCTATTAAAACATCAGTTTAAGAAAGTCTTAATACAGTAAAAGAAAGACTTAGCATGTTGGTCTGTTTTTTAACCTTTTTTTCTTCTTTTCTTTATTACATTGCCATTATATGGGAAAGAAATTCAAAATCAAATTCAAAATCCATATGAATGAGGCCAGGCCCGTAGAGCTAAAGACAAATTGAACCAGCACTGAGAATTCATTTTAATCACATTAGAGCAATGGGGCGATGGCAGTCCTGCTAAATATTTTCACAAGGTTTCTGCCCAGGGCTTGAAATGGGAGGAAGAAAATATCAGCGATTTTTATCAATAAATCTCCTGCAAATTCAACTTCTTTCTAATCTCCTCTTTTAAGTAGCTAAACTATTATCCCTTTCACTGTACACCACCAATGAAAAATATCAAACAAGCCTGTAATAATTGGCAACAAAAATTCACCATGCACTTAGGCGATGTAACAACAAAATCTCAGCATCTATGGAACTTTCTGAGCAAGTTTGGTTCCCACCCACCCGTAATCACACACAGGCAGTTTGGAACATTTTGCTCTCAAATAGGAGATTAGGATTTTAAGATATTAAAAATAAATATTGTACAGGAGAATACTGAATCTTTTAATCAATAAAATGAAGAACTTTCAAAGGGACTATAGAACTTGAAGACAGTAGAGGTCATAGGTACATGATATGAACAGAAAATTCTCTTTGCAGAGGGAATAAGCATCCACTTCCTGGAGTGTTCCCTTATATTGGTTTCCATGTAATATTTAATTCAATTTTTTTTCTCTGAACTCATTTTCCCCATAGCCTCTATGTATGGAATGGAACAGGTAAGGGGGGTAAGTCTTGTCATGAAGTAGATGCTGAAGCAAAAGTCAGATGGAACAGTTAATAGAAACAGTGGATGCCAGTTTCCAAACAAAAAAGGAAAACTTTACACGGAGACCCTTTAGAAACTGCATGGGCTACTAGTTTTTGTACACACAGGCAGAAGAGGGGCTATGGGTAGAAGTGATTCAGAGAGCAATTAAAGGTTCTCTGTTTGAAATATTGTCTTCATATTTTGATCCTTCTAGTTGTTATTCTCTTTGAGAGGGATATGCCACTGGGAGAGGAAACATATTATCTTTATACATTAGAGTCACACCATCTACCTGGGGGAGAACACGGTGGGAAGGCTTTGGAAATAAGGACTTGGAAAAGAAAACATGAGCAAAGCAAAATGTAGAGGAAATTATTGCCCAAGCTGGCCTGGGACTGCAGCTACTAGTGGGAGCGATTCATAAGTATGATTAATAAACTAAGAACATCATTAAGGTTATATGACTATTACTAGGACACAGCTCTTTGCTGTGCTTCACAAAATTAACCAACATATTAACAATGTTAAAGTAACCAACTTTTGCATATGTTTTCAAAATTCACTACCTTATCTTGACATAGTTCTTTTAACAAATGGCTGGTAAAACAACTTGGATAGTTACTTAATCCATATACTACATGCTTTGTAATTAACTTTTAAAATATATCTAGAAGGGCAGTTTGATGTAATTGCATGTACATTAGATAATGTGGGTCTACAACCAAAGGTGGGTGTGGGGCTGGTTAGTCACCTTAACACACTTGAGTGGTTGTCTAACATCTCACTAAACACCAGATGTCGGAGGTGGATACTACTACAGGGGTGTACTTTGTATTTATCACTGATCAAAACTCGATATATTGTTAGCATGAATAAATTTAATTGTTAGCTGCATTATAGAAGTTGGATTCTCATTGGTGGAAGACATTTCTCATGCTCACATTCGAGAACTGTTGTTTGTCACTCATAAGTTGATTGGCTAAAATACTTTAGAGACTCTCTCCATTCTTGAGTCAAAAGGATAAGTGAGTGAGGCTTGATTTTTCAATAGTTCTATTTTATCCATTGAATGAAATGGTTACCTGATCCCAATAAGAAGACAGACTCAATCTTGCTTCTAGAATGTTTTCCCATTTGCTGTAGAAGCAGCATCTATACAAGGAGCAATTAGATTGTCTAAATGGAGAGAGAGCTTGAACTTTTTCAAGTTTATGGAGCAGGTTGTGTTGACATTTTCTAAGCCTGTTGCCAGGAAGCACTTGTTTTCTAATTATGTGAGGCAGACTCTTGTCTCAAACTCGTTTTCTTATCTGGTGCTGAGTTTGGTGGTGGCTACTTCTATCTACTAAAAGAGCCAAAGTGACAAGTCTATTTATGGCAGTGTTAATGCCAACTGCACCCCAGACTTTTGTCTACTTGCAATAATGAACAAGATAATGTGGTCCCGTTCACAGTCCAGACTACAGTAACCAGAAATCAGAAGCAGGGGAAGAAAATTTTCTCATAATAATCATAATGGTAATTTATATTTTATTATAAGAACCAAGGTTTTTCTCATAAAAAGTGTTTGAACCTTTTAAAAAGTCACTGAGGAATATGGAAGCCTCTCTTTCAAACCCACATCCTAGGTGCAAACAGCCTTTTATAAACTGTGCTGCAGATGTATCCATACATACTAAGATTTTGAAACACTCCTCTGCTTTTTGGAAAATTTTACTATCTGTGTTTCATTCTCCATAGCTTCAAAACTAGAACCCCAGTTGTTCTCAGGGTTATTGTGAAGCATAAAAGGAACATGTTAGATGGAAGCATTTACCATGTCAGTAATGATCACTTCAAGAATTAAGTCGCAGTCTTTAACCAAAAAGTAAACATTATTAATTGATGTTAAAATTTGGAGATTTAAATGAATTTAAAAATAAGTGTTTTAAAAAACTAACTGGTTCTATGGGATTTAAATATAGCGTTAAAAATAAATAAGGAATTTCTGGGTTGAGACGGTGAGTAAACACTGGCACATCTAACATTTTTGCCTGCTAAAAATTCCCTAAAGCTAGGAAATAGGTCAACAGTTTACTATACATGTGTACATATATCTATATGTATACACACACCTATATATGAACACAAATACATACATGTATAGTTATTTTCTACATATACATAGGAAATACTATATATGTCAACATTGTCTAGTTGTAACTTTGAATTGCACAAGAACCTTATGCCCACCATGTGTGTATATATACACACATATAGTAAATACTATATACACAAAAAGTACCAAAAATACATATACATTTGAAGGAAGGAAAAAGTTAGATTAAAATCATAATACTCAATATATACTGATAACAAATATGAGTACTGTTCACGCTGAGCACCTCTGAGAATTGCAGAAGTCAAATGACACTTGAGTATTACTGACTTGACACTTGGGGAGATGAGAACCAATACAACCCCCACAGAATCCATAAAAAATTCAACAGTGAATAAAGCAAGGAGAACTGGGCGAGGCTATTGTGTGTATAACACATCCCGAGATCTCCCTGGGCCTGTAGCTGGCTGACCATTCCTCTCTCACTCTGGTGGAGAACTAGGGCTTTATTCTTTACAAGAACCCCTGCATTGAGAAATGCCAGGTGTAGAAAAGGAAGCCTTACCGAAAATGGGGATTGTCTACACTATACCAAATGCCGAATGCTCACACTACCAGACCTGTCCTTCAAATGATTCCAAGACTGCTGGCAAGCAGATTGGAAACCTCCAGGCAAGAATTTAAAAAATGTATCGAATGAAACAGTCAATCAGGGAACTTAAAGATGCAATGGAAAGTATTAGCAACAGGTTAGACCATGCAGAAGAAAGAATTTCAGAGGTAGAAGACAAAGTTTTTGAGATAACTCAGATAGTAAAAGAGGCAGAAAAGAAGAGAGAGAAAGCAGAACGTTCACTGTCAGAATTATGGGACTTTATGAAGCGTTCCAACATACGAGTTATAGGAATTCCAGAAGGGGAAGAAGAATGCCCCAGAGGAATGGAAGTCATACTAGAGAATATTATAAAAGAAAATTTCCCAAATATCACCAAAGATTCTGACACACTGCTTTCAGAGGGCTATCGGACCCCAGGTCGCCTCAACTCTAACTGAGCTTCTCCGAGACACATTGTGATGAACCTGTCCAAAGTCAAGACAAAAGAAAAGATTCTGCAAGCTGCCAGGAGTAAGCGCCAGTTGACCTACAGGGGCAAATCCATCAGAGTGACCGCAGACTTCTCTAACGAAACTTTCCAAGCAAGAAGACAATGGTCATCTACCTTTAATCTACTTAAACAGAACAATTTCCGGCCCAGAATTCTGTACCCTGCTAAGCTAAGCTTCAAAATTGAT
Organism: Nycticebus coucang; assembly: GCF_027406575.1. Lineage (NCBI taxonomy): Eukaryota > Metazoa > Chordata > Mammalia > Primates > Lorisidae > Nycticebus > Nycticebus coucang. The sequence continues at coordinate 117,775,936 of NC_069790.1, read as the reverse complement.
GGAGAAATCAAATCATTTACGGATATACAAACATTGAGGAAATTCGCCACAACAAGACCAGCTCTACAGGAAATACTTCAACCTGTTCTGCACACTGACCACCACAATGGATCAGCAGCAAAGTAAGAACTCAGAAATCAAAGGACAGAACCTAACCTCCACACTGATGCAAAAGATAAAACTAAGCAATGGACTCTCACCAAAAAGACGAATAGAATACTACCACACTTATCAATTATCTCAATAAATGTTAATGGCTTGAATTCCCCACTGAAGAGACATAGATTGGTTGACTGGATTAAAAAACACAAGCCATCCATTTGCTGTCTGCAAGAAACACACCTGGCTTCAAAAGACAAATTAAAGCTCCGAGTCAAGGGTTGGAAGACAATTTTTCAGGCAAATGGAATCCAGAAGAAAAGAGGAGTTGCAATCTTATTTTCAGATACATGTGGATTTAAAGCAACTAAAGTCAAAAAAGACAAAGATGGTCACTTTATATTGGTCAAGGGAAAAATACAACAAGAAGACATCTCAATTCCAAATATCTATGCACCCAATTTAAATGCTCCCAGATTCTTGAAACAGACCTTACTCAGTCTGAGCAATATGATATCTGATAATACCATCATAACAGGGGACCTTAACACTCCTCTTACAGAGCTGGACAGATCCTCTAAACAGAAATTAAACAAGGATATAAGAGATTTAAATGAGACCCTAGAACAACTGTGCTTGATAGACGCATATAGAACACTCCATCCCAAAGATAACGAATATACATTCTTCTCATCACCCCATGGAACATTCTCCAAAATTGATCATATCCTGGGAAACAAAACAAATATCAACAGAATCAAAAGAATTGAAGTTTTACCTTGTATCTTCTCAGACCATAAGGCACTAAAGGTGGAACTCAACTCTAACAAAAATGCTCGACCCCACCCAAAGGCATGGAAATTAAACAATCTTCTGTTGAATAACAGATGGGTGAAGGAAGAAATAAAACAGGATATCATTAACTTCCTTGAGCATAACAACAATGAAGACACAAGCTACCAAAACCTGTGGGATACTGCAAAAGCAGTTTTGAGAGGAAAATTCATCACTTTAGATGCCTACATGTGAAAAACAGAAAGAGAGCACATCAACAATCTCACAAGAGATCTTATGGAATTGGAAAAAGAAGAACAATCTAAGCCTAAACTCAGTAGAAGAAAAGAAATATCCAAAATCAAATCAGAGATCAATGAAACTGAAAACAAAAGAATCATTCAGAAAATTAATGAAACAGGAGTTGGTTTTTTGAAAAAATAAATAAAAAGATAAACCATTGGCCAGACTAACGAGGAATAGAAAAGTAAAATCTCTAGTAACCTCAATCAGAAATGATAAAGGGGAAATAACAACTGATCCCACAGAGATACAAGAGATCATCTCTGAATACTACCAGAAACTCTATGCCCAGAAATTTGACAATGTGAAAGAAATGGATCAATATTTGGAATCACACCCTCTCCCTAGACTCAGCCAGGAAGAAATAGAGCTCCTGAACAGACCAATTTGAAGCACTGAGATCAAAGAAACAATAAAAAATCTTCCAACCAAAAAATGCCCTGGTCCAGATGGCTTCACTCCAGAATTCTATCAAATCTTCAAGGAAGAGCTTATTCCTGTACTGCAGAAATGATTCCAAAAAATTGAGGAAGAAGGAATCTTCCCCAACACATTCTATGAAGCAAACATCACCCTGATACCAAAACCAGGAAAAGCCCCAACAAAAAGGAGAATTTCAGACCAATCTCACTCATGAATATAGACGTGAAAATTCTCAACAAAATCCTAGCCAATAGATTACAGCTTATCATCAAAAAAGTCATTCATCATGATCAAGTAGGCTTCATCCCAGGGATGCAAGGCTGGTTTAACATACGCAAGTCTATAAACGTTATCCACCATATTAACAGAGGCAAAAATAAAGATCACATGATCCTCTCAATAGATGCAGAAAAAGCATTTGATAAAATCCAGCATCCTTTTCTAATTAGAACACTGAAGAGTATAGGCATAGGTGGCATATTTCTAAAACTGATTGAAGCTATCTATGACAAACCCACAGCCAATATTTTACTGAATGGAGTAAAACTCAAAGCTTTTCCTCTTAGAACTGGACCCAGACAAGGTTGTCCTCTGTCACCTTTACTATTCAACGTAGTGCTGGAAGTTCTAGCCAATACAATTAGGCAAGACAAGGAAATCCAAATGGGAGCAGAGGAGGTCAAACTCTCCCTCTTTGCTGACGACATGATCTTATACTTAGAGAACCCCAAAGACTCAACCACAAGACTCCTAGAAGTCATCAAAAAATACAGTAATGTTTCAGGATAGAAAATCAATGTCCACAAGTCAGTAGCCTTTGTATACACCAATAACAGTCAAGATGAGAAGCTAATTAAGGACACAACTCCCTTCACCATAGTTTCAAAGAAAATGAAATACCTAGGAGTATACCTAACGATGGAGGTGAAGGACCTCTATAAAGAAAACTATGAAATCCTCAGAAAGGAAATAGCAGAGGATTTTAACAAATGGAAGAACATACCATGCTCATGGATGGGAAGAATCAATATTGTTAAAATGTCTATACTTCCCAAAGCAATCTACCTATTCAATGCCATTCCTATCAAAATACCAACATCGTACTTTCAAGATTTGGGAAAAATGATTCTGCGTTTTGTATGGAACTGGAAAAAACCCCGTATAGCTAAGGCAGTTCTTAGTAACAAAAATAAAGCTGAGGGCATCAGCATACCAGATTTTAGTCTGTACTACAAAGCCATAGTGGTCAAGACAGCATGGTACTGGCACAAAAACAGAGACATAGACACTTGGAATCGAATTGAACACCAAGAAATGAAACTAACATCTTACAACCACCTAATCTTTGATAAACCAAACAAGAACATACCTTGGGGGAAAGACTCCCTATTCAATAAATGGTGTTGGGAGAACTGGATGTCTACATGTAAAAGACTGAAACTGGACCCACACCTTTCCCCACTCACAAAAATTGATTCAAGATGGATAAAGGACTTAAATTTAAGGCATGAAACCATAAAAATCCTCCAAGAAAGCATAGGAAAAACACTGGAAGATATTGGCCTGGGGAAAGACTTCATGAAGAAGACTGCCATGGCAATTGCAACAACAACAAAAATAAACAAATGGGACTTCATTAAACTGAAAAGCTTCTGTACAGCTAAGGACACAATAACCAAAGCAAAGAGACAACCTACACAATGGGAAAGGATATTTGCATATTTTCAATCAGACAAAAGCTTGATAACTAGAATCTATAGAGAACTCAAATTAATCCACATGAAAAAAGCCAACAATCCCTTATATCAATGGGCAAGAGACATGAATAGAACTTTCTCTAAAGACGGCAGACGAATGGCTAACAAACACATGAAAAAATGTTCATCATCTCTATATATTAGAGAAATGCAAATCAAAACAACCCTGAGATATCATCTAACCCCAGTGAGAATGGCCTACATAACAAAATCTCAAAACTACAGATGCTGGCGTGGATGTGGAGAGAAGGGAACACTTGTACACTGCTGGTGGGACTGCAAACTAGTACAACCTTTCTGGAAGGAAGTATGGAGAAACCTCAAAGCACTCAAGCTAGACCTCCCATTTGATCCTGCAATCCCATTACTGGGCATCTACCCAGAAGGAAAGAAATCCTTTTATCATAAGGACACTTGTACTAGACTGTTTATTGCAGCTCAATTTACAATTGCCAAAATGTGGAAACAGCCTAAATGCCCACCAACCCAGGAATGGATTCACAAGCTGTGGTATATGTATACCATGGAATACTATTCAGCCATTAAAAAAAATGGAGACTTTACATCCTTCGTATTAACCTGGATGGACGTGGAAGACATTATTCTTAGTAAAGCATCACAAGAATGGAGAAGCATGAATCCTATGTACTCAATTTTGATATGAGGACAATTAATGACAATTATGGTTATGGGGGGAACAGAAAGAGGGAAGGAGGGAGGGGGGTGGGGCTTTGGTGTGTGTCACACTTTATGGGGGCAAGACATGATTGCAAGAGGGACTTTGCCTAACAATTGCAATCAGTGTAACCTGGCTTATTGTACCCTCAATGAATCCCCAACAATAAAAAAAAAAAATGTATCGAATGTGAATCTTACCAATATAAAGAAAAGAAAGTAAAATGCTGACAAAAAAGCAAGAAAAAGTCTAAAAACTGGTCTGCTCAGCCTGTTCTAAAATTAGGTGATCAAACAATTTCATCATTGAAACACAGACACAATTATGTCAGGGTACTAAGGGACGAAATGCGACCACGCTGGTCACGCCATGACGTACAGTTACTTTGATCTACCCTGAAGTTCAAAGTCAACAAGACTCCCTCTCTCCTAATAATAAATGCACAGCTCATGATGATCAGGACTCGGAGGGAAGCTGGTAAGGTCAGGGGAAAAAAATGACAGAAAAAGAAACAGAATAAGGGAACTTAGGGAAAGTCAAGGAAGAAGGATAAAAAGATATTTATCCCTGGGATGTAACAATAGTTTGCATTCATAAAAGCTCTAATAGAATACTAATAAAAAAGAACCTTTCAAGAAGTAAAAAAAAAAAAAAAAAATTGATTTAAAACCACAATGAAAACCATTTGAGAAAAAGAGAACAGAATGAGGAGAGACGAAATCATGAACAGACAAATAACAAGAAATTTAAGGGCCAGCCTGTTCACCCAGCACCATTTGTTAAATAGGGAATCTGTTTTTGTTTGTTTGTTTGTTTTTTGGTTGAGACCAAGTCCCACCCTATGCCCTGACTGAGCAGAGTGCAGTGGCGTCATAGCTCATTGCAACCTCAGACTTGTGCTGTGGGCATCCTGCTGCCTCAGACTCTGGAAGCCACTGGTATTACGGACGCTTGCTGCACACGGTACAAGGCTGATTTTTTTTTTTTTTTTTGAGTCAAGGGTCTCACTCTCACTCAGGCAGTCATGTGCTGGTGACCTGTAAAAGACTAAAACTGGATCCTCACCTTTCACCATTAACAAAAATTGATTCTCACTGGATAAAAGACTTAAACTTAAGGCATGAAACTATAAAAATGCTAGAAGAGAGTGCAGGGAAAAATACTTGAAGAAATTGGCCTGGGAGAATTTTTTATTAGGAGGACCTCCCTGGCAATTGAAACAACACCAAAAATATATTACTGGGATCTGAGCAAACTAAAAACCTTCTGCACAGCCAACAGCACAGAAGGTAAAGCAAACAGACAACCTTCAGAACGGGATAAGATTTCTGCAGGGTATGCTTCTGACAAAGGTCTGATAACCAGAATCCACAGAGAACTCCAACTAATCAATAAGAAAAGAACAAACGACCTAATTTCATTGTGGGCAAGAGACTTGAACAGAAACTTCTCTGAAGAAGACAGGAGCATGGCCTACAAACACATGAAAAAATGCTCATCATCTTTAATCATCAGAGAAACGCAAATCAAAACCATTTGAGATTATCATCTAACTCCAGTAAGATTAACTCACATCACAAAATCCCCAAACTACAGACGTTGGAGCAGATGCAGAGAGAAGGGAACGCTTCTACACTGCTGGTGGGCATGCAAACTAATACAGCCCTTTTGGAAAGAAGTTTGGAGAATACTCAAGGAAATAAAAGTAGACCTATTGTTTGATCCTGCTATTCCTCTACTAGGTATATACCCAGATGATCAAAAATAATTTTACAACAAAGACATTTACACTAGAATGTTTATTGAAGCCCAATTCATAATTGCCAAGAAATGAAAACAGCCCAAGTGCCCATCAACCCATGAACGGATTAACAAATTGTAGTATATATACACCATGGAATACTATGCAACCATAAAAAGGTGGAGACTTCAGATCTTTTATGTTTACCTGGATGGAGCTGGAACATATTCTTCTTAGTGAAGTATCTCAAGAATTGGAAAAAAAGTATCCAATGTACTTAATACTACTATGAAATCAACTACACATTCATAGGAATGGTAAAACATAAGTATAGTCCAGAAATAAGGAGTAAAGAGGAGGGATGGGGAGAGGAGGGGGGAGGTCAGGAGGAGGGAGGGTATTTGGTGGGACCTCACCTAATGTGCATAATGCAATGGTACATTTCAACACTACTAAGAATGGAGTATGGCTGTCTTACAACAAATAAGTAAGAGAGGTGATAGATGTGTTAATCAGCTCAATGTAAGCCTTTCACATTGTATACCAAATCAGTACACTGAACCCCATAAATGCATCAATGAACAAAGTTATGATTTAATAAAGGAAAAAAAAAGAAATTTAAGGGCATGAGTTTCCAGCATAAAAGTGAACAACATCCCCCCGCCACCATAGTTGAAAACTGACCTATTCCAAGGCATGTTGATTAGAAATTACAGAACATTGGGATAAGAAAAAGATCCTTCTAACTTTCAGAGAGAGGTAATCTCAGTGTCAAGAAGCTAGGAAAGGATCCACTATGTCCAAATTACAGAGCAAGATGAGAATGAAGAAAAGGTGGGAAATCGGAAACATAAATTCCAGGATAGGAGGGAATGAGAAAAATTTTGGATGAGTAAATCGGCCATTGTGAAGGGAAATTCCATGACGATGATACACCCAAGATATAAAGAGCAAAGAGCTCAGGTTGGAACAAAGTGAAATGTCAGCCAGATGCTTATTATCAACTTTTACTTTTTAAACTTTACAGCAGAATATTTCAGATTCAACAGTGTAATATAATAATAAATTTCCTGCTCTAACCCTACGTCCTGGTGCCTACAGCAGTGAGAGCATTATTTCACCTCTCAAAATTATGCTGCCTTGTGTTCATCCTGAAACCTGGAACTACACCAAGCAAGCTTAGGAGTAGGAAGGCCAAGAAGAAAACAGGTGCACATAAAAGCACAAAGTGAGTACCAGAATGATGAGAGGATGATGAGACAGCAAGTTCTTGAGTAGTCTCACATTTTAGTGCTGATTTTATTTGGTCAAAAATATGGGTTAAGGGAACATTTTTATACTGCTGATGGGACTGCAAACTAATACAAGCTTTTTGGAAGGCAGTATGGAGAATCCACAAAGAACTCAAGCTAGATATCCCATTTGATCCTGCAATCCCATTGCTGGGCACCTACCCAGAAGAAAAAAAATAATCCTTTTACCACAGGGACACTTGCATTAGACTGTTCATTGCAGCTCAATTTACAGTCGCCAAATTGTAACTTGAATGGAAGTGGAAGACATTATTCTTAGTAAAGCATCACAAGAATGGAGAAACATGAATCCTATGTACTGAATTCTAATATGAGGACAATTAAGGTACGCGGTGGGTTGGGGGGTGGGGGATGGGGAGGGGTGAGAAAGGGAAGGAGGGGGGGTGGGGGAACAAGGGAAGGAGTGTGGTACATCTTTTGGGGGAGGGATACAATTATAAGAGGGTCCTTATCTAACAAACGCAATCAGTGTAACCCTCAATGAATCCCCAACACTAAAAAAGAAATGGGTCAAAAACCAATGGTGAGATACATAATCATGTGAAGAGACTTCAGCCCTAATTAAATCATCTGCATAAAAATGGAACAAAAAAAATTTTTTGACAACTTCTGCCACAGGGATTTTTTTTTCCAAAGTTGTTTTTCTCACTCTTCATTAATGAAACAATTACCTTCATGAAGCAACTATTTATGTGAGGCACTGCCGAGCTTTGAGGATTCTGGTTTAAGCCAGTTCCAAGAAATCTGACATTAAATATTTGCCAGTTTAGGCAACGTATAGTGTCACTGCACTTTCTACATTGCCTCTTTGATTGTAGTGATTAGACAGAAATACAAGACAAAAAGACAGGTTAGCTGCTATGTGAGATTTTCTACTTCTGAAATTCTCAGGGACATCCTGATAGGAAAATTAATTTATTCAGAAGGAATGAAAAGTGACCCACAAAGCTGAAAGAACTAGGTTTTGGAGAGACAAACACAGTCATTATTGGCTTTCAGTTTAGCCAAAAGAGAATAATTCCTAGTAAAAAAGTGTGAGATTATTCTTGTGGTTTGTGGGTTTTTATCACAAACCAGTGAACTGATCTTAATCGCATTTCCCAAAGTGTTCTTTCTTTTTTTTTTCCCTATTTTTCCCCATCTTGTCTGAAGAGTTGATTATTGTGGACTAGAGGAGAGTTTCAGACTCCAAATGGCAGAGGAAACGGTCCTCAGCCACACACAGTGTGAAGCCATTCTTGGATTTTGAGCAGAAAAATTGCATCACAAAGATAGCGCTTTTAAAGCACACACACAAAAAGCCCTGCATTTCAGATGTTATTTTGGCAGGTTGTATGAACACATTTGAAGGTAGGATTATTGGCACATGCGGCACCATTTTGGAGGCTCCAGAAGCAACTCTGCCTGCAACCTTTCCCAGGTCCGAATCCTATAGCCTGGGCCTCATGGGACCTCTTGCAGTTTTTCTTTCCTTTTCTTGATATAAAGTTCAAAAACCATCTGATAACTTTGCAGAATTAATCACGACGAGTGACACACAGTGAAGAAGAGATTTCAAAGGAAGCCTGGTGGGTGGAAGCCACAGACAGAATAAGAGTGTGAATTGGAAGGGGAGTCTTCGGCAAGTGGGCAATCAGTTACGGAGAGGAGCCCTTTACGGGCTGCGTTTGATCAGTGAGTTGGTTCCCAGATTTCCAATTGAAGCTGTACGAACAGAATTGAATTCCAAGATTTATACTGATTGAGAGCAACTGAAATAGCTGGATGCGTGAAGCAGCAGTTGCTGAGTGATTACAAAGGTTTATAACAAAGACAGCTTGTGAGAGGTCGACAGAGACCAGAAGGTGTGACTGAAAGGAGACATAAAGGAAAGCTGTTGTCTGTGCAGGTTAACTACAGAGGAGGCAGGGAGAGGAGAGAAAGTGTCCTTGTGGAGAAAAAAATAAAAATGAGTGGAGGGAATAAAATGGAAGAAGCCAGTGTTTGGAAGCTCCTGTTCACACCAGGCACACATCAGAGAAGAGAAATAGTTCATGATATACAGGAAAACGAAGGTATTAGAAGCTTGGGAGAGTCTGGCTTGTAAATATTAACAAGCCCTGATACAGAGTAGGAGAGCACTGCATGTCCGCATTTCTAACTAGTTTCTTTTCAAAAAGGGGAAGACAGGGGCACGATGATGTTTAATATTATGCATGATGCCAACTCAATTCCATTCAATCCTTTTATGTTCTCAAACAAGACCTTCACATGAAAGCTATATCCCAGTTATAACCTAAGAATAGGGAGAAAGGGGAAAGGGAGGGGAGGGAGGAGGGAGGAGGGAGGGAGGGGGAAGAAGGGGGATTAATGGGATTACACCTGCGGTGCATCTTACAAGGGTATATGTGAATCCTAGTAAATGTGGAATGTAAAGGTCTTAGCAAAATAACTAAGAAAATGCTACAAAAGCTATGTTAACTAATGTGATGAAAATGTGTCAAACGATCTATGAACCAAGTGTATGGTGCCCCATGATCATACTAATGTACACAGCTATGGTTCAATAAAAAAAAAAAGAAAAAAAAAAAGATTTTGTTAGATTTAGCTTAAGACTTTACACTGAACAATTAACTTGGTATTGGCGGTGGAATTTAAGTTATTCTAAAAGTTAGGCTCAAACCTTAAGGGATGATAAACCTAGATGTGCAGGAAATATACAAATTATTATATAAAACTCTCAGAAAATTAGATTCGAGAAAAGACTTTTAGTTGATATCAGTCACCTAATAGTTTATATACTGACTTCATTTAAAATGTGTTCTCTGATGGAAAACCCCAACGTGTTAGTCAGATAATTAAGAAGTAAATTGCTCATTAAAAATGCTGGTCAAACCACAGATAATGAGTGAGAGCTGTGGGAGGGAAGTTTGGATGATAATGAAGATCCATGAATAAGACATGTTTATTTTGGAAATCATATTACAAGTCACACTCCTGGGTCGAAAATGCAGAGTGCTGTTCACACACACACACAGCAACTACCAACTGACTCTGAATCATACACACCTGGCTAAAAACTCAAGCTTCATGATTTACTACACCTTGTGAGGTCACTGTGACTTATTGGATAAGTTAAGGTGTGTGATGTGGTTATAATATGCCTGACATTCAGTGTGCCCCCTGTAATCCATGTAGTTACAATTTTAAAATATACACATCCTTAAATATTCTTTCTAATGGGTTAGTGATTCTCATTTCTAGTTGGTAAGCAAATAATATTTGTGCTCCAATATAAGGGTATATGACACCCTTCTGGGTACAGGACATAACTGCAAGGGGGACTGTATCCAACATGCAAACATTGGAACCTAATTGTTTATATCCTCATGTTAATCTGAGATTAAAAACTATTATTGGTGTTTGTCTTTTTTATCAACCCTTCTGGTCTTTTATCGACCCTTTTAGTCACATCTTCTGGTCTCCGTCGACCTCTCACAAGCTGTCTTTGTTATAAACCTTTGTAATCACTCAGTGTGAAAAGAAGTTTATTGAGAAAGAAAGGTATGTTTACAGAGTGAGAGAAAGGCATGGTTACCAAACAAGGTGTGTCTATCATAGACAGCAAACCGGGTCCCACTGTTACAAGGAAAATCACCTCAACATAACATGTTATTTTTTATTAAATCACATGTTAAAACTACAAGACTAAGAATGGCAAAGCTTAATATTTTACAAAGTGAATGTGGTTCTGTTTTTCAAAAGGTAGGAATAAAGTTTTCTGGAACTAGGTCTACGCAGAGGCAGAAAGGTAGATGTCATAAAGAGAGTTCCAGAATGGCCTTCAAGATTCCCGCCACCTCCTGCGCCTGCCCGGTAGAATCTCACCTCTTCAAATGTAGGTGGGGCCAGCAAGTATGATGGAATAGCACCCTAAAATTGGGTTACTTTAAAAGGAAAAGTGAAGATATTTTGCAGATATGATTAGGGTCTCTAATCAGTTGCCTTTGAGCTAATCAAGTGTGTAGTTACCCTGGGTAGAGATGCCCTAGTCAGCTGAGCTCTGGAAAGAGGTCAGATCTTCCTGCACAAGCAGAGCCACCTGGCTGGGACCTGGGAACAGCCTCCCTGAACTGAGAGCGGTCTTTGGCCAATGGTCAGCAAGAAAATAAGACATCAGTTCTAAAATCACAAGGAACTGAACCCTGAATGTATTTCCAAGAGGATCTCAAATTTCAGATGAACTGAAACATGAATGAATTTCCAAGAAGATCTCGAGTTTCAGGTGAAATTAAAGCCTGGGTGCCACCTGGATCTCAGCCTGGTAAGCCTGAGGAGTCAACCTAGCTTACCAATTCCCTAACCCACAGAAACTATAGATAATAAATTTGTGTTTCTGTAAATGGGTAAGAAAACAAATACGTGTGTAGTCACGAGTTGCTTGACAACAGGGATATGATCTGACAAATGCATCGTTAAGCAATTTCATTTTGTGTGTGTGAACATAATATTTGATATTTGATATCAATATTTGAGTGTACTGACCCAAATCTAGGTGTGTATCCTCTTATATACCTAGGCTATGTGGTGTTGTTCCTAGGCTAAAAACCTGTACAGCAGGGGTAGTGTACCGAATACTGCAGGCAATTGCAATACAATAGTAGGTATGTGTGTATCTAAACACATCTAAACATAGAAAATATACAGAAAAAAGTATACAAGTATACTTATATAAGTATTATAATGATCTTATAATCTTATGTGGCCCATTGAAACCTTACATGGTTCTTAACTGTATTATGGGGTAGGAACTGCTTTGCTCTGTGGGGGGTGGGAGGTAGAAGATGGGGACGTTTATGATAATTTCCACTAGACTCCAAGTTCACCACCCTAGTGACTCATTCACCCTGTGCCCACAATGAGCTACTAAAACTTATGAGAAGACTAATAATAAATAAAGTAATATTACTGAGGACAAGGGCTTAGAAATTCGAGTAACAAGCTTTCTATAAATATTAGATTAAAAAGACACGAATAGCTTTTACCACTATAGAGGATAATAGAATTTGATCAGCTAAATCCCAGGGCTTTATGAAACACAAATTATGTAAACAAGCTTAATGGCTTTTTGATAAAACTACAAAACCCGTGCGAGGAAGAATGAAAGAGGGGTTCCTTATTTGGACTTTAAACTTCACGCACCAAAGCACAGATGCTTATTTGAATTATAAAAAATTACATATGAATGCAAGAAGAGATATTGAAAGCATGAATGAGAAGATAACATATTAAGGAAAATATTGTTTTAGGTTTAGGCAGTAAGGTTCCAAGGATAATGGCTGGATCTAGTTTTATTTACCATTGTTATTAAATATCAGGCAGAAAGAACTAAATGGAGCTTTAAATAGGAAAGTTCATTGGTTTTTTGTTTTTAGAGAAAGAATGTTGGTAAACAAACACTGGGAGAAAATAAAAATAAAAAGCTGAAATATTAGGAAAACCATATCATTAAAAGAGGCAAATACCGGGGATGTGTGTATATATATATATATTTATATTTATATACCCTATTTATATAATAGGATACATTCAGAAAAATTATAACACCAAATTTTTAGAGGAAGGATAAAAAATGGAGAAGGAAGGGGAAAATAGCAACGACCATATTTTATAATGTGCTCTAAGATCTAAAAAAGGAATGCTGGTTTTGGCTTTCACAGAATGATAAATTTCTCTACAAAGGATTCAGTGGAAATATTCTCTCTTCAGTGTCAACGGTGCAGCACTTGAAACGTTCTGCAATTTAGGGCACCCCTTAATTTCCAGGGGATGTAGCTCTGAACTGCAGGTAGTTAAAAAGAGAATTGCACAGCAGCAGCAGAACTGCCTTATGATAAAAAATGAAGAGAGCCAATTTATGTCAAACTTGGCCAACAAATAAGTAAATTCAAGCTCGTTTGAGATGAGAGGGTTCGGTCTCTAAATTATTTTACTTTCAGTAGTGATTTTTTTCGACATTCCATGGTAATAATAGATATATTTTTCCTTTTTTTTCTTTGAAGGAAAGACAGTATAGAAGTTAATTTATTCCAATACCTATTTACAAGGAAACTGATACAAGGAGATTCATTAATGTCTTCAATTTTCAGTAGTGAATTTGTATAATTTCTGCCCTCAAGACAGCTTTACCTGGTCAAATTACGGGGCCCCAAAGCATCCTGGCATCCCGCCACTTTCCTAATTTTCTCCTGCTCTTCCGTGCTCCATCCCAAGGGGTTACTCCAGGCAGAGACCTGGGAGCCATTTTCAACAGTTTCTATCTCACCAGCAATAGTCTGGCCAACTCAACTTTTTAAATATGTATCAAATCCATATCCTGCTGTTTTACTTTATTGCCAACACCTTAAATCTCATTTTCAAATTCTAAATGACTAAGGGGGCTTTCTACTTGTCTCTCTAGCTTCTGTATGGGCCTTCTTTGAAGAGTCTTGCTCCCAGCTGCCAAAGCCATGCTTTAAATACATAGCACCTGCCTATCTTGTTCTGTTGCTTGAAACCATGACTGTCTTGCTTTCACTTCAGGACCAAGGTTCAACTTCTTCACATTCCACACAAAGCATTTTATGAGTAGAGCTGTTTTTCCTTTCTTCCATTCCCTGGCCCCATAACCCCAACTTGTTCCTCAAGACTCGGCTGCTGAGTCAGCTGTTCGGTGGGAGAGTTTGCTGGGCCCTCAGTGCAGCTCTGGAAATGGTCTGTCATTTAGGGCACTTATTGATTTCCAAGAGGTGGAGCTGAATCCATTGCTCCCCCAAACTGTCTCTGCAGCATCTTTAGGAAGCTCATCATTTCTGGCCATATCCACACTCCCTGAATCCTAGTTGCCACACATCTGGCTCCCACCACATCCATTATGCTGTAGGTGACCAGCTGTGCACCTCCAACCCCGAGCAGAGGCTTTACCCTCTGCCAACTTGGTTTTCCTCTGCCCCTGCCTAAGCAGACTCACTGGCTGGCCCAGGCACATAGCAGAGTGGGGTTGCACAGATTCAAAGTTACTCTTCCTCTTCTGACTCTTTTTGTGATTTTCTGAGACCCAAGCAGTCATTTCAGCCTTTGCACGGATGACCCATTTGCCTCCAAAATGCTCTCAGACACTTTTGCTCCACTCACCCTCATTTTTATACACACACACACACACACACACACTCACAGAATGTGTGTATAAATATATATACAGAGAGCATATCTTTATACACTGTATATATATACAGATATGCTCTCTGTATATATATACAGTGTATAAAGATGCAGCTCTGTATACACAGTGTACATACACACACACACAGAGTGATTGTTGAACCTCCACAGATGACCACCTCCCTACGTTGATCAATACTACCTTAAGTTGACCTAATTTTCTTTTCTTTTTTTATTTAACTCCATTTTATTTGCACTGGGTTTACTTAAAATGAGAATAGTAAACATAAAATGAGAACATTTAATAATACAGTTATACGATAAAAGTGTAGAATAATATTTAGAAATAAACATATTCTACATCAAGCACACAAACTGAACTCAGTGTGAGTTGAAAATGACTTGCTTTTCTTCCAGAGGCTTAAGGGACCTGGGACCCCCTGGGATACATGCAGAGTTGGCTTCCTTGGAGTTAATTTTATAAGCCATTTCTCTGAAGCTGTACACCCCGTGAAGCCTGAGATCAAAGGGCATGTGGTCCTTCCTCAGAGATACGGGGTAGAGAGTTGACCTAATTTTCACAGGTCAATGAAAAGTCCACAATGCACTCCATGGAAGTTCCTTATGTTGACCACCTCCACAGAGTGACCGGTTTGCTATAGTCCCTTGAGTGGTCAACTTACAGAGGAATTTCTAAAAAAAATTTGGAGTAATTAGTAGAAAATGAAAGATATCTATGTGTGTGTGTGTGTGTGTGTATTTCCACACCCTTGATAAATATTTCTTCATCAGAACCCTATCCCCATCGAGTTTCTGACAGTTGTTCCTAAGATGCCTTTTCTCTGTGACATCAACCTCTAAGCAACATTATCAACTTTCATAGACACAGTATTCCTATCCTAACAATTAGTACATTTTGAACATTTGTATCTCTCATCGAAACAGGCTTTGGGGGCTTATCTGATTGCAAAACTTGCATCTCAGTTCAGATGGCATCCAGCACTTCTTACTGAACTAGATCACAACTAAGTTCCTCATCTTCCTTTACATCTGTTCTATCCTTAATTTTCTACATTGCCTAAATGACACTGTAATTCATCCAGTTATTCAGTACATATGTTTAGAGATTAGTATTGATTACTGCCTATCTTTAACAATTCCTATCCAATCTTTTACCAAATAGACCTAAAATGTATCTATTTCTTATCACTTAAACCCTCGTCCAAGGAAGCATCATCTCTTCGGTGGACTTTTACAGCAGCTTCAGAACTAGTCCCAGGGTTTTCACGCTGTTTCTCATGGCACCCCAACTGGTAGAGTTTTAAATGCAAACAAGAACTTCTCATTTCCCTGGATTCCCACCCACTGCAATTGAAAAATAACTGAAAAAATAAAAATGAAAATTTTCCTGCTATCTTCTCCTCATTGCTGGTCTCCTCTGGCCCCTGCCTACTTCCTCACTCCATCCGGAGTCCTGTCCTGGGCTCACTATGCTCCAGCCTGGGATTTCGGTTCTTTGGAATGAGTCCATCTCTTTTGTGCTTCAGGGTATCGACTGATAGGACTCATTTCTCTTCCTTGCCTTTTTTAAGTGCCTTGTCTCCCTTTATACTTTAGGTTTGGGGGTGCATCACAACTTCTCCTGGCACAGAGTCATATGTCAGGACTTTACGCAGTGTCTCAGGCTATCCTGCCCTCTTCGTCTTTACCATATGTCACTTGGAAATGGAACAGCCCAAGTCAAGCTTTACAGCATCATGCTCTGTTGATGATGTTAAAGCCAAGTGTTTTCCCAGAAGAAGGAAAAGTTGATGAGTGACCAAGGCCCCCCAAAATGCCTGCTGGTCAGTAAGGCAAGATTCTGCGATGGTCTTTGGACACACTCATGTTCATAACTATCTTAAATGAATAGAATAAAAGTATTCTAACTTCAGGTTGCTGCACTCTGCTCCTCACTGTGTCTGTAATACTGGAGTTAATTTCACGCAGGCTCTTTAAGGAAGCTATTGATGAAGATGAGACCTATGTTTCTGCAAAGGCTGCAATTCACAGAAAGGTGAAAGTAAGCCAGTCCTTCATCATGTGTAGGTTCCTAACACGAGGATGGTTACGTTGTGGTTATATTTTGCTTGATTTTCTGTCTCCTTTGACATGCATATAGGAAGATAACCAAAGCCGATTCTTAATTGTCTAATCTCAATCAGGATGCCCCAATTTCTCTTGAGGTTAACAATTGACTTTAATTATCTTTACATTTTTATGTATTAGGAGAAACCAAAATCATGATTCATACAGATTAAATCAAATTCTCATAGATTATACTTTAGTTGTAGCAACCTTAAAATGAAGATAAAACTGGGAGAACCTGAGTGTTTCGACAAGCCCCGCCATCAGCAAACTCTTTCCGGTAAGTGGGTTCCTTCTCTGGGGCAAGCTTGGAGTTCTTGGTCAGGGAGGAAATTGGGGAGGGGAAGGGAGGTTAAGGTGGAGGGACGGCAATGGGTGGGGCCACACCTACGGTGCATCTTAAAATGGGTACAGGCGAAACTTACTAAAGGCAGAATACAAATGTCTACATACAATAACTAAGAAAATGCTATGAAGGCTACGTTGAACAGTTTGATGAGAATATTTCAGATTATATATGAAACCAGTACATTGTACCCCCTTTATTGCACTAATGTATGCAGCTATGATTTGACAATAAAAAGAAATGCTAATTATTAATTGTTCAAGTTAGAGATAGAACTTTTTTAAAAGACCATTTCAAGGGCTTTCATTCACCATTTTACCTAACAAATCTAGCATTATTTCATTTATTAAATGTTGTGGTAAGAATACAGCACCAAAGAAACAAACCATCATGGAACGATTTATTCTCAACAAATAGAAAAGCAATCTCTACAAAATATAAATCTGACATAGTCACCTGTCATGTTGCAGTAAACTTTCAGAGGCCCCAGAGGCCCACTGCCGTCAGGGTCTATCCAGTAGTAATTGGACGTCTGGCCGAGGTGTTTGTAGGCTTCGCAGGAAGGCTCGTAGATAGCTGGAAGAATACAACCAGAGTGAGCACAGCACAGGACAAACAGCTCATCAGACAGTGACCAACCACTATCGAGGACATTTCCTCTTGTTAGAATGAGCATTCTTTTTCTCTAAATTTAAATTCATGACATGGTTCTTCTACATGGCTGTTTCTGACCAATCACAGCAAGTTCCTGATACGACTTTGTAGTTAGGACTAAAACAATCATTAAATGTAATGTTAGATTCATTGGGGCTAATGATAATTGAAAAAAATATTTAATTTATAGTTATTTGTAGATATCATGAGAAACTTTATTTTGAAAGGTCATGAATAATGGCTGCTTTTGGCGACAGCCCATGTGAACTAAGAGATCAGAGAAAGTTCCCTCTCTCTTCCTCATTCACACACACACACTTTTTTGGAATATTTAATATAAGATTCCCACAATACTATGTAATTTTGAATCTTCATTTATCTCAGGAGAAAAGGGAGGAAAGAGATTGCCCTGATTCATTTTATTTGTTACAGGTGCTCGCATCATAACAAATCTACTTTGTGTAGAAAGCTGACATTCGTATAATTAAATTAGAAATTTTTTCTCATTATTTTCAATTTTGTTTCCCGGTGTGTGACAGATTTTCTTCTCGAGGAGACTGCACCTGTTTTCGGAAGAACAAAATGGACATGTGCATATTTCCTTTTTAGGTAGAAATGTCTAAAATGGAACTGAGAAACTTTTTTTTTTATAGTTCTACACTGACCATTTATGAAGACTATAAAAGTTCTCACCACAAAATTAAAAACAAAATTCTGGTAAATACGTGTCTACCTGACACACAAGTAGTGGAGCCCTTTGGTAACGTGCACCTGAATCAAACTTCTGGGATATGTCGTGTGTTAAATTATGAAATAGAAGGTCTGATCTGGGCCCTCCCTTTTATTACCCTCTCTACCAATTTCCCTCTGCCTTCTATTGGTTTTCCATGGTTTCCTCTTTCCCAAAATGTTAGTTCTTCTCACCACCACCAACACACTAGGCTAAACCATTGCTAAAATCCTTTGATTTACTCCCCCCTCCCTCCCCGCTCCCTGTCTTCTTTCTGCAAATAGCAATCAAGTACCTATGGTGTGTCTGGCACCAGGTTAGACACAGAAACTGCAGCTGTGAACAACACAGACAGGAGACCTTTGGAAAGTGTTTGTTCACTAATTCTTTTGGTATGGTCCGTGCATAAACCAACTGCTACTGGGAGAGGATGGGGCCAGAACACTAAGCAAAGCCCAGGCTTCTTTTGTCCCAGTGTAAGTATTGACACGTCCACTTCCAATCTCCCAAGTGTCTTGTTTAGATAATAATCTATACAGTTGCTCTAATTTTGAATGCCACGCGGAGTAAAATATAGCAATAAAAGGCAGGGAAAGGGTATTTTTAAACCTTAAGCAGGAAGGTGTTATAATTAGATAGTTTTTAGAACAAAAATAAAGACAGCGTGTAGGCTGTTACTGCCATAGGCCTGTTGGAAGATGACCGTCAATTACATCACAGCAGTATGACAAAGGTGAACATAGACAGGACTGATTCAAATGCTTCTAAGATCTCAAGACATGGAAACCAACTGGTTGTAGGTAGTTAGGAAGGAAGCTAAGAAGGACCTAAATTCACAGTCTTGAAAAATAAACTGTTCCATTGATTTCTGACAACCTTTCTTCAGATTATTACAATTTTTATGTATAGAATGTTCAGAATGATCTAGGATGTCAGGTTCAAATTCTTAGGTCTTTACCTTTGTCTCTCTTAGTCAATTTGCCAATAAAGCCTCTTCTTTTTTTCTGATATTTACTAATTAATCATTCTTTGTCCTTGTCTTCTGGCCTCTGGTTTATAATGATCGCCTTACTCATCGTGTTTTTTCTCCAAATACCTCTTCACTTCTCCCCAAAGTATGCTTCCTAACCAGGTTAGTTTAGTTAGAAAGCATCACTTTCATCTGCTTAAAAATGCATCATGTTGGGCAGCGCCTGTGGCTCAAAGGAATAGGGCGCCAGCCCCATATACCGGAGGTGGCGGGTTCAAACCCAGCTCCGGGCAGAAACTGCAAAAAAAAAAAAAAAAAA
The DNA here is from genome assembly GCF_027406575.1 of Nycticebus coucang. Classification (NCBI taxonomy): domain Eukaryota; kingdom Metazoa; phylum Chordata; class Mammalia; order Primates; family Lorisidae; genus Nycticebus; species Nycticebus coucang. The sequence continues at coordinate 117,756,525 of NC_069790.1, read as the reverse complement.
AAAAAGCATAATGTTTCTTCAGTATCAATTATATCATAGATCATCATCTTTATACAAAGAATTTTCATGTACCTAACAGGCCTTTCTTTGCAATGCAAACACTGTGCTCTGGACTGGCACATTTGCTGCTGATGCTTGTTAACTCACGTCAACCCTTTCCCAGGGTCTGTGTCTGCGCCCTGCTGCACGTCTCTGCCCAGGAATGGACACTGTCTCAGTCAGAGTTAACACATTGCTGACCTACAGTACAGATACCCAGTCAATCCACATATCCTGGACAGTTTCTGCAGAAAATTGCTGGTCCACAACGTGTTGAGGTGTTAGTGGCGCTGATTCTACATTAAAAGCAGCTGAGAGGTGAGGCGGGCGAAAGAATAAAATTGGCTGAATTTGGGACCACTGGGAACTGAGACTGGGAGAAACAATCAGGGAACAGCTGCCGTGTTAACCACATTGCTGACTGGAAATTTTACACAGAAATTATCTGTGTTACCAGGTGACTCGGGACTAGTCAGTAGTGTGTTAACAATGAAAGCAAAAGTGGCAAGAAACAAACTGTGCAGTCAAACAGATGTGGGTTCAAATTCTGAATCCAAAAAAGCCTCCTTAAATACCATCGGCAACGTCGCCTCGCCTCTGCCCTGCCTGGGGAAGAACAGCCTTGTTTTACAATGGAGTTATGGGGACTGGAGTGAAATCCACATCAATTGCCTGGCGTGGCCTCTGACCACGGTAAACACTGAATAGGTGGCTTTTTGGAGACCTTTTTATTATTAATACAATAATTGTCATTTAGGTTCCACTCAAATTCCTCCTTCTTAAGGCGCCCTCCCTAGTCAACACGTCCATCTCCACACAGCCCACCACCCTCCCCACTTATCTCATGAACTGCAGTATTGACCAATAGGGTGAGGGTTGATAAACCATTGTTAATTCAATTTTACATATGAACATTTTATCTTTTAGTAAAACTGTGAATGGTCGTGAGGGTAGGGTCTGTAAAATGTGTTTCTATTTTTTATTCCATGTAATCTAACATGGCAGAGCATTTATAGTTCATCTATTCTTCATCTTCAATAATTCTTTTGATAAAGCATTATTAGCAGGCCACAGAACCATAAGGGGCGCCTGCTTACTAAACCAGACGGTAATTACTCCATTTCCAGGCATGGACTCAGGCATTTTAACAAGGACTTAACCCAAGTGTAATGTAACTAATAGTAGATGTTGAAGGCAAGTGGATGTGGGAAATCTTGGTAGCCAGGAAGCTCCTTTTCTTCTAAATGTGATAATGATCGTGTGTATCATCAACCTTCCACAGGCCTACAAGCTGCATTTGCCTCATCAATAAACATGGAAACCCAGGTGCTTTAGTCAAACTTTTGCATGTATGAAAAATCAGCTGGAGAGCCCGTTAAAGTAGGATTCCTGGACCTCATCCTGAGGACCAACTCAGTAGAGAATTTGCAATTCTAACAAGCTCCCAGGAGCTGCTATGTCGCTGGCTCTCAGACTGCATTTTGGAAAGCTTGGCTCTAATCCTGAGAAAATGTTAACTGGAAAAGCCTGGGCTAATTTTTATTTATATTTAAATACCCAGGGAAGATAGGTCACTGAAAGGCAATACCGTAAAAATTTAAATACAGTAAGGTTAGAATGCCACCTCCTGTCACTCAAAAAAGTAATAAAAATGTAATGAGATACAAAGCCCTAAATAAAAATACAATGTCAAAAAATATACTTGTGGGAGTGCACAGGAAAATGTTTGGAAAGAAAGACATCAAAGCAGTAATAGTGGATTATTTTTGAGGAGCAAAATTAGGAGCGATTTAAAAGTTTTCATACTATTTTATATTTCCCACATCACTTTACAGTGTCCATATGCTGTTATTTTAATCATTAAAGGTGAACTTTCAGAATATGTATCTGGAGTAATGAGACTGAAGTAACACGTTAAGCTGTGTTGGACTAAAGTTGCATTAGTTTTTAAATCTGAGTGATCACTTTTCTGTCATTTACTGCCAGGACACTCTCCCTAACCTTTAGTACAATGAAGGCAGTAACGCCTTCCTCACCAAGTCCTATAGTTTGTAAACTAACAAAATATGGAATATATTTGATTTTTTTATGCTGAGAATTAGCTAAGGAAAGTATTTGCCTGCATGCCTCAGCCAGTTAACTCGGTACCCAGCGGACTCCTAGCTGGGCTGCACAATTTTGCACACGAAACCCCAGGAGGTGACAGAGTACAGGGACTGAGGCCATCGTCCCTGAAGAAAGTGGTGGTTCTGATCTGTCGGCAATAACTGAGTTTTGCTAATAGACTGATGAAAAAAAAAAAAGAACATAATTGGGTTGATGGCAAAATGAATAGACTCATGAAGCCTATTAATTTACTGGTAATTTTTCTCTGTTGCAACTCCCAGTCCCAATTAGAAGTTCTCATATTATTTATACAGTCACAAGCTAACTGAGGCTTATATTACTATTGAATATGTCTGGTTAAATTTCATAGCATATAAAAAGTTAGGACGAGACGAATTCTAGATACCTTACTCATTTTCATTAAACAACGAATGTTGTCTGCGTGACACTGAGTTTCTTACAGTGGCAAATGACAAAGTGCTATCATGTCAGTTTCCTAGTGCTGCTGTGACAGGCAAATGACCAGACACTTACTGACTTAGAACAATGCCAGTTTACCTTACAGTCCTGGAGATAATAATACCATTAACAACCACGACACAGTTCTGATCAGAAGGTTGAAATGAGGTTCACTGGGCTAAATTCCAGGTGTGGGAAGGGCTGTTTCTTCTGAAAGCTCAGGGAAGAATCCATCTGTTTATCTCATCAGGTTCCAGAGGCTTCTCATCACCCCTGTCCACCATCTTCAAAGCTAGGTATGGCTGTGGGAGTCTTTCTCACACACATTACTTTGATTTCCCTACTCGCATTGCCTCTTTCTCTATTTTAAAGAACCCTGATGATTTTAAAGATGGGATAAGCTCCTCAAATCAAGGCCCTTAACATAATCACAAGGTCCCTTTTCCAGACAATGCTTCATAGTCACAGGTTCCACCAAGTAGGACTGGAACATTTTTTGTGGGGGGGCATTTTTTTATTGCAACCATATAAAAATAATATGATTCTCTATGAAATAGTATATAAGAATATCACAACTACATAAAATAATATGCTTGCTCTAAAGGATAACTTTTATTAAACACGTTATGTGCTCCTAGTGTATGAAGCAGAAATCATGAAGAAAGAAGAACAAAGTCAAATTTTTGTGCTGAAAACTTAAAGACCCAGAGGCCTTGAAGACGATGGTCCCCAGCCAACAGGCAGGAAGGAAGAAATGCTGTGAAGGCTCTGTCCTCTGCTGACACGCAGACATGGCACGGGGCCTCTGCAGGACGGCTGAGTTACGGGCAGCCGGTTTAAGAGCAAAGATGTGCTGCAGGCCTAATGCAATGGGGAATGTCATCAATTAAAGACTAGTTAAGGTAAGAGGAGAAAGAGAATCATGTGCTACTCCCAACGAGAACAGCCAGAGCTTTGTGGATGCTGAAATGCTGAGGCTGGCTCGCTCCTCCCCTCTCCACGCCCTGTGCTTTGAGAGACGGAATTAAACACGAGGAAAACACCCTTCCTATTATTACCTCGAAAAGCATGAGGATCACTAAAAGTGGCCAAGGATATACCAGGTTAGAAAATTAATTACAAATTGAAAATGAACACACGCATTAAAGTTAGCTTTGTAACATCGTAAGAGTTCCTGATAGAAAAGGTAAAAATTCACTTCTAATGATTTGACATAAACCTAGGGAAAAAGTATAAAATAACTTTTTGCTTTATTTGCCAGGAAATGGTGTCAATAGTTTATGAATTCCTTCACTCTTCTGCTTTCTTCTAACAGAGATGATCACATGTTCACTACACACTTGCACAAACTGGCTGTAGGGACCAGATTACAAGATGGTACAAAGGGATATTGGTTTTCTGAAGACTGTACCCCTGAATGAATAAAGAAGCCTTTTAATGTAAAACATGGGTGTACCAGCAAAATAGTTTCTATGGGGCATAGTTGGGGTGGTGGTGGTCAATGCAGACCCTCTTTTTTTCTACTCCATTTTTAATCACTAAACCACTTTCTAAACTTAATCTGGCTTTCAAAAGTAAGTTTCTATATTAGAAAGAGGTGTTTCCCATTTGAAACTATGAAACTGACTTCCTGATCTCAATCAAGCTCTAGTGAATTTAGTTTGTGAAATGAAACTAGTTTTCCTGGAACCTAATTATTCCCTTTAAGGTAACTACTGAGGTTTGTACACAGCCAAGCTGGAAATCCAGAGAGGTGGCAGTGACCTTGAGACCTTCCTCAGTGAAAGCTCCCTAATTCTAGGACTATGCAATTACTTTTAATTAGTACAATATAAGCTTCGTAATACCAAAGTCCTCATTAACACTTGAATATTAACCTCATATGTTCTCTCTTTGGATTTTTTTTTTTTGAGCTTGAAAGAATGGCCTGAGTAAACGACATTATTTCCCCCAGGAACTATTGTCTCATTATCAGCACACAGCAAATGAAGACGGTAGAGAGAGTGTGGCTTTAAAAACATATTCTGCATGCTAATATTGTGTCATGATCTTTTGTGAAGATAATTTCTGTATGAGACGTTATTCATTATACCCCCCAATAGGTTCATTCACCTGTCCAAATCTCAAGGGACGGGAGTAATTTAGGAGGAAAAAAAAGGACAAAGTTTCAATTTGCCGTTAAGATAACAATAGCTTGAAAATAGTTGCCTTAATGAAGAGCTCTTAAACACTTTTTAGAAATCAGAGCAAAATCTACTTGTATTATTCCATTTCTGCTCTCTCTTTTCCCCACACCCATTCCATTTCTGCCTTTTGTTTGCATTGGCTCAATGATTCTGCTTTAAAGAACAATATTCCACACTGGTGCAGTCTGGTCACAGAACTAGAACTCTGTTGCTATATTGTTCAGGCTACCATGTTCCTTGGTGATTTCCATTTTCAATTCTTGGTGTTTACTGACCTTCGCTCCACAGAATATCAAACTGTAATTAAAGCTAGACAATTATATTTTATTCCTTATTCCTTATATTTTTTCTTTCTTTATTTATTTATTTTGAGACAGAGTCTCACTTTGTCTTCCTTGGTGTCACTGTAGCTCACAGCAACCTCAAACTCTTGGCCTCAAGAGACTGTCTTGCCTCAGCCTCCGGAGTAGCTGGGACTCCAGGCACCTGCCACAACGCCCAGCTAGTTTTTAGAGATGGGAAGATGGAGTCTCTTTCTCAGGCTGGTCTTGAACTCCTGATCTCAGGCCATCTACCAGCTTTGGCCTCCCAGAGTTCTGGGATTACAGGTGTGAGCCACCAAACTCAGACTCCTTAATTACTTTTAGGTTGCAGAAGAGGAGGAAAGAGCCTGCAAAATCAAAAGGGCATGTATACTACAAACCTAGGCTTCCTCCTTTTAACAGATCTCATAGTGGAACTCCGCCCCTTGTGGGTCACGTGCCCAGCTGCTATCGAGGTCATCTAGGTCGCTCCATCTTCTTAGTCTCCCGTTTATTTCTTAACTTTCTCACTCTCATTTTCACTGTCTCAATACTGAGACCAAGAACATTGACTGAAGCTATATTAGTACTTATATTTTGCTTTTTTGATCCAACTCTGCACTAAAGAGGTCCTTTTCCTAATTGCTATTCCTAATTAATTTGCAAATACCTACTAGTGGGGTACTAGCATTGCATACTGTGCCTAATGCTAAGAAAATAATTAAATCAGTCATAGTTTTATTTTATTTTATTTTTTTTTAGCTCTGGGGAATTTTTCATATAATATTTGGGACAAGCATGTTGACAAATAAAATGTTGTCTCATTTTCTAAATGTTATAGAAGTACTTGGAAACTTTAGATAAAGAATTGGATAACTTGATGTCGGATAATCTATAAAAACTTTATCTGTAAAGTATTTTAGGTGGACTCCTATAGGATGACTAGCAGAAGGGCTCCTCCCTACTGTTCCTCCCCGTGCTAGGTTGTTCCGTGCTTGTCTTCAGATAATTAACATAATTATTTTCTTGACTTTCTTTCTCTCTTCTTTCCATCCCTTGAAGGAAGTGTAGATTTTTCTTATTACATCTGTGTGCGCATGTGTGTGCATGTGTTGAAAAAAGAAAAATGGGATGAGGAAATCCTCTCATTGCTGTTAGCTAAACAAAAAGCAGTTCAATAAAACATCAGGTCTGCTTCAGACTAGTGTTAATTTCCAATGCAACCTTCAGTCCTTCTGCATAAAGTTGTCCTCATGATTCAAATAATTAAAGATGGTAACTATAGTTGTAGACTAATTTGCAGCTTAAGAATGTCTTACTATAATTTAATGAATGAGATGATAAAACCAATCTTCAAATGTCAAATAAAGCTTTTTGAATTAATAGAGAAACAAAACATTAAAAAATATGAGCATTGAAACTTGAAAATGAAATAGACTGTTTCCCATAAGTAGAAAGAATTATATCTAAACTGCTATGTAACTCAACCAACAACAAAATCCCAAAATACTGCCCCTACAAATGAAAGTCACAGGAGGAGTCACACGGTGGGACTCTTTAGTCTTTATGTGTATTTCTAGCATAGGGCTCTCCTTTCCTTGAAACGATGGCTATGACCTGGTCACCTTGGACTCCATGTAACAGTGGACCTTCAAGCAAAGAAAGGAGTGACTTAACTGGCAGAGGTGATCGAGCTGGGCCAGAATGAGGAGATTGGACTGCTGTTGATTATTGAGGGCAGGGAGAAATATGTCTGGAACTAAGGGGACTGAATGCAATGGCTGTTGGTGCTTCTGTGCTCAGGCTTCACAGTGAATGGGAAAGTGCAGAATCAATGCATAGTCAAGAGAAAGGTGACTAAGGACGTTGATCTCTATGAGATGAAAGTCTGGGTCACTACACGGAGCAAGCAACCAGCTGAAACCATGGCTGAGGATGGGTAGGAGCAAAGGGTGAGTAATATCCATCACTGTCGGATACAGCTATGAAAGTTGACATTGTAGTTATTTCCACAAATCATTTGTATTGAACCTTTGTAGAGATGGCTTGCAAGCCCCATGAACATGACTTAATGACAGACTGGACCTGGACCTTATGACTGCTTCTCGGTTCTGCAAGGGGTAGACTGTATCAGACATCTCTTGTAGACCCCTTTATATCTTATGGCGCCACCGTTACTCCAGCCACTGCTGTGGTAACTGATCTCCCTGAGGCTTTGATGAGCTATTCACAGAGGCAACCTCTGCCACGATCCTCTTGCTTTTCCCCTGAGGGTTGCCTGGTGCTGCAGAGCAGGGTTATTCTCAGAAACCATGACCTCATGCACGCACATGCCAGACACTGGTAAGGTTTCTGTCTGCTCCCAGAGCCACTTGACCAAGGGGAGATGAGATTCAATTTCATCCTATGTACCCCTGGGGAGAAATATTTACAGTATATTTCATAGGGCTCCTCAAAATTCCCATGGTACTGAACACCCGTCCTACACAACTATGGTCAACTTCACGATGCATCTTCATGTAAGCTTTTCCTGGCTTTACATAAGCTCCAAGGGTCCACATACCCAAATGGTTGAACTAACAAAGCCTTTGTCTCAGGCTCTGGTTTAAGGGGAACCCAGGCCAAGAACCCAAAATGCACTAATATGAAAAATTTAGTATAATACCCCAAAGATGGTGTTATAATAATTAAAAATTGTCATAGTTGTCAATGATCTCTCAATGTCCACCTTCCCAGAAGACCGGCTTCCAGGTCTTTCATGTTCAGCACACATCTGACATAGAGTAGGCCCTTGATAAACAGTTCTTAATGAATGAAAAACTGAATAATGGGCGGTGCCTGTGGCTCAAAGGAGTAGGGCGCCGGCCCCATATATGGGAGGTGGTGGGTTCAAACCTGGCCCTGGCCAAAAACTGTGAAAAAAAAAAAAAGAAAAACTGAATAATATAAATTATTATTAAGCACTATGTAATAGGATTCTATATGAATAAAATTATCTCCATTTTCCCCTTTCTTGCTGATCTTTATCATACCAATATAATCATTTGTACTTAACTATGGAATTTCACACTGTGGTGGGATTTTACAATAGTGTCTTCCAGTGAATCATACCCCCACCTCTGTGCTCTTGTGTGGTGGTCCCTCCCACACAGGTTCTGGGTGACTTGCACATGACTTGCCTTGGGAAAAGGGATATTAGCAAATGTGATGAAACTTTGGCATCTGAGTAGTTGCTAGGCTAGCTGGCTGGAGGCATGTGGCTCAGCTGAGGGAAGGACTAACCATGAGACTTGTGTGGCAGGTCACCACAGAGTCTGCAGTCCCAGATGAGATGCTGTTTGACTGCAGCTGTGTAAATTATGTGAGGGGAGACTAGCAAAGGAATTACTCAGCAGAGCCTGCCCCAGATTGCTAACCCATGAGAGTCATAGGCAAATCAAAGGGTTGTTGTTTTGAGCCACTAATTTTTAGGGAAGTTTGTTAGGTTGTGATAAGTAACTAACAAAGGCGATTCACTCACAGACATCTTTTATTGGCTTCGATTATTTTTCTAAAATGAGATCATATCATATTATATACAAACCAATTTATTCAGTCATTGCCTATGAAAGGTCTGTCTTTACTTTGAGTCCAGATTTTGCTACTACCGCCATGCAGAATAAACATCCCCGAAGTTCTCATTTCTAATAGGCTGATTTCCAGAGGGAAGAGTTAGGGCTTACGTCGTTAGACACAGAAGGCATCGTGCCTAGGGCCATAAGACTTTTAGGGACCCAAGAAACATTTCAGTCTTAATTTTAGAATTAGAGTAAAAATAGAATATGATAATAATAAATCCAGCCTGAGTTATATTTATCTTTATACCAATGAAGTCATAAAAGATTATACACACGCACACATACACATATGCACCAGATATATACAAATTTTTAGTGGAGAAGCTAAAAGCTCACAAGAGCAAAAGTTCCTATGGCCTCATAAAAGTCACACTGTGGCCTCAGAAAGAGGACTTGCATTTTTTATTTGAATAGATATTTCAAGTTTGCTTTCTGAAAGCCTGTAACTATCGCTATTTTTGTCAGAAATGGATGGATGAAAGTACCTTTTTAATTCACCCTCACGAACAGGAGTTATTATGACCCTTAACTTTTTGCGATTCTGATGGATGTGAGGTGGTAGATTATTGCTACTGAATTTGCATTTCTTTCTCTACTAAGAAAGCTGAATTTTTTTCTGTAAGTTTACTGGCCATTTAGATGTGCGCATCTGCGGACTGCTGAGTCATCATTTTTTGCACACTTTCTATTTTCTAAGAACAGTTTATATCTGCCATAAATGTTGCCAACATTATATGTCAATACATATTATTATTTATAGAACAGCATTAAATATAGTACATTTGCCGCATGCAGGTGCTGGATTTTCATGTCTTTGTCTGGCTTAGGTAAGAGATCATCTCACTTCATTTGTACACGCAGTCTTCTGAATTTTCATCTATTCTTAAAAGACTTACATTTAATGTACTCCCCCTACAATACACATTCCAGGACATGAAGAACATGTGGAAATGCTTTTTGTTTTAAAACTTTAAATAAATAACAGTCATCATCGTTTGCAAATGTAAACCTGAGAAATAAAAAGATATATCTGCATCGTGACCTCCGGAATCATCATCAACCAGCCTTTCTGGAATCATCTCCCAGTATAAAAAGAAGGGATTGATTTAAATCATGAGTTTTCAAACTGGGTCCCATGGAACCTCGAGGCGTAGAGTAGATCTTTGGAGATTTATAAAAATGAGGGGACGGTGTTCCCGAGCGGGGAAGGCTTAAGCTTCATCCAAATCCCGTGTATTACTAGATTTTTTTAATGTATCAAGATCGTGGGTATGATTTTATTTGAGGGAGAGGAAATGTTTTGAGAGAAAAAAATAAAAACTCTGGATTAGGTCATCTGCAGGTTCTGTTTTATTATGATTGTTCAACAGAGGGAAGAGACAGTAAAAGAGGAAAAGAGAAAAGTGGGAAAAACTTTCATATTTATTTTCAAAACAATGGTATGAGGTAGGTATCATTATCTGTAGGGGCAAATCCAGGTTGTCTGAATTTAATCCATTTGGGAAATTATCTTCAAGCGAAAAAGAATGTTCCAACACAAATAAAAAAAAAATGTATGAAAATGGGTGGCAGAATGCACTTGAAAATTAGTCCTATGCTAGTCACAAGGCAATATGCCACAATATACAGAAATGGCTTCAACCACACAGCGTCACCAAACACAAATCTAATATCCACCTTCACTCAGCTGCCCCTCAGCTAGAGGCCAAGTGTTCCAAGTTACTTCAAAGCTCTGAAGAGGTGACAGAGGAAAGTTGCAGTGCAAAGGGACAGAGGGCATAGCCAGTTGCAGCTAAGACATCTTATTTTTGTAAATGTTACATAAACATCTGACCATGTGGTCTACAACCACAACATGGGCTCTGATGCTTAAGCTCCATCTGCTTCCCTGTTCATTTCTTCTGATCATTCTCAGCTTACAAATAAAGGGACTCAAGCTCAGAAAGTAATTTGCCAAAGTCACACAGCTCGCTGTGTTTCCTGTGGTGGTGTTTACATTTGAATAATACAGTGGTCTCCCTCAACGAACTCTTCATTTGAAAAAAGAGAAAGAAGAAAGAAGTAAAATGGTGAAGAGTGTGGAAGCACCCAAATGATAAGAGTTTAGATGAATAGTCTCTTACAGTGTTGGGCTGCAGCCATTGTGCCTGGGAATTCTAATTAGTCCCTGCTCTGTGAAGGCTATTTTGAGAATTAAGATATCAGTGGAGAAACACTTTGAAGTCATCTTTTCACTCTTAGAATTTCAAGGTACACACAGACCTGAACTACCTGAAATTCTGAAAGTTTCATGAGGCCCTGCCCTGTGGCTGGCTCTCCATCACAGGCATGTCTGGTATCTGGAGCAACACTGTATTATCCTGTGTGATTTTCCTATCACCCAATCAGTTTCTGGATGTCTCCACCCAGCATAGCAAGTACAAAGTGTCTAGCACTGTTCCATTTCTTTTCTCTTGGTGACCACAAAAAGGCCAAACTCATTTTACTCATTAAACAATTCAAATCCATTCGAGGTGGGGGGTGGGGAGACGAGGGAGCAGGGAGGGGAGAGGAGGGAGAGTGCTGGGGGGTGATGGTGTATGTCACACATCTAACAAATAAGAGGGACTTTACCTAACAAGTGAAAATCGTATAACCTATTCTTCCATGAACTGGGAACAATAAAATTTTCAAAAAGGAAGATTCTCTGAAATAGTTCTGCCCACTCCAAGATTAAAGAGGAATGTATTGAGTGTACCCCAAATTTTGAACAATCCATGTTCTGCTCGCCTCACCTTACTGGGTACAACTGAAAACTGCCCATATTGCTTTCTTGCCCAATAGACAATGAGGCATCATTTTCTGACATCCTTTGGGAATATTTATTTCTTTTATTTATTATTCCTTTGGGAATGAGCTGTTCATAGACCCATTGAATTTTAGACCTTGAGAAGACCTTGGACATCATCTAATCCATCTCCTTCAGTGTAAAAATTATAATAATTTTAACAACAACAGCTGTTTGAGCTCTTACTCTGTGTCACAGTCTATGCTGAGTGTTTTGCAAGCGCTGTGCCATCTGTTTTTCATAGCAATCCTAGGAGGTAGGTATTATTCTTTCCTTATTTATTTATTTATTTTTATTAAATCATAGCTGTGTACATTCATGTGATCATGGGGCACCATGCACTGTTTTTATATACAATTTGAAATATTTTCATCAAACTGGCATTCCTGGCATTTTCTTAGTTATTGTGTTAAGACATTTATATTCTACATTTAGTAAGTTTCACATATACCCTTGTAAGGTGCACCCTAGGGGTGGTCTCAACAATTACCCTCCCTCCACCCAGCCTGCCCCCTCCCTCTCCTCCCTCTCCCCTTTCCCCATATTCTTAGGTTATAATTGGGTTATAGCTTTCATATGAAAGCCGTAAATTAATTTCATAGTAGTGCTGAGTACATTGGATACTTTTTCTTCCATTCTTGAGATACTCTGCTAAGAAGAATATGTTCCAGCTCCATCCCTGTCAACATGAAAGAGGTGAAGTCTCCATCTTTCTTTAAGGCTGCATAATATTCCATGGTGTACATATACCACAGTTTATTAATCCATTCGTGGGTCAATGGGCACTTGGGCTTCTTCCATGACATAGCAATTATGAATTGGGCTGCAATAAACATTCTGGTACAAATGTCTTTGTTATAATGTGATTTTTGATCTTCTGGATATATACCTAGTAGAGGAATTGTAGGATTGAATGGCAGGTCTATTTTTAGATCTCTAAGTGTTCTCTGAACATCTATCCAAAAAAAAATGCATTAGTTTGCATTCCCACCAGCAGTGTAGAAGTGCTCCCTTTTCTCCACATCCATGCCAACATCTCTGGTTTTATGATTTTGTAATATGGGCTAATCTTACTGGAGTTAGATGATATCTCAAAGTAGTTTTGATTTGCATTTCTCTGATGATTAAGGATGATGAGCATTTTTTCATATGTCTGTAGGCCGTGTGCCTGTCTTCTTCAGAGAAGTTATTCTTCAAGTCCCTTGCCCACCCTGAGATGGGATCACTTGTTCTCTTCTTGCTAATACATTTGAGTTCTCTGTGGATTCTGGTTATTAAACCTTTATTGGAGACATAACCTGCAAATATCTTCCTCCATTCTGAGGGCTGTCTGCTTGCTTTACTTACTATGTTCCTGGCTGTGCAGGAGCTTTTTAGTTTGATTAGGTCCCAGTAGTGTATTTTTGAAGCTGCTTCAATTGCCCAGGGGGGTCCTCCTCATAAAATATTCGCCCAGGCCGATTTCTTCAAGAGTTTTCCCTGAACTTTCTTCTAGTATTTTTATAGTTTCATGTTTTAAGTTTAAATCTTTAATCCAGTGAGAGTCTATCTTAGTTAATGGTGAAAGGTGTGGGTTCAGTTTCAGTCTTATACAGGTCACCAGCCAATTCACCCAGCATTATTTGTCAAATAGGAAATCTTTTCCCCACTAAATGTTTTTAATTGGCTTGTCAAAGATCAAATAATGGTAGGTAGCTGGATTCATCTCTTGGTTCTCTACTCTGTTCCATATATGTACCCCTTTGTCTTTGTGCCAGTACCATGCAGTTTTGATCACTATCAATTTATAGTATAGTCTGAGGTCTGGTAGCGTGATTCCTCCTGCTTTGTTTTTATTTCTGAGTAATGTCTTGGCTATTCGAGGTTTTTTTCTGATTCCATATAAAATGAAGTATTATTTTTTCGAGATCTTTGCAGTAAGACACTGGAGCTTTAATAGGGATTGCATTAAAATTGTACATTTCTTTGGGTAGTATGGACATTTTTTTTGTTTTTTTTTTTGTAGAGACAGAGTCTTACTTTATGGCCCTCGGTAGAGTGCCATGGCCTCACACAGCTCACAGCAACCTCCAACTCCTGGGCTTAAGCGATTCTCTTGCCTCAGCCTCCCGAGTAGCTGGGACTACAGGCGGGTAGTATGGACATTTTAACAATGTTGATTCTTCCCAGCCATAAGCATGGTATGTTTTTCCATTTGTTAACATTTTCAGCTATTTCTTTTCATAGAGTTTCATAGTTCTCTTTATAGAGATCTTTCACATCCTTTGTTAGATAAATTCCCAAATATTTCATCTTCTTTGGCACTACTGTGAACAGAATAGAGTCCTTGAGTGTTTTTTCAGCTTGACTATTGTTGGTATATATAAAGGTTACCAATTTATGAAAGTTGATTTTGTAACCTGAGACACTGCTATACTCCTTGATCATTTCTAACAGTTTTGTGGTAGAATTCCTGGTGTTTTCCAGATATACAACCATATCATCTGCGAAGAGTGAAAGTTTGATCTCTTCTGACCCTATATGGATACCCTTGATCACCTTTTCTTCCCTAAATGCAGTGGCTAAAACTTCCATTACAATGTTAAAGAGCAGTGGAGACAGTGGGCAGCCTTGCCTGGTTCCTAATCTTAGTGGAAATGATTTTAATTTAACTCCATTCAATACGATATTGGCTGTGGGTTTGCTGTAGATGGCAGAGTTTAAGAAATGTCCCTTCTATACCGATTTTCTTAAGTGTTCTGATCATGAAGGGATGCTGGATATTATCAAAAGCTTTTTCTGCATCAGTTGAAAGAATCATATGGTCTTTGTTTTTTAATTTGTTTATATGATGAATTATATTTATAGATTTATGTATATTGAACCATCCTTGAGACCCTGGGAAAAAACCCACTTGGTCATGGTGTATAATTTGGATTCTGTTTGTTAGGATCTTGTTGAATATTTTTGCATTAATATTCATTAGTGATATTGCTCTATAATTTTCTTTTCTTGTTGGGTCTTTTCCTGGTTTGGGGATCAAGGTAATGTTTGCTTCATAGAATGTGTAGGGTTCTTTCTCTATATTTTGGAAACGGTTGAGTAATATAGGTACTAGTTCCTCTCTAAAGGTTTGGTAGAATTCTGACGTGAAGCCATCTAGTCCCAGGCTTTTCTTTTTAGGGAGATTGTGTATAGTTGATGCTATTTCAGAACTTGATATAGGCCTAGTCAGCATTTCCACTTGATTCTGGCTAAGTCTTGGAAGGTGGCATGCTTCCAGGTATTGGTCAATTTCCTTCAGATTTTCATATTTCTGAGAATAAAGTTTCTTATAATATCCATTAAGGATTTTTTGAATTTCTGAGGAGTCCATTATTTCATCTTTGCCATTTCTGATTGACGAAATTTGAGATTTTACTCGTTTTTTTCCTAGTTAGCTTAGTCAAAGTTTTATCTATTTTATTGACTTTTTCAAAAAACCAACTTTTTGATTTATTGATCTGTTGTATAATCTTTTTGTTTTCAATTTCATTTAATTCTGCTCTAATTCTGGTTATTTATTTTCTTCTGCTTGGTTTGGGATTGGAATTTTCTTCCTTTTCCATTAAGTTGTTAACTTCCTCCCTCCTTTCCATTCTCTTGAGGAAGTCTTGCAGTGCTATAAATTTCCCTCTTAGGACTGCCTTTGCAGTATCCCAGAGGTTCTGATAATTTGTGTCTTCATTATTGTTTTGTTCCAAGAAATTTGGTAATTTCCTTCTTAATCTCATCTATGACTCAGCTATCATTCAGCATAGGGTTATTTAGCTTCTTTTGTATGAGTATGCAGATTCCTGTTTTTACTGAGTTCAACTTTTATTCCATGGTGGTCTGAGAAGATGCAAATAATAATTTCTATTCCTTTAAATGTACTGAGGTTAGACTTGTGACCTAAGATGTGATTGATTTTGGAGTATGTTCTGTGAGCTGATGAGAAGAATGTGTATTCAGTTTTGTTCAGATGAAATGTTCTATAAATGTCTGTTAAATCCAAATGTTGAATGGTTAAGTTTAAATCTAAACTTTCTTTGCTCAGCTTCTTATTGGAGGATCTATCCAACACTGCCAAAGGAGTATTAAAATCTCCGACTATTATGGAGCTGGAGGAAATAAAGTTGCTCATGTCTGTTAGAGTTTCTTTTATAAATTGAGGCATATTCTGATTAGGTGCATAAATATTAATAATTGAAATCTCATCATATTGAGTATTACCCTTAACAAATATAAAGTGATAATTTTTATCCTTCCTTACCCTACTTTTGTTGGTTTAAAGCCTATTTTATCTGCAAATAGAATTGCAACACCTATTTTTTTCTGGTTTTCATTTGCCTAAATTTAGATGACCATCCCTTCACCTTGGGTCTATATTTATCTTTTAAGGTAAGGTGAGATTCTTATGTGCAGCAGATTTCTAGTCTTTCCATTTTTAAAGACAGAAAGAGCGGCTTACAGATAGATATTAAAGTAGCAGAAGTCTAAATGGCCCAAAAGTAGTGGAATAGGACTATGTTTGAGCCTATAGCCCCTGTTTTTCACCACTGTCTTATACTAAGAGTCAAAGGCTTCATAGGCTTACTCCCTGAAAGCCATTCACTTCATTAGTGTTGTTACCAGATCAGAAGTAGAATCTTCTGACGGTTTCCATATTCCCCCTATGTTATACAGATTCTAATTTAAGTGTATATCTTTAACATAAATGGAATGTTTTTCTTGTTATAAGCACTAAAAGTCACTTTAAGCGTCCTTAGTGAAAATCATCCAAAAAGTTCTTGTAGCTTTCTGCTTCCTTAATCATACTACATTGAGTATAATTGCCATTTCTTGTGAACTCAGGTTTTATAATTACCTACATCAATCATTGGATTCGGCTGTGCCAAAATGACACCTTCACCAAGTGATCCAAGAAAACTTTGGGCTTGTTGATTTCTCTTTCTATCAGCAGAAAATCCTTACTATGCATTGCTATTTAGGATGTCATATTCCTTGTGTGCAAATTATAACTCCACTTCTTGTGTCCTGACACACGGAAATATAAACCACTTTTTAGAACTTCTTGTGTCCTGACACACGGAAATATAAACCACTTTTTAGATCTCTCATGGATTAGGAAGCAACATAAACAGGCTTTGTTTAAATTGGATCTTTGAAAAAGAAAACAAATCTGCCCTCTAGGTTGGAGCTGACTTTCTTTGAGGGTTCTGAAGGACAAAGTGGAGGCAGCCAGAGGGGCAGAAAGAACAGGAAATCCGAAGGCTCAGAAGTCAGGGTATGATGCCCTTGTGTGTGTGTGTGTGGGGGGGGGTAAGGGACCTAAAAGACATGTGGGGTGACTGCAGTCTAGATTTCAAAGGAACAAGTTGGAGGAGATGAGACTAGAGACAACCAGGGACCAGATGTTCAAAGAACTGGAGCTTGAACTAAAGGACTTTTATTTTGTCTGAAATTAGCAAGGAACATTTGAAGGCAGTGAAAGAAGCAGGAAGAGATGATCAAATTTTATTAAAAATTTCCTTTGGTTGTGATCCGAGTCTGGACATGAGACAGCTAACGAGTCAGGAAGAGCAGTTGTAAGGCCATCACATGGTTTTGAAATATGATCCTCTCAGTAGAAATTAGCATCCTCATCTCTGTAATGGGAAGAAACCAGTAGGCAATCCCTAAAACTTCGTCCAGCTTTAAAATTCTTATCATTCTATGATTCCTTGAGTTATGATTATTCCCTAAACCATGGTTCATGATGTGCAAAGAAATAAAGACTTTTTGACTTGGTTTAGAGAGCTTAGTGTCTACTTGATTATGGCTGGAAGTTGATATTATCACCACGGTGGAGTCATTAAGCAATTTTAGCTTGCTTTATAATAAGAGGGTTAAAACATAACTCTGAAGATGACAGGGGAATGGCCAAAAAACACATGAAATATGCTCATCATCCCTAATCATCAGAGAAATGTAAATCAAAACCACCCTGAGTGCCCTGAGACATCTATCACCTAACCCCAGTGAGAACAGCCTACCTCACAAAATCCTAAAATTGCAGATGCTGGTTTGGATGTGGAGAAACAAGAACACTTCCGCACTACTCGTGGGACTGCAAATTAATACAACCTCTATAAAAAGAAGTAATGGAGAATTCTCAAAGAATTAAAAGTTGACCTTCCATTTGATCCCACAGTCCCATTACTAGGCATCATCCCAGATTAAAACAAATCATTTTGCCAGAAGGAAATTTACACTAAAAGGTTTATTTCAGTTCAATTTACAAGTGCCAAGATATGGAAGCAACTCATGTGCCCATCAACCCATGAAAGGATTAACAAACTGTGCTATGTGTATACTTGTTCAGCCATAAGAAAAGATGGAGACTTTACATCTTTTGTGTTTACCTGGATGGAGCTGAAACACATTCTTCTTAGTAAACTATCTCAAGAATGGAAAAAAAAATTATCCAGTGCACTCAATACTAATATGAAACCATATATAAGCAACTATACATCCACATGAAAGAAAAACACAAGTATATTCTAGCAAGCAGGAGGGGTGAAGAGGGAAATGGAAGGGGGAAGGAGGGAGGGTTATTGGCATGTTCTCACCTAAGGTGCACAATGTGAGGGTGTTCAGCACATCCCCTAGGTGAAGGGCTCAACTACAGCTTAAACTTTACCTTAGAAATGAAAACAATATCAACTAAACATTTGTACCTTCATATTAATCTGAAATAAAAAATATAAGATGAAAATAAATTAAAAAAACACAGTTCAGCTTTTAAAAATTTCAAATCGTTCAGTTGTACAGTGATATTCTGAGATCATCCTGTCCTGTGGCTTCTCAATAGGGTACTTGTGAGTGGAGAGTGTTGTCAAGAGCCTGGACTCTGATGCCAGAATATTTTGATTCTGGCTGATTCTCCTACATGTGCGCTCTGTGAGCTGCAGAACACTTAGCTTTTACTGGCTCACTTCTCTTATCTGCAGAATGGGAGCAGCAATATTGCCTTTGTTGTAGAGTTTTGTGAGAAATGAACATTTAGAGAGGCTTGCACTCATTGAGTGTTGTGTAAGTACTAGCTAGCTAGTATTATGCTATTATTTTCCCAAGGATCATTACTTTGGAAATGAAAAACCCATGTACTAAAGATGAATGGAAATTTAACTTACATTTCTGAAGTGTATTTTGTTATTTAAAAATATTTAAGGAATGGGCGGTGCCTGTGGCTCAGTGAGTAGGGCGCCAGCCCCATATACCGAGGGTGACAAGTTCGAACCTGGCCCTGGCCAAACTGCAACCAAAAAAATAGCTGGGCATTGTGGCAGGTACCTGTAGTCCCAGCTACTCAGGGGGCTGAGGCAAGAGAAATCGCCTAAGCCCAAGAGCTGGAGGTTGCTGTGAGCTGTGACACCATGGCTACAAAGTGAGACTCTATCTCTAAAAAAAAAAATTTTAAGGAACATATTGGCTTTTTAATTCAGACC
The DNA here is from genome assembly GCF_027406575.1 of Nycticebus coucang. Taxonomy (NCBI): domain Eukaryota; kingdom Metazoa; phylum Chordata; class Mammalia; order Primates; family Lorisidae; genus Nycticebus; species Nycticebus coucang. Next base: position 117,737,499 of record NC_069790.1, on the reverse strand, counting down.
TAATTAATAAACATTCTTGGAAGGAACAGCCTAGCTAACATAAAGTCCACATAAAACCCCAAGTTAGTATTATTTAGCCTGTGCATAATCAGTTCTATTGACACAGCTCACTATTGCAGAAGAAAACAGAGTTTCACGGGGTCTGATGACTCAAAAATTCTTTCTAATACTGAACTGAAATGAGACCCTCTGGAACATTATTACTAGAGGTCATAATTCTTCCCTTTGATTACCCAGAATAAGACAAATACTCCTTTCTTATGATATGTTTTATTTTTAACTTCATCGTATAATTCTTTGAAATTAGTTTAAAATTTAATCCTCATCAAAATATAAGTAGTTCTTAAATGCTTTGAATATCAGTTTACTTGCAAAGTGTGTCACCATACCCTCTCATTGCCCCAAATACTATCACAAGGCTTTCCTCTAAGGTTGGCATATTTTCCTCTGGAACAATGATTTTCTTCTTCCCATATTAAAAACTCAACCCCAATAAATCTTTAAGTAGCTATTCACTCTATTCTTCATTATCTTCCACAGAGATAAGACATATGATAAGCCAATTTACAACATGGTATGAATATCTGCAGAAAACTTTTCTTGGGCATTTTTAAAAAGGGTATGCAAAGTACTCTTGTTGGCCAATAGCAAAATGTAGATGATGTGGCCCACAGAAGAAGGGGAATAATTACCGCCGAGTGGCCTCCCTCCTACCCCCAAGGCACACCGCTAAGACATTCTGCAAGAGCCTCCATGTTAGGGACTCAATACTGTTAAGGCTGGTCTGCTGAAAGCTGTGGGAGAGCAGAGAAAGCCTAAGAGGATGCTTATTTCCCAAATGGGAAAAAAAAATTACATAGGTCATCGTCCATTATCAATTCATCTGATGAAAGGAAGACATATTTATGAAAGGCAATTAGTGGAGAAATACATTCTCTCCTTCACAATACAACCTTTAGTCACTAAAACTAAGTAGGACAAAGGAGTTAAAATGTCCAGAAAAACTGACTTAAACATGTTATCAGGTCTTTTAGCTGAAGATTACTAAATTTTTCACTCTGTTTTCCCTAGAGGACAACCAAAATACAGGTTTGTTTATTAAAATTTTGACAATTGGTAGGCAATTTCTTTTCCATGAACTTTTTAACAGGGCTACTCTTACTCTAGGGAACAGACTGAAAAAATGAGCCCTTCAAGTACCTGTCTGCAACATATACAAAAAATTTTCATTCATCAACAACCACATTTTTTATTCAACATTCTAAAATTATGACTTGACCTTTATGCTGTCTTGATTTTAATTTTCTGATACTGATCATTGCTTAGTCACTTCTGTCTTAAATTTGACTTGCATCATTTTGAGGTGTTGCCTATTAAAAGGTTCTATGGAGTTCATGCAAATATTTGTCCAGGAAGTCAGAATCAAAGAATAACCATTAAATAACTCTCCTGGGAGACTTATAGGGATCCAAGAATAAACTTTTTGACATTCATGTCAGAAAAATGATGAGTAAAAATAACAAATTCAAGGAATCTTTTGTTAGCATCTAATAGTCTTAGGTACTCTGAAGAAAAACGTACTAAAGTTAAAAATAACCCATCCTTTCAGCCCATTTTACATACTATCCATTTGCCGAGTCAAAAGTATAAACACCTAAAGCAGTACAAAATTGTATAACATGGATTTCTGCTGTCTTGGCAAACTTGAAGTGTATTATAAAAGATGTGCATGCTTTTGTAAAAAAGTTTAAAGTTTTTATTTTCAATAGAATGAAAACTCTGCATGATTAGATTACCTCCTCCATAGTTAAGTAATGCTTGCCCTGCATTTGCATTGGAGATGTCTGCAGTGAGAAGCGACAACAACTTTTACACATTCATTTATGAAATGACAGAGGTGGCTTCCCTAGATAAATAAGGCCACATTATCACATATTGCTCCATGGTACTCAGTACCATTACCTGTACTGACAACAGACACACTGCTATCGGAAAACACGTGGAACATCAATGTTGATCACTTGGAATTGATTAGTTTTTTTCCATTGGGTTTGTATTCAATTTTTAAGTTTGTTTTCTTTTATGAGAAAGCATAACTATCTCAAAGGTTTCTTAATGACCCTAATCATAAAAGATACCCCCAAATCAAGAAACATAAAATCCATGTGGACAGAAACATATGAAACCCTCCCAGCAACACTGATAAACCAAACAACTTGAAGCTTACACAGATGACTCAGAAAGGATGCTGTCAACTATGGTTATTAGAAGTGAAATAATGGATTATAACATGGTCTGTCTCAAAAGTTTTATAATGACCTAGCATAAGAGCCTTAAGCATAAAGATTTACTCATAGCCTTATACTTATGAATGCTAAAGTAATAGAATAACTAAAATAATTTAATTCACTCATGAATGTACGTGTGTGTGTGGGGTGTGTGTATTTTCAAATGTACTTATTTGTAAAAGTAGTAGAGTGTCAAAGTCTGGGACTTCCTATGAGCAAGGCTCTAGCTGTGTTTATTTATTCAATGTTGGACTAGAAACAGGTATGGTTCTTTCCCAGTCTGAGACTCTATAATCTAAGGTGCTAAACCGTGTATTGTTTAAGACAAAGAAGACATCATTGTGGTGTGTGTGTGTAGTGGAAAAAAAAGGTGGAGACCTAGCTGGATATCAATAAAAGGGTTGGATTTACAAAGGTAAGAGGGAGCAGTGTGTATTCTTGGATGTGTGGATAGAGCGCTGGCGTGTAAATGGAATTATTATAGAACTTTAGGGTCAAGATAGATGCAGGTCCTCTTCACCTAGGGTTGGACACTAACCCCATTTTCTGGGCCTGAACAGGTTAATAATCCAGTTTGATTAATGTTCCGTCTAAGCTGCCACTTCTGGGGAGGAGCAGAATGCCCCCAAACAAGACCACATTCCTACACAACGGCAATGTTAAAATTAAATTCTGCCCACAGGCCCCTGGCACTAACAGTTATAACATATTTTAGACATATGTTCCATTTCCCCAAACCCCCTGCCCACAGGGAAAGAGAAGCTTCATGCAAACTCCTAGATAGACAGCCAAAACCGGCAGCCCAGCCAGGACCCTGTCTGCTGTGCCGGAGGCTTTGTTTTCTTTCTCCTCTTATCTATCAGTAAAATCTGTCCTGTTGCTTACAGGCAGTGGTCTGTGAATTCATGTTTAGATTTCCTGAGACTAAGGATCTGCCAGAGATACTCCAGAACGACAGGGCGAGAGGGGAGGCTCCATGTCCAGGAATAGATTAAACAGGTTGTTCAGGGTCAGAAGCAACACAGAGAAAGAAGCTTCGAGAGGGCTGGGAGGGAAACCTGGCCACGGAACAAGGAAGTCTGCAGGCCCAGGAGATATGGCTGTGAAGTAACCTAGGTAACCAAGGGCCAATAGAAAGAGACAATCATTGACCAATAGGAGAGGCAATATTCCCTGGTGGGGCAGAGAGGCCAATGAAGGTCTGGCAACCAATTTAAAACCCGACAGAGGCATTTATATCCCCGCAAAGCTTTTGTACCTTTGCTTCTCTCACCTCCCCTCCTTCATGGGACCCACTTCTAAGTGCTCCAAACTTTTTTTTTTTCTTAAATAAACGTTTTCTTTGTTATACTGAATCTTGTGCAGGTTACTTTGCTTTTTATTCACTCTGCCTTTTTATTTTCAGTTTCCGCTCACTTTTGCTTTAGGCTCCGCCTACCTTGGTCAATGTTTCTGCTCAGCCAAGTAATGGAACCAAGTCGCCTAAGTTGGGGAAGCGGGACCCCGCCCCCCAACAAGAGGCTGTGTTTAAGGCCTGGGGGGGTTAAGAAGCTGCAGGATTTAAAAAAAGGAAAGTGATGGGATCAGGCGGTTGTTTATGGCAGAGAGGGAGCTGAATTACAGAGAAGATGAAGTCACAGCACAGTCTTGTTGCAATAGGGTGAGCACAAGGGCTAGGAAGTGACATCTTATTTTTCTTCAAAAAATGTACCGCTGCCTGAAATGATATTTATTTGCCAATTTCTTTTCTCTCCAACTAGAAAGTAAGATCCAAGAGAGGAGGGACCCCTATCTACCTGCTCCCTGCTGCATTCTTGGCACTGGGGATGGTTGATGCCCAGGAAAGGTTTGTTGAAGGAGTAAATGAATGAAAATATCTATGAATTCATACAGAGGAAAAGTAATGGGAGAGAAGTTCATAGGAAGAATCGATTTAAAAATGCTGGGAAAAGAAAGGTGAAATTTTATTCTAATCCAGTATTTTAGTAAAAAGCAATCATTTAAAAAGATGTCTTAGCCCAGGTCCTGCCTGGTGGAGTCATAGAAATGCTCAAACTTTGGGAGATGTGCTCCTTTCCCTACTGGGATGAGAATGTGTACCTCTACTGCTTTGTCCTGTCTGGTTTTAAGCTCCTGTATGTGAAATGCCTGATCAAGGCTAAAGGAACTGCCCCTTGATACATTAAAGGAGAAGATAAAGGAATTTAGAGGATCCCTTTTTCTTGATAAGGCCTGTCTGAAAGTCTGTTACAGTATATTGTTGCCAAGTGGGAAAGCTTTTCTGCTGACACAGAGTGAATATAAAGTTAACCTGTTCTCAATACTGTATTTGCATTTTTATTGTTACTTCTCAGGACACACTTCCTCCCACCCACAGAACGTTTTGGGATAAACGGGGCCAGAGTCCTACAGAGAAAAACAAAGTCCCCATGCACATTAAGCTATTTCAAATATATTTACCTTCATTATACACTAAGATTAGAACTTTAAGGGAATTCATAGGCAAGACTACCAAAGAAAATGATAATTAATTTAAAGGCAATCATCTTGGATTTTTGTAAGTTTTTTTTTTCTTTTATTTCTTCTTCACTTTAGAAATGATATAATATTAAAATAAGAAGAAATCTTTGGTTTTCAAGATGATCCTGTCCAGCTTTTCATTTTACAGGTTTATGGCAGGCAGAAGTACACCAAATCACTCAAGATGGAAGCGCTGATGAAATTATATTCAACTCTATTTTTCAACTTAAATATTTTTCTACTGTTGCCTTTCATTTCTAATTTTTTTTTCATTTATTTATTTATTTTTATTAAACCATAGCTGTGTACATTAGTATGATTGTGGGGCACCATACACTTGGTTCATAGATCGTTTGACACATTTTCATCACCAGTAAGTAAAGCAAGCAGACAGCCCTCAGAATGGGAGAAGATATTTGCAGGTTATGTCTCCGACAAAGGTTTAATAACCAGAATCCACAAAGAACTCAAACGCATTAGCAAGAAAAGAACAAGTGATCCCATCGCAGGCTGGGCAAGGGATTTGAAGAGAAACTTCTCTGAAGAAGACAGGCACATGGCCTTCAGACATATGAAAAAATGCTCATCATCTTTAATCATCAGAGAAATGCAAATCAAAACTACTTTGAGATATCATCTAACTCCAGTGAGACTAGCCTATATCACAAAATCCCAAGACCAGAGATGTTGGTGTGGATGTGGAGAAAAGGGAACACTTTTGCACTGCTGGTGGGAATGCAAATTAGTACATTCCTTTTGGAAAGAGATATGGAGATCATTTCTAATTTTTAACAGATGGTTTTGACATAGCTACTTCCCCCTGTTGTCATCCGATCTTTGTCAAGCTGTGAGATCAGTATTTAACAATCCTCTGGATATTTGCTAAGTGCTGGTTATTGGGGAGGGAGTCTGTAGAGGTGGGAGGGGGCACTAAAGGAATAGAAGGGTTGGGCACCAGACCTCAGCTTCCTCCAGCCCACTGGAAATGCTGTCACCAAATTGCTGGTGCCACTTGAGATTTTGCGAGTGAGGGGAAATACTTGTTCACACTCTGTATCTAAAATCTTCAGAAATCCACTTCAGTGTAAGGAGAGGAGTAATGGAGAGGCACTCGATACATTTCAAGGTGGGGACAGAAGTGCTAAGCTCTTATCACAAAAATGCTTCATCTTTGTTGTAAGAGTCAGAGGAAATTATCACTTGTTTTCCATGCTTTTTGAAATTTTGATGCCTAGTTTTTTCCCCACCTAGAAGCAACTTGTCTGCCTTCAGACTTAAAAAAGTCCTATCTTTAAAATAAAGGTTTAATTTTTATGTGACCCATAGGTTTTGCATACCTGCAAAAGACTCAGGGGTTTTAGCAGTTTTCTTTGGAGCTGTCAAAAGTGTCAGTAACTCTATAAAACCATCAACCTGAAAGTCCCCTTGGTGTTCAGAATAGTATGATTGGCCTGTCCTGTTCTTGGAAGGAGTATTACCGGCTCGTTCCTCAGTGACCTAAGGAGGCTTAGACCAGAAGAAATTGAGCTCTATCTTCCTACAGCATAAAATTCACTTGGTACCATATCAGTGGGTTTAAGTAAAACTTCCCACTAATATTCAGCCTTATAGGCCCATACCAGGGTTTACCAACCTCAGCCATTGACATTTGTGCTGAAGAATTCTGTCATGGGGCTGTTCTGTCCTTCCTAGGACGTTTGTTAGCTTCACTGGCCACTAGATGCCAGTAGCAAGTCGCACCCCCAACCAGCCCAGATGCTGCGGTCACAAAGGTCTCCAGATATTGCCCAGTGTCTCCTGGATGTCAGAATCACCCCCCGGTTGCGAACTACTGACCTATACGATGCCTGTAAATCAGGGTGAGTGTCCAAATTGACACGGAATTGTACAACTCTGAGGGTCAGAAAGGTAAAGGCAATACTGCTCTCTTAAAACTACAAAACATTCCAACCACAAACCTCACCAAATTAAGAGCTTGTCAAGGTCTCTGAGCCTCTGATTCTTCATCTGTGGATGATGGTTAAAAATGAAATGGGATACTGCTCGTTACATGAGTTTCAGTAAACTAGTACTAACAGTTAACTCGTTCTATACTTAGTGTGTCCACAGTGTCAACTGTTACTTTTAGTACAAAACGTGAAGGCAGCATAATCAGGGTCACCGTTAAGGCTTCTTTTTCCAGTTTAGTCGTGCCCTGTGGGTCTGGTATCACTGAGGGGTGGGATAAAGGATAAGGATTTTTTTCAAATAAACCTTATTCCTTTAAGCAAGAAATTTAAAAAGCATTATCTCTATTTTGCTTGTTAGCTGACCTTAAAAGATTTTTTTTTTTTTTTTTTTTTTGGCCGGGGCTGGGCTTGAACCTGCCACCTCCGGCATATGGGACCGGCGCCCTACCCGTTGAGCCACAGGCGCCGCCCGACCTTAAAAGATTTAATTCCATTTTATAAATACAGGTATTTTATTTTTATTTTTATTTCTCCAATACACAAGATTGTACATGATTCAATGACTACTTGTCTCTTAAGTTCATTCCTTTTTTTATCATTCTCTCTAAGTTTTTGAAAACTGTGGTTTGGAGAACATCCCCCTAAGTAAGGTGTCACAAGAATGGAAAAGTATGCAATGTACTCACTGCTCATATGAAACCCTGGGTAAATAATAGCATGCCCATATGAGAGTAAACCGTGATGGGATTGAAGAAGTGGGGAGGAGATGGGGAAGGGGAAGGCAGAGAGGGCTTGATAAGCTCTCCTACATCGGGCACAGTGTAGAGGTACATAGACGGGTTCAAGTACAACCTGGACTTTACCTAACAAATGCAACAATGTAACCTAACAGTTTAGACCCAGAGTTTTTACAAGAAACAAACAAGAAAGTATATGAGAAATTGCTACAGGAATCCTGATGTTTATGGCAAAAGTGAGGTATTATTTTTTCCATTGTCACTGTGATAACCAATATCATTATCATTAATAATGTACTGAATGTTCAGAACAACATTCTGGACCTTTTTTGAATAAAGAGGTTAGCACTGATAACCAGATGCTGGGCCTCATGTCTCACCTGGAATCCTAACACTGTGAGAGGCTGAGGCAGATGGGCTGCTGCTTGAGCTCAGGAGTTTGAGAACAGCCAGAGCATGAGTGTGACCTTGTCTCTACTAAAAGTGGAAAAACTAGCCAGGCATTGTGGCAGGCACTTATAGTTCCAGCTACTGGGGAGGCTGAGGCAAGGGGATCACCTGAGCCCAAGGTTACTATGAGCTAGGACACCATGGCAATCTCTGTCCAAGGCACAGAGTGAGACTCTGTCTCAAAAAAAAAAAAAAAAAAATTGAGAGCCAGAGAAATAGCTAAAATCACTATCATGGAACTTATCACGGAACTTATGACCCCTGGCTGAGCCCTACAATTACCCAGCAATTGGAAAAATTTTTCTGTGTTCAGAAACATAATGGAACATTATGAAAACAGAAAAAATTCATTGTATCTCGCATACATCATTTTGTGCTCTGTTGACAGCAGGTAAACTTATGTCCTCTTTCAAATATCTAACGTTAAAATTGCCTAGGATTAAATTTTTATTTATGAAAACCTGTAGCCCAAATGCATGAAGAATATACAAATACATTTTGCTTTCATTTTTATTAAGCTTCAACTTCCTTGATTCCCTGGGCTCTGCTTTGAATGAAGTCGTAACATCACCATAATAGTTAATTTTCTGAAAAAGCTACAATGTTATGTTTTAGCCCCCTGGATATAGCCAAGAGGGCAAAAACCTTGTTTCTGGTATCAACTGCTGATCTGGAGTGCGTCCGTGCCTGTGATACAGTAATAACGATGAAATGAGTGAATAATGGGAGGAAGGCAGGCAGGCTAATTTCTGTCTCAATATGCTGGGGCTCATTTTAAAAAGCCAAAATAGATCACTAGCATACATGTGAATATTAGTTGAATACATTTGCTATTTTTTACTTGCATTGGAGAAGAGAGAGCTGACTTCTTCAAAAAGAACCAAATGTACGAGAACAATCCCAATTCTGCAGAATCATTTTTCACGATGTGGAGCCATTAAATCCAGAAGATCTCAAGAGTATAGTGTAGATATTACAGGGGATGCTGACATGCTCACGTTTTCCTGTGCTGTTTGATTTTAAAACAGACAGTATCTTTTCCATTTTATGATGGGCATAACTTTTTATGCATTATTGCGCTTCCTGTCATAGAAGAACGTTTCAGACCCGTGACTTCTCCCGTTCCTCTGTTTAACTAATAGCTTCCAGATGGCTTCTCGACTACATTTTGGGCTCATCTAATGTATATTATTAAAAATAACCAGAGACAGTATTCCTACTGACCTCTGCATTTGATTAATTGGTAGAATATCATCTGTTCTGATCGGCATTGTAGAGTTATCTATGGAATGAAGTCCTCAGCTCTCCCCATGCCCACTGCGGTGGGCATTACACATCCTGTTCCTATTACTTCCACTCATGTGGGCCAACCTGGGTCCCTTGGCTGGTAATACAGAAGCGTTACTAAGATGTTACTACAAGACAGAGGTCAGCCTTCCCACGATCACATCAGAAATGTGTACGAAGCATAAAAAGAGAAAATGTGATCTGTGTGTGTGCATGTGTGTGTGCACATGTGTTTACAAGTGTGAGTGAGTGTGTGTGTGTGTGGGGGGGTGTATAAAGGGAGAGAGAGATAGAAACTGAGCTAAACCAAATTAGAGACCAAAGGAATGACAGTCTGTTTCATGTCCTTCTGGGCCCTTCTCTGGCCATGTGTACCATGAAATCCTCCTGCAGCCTTAGAAAAGTAACCCAGGAGGCCTTTGCTCATAGAACATGAAGATACCGACAGCCAAAACTATCCTGACTCATGCAGTTTCCCTTACAGCTGGAAGGCCTATGAATGAGGAACCACGACTCTGCATTATTTTTAATTCCCTCAACATATGTCTGAGTTCAGCTGCAGTGAGATTGATTCAAGCACAATGACAGCATCCACCTCAAGCACCTGCATTTCTCCACAGTCCTCCTGGGGCTCAAAGGGAGCCTACTCAGCTAGGAACAAGGCAACCAGGTGTGTGTGAGAGTTACCATCCTCACAGTTCACCCGGAGCCGGTGAATAAGTGCCTTGGCAACCCCATGTCCTAACAGGTCCACGTTCCAACAGGTGTCTCCTTATGTCCATTCTTTCACTTGGGATTTCTGGGACAACATCCCAAATAACCACCTCCTAGTCTCAGGCCAACCTGGATCTGCATTGAGAAGAACCAAAACTATGACAGAAGCCAACTTTCCTGTTGGGAAAAGGCCTCTGTGAAGGGACTAGACACATGGCGCACACCTGCCCTCCCTCCTGTGACTACCTCGTCCCAACTGGTAGCAAAGGACAACAAGATTCAAGCCCTTATGATTTAAATACTGCTATGAAATGTGACCCCTAATGCTACTTAGTAAAAACTAACCATATTCTTATAATGAGATTCCTAGAACACATTTAAAAAATTCAATGATAGTCTGCATTATTTAGGAGGAGTTTTATACACTATAAATAAAGTTCCTTGAGAAATGCTATGTAGGTGGTTATCTTTTAGAAAATGTGGTGTAATGGGGAGCATACTGAGAAGACTTAAGTTGCATTTCCAATTTTGCAACTTTTCATCTTTTAGGACCTTGGGTCTGATATCTAGGACTTCTGAACCTTGGTTTTATAGTCTCTATAAAATGCAGGCAGAAATACCTACCTTACATAATTCATGGAAATCAAAAATGCACGTGTTCTATTGGCTCAATAGTTGAAGGTGCCTAAATTATGTGAAAAAACTTAATTTATATCTTAGATTTTTATGGGAAGTAAATTCAAGTACAGATCAAACAAAATTCAAAAAAGGACCCCTAAGCCATTTGGAAAAGTCTTTGTTCTTTCTTTTAACACTCTGACATACTGGGAAGAATATTAATCATTATTAGCACGTGATTTTTCCATCTTCACCAGTGAGGCTAATTTCATCTGCTATGGCCTGAACTGAAAGCGGTTTGCGTTTCCATTTAAAAAGTCTAATTGATTTGGTGAGCACACACTGAAATAATCTTAGAATGTACTGACCTATATATTCTGTAGGTCATAGTTCTTACGGTTGAGGCAAAAATGAACAATTACCCTTTAAAATCGCGACCTTGTTAAAAATCAGTCCTTTAAGCAATGAGCGCTAAGCCATTATGAGAATGTTCAAGTTGATTATATATATTTTTTCTTAAATATGCTACTTGTCGCTGACTTAATCCTCATGAGTGAAACTTTACCTCAAGCTTGATATCTATATTCCAGACAGGCTGATTATGGTATGTATATTTCCCATAGACTAGTAGAATATTAGTGCTAGAAGGGATCACAGGGCCTACTTAATTTTCTCCTACCTCTTTAGTTCACAAGTAAAGAGAAAAAGCCTACAGAAATGAACTTATTTGCCCAAAGTCATGCTGTGAATTGGATTGAAAAACCCATGTCAAGGATCGGGACATTTCTGCAATGCTTTTCAACAATCTTTTCTAAAGTCTGTTCTGTAGGACACTGGTCCTTAGAGAGCCTGTAACCCTTTCTCCCCAAGAAAATGCCTCTGCTGTAAAATAAATTTAGGGAACAAGACCTTTGGAATATTAAAGAGTCCCGGAATTAATTTAGTTAAGAAATATGTTCACTGAAGTCACTTGGTCTCAGAGAAGCCCCATTCTCGCCACATACGACTTACCAATGTAATCCTCCCTTGTTACATTAACACGGAGAAAACAGAAAAATAAAGGAAATTAACCAAACCAACCAAACGAAAAAGAAACTTGGCTTTATCAAATCCGACTTTCTAGGATGAAGTTCAAGGACGTGGGTTGAAGATACCCAGCGTTTCATCACTGGCTTCTGCCTACACTCTGAGCTCTATCTCCTGTCAGTCCTTCAAATGTGACAGCCACACCCAACTGTTTTTAGCTCCTTCCAAGTATCTGAGTCTCTTTTATATGTGATGTTTTATTCACTTAGAATATGTGTCAAGGGCTTTGAGAGTTGGTTTGTATTCTTTCATCTCTGTTTCTTTCTTCCTTTATTTCTGTCTCTGTCTTTCTTTGTCCCTCTGTGTTACACACACACACACTCTCACAGACACACACCTGTCATTTGTCATTTGTAATGCGGAGGACAGCATGTGCTCTCTGCTCCTTTGACCTAGAAAATTAACTAATAAAATATTTTATTAAATATCAAATTCCCAAATTAAGTATATTGTTGTACTTCAGCACTTAAATACTATAGATGACTACTGACACCACGTTGGTGATATTGTTTACCAGATTTGTGTCCCGTATGTGCCCCATGTGAAAGTGTGATTTTTCAGCCACAATTGAGGATTCCATATGAGATTTGCTTATGAAGCAAATGGTCTGTGCTGCGACTCAGGCACGAAACTCTGAGTGAAACAGGGACCTTGCTGTTGAGGAATAAGAGCCTAAAGAGGGGGACACCTGGGAAACAGGTGATCACACGCACCTGAGTAGTTCAGAGGGCCCTGGTAGAGGGAAGTCTGGGGCCTGGAGTCACTACCCAGCTGCACTGGGATGTCAGGGAGAGCTTCTTCATGGAGAAGGAGATTTTTCAGCTGTCTCAGGAAAGAACAAGACTTATCCACACAAAGAAAGACAGAAGGGTGTCCAGGCAGCCCCAAGCGGTCCTGCCTCCGCTGGGTCATCTCTCCCCTTTGAGACTGGCTAGATCAGGTGACTTCTAAAAGAATCCAATATGGTAAAGTGACGAGGTGTCCTCTCAGAGCCCTTGCTATTGATAAATAACTGTGCCATGTGGTGGGCAGGACCATGGAGGGGTTATATAGCAAAGAACCTGTATCTCTTATAACCAGCAAAGAGCTGACACCTGCCGACAGCATGTGAATGACTTTGGAAGTGGGTCTTTACCTGTGTGGGCCTTAGAATTGTGGCAGCCCATGTGGGCATCAGGACATCAACACTTTCATGGAAGCCTTGGGAGAGACCCTGGCCATAGGCACTCTGCTAAGCTGTGCCTCATTTCTTAACCCACAGAAATGGTGAAAGAATCGATGCTTGTTGTTTTAAGCTACTAAAACCTGAAATAATTTGTTTTCTATAGTACATAATATGTGTCATCTATGAGCCAGACAGTGGGCCTTCACCAGAATCTGCCAGTGCCTCAGTCTTAGATTTCCCCAGCACGCGGAACTGCAAGAAATAAATTTCTGTTGCTCTATAAGCTGCCAAGTTTATGGTCTTTGCCAGAGCATCCAGAATAGACTGAGGATGTATGACAGGTAGACAATATCGGTAACTGAACAACTAAGTTCTTTCTATAGGAGACATACAGCCTACAAACCTGGGACACAAAGGGAAGAAATCCTTTCGTGGAGGTAAGCAGAGTCGAGAAAACCTCACAGAAAAGCCCCGTACCATGTTTCCACATGAAGAGTCGTTAGTCACTCTCCCCATACCCCCCTACCCCCACCCTGACTCCACCCCACAGTCCTTGGTCCTGCAGAGTGAAGAGGGGCAGGCAGTGACATGTCTACTTTGTGAGATGGAAGAGGAAACTGAGCCTAAGGAGATGGACGGCGTTTACTGTCCCTGCTCCAGGCTGCTCGGGGGCGGTACCCTCCCGTCACCCAGGCGGGGAGCTCGCTCTGCAGGCTGCTTCTCTGGCAGGGGAGACATCTGAGGAAGGGGAGGGCATGGGTGGTGTGCTCAGGCTGCAGACCTCGGCTCAGCTTTCCGATAAGCTTTGATTGTCATGAAGTAGACATTCTGAGAACCCAATTTTTACCACCAGGTGTCATTTCTAAATTGGTTCCAAACCTTGGAAGAGAAAAAATGGGGGGTATGTTTTCCTGGCCCTCTAGAACTACAATGAGATGGGTGGCAGAGCAAGGGGAACGGTGTAAATCAACACACACCGAGGCAGGTGAATGGACAGAATGTGTCCAGGGAATTCCAGGAAGGAAAGCTGTCCATTTGGTGAGAACCCAGAGGCAACACCTGAGAGAGGCACAGAATTAGCCTGGAAAGGTGGCCTGAGGGGACCCGGGCACCAAGCTAGGAGCTTTGAACCTGATTTGAGAGGTAAGGCAGAGCCACGGGGGTGTCTGGTCAGGAGAGTGGCGCACACTCATTCAGTCAAGGAGCATTGATTTTACAGCCACTGTTCACCCAGCACTGGGGTAATCTCAGAGGGAGATGTCCAGGAAACCATAAAAGTTAAACCCTATGACAAATGAAGTCACTGACTAATCAGAGGACAGAGGAGGAGGAAGCTGAGCCTGGACCTTGGGAGACTGCATAGGAATAGGAAGGAAACATATTGAAAATAACACAGGGGAAGGAATAGTGATTTGAAATGTTCTGGCAATTAAAAAGAAAAATCTCATAGGAGGGCCAGAACACTCGATAGCGTCAAATGCCCTTGATATACAGCAGGGCTATGCTATTGACTCTTAGGAGTGGATGGAAAAACAGACCCCAAAGGCAGGCCTTCCCATTGTGTGCTCTGGTGGTATGCCTCTGGGGGGTTCAGTGTGAGCACCTGTGTCCTGCAAACTTAGAGGCAATTACCTCTGCATATCATTCACCTAACAGACAGAGGCTGCCCCTGATAGCAGGAAGGACGGAGGCCGCAGAGACAGCACACACACCTGCGTTACATCTTCCTTCAACGGGTCCTGCTTAAATGGGAGAAGTGGCAAATAAAATCTTTCTGCTGAGAAAAATGACATCAAGTAGGAACCATGTCTTACTCTATTTGATTTGATGTTGTATAGGGAGCTATAAGAAAGATAATGTATTCCTGTAGATTCTGTATTTTTAATTTGCAATTAAGCTCCCTTCAGAATCCATGATCTGAAATAGTTATGGAAATGTATTAACATTCTAAATGCACTTTCAGCCTCCTACTGGCTGCTAAGGATTCGAGTTTATAAGAATATTAACTGAGTATTTCACAGTCTGTCTTCTCATATTTCTAAGATTTTTGTCCAAAATACCATCACTGGATGCTTTGGAAAGCTTCTTTCCAAAAAGAATTTTTGAGTCCTTTAGACATGGAAGAAAGGCTTCCTCCAACAGAAAAAAATGTTGACCTGTGGGTCCTTCCAAATATTTCATGATTTATTATTATTATTATTATTATTTTGGTGGTCATAATGCTTTCTAATTTTTGCTTGCATAATATAGTGAGAAAATCATTTGATTTTGTGAGTTTATTTTTCTTTAAAATAACAGCAGAATACAACTTATGTTTGCAGTAGGCAGAATAATGGTTCCCCTAAGATGTTGATGTCCAAATCCCTGAAACCTGTGAATATATTACCTTACATGGCACAAGAGACCTTGCCGATGTGATTACAGTAAGGATCTTGAGGTGAGAGATTATAATGGATTAATTGAGTGGGCCTAATATAAACACGAGGGTCCCTATAAGTGAAGCAGGAAGGTCAGAGCAACGTGAGATGAGAAGGACTGGACCAGCCATTTCTACTGTGAAAGTGGAAGAAGGTGCCCCCCAAACCAAGGAGGGCAAGAGGCCTCCCCATGTCAGCCAGAAACTGCTTCTTTTTTAGAGCCTCCTTGACTTTAACCCAGTGAGACCCACCACAGACTTCCAACTCCCCAAACTGTAAAATAATAAATAAATTTGTATTGCTTTCAAGCCACTGCATTAGTGATAATTTGTTAGAACATCTATAGGAGAACGAGGACGTGGGAAGTCTGACGCTGAAACAGAAGCACAGCCACTAAGGTTGGAAACAGCTGCCTGTGTTTCTTCAATGCTGACTGTTTAGGGGTTTATGAAATTTATGAAAATAGGTGAGAGAACACGCCATGCAAATCTGCCCACAGAAAGACCTGGAAGAAGGTTTCTGGTCTAGAAAAACATCAGCCTTGACCGAGGAGTTTGGCCTACCATCTGTGTGTGTGTGTGTGTGTGTGTGTGCGCGGGTGCACACGTGTGTGTATGCTGGGCTATATCCAGTATATGTTCATTCCATCTTTAATTATGATATACTAAAGCTATAAAATAGACGTTTTTATCTTTCAATTTTATGTGCTTAATTCAATAGTAGCCTCCAAGAATGAAATTTGTTTGCAATAAATTAACAGATGCTACATATGTGTACTTAACAAAAGAGATAGAAAATGTATCAAAACAATAATGGTTATTTCTAGATGGTGACGCAATGGGTAGTTATTCTTTTTTTCTTTTTTAACTTTTTCCACATTACAAATCTCATCTTCATAAATACATTTTTTTAAAAAAGAGTATATATTAGCATTTTTTCATATCTTTTTGTAAGACAGTAAAATGAGTGGAAATAAAACTACCTGATAGTTCTGTTTCATGTTATCTGAGATGTTTTGTAAGTCCCTTTAAGGACTTGCAATCATAAACTTCTGGGACATGAACAAAACATTCTAATGAAGAAAGGCCCATGTGGTGCTAACAGAGGACCCCTCATTTCATGCCGTGCTCTTACTTACACCTTCCCAAAGGAATCTGAGCTCCTGCTGATGGTTTTTCTGGTTTATCTGTTGCTTTCTACAGTTGACTAACACTGGTGTCGCACATTTTTAGAAATGACGTTTCTGAGATCAGTGTCTGGATCTCCCGTGCTCGGTCTGAACTTTCTCTCCCACATCTGCCCACATTTGCCACTTGTCACAAGGTCCGTGTGTGGATGCCTTTCTCTGAGTACTTACCACCCACGGTTGAGTGGGGAAAATGTGACAAGAACGTCCCCCTGCTAACCAGGGGGAGTATTTCATACGTGGGGACATTTTCAGTCACCCCCCCAAGGCTCCTCCTTCCATGAATGCTGCTCTGAAGCATCAAGAATAACTCCGTGGAAACACGACGGGCTGTAGAACTGAACCACGGCTCGTCTCCGAGGGCCCGCGGGAGAGTGAACCTTAAACTTGAAAGTCTTGGCCAGAGGGAGGAGAGACTTTACTTACTTGTCCTTGGTTTAAACTAAAGTATGATCTCTTTGTTACTACCACCATCCAAGGCTTCTAGGAAACACTGAATGAATGGTATCGAAAAAGACATTTAGAAAAAGAGACGCGCCTTGCTCATTTTATAATAAAAGTACACAGAATTGTTGAAACAATTCAAGTGAAATGTTGATATATGTCTGTACTTAGACAAACACTAAATTCTACAACATACATAATGTCAACAGGGGAAAATACCATTTGTCATTGTAGATACCAATAAATAAATATTTTGCTCCAGAATACCAAAGAATTTATTCAAAAAGTCACTTAATACTCTTGGTGCGGTGGCTCACATCTGTAATCCCAGAACTCTGAGAGGCTGAGGCAGGTGGATCACCTGAGCTCATGAGTTCCAGATCAGCCTGAGCAAGAGCGAGACCTTGTCTCTAAAAAATAGCCAGGCATTGTGACAGGTGCCTGTAGTCCCAGCTGCTTGGGAGGCTGAGGCAAGAGAATCGCTTAAGCCCAATAGTTTGAGGTTGCTGTGAGCTGTGATGCCATCTCACTCTACCAAGGGTGACAAAGTGAGACTCTGTCTCAAAAAAAGTCACTGAATAAAAGCACAGTGCAAAAAAAAAAGAACAACTCTTTGTAAATATTGTCAGAACTTGTCTCACAATTTCCTTCTTTAATCTCAGAAAGACTGACTTAATATCTTAAATTCATTATATCTTGAGGTCCTCTGAATAAAAAATGCTTGTGGGCTGAACCTAGCTAGATAGTGGACATAGATGACTAGAAAGGAGAAAACGCCTGAAATTAAAGGCTTTACGAACTACAGATTTGTGTGCCTTATTTTTCATTTTCAATTTTACGATATTATGGCTAAAACTAATGCTACTAATAAAACACACAGACGTGTTTATATAAACACATGCACATACAAAGGCAAGCCACAGGGAGAAAGGTCAGTGCAGGAGGGTCGGAGAGCAGTCACTGGCTCCAGCAGGGCTGCTTCAACCCAAGCAGGCCGCGGGAAGCTGGATTTACAAATAAACTTTAAATGTGGTTTGCTTCTCTGGCACTTGTAAGCGGAATTTTAATATTGGTCCCTGATAATGTTTTGCAATTAACCAGCATTTTAACACCGAACTAAGCAATAAATTAATTCTTTAACACTTTTTTAATTGAAAAGATTTAGAGAAAGCTAATTAATTTGTGAACTGTACACAGTGAGTCACTGAGTCTATGATTAATTTTGTCTACTTTTTGTTCGACACATGAATAGCTTTTTAAAAAGTACCAAATGTATAATTAGTAGTAGCTAATTTTATCAATCAGCAGTAGCTAATTTTTATCAACCGCTGCACAAATATGTGTGCATTTTTCACAATTGCATTATAAGAGTTTTGTTACACGTTCTCCTAGCATTTCAAACAATTTCCAATCTTGTGTTGCCTCATCTCGATTTGGTAAATCTCCTGTTCCTGCTGTAATAGCAACAGTAGAATCACACTTTAATTTTCCAAGAAGTGATTTGAGGGAATTCATTTTACGATCTATATTTAAGTTTTACATAGTACTTTGGTTTTTTATTTCTTTTTTTCATTATAAGCATACCATCTCGTAACTACTATTTTATTACAATCCCTCAATATTTTTCAACTGGAAATCTATTGAATTAGCCTTTTGTATTGCTCATTTCAGCCCCTTTTCTCCAGATTAGAGTTCTTTTTTTTTTTTTTTTGGTGGTTTTTGGCCAGGGCTGGGTTTGAACCCTCCACCTCTGGCATATGGGACCGGCACCCTACTCCTTGAGCCACAGGCGCCACCCCAGATTAGAGTTCTTGATGTACCCAGCACAAATAAATAAATTTATTTCATCCCACCAAAATTATTAGGTGCCTACTAAGATTCTGAACACTATTTTAGATGCCGGGGAGACAACAGTAAACACAACAGGCAGCAAACATCTCTGAACTCACATAATTGGCCTTCAGATGGACTTAGACACATAATAAGCAAATGAATAAGTGAACTGCATAGTACATGGAGGTCACTACGAAAGTTTTTAGACAGACTGTGTTATAGCCCACTTTTTCACTTCAAAGAAACAAGAGTCGACAACATCCTTTGTGATTCAGCTGTGCAAGTTTTAAGTGATCGATGTTCCTGGGAAAACTTCATTTGTTTCCATACTCTCAGATTTGACATTTCTTGATATCTGTATATCTTGAAACTTCCATAATTCCCATGTGTTAGAAAGTGATCAGTGTTATGAGGAAGATAATAAGACAGGAAAGCAAAGGAGGCCTGAAGTCGGGTGGTTACTATTTTACACGTGGTTGTCAAGGAAAGTCCTCCCGAGAACGGGACGTCTGACCCAGGGGAGGTGATGGAACTTGCTATCAGGTAGGTATGTTGGGGACACAGCACACGTACGTAATAACCCTGAGAAGTGAACATTCACCTGTTCCTGGAACAGCAGAAATCCAGTATGGGGAAGGTGAGTGAGTCACTGAGGGTGCAGACAATGGGCAGGGCAGCCAAAGCTGAGAGAGAGAAGGATAATTCACAGTCTTGGAGGAGGGAATCTTTGAGAAGTTGACGGTATCTGGGATGCTTGTTTTAACAACAGGACCATGCAGGCTGCTGGGATGAGAACACACTGAACGTGGCAAGGGTGACAATGGGTAGACCGGTCGGGAGGCTGCTGAGAAAACAGGCAAAGCCTGGTGGTCTCTGAGCCAGAGCAGCAGCAATGGGAGGGGAAGAACAGAGCCGGCTGACAGGCCAGACGCGGGGCGTGAGTGCACGCAGGCAGCCGGGATGGGTCTGGCCGCTGCAACTGGATGGGCGGCCAGCTCTCTTCTCCACATCCGCTGTGGAGAATTCCTCACCGGATTTGGATGGTCGGCCAGCTCTCTTCTCCACATCCACTGTGGAGAATTCCTCACTGGATTACATGATCTTCTTTACAGCCCTATGGTATCTCAATTCTTTTAAGATCAAATATCACTTTCTCAGAATCTTAAACTAATTAACCTCCTGCTATCTAAACACCCCATTAAACTAAACCCCTGGGGCATATGGCTAGGTTCATTCTGTTCCTTTGTCCTGATTAAAATAGTTTTCAAGCTTTTACATAAAGCTTTCTAATTTAAGATTGAGAACTATGTGTATACATAACAGATCTTTTCAAAGTAGATTGAAGTTTTTCACTTCTAAAAAATTCAAATCCTAAAATGTATACATGTGTTAACATATAAAATTACATTTACTTTATATTATATAAAATACATTTATTTTACATAAATATAATAAAGAAATCATAATTAAAATACAAGTAAAAATTTCTCTACATCCATGTGTGTCGGTATATAATACCTGTACCTGTATACACTATCACATTCTATACCTTCACTTATCAAAAAAATTATAACCTAGTAAAAGGGATAAATGAAGAAGTATACAATAGACCCTCCACAGCTGACCACCTTCCTACGTTGACCGCCTCCTTAAGGTGGCCTGATTTTCACAGACCAGACATGTACCACATGTTCTCAATGGAAGTTCCTTGTGTTGACCACCTCTGCATGTTGACCATTTGGTTACGGAGCCTTGGGTGGTCAACTTGGTCAACTTACAGAAGTTCCCCTGTATCGTCTCATAGTGTATTTGGTGCTGAATACAACATTAAGATTATGCTTCTGGAGATATACTAGCAAAGCCTACTCTCGTTGGCTATTTTTTTCTCATTCATTTAATGCAAGGATATCATTTAATAACATGTGATATTTTTCTTTAAAAGGGGTAAAGTTTGCTTCAGTAGATTTATATTTTTTTTTGCACTCACCCTCAGAAGAGAGCTGAACCAGTCAAAGCACTCTCTACCTCTGATGCAGGCAGCTGAGGGTTGGCCCGCAGATGAAAGCTAGCAAGGATTATGTGATTTCTAAAACAGAAAAATCTAAGTCTGGTCATTGTCTTGGCTGATAATTTCTTTAAGAATGCAAATCCTGAGGGGTGCAGGTTAGAAAATTTGTCTTAACCAAGGCCACACATTTATTCACAATGCACTTACCGTGCTTCTGTTATTTGGGGGAGAGGCATTAGGTAGAAAAAGACAATGCCAGCGTCCTTCCTTGAGGTCGTTACAGTCCATTTGCGTATTTGGACAAATTAATAAGTACAACAACGAGTAGAGATTTAAAATGTAGTAAAACTTAGCATCTAGTCTTTCATTCCTATTTAATTTCTCTTTACAACAACATTTTATAAAGGAAAGCAAGTTTATCACTTTTTATAAAGTAATGTACTTCATTTGACTTCAACTAAGATAACATAAAAAATACTTAACAATATTAAAATAGTTTGTAATCTCATCACTGGGCAAACAGTACCTTTAAAAATTATGATATAGCATCTTGTGATTTTTCTTTATTTATATTTTAATTTTAGGTATTTTAATTTTAAATTTATTTATTTTTTCAGTTAGAGTGGGTTTCCTAGGTTTTCTATCCCAAACAATACAGCTCTGCTCCCTAACTTTAGGTAGTTTCTTAGTATGCCATTAGGTCATCATTCATTTTACCACAAAACTATTGGTTGATGTTCAAATATTTTCCTGATTTTCATCATTAAAACTATGGAGAGATGAAAAGCATATACAAATCTTATAAACACGTCTCATTATTTGCTTGTTATACAATTCTAAAACTGAAATTGTTGGCCAAAGGCCATGCATATTCAAGTTAAAAATATTGACTTCTGGAAGATATATAGATCTTGATAGAACTTGATTTAAATTCAATTTATGGTTGTTTAAATGAAAATAAAATTTTTTATCTTTCCTAACAATTAATGACTTTAAATAAGATAAAGTATTGTGAATCTCTTTGTGATATTTTCAAGATTTTCTTACTACTTTGATACTGAGTTATGGAAAAAATACTGTATGAAGGTTGAATAT
The DNA here is from genome assembly GCF_027406575.1 of Nycticebus coucang. Classification (NCBI taxonomy): domain Eukaryota; kingdom Metazoa; phylum Chordata; class Mammalia; order Primates; family Lorisidae; genus Nycticebus; species Nycticebus coucang. The sequence goes on along the minus strand of NC_069790.1, from coordinate 117,715,702 downwards.
GGTTAGGTTTTAGAACATGTCTGGTTCCCTGTGACCTGAACTCTAGATTGTCTAACTTAAGGCCAAAACCATAGCACCAGGCACTGTTGTATGGACATCTGATTTTTACATATACAATTTTCTTATCTTGCTAATGTGAATATTTAGGACGGAAAATTTTTTCTTTTTCGTTTCTTTTTTCTCTTGTGAGACACAGTCTTGCTCTGTCTTCCAGGCTCAGCATCAGCCTAATTCACAGCATGCTCAAACTCCTGGGTTCAAGCAATCCTCTCGTCTCAGCTTCCCAAGCACCTAGTACTACAGGCACCTGCCGCAATGCCCACCTATTTTTTTCTACCTTTCGTAGAAATGGGATCTCACTATGTTGCTCAGGCTGGTCTGAAACTCCTGAGCTCAGGGTATCTTCCCAGCTTAGCCTCCCAGAGTCCTAGGATTATAGACGTGAGCCACTGTGCCTGGCCAGGACTGATGGTTTTGATGTATACTAACAAGATAGAATTCTCTCTTTCAAGAAAAGTACTTCCTGGTTCAAAAACTATGTCACAGAAGAACATGTTTATAAATGGAAGTGTGGACATTTTGATGCTATAGCATTAGTAACACACATGTGGTTGCATTTGAGTCCTGTGGGTACAGCTACGGGAAGAATCTGCATAAGGCATGTGCCACCTTTTAGGATATAATGTGCGTTAAGTGGTGTCCTGTAATTTTTGTTATCCATCTCCTACTATTTTCTTCAATCAAAAAACTGCACTTATTAAGACTTTTCCAAGAGAATGCTGTGCACTATAATGCTTTGACCACAGTAATTACATACATCAGGAGGCTACTGAGTGTGGTTAAAAACAAACAAAAATCACTTTTATTTAGGTTTACAAACATCCGTACCTCCCATTATACAAAGGACTTTTAGACACTTGTCTGTATTCACGTAAGATCAAAGAAAATAGGTTAGGTCCTATCTAGGGAGAACTGGTGCAGGATGAACATAAGAAATAAAAGGTTGTCTGGTACCCAACATAGTAATTTATCTCTGATCCTTGTCATTTTGCTGCAAAGAGCTTTCCATGGGCACAGTGACTAAGTGTGATTTGATGCTCTAAATACTCCTATTAAGTGCTTTGGGGAGCAATGAGTCTGTTTTTAACCTCTCTTTCTCTATTTCTTGCTGATAAAAGTAAAAAAAAAATCATATATATCAGGCAGGCCTGGTTTAGAAACATTCTGTACACATAAAAAAATTCACCACATGATACCAGCTCTTGGATAAAACTCATTAACTTACTATTAGAAAGTTTCTAAATTACTTCCTAGTTTTATTACAAAATACAAAAAAAAAATGTTGTTTTAAAGGATAATTAGCCTTTTCATTAAAAAAAGAAACCAGCTTAAGGATGAAAAAAATCCCTTGCTTAAAGAAATGAAGAATTAAGTAGTGAAACTGTTATTCTATGAATTCTTGGCGCTGGTGTTATTCTAAATAGTGTATGAAGATCAGAACAAAAAGGAAAATCTATGAGGTAGGGTTTTAGGAGTGACAGGTTGGTAGTTATGATATACAAGATTTGTCACCTTTTGTCACTAACATGAAAAAGGTGCCCAGAGGGGTGAAAAACTATAAAAGACAGGAGTTGTCTACGCATAACAAACAGAACATGCCGGCTCTTATTTGGTTTTGTATGAGGACAATGGGAAATATGTCTCCTCTACAATTTTTTCTAAGTATAGGAATGTTTATCCAGGAAATTTTAAATTTAGAAACTAAATGACGCTCCAAAAAAATAATTTACAAATATCAGTATATGTCATTTAATAATTTACTAAATCTTTTGTAAAATACACATTAATAGCCATACTATTTGGAAATTATGAATTAATAATTCCAAATTTAGGAGTGTTACTTATAAACAGTTAAATCAATATTTTTGAGATTTTTTTCTTTTAATCCCTTCTGTATTGACATCAGCTGTAATTTTACTTTTTGGGACTTGTTTTTCTTGAAATTATTAGTAGTAATCACAAACATGGTCAGTGTAAAAAGCAAAGAATCTGAAATGAACGATTCAAAATGTGGGCTCTCTCACATTTCACCTGCCTTCTATCCCCATGGCTGTGGTGGAAGGACCCTGAGGGATTCCCTTTCTTTCTGAAGACCCTTGGTAGTACGTTATGTGCAGGGACCTCCTTCCTGACCATGTCCCGTGTCCTGGTGAGGGTTAGGTAACGGACAGTCTTGATCACAGGCAATGGAAAGCCTGCGTGGCTGGTGGCTGAAATAACACTGCAGGGATATGGTGGGGCAGAGAGTCAATTCGCTCTGTAGAAGAACACTAAATAGCATGCATTTCAGTTGTAAAAGTCTGGTGAACTTGACATCAAGGCGGAGAGAGAATTAGAACAAGTAGAACCCCAGAGAAGCTCCACCGTTTGACTGGATGGACAGGATAGCAGACAGAGCATACTGCCCACTCAACATGGGATGAGTCACCTGCCTTAGAATCTTCCAGGAAACTCATTAAAATTCAGATTCCATGACTCTGTTACAGGCTTCATAAATCAGAAACTCTTGGGATGGTGCCCAGGACCCTGCACTTTTTTTTTTTTTTATTGCTGTTTTTGGCCAGGGCTGGGTTTGAACCATCCACCTCCAACCTATGGGGCCGGTACCCTATCCCTTTGAGCCATAGGCACCACCCCAGACCCTGCACTTTTATAGAATTACTCAGGTAACCCTCAAATAAACTATTACTTAAGAATCACTAGTTTAGAGAAAATAAGACAAAAACCAGACAGATATATAATTGGTGGATTCGCTGGTAGTATCCAAGTTCAGTGACTAATGCTCAAAAACGTCTTCCCTTCAGTTCCTAGAAGTATCCTGGGATTAACCTCCAGAAGAAATAATCTGCAGCGAAAATCTCAAATGCAACATAATAGGGTAGAAGCTCCTATTAAAGGCTAGCATTTTTTATGGCTGAATAGTGTTCCGTGGTAGACATAAATCACAGCTTATTATACCATTCATGAGTGGATTTTCAGGTGGGTTGATTTAAAAAAAAGGCTAGCATTACAAGCAAGAAAATAAGGAGAATGCAGCTGAGAACCTAGTCTTTCCTTTGGCAACTAGATGGAAGCCAGCTTAGTATAACTGACAGGGACAGTGACAGAGACTGACTTCCTTTGGTACCAAAGAATTCCAAATATGTGACTGATATCAGACTCTCTATCAATACAGATTAGAGAGGAAAAAGGCAGTGAAGTCAAGGGACAGAGATAAAGAATGTTGCAAGTTTAACCCAAGATCAGCTGTTTTCCTTCAAGCAAAAAGTCGTACAATAAGCAGTATGGCGGGTGTCAGGCTTAATGTGCGTGAAATCCCCATTCATTTCATGACAAGCATTTGTAAAATGCACAGCAATTGTCTTGCTGCTTGGAAATTAAGGATTAATAATTAACTTTTTGAATGTCTACTGCATCAGTCCTGTCCTATGACTTGACATGAGAAGTCAGATAAGAAGTTTATTTTTATTTTTATTTTTTCAGTTATTTATTTTTTTTGGCCAGGGCTGGGTTTGAACCCACAACCTCTGGTATATGGGGCCGGCGCCCTACTCCTCTGAGTCACAGGCACCACCCAAATAAGAAGTTTTTTTTTTTTTTTTTTTCACATGAAGAAACAAATACTCAATAATCTCATGCTGCTTTTTCTTTGACAAGGTCCTGAATCTGACTTGGGATGACAGAATGTTTTCTGCAATAAATGAGTTGGAGCTAAGCAATGAACGTATCAAGGTTAATTAAAGAGGAGAGAAAGAGAAAGATTTGCATTTGATGCAGAGACTTGTAGCAAACATCGCAACATGCTCAGAACACCTGTTGCAAAAGGGAAGAGAGTAGAAGTGAAACTTCAGAGACAGTCAGGAACTAGATCATGCAGTGTTGTGTGAGATTAGTTTAATCACATTTCTATTGAAGCTTTGGAGACTTTTTAAAGGGTTTTAACTTGAGAAGTCTGGCATCACATTCTCACTTTTGCAGACATGTGAAGGATAAACTGAAGGCCCTAAAATAAGGAGTTGGGACGTTTCTGTAGCTGCTCACATGTGAGGACAGGCTGCGTGGAGGCACGGCTCTGGAGAGGAGTGTGGTTTAAGAATGGTATTCCAGATTCAGAACATGCTGAACTTGGGGCCTGATCAGAAGGGAGGTGGGTACAACTTTGGCTTCAGTGGCTGTGTTTTTTAATACACCATTTTCCTTTATTAAATGCAGAAGGGAAGGCAAGTCTGGGTGACACGTGGGAAGGGATAAGTTGACTTTCAACTTGCAAAGCTTGTTAGAGGGATGTGACATGTAGGATGTGGAGATGTTGGTTAACTCACTGAATATTCATCATAATTCTACCGCGCTGGGCCCTCTCCATTAGAACATTTAATGGCTCCAGTGGAATGTTCTAGAGGAAGGAATCTTCACTATATACAGAGAAACTGAAGCCACTGTTAGAGGCACAGATGGTGAGTAGTTGAAGGGCAATGCTGGAGAGCACCCCTATCTAAGCCTGAGGTGACAGAGAGCCAAGGAGTGTACCCCAGAGGCCAGGTCTGAACAAAACTGAACCCAGAGGAAGAGCCGTCAGAGCCTAGAGAATAAAAACTGCTTCTATGAGGGAAGCAACTATACAAAATATAGATGTCCTGTTTATATAAACTTACATACATCATCACCAATTTATCAGCAGAGAAGTAGCTGAAGGAAGGAAGATCCGGTCCTGCGGGAAGGCTGGGGCCAAGTTGAGGAGGTGACCAGCACAGCCCTGCAGGGGTGTGTGGGGGGAGCTCAGGTTGCCTTGTTGGGTCCACGAGGACTCTTGTGAGAAAGAGTCACTGTTTCTAAACACTCCTAGTCTGTCTCCACACTCCCTGCATTCTAATTTGACATTCCTTAAAGTGGCCCTTGCTCAGTGGCTTCTGTTCAGCAGCAAGTGTGAATGAATGTTTGGTGTCCGAGGCTCTCTGGAGAGGTCTGGCAGCAGAGTGGAGAGAGGTGACGTGCGGTCCCTGGGAAACCTGCGCCTTCTGTTTGAGGGTCTGCTCTAGGTGTGGCAATCAGCATACGCTTCATATGCATTTTAAATTATTTTTATTTTTTCTCTTAAAAGACATGGAAGTAAAACTCAACACAAGTCAAGCCGTTTGGATGGAGAGCAGAGGGTGGGTAATGCACAACTACCCGGCACAGGCCACACCACCTGGGGAAGGGTGCGCCGTAACTGACTCAATCTGTACAGAAGCCAATTCTGTAACCAAAATGTGTGCACACCCATAATAGTCTGAAATAAATACATTTTAACTAAAGCAAGAACTTGCAAGGCCTTTTCATTACACAGGAAAGAGAAATAAAAAACCAGACAGGCCAAGTCATCAGCCTCGGGCTCCACCCATGACAAGTGGATGAGACACGAGTTGAGGCTGGAACCCCTGCTCTGACTATGGCTGCGTTCATTCTCCTCAAAAAGTACCAAAGGAAGGAAGGCGGGGTGAACACTTTTGACAAGTTGAGGGGGCTGAAAATCAGTTTGGTCTAATGAGTTTTTTCTGCTGTAGCTAAGGGGAAAAACAAAGACTGTGGATAAGGCTGGTGGGCCAGGCAGCTCAGCCCCCAAACCCAGCTTTATATCACTTGGTCCCACAAGTCTGTGGTCCCCGAGCCCTGTAGGAAAGATGGCCACATGGCAGGGGCTGAGTGGCAGCGGGCAAGGGAAGCTCCATTTGTCTTTCCAGCCGCTCCACCATTGGCATGTCCCAAGCTCTGTCTCCTGTCCCTTCAGCAGTGGTTTTGGCATTAGAGTCCCACAGGGGTGGGAACCCTACCATGATCAGTGCATGTCAGAGACCTAGACTGTGCTGTGCACCCCCCAGGGGAATTGAACATCTCCACCACCCCCGGGGGAAAACTGTCTGCCATGAAACCAGTCCCTGGTGCCAAAAAGCTTGGGGACCACTGCCACAAGTCACACCTTCACAACATCTAATAGAATTTTACAGGACACCATTTTTAAAGGTGAAATGATTGAATAGCAGCTGCTGGAAGAGAGTGTTAAACTTTAGAATCTTAAAGGATCTGCAACTTTTGCCAAGGATCGCCCTGTTCCATTATGGAGGAGTCTTAGGATATCCCAGTGCCTGGACATGTCTGTAATCATTTTGACTGCTTTTATCACAAAGAAAGAAAGTTTTAATCAGAAGGTAGATGACGGCACCTCAGAGAAGAAACAAACGGTTTGGTCTTTATCTAACAGTTGTTCACCCCCGTCCACTGTAATGGAAAGTGATGCTTGGCCCAGTTCTCACAAGGCTGCTCCTTGACAGGGGAGGAATTAATGCCACATGCCTTTTATGAGAACTGATCCACACCCCTTTGACTCTGATCTTTCTGGACCTGCAAACGATCCATTTGTTAACTCAAACTTTCCCCAAAAGGCATTACAGGGAAGAGGTAGCAATGAAAAAGCTTTTACTGGGTATTAGTTTTATGTCTATTATGACCTATAACTCTACAGGTTACAAAATACTTTATGGTAGCTGGAACTAGAGGGTTTTAAGGTCATTTGTTTGGGGATCTATAGCATTCCATAAAAAAAAAAAGCTAGAAAAGAGAGTAATATTAAGAAAACATACATTTATTCCTTTTAAGTAAATCTCTTTGCTCTTTTGCATTGTTGCTATCCCTTAAATCCTCCCAGATTTACAACTGGGTGTTGATAATTGCTGGAAATAGGCATGGATTTTGCAGAATAATTGGCTCTATTTTAAGACACACTTTAGTGTGTATATTCCACAGTGTGGCCATAAAGTAATAAAATAGATTTTTGCATGTTGCCATTAGAAATCATTCTCATTATTTTTAGTCACACATTGTGTATATGTTTGAGCATGGCAACATTTTGTAGTTTGAAGGTCTTTTGTAGTTTTTAGAAGTTATAAAATAGTAGAATGAATTACTTTGAATTTAGTCATTTTGCACTGGGCAAATATTGATTTCTTTCCCAACACCTTTAATTTCTAATGGAGCTTGAAATTAACTTTGGATTTTAATTCTATTTTATTCTGGGTTTGTACATCAGGGCCATTAATAATGTCAGCAGAGTGCTGAGAGGACCGATTCAGAGGCAGGAGCCCACAGCGAGCTTTGCAGCATTTGAATCTCCATCCGTCACAGAAAGGGGAGTTTCTGTGTGGGGGTGCAAATCACATTAGTATTTTATGACCAAGCAATCAAGTGAAAAACATCATCCCGTCAAGGTTCAGCCTCAGATCACTGTGCAGTTTGCATTGCTGCTGCACATGGGTGTGTGTGATTTAATCAGATCCAAACGGTCAGGTGGGCAAAGGACAGATATCCACCAACAAAAGAATCCTGGAAAACCGGCTCTTTGGTTCACAAGGGACTAGTCTACATTGTTAAGGAAAAGAAAAAATATGTATGTGTATAGTTTGTGCATATATATTATGTGAATATAATTATACTGTAAGTATAGATCATAAATTTTAAAATAATACAAGTAGTCTTTTTCCAAGGTTTCAAAACTTTCTTAATGATATTATATTGTCTCCATAAAATGGGGTGACTGTAGTAGTCATTAGTCGGGGGAGGAGGGGCTGGTCAGTCTACAGGATGTGGCTACGAGGACGGCTAATATCAAACCGACTTCTCAGGACTACTTCCCAAAACAGACTCTAGGCTCGAGGAATTTTTGGAGCTCTGAGAGTTGGAGCAGCCATGCCAGCAATTTGTACTTAGAAATTTCTCACAGTAGACAGTGAATGAGTTTAAATTTTGGCTCTGTCTTGTACTTTGAACCACAGCTTTTAATATGTATGATGGAATAATAATATCTTACAAGAAATAGTGAAGAACGTAAAGTTTAATACTTAATGTAAGTCCCTATCCATTCTCATTAATGTTCTTTTAATCTATAGTGCTTGTTCAAAATTAAACATTTAATTAACAAAGACTGATTACAGTTTTTGTTAAAAAAAAAAAAAAAGAAAAAGAAACACCAAAACCCATAAAACGTAAAAACAGTTAACCTAGGTCCCATGACCCACACAATTCAGGGAGAAAGACTTGTGAGTAAAGCATTAGGAAAAAAACCAAACAACAACAACAACAAAAAAAACCTAAGTGGATAACACCTAGAGAAATCATAGAAATGCAATTGCTATGAAAAAAAATTTTTTTAAAGCAATTAAAAAATTAATTAAAGAATTACTTTAAGCTTGAGTGACCAAAAAAGATTTCACAAACTAGAAAGAGAATGTGAAGTCCAGCATGCAGAGGGTAGTCTGAATGTGGTGAAGTGGGGAGAGGGATGAGTTTTGGGGGATGGGGGAGGCAGGAAAGCAGCCGGGGACACATGGAGCTGTGTGCAGTGATATGTGTGCACGTGGTGAAGTGGGGAGAAGAGTGTCCCACAGAAACTCATATCCACTCGGAACCTCACAGTTGCATGAGGATATCTGCAGATGGGATTTTGCGAATGTAATTTGTTATGTTGTACCCATGCCACCTGTAAGAAAAACTTGGACCCCACTTCAGGTATAAATCAGATGGTGATTTGTTACACCTGTGCAGGGGGGCGCTGCCCTAAAGGGGAAACGGCCCTGAAATGAGGAGCAGGCTGATTTTTATACTGTTTTTGTGCTGTGTTGGCAGGCAAGCAAGTGAGCACAGAAGCAGAACGTGACGGTCAGCTCAGGCCGGGGTTATAGTTACAGAAGCAGAATGTGACCATTAGCTCAGGGCAGAGTTACAGTCAGGGGGCTACAGAGTGGCAGTTGGCATGGGGACAGCTTGGGAGACTCAGTAGCTTGGGAAAGCATTCACCATTGTTTTACTTATGGCTAGGAGTTTTGGGAACTCAGGGAACTTCCTTATTCTATTCTGAAACCTGTTCCCAGATTTTGCTGGGGGAGAATGGGGGGGGGGTTTGAGACGTGCAAGGACTCAGGCTGAGACAGTTAGGGGCCTTTAGGGGTCTTTTTGCTAGGTCGGTTATTACAGTTATGATGAATACATAACAGCTTAATGTGGACCCTATATCAAATGTCTGTGGTTTTTATAAAAGAACAGCGAGAAAGATTCCTAAGCAGAGACACAGAGATCTAGAAACACATGCAAAGAAGGGGGATGAGGTTAAAGAGACGCGTGCACAAGGCCACGAAAGCCAAAAATTACTGGCAACCACGAGAAGGTAAGAAGAGTCCAGGAAGGATATTTTCTAGAAATTTCAGGAGAAGTCTGGCCTGGCTACCATCTTGATTTTGGACTCTAAACTCTAAAACTGTGAAAGAATAACCTTCTGTTGTTTTAACCAGAAAGACGGTGGTCTTTTTGTGGGGGGAGAGGGGCTACCCTAGAAAACAAACACCCTGAGCATGCCATGCCCTAGGGTGGTTTTCAAGGAGAAGTGCAGAGAGTACCTCCCCTTTAAACATTGCTTTCCCACACTGTTTCCATCATGAATAAAGGAGCATAAAGTCAAGTCCTTGCCTCACATATAATATTTCCCCAAAGTCAGTTGTGCCTTGCAATTCAGAAGTTAGACACCCTTCCTTCCCTCCCACCCCCTCTGTGAACTTCTCCTCCTTCTCTCCTCACTGCTTACGTCCTCCTCGTTCATTTGAAAGGTAGCAAGTAGATAGCCACAGACTTGGGTCGAAATTTGGGAAACGGGTGGCTGCAGACCCCCAGGTAAGAACACTGTGAGGGGGTGGCATTTCAGAGCACCTACCTCTTCATGTTTTAGATAAAATCTCCAGGCTTCATACACCATTACATCAGTATTTCAAGAATTTTTTTTTTTTTTGAGACAGAGTCTCACTTTGTCGCCCTCAGTAGAGTGCCGCGTAATCACAGCTCCAGCAACCTGGGCTTAGGCGATTCCCTTGCCTCAGCCTCCTAAGTAGCTGAGACTACAGGTGACTGCCACAATGCCTGGAGAGGGAGGCATTTTTTGCAGTTTGGCCAGGGCCGGGTTCAAACCCGCCACCCTCAGTATATTAGGCTGACACCTGACCCACTGAGCCACAGGCACCACCCACCTGGCTATTTTTTTTTGTTATTGTTGTTGCAGTTTGGCCTGGGCCGGGTTCAAACCTGCCACTTTCAGTATATGGGGCCAATGTCCCACTCACTGAGCCACAGGTGCCACCCAGTATTTTAAGATGTTAATACCCACTGAACTACCTTCCTTGAAGCTTGTACATTTAGTCTTAATTTTTTAAGTCTACAGAAAACAAGCTCATTCCCCCAGCCATCCAAATTCTAATTACTGCATATTCAAAAAGCAAAAGGTTTCTCAAAAATTCAAGTATGATTTATCCACTGGGATTCCTCATTTTAAAAGTACAATGAAAACAGTTTTCTTAAAGTACCCAGCAGAGAGACTGCTGGAATCTAAATGATCCCAGCATGACAATTATAGTTTGTGAAGATTAAATTTGGGTTTTTTTTTTTTTTATCACCTCATGTGAAATTGATGTTAATCAAGTGTCAAAGTGAGTCCATTCTTTGGATAAGTAACCACATGTAATGGATTTAAGGCCAGATATTCGTTTATTTCATCCGAAGATAGCCGGCGCTGAGAAGCATGGGTGATGGCAGGTGAGAGCAAGAAGCCCCACTTTGAATGCAACCTGAAATCCGAATTTAAAGCCCCTTAGAATTTCTTACAGTAAATACATTACTCAGGCTTAGACTAACATTCTTCTATACTCAAGGCATCTCAAGGTCTAATTTATACGAACAAAGGATGTAGGGAAATGTTTTTTTCTATTCATAAACATTCTTCTTTGATTACTAATAGGAATTCAGATGCTTCCCAATGGTTTCTCTTTTGTACTATGTCACCCTGTGAATCATTTCATAGCATTATTTTTGCTTCTAAAATATGTGTTAGCCCCCAAATCTAGTTTAGGCTGTAGAAATGAAGCTTAGTAATAATGATCTCTATTGACTGGAACTGTGGCAATGACACGGTGGGAAAGCAAAAGTTGCAAGACAGAGGTGATGATAATTCTCTTTTTCTCTAGTAATAGTGGAAAAGATGCCCTCAGCAGTGGGTCTAGCAATGATCACAGAAGAGAAGGACTCTTTCCACTCTGTGCATCTCTGCAGCCTGTCTCTGACAGGGTTTCCACCCCCAGTCCCTGCTCCCCTCTGCGCCCTTTGGGATGACCACCCTCGTGGCTAATCACAGCCACATGGTCATCTGCAAAGAGAGACTTTTTAAAATAACTTCCCCATCAAATGCTGTAACACGGAGTGGTAGGTACACCCACTAACAGTGGGGCAGCAAGTGCTGCTGCCTGGAGTCTCCCACCTGCCCTACTCAAGGATGTCTAATAAACATACAATTCTAATCTTTTTCTCCTGGAATGGCCATGCCATGAGACAGTGCAAATCCTCATTATGGAGAATCTCTTCTCTGCTGAAGTTCAGGACACTTTATTTTCTTCTCTCATGTAGCTTAATTAAGTTAAATTTAGAGAGTTATACGGGGGATAGGGGAGTGAGACCTTTTGGAAAATGAATTAACAAAGTTTATTCTGTTCACATAGCTTTGAATAGTTTAGGAAATTATAGGAGACTCTATCCGGCCAGGTAAAGCTCAAGTTTTATTAATTCAGAAATTCTATGGCTATGCCTCTCAAACCTTAAAGAAGCCTTAATATGCTGTCAGAGTAGGGATGTGTTTTCCATTCAATACTTGAATATTCTGTAACTTCAGCAACAGAGAGCCATTTGGTAGAAAACACACAAAGGCTTTTCTAGAACTCCAAATTCCACTGCAGTCGTGTGAATGGAAAGAATTTCTCTCTCCACAGCCAAAAACTTAGACATGTTTCTTTCTCCAATCCAAATGGATGGCTTCCTTCGGCTCTATCCAGCAAAACGTTGATCACATGACTTGGCAAGCAAGACGTGTTTAATTGATATTGCAACAGGCTCAGATTATGGCAGGGTGTTATTATATTAGAGCATTTTGATGCCTGCTAATGAGTGATGACAGCGATTTTGCAGTTGCCAGCACTGGCATTTGGTGCTGCCATCTGGGACTGTAAGAAAGGTCTTTAAAGTGTAGGGGAGGCATGTTTTTCAGACAGGAGTTACCACAGGCAAGTTTGAAACAAAATTGTATGGGGTCGAGGGACTATAAACCATGGGCTCTTTTCATCTATTTACTTGGAAATAAGACCTTATTTATTGATCAAATTCATATCCATCTATAATATTTTGCTCTTACTTGGCTAAATTGGAAGATATTCAAATTAAATATTTCACTAAAATTTGAGAGAAGTGAAAGGTGAAAATACCCGAAGAGTCAAGTATCAAGATTTTCATGGAAACTTCTCTACATCACAGGAGAAACTTTTGCTTATTAATGTTTGTTAATCGCCTTCATCAAATACAACAAGAAAAGTTTATTAAGGCGGATGGACAATCATATTCCAGGTTTCAAAAATCAGAACCAGATTTTTCTCAGCATCCTTTTGCCAGGAAGGAGAGGAAACGAGGGAGAGAAGAATGACACAGCAGCAGCAGCAGCAGCAGCAGCAGTGAGAATGCAGAGTGTTTTGCCACCAGGATTTTGTGAAACTAAAAATAATAATAATAATAATTAAGAAACTGGGAAGTGATAATTTATTCTTTAGATTTCCTTTTCATGAATGATGAAGAACAATGAGATTCCATAGGAGAAGTGTTTTTGGGAGGAATGTTTTCAGGGAGAGAGATATTGAGCATGGAAACCCAGGTACCTTGATTTTGGAAGATCGGAATGTGACACAACTGGTTCACAGCTACAAGAGATCTTGAAGGGAGGAAGCTCCTCCTTCTGCCAGACTTAGGGTAATAATTGCCAAGTAATATTAAAATTAGTTTTGCTACCTATGAGAACACAAAAAGCTACACAGTTGGGGTGCACTGCACTGGGGCAGAATCAGTTCTATCACATCCAGTGAAAGAAATGTTGCAGTTGAAGAAACAACATCAGATCATTCTAATATTCTAAATTTCAAAAATGATCTCGAAACACTGGTTAGTAGCCTGACCAGTCCTACTTACGTCAGAAATAATTAAAAGCCAGTAGTCTGTTATGGGAAAACTTTAGTATTACTTATGATATTTTTAATTTTTGTTGTTGGGGATTAATCAAGGGTACAAAGAACCAGGTTACATTGATTGCATTTGTTTAGGTAAAGTCCGTCTTATAATTGTCTCCTCCCCCAAAAGGTGTGTCACACACCCTAACCCCCCACGCTCCTCCCTCCTTCCCTCTCTCTACTCTCCTCCCCCAACTGTGTACTAGGTCATTAATTGTCCTCATATCAGAATTGAGTACATAGGATTCTTGCTTCTCCACTCTTGTGATGCTTTACTAAGAATAATGTGTTCCACGTCCATCCAGGTTAATACAAAAGATGTCAAGTCTCCATCTTTTTTAGTGGTTGAATAGTATTCCATGGTGTACATATACCACAGCTTGTTAATCCATTCCTGGGTTGGTGGACATTTAGGCTGTTTCCACATTTTGGAAATTACAAATTGAGCTGTGATAAACAGTCTAGTGCAAGTGTCCTACCGTAAAAGGATTTTTTCTTTCTTTATTTTTTTACTCTAAAAGATTTGTTTTGTGTTAAAAAAAAAAAAGAATGATGAAGAATCACATCTGATGTCATCCTTCATGCTCAGCTAACTCAATCCACCCACTCAACCCCAAACTTGCTGTTCCTTTGATAGGACTAATCTCTTCATTGTATTACACTTATCACCACAGATGTCAGTTACTGAGAACCGACAATGTTCAGACACCGTGCTCGACATTTCACACATCACTGTACCCTTCACAAAATATGGGCAGGTGTATACTCTCATTCTTGTTTTATTAACAAAGAAACAGGACAGGGGTATTCTAGTAAACCAGCTCTATTAAAAGTGTCTTGATCTGCAGAGTTTACCAATTTCCACGGTGTAAATTCTCCAACCATGACCTGGTTCAAGCTACCAAGGTTTACCAAGCTTAGAGAGCCAGCTCACAACATTTCTCAATATTTAACAATTAGTTCTGTTTCTCTGCAGAACACTGAAAGGAACTTAGCTCAGAGTTTGGTTCCTCAACTTCCCCCATATGGGTTCACACTGTTCTTTCTCTCACGTTCCACATACCGGCCTTCACACCAGTTTGGTGCATAAACATCCATTATCTTCAAATGTTATATTAATGTTTCGTGATTATCTACCCTCTTCCCCTTTTAAACTACCTTCTCTAATTCATAAAGAAAAGGGCTCTTGTCTACACTTCCATGCTCACGGGTGTGGCTACATACAAAATAGACATGATATTATTGAACAAATTAAAACTGTCTATATACTGGAAATAATTCTATACACAACTTTTGTAAAGCCAAAGACTTACGATGGCAAATTAGTGACTAATATCATTATGAATGCAAAATAATTTGGGAGAAGTTGAAGGGATCAAAGGAGGTACATATATTCTTCTAGCTCTAATTCTCCTTTCCTGTTTTTTGAGTAGATATGTGGAACATGACAAAAGTTTTGAGACAGACGGTGTTATGGTCCACAATTTTCACTTCTAAGAAACATAGTTGACAGACTCCTTCCCGTGAAAGTTTCAACTTGCTTGACAACAGGCTCTAGTTGCTGGGAGGGCTTCATTTGTTTCCAACTCTATGAATTTTATGTATATGATTCTTGATTTTTGTGTATCTCAAAATGTTGATAGTGACACACCTATGAACCTGGAGTTCCTTCCTTATCTTCACATTAACTTTTCTTCCTCTATTCTCTTTCCCGCAACCCAACATCACAATTGTATAGAAATGAGTATTTTCCATTTCTTTCCCTCTTCACTCTGAACCTTGGATAAGACTTTCACTGGGATTCAAACCACAGGGGAGTTTAATGAAAAATGCCAGCTCCCTCCAGACCTGGCCCTGGCATTTTATAGCTCCAGAGAAGTTCACAGGATCACAGCATGTTTCTGCCGCACACCGCTCTTCAATATGCATTTGCAGTTCAACTTTTTTGCAAAGGCTCAAAGAGAAAGACATATTTTTGAAAACTATTGAAAGAGTCTTTGTAAAACTGAAATTAAATCCTTTCTTTTCTATATTTAATCTTAGTCATCCTTCCAAAGCAAGGCATAAAAGAAGGGATTAGTTTGAAATTTAGGCTGCCTTAGAAATATAAAGGTCCTTGGGCTGTGTTTCTCCAAATGACCTGCACTATTTTAATCCAATGCAATTTATTTGGTTGTAGCTGAAAGATAGAACCTTTAAATCCCCTTCCAATACTTTTTTCCATCTTCCTTTATTTGTTGGTGGCAGATGAATATGCCAGTGAAACAGCTGCTGGGATGATTGTTTCTTTTTGTAATAAGTATGATTTCAGGAAGTGACACCACTTGCCACTGTTTCCCTTTCCCCCTAAGCTTTAGCTCTGGTGAGAAAGTGAGCTTCTCCTCTACAGGGCACATACAACGCCCTGGGTTTATTACTATTTTAATGGCATTTATCCTGTTGAAAGCTGCATTTTCTACCTAGCGTGGGACATCTTCCTCACCCTGATTTCTTCCTGTCCATTTAGTAAGAAAAAAAATACCCAAAAGTAATAAAGCAAAGAAATCATTTGAAAATAGAACCTGAAAGGCTAAAATAATTACTTAAAATCACAAAACATTTGTAGCAAAACATTAAATGATTTTGTTTTGTTTTTCCCCATGTATCTATATTTACCCATATTTTATAAAGATGGAGAGTCCAAATCTAAAAGGTAAGTAGACAGGAAAATATGTTCATAGTTCATAATCTCAGTGAGCTAGAGCTGTGGAAAGCATTAAAGTTTTAAGGACTTTTATTTTTAATGAAACTATACTCTCTTTTGATGGGGGCTATTGAATGCTGCATCCTGTATCCATGCCCTCTGGCATTTTCTACCCCACACTCCAGTGTCTAGCCTGTAAGTTCATTGGTGTTAACATAAAGATGAATAAAAAATGAATACATGATGGGTGACCCTAAGTGTTCTGTGGTCCTGCAGTTGTATCTTTTAGCCAGCCTTGATTACCAGGACACAGACACAATGAGCATTTCAAGTATGCCACAGTGTTAGAATCGAATAGGAGGTAAACTTGGAAAAATCTGCTAGTTACTCAGCACAAAGAAGCACAAGCTGGCTACTTAGTGCCCCGTATCCAGATTAGAAAGGGCAAATTTACCCTATGTATAGAAATCAGCCAGTGTAGCCATTATATCTGCTAATAAAGCCTTTTATCTTTCCAGTGAGCATTTGTTTAAATATTGAAATACCCTATAATTGTTTCCTTGAGAATCACAGATAGAAAGATATAGTCTGTCTATGGAATGGACACTCTATCAGTGCCCAGTGTCCTTATGTGACTTATAATCAGAGAAAAGTTTGGTTGGCTATTTGCTTGAAGCATAGTGGCATAAGACGTTCTTAAAAATTAAGATATTTTCTAAATTTATAAAGTATGTTAATGGACAATCTCAATCCTAAAAACACAAAGCCAAGATAGTACCATCAGGGTGGAGGCTGGGAGGATGAGGGGAGACAGGGAGGAAGAGGATTCAATCTAACACTTTTCCTTTTACTGTTGTCAGTCACCTGGGGCATGTAGTGGAGGAGCTGGCTTTACTCTCCAGGTATGAAATGCCACACCAATGCAACAAGAATGTTTAAGAAAAACAGGATTTATAAGGTAGTGAAGACAGTCATTGTTTAGAACTAGGACTGTTCAGATGATGGTGAAATAAAGTTTGCCATACGACCTGAGAATCTGAGGATTTGACATTTAATTTCAAACCCTAAATGTTTTTCCTTCTTCATAATTTCCTTACAGAAATGATGTGTGTATAATATTACATGATAAATCAAAGGGTCATTGTGTTAACTCATTCGAATTTTGCACCAAGTTTAAAGTAAACTGTTTTGTCATGCACTACTCCATCCGTATCTTACCACACCTGTATCTATTTTAGAGTAGCTCAGGGGTCAGCACAGTAACAACTGCACCTATGACCCAAGATACCAGGTTGTTGCCATGTATTCTCACAAGTTAGTATAATGAATGGCATGTTTTAACATGGAACAGGGTTCACCTGAAAGATCAATTGAAATGTGTAGACTTGTTGGCCAATATACTGAATTCCTCCATATAATTTCTCATCATAATTTTACACCTCTTGTGGTGGTTTTTTTCTATTATTACTGGCAGCACCATCTCTGCTTTCATTAATCCAGGTTTTATTCTTTATTCTCTCTGTTTATTTCTTCCCAGTTAGCTTTACTCTCTCTTTACAGTTGTGAAGATTTTTCTCTAATCTTCACAAATTTGTATAGAGGGCATTGATATAGAAAAGTGATGTCTTTACACTCACTGACATGCACAAATTCTTTGATTCAAAGATTCACTTAGCACATAGTATGTGCTGGGTGAACCTTGGGTATTAAACAATCCACAGAACTTGGTACCATCTCCTCCCAGAGATTAGAGTCTAGTACAGGACACAGACATTATTAAATAATGACAAATAATAAATGCAAAATCACGACCATCACTGGTGCTAAAAGGCAGATAAACAAATGTGTTAGAATAAGTAGATTTGGTTCAATTATAAGATTACAGAAAGCTTCTACTGAGCTGAAATCTGAAAAATGAGTAGAAATGTACCAAAGTGGAGAAGAAAGATGTACAGAAGCCTGGTAGTAGGAGTGGTGGAATAGGAGGGAAAATGGTGCAAGGGTGCAGGGCATGCACCAAAACTGAAATGAGGTCAAAGTGACAATGGGGAGAATGGGTGGAAAAGTATAGTCAAAAATCAAGATAAAGACACAGCCACACCAAGTAGGGTCCGGTATTCCCATTCTGTAAGGCTAAATATCTAAATTTTATTTTAGATATATAACACGGTCTATCCAATGACTGCTTTTTGTGAAGCAATGCTCAAACTCCAAATTGTTACCACTTCCGCCTAAGTTGTGGTGATTCCCAACAGACACAGATGCCAAATTTCTTAGTGCCAATAAATCTAGGTGTTTATACCCTAGGGGCATGTGACTGCAACAAGTATGATTAAATTCTTTTTGAACATTATGCTGTGAACTAAATTACCTGTAGGTATAACAGATTATAAATAACATGGCGTGGGCTATTGAAATCCTCTGACTTTCACCTCTGCTGTAGTGAAGTACAGTGTAATTTTCAGGTTACATCACATTTATAGAGTGCCTATACCAGCTCCAACGTACAGCATGCAGAACTGTGATCTTTAAAGTTTAAATTTCGTCTAACACTGGCTGATACAAATTTTACTTTTGCAATTGTGTGGCAACATCAAGACCTATTCCTTTCTGGTATTTCAGAACTCAGAAACTCTGCAATTTTACAATTTGAAGAGAACAATGGTCATCTAGTTTATCGCCTGTCTTACCACTAGAAATGTCATGTCTATACATGGGTAATTAGGAAAGTTTTGAAATACACAAAAATCAAGACATATAAAGTCTGAAGCCCTCCCAGCAACACCAATAATTCAAGCAATTTGAAACTTGCACAGGTGAATCAGAAAGGACGCTGTTGACTGTGTTCCTTGGAAGTGAAATTACAAAGTCTGTCTTAAAACTTTACTAGTAACCCACATATATCTGGGCAAGGTGAGAATCTCTCCTTTAATAAAAAGATCTGGCAAATTATTTTCTGTTGGAACACATATCTGCCATTTAATAATTTTTATAGATTTCCACCCCAAACATTGTTTATTTTTGTCAAATATTAAAATACTATCCTTTACCCTCTTGTACTTGTTAAATTGCCCAGAGTTTTTATATTGTTGAGGATATTCTGGGGAATTTAGGGCAGCACCATATAAGGGACTAATATTGTGTGTAAGAATGACTGAGGTCTAAGAGGACGCAGAACCATAGTGAGCCAAAAAAATACCTGCTAAGTCCTGAGACAGGGATAGCTTCTTGGGTTTAATTTATGTAAATTAAATTATGTAAAATAATTGTGAAGGAATAAGGAACACATGTGTAAAAATAGGATAATAAATAGATACTAAGGAGCTTTTGAAGAATTGAGAAATAAGCTTGGAGACCCCCACTGAAAAGCATTTAGCATCACTCAGAGGAAAGACTGCAGCTGTGAACGTGAAGTTTTCTCACAAAAGAAATCGCATTCTTATGCAGGACTTTGGGGAGAGAGAAGCAGGGACAGGCAATGTAACAAATTCATAAACTGCTCGGCTGGGCATTTTACTCCGTTTGTCATGATTTGATGTTCAGATATGCAACCAGTCAGTTCTTAAAGGACTCATGGAGAACGGAACACCTGCAGAAGGAGATTTAAAACGGTGCGAAACCGCAAAGTGTAACTCATTCACATTTTGTCACAAACTAGCCTCTTGTTTCTCATCAACAAAAATTGGCTTTCTCTTTCCTGAGATCCGATTGTCTCTGATGACCTTCCCCTTTCCCTGTGGGGTTTCCTCCCTCAAAGGATGACATTCCGACTTCTCAGGGGCAAGGTTCCTAAATGGCAATCCCCTAAGTCCCATATACAATTTACTTGAAAATAAGGTCCTGATGTACAAAGAAACCCACAAAGACAGGTACATTTAGGAGGCTTCCGGGCTTATTTTAAAGCTCTTCAATTTTTCTGGGAAAAAATACTATGGAAACCAGTCATTCACTTCAAACCCTAATCTGTCACGGAAATGACAGCAAATAGCATATGGGGGGCATAAAATTAAGCAACAAGTTATGTGATACAGACACTTATTGGCAAACAGTTCAGAGCTAAGGGGAACTTGCTGTGAAAGGGCTGAAACGGCAAACATTTATTGAGTTCTAACTATGCTAAAGCCCTTCTCCATGTCTCCCACCAATCATCTCATTTAATCTCACAATGGCTTTATGAGACAGACACAGTCACTGTATTCATTTCATACCAGAGAAAAGTGAATCTCCAAGAGTTTATTTACATGAACAAGGGCATGCGCAAATAAGTAGGAGAACTGAGGTCAACAGGAGGCAGTGTGACCTAGCTAAGGGCGTCCATGTCCCATTTAGAATTAAGGCCTCCATCCCAGATGATCACATTTCATGGTGAGCAACCCCCAACTCATATAGAAAATGGACTAAAATCTTTTATAGCCTATAATGTTTGGAGTGCTACCAAATGTATAGTTACACTGAATTTTAGATTTTATAATAGTAAAATCTTAAAATACTTTTTAAAAATAATTTTTAAATAATACAATTTAGAATGAGCATAATTTCTTTTCAAAAGGAATGTTTGGGCTTCTGCAGGAAATGATGAAGCAAAATATTTAATAATACGCACAAAGTCCAAAAATCACAGAACACAGAATAAGCAACTAAAAATCCCAGCTCATTGGCTAAGACAGTTTTGGAAACGGTTTAGACAACAGAGAATAAAGAAAGCCCCAAAGCAGTCAGGTGACTTAGTACAAGGTACCCAGAATCATGATCTCATAGGTAACATCAGAAACCAGCGTCTTTTCACTTCAGTCTTCAATAATGAAGTTGATCACTGATATCGCAAAAACACAAAATTGTTTATTCTCCATCAAACCGAATGTCACAGGTTGTAACTTCCTCTGTAATGCTGTATGTCGTGCTAGGCACTCCCAATTTTTAACTAATCCTTGGGGACAACTAAGAGATGGATCAACTCTCCTAGGTTATTAGGGGGCAAACACCCTTCACTGTGCTCCAAGACATAGCTTTTTCAAAATAAAATGGTTTCCAATCAACTTTCCTTGAATTATGCAACCCAGTCTTTTAATCTCTATGTAGATACACACTTGATAATCAAGATTTTGGCCTCATTTTGAGAAGGCAACAAAAAAAAAAGATCAGGCTTTAATTATTATGAAGAATGATTCTACTTCTGTATACATAAAAATGGAATAAGAAACTTGTGGGAAAGAGACCACATCAAGAGATAATGTTCCTCTTCTGTATTTACAGCTTGCCACTAGCACCACACATAAACATGGTCAGGAGATGTTGAATCCCTGGAGTCACTACTTTTTTTTTTTTTGTAGAGACAGAGTCTCACTGTACTGCCCTCAGGTAGAGTGCCGTGGCGTCACACGGCTCACAGCAACCTCTAACTCTTGGGCTCACGGGATTCTCTTGCCTCAGCCTCCCAAGCAGCTGGGACTACAGGCACCCGCCACAACGCCCGCCTATTTTTTTGTTGCAGTTTGGCCGGGGCTGGGTTTGAACCCGCCACCCTCAGCATATGGGGCTGGCGCCCTACTCACTGAGTCACAGGCGCTGCCCAGAGTCACTACTCTTAAACAAACAAAAGCACAAAAACTCAACCATTCAACCAACAGCGTATATTTTTAAAATTTTGTTTTTCTCCACATTGTGTATTTTAATAATGGAAGAAGCTATTTTAAGAAAACTGACTTGCTGTTCAATTCAATACAAAAGTGGTCACTGGGATAGAAAATCCTTGTCACCACCACTGCTTTGTGCTCTGTGCCCTTAGTTAGCATTGCCTTATTTTAGAAATAAGAGCCCTTGTAATTAAACTTGGAATTTATAACACATGATCAAAATTAAACAGGTGGAGTGAAGGCATCTACTTCTACCAAAATTACCTAATTTGAGCATCATATTTTATAAAATGAATATCATATAGTGAAAGTTAACTTTTTGGTGTGATTAGTAATGAAAAAAAATGAGTCAGAATTCCTTTCATTTAAGTAGTTTCAATATGAATTATTCACATTCTTTGGTCATTAAAATATTTTATTTAAATACAGTTACACTATCTACTAAGTATTTATTTTGACTCTCTTGTACATTTTCCTATTAACGTTTTTTACTAAGATCTCCTTTGTCTTTTTAAAAATATCTACCTAATCGAATTAATGTGTGCAACCTTTCTGATGTTGAATTCTTACAATACACACTAAACAAGAGTTCTTGTTGCCACAAATAACAGTGTGGAGAGGCTGAGGGAGTTTTATGGCAGTTCACTGGGCCCAGGACACGACTCTGAGAATATTTTGCTTGTCAATGTTTCATAAAAGTTGAGGGAAGAAAAATCTATCCATATAATCATAGGGTTTAGATATTGCAATTTCAGTGTTTAAGCATACTCAGAGAAGGCTGAATTTGTCCTTTTCTCCTTCTTTACCCCTATACACACACACACACACACACACATACACACACACACGCCCCCCATGCAGACACCACACAATAAATGACCCTTTTCTCTCAACCATATGATTTATGCCTAATTTGTTTGCAAAAGTGCTTTGCAAATGGTATCATAATTGTAGAGTTAGAATTCTATTAATAATATTCTTTAAATTATAAAAAAATTACTTTTGTTCACCCTTTGGGATAAATCGGCTATGCAAAGTAAGGCACACCTGTGTTTTACTGGTCATTTTTTACATGCTACTTTTTGTTTTTAATATTTCTGATATTTTGCCTTCTTATGGTTTTATTTTTGATGTACAACTTTTAGATAAACCACTTTCTAACTCATTTTTCTTATCTAATAAAAAGGGAGCCAACTACTTGAGCTAAAGCACGAGATGCCCATTGTCCAGAAACTAAATGTTCAAATTACACACTGTCTCCCTCTCTGATGAATTGATGAATGAGGATCCAGTTGGAGACATCACACTAACACAATTTCTCAATCTATCCATACACACAGGGCTGAGACACAGAGGCAAATCCAAGCTGGATGTTGCCACGCCAGCTACATGTTCCCAGAATATTGAAAACGTTTGTCCCTCTTCTGTTGAGTCATTAAGCATGAGAGAATATATTTGGACAACTAGAATACTATTCTTTTTGAGGAATGACAGCGAAATCTGTGTTTTTGCATGTGGATTGTTCAGGTTGCTAAGCTTTAAGTCATTGCTGAGGAGTTGCGATCCTCATGAAAGTACAGGATTAAAGTAAGATAAATTGGTACTCACAGTTGTGGCAGGTGGCCCCACTGTATCCTGTCTCATCACAAGTGCATTTGAAGCTGTCCCATGTTTGGGAGCATTTCCCCCCATGCTCACAGTGATTGGGCACACATCTGTCAGAGAAAGAGACAAACAGAAATAAACAAACAAAGGAGATTTATGAGTGGCCAAATTCCAGCTGTCTTGGCAATATATCATTTCCATGCCAGGTTGCCTTACCAAGGCAATTAATCCTTGTTAGTTTAAGCAGATTAATATGATCCATGATGCAAAATGCTAAGTGCAACAGAGATGATGTATCACAGGCTTGGTGCTTCCCATTTTTGAGTAAATAGTAGATAACAATAAACAGTGGAGGGATTCATTTGCAAATCACAGATTCATTTTATTTTATTATTTTTTTACCCCCAAGGACACTAGCTAAGTCCAGTCCCGGTGAGAGATGACCGATAAGCCCCCCCCTCCATTTCCTGACCTATTTTTTTCCTTGCCAAGGCCAACACCAAGTTTAAGAGGGATAATGCTGAGTTTTTCATAGCAACTTGAGTTTCTGAAAAATGGCATGAAGATACATTAATCTGATAAGAAAAGTTTTTAAGTCTTCAAAACACCATTTCCTATACCCTGTTGGATAATTAAAGCAGTCTACTTGAAAAGGAAAAAAATACTGTAAGGGGAAAAAAATACAAGTTTTGTGTTCCAATCTATGCCTTTCTATTCATTAGATAAGTAATCGTGACTACTTAATTTAACCTTTCTAAACCTCAATTTTCTCCTTTGAAAAATAAGATAGTTACAGCTATCTTATAAATAATTTTAACATTTGGAGATAATATTCATGAAGAAGATAATTAGTAGGCAGGAAATAGTGGTCCAATAAGTATCTAGGTCACAGCTTCCAGGGCACAGCCATAGTGACGTTGGAATTTGTTCCGAAACACTCTTTCAATGGCACAAACTCTTTCCTTTTTCCTGGTTCCATCCCCTTATTCTTCTTATCAATTCTTTTTCCCACTTTCTCCACAACCTCATTCTTTATAATCTTGGTTATGAGACTTCCCAATAACAAAGGTATTAATTGCATACATTAGAGTCACAAAGGATGTCTAGATTTTAGTAGTAAACTCATACAAATAGAAAATACCCAAGATTAAAATAGGAGAATCTATAATAGTGGGTCAAAGGCATTGGATTGATGGAGAGCTCCCCTAAAGGAGCCCCTTAATCATAATATCTTGGGAGCTCCTTGCTATAAAATATTAGAGAGCTTGTCTCAGAAATAGCATTCTTTGGCATGGAGCCCCCTGGTTCTATGCAGATATGCTGTTCGTTACAAACCTTCGCTCCTCCTACAAACATTAATTGAACGCTTGTTATATGCAGAGTTCTATGGAGAACAGAAGATGAGTAAGATTGTGTTCATAGCCTGTAAAGAGTGTATAGCCTATGAAAGTAGACACACAATGCGCAAAACTATAGTGTAAGACAGAAGCGAAAAAATGGCATGATGTAAGGACAGATAAAATACTGTGGAATTTCTCGTGAGGGATCATATATAGATTTTGGATAAAATTAAAAGTTTTTAGGCTAAGCATTAATGAATGGGCAGGACTATAAGGAAAGAAAATGAGAGGAAGAACAATACTGGGGGGAAAGTACAATAAAAGGAAGGCATCAAGTTGGATTCCCAAGGGGTGGAACATTTAC
The DNA here is from genome assembly GCF_027406575.1 of Nycticebus coucang. Taxonomy (NCBI): domain Eukaryota; kingdom Metazoa; phylum Chordata; class Mammalia; order Primates; family Lorisidae; genus Nycticebus; species Nycticebus coucang. The sequence goes on along the minus strand of NC_069790.1, from coordinate 117,690,911 downwards.
TCTAAATGCAACAGATATTTTTTGTCAAATTTGGGCTTAGTGTCAGCAATGCTACAAAGGCGGTTTTTCTACAAAGCTCTTATAATCTAGGTAGAGGTGGGGGTAAAGTATAAGATTCATGCAAAATATAAAACCAGAAAGAATTTGATGAGTCATAAAAGAAGTATGAAATGCTATGTAACTTCGGACATTAGAAGAGTTATGGATGGATGATAAAGTACTTAATAAAGTTTAGACTATTTCATGGGGGCATCAAAAACAGCTGTATGTTTATGTTTAAAATGCTGAAAATTGTTCTAGAAGAGTAAATGAGAAAAGCAATGTCAGAGAGATGAAAAAGTGAGCAGTGAGTGGCCAAGGTTGCTCGGGTCCATTCCCACCATCATGAGGCTCCACGGCATGGGCCACGGCAGGAGGCATTTCCGCCCAGAATAGGCCTGATGCTCCACATCACGGAAGGAAGCAAAGGGCCAGACACTCCGAAACTACATGAAAGTAAAACTGTCTTCGCAGTAATTTTTGGAATTCAGCATGTATATGTTTCTGTGCAGTATATTTATTTTCAAAATTATTATGGGTTAATATTAGCTCAGCCTAATATTGAAAGTAATTTACATCAGCTCATTACAGCAATTAATTCACAAGGAAATAGTGCAGCAGTGTACTGAGTATCAAAGGGAAACTTGGCTGGAATCTAAATGTGCTCTAAATGATGTACAGAATAGGAAAGTCTCATCTCAGTGATGGCATCATTGCTGTGTACTTGCACACACAAAAGCCATATGACCACCAAGCGGGATTATCCAAATACAGTCGACCCTCAGCATCCGTGGAGATGGTTCCACTCCTGCAGTCACCAAAATCCACACACGATCAAGTCCCTTGTGAGAAGTGGTGAGGTATCTGCTTATAACCTATGCACGTCCTCCGTCCACCTCATGTCATTCCTAGATTACTGACACTTCTATTGTAGTGCTATTTTTGTTGTTTGTTCTTTCCGAATAGTTTCAATTTACTATTGGTTGAACCCATAGATATAGAACCCATCAATATGGAGGGCCAAATATTAGAAATATTCAGCACCAAAGATTTCTCCGAAGGGATTTTTCATTTAAATGGGGTTTTATTATGCTACTGTTAATATTTGTTTCTTATGATTTATATTTAAAAATTTGACATTCTCCTTATGCTGATCATTATTTTATGTTTTATTTTCTATTCAAGTTGATTCAAGTGTGATTTCAAACCCTAACATTTTGCCATAACATTTTGCCACCACATATATATTTTTTGAAGTTAGGACCAGTTACCAAGGAAAGCAAAATACAAATTAACCTAGCTACCCCCTTCGTAATTATTTATTTTTTCTGTATTCTCGTAGAATGATGCCTATGTCCAATATACCATGTCACATTGCCTAGTAATTATTTGTTGGTATATCTGTTGCTTGTAACCTCAGAATCCTGTGGTAGGGGCTTTTGATCACATGATTCTGTACATGAAAGCTGCATTCTCAGTACTGTCTGTTGACAAACTGACTGTAGACAATGGATGGATAGAATCCTGGAAAGCAATGTCACGAAATTTACATAGAAAATATTTTCTATGAGAAACATAGATTATTTTCTTCTATAAATTTAGTCTTAAATCTAGATCTGTGTTAGATTCTTTTAGTAGGCCACAGGAAATGTATAATGTGTTAGAAGGCCATGTCCTAACTTGAAAGTTTGTTCACATCAAAAATGAGTCAAAGTGATTCAACTGCTCGTACATGAGATTGTGTTTGCCCAAGATCAGGCACACACAGGGAGAAGTTGGAAGTTGTCAATTGGCGGTAATCAAAGCCCCCACTTCGCCCCCCACCCTGGTAAGTGATGAATCCAATTAACTCTGATTCTAGACAGCCCTGCCTGTCTCTGTCGGTCAGAATCATACATTTAGTTATGGCTTTTCAAAATGATTCAGAGTCAAAACGCATTTTATTCAAATGCCATGTATTTATATTCCAATGTATATGATAAACATAAGCTGTATTTTGAAAGTTCAAGTGAGTAACCATTGATATCAGATGAATCCACCCAGACAGAGTGGCTGTTCAGATGGATGTAGCAATTCAACCCAGGGTAATGATGATAGTTGCTGTCTAATTTTACCCCCAGTGCCTCTTTTATTTCTGTGCTTGATTTTAATTGCAATGCATAGAGGTAAGAAACTGTAAATAGTACCAGATTTCTTTGTTTGCAGTAGCTCAGTTTGTAGTTTATGGACACTACTAAATTAAACATGGATAGGGGAAAAAATATTTCAAAACCCAGAAATGTTAACCTGACAGCATGCCTGAATGTGTTGGTACTCTTTAAAGCAATTCAAAATTTTCTTCTCCCAGGGACAGTGTTTAAAAGTTTAAATAGGTATTTTTCAATAAAATTCAAATTAAATCTTTGGTTACCTTTAAAAGTACATTTGCTTCCGCAGAAACTGGCAGAAAACCCAGAAATTGACATAACAATGTACTCAGGTGGTTCTAAGCAACAATGGTGAGGATTTATCAGACTAGCTTACTATTCCTCATACCCTGAACCCTTGATACTCAAAAGCAACATTTCTCAAACTTCCACGTGCATAAGAATCACTTGAAAATCTTATGAGGAAGAAGATTCTGATTCTTAAAATGTGAGATTGAGTCTGGGATTCTGAAATTCTAACAAGCTCCCTGGTGGTGCTCCGGTGGCTGGTCAGAGGACTGCGCTTCCAGTAACAAGGCTGGAGCATTGCAGTTGTTTGCAGTGGAGGCTCAAAGGAGAACGCAGACACCGGGTAAGAGGAGAAACAACCCAGGAAACCAGCCAGAGGCCAGACAGCGTGTAGGAGGGCAAATTGGATCTGCTCAGACATTTCTCCTAAGACTACTTTTTTTTTTTTTTTAATAGGTCCTCTTATCAATTCTCACATTATCCTTTCAGAGTGACATAAAATAATTTCATAATCTCATCTACTAAGTTTAATCATTTCGGAACCTGATGTGGGCTTTGTATAATTCATGGAAAGTGATCTCTTAATATAAAGGCAGATTCATTTCACTTTAAAATTGAGGTCAGTCTTCATCTTGGAATCAGCCTGGACTGCCTCCTGCTATGTTCTCAGACAGACACTAGTCCTGGGGGGTCTAATTTGCTTTCGGATTAATACAAATTTTACATTTGAACATTAAGGATGCCTTGTTCTAAACTTTAGAAAGGAAAAGTCTGCCTCCAAGTTGCTGACAGGTAATTTTTGATGATCTATGGGGAAGTTATTTAAAATAATTTGTAAGTTACCATCCCAGTATTAATTACATCCTGAATTCATTATTTTTTCCCCTCCATGTCAGCACTAAATTTTATTTTTGGTTATGAAGATAAGAAATTTATTTAGAATGTTTGCTTTTTTGAATACTATTTTTCATACTTTTGGCTCTCAGAGTGATTTCCATAATCATGGGGAATTTTTCTTCTGTACTGATCTCAACAGTATGTTAGCACTTTCATGCTCAGACTAATTAGACCTTAATTTTAGTTCATAGGATGTGCTCTACCTCACACTTATACAATGTAAGGTATATATCACTACCTTACATTTTTTCTATTCAAATGGAAATTATACAGAAATGTAATCATAATTCTAATGACTTAATCTTTCATTGCTAAAACTTATTATAATGGTATAACTAGAAACGCTAATATTATATTGATGGTGTTCCTTCGCGAAGCATTTATTTATGGAAACACCTAAATGCAGAAATATTTACTGTGTCACCTACATTATGCCCAAAAGTTCCATTGAAAATAATTGAGTATCTTTGGTTCACATTCATCCAACAATTTTACTTTTCACATTTTAACCATATGGATCATTAATTTTATTCTTACGATATAAGCACCTTAACTTAGGTATTCTACTTTTAAAATCTTCTTTATTATAATAAACTAGCATTCACTTTATGTTATTTTGTTAATTTAGAGTTACACTTTTATAATATTTCTAACGGTGTTTTGAACAAAATATCTCACAGGAGATTATAGATTCACAGGAAGAGAAGAACTGTGAGGTGAATGAGTCCATTCACCTGTCTTCACACTGAACTGTACTGAATCTAACTCAATGACAATAAGTTTTTTCCAATCAGTCAGCTCCCTGCTTTAGTCAAGACACTCTAGTTAAATCAAATTCCAAAGAAACAAAGAAGAAAGGAAGTTTCATTCTCAAGAAATTATATTTGTTTGTGGAAATGCAATTAGCAAAAATCAGCATGGAATTAAGGTTAATAGACCACTGCTGCAAAAGTATGCAGAAGTTTTATGAAAAACATAATCTTTTAAAGAAAGTTTATATTTGGGTAGCCTGGAAGAAGGAAAAACTCCTTTCTACATGGAGAGGAGGCAAGGGTTTCAGTTATGAGTCAATAAATTTGGCGGGAGCAGAAAGTGTTAACTCTGGAACATGGATTAGAGGAGAGAGGTGAATGCCTCTGGCTTTCCTCCTATTGTATTCAGCCTCCTTCATGCAGCCATGTGCCTTTTCGAAGGGGAGACTATGTCAGTCCCCAAGGGACAAAAGGAACCAGGCCTCTTCATGAAGTCATTCAACTATTGCTTGCTGTTTTCCAAAATTCAGCCATCTGCTTCTACACCAATAGAACTTATATCTTGATGTAGAGTCACCAGCTAACAAATTTTTCTGGGATTACTTTAAGTTAGAGGACCCTGAGACTAAGTTCAAGGTGATAGAAGTGGTAGTGGGATGTCTGGATTAATCTCTGAAGGGGAAGGGAATGTATGGTCCTTCTTTCTTCTTTCTTTCTTTTTTTTTTTTTTTTTTGTTTATTCCAACCAATTTTCAGAAATGATCCTGTGATTGTGAGACCCACAGCAGGTATCTCAGAAGACAGTAGCAAAGGCAAATATCTGAATAGCCTGGGCTTTAGATAACATGCCAGCCCTGGGCCTGACCGAATGTTTTTATGAAAGAAAAATAAACTTTTATTCAATTTAAGCCATCGTTGTTTTGGGACTTTGTTGCAACAACAAACATATCCTAACCCAAACAGAGCAGCTGTCACTCTACACTCATGTTGACTTGTGTCTTACCTATGACATACGTTTGGTGGAGGCTGCCATTCAGGTCATCATGTGTGCCCTTATGTTATCTGCAACTGAAAGTAGCTGAACCAATGTGTATTAAATTTATGAATATAGGTTGAGTTCAGATAGTAAAGTGTATTATTATTACATTAGGAATTTTCTTAGAGAATATAGTGTTTTTTATTCAATCAGTATATTGACTGAGTACCTATTTTGTAAACTGTACTATTCGATTAAGATTTCTTTTCAAGAAGTTCAATTGCAAGAAAAAAGTATTTCTAGGATTTGTGTGGGAAGGGATAGTCCATGCACTGCTCAAGAGATTCAGAACTTTATCAATAAGCAAAACAATACCAGATAATGAGAAGAATGCATGGTGGCCCTTTACTAATATCTTGACTCCTACGAGAATGGTTTTAAGTAATTTAGGGATTTAGTACATTTTTTTATTGGCAATGGAGAGACATTGAAAGTCTTCAAAAATAGTTATTGGTTAACATATATTTTAAGATATTAAAGTAGAAATAATATACAGGACAGACTGGAAAGGGAAAAACTAAAGGCAAGATCAACTACATAATCGTTTTAATGCAGCAAGTAGAAAAATCAAAACAATCTGGGGTGGAATAAGACTGCAGACTGATGAAAGGATGAAAGGGGTTACATGATTAATTGATTACCTGGTGGTAAATTAATTTTAAATGCCGCAGATATATGTGTTTAAGAACCGTTGATAAACCAGTAAAGTTTTCAGTTTTAGGTAATAATTTTTCTCACATTTGAAACTCTACATAAACATTTTAAGCCAGCAAGTTTAAGTTTAAATTCAAAAAATTTTTTTCCTTTTTCCAAAATGAGCTAAATTTAGAATAGGTAAAAACTATACTTCTTTTAAAAAGTTACTAAGTCTTATCTCAGTCTCATCTTTGGCGAGGAGGAAGACAATGATAGGAACAAAAAAGAGATACAGAAATAATGTGTCCCATCCTCTGAAATGCGGAGGAAGGAGGCACCCAGCTACCTCTGTTTTAAGTATCAAGTTTTTATTATCTCCTTCTCATCCATGCAGACCTTCTAGTTTACCACCACCTCTGAGTCTTTGATTACAATGGCAAAGGCGGACGAGGAAAAATTTAAGGCTAGCCAGAGAGAAGGAGTTATGGTGAAATGTGGGTAGAAGAGAAGAAGGCGAGGGAGAAAGAGGGAAGATAGTTGAGCTGCCTGTACCTTGTTGGAAGAATATAAGCCATAAACATCATTAATGGGAAATTAGAATTTATGATGAATTCTAAAATGTATATGAAAAATAAATACAAAAGCTGGGAACATTTGAAATTAGAGTACATTTGGTAAGACTATCCTTGGTAGATAATAAAACACATAATAAATCTACAATAAACATAAACTAATATTGGTACATTAAAACAAAGATAGAAAAAATGGAATAGAACTAAAAATCTAGAAATATTTATAAATACAAAGACCTAGGTAACTAAATATGCTAGTGGTATGTTAATTTAGAGGAGAAAATGGATTACTTAATAAATGGTATAGGACAGCCAGAGGCTCATCTGAGGGAGAGTAGAGTTCTGTCCTCTACTTTATTCACCCAGATAAACCCCAGATAGAGGAAAGGTTTAAACAAGAAAAGGAAACGTGAAATAAAAAAGCAGGAGATTTTTGTAATCCATTAATATAGAGGATATTTTTAATAAATACAGAAAAATCTCAGAACCATAAGGTGAAGATTAATAAATCTGACTACATATATTTTTTAAAGATCTTTCATGGTAAAGCGTAACAAAATTTAAAGACAAATTGTTAAGTATTTTTAATATGTCAGACCAAGGGCCATTTTCTTTATGCTTAATGAATATTTAAGAATCGGTAAAAAGCAATTCAGGTTGAAATATGAACCTGAACATGGGCATGAACAGGGCATTTCACAAAAAGAAGCAGACATAACTTTTAAATATATAGAAAATTTTCAACTCCATTCACAATCAAAGAAGCACAAATTAAATTTCAATGAGATTTCATGGAGCATCTCTCTGATGTTTAATGGACAAGGCTGTCTGATCAGAGTGCATACTGGAGGGCAATTTGATAAAGTCTATTGATTTCAAATCTGCATATACTGGGACCCAGCTGTTTCATGTCTAACAATTTGTCTTACAGATGCACTAGTAAACTTTCACAAAATCATATTTAAAAAGTGTTTCTTGCAGCATTGTTTGTCTCAGCCAAAAACAGGGGGGAAAGTTACTGGTTAGAAACTTAGCAATAAATTAAAGCAACCCTACAATGGAACCCCTGACAGCCATTCAAACACGAGGAGGATTGCTGTGTACTGACAAGGCCCAGTCTCAGACAGATTGCCAGGGGACAACAGTGTTCTTAACATGTTTCCATTTGTTTTAAACGACGATTGCTCTGGTTGTTGCGTGAATAGTGAATTGGTCGTGGTGATCAGTGAAGGTCAGAAATCTCTCATTTGCCCCTCCAAGAATGACACTTCTTTTTATCTAACGCACTTTTCCCCCAAATCCTTAAAAAAGGTTCCTTTATATTTTTAAATTCTCTCTTTAAGTGCAATTTTTCAAAGCAGTCTCCTCTTACTTCCCAAGCTGAAGCAGTCACCAGCTTTGTGTCCAGTGCCACTTTTTGCAATCTCTCTGATTGACCACAGCTTCTGGTTCTACACCTCTGGAGCCTGGTGGCAGCGGCCTCCACTAACCTGAACTTGACTTTACGGTAGGGACTACGTCTGTTCTCCTGTCACCCTTCACCCTTGGTCTAGCATACTGTCTGACGTTGAGTAGGGACTAGGTTCTCAATCAATAACTGTTGAAATTTTCACTGAGTATCGATTAGTTATTAGATACTGGAAATGGCTCTCAGAACCATTTTGCTGATTTGTTAATAGGCAGAAACAAGGAATGTCTCAGACTGCTGCATTTCAAGTGAATTTTAGATTATTTGGGCTTTTCGCCTCAGTTTTTTTTTTTTTTTTTTTGCAGTTTTTGGCCGGGGCTGGGTTTGAACCCGCCACCTCCAGTATACAGGGCCAGTGCCCTACCCCTTTGAACCACAGGCGCCCCCCTCACCTCAATTTTATAATATAGCTCAAGTCTATTATATGATTTCATGTCTATAATACTATGTATAATTATGTAGTAAGTCAAATTGTCTGAGTAAAGGGTTTATGTATTTTCTTATATCCCTGAAGGCTATTTTACTTACACATAAAGAACATACATGTCTAACTTAAGTCCTTTTATCTACAATATAAAATCATTAAAGCCTGAGTATGTATATCGATAAAACTTTTAGAACAGCAAGACCAAATTTGGAGAAAACATACTAGGTATGAAAAAATATACTTTGACCAGTTGATCAATATACAAGAAATACCAAAATAATAGCTATAAAATCACTATCAATTTACAAATTTCCTGTCTTAAACAAACGAGTAATGTGAGTCGTTTTTGTTAGATTTTGTAATACTGTGTTTTTGTAAGAAAATGGATTAAACATTTTGAAATGATATTATTGATAAAATGACCTTGAAATTAATAAAAGTATTCCAAGGTTTAGTCTTGGAATACTAATGAATGCAAATAGTTATTTAAATACAGAACTGCTTGTTTTAAGTTTAACAAAATAGGAAAATTTACAAGAAGAGTTGTGTTATTTGAAGAACAATGTCTCTTTTAATTCATTTACCATTTCTTACAACCCAGAAAACAAAACGAAATGTCCCCTTAGATAGGAATTACTGCATCTGACCTGCCAAATATTCACATACAACGGAACAGTTAAAATGTCCTATCTTGATTTACATTTCTCTGATGATTAAAGATGATGAGCATTTTTTCATATGTCTGAAGGCCGTACGCCTGTCTTCTTCAGAGAAGTTTCTCTTCAAGTCCCTTGCCCACCCTGCGATGGGATCCCTTGTTCTTTTCTTGCTAATGTGTTTGAGTTCTCTGTGGATTCTGGTTATTAAACCTTTTCAATTATCCTGCAAATATCTTTTCCCATTCTGAGGGCTGTTTGCTTGCTTTACTTACTGTGTTCTTGGCTGTGCAAAAGCTTTTTAGTTTGATCAAGTCCCAGTAGTGTATTTTTGAAGCAGCTTCAATTGGCCGGGGGGGGGTCCTTCTCATAAAAAACTCACCCAACCCAATTTCTTCAAGGGTTTTCCCTGTACTCTCTTCTAGTATTTTTATAGTTTCATGTCTTAGGTTTAAATCTTGGCTTGTCAAAGATCAAATAATGGTAATTAGCTGGATTCATCTCTTGGTTCTCTATTCTGTTCCAGACATCTACTTCTCTGTTTTTGTGTCAGTACCATGCTGTTTTGATCACTATCAATTTGTAGTATAATCTGAGGTCTGGTAGCATGATTCCTCCTGCTTTGTTTTTATTTTTGAGTAATGCCTTTTATCATCAGAGAAATACAAATCAAAACTACTTTGAGATATCATCTAACTCCAGTGAGACTAGACTACATCACAAAATCCCAAGACCAGAGATGTTGGTGTGGACGTGGAGAAAAGGGAACACTTTTGCACTGCTGGTAGGAATGCAAATTAATACATTCCTTTTGGAAAGAGATATGGAGAACACTTAGAGACCTAAAAATAGATCTGCCATTCAATCCTTGTAATCCCTCTACTGGGCATATACCCAGAAGACCAAAAATCACATCATAACAAAGATATTTGTATCAGAATACTTATTGCAGCCCTATTCATAATTGCTAAGTCATGGAAAAAGCCCAAGTGCCCATCAATCCACAAATGGATTAATAAATTGTGGTATATGTACACCATGGAATATTATGCAGCCTTAAAAAAAGATGGAGACTTTACCTCTTTCATGTTTACATGGATATAGCTGGAACATATTCTTCTTAGTAAAGTATCTCAAGAATGGAAGAAAAAGTACCCAATGTACTCACCCTTATTATGAAACTAATGTAGGACCTCCACATGAAAGCTACAACCCAGTTACAATACAATAAGAATAGGGAGAAGGGGGAAATGGAGGGAGGGAGAGGGGAGGTCAGTGGAGGGAGGGGAATTAATGGGATTGCACCTGCAGTGCGTCTTACAAGGGTATATGTGAATCCTAGTAAATGTGGAATGTAAAGGTCTTAGCCAAATAACTAAGAAAATGCCACGAAAGCTATGTTAACTAGTGTGATGAAAATGTGTCAAATGGTCTATGAACCAAGTGTATGGTGCCCCATGATCATACTAATGTACACAGCTATGATTTAATAAAAAAAATAAATAAAAAATAAAAATCAACCTTTTGTTGATTTAATAATAAAAAGAAATGTCCTATCTTCAGAGTGAGTGTGCTTAATAAATATCAAATATAATGAAACCAATATTCTGGGAGATATAGGGAGATACAAACAACTTGTAAAAACCTACAGAAGACACATTAACTTGAAGAAAATATATTCTGCCAAGACAGGAAAATATAATTAATAGCTCCTTATTTTCTGTACATAAATATGGTGGCATTTACACTTAAGCTATATCCACAAGTATGATTTTTTAAAATGTCCATTACATTTCAATCCTGTATTCGGTAAAAACAGTAAAATTTGCCCCCAATTCTCACAAAAGTAAAAGTAACAGTAAGAAACCAAACCTAGGACCAGATTTCACTATTACAGGATTTGCTAAATTGAGTCTGCCAGGATCGTGGAATTCTGGATAACTAGGACTTTCCTAAGAAATATAAAAATTTGGTCCAAGACTTTAAAAACTGAAACTGGCCCCATTAAAGCAGAAAATCCAATTATTTCCTAAATGACATAGCAAAAAGGATTAGAGTTTGCACAAACTCTGGGAATATATGAGTTGTTTTATGTTTTAATCGAGCAATTTGCAATGTTGATATGTCCTATTTTTTTTAAGTGTCAGTAATCTAGATATGAACTCAAATCCCCCTATAAGAATAAACTACTCAAGTGTATATAATCTTAAAGGGACTACTAAAAAACCACTATCATTTCCAAGAACTGTTGACAGTGGAAAATCTCAAATAAAATGCATATTAGGAGATAATTATTATCATTAACCTTTGGTTACACAGATTGCGTACACAGTGTTAGACATACAATATTATATATACTTCTAATATGTTGAAGATCATTCTAATTTTGTTTCACACCTTAAGTTAAAAGCCTGTTAGGATCATATAGACACGATATTATCATAATGGATGTGTGTGTGTTGCCACTGTTTTAATTTTTTTAATTGTAAAATCCACATCTATTCACTTCCTTTGGGTCAAAATATATTTTAAACCACTGAAATCATGTGGCAGAGTTTAGAGATAGAAAGAATTCTAAAGCTCCTTATTTAATCCTTTTACAGATGAAACTAAAAATTGTAATTCAGTGAGATTAAGAGAGCCCCCGGTCCCAGAGCACATTTGTAGCATGGTCAGGACTTGGGTACAAGTTTTTTTTAATCCTACAAAAATTGTCAGAAGTTACAATGAAGAATCACAGTTGCCAGCTAGAGACCTTTGGAAAACACATAATGAAATACGTATTTATTGTCTTTCAACAATTTGAATGTCTTTCGGCTGAACACGTTCTCTGCGATTTCTGCCTCTACCTATCATCCCTCCCTTCTTCTCCCCTCCCCCTCCTCCTTTCCCCTCTCATCCCCTCCCCTCCCCTCCTCTCTCCTCCCCTCCTCTCCTCTCCCCTCTTCCTTCTGTCTTTCCTTCTCTCCTCTCCTCCCCTCCCCTCTCCTCCCCTTTCCTCCCCTCCCCTTTCCTCTTCTCTACCACTGGGTCCAAACAGGTGTAATATATTTACAAAGAATTTTAGTATTTGTACAATGAAGAAATTGAAATGAATGTTTCTGAGATTACTTTTACAGCTGATTGAAAACAAATAATTGTAGTGAACTAAATAATTGCTGCTGTTTTGTTAATGACCTTGCTCTTAACACCCCTTCTCCCAGAGAACAAGCTAGAAGTCTCTTTGGAAGGCAGTGTTTGTTATAAATTGAGCTGGTTAGAAATCTCTTCATCAGAGGTGGATGGATATCGTTTGCAAAAAAGCTGTAGATTTTGGCCCTTCGTGCTGTAAAGAGGAGAGATGTATACTACTACATGAGATGGAGGATTTGGAAATGTTTGCAGGAAGGCAGGGAATTACAGTTTAAGTTCTTTTAGGAGACCAAGGGATACTATCCCATGGCCCAGCGTTTTGTTTTATCCTGTTATTATTTTACTGTCTCTCAAACTCTATTCTAAATTTCTTTAGGCGAGTTATTTCTGTAAGATCTGGGTCTGCTCATTAGAGGTATAGTAGATTCTCAACAAATGCATGTAGATGAATTACTGAGCTGAAGAAAACAGGTTAAGAAACTTCGTCTCATCTATTAAAGATGTTCTAGCATCAGAATAATCAAAGAACTTTAAGGTTGTAAAAAGTATTCAAAGGTATTTGCTTTTAATAATTCCTTCAGAGATGCATAATTATGGGCAGATATATTAAACAACTTTCCCAAGGTCTCACAGTTGGCTATTGGCAGATATAAAATTCTGAGATTAATGACCTTCATCCTTGTTTTCTTGCCTTCTTCATACTCAATTCTGTTCTGCTAAAAGAAAAAAAAAAAAAAAAAAAAAAGAAGGTAAGGGGATCCCAGTGCATAAATCTGATCTCATTAATGTCAATAACCAGTGGGAAACAGAACGGTGATTTACTACCCATTCCTTCTTCATAATCTAACACTTTGTTTCAGTAGATTGAGTACATATAATCTCCTCACTAATGTGTTAATTTAAATAAGGTCTCTTCACTTTTGTTGGCATTTTTAGCACTCTCTAAATAGGTATGTTCACTACTGTTACTTCTCTTAATGTGCTTACTAGAGAACAGTATTTGGTTGACTACACACTATTATCATTATGTTAACACTTGGCTAAGCAAGAATTTACAGAAAGAAATCATTTTAAACTCATTCTTATTTAAGAGTTTTGACATGCTTACAGAAACTCTAGTCATACGTATATGACAACTGCCTTATTAATTTTTTATGCCTCAAGTTCAACAGCTAAAGATTGTTTTATTTTTCTTTGATTGAATTAAATATACTAATATCTTCAGGGAACAATTTGAGAACTTACATTTGAACCTAAAAAAAAAAAAGAAAGAAATTTCCTCTGTTATAATTAAGTAACATTATTTGGGGCTGGAAAAATGACATGCTTTCCAGAGAAGATGTACCTAAGGTCCAGTGAAGAAACCACTGGGGACAAGCGAGTTGTGCTTTGCACTGTGTTCATATTAATTAACAGAAAGACTATCTATTGAAGGCCTATTATGTTCCATGCCATGATGATGCACCGAGGATAGGAAGCAAATGATAAATTCAGTACGATATGGTAAGTGGTGGTGTGAAATCCTGGGCAGGATTCTCTGGGGGCTACAGAGTTGCTGTATCATATATGTAGCACGTGATGCTGGGGGGAGTGGGGTGGGGAGTCGTCACAGAAGCACTTTCAACAGAGTGCTTGACCTGAGCATGAATGATTGGTAAGAGTCAAGAATTTAAGAAAATATGGGAGCAGCGCCTATGGCTCAAGGAGTAGGGCACTGGCCCCATATACCAGAGGTGGTGGGTTCAAACCTGACCCAGGCCAAAAATAGCCTGATGAATTGTGCATGTCAGAAATCTATCACTACAGAAACTTTAAAAGTAAAACTGGGAAGGGAAAGAGATATTTTAATTATCTTCATTTCATACATGACTAATGACATCATTAAATACTGGAAGAATGTTATGTTTTTCACTTTATTATAAGTCAGCGGTTCTCCACCTGTGGGTTGTGACTCCTTTTTAACAAGGAAAATACACCCTGTGGCATGAGGAAGGTTGAGAACCACTGCTATGAGTGGACTCTGCATTCATTTAATCACTGCTACTTTCTAACGAGTCCATCTCTACTTGTAGCTGTAAGGAAAGAAGTCGGGGCTGCTTTAATGATTTGACATCAGTACTGCTCTGCAGTCACTGTTTTAAGATGGATATTTATATTATGAAGTTGTTGCAATAAACTATTATACATTACTCTTCAGTTCACTAGAAACAAAAAAATAGGTAAGTCAAAAACCATTTTTTTTCCCAAAGCTAAACCCCTTTCAAGAAAATAATTCATCTCAAATGGAAATAATTTTAAAGAAAGTAACAACAATGAAAATCTAACTGTTTTATTAACAGGCACTTAACTTTATAAATGTTCATGAAATGATTTGGTGTGCTTAATTTTAATTACAAACAGTTCATTTATGCAGATTTATTATCTTACATGAAAGTGGTCTGATGGCCCTATAGAAAAATAGATAGGCTATAATATGCTTCTGGTTAGAGAATCTTGGTCCTAATTTTATTCTCCTTAAGTTATTATGGTATTAGCTTTCATACTGAAACAGTTGAGACTTTCTAAGCAGTTCATATAATTAATAAGCTGTGGCTTTTCACAGGCTTGAACCTCAATAGCAATAGTATATTCCCAAGCCTAATTACTCAAGCCTAAAATTGAGTTTATTGCCAAATATTTTGTTATTTAGTTTCTTTTTTAGTGTTGTTTTTGTCACTACTGCAAAGCAGGCCTCACTTATTAATATATGTTTTTTTCCAGCATAGAGACCGGTGTCTATTGTAAGACTATTTACAACAGCAAAATATGGAATCAGACTAAGTGCCCATCAATGGATGAACGAGTAAAGAAATGTGGTATACGTCCACAACAGACAGCAGAATGGATGAAACTGGAGGTCACCATGCTAAGAGAAATAATCCAGGCACAGAAAGACAAGGATCACATGTTGTCATGAAAAGTTGATCTCATCGAGTGGACAGTGGAATGACAGATACTAGACGCAGTGGTTCTCGACCTTCCTAATGCTGCAGCCCTTTAATACAGTTCCTGTCGGGCGTGACCCACAGGTTGAGAAGCGCTGTGGGGCTGGGCAGGATCAGGGAATAAAGAGACGTGGGTCAAATGGCACAAACAGACGGTTAGATGAAGGGTAGAAGTTCTACCGTTGAAGAGGAGAGCAGACTGTAGTTTATAGCAAGATGTTATATATTTCAAAGTGTTGGAGGAGAGGCCTTGAATTGTTTTCAACGCACAGAAACGATGACTACTCTACGTGCTGGACGCCTCAAGTGCATGGACTTCCCTTTGATGGAGCAAAACTTACCTAAATGCATTCAAAGTCCAATTTCAAAATGATTAACTTCAAAATTAAAGTTGACTTAAGGAGAAATTCAAGTCAGATTAAATGACGTTCCGGGTGGCTGTGCTATTCCACTAGCCAAGTGAAAATATTTAAATTGAAGTAAAGTAAAACTACAAATTTAATTCTCCAGTTTACTTGCACTAGTCACATTTCAAGTGTTTATAACCACATGTGGCGAGTGGCTGCCCCCGACCAGTGCAAAGGCAGAATTTCTCTGCCACTGCGGAAAGCCATGTGGAGTGGCCCTACTTAGAGTTCTGAGGATAAGGAAGCCGAACGTCAACGGAATCCTGTCTCCACTGCACGCACGTGAAGTGCATGTAACACAGGGACTCGAAGTGTTATAGTCAACTGACAAAACAGCCGTGCCAGCTTCGTTCTTTTAAAATTCTATTTAAATTTATGTTAGAGAATATTTTATGTTCCTAAAATGACCTTCATTCTGAGAAAAAGTTAAGGTATATCGGTACTGGGAAGCATGCTTTCTGGGATAAATGGGATTTCAATATTTCAATCCACATATTTTTCAGAATTTTATAATCTAATTCTCTTGACACTGGGACAAGAGAGGAGAGGATGGTGGCACTTTGCACGGTTGCCGTGCCCAGGGGACCTTCCTACATGTCGGCTTTCCCTTCTTCTGCCCCTACTGAGCAAGCCCTTCCTGGCAAGACTGACGTCACTATCCTGCTATCTGTAATAGGAGAAACTCCTAAGTAACGATTCTTGATGTCCTTTTTGTCGGTGAGAGGAGATCGAATTCTTAAGGCAGGGAGAAATAGTAGGAAAGTTATATTTCCCATACAGCATCTCAATAAACACCTATACGCTTCTGCTTCTGAGCCTGGGCATCAAAAAATTGCAATTTGTTTAATTTTATATCAATTTCAGATTGAAATTAGAAATATGATGAGGTTTCAGAAAGATCTATGTATTTACATAACATCAAAAATGGGATAAAATTCACTGTTTGACCCTAAAAAGTGGACAGATGAAATCATGAGTTTAATCAACTATCTGTATCTGTGAAAAATGCAAGTTTTGAAAACATTAGAATTCCTTTCCAGCATCAAGAATGTTTATATTCTTACTTTCTGATAGTATTAATAGAAACACTATATTAGTTATTAACCATGACCACCATTATTAGACATTTAATGAAGTGACAATCTCTTCCTTAGAGTGTAAAAATCATGACAAAGCCACGGAGTGCTTTCAGGCTTAACAAACGTGGCTCTGAATGTTTCTTTTTTTTTTTTTTTTTGTAGAGACAGAGTCTCACTGTACCGCCCTCGGGTAGAGTGCCGTGGCGTTACACGGCTCACAGCAACCTCTAACTCTTGGGCTTACGCGATTCTCTTGCCTCAGCCTCCCTAGCAGCTGGGACTACAGGCGCCCGCCACAACGCCCGGCTATTTTTTTGTTGCAGTTTGGCCGGGGCTCGGGTTTGAACCCGCCACCCTCGGTATATGGGGCCGGCGCCCTACTCACTGAGCCACAGGCGCCGCCCTGAATGTTTCTTAAAAGAAGAAATATTCTGGGTGGCTCCTGTGGCTCAAAGGAGTAGGAAGCCCGCCTCATACACCAGAGATGGCAGGTTCAAACCCAGCTCTGGCCAGAAACTTCCAAAACAGAAAGAAGAAATACTCTAGCACAAAAAGACAGGGCTGGGAAAAGTGCTGGAGAAGTCGTGGCCCCCAGAATTAATCACTGCCTCCCTTTTGAGAATTAAAGAATGACCTACAAGAGTTAAAGAAGGGTCAGAACATTATTTTCTACCTTTTTCATTTTTCAAACATCTACATAATGAATAGATATCGTCTATTATTCTGAGAGAGGACTATGTTCTAGGTTTTGTTTTCCTTTCTCATAATTAACTATCAAATACGATGTAGTTGCAAGAATTTTGTAGGGTATTTATTACTAGGGCTTGCTCACTTATTCATTTGTTCATTCTTTTATTTAAACAGTATTTCGTGCTTTCTTGTGATGTGGCAGATGTACTTTTAGGTTTTCCTGAGTGCAGTCGTGAAGGAGGAGAAAAGGAAAACAGAAAAATAATCTCTCATATCATAAGTTTTGTAGTTTAGTGGGAGGGGATAACTAATAAACAGCCACATGGTGGGTACGTGCTATGGTGGGTAATGAAACAGGTTTTAGGAGACTCAGAGCAGTGAGAGAGGAGCATTTCCGATGATGTGGCACTAGAGCAGACATCCGGGATGCGGGACGTGGGAGAGGAAAGTCTCCAGCTGAAAATGACAAGTGCAAAAGAGCCCCGAGTGAGAACACATTTAGTGGAAGAAGAATGAATGACATTCTTAACGGTGTCCGGTGAGCCTTAATTTCCATCTTCCAACTCATGAGTGGTTGGTAAAAGCCCACAGGACTCCCTTGCAACTTCCAACACCTTTTCATCGGCTCTTTGCCTTTGTTCTCCCCTTTTCATCTGCCTTTCTCAACATGATACAGTGGAATGGGAGGCATTTATATTTGGCTTTGGGGGATTGAAGCGTGAGAACAAAGGGAAATACCAGAGGAAAAGTATCAGTTCAGTTAGATTTTATTTCAGTCTAGAGAACTGACTACTTTCTAGCTTTTAAACGACTTGGGGCAAGAGGTAAGAATAGGCAGGAAATCTTAGAGCACTGCTTGTCCTGAAGTCTTCACCCCATCTCCAAACGACTCCTCCGACACTCTGGTCAACATTCTCCCCCTTCCTCACACTTCCTTCCACCAACCTCTCCTTCCAGCCATTCCAATGGTTGATCCTTTAAAATGCCTCTTTCCATTGCTCTGTCCTTTGCATTCATACTGAGCCTCACCTTTTCAGGTCTTATGCATCCTAGTCGTGGGTTTCTCCTGTGATTAATTTGTCTAAAGTACCACTTGTGTTCAGGCCCCAATCTTCACAGTGATCAACTTCCCTCTTCGCCATCCAAGGTCCTCCCCTGAGTGTTTTCTTTTGTCTGGCTGCTTCCTCCACTGAGACACAAAATCTCACTGTTCTAGGTACACAACAGACCTGCCCTCACTTCCCAAATGGAGGAAGAAAGTACTTAAGAACTGATGCTATCTGAAATGCCCAGTCAAAATATTTTTTGTTATTCTCCATATTATCTTCATGGCTGTTTGCACATAATTACACATTGACATCTGTATGTTGAAGTTGTGCCTTGATGTTTTATTAAATTGTCTTTCTAGTAGTTGTTTCATTGATTTTTCCGTAGTCGTACAGATAAATAATCATATCATCTGCAAATAGAAGTAGTTCTAGCTCTTTCTTTCTAAGGCATGTACTTCTAATTACTTTCTTGTCATATATCTCTAAAAATAACACTATAACAGTAAGGAGTGGGAGCACCTCTCCTGACGGTGCAAATGTCCTTCAGTGTTTGTCCTGTAAGACAGATGTCTAGATGCTGGCTTTTGGGGGAATATGTAAGTATAAATACATATACACACACATATATATATATACACACACACACTCGTGTTAAAGAAGTATCCATGAATTCTTACTTAGAAATATCTTTTTAACATCTCTGGAGATTATCATATTGTTTTTCTCATTGGCTCTATTAATACCATGAATCATTTTATTAGACTCTAATATTGAATTGTGTTGATTTTCTTGAAGAATTTTCCCTTGTTCACGATGTGATACTACTTATAATGTGCTGTTGGATTCTGTTTAGGACTATTTTATTGAAGACTTTTGCCTTGACAGTCAGATGATAGGAGTCTTTTTTTTTTTTTTAATTTCAGACTGATATGAGGGTAGATATATTTAGGTTATATTGATTTTGTTTCTAAGGCAAAGTTCAAGTCCTAGTTAAGAACTTCACCCGAGGGGTGTGTTGTGTACCCTTACATTGTGCACAAGGATGGAGACCTTACATCTTTTGTATTTACCTTGATAGAGTTGAAACACATTCTTCTTAGTAAAGTATAAGAAGAATGGGAAAGCAAATGATTTCTTTTTTTCCCGTATTTTGTTTTGGTAATATCTTTGTAATATTTGTCATTGTTGAAATTCCTTCACAAAGAGAATTTGGAAGTTTTCCTCTAGTTAACATACTCTGGAATAATTTAAATTTTATTTTTTACTGATACTGTTTTTGTCGCTTCCAAGAAAATATTTGTTAATTTAAATTGTAGATTTAAACTGAGATGATGAGGACAGAAATGTAGACACATGTCTTAGAGACTCGAAATAGTATGAGATTTTAGAACTGAGCGGTATGAAAACCATGAATTCTGGCACTGTTGTTCTTGCCACATGTGTTAACTTGAGCAAATTATTTAAGTTTTGAAGTCTTTGTTTACTTACTAGCAAATGAGAGTTACAATACTTAATGACTATGTTTACAGTGATGATTTTACTTTTTATCTACTAATGAACACCTAGATATAAAAATTATCATTGCACATCACCAATCCCCAACATCAAGGCCATTTCCTCTAATAATTTGAAGAGAAATTAGGGAACAAAAGCGAAAATCAATGGAGGCAAATCTTAGGTGAATCAAGTCTACTCCTTCAGTACTGAATTCCTTCTATTTCATACTTCCAGATGTGGACCACTCTGTATTAACAGGAGGGGTGAGGAGAAGGTCAAGGTGGAGGGAATGAGGAAGCACATCTACCCCTGGGAAAAATTATCTCCCAAGGTCCTAAGAAACACACAAAATGCGAGTTTCCACAAGGCATACAGCCAACTCCCGTGCACGGAAAATAAGATTAAAGACTGTGATCCCGTCAAAGGAGCGAGTCAGCGTCTCAAATGGAATTTAAAAATCCAAATTCTCTGCATGTGCAGGCAGACCTGGTGTTATTACAGGTCATCAGGATCTGTTTT
The DNA here is from genome assembly GCF_027406575.1 of Nycticebus coucang. Taxonomy (NCBI): domain Eukaryota; kingdom Metazoa; phylum Chordata; class Mammalia; order Primates; family Lorisidae; genus Nycticebus; species Nycticebus coucang. The sequence goes on along the minus strand of NC_069790.1, from coordinate 117,670,636 downwards.
CTCAAAGCTGCTGTGCTGGCAGCTTGATCGCGAGCCTTGACCTTTCAGGTATATCTACCGCAGGCCTTTTATTAAAATCCTGTTCATTTTACTCATGTCAAAAAGGAAAAGCTGAAGCTACTAGAAGGTTAATGGGCTCTGGGAGAAGCCTCCTTTAGACATTCTGGTGTTCACTTTATAAACCATCCAGTGCACTCCTGGATGAAACAGCCTCACTCCTGCATAGATTTTAAGCTCTTAAGTTACATTTTATTGTATTCTTGATGGTAGAGGGCAAACACTCGGAAATCATAGCCCCAGTGGGAAACTGTCCTAGCAATATTAATATATTGGTGATTTTGTTCAAAAATAAAACTATGTACTGAATAAGGGTTCACCAAAAAGATGTGTATATATTTTAAGAAAAGAAAAAAACTGTTATTAAAATTGTAACAAAGTCATGTTTGACTTCTGCAATTGTAAGAGATACAAGATACAACACATGAGGTAACAAAACCTCATCATTGTATATTAAGCATTACAATTTTAATACAGTTTTGTTTTTCCTTTCTTAAAATGTGTATACATGTTATTGGCACCCTTGTATATCCTATATTATAATTATAAAACAAAATAATGAAAATCACAAAACACTATATAATTCAATAGAAAGGAGCAAAGTCTTGTGTCAATAATATTGCTTTATCAAGCCAGAGGAACGCATAGTTCTCTGTCTGAACACAAGGTTTACTTAAACCAGACATCCTATTTTCTAGTCCTATCTAAAACTGGAAAACAAAAAAAATCACCAAAGGAAATTAATTTCATGTTTGAGTTAGTAATGTATGGCATGGGAAAATATTTTAACAAGTGTAAACAAAAAGTTAGTAGTCAGCATTTGTGGGCAGGAACCATTTATTGAATTAATGTATGAAAGAACACACCAAAAACTCACAGATCTTTTTGGATGTAAAATTATAGGCTTAATCCAAGCGCAAATGCTTTGAGTTATAGAATTCCTTTTTTTTATTTTTAATTTCAGCTTGCTTATTCATTCTTCTTCATTTGAAGTACTTTTTTTGTTATTTTCTTTCTTTCTCTTTTCTTTGAGACAGAGCCTCAAGCTGTCGCCCTGGATAGAGTACTGTGGCTTCACAACTCACAGCAACCTCCATCTCCTGGGCTCAAGCGATTCTCCTGTCTCAGCCTCCCAAGTAGCTGGGATTATAGGCACCCACCACAATGGCTGGCTATTTTTTGGTTGCAGCTGTCATTGTTGTTTGGCGGGCCTGGGCTGGATTCGAACCCGCCAGCTCAGGTGTATGTATGTGGCTGGCGCCTTAGCCACTTGAGCCACAGGCGTCAAGCTGATTTTCTTTCTTTCTTTTTTTTTTTTAATGTTCTTCCTTTGGCGATTTGCAATTTCCTTCTTTTCCCACCCCCCAATTTGACCACTGTTGTATTTTTGTTGCTGTGACAGCATACTTGAGATCGGGCAATTCATAACAGACAGAAACTTATTAGCTCACAGTTCTGGAGGCTGAAAAGTCCAAGATCAAGGGACCAGACTCCAGCAAGGTCCTTTTTGCTGCACCATCCATAGCAGAAGGTAGAAAAGCAAGAGAGGAAGAAGGCACCTCCTTGCCCTTTGATAAGGGCACCAATCCACCAAGAAGTGTGGAGCCTTCAGGGCCTAATCACCTTTTAGAGGCCTCTTAATATTTTTACAATGGCAGTTAAATTTTAACATGAATTTTAGAACAGACATGCAAACCACAGCAACCGCTCTGAAGGAACGTAATGAATTCTGACCCTGGGGTGTTAGCGAGTGGGAGTTGGGGGGCGGGGGACAAGAGAATGGTGCAGTGAAGATGGCATAGGCCAGGTTTCAGTCCTGGGTCACAACCTTCTAGCCTTAGGATCTTGAGAAAGTTTTGTCTGGGCCTTTGTTGTGCAGTGAGTCACACTCTGTCTCAGCTCCAGCTTAGTGGCTCAAGGGAATCTGAGTCACAGGAACAGTGATGAGATGAGTAGCCTGACGGCTGTGTTGTCTAAAATGCGTGAAACTTGAGTACAAATTCAGTTCCTTGAGCACACATTCTGTATCAACAGGATGCTAACAGTTGTATCCCCCCAAAGTGAAAGTATGGTTGTTTTATTTAAGGAATGCTTAAGAAAGCTGCAGTCAATCAATCAATCAATCAATCCTTGAAGAACTGTACCCCTCCGGAATTGAGGAGACTCCAAGGCTCCAGACTAGTCTTCCTGTTTCAGAACAGGAAGATGTAAGGTTGCATTCATCCAGAGTTATTTTTTTGCCTCCATAAAGAATCCGCATTTTGACTGTTGTGTATTGACTGCTCCTTCTCCATATCATTAGATAGAGGAAGAAAAGGGATACTGCAGCTAAGGGAAGTGCATTAGCAAAGATAAAGGAGCAGGAGCAAGCGTGACTTGGTCAAAGGACGGTAAGGTTCACCAAGGAGCAGGGTTCTAAACTTACCGACCTCGAGTAGTCATTTCATCTTGGCCATTTTAAAGCTATTAAAAATGGCATTCCAAAGAGCTGGGCGTTGTGGCGGGCACCTGTAGTCCCAGCTACTCGGGAGGCTGAGGCAAGAAAATCACTAAGCCCAGGAGTTGGAGGTTGCTGTGAGCTGTGTGATGCCACGGCACTCTACCAAGGGCCATAAAGTGAGACTCTGTCTCTACGAAAAAAAAAAAAAATGGCATTCCAGTGCTTAAGGAGTTAGTGTCCAGTTTAATGGAGATGATAAGTGAATATATAGAAAATTATCACATGGTATAAGTTGGAGGTCAAATGCGGCAAAGTGCTGTGGGAGCATCTTCAATAAAAATAGTACCAATTATGGTAGGATAATTAATTTTGATCTAATTTCAGGAGCATATTAAAATAAAAATAAAGATTTAAAATTTAATCTAAGGCATTGAGAAAACATGTACATTTCCATACAGAAAAATGTTAAGATAAATGGAGCCATTTATAAAGACTGATCTGAGGAATATAGCTAGATTGGGGGATGTATTAGTTTACCATTGCTTGCAACAAATTAAGTCGCTGTTAGCAACTTAAAACAGCGCAAATTTTTTTTATCATTTTTTTTTTTTAATTTCAGTTTAGTACGAGGGTATAGAAGATGCGGTTATACAGTATGCTTTTATTAAGTAAAGTCCAAGTTGTAGTTGTGACCCTCACACAGGAGGTATGCCACGTACCTTTACGTGGTGCCTGTTAGGGCAGAGGACACCAATCTCCTTCCCTCATCACCCTCCCTCCTACTCCCTGCCATCAACTTGAGTTTGATTCTGTTTTTCTCTTGTGTGGGTGTATATTTGTTCATCTATTGGTTTCATATAAGTACTGAATATGTAGGATACTTGTGTCCTCATTTTTGCGATACTTTACTAAGTATAATGTTCTCCAACTCCTTTCTGATTAATATAAAAAGATGTAAAGTCTCCATGTTTTTTATAGCTAAATAGTATTCCATAGTATACATATATCACAGTTTATTAATCCATTCATGAGTCGGGCATTTGGGTTGATTGAACATCTTGGCAACTGTGAATTGAGTTGCAACAAACATTCTAGTGCATATGTCCCTATAGTAAAAATGATTATGTTTTTTCTGTCAACTATTCAAGTAGACCTTTCACATGAGAAAAAAAAGATTATTTTTCTTCTTCTAACTACTTAGACTTCCCATTTAATACCACATAGAAGATCTACTTTGAGTTCTTTTTTGTTTGTTTGTTTTTATTTTTGTTTTTTTGAGACAGAGTCTCACTTCACTTGGTCATCTTCGGTAGAATGCCATGGCATCATTGTTCACAGCAACCTCTAACTCTTGGGCTCAAGTGATTCTCTTGCCTCAGCCTCTCCAGTAGCTGGGACTACAGGCACCTACCACAATGCCTGGCTATTTTTAGAGGCGGGGTCTCGCTCTGCCTGAGGCTGGTCTCGAACCCATGAGCTCAGGCAATCTATTCGTCTCGGCCTTCCAAGTGCTGGGATTATAGGCATGAGCCACCGCGCCTGGCCTGCTTTGAGTTCTTTGAGGACACTCCATACTTCTTTCTAAAAAGTCTGTATTAGTTTGCACTGGGCAAGAGATATAGATAGAACCTTCTCCAAAGAAGACGGATGGCCAACAAACATATGAAAAAATGCTCATTGTCCCTAATTATCAGAAAAATGCAAATCAAAACCACCCTGAGATCTCCCCTACCTCCAGGGAGAATAGCCCACATCACAAAGTCTCAAAGCTGTAGATGCTATGGAGAAAAGTCTCAAAGCTGCAGATGCTGTGTAACTTTTATACTGTCAGTGGGATTGCAACAGCACAAATTTATTATTTCACAGTTCTAGAAGTCAGGAGTCTATGTGGGTTTGGCTGGATTCTCTGCTTAGGATTATCATAGTCCAAAATCAAGATTGGTTGCCTTGGGCTTTTATCTGCAGGCACTGGAAACAGAATCTGTGTCAAAGGTAATTCAGGTTGTTGGAAGAATGTAGTTCTTTGTGGTGGTAGCACTGAGTCTGTTTGCTTGCTGGATATGAGGCAGGACCATTTCCTCTCTGAGGGACTTTCCTCATCCTTTCTCACACAGACTTATCCAATTTCATGTCAGCAAAGCAGGTTGGATTCTCACATTTTCCAATCTTTGTGACTTTCTCTTCTGTCATCAGCAGGAAAAAATGTTTTCTGCTGCTAAAGAATCACGTGATTACATTAGACAGATTTGGATAATCTTCACATCAGTTGTGCAATATAATATAACCCGATCCTGGAATGACATCTTCTCAGACTCTCAGGTTCTGGGGATCAGGCAAGACACCTTTGCTTGAGGGCTTTTTAGAAATCTGCTTATCATAAAGAGAAAGGAATTGAAGTGAGAGGACTGTACTGGCCGAAGTGTGTTCCTGACGCGCTGACCAGAGCGGGAAGAATGGTACATGCAACATCAGTTAGATTCAGAATCGGTGTGGTAGGCTGACAATTAAATATTGAGGAATCAAAGCTATAGATTCAAGAACACAGGATTTTTGTAATTTTAAGCTTGAACCTGTAACACAATTTCAGAGTCAAAAAGTGCCAACTCATTTGAGGTAGAGAGTCTATTAGTTCTAATCTAAGAATCAGTGTTTTTCCCCTGATTTTAAACCTATCTGGATGGCTATACCTTAGTCTTTTAAACTTTAGGCAAATCATTTCTTTATAGAAGATTTATTACTTATGTCTTAAATCTGAGACTTCCTCTTAGAATTGCTTCACTGAATTTGATTTCCCCAATTCTTACAGTGTTAGCTTGCTTCACTTTACACAGTTACATGTGCCATAGTCTCTTCTGAAGGAAGGTCAGCTCTGACCTGCCTGAGCACTCATCACAGCCAATCACCAAACTCAGGGCAGAGACGATGAGGCAGGGGTGGGGGGGTGTACTTTGTCCACAGTGACTATGTTAGCGGAGTTGCGTAGCTGGGGCTCCTTGCTAGATGGGATGAGATGATCACTCATAGCCATTCTGAGAAGTCTCCCAATGCAGGCAACGATCCCTGGCTGTGCCTTTGCATTTTATGTTCACATTTCTCTTTGAAAGAAACAGGCTGGTGACAGACAGACTGAAAATGTCTACTGCACTGTGCACTCTGCTGAGGTTGCCTCTTGCAGATAATGCAGACACCCGGAGAAGATATATTCACATTGGGCGTGCCACACTGTCAACAGGTATAGGAGTATTTCACAGATTCAGCGATTTATCGTTATCTGATTAAGATTCTTTGCTTTGCTAAAACCAAAGGAAAAGTGCCTTCATTTATACAAATTTCTGGTTCATTAGCTTCATATAGCATTACAGAATATTAGTATTTTTGTGATTTAGCACTATTCGCAAAAAGATGCTTAGGTTTCTACTTTATTTAAAAGAGTACATTATATAAATGACTACGGGAGAAAGTAATGTAAAGATAGATTGCAGTAACAAGGTACCCGATGTAGCAGAGCCAGTGCCAACTGTGCAGATAGGGAGAGCCAAACCGTCAACTTTTAAAAATGTAATTTAAAAAAAAAATAAAATAAAATAAATAAAAATGTAATTTAATGTTTGTTTATAAATGGCCATAAATACACATTTTCAGGTGATAGTCTAGATTGAGTTATTTCATGACACTTCCTCCTGTCTTCCCTATTACGTTATTTTATGCTATGGGTGTGTACACAGTACGACTCAAGTACAGAGACACTTCTTGCTTTTTCTATTTAGTATCATGTGTGTATATATCTTTTATGATATGTAAAAATACACAATATTTTTGTCTATTGCTTGCTGCATACGTGTTGGGTGTTGCTATTATAGTAAGACTCTATTATTAAACAATGCTGATACACAAACACGTATAATTTGTTGGGTTTTGATTAGGGTTGGTTAACGCTATACAGAATCCAACCATAAACCAAAAGAATGTCAGAATGAGAATGCTCTAGAGAATGCACACAGACAATGTAGGGGAAAAGTTACTGCTAAAATTTAAAAAGAAAATCTAGTTGTACATTTTAAAATTTAATCTGGCCCTCAATAGATTCAAATCTAGCATTCTGCAGATCATTTCTCTAAAACATTGTTTTCAAAATAAAAACTAGCAAACATGAAAAGAAGATTGTATCTTTAAAAAAAAAAAGAGGGAAGATGAGGAAATAAAAATATATTTTTCTTTTTTTTGTGGTTTTTTGGCCGGGGCTGGGTTTGAACCCACCACCTCTGGCATGTGGGACTGGCACCCTACTCCTTGAGCCACAGGCACCACCCTAAAAATATATTTTTCATCTTCAGATCCTTGACATTAATTTAATTTTTAAACAATTGCATTATTGAATTTTAGTGTCATTTACTGGGAAAGGGCATTGATTTAAATCTGACATAGCAAACATTGCTACTTTCCTATTTTTTTAAGAGCTATGAATAACTCATGGACAAATTGGAGAACTTACAACATAAGAATCTACCTTTTTTAAAGAATTATTTTAATGTTAAAAGCTCTTTATTTGAGTGGTGTGGAACATTTTGGGGTTATAAAACTTGAATTAGCTATACCTTTCTTGATGCTAGCCATACTTATAATTGAAATTCAATAATGTCTCACTAATAAACCATTACAAAGTATAAGGAAAAGGAAAAATGTGAAGAAGGTAACAAAAACTGCCTCCAATACTATCATCTTAAATATGGTAGTTCCTGTAAACAATTCAGCATAATTTTTATGCCATTTTTTGCTAAGCATTCCATAAACAAACACATTATATATACAAACATACATACGTGCGTGCAAATAAATGGATGGGTTTACAAGTAGCAGAATACCTGCACGAGGACACGAGGGGAAGCTGGTTACAGATGCCTCTCCTAAACTTTTCTGAATTAGTCACTTGTGTGTGTCAACATTGGTGTCATTATGGCCAAAACAATGAGCATTCTTTATCTGGCCCACGGCTAAATCTGTCTCTCCTTGAATGTGTTCTTCGTATAGGAATCATAGCGATTTTAAAGAATAATAACAACAATGAGTTGCCCCACTTCCCTTCTTGCATGGGGACACAGCAGGGAATCTTGCCGCAGCCTGCGAGGCTCAGTGGCTCCCTGCCATCCCTTCAAGCCTCAGGTCATCCTGTTCTCCCTTCTATCCCTGTTTGGTTACACTGACCTTGCTTTTCTTTTTTTTTTAATTTTTTTATTAAATCATAACTGTATATAATGATATGATTATGGGGCATCAAGATGCCTTAAAGTACTCTTAATCTAACTAACATGCTACCTCTTTTATGCAGAAGGCCTGAGATTTATCTTATACCACAATTAATATCCCGAGAAAATAAAACAGTGTAAGCTTTGCCTATAGCCTTCCACATCCTCACTGGGAGTCCCCACTAGTTGATGTGTAGCTTAAGAATTTAACTAAAAAAAAAAAAAAAAAATCACTATGCATTAGTCTAATGGAAACATTTGAACAGTTTCTTGATATGGTATCTTGGGAAAAATTGGGTTCTCATCTCACGGTAAGAAAGATACGACATAAGTTAGATTTGCCCACAGTCCTGGCTGTAAACTGTGGAAGGCCTGACTACATAGATCTGCTCAGAGCTCTAACTCCTTAACCCTTCATCCTCTGCTGATTCCATCACCGATGGTGAGGGCAAATGAAACGCTGTGACTTCTGGCCCCAGATAAACACCAAGCTTTATTTCAGACGAGTGAAATAAACAGCAGCCCTTTTAAGGAATACCCTAAAGGAGCAGCACTCTCCTAGCTAACTGTGGGAAGAAATGGGTCTATTTCACCTCATTTCATTTGAATGAAAACTGTAACATAAATAATGGCATAAGTGTGCAAGAGGAATTAAAAGGATGTCGACAGGAGGCAGAGTGCCACTTGGAATCTAGAAAACAAGACAGATAGAAAAACAAAACTCAAAAATCAAACCGTGTTTATTTATCCAGGGAGAGGAGAGAGAGAACAAGAGTGAGTGTGTGTCTTGCTCTGATGATCGTGTACCCAACACCCCAGCATTTTCGGGACTACTCTGGGTGGTAGGTAGTTGATCAGACTCTCCAGAGTCCAAATTAAAATATACGCGGCAATCATCCAGATCCTTTTATCCATTTTTAAATTTTTCCTTATCAAAGAATCATCTCACATTAATGCAGCTTCCTGGTTATTTGAGTACCGTGAACAGAATTTTCTGAAAAGAGAGTAAAGTCATTCTGGGCCCACTCAAATATATACTGCATAATTTTATAAACTACTATGTACCTGCTGAGAACACAAATAATGCTAAGAATGATTGCTAAAACTTGTTGAGTACTTTCTGTTGGGCAATATTCTAACACTTTCATCCTCAAAACAATACTAATAAGTCCATCTTTTGTGTGCAACAACCAATAAGGAAACTGAGGCAGGAGGCTAGTCTGATAAGTCTAACATAAAATGCAATGAGAAAATAAAATTGCTGGGTTCACGATCCTGAAATCAAATCTGTAATACATTCCCTGACCAAGCTAATTCTACCAGGAGAGGCTCTTTCTCAATGTCCAAGGAGTCCTTAATACTAATGCCTTGCTAGGGTTATTTTTAAATGTATTTTTTCAAATTAACACTAAAATAAAAAGCACAGAAGGTGGGAAGAAACACCTGTTAATGAGAGTTTTAAAGCATCGATCATACAGCAGGAGAGCACTTGTCCCTGGTGAGAGGACCGATCTGGGTCTGCCGCCGTTCTTTCCCTGCACTTGATCCTGAACTTGCTCACTCTCAGACTCTTCTGTGGCTCTTTCCCATAGCTCCTCTTTTGTTGTTGAGATGGAGTTTTTTTGAGAAGCATTTATTGTTAAATAATCTAAGAAGAGCTACCCTTTTGGAGAACATGTAATGTAATTTTAACTACTTACCAAATAAAATTTAGTTGTTTTAACTTCCCTCTTAGTGATTAAGGGTAACGATGCCAGTAAAAATAAAAAGAAATGAGACTCAAAGAAATGAGTCATGAGATTCCTAAAGCAAACAGATTCTTTCTTGCACAAAACATGAAGGAATATATTGTAAGATTTTTAATTTTCTAGCTATGCAAATGAATATTTTTACTGATTTTTATTTTTTGAGGACAATTGTGTACAGAACATTATTTTAAGCCTGTGCCAAGATACTGGCATCTTGTTCTATGCTGTGTTGGGCCATTTCTTCTTGCTCTTTTGTGTTCTCAAATTGCCACTGGTTTTGACCAGTTGTTACATTGCTTTTCTTTGTTGGGGAAACGGTAAGGTTAACGACCGATATGTTTTCCTAACCATGTTTCTAATCTAGCAGTTCTGCCCTTTAAAGGGTGGAATAGATTCACTACCGACACATAAATAGTAATTTCTCAGGGACCTTCAAAAGCGTGATTGATGCCCTTGCCTTGGTGTGCCTTTTCTTTTAAGTGACTGATAGGAACAAAAACAAGACCCTGCACAAACCTTTTTACTGGAGCTAAAAAAAATATGAACGGTGCATGGGAAAATGAGATCAAAAGATGAATAAAACCAACAGCAATCAGGAAAGAATGGCAAACAAATGTTGCTAGAACATTTCTGCTTCTGGAAGGGGAGGGTATTCCTGGAAGAGAATCAGAGCCAGTTGCTTTGATAACAAATAACTGCAATGTTTTTTTAAACATTGTATTTGGGCTATACTCTATAAAGTTTTAAGGACTGGTGGACCTAAAACTACATATAAAGGGGACATGAAGCCACAGACATGTCTATACACTTATTTAGCCAGATCTCCCAAGACTAGGCAGAGATGAATGCTTAAAATGTTGCCAATTGAGATGTGAGAATTCAAAAAGAGCTAAAAAGAAACTTACAAATGAATGCTGAACTTTTGAGGCCTGTAAGAAAGGTTCCTAATATCACTCAGGTAAAAGACAGAAGCAAAGAACAAAAGAAATGAGAATTATGTAATCGATTACCTAAGGAAATAGATCCACTGAACGGTGACTACAGGAATTAGGAAATGAAAACAAAAATTTTCTGACTAAGTGTCAAAGGTTAACTGTGAATAGTAATCTATGGAAAAGTTAGAAACAAAGCTGTTCCTTCATTTTTATTACTATATTTATCTTTTGCTTCAAAGTGTCCACCTAGAACGCAGAGATAGAGTGAGCAAAAAGTCACCTTCTGAAATTTAAATTTGATCACACCAAAGGCACGTGTGCAACCCTGTGTCAAATCACTTATTTTTAACTTACACTGCTGATAAATCTATGATATATCCTAATCAAATCACATGCTCTGGGTGTTTGCAGACCTATTCAATCTTATCGGGTTTATGACTTGTAAAAATTGATTTTTTAGTGGAAAAATTGTGTTTTTAGTGGTCATAAAACTCCCACCCCCACCTCCACTGACAAGAACAAAAACATACATTTTGTAGAAAAGACATGACAAACGTGGCCACCCGGTTTCTTCCTGATATTAGCAGAAAAGGTTCCAGTTCACTACTGACTACGGTGTGACCTGTGGTCTTTACCGTGCTGAGGTATAATTCCCCTATGTCTCATTGGTGTCTGTTGCAATAATCCTATGATTTTCATCCTTCATTACGTAAACACACAACAGCATATCACTTTGATGGACTCACAGATGTTGAGCCATCCTTGTATCCCAGGGATAGATCTTACTTGAACATCTTTTAAATATGCTATTGAATTAAGTTTCCCAGTATTTTACTGAATATTTTTGCACTTCTGTTCATCTGGGATTTTAGCCTGCAACATTTGTCTTGTAAAGTCTTTGTCTGGCTTTGGTATTACTGTAATTCATACCCAGTAAAATGAGTTTGAAAGTATTTTTCTTTTTTTTTTTTTTTTTGTAGAGACAGAGTCTCACCTTATCGCCCTCCGGTAGAGTGCCGTGGTGTCACACAGCTCACAGCAACCTCCAAATCCTTGGGCTTAGGCGATTCTCTTGACTCAGCCTCCCAAGTAGCTGGGACTACAGGCGCCCGCCACAACGCCCGGCTATTTTTTTGTTGCAGTTTGGTCGGGGCTGGGTTTGAACCCGCCACCCTCGGCACATGGGGCCGGCGCCCTACCCGCTGAGCCACAGGTGCCGCCCGTTTGAAAGTATTTTTCAATTTTTTGTGAGTGTTTGAGAAAGACTGGTATTAATTTTTCTTTAAATGTTCGGTAGAAGTTATCAGTGATGCCATATGGTTTTGGGCTTTTCTTTGTTTGGAGGTTTTTATTATTATTATTACTGATTCAATATTCTGAATTGTTATTTTATTATTTTTTCAGATTCAGGTTTTTTGCTTTTCCAATCTCAGCCTATTACTTATAGGAATTTACCCATTTCACACAATCTAGGTGTTTGCAGACCTATTTAATTGTTAACTAATTGTTTAGTGAGTCATTTTTAAAGTGATCTCTTGTGATTTTTTGCATTTTTGTGGTCAGGTATAACGTCTCCTCTTCTACTTCTGATTTTATATATTTGAGTCTTCTATTTTCTTAGTTAGGCCAGCTAAAGGCTTTGTCAGTTTTGTTTACCTTTTCAGAAAGCAAATTTTAGTTTGACCACAAGAATAGTACATGAAATTTTGAGGGCATTTGTGAAACAGTCAATTCTCCTTATTTCACGATGTTAAAAACAATGAGAGAGATGCTGAAAATGTGTCTAACGGTGAGGACCAATGTCTGGCAAGCTCTGTCCCCACCAGGTCAAATTATTCCTCTCTAATGAGGATTCATTACTGGAGGTGAGTGACGGAGAGTCAGGTATAACATTAAATACTGTGTATAGTGCCCAGATAAATATGAATAAACCATTTGAAGAAGTAGCAGGAATGATGATTTCTGATCCTTCTGCTCTAGAAAACTATGCATAGTAACAATAGAATGTTCATACCTAACACAGAAAATACTTCTAGAAGAATTTCTGTTCTCAGGCACCAAATCCACTTTTAAAAGCTGTTCCTATAGTTTTAATTCGTTTTGAAATGTTGTTGTGTGTTTTTTGTTGGTGCGTTGTATGTTTTTTTACTTCAATATATAATATGTTGTGGTTAATTTTGAATATATTTAATACTTGTACCAGTAAATCTTCCATGGAGGAATATTTTATTTCTTACATCATGAAGCAGAAATATTGTTACTATAGCAGAGTTTACAAGCAAAACAATCTGATCAAATGGCACAGTGAACAAACACAAAATTCATTCAGTTGATCCTAACAACTACTCATTTCAAGCCCTGCAAAATGTTGATTTTCCAACACTGAAAATGTATAGCTTTTTCTCTTAATTCAGCGGTTCTCAACCTGTGGGTTGCAACTCCTTTGTAACAATGAAAATACATCGCGGCATTAGGAAGGTTGAGAACCACTGTCTTAATTTTATTATATTACATGAACTAGCATAATACCAAAATTCTGTAATAATATTTGACTGGAGTTTATTCTGCACAAACATATTTATTTGCCACAAGCCTCAAACTGTGCACTGAAATTTAGGAATCATTGTAACAAGTGGTGCAGGACGTAAGGCTCATACTCAGTGGATGAAAATCAAACATCTCAAGAGTGGTGAATTCATACTCCACAATGATTTACAGCTTGATCCCAAGTCCAGCTTATTGAAAAGCCTACTTCCAAAACAAACAGGAATCAGAATGCTAGAACTTTAAAGGGACTTCATGAGCCCAGCCCTGCCTTTATTAGATAAGAAAATTAACATTTATTGGTGTTGATGAATCTCTCTGGGGTTACACAGGAAGGGGAAGAGTCAGAATTAGAACAGAGCCAGGCCTCTGTGCTTGTGTGAAACATCTCCCCGAAGTCTTTTTAAGTCTCCCTAAGAGTGGCCATTCATAGCTCCAGAAACTCATTTCTAGAACTCTGTCACTTTACTAGTCTACTATTTCCTTTTATATAATTGTTTCTTCTCCAGGCCTCTGTTGACTCATTTACAAACTGAAAGGAGAATCTCAAGGACTCTTGAGATAACATAATTCTAAATCAACCGTCATAGGATTCAGGAACCACTTGTTTATAGCTCCTTTCGGGTAGCAGGTTTTTTTTTTTTTTTTTTTGTAAAGACAGTCTCACTTTACCACCCTCAATAGAGTGCCATGATGTCACAGGACTCACAGCAACCTCCAGCTCTTGGGCTTCGCAATTCTCCTGCCTCAGCCTCCAGAGCAGCTGGGACTACAGGCACCCGCCACAACGCCTGGCTATTTTTTGGTTGCAGTACAGCCGGGGCTGGGTTTGAACCCACCACCCTCAGTATATGGGGCCGGCACCCTACTCACTGAGCCACAGGCGCCACCCGAGGTAGCAGGTTTTAAGCTTTAAATGAGGATTTGAGAGTTGGCTGATGAGTTGGCTGTGACTCTCTCCCCTAACTGGAGCAGTTTCCAGCCTCTTGGGTGGCAGCACTACCACAACAGATCAGCCCATGAAGCCACCAAGGACACGAGTGTCCCAGACCAGGATCCAGTCCAGCAGCCCTGGTGTGAGAGCCCAGCTAGGTCCCCCCATGGCTAGTTTACAATATTGGGAATGACAACTGTCACACTGTTGGGAGAAGCAAGCTTTATCTGAGACAGCCAAGGATTTTCCAGAAGGTGGGCTTGACTTCAGAGCCATATACGAAATAAAAAATGTATACTCTCTGTACTTTTTGTTCTCCGGGCTGGTTCTGCCCATACTGTGCTCCGCCCACGCACCTTCTCTTACTAGGCTGGTGTCTCTCCGCATTTCCCTCCACTTTGTTAGTGTAAAGGCAGGAATCCAAAGTTCACAGCACCTCAGCAATCCCTCTGTTCTTGGTTTCTCGGCAAGTATGCGCAGATCTCACAGTAGTTGTGTGATTAAAGCTATGTAAAAACCCAGTGTCGACCCAGAGGGCTTACGCGTCCCCCTCGGCTGGACCAAGCTCCCCTCCCCGGCTCCTCGACTGCGGGCCTCTGGCCTCTCTCTCTGACCTTGTACTCCAGAGACTAGTAACGGTAAATTCCTTCTTTGCCCAGTTAAGACGTAATTCTTTAAAAGCATCTTGCCACTTTTATTTATTTATTTATGTTTTTCAGGACCACTTTTTATTTATTTTATTATATTATTATTATTTTTTTTTTTTATTAAATCATAGCTGTGTACATCAATATGATCATGGGAAACCATGCACTTGTTTCATGGAATATTTGACACATTTTCATCTCATTAGTTGACATAGCCCTCCTGGCATTTTCCTAGTTACTTTGCCAAGACATTCACATTCCACATTTGCCAAGGCTCACAGGTACCCTTGTAAGATGCACCACAGGTGTGATCCTTTCAATCCCCCTCCCTCTGCCACTTTTAAAACCCAAGGACGCCTTTCTCTTCGGGACGTAGGCGCCACTCTGTTGAAAGGTAATCCTTAGAGAAGGCGGCATTCCCACTTGCCCGTCTCCGCCAGGAGATTTGATCTAAGATGCAGACCCGCCTTCTGTCATGAAGACACAACATAAGACAGGAGGAAATTTGTTAATTTGTGTGTGTGTGTGGCGTGGGGGGGGGGAAGCTGCTTAGCAAACACAAAGGGCCTCTGGAGTTTCTCCCACCCAGTCCTCACACACCCATCGCCTCGTTTCAGAGGAGCTGCCGCTCTCCCCACGCAGCAGTTTGGACTAAAGTCTCCCGGGCACCTGCACCTGCCCCGGCCGCAGCTCACACCCACCTCACTTCTCCGCTGCTTGCCTTCTTTTTGCTTTTTCATTTGGACAAGACCGACTTTCTCAGGCCATATTACACAGGTAACAGTGTTTCATAACTCTGAAACATTGCCAAAATATAACTTTTTTTTCTATTTTTTTTTTAATTTTTACATATACACGTGTTAATTAGGTTTCCACTTTTTTTTTGCTTCACAAAATTAAAAACTTAAAACTTGATAATAATAACAATGTTTAAGACAAGGATTAGAAACAAAAACCTTGGAAAGAACGAACAAATGTAAGTAGGATGATTTTCATGTATTTCTTCTTTTTCTATTGTCTATAAGATTTAGCTTGATCTGTTTTTTGAAATTATCTTTTACTTCTATTTATAAATATTAGTTGTCTATTTTTAGATATTTTAAAAAATAAGAAGACGTTAACTGATGACTCCATACCGAATCTCAGAGTCAAAGCATTCCATAATAGACACACTCTTATTTGACAATGTGAATGTTACTTTCTTTTCATTATTATTATTATTATTGCTTAATATTTCAATGTAGCAATTGTCTGATTCCTTTTCTGAATGTATTTATGTTCGTTTCAAAATATAACTTTTTAACTTCAATTAAAAATTTCTACAATAACTTTGTACTCTATCTTTTTAAAAACCAAACACCACCACCAATATTCTCAGCGGAGAAGTTTCCCTAGGTGGTCAGTATGGATATGTCACTGATTTGGTATATGTGATGTTTCCTCAGTGAAGAACTGATTACCCAACAGCTTAATTAAACAATGAAAGAGGACCTCTCGCTGCTTCTAATGGCTCTGATTTTGCTTCAGTTTCCCGGGCAGGGTCCTCTGTAGGACGATGCTGTGAGGGAACCATGGCTACTGCTCTGGTGTCCTCAGTGCTAACAGGAGTTTAATCATAAATTCTTAAATCAGCATATTTGAATGGCAAGATGTGAGTCTTTTAAACCACTGCAAGAGCTAATTATAAAAAAAAGACTATAATAACAAAAAAACAAGGAAGAGGCAGAAAAAAGATAAGATTGACTAATTTGTCAGCCAGTGCTTCAAATGCCTTCTATGTCTCATTGCAAGAATCCCAGCAGCAGTTCCAGCAGTAGATGCTATAATTCCCCTTCTATAGATGAGGAAACCGTAGCACCGAGAATATAAACAACTGGCTTTGGGATTTGATAACCTAACACCACACCAATTATATTTAACTGCCCTTAGGCCTGCAGCCTAAAACATTGGATCAAAAAAGACATGAGAAAATTGGATGGAATAAGGCAAATGATACAAAAGCAGCTAAAATGTCCAGGTCCTAACATCAGCCTTGCTAAGTCACAAATTCCTAGAGGAGGAAGGCAGGAGACGTTTCTATTGTTTCCTGCTCCAGTCCATGGCTGCGTGGGCTCGGATGCCAACGTCTGCAACAGTGAGTCTCCAAGTGTGGTCAGTGTCACCTGCTTATGGACAAGATATGCAGTTCTTCCGCTGAACCAGAAACTCTGAAGATGAGGTCCGGTGATCAGCTTCACTGAGGCCACCCAGTGATCTGGATGGATGCTTGCTGAAGTTCCAGACCCCTGGTCTCAGGCCAATCTCTCGGCAGAGACGCTGATCCCTGCTGGGGAGGACCTGCTGCTGCAGCAGCTCCTGTGCAGATCTATTTGAAGATCTCCAACATGCCCTGGGTTTTACTCATCTATTATGGCAAAACTATTAGGGACTTCCCTGGGCAGAGTTTTATCTTACAGATCAAGACACTTAACATTTCAAAATCTCGGCATTTTCTGTATCACTGAAAATAGACCTTGCACAAAATGCTTCCTTCAGAACCCTGCGTTGGATGAATGAGTACAATTGTCTTCACTTCCCACTCTTCTGTTGCCGTAGACTGAGACTATAAAGCTACTGAGCAGATGTGTAAGAATCCAAAGTGTCCCCCCCTGACCCTCACATGCAAATACCTGAACCACAGGAAAGACCCGGGGGAATGTGTGGTGTGGGAGATAGAAGAGCCCGGCGGGTTAGTACCACTGTCTAACGTGGGAGCAGGAGAGTGTGGGCAGCTGCCCTGAACCTCAGAGTTTTGTCTTCATAGCATGACAGACAATGGGAAAGTCACTTGAAGTGCTGGAACTTCCCAGAGTAGCAGGAACCCCTGTGTGCAAGTGAGGTGACAAAATACATGAAAGGAAAAACAGAGATTTCTTTTTTATTTTATTATATATATATATATATATTTTTTTTTTTTTTGAGACAGAGTCTCACTGTGTCACCCTCAGTAGAGTACCGTGGCATCACAGCTCACAGCAACCTCAAACTCTTGGGTTTAACCGATTCTCTTGCCTCAGCCTCCCAAGTAGCTTAGACTATAGGTACCAGCCATAACACCTGGCTATTTTTTGGTTGTAGTTGTCATTGTTGTTTGGCAGACCTGGGCTAGGTTCGAACCCTCCAACCCCCGTGTATGTGGCTGGCACCCCAGTCGCTGAGCTATAGGTGCCGAGCCAAAACAGAGATTTCTTAATGGTGCACTCTTTTAGATAATCAAAACCAGATTTCCTCCTTGGTTGTCAGTATCTCCTCATTAACACAGATGAATCAATTACATGCCGAGCAAATCTACCCTTGAGTATTTATTAAAAGTACCTACACAAACATACTATGATCCTTTCAATATTATTATTTTTGATTTTTTTCTTTTGGAAAAGTACTGGACAATTCCATCTCTCAGTATAAAATTAGAAGGGAACATTCAAACATTAAGATAAAACAGACACACGATATTTAAATAGTAGGCAATCATCAATTTGACTTTGAAATAGTCTTAGAGACTTTTGAGAATACTCTACCACGGTGGGAAAAACAAAGTTTTCTTATGGTCACACCCAGGATTCTATTTTAAACTGTACTTTAAATGGATACATCAAAAGCATATATATTTTTCTATAAAATATATAAAAAAACAACATTATTATTTGTAAGGGAAAATTATTTCTTAAAGGTATTAAGCTCAGCAATTGTGACATGTTAACAACAAGAAAAAGTGTATAATTGTGAACAGGAAACCCAGCTGAATAGACACAGGAAAATATTTCTTCACTTTTTACATGTGCAGGTGTAAACTTGCAGACTCTGTGACCTTCAGGAATCTCAATATCACTTCTTTATTGCATTCCAATTATGTTTGCATTACTTTAATGGACTGATTATGTATCTATAGAGAGTATGAAAAGTTTTCTAATACTTTAAAATCCAAGTATGATTTAAATGACAACAAAGCATTATTTTCATAGATACTAACTTCACGCTTCTGAGACGTTTGAACATGTCAAAATTTTGCCATTGTTCGTACCGAGGTCATAAAATATCCAGGCATATCAAAGAAAATAAGTTGCTTTTCAATTTTGATATTTTCCTCTCTACTAGGCCGTCACAGAGTCCAGACATCAACACCGTTTTGTCCACCCACAGGCAGTTTGAAAATACCCAGAGGCAGACTGTGGTATTGTAGTTTGCAGGCACGGAGGAGAAAGCTGGCTCACAACCAATTTCAATTGATGTAAAACATGAAAATCTCAAAATAAGTTGAAAACTGTATAGGTAACATTATATTCCAGTATAAAATCGACAACATGTCCTGCCCAAACAAACGTCACAATCAATCCTTAACACTCTTGCCCGAAAGGCCTCTTTTTTACCACTTCACAGAACAATGTGAGTTTTCACCCTTACCACTGAGAGAAATTGTCCCACAACACCCTGAAGACACAGGGATGTAAACACCCTATGATGAAATTAACTACCATATGTTGTCTATAACTTTATCCCAACTCCAATCAGTTTCGGGTAGAATTTTCAGTTTAAAGTCCGTTATCATTTTGTACAGTGGAGCAAAATAACCAATAATGCTTTTACCACTAAACCAATTTGCCTTAAACTTTGTGGGTGACCACATGCCAAGGATCCTTTTTAGCACAATGTTGATTTTAATCCTGTGTCATGTGCCCAATGCCTGTCCATCTGTCCATCTTTCTACTCAAAAATCTAGTGACATGTGTCCCTCCAGCAGACTTAGAGTTGATAATGCACAAACGTGTTTAAAGTCTATTGAGTTTGATAAATGTTCAAAGAATTATACAAATGCATGTTTAATAATAAATTTAGATAAACAAAAGTGAAGGGAAGGAACATGGCTCTGAGAGCATAAAAGACATGGGGACTCTGGGGATATGGGGAAGGGCCCAAAGGGAGGTGGCATCTGGGAAGGATTCTGAAGGATGAAGAGTTAAGGGAAATGGGTGGGGCAGTCCCTGGAGAGAAATACTGGGAGACACTGGGTGAGAGGAGGAGCCTGTGACTTCAAAGATCACTGTGACTGCTGTTTCGAGCATTAAGGGATGGAGGGGAGAAAGGGTGTGGAAATAGGCTGAACTATCAGCAAAGCCCAAATGTGGCTTCTTGCTTCTCAACTGGACACATCATGGCAGGGAAAATTTTATGGAGCCTGTCAGACGGCTGAAAAAATTAATAATGTGTCACTCATGGGGGAGAGGGTGATGGCTCATAAGTGATACTTAATATTATTCATTTCAGGCATAAACCTGAACTGATGCTTCACTGATTAGGTAGTTTTTTTACATTTTTTTTTTGCTTTAAATTAAACATTTTGTTCTGGTGGCACCATGAAAACTTCAGTGTGACTTTTGTTGTTTAAAAAGGCAGCTGCCTTTTGTCTTCCCTCTGAAGCAATCATTCCCAGTCAGGGTTGGTCTTGCCCCTTGCCCCCATCCCAAATGATAATCAAATGTCTGCCTACAATTTGATTATCACACCTGGAGGGGGCGCTGTTGCCACCTGGAGGGTACAGGGCAGAGATGCTGATAACACCTCCCACAGCAAGAAATTATCTAAATAACTAAGAGAAAATTTTAAGTGTTTTACCACAAAAAATAAGTAAGTGAGGTGATGGCTATATTAATCAGTTTGATTTAAGCATTCCGCATTATATATCAAATCATCACATTGTACCCCATAAATGCATACAGTTAATATTGTAATTGAAAATTAGTTAAAAAGTAAATAAATAATCAGTCTATCCCCAAATATCAATAATGCTGAAGTTAAGAAACTTCTCTAAAGTACTGTAGAAATTAAATGTCTCTCATGGTCTATTGGCATAAAGCTTAAGATAGGTATTTGTGTATTTTCCTGCACAGAACACAAGGGCAAGAGGCCAGATTTCAGGATATGAAAGATGGAAAATGCATTTGAGATGCATGTTAAACAAACCCAGATATATATATAAAGGCAAGCTTTGATTGGAAATTTGAATTCGGGCATTTTTAGAGTACCAACAAATTAAGTTTGCCGCATGGAAGAAAATGAGGAGGGGCGGGCAGAATTCAAAGAGGTAGAAACATCAGAGTGTGAGGTCATGAAAACCAGTGTAGAGAAAAAAATGTTTCAAGAAAAGAAACCCTAATGTATAGTGCCCAATGTATCTAAGAGGCACAACAAGCAAAAAAGAAACCAGAAAAGTCTTTTGTTAAGAGACATGGCAGTCATTAGTGACCTTTGTGGAGCTGACTTGATTGAGGGATGAGGCAATGGCAAGATTGGAGTGGTCCGGGATTAAGTGGCCGTGTTGAATGAGAGACAACTCTTCTAGAAGCTTTTATTGTAAAGGGCAGCACAGGTTGCTGGGATATATGTGTGGAATCAAGATTAATATGGGACAGACTTGAGCATGTTTTGAGGTTGATGGAAGAGATTTGGTTAGACCTAGCAGAGCAATATACAGGGGAAAAGAGGTCATAGTGCAAGGGTTCTCTAAAGATATAAAGAAACGGCAAGTTGAGACACCACCTCTACTGTCACAGAAGGGAAGGACCAACAAATATCTTATCTTTATTGATTGACTTAATGGGGCTCGTGTAATATTTGTGGCCAGCTGTAGAAGAAGAAATACTGATTTATCCAAACAAAATAGAAATGAGAAACAGTCAGCATTAGTATGTTTCCAGTTGCTCAAACCAACCTGTCTGGGCTTCTACAAGCCAATCATAGGAAAACAGCCCACACTGCCTCTGTGGGACTGCTGCCCATGCCATTCCCTTCAGCCCATGTATTTTATCTACTTAGTGTCCTCCAGGAACACTTCACTAAATCTTCAATACTATAATGTACTCCAATAATTTTTTTTTAACGTGTTTAATTCCTCCATTAGCCTGGGAAGCTGATCTAGGCCATGGACGTATTATGTGTAAGAAGGCCGTATTAAGACACTTGGTAGATGACGGGTAAGTGCTTACTGAGTTTTCCTGTTTATTTGTCACGTAAATGTTACTTTGTGTTGGTAGAATGGTACATCTCAAAAATTATGCACTGACTCCCAACTCATACATATGTACATATATGTACCTCTGATTAACCCCTTAGAACACAGGCTTTTCTGTTCCAAGTAGCTTTGCTGAACAGATGAGTTAATCACCCAATAATTAGAAAATCTGGTTAAAAAGAAATTCTGCTAAACTAAAAGCCAACATTTTATAATCAAGCCAATTAACTGGGTCATTTCGAATCTCTTTCTTCCCAGACTGTGACCTGATGGAAGGTAGGCCATTCTCGTAGTTCAACATAAAAGGCATTTTTCGAAATGCTTGCTGAATAAGTCATTCTAGGCTCACAGTGAGCTAGGAAGAGATTGGGTGAGGAACACAAGAAGAAACAGGATTAAAGTTTTGACTCCACGTATCTATTCCCCACTTTCACCTCTGACACATAAAACCAAGTCCAACACAACATTAGAAGAGCAGATACCTCACAAATAGGACTCTTTTGACTAGTGGGTGGCTTCTTCTTATCTCTTTATCTTTCTTTGTTTTTTTTCTTCTTTGAGTCAGAGTCTTGCTCTGCTGCCTGGGCACTGCCACAGCTCTCTGCAGCCTCAAACTCCTGGCCTCAAATGATCCTCCTGCCTTGGCTTCTAAAAATGCTGGGATTGTAGACATGAGCCCCCTGCCTGGCCTTATCTCTTCATCTTTCTAAAGCATATATCATTTTAAGTGAATAACGGCAGACCAAAAGGCAGAGAATTCACTTATAAATGGTCTTTGGAATCTGGTTTTTAAAAAAAATGATGGCTTCTATAGAACGTACTGAACAATAGATGATGGTTGAACTCAAAATGAAAGGTCTACTCTAAATTGACTCTCCCATTCCGGAGTAGAAGAAGGGGTCTATGCAATTCAATGCAATGTGTGTAATGCTAATTATATTGTCAATTTTAGCCATTAAATAAGAAGTATGAGATTCAAGAAAAGTATAAAACAGTCCCTTCACCTTATGCTATCTGGTTGAAAAGTAAAGATAACAAATAGCATATAAAGTGGTTTTATTATTAACTGCAAAAGAAAGCTATAAAGTTAACAAGAGCAATGTCATTTAGCAATTATTTATTGAGTACATTTTAAAGTTCATGCTGTGGATGAGGTTCTGAGGGTACACTGTAGGCTCGAATATCCTGGGGAGTCTTTATGCATAGGTAAACTTGAGCTAGACCAATTTGTGATTGCCTCGGTTTCCCCAGATCACCATTTGTCAAATGAGAAATTAGGATGTATTGTTATTATTGAGTATTTCATTTAATGTGAGCCAATGAGATCGGGATTTACTTCGATTTCTTTGTACTATTTTTTTGCTATTGAAATTTTTGTGTTTGAAAGAGAATTTTACTATTTTTTTTATGTACCTGAAACTTGAAACAAATGCCGGATTTCCCTTGCCTTACGCCTTCTCTTTCAGCATTTGCTTCTAAGAATTCCGTATTTAAGTGTGCATATAAAAAGCAAAAGAAATCATGAACAAAACAATGGGGCCATTTCTACCCTCTACTGCAGCTTTAACCTTGTCCTGTTCCTGAAACCCAGGAAAGATAAAGGCTGATTGCTTGGAGCCCTCCAGGAAAATGAATAACAGGCAGAGAGCACGGGCACCTGCATTGTAAATAGTGAAAGCATCCCAGAACAATACCTATTTTTTGTATTTCTCTTCATGTGCTTTACTGCAGCTTCCATTGAATTCTACCAGTTTTCAACGTGAATGCTGTGCACTGTAGGTGCTCCCTGGTGTTCCCCTTAGAAGTTACCCACCCACTAACATGCCCAGTCTCTGCCTTAGCAATCAAACTTCTCAGAAGGTGGACTTCATGGTTTTCTTTCTGTATTTTAGCCAAACTGCTGTTCAGCTTTCTCAAACATGTCCTCCTGCTCATTCACCTTTTCCTTGGTTTGCTCTGGGAGGAATGACATTGTTCACCTTCTCTTTTCTTATCACTATCTGTTCAAAGAATCTATATTCTGCAAAGCCCTTCCACATGCTCCCAGGTAAGACCCATTTCTGCACTATTATGATTTGAGTGATGGCATCTCTTCTAAAATTCAAATGTTGGAATTGAATCTCCAATGTGGCTTTATTAAGAAGTGTGGACTTTGGGAGGTGATTAATTCTTGAGGGCTCCACTCTCATGAATGAGAGTAGCACCCTTAAGAAAGGGTCCAAGGAAGCTGGGCGCAGCGGCTCACGCCTGGGAGGACTGCTTGAGGCCATGAGTTCAAGACTAACCAAGTAAGAAAGAGATCTTTTCTCTACAGAAAAATAGAAAAATTATTCAGGCATAGTGTTAGGCACCTGTAGTCCTAGCTACTCGTGAGGCTGAGGAAAGAGGATCATTTGAGCCCAGGAAACAGTCGCACAGTGAACTGTGATGAGGTCACTGCACTCTACCCTGTGCAACAGAAAGTGATTCTATCTCAAACAAAACAGAAACAAACAAACAAAACCCCCAGGAGCCTGAGGCTGAAGTTAGCACTCTTTGGCCTTCCCTTCCCTTCCACCCTGTGAGAACATTCCTGTCCTCTGAAGAGGCAGCGGGAAGGTGTCATGTTAGAAGCTGGGAGCAACCCTTGCCGACACCAGTCCTGCTGGCATCATGATTGTGGGCTTTTCAGCTTCCAGAGCCAGTAGAAATATATTTCTTTCTTTCTTTTTTTTTTTTTTAAATACATTATCTCATCTGTGGAACTTCATTATATAATACAAACACATCCAGACACGCACTTACCACAAACCTCCTGGCCTTCTCTCTGTTTGTGATGATCTGTATGTCCCTTACATTTAGAGGATGAGTTTAATCGAATTATTTCTCCTTCACTCATTTGTTTAACCAAAATTTTTATTTATACTCTAAAAATGTATCGCGTGCTTTTCCCTTGTTTAGACACTGAACAGCCCCATTCCCAGATCTCTTAAAACATGACAGACAAATGGAGGAGACAGATAGATATTCTATGAATGGCAAAATCGCAGAGTTTTAGGTAAAAGTGCTATGTCTTTAGAGCCATCTTCTTTCTAAATACTTTCTGCCCAATCCATGCAGGAAGAATACAGAAATTCATCTTGGTGGAACTAGGTGTCCGACAAGTTTGGAGTCCTCTAGTGCAAAGTGAAGGGGATCTCTGCTCAGCAGAAGGAGTTGGGGGTTACCACACACAGTGACTGCACAGTCAACCAGAGGGCAAGGGGGAAAGCTGAACTGTCACCTGGGCAGTTGCAGCAGCAATCCACGCAGTAGCGGCCCGAGGGGGGTAGAAACAGGCGGACCATGGCTACACCTGTGAGAGGAGCCTTTGCTCATGAGTCGGGTGTTGGATGGAAGGCCAGAGGATGAGCCAAAGACGAAGCTAAGGTTTTTGTTCTGAGCAAATAGATGGAAGGAGCTGATGTGTCCTTAGATGGAAAAGACTGAGCAGGGAACATTTATTTTAAGGGTAGTTTGATTTTGGAACCAAAGAGTCTGAGAAGCTTATAAAATTACTACATGGAAGCAGATGTGTGTAAGGTCTAAGGCTCAAGAGAAAGGACAGAGCTGGAGATAAAGGTTGTGAGTTAGAAGCACAAACCGGTGTCCAAACTATTTTTTTCTCTGCCACACACTGGAACAATTAGAGTTGTCTTGGGCCACACATTAAATAGGCAAACACAAAGGAAATCTGATAACAACAAAAAAAAATCCCCACCATAACCAACGAAAAGCTCTGTGAATACTTTTCATGATATCTGATACCACATATAAGTTAAAATACTCCTCACAAAATCTCCACGCGGCCTGGGGCACAGGTTGAACACCCCGAAGATGAAAGACTAGGCCTGGACGAAGTCTCCCAGGAGTGCGTACAGATAGAACATCTGAAGATGGAAACTGGGTTTCTCTACTGTTTAGAAAAGAACAAAATTAGGAGACATTTAAATGAGGGGAGAGGAAAAGCAAGAGAGAGAAATACTAAGAAAACATCCACCCAAATGTTTCAAAAAAGAGGGAATGGCTTGTGTCCAACGCTGCTTGTAAGTCAAGATGAGGACTGAGAATCCCCTACTAACTTTAGTAACGTGACAACGGCTGGCAACTCGACAAGAACTGCTCTGGGGGGATGAAAGCTTTTTGGAATAGGTTCAAAAAGAATGACACAAAAATAAAGCGCAAGCAATGATCATTGCTTCTTTAAAAGGGAACAAGGAAACAAGTTGGTATTTTAAAGAATTGGGAAACGCGATGGAAAGCAGGAAGGACGGAAGGTCTGAAGGGAAAAGAAGAGAAGGAGGAAACGGGCAGAGGTGTGTGGATTCCCCGACCACATTCTCCCTCTGGGGAGATTCAAAGCAGGAAAGTTTCTCCTAATCAGCGTTAGTCTTTTCTGGGCAAGTATTATGGAAGGAGGGAGGAGCAGAGAAGTGGAGAGAGATGGCAAGTGTGTCATCCTGATGACAGAACATGGGACTAAATTAAGGTGGAAGGGAATTGAGCAGATGAGTGAAGAAGGTTTAGGGAAAATATATTGTTGTTACCACCAATTTAGAGAGCTGCAAAATTATTGTGGTTGTAATGAATAATTATGTTGAGGATCAGAGGGTGACCTTGGAAGTGAGAGGCTAAGACGTGTGGGAGGACGTTGGTGGCAGAGAGGAGGCTGGGTAACGAAGAGATGAATTTATTGAAAGAATGATCTACATGGATACTGTAAACTCCAAAGAATATGACAGAAGTGTTGTTGGAGCACGTGGCAGTGGACCAGATATTAAAATCTGCACGATGAGGAGGCCTTGGGTCAGCAGTCTGTAAATGTCCTTAGAAGGGACGTTCAGGGAATTGCTTATTCCTTAAACATACACACAATGTAAAAAAAAAAAAATGGTTTTAGAACCACTTAATAAAATAGAAGTAGTATATGCTCTATAATTATTAAAATATTAAGCATTTTAATCAGATTTTTCAAATAAATTACTGCTTGATTGATTCCATGATATTGGAAACTAACATCGGCCTAGCTGGGCAAACTTAATTAAGGGACTCCTCTATGCTGTTACCACTTTCATAACAACTACAGGCATTTCACAAAAACCCAACTTAGGAAATTGGGAAAAGGACCTAAAGGGTGGCTTGCATGTTCCTTTTATTTTCCATTATATGTTTTGCAGTTAGAAGAGGTCATCAGTCAAAATGTCTGCAGATCTCGGCTTGTCACAGGGGCACTTAGAGCCTAAGGGTGACCTGCCTTTAAAGCCTGGGCAGCTGCTGGTCAGTCCAACCATCTGTTTCCTTCCATGACCAGCCAGCAGAGTAGCCCAATCTACAAATGATTCCTAACAAAGAAAATTATGACTTCTTTTGCCAACTCTTATACTGTGAGGTTATATGGAAAAAAAAAATATATATCATTGGATATTTGCATTTGGGAAACTCGGTTCCAAGGTAAGAGTAAAAATGTTATTTTGTAACCTGATGAAATTTACTACAAATACCACATACCACAGGAGCTAATTGTGGTATGATTACTATATCTGTTTCTGTGAACTTAAAATTGATCCCCTATATAAAGAGGGTAATCCATATTCAAGTATGGTTAAGTTTAATTAATTATCTGTGATTATTTTCTGCTCAGATGGGGTATTAGGACCTTGCTGACCTGGTCCTTCCACGTACACAGGACTTAATTAAAGACAGCGCATTTATCTGGATCTAAACAGGGTCTAAACACCCCCGGGAATGAGGCATGTGTTTGCCTGCTTTATTGTGGAATTATTATAAACTCAGGATACCACACAAGGAAATTGTAATACCATAAAGTACTTACTTTCAGTTTCTCCTATGTATATGTCAGATTATGTTTAATCAGTAGGGTATGTATCTCTACGTGTGTGCACATATATCAGCACATGGGGACGTCACATATATCAGCACATGGGTACGTCACATATATTGGCACATGGGTACATCTTATATATTGGCACATGGGTACATCACATATATCAGCACATGGGTATGTCACATATATCAGCACATGAGTAGGTCACTAAAATTGGCACATGTGTACGTGACATATATCGCACGTGGGTACATCACATATATTGGCACATGGGTACGTCACACATATCAGCACATGGGTACGTCACATATATCGGCACATGAGTAGGTCACTAATATTAGCAAATGGGTGTGTCACATACAAGCACAGGACATATCAGATATCCAGGTACTTTGTCTTTTCAGACATCTTAATTTTAAACAGGTATTTAATTCTAACTGTATAATACAGAAGACATACACAAATATGCTATTTATTTAAATTGTAGTATTTATAGATAGGATGCATGTTGTACCTATGTTTTGAAGGAACAGAAATGCTGCTAATCCTCCAATGTAGCATTAATAGTTTTGTGTGGAAATGAAACTCTATACCATCCACCATCTATTCCTATTGCTCCAGTTAATGATATCACAGCCATGGTTCCTATCCTCAATATTCTCAGGTATACACACACAAGTGACTAGCAGAAACACGGTTATTAGAAAATCTTCTCAATGGAAATGAACTTTTAAAATAACATTTTACATGATGCTGCACACTGCTTCACAGAGCACCTGCTCATTTGCTAGCTGTTAAACTCACAATGAGGTAGTAATTCAAAACAGTGATGATCTATAATTCATAAAGGTCAAAACCAAAGTCTCTGAGGAATGTCTATCCCTCTAAAGTGTGTTCTCCAGAGAGAGGCTTTTCTTGTGAAGCTTGAATTGCAATAATTTCCGGTCATTACTTTATTATGATCCTCTATTGGAGATAAACATCAGAGAAACACTCCCTAACCTCCTTCTTTGTCATGAATTTTGTAGTCTCAGAGAACTCAATTATAAACATCGATGCAATTTCAGAGTACTCCCCTAAAAAATCCTATCTGCAACTGGCTTTTGCAGTTAGAATTTTTGGCTGTTCTCAGAAAATTGTTAACACAATTAATGCTGAGTAAAATTAATAATGAATATTTTCTAAGATCCATCGCATGCCCTGAAAAATCAGGAAGTGAATAAGAAATTAGTATTTTATAATTTTTTAGAAAATGTAACAATTTAAATGATGTTTTTGAAGAGTCATCTTACAACATGCATGCCTGCATTCCAGCAGCCTGTTGCCAAAGTTACAGGATGAGGTCATGAACGTGAGCATCTTTTGCTGAATCAAGTATCATAGCGCCTCTCCAGGCCCTCAATAAATATTGTTGAATGAATAAATTAATTAATCTTCAGGAAATATTTGGAGGGTAAGTTTGAACACATCTCATTTCTAGCTCCATTGCTCTCCTGCTTCATTCCTCATGGCAGGACTACGATAATTAATGACAAGAATTCACTTTCATGTCACCACTTACAGTATTCAGCATGTGCCTTGTTCATTCTGTATTCAGAACACCAAGTAATTCTTCTAAGAAAAAATTACACCTAACACTTCAGAATGTCTTGGAACTGCTGGAGGAAGTGTTTCCCATAACACCTCAACAGGGACATTTTGACACATGGCTCTTTCCTTTTGTCACACTTACAGAGAAAGCGCATTATTACTGCTTTCGTTTCTAACAAGATACAGTTGACAAATGGTGCCATTCATAATTTTAGAAAATTTATGCCCTTAGCAAGTTGAGGGTGTTTTTTTCCGTGTATCAACAGTTAACACTGAAATTATACACAAAGACTAACTTGTACCTTTGTGTATCTAGAAGAATCTCTGCTTCTGAGCATCATGTACTAAGGGGGTGGGAAGGACACTTGACCCCTTTGGTCAGTATTGCAGAGACTGTCAGTCCTTGTCTTTTCAGCCACACATTAGAGGAATCAGAGTTGCCTTGGGGCACACCTTACATATAAAAACACTAATGAAAATTGAGGGGCAAAAAAGGTCCATGCATACTTTTCATGATATCCAACACCACAGAGAAGGAGAAAATGTCCTCAAATAACCTGTGTGCAGCCCAGAAATGGCAGGTTGGACGCCCCTGTTTGAGGGCAGCAGGTGTCAGGAAAAGCTGAGGGAACCCAGGTTAGAGAACTTTGGAGGGTCCATGATTAGTGACTCTGCCAGGACTAGGGCTTCGCTTACTTCCTCTAGGCCCATGCGCTCTGTGCATCTCTCTTGAAAACCAGATCAAGAAAAATTCTTCTTGAATTTTACATAGTAATATTGGTAATATGTTAAGCCAATACCCACACAAACATTGGTAGAAAAATCTAACAGGGAAACCCCAGCTGGGTCTGGCTGCTCAGCAGGTACTTCCGTCCAACAACGCTGATGAAGCTTCTGAGAAACTTCAAGCCAAACTTCAAGCTCGAGCATGGGAACTTTATTCATTTACACCTTCTCCTTTTCCCTTAGTCTCAATTTTCTATAATAATTGAAAAGGCAATTTATAAATGAAATTATTAAATAAAAATAAGTCATCTTGGCAGACAGTGTTAAACATCGATCTCATTTTTAAAAATTTTTGTGCTCCTTTTACCATTTTGACTAAATATCCAGAAAAAATTTCTCCTATAACCCTGGTTGTGCATCCGCCTCTCCAGGATGTCAGGCCCACTCAGCTGAAAATGCTGCTGGGGGAGTGGTGGGCTCCTGCCCAGCCACACGCCAGCCTGGGCACTTGGGCGTCTGTGAGCAGGGACGCCTGCGAGAGGCTGGGGAGACAGCGTCAGGAAGCTCCCCCGGGAAGCATTCACTCTGAAGGGTTTACTTACGTGACTTCTTATTTACTTGCTCACTTTCACGCACACAGTGGCTACGCATTCAACCTTTTAAAGCTTGCTAGAATTTTTTGGTGTTCAGGGAAATCTTATGTCATACATTCGACATGTTCTGTTTTTAGGAAACAAGCTTTGAATCACAGTATTTCTGAGTCTGTTTAACAATGAGTACCCTCACCACTGGGGTTAGCAGAATTTGGATTTTCTGTCAAACACGGTAGTCAGAAAAGTTCCTTTAGACTTGGGTTCCCAAGTGAGAACAAAACTGGTGCTTGCAGCCGGGAGACATCACAGAAAGCTTTCCTCTTAACTGTAGACACTTTCCTAACTTGCAATAAAATAGACCATTGTTAATTTGTCCCACTTTCTTTTCTAGAAAAAAAGACTTTTGTCTTTTGAATAGCTGTATTGATTATTAACAGAGAACACCAGTTAAGTCCACTTGCCAGTCAATTGTTTGAAAATTAGACTACATTTTCCCTTTTGATATAAAAACAGACTATAAATGGACTGGTTTCATAAGCCAGTTTATGAAGGCTAATCCTAATTATCGGCCACTGCTCCCAATCTTCAGACTATTGTTACTCAACAGAGATGCATTTGTCATTTTACATTAGCATTCCTCGGAAAACTTTTTCCCACTTAATGGTGGCCTCAAAAATAATCAATTGTGTCAGGTGGACATGGCCAGATAGTCTTAGACATATTTGACTATATTAGCTCCCTATGTATCTACGCCTGTATAAGGAAGGGGACACCAGGGCTTATCTGTTCTACATTGGGGAATGCAGATCAACTTCAGAAGTCAGAATCAGAACTTTCCTGACACTGTTGACAGAGATAGATCACACTTTAATTTAGAATTTATACCACTTGCTCCATCCAAGTTGTGCTTTCCTCTTTTTTTATGAAAGGAAAAACACAAGAAATCAAATTTCTGACTTCTCACCAGTGAAACTTTTATTGTGGAAATCATTAGGATGGGTTTTAGAGGAATAATATTAATTTAGAAAATAAATGTCATAAAAGTATGCTTTTCATCACTTTGTGAAACAGTAGGTATTGGCATATAATTAGCATTATATTGTTACACAATTATAACTGATTGTTATAGGACAAAGGAAAGAATTTACCTAAAGAAACGTGAATTCACTTTTATTTTATTATGCTACTAATTGACTTTCCTTATTCATCAAACGAGTTTGATGGCAAACATTTCATAATAATTGCATTAACTTTTATGCAAACTTTAAATGGCACTCTTAAAAAACTTTCTCTAGATTTTAATTAATCTTGAATATGTAATATACTTCTGTATAACTTAATCATTGGCTTATCCTTTTTTCTTGCCCGAGGCTCCTTGAACTTTAATTAGTATGCCTCGTATCTTATAAAATTTTGGTGTTGCTTTTAAGGAACAATAATTTTGATCCATTTAAACTCACCATCATCAGATATGGGTTCAATATAATAATTGTTACACTGGAAAAGCAAAGAATAAAAATGAGAAAAGGAAGTTTTCCAAAATTAAAATTTAACTTCCTTGTAGTTCTCTAAAATGCCAAGATGAGTGTTCGAGGCTAAATGCTTATGTCCTCCCCCATAGGTTGTGTATTTCAACCTAATCTGCAGTATGACACTACTAGGAGGTAAAGCCTTTGGGAAGGCCCTGCCCTTGTGACTAGGATTAAGGCTCTTCTAAAAAAGACTCAGAATGCTCCCTCACCTGTCTGCCAGGTAAAGACACGGTAAGAAGACACATGGCCATCTATGACACAGGAAGGGAAGTCTAACCAGACACCAAATTTATGGGTGCTTTCAGCTCAGGCTTCCCAGCCTTCAGAACTGTGAGCAATACATTTCTGTTGTTTATAAGCCACCCAGGCTATGGTATTCTGTTAACCTCAAATGGGCTAAAACACTGAGTTATAGTTTTCTAAGCTCTTGGGACACATATTGCAGTTGAGAAGCAGAAGCAAGGATGGTAAGGAATATAATGTATAAAACCGAATCTTATGCAAATGGCCCAACACGTGTCCTCCTGGTACCCTTGTGGGAAGAACATGGATACAGATCTTCAAAGAAGGAACAGTGGTCCTCCTCTCCAGCTCCTGCGACTGGTTGGTGGCTGAGCACTTGACCAAGCAGACAAACCGTATGTTGAAGAAAAGATAAATTAAGCCAATGACTTCCCTTCCTAGAATTTTTAAATAAGAAATATAATAATTGGCCAATAGGCAATGACAGCTGAAACTAAGGATGGTGAAGGGGAGCTTGACAGCAGATCTGGGGCACTGTGAACACGGAAGTTGTATTAGTTCTAAAGCTTTCAGAAAACCCAACCGAACCTGCATTCACACACACAAACGCTTATCAGTTCAAGTAACTGGAAGGTTATGGAGTTGGGTGGAGGCCTGAGTCAGTGGCTCAGCAGTTGCCAGACTCTGGTTTAATTCTCTTTCCCATTGGACTCTGCACCTTGTCTTCAGCCTAGAGGACATCTGCACGTTCTGGATAGCCCTGGGGCCACAGGCCGAGACATCAATTATCACTAAAAACAAATAAGCTTCTCTGAACCCAAATAGAATGTTGAAAAGGGTTGGGTAGGGATTGCCCCCAGGAGATCAGTTGCTGAGAAAGCAAGGAACTTAACACCCATCACAGAATTTATAAGGATACAGAAACTGCCAACAGAGTTGGTTTGGGATTAAAGGAAACAGATGAATGCAATACAGCTTGGATACACAGAGTTTATTATTTAAATTGCACATGAACTTCATGTCCACCGTGTCTTAACACTGGGCATTTGGGTGAAGATCCATGGATGCGTATCTTTAAAACAGTCGTGAATCACGAGGTTCCTCCAGCATCAACCTTAGCAGGGCCCACACCTATCAGTAAAGGTTTGCATGCACCTCGACTTTTCTAGTATAGAAGCAGTTCACTCCTGTTATCCTCCTTCCACTCTTAAAAGGGGCTCAGTTTGACAAGGTCATGCTACTGTCATGCCACCTACTTTAAGTTTCCCATAATTTTTTTTCCTAAGTATTTCATGTGTAGCTTTATATGTGACCTTTATTTGGACTAGTATGAGTTGATCTTTGTAGAAAATAATTCTATTAGGAATAAATTTCAACATGAGTGGGAGATAGGACCCTCTACCAAGGAAGAGAGTCCTGCCAGAAATGTAAGTGTAGCCAATTGCCAATTGTATGCTTCTACCTGAAACTAAATTTCTCTATGACCCTACTGAGACACGTAGACAGTAGGGTCATAGAGAGTTTTCTTGGTGGCTGAGGGCTGGTCTGCAACAATTGTGTTATGGTGAGAAGTGGCAGAATCTTGGCTTTGCCTCAGGCTCCTTGGATTCAGCTTTCCATCAGTTCTGGGCTAGAGAATCACATTGCTTTGTCAATCCATCAGAGGTTATATTTTGTCCTTTTTTTAATTTAGTTTTTTTTATAACCAAGAACCCTGACTTGTACTATTCCTTGCAATGAAAGGGCCACATTAGGAAAAGTTCCTGATGGAGAATCTAAGAATGGTTCAGTCAATAGCTATTGACCAGCTGCATATTTAGAGACTGTGTTATATTGTGGGTATCCTTTATATACACAGAGACAGTAAATTGTTGAAAAGCACTTTTCTGCTTTTCTAATAGTAACCTAAGACGTGGCACTCTAAGGAGAACAGGTGAGGGAAGGGTAGAAACAGAAGTGCTTAACGTTTTCAGAAAACTCTAATTGGTTCCTACAATGTTCCAAGCACTGTCCTGGGTTACCACAGGTGATTTTCTTTTTTTCACATCATCTGCTTTAGTTTATTTTTACTGGAAATGGTAAGAAAATAGGCTTCCTTATTTTATATGCAGCAACACTCTAAAGGCCCACACCACTGACGTTAACATTCTAAGGCCCACCCTACTGACGCTTTTTCCCACCACCTGAGTGGCACTTTCCATACATCTGGGACCCCAGATGCAGAGGCCAGAACCTCCTGCATTCAAGGTGTGGCCCTAGAGCCTGCAGCAGCACCAGCATCTTGCAGCTTGATACAAATGCAGAATCCCAGTCCACACCCTTCCCTCACTGAATAGAATTTGTCTTTTGACAAGATCCCAGATGATTCGGGACTGCACCTAAGAGATTTGAGAGTGCCAACGCCTAGTTACCCATTCAAAGCAAT
Organism: Nycticebus coucang; assembly: GCF_027406575.1. Lineage (NCBI taxonomy): Eukaryota > Metazoa > Chordata > Mammalia > Primates > Lorisidae > Nycticebus > Nycticebus coucang. The sequence goes on along the minus strand of NC_069790.1, from coordinate 117,636,071 downwards.
TTTGGAACTCTTTTTCTGGACCGGCCATCAGAGCCATCAGAGCTATTGCCCTATGGAGGTCTGACAATTATGTTTGCAAACTCATCCTAGAGAAGATGCTCTGAAGGGTGGACAAGGCTCTGGCGTTGGTGCACAGCCTCCCAAGGGGAGGACCTTGAACTAAAACATTCATTCTCCAGAAAAGTTGATGTATTTCCCTCACACTCTTTTCTCTCCAGCCCATGTTTCCCCGTTCATCATGAACTGACATCCCCAGCCCACCTCTCTGCCAGCCATCCCTGTGATCATAAGCACATCTCTTATTCGCCACCTAAGTGTCTTTTGGCCTCTTGTCTCTATGAGTTCGGATAATTAAATTTGTGAACTCGTCCTAGAAAAGTGCTATGTTCCTTTTTGCTGAGTATCACTATGGTCACCTCTGAGGTCCTCCCCTTGGGAAGCTGTGCACTGATGCCAACACCTAGTCAGCCCTTCCAAGCAATTTTGGAACTCTTTTTCGTAGCTACTGCCCTATGGAGGTCTGACAATGAACTTTGCAAACTCCTCCTAGAGAAGATGCTCTGAAGGGAGGGTGACGAGGCTCTGGCGTTGGTGCACAGCCCCCGGGGGGCCTGAGATGAATGCACTGATAGTCAGCAATGAGGCGTGCAGCATGTTTTCTAGGATGAATTTATTAACTTAATTGTCCTATCACTTTTAGTAATTTTTATTATTAAATCCCAGTTTCACAGCCTTCCTACTCTTCCTCCAGGAGGTAGTTCTTCAGAGAAGGCTGCCTTATGGGACTCTGGAGCGTTGGGACAAGCTGCTTTGTACTCTGAACCCTTTTCTCTAATACTTTTTCTGTTCCCTGACAATATCTGCTGAAATCTAGTTCCTTCATGAAGAAAATATTCTATAGTAAATTTCAATGGGACCTAGTCATTTTCTTATACTACAAGTTCATTGCCCCAATAAAAGAGTTTAGAACATTTGTTGATTCTAAACCATATTTTAAAAACATTTCCAGTAAACTCTTTTCTGAGGCCCCTCTAGGATTTTCTGATCATTAATTCAAAGAGGACGGCTGGGTAGACGGCGGCGGCAGAGCTCTGAGAGGGGACGGGAGGGTGGACGGCGGCGGCGGAGCTCTGGAGGGGACGGGAGGGTGGACGGAGAGCTCTGAGAGGGGACGGGAGGGTAGACAGTGGTGGCAGAGCTCTGAGCCCCTTCCCATCTGACACTAGCTCTTTTGTCTTCGGAGATCCAAGTTTTAATTAGATTTCTTTCATAAAGCTTTGCTGACTTTCTCCATTCGGAATTACTCTGTTCCCTCTTTCTAATTTCATAGCTCTTTTTGAGCCAATGTGAGAGTCCCCCATTCGAGGTGAATACCTGTGTGCAGAGCACAGCATACATCAGCACTGTGCTAGGCATGGGCCACAGTGGGAGGGAGTACCGTCCGTTTCCCATCCTTATGAAGGGGGCATCATAACAGTAGTGCATGTGTAATTATAAACAAGTTAAAAAGGACTTAAGCCAGAGAGTCTGGGATGGCTTCCCTAAAGGAGCCAACTGTGAATTGAGACTTCGAGGATAAGAAAGCAAGAGAGTGGTGAGTGGTGTGGGTGGAGCAGTTCAAGACCCAGAGACAGGGCAGGGGAGAACCCCACTCAAAACACATCCCAGGCACTGACCACAGGCCACTGTGCCAGGAGGTGTGGAGGAGAATGGTGCAAAATGAAGCTGCAGAAACAGACAAGAGCCAGACCACATGAGGCATAGAGTCCTGGGTCTTTCTCCTAAGGGAAATGGGAAGTTGTGATGAATTTCAAGCAGGAGGGCAGTTGGAGAATACTAAATATATGCTCTCCATGGCCACTCTACTATGAAATGCTTGAAGTTAGAGCTGTATCTTATTTATGCTTGAATACTCCAAAGTGTCTCTTTCTTAAGTCTGAAAAATATATTTATTTTTGAATTGTTAATGTAAAATATGTAATATATATAACTCGGATATGTTATATAAATGCTGTGTCAAGTCAAGTATTCCCCTGACCCTGAAAGAACCCATTATTTGTTTTTACAGTATCAAGTGAGCAGAAATTGCTAATCCATCACATATTTTTTCTTCCCTCTTAGTAACAATCCCCAAAGTTTTGGTAGTCACATGACCACCTAGAATGAGATTGTAATTCCCAGTCGATCTTGCAACTTGCTGTAGTTGTGATTAAATCTGGCCAACGAGACATACAGGAAAGTGTTGCATGGGACTTCTGGGAAGGCATATTGAACAAGGTGGGGTCTCTCCTTTTTTTGTGAAAATCAGATAAAATGCCTGAGAGAGTTCCAGCAGCCATCTTGTCACTGAGGGAACAGAAATCATTACTTAAGGAAATTAGAGCAGAACGTTAGAGACTGGCTCTCACACTCTGCACTTCCCATACAAGCTCTGGAATGTCTATTTCAGACACCTTCATGTGCAATATAAACATGAGATTTGCCTTAAAAAACTGTAATTAGGTTTCTGGTCCTAGCAGCTGAAAGCAATTTCTAACTGAGATGTAAATTGTTCCTTATACACAGTTATACAACCGACAGATATTTTAGTAGAAGAAATTAATCTTTGAACCTAGAAAGTTCTAACTTGTGGTCAACTAAGATATCTTAGTACAGGCTTCATGTTTTTCCTATGAAGCACTTTTTTATTTTATTTTTCATGAAGAGGGAATTAATATTCCAGTAGTAAACCAACCCATCTGGCTTCTAAGTCTGTAAAGATATTCTCAGGAGATGGTACTACAAATGGATTCGGGCTTGAGGAGATGCTACCTAATTAAAAGGGACTGAGAATTTCAGAATGATGCCAGTTTCACAGGCATCAGGGAATTCCCATGGTCTCTGAAATAAAACAATTCTAAAGGACAACTGTTGAGTCCTATCAGAAGCTGCCCAGATTTTTTAACTCACCTGTGGACAAAACGAACAAACAAGCTTAGAGATCCCTTTTCAGCTGCACACTGTTTGGCTGGAGCTGGAGGTTCTAGATAAGCATTGTCCAATAGTAGCACCACGTGACCCACATACCCACATATGATGTGTTATTTTAAATTTTATAGTAACCACATTAAAAAAGCAAAAAGAAAGATTTTAACAATATTGTATTTAACATAAAATGAAATCAGCATAAAATTATTAATGATATATATTATATTCCTCTATATACACTATTTATAATCTGCTGTGCATTTTACACATATAGCACGCCTCCATCAGAAGTAGCTGCTTTCTAAGCTCCCTGCAGCCATGCGTGGCTAGCGCTGCATGTTGAAATCTGCACGTCTGAATCTCACCACCCCTCACCTTCCTTTTCACTCCAGTGTCTCACCACCTGCACTTCCATCCAACTCTGTCTCTCCTATTTGAATTTTATTGCTTTTACTTCTTCCCACTAGTCAATTGCTGTTAGTAGTTTTCAACCTTTTCCAGATCTACATAAAACCTGTAACTGGTATATCATTACTAACAAAATATTCGGCTAAGATGTTGCTCAGGGATCGGTAAAGATAAAAATGAACCTTCTATGAGCCTTTTTTTCACTGTGAAGCCAGTTTCTCCTTTCTGCCAGTATGTTTCTTGCCCCCACATCTAATGGGTTCTCCTAGTCCAGCTCCTGAATGCCCTGGGTTCAGCCTTTTTTGTTGTTTCTACTGTCACTGCAGCAGTCCGGCTTTCACTGTTTCTGCTCCAAATGATCAGAGCAAATGTTACTGAAGCAAAACTTGCCGGCTTTTCCTTCAAGGACTTCTTACTCCACAGAGGATAAGCTATCAACTTTTTAGTGGGCTGATAATATGCAAGATCCTTTTTCATTCAGTTCTCCCCCAATGTCCAGCGCCCTTCACTCATAGCTGCCAATCTCCAAAGAATCCACTTAATGACCTGAGTTCAGCACAGGTGCCTGAGTTGTTTACACGGATGTCCTTCCCCAGCGGTCTGGAATGCCCAGAGAGTGTGTGTGTGTGTGTGTGTGATTTCCTCTGTGATTTCCTCCGCCCTAACTCTGACACCAGGCTGAGGGGGAGACACTATTCCTTGTGCATAGTTCCGTTTCAGCATTTGCCAGTTTTCCCAACAATAATAATTATTATTGTTTTGATGTCTTTCTTTTTCATGTGTCAGTAAGAAAGTAGGGTCTGTAAGTTTACACCTTATTCTCGAGGCTGAGGCTATCCTTGACACGTGGTCATCAATGACTGTGGAAGGAAGCAGTGAAAGACACAGCCTTCCAACCTTCCCATGACTCCCCTGCACAAACTTCCTGCAGTAGTGAAGTGATCCCTTGAATGTTTCAGAATTATGGCGCAGTTATTCTTGCCTCCACACTTGGGCCCACGCCTTTGCTTTTGCCTGACGTGTCCTGGCCATTTCGTTCTCATCATCGAGGCTAAAGTTCCTGTAAGTGCAAGCTATGTCCTTTATAAAGCTTCCTCTAGCCACTGGAGCCCATGGTGATCTTCCCCTCGTTACTTTCCTACAGAAATCGTTATCTGTAATGACTAAGAAGCACAGGCTTCCTAACAGTCTTCACACTTCTTAGGGCTGTTTACTGTCGCCATGACGACAGGAGGACATTTCCTGGGAGAAGAGGTCCTCTTCTGGATCTGTCTGTGTAGACTGGCACCCAGGCCTTGACCTCAATGCGACAGGAACAAACGCCCCTTGTAAGTTAATGAAGGAAATATAATAACTGAGAAATAACTTGCCTCTGCGTGGACGGTGTTTCTAACACTGAAAAAGCCACCCTTTCTCCTTTACTTCCCTAATGCCTGAAGTTTTAAAAAAGCGTAATTCATATTGATGTCACGTCTATTTCCCCAGAGGGGGGGTCTTCACTGTAGTGTGTCTGTGAAAATAAATTTCATGTTGATGAAGCTTTTCTGGGATTGTGCCAAAGAAGCAAAGATCATCAAACTCCTGGAATAAAAGTGTAACAGGCACCACTCCCTCGTTGGAGGCAAACAAAGTTAATCCTAAAACCAAATAATTGTACGGCACTTAGACGGTTTCTCTTACGACAATGGTAGACAATGGCCTATTTACATCAATGTATGTACTGATTAAAATGCCCCTCTCAGATATTGCAATTTGTTTGCTAAAGTGTATTACGGACTCATTTTCAAACACTATTTCAGACAAACCAACACATGTTCCTTACCCTTCCTCTCCTGCTCATGTAACATTCTTTTTGATATAAGCAGGATTTGGAAAACAAAATGAAGACAATAAAGTATTCATCTCTAATACGGCAATGGGTGCTTTGAGAATTTTTGACATTGCCATCTGAAAATCTAAGCTTGTTGCTGCCTTAAAACTAGTTTCTAGGCAGTATAGATAAAACCACACAAAGAGAACTGCTTGTTTTTAATTAGCATATAAAATTAAAACAATAGAAGTTCTGAGTCTTCATAAAACTATTTTTCGTAGCATAGAAAAGTCTGTAATTCCTTTCTTCTCCTTCTCAGATTATAGTTCATTTAAATAGCAAAGAAATATTTTCAAACCCTTTTTGTTATTTTCAAAATGATAATTAACAGATACCATTCTTTAATTTTTACACCTGCCTTTTATTTTAATAGAAGTAAAAAGAAAGTCTCATACTGATAAACTGCAGAGAAATGTAACTTACTGTTTCCCTTTCTTTTCCCCTCTTCCATTTCTCTTCATTATTTGGAATTTAAAAATGCCTCAAATAGGGAAAGGAAAAGGAAAAAGTGAACTCTGCTTTTTTAAAAAGTCCAGATTGGAGAATAGTACAACTCTTTACTACATTGGGCTTAATGCAATCCAGTAAAGAAATAGCTCATTAAAAAGATACATATCATACTTCTTTTAATTTAAATGAAAACCCTACATTATGTAAATTTAATGACTCATCCAGTGAAGGGGATCGCTCTGGAATTTTTGATTGGGAAGTCTATAATTCCAATCCACCAGCCTTTTTGACAAACTATTTCTATAAAGTAACCCTGTCAATTTTCAGTTAAGCTTCCTGCAAGTGCGGTTGACAGCTAAAGCCACTGGTGAGACTCAGTGAATACACCTCACTTTTTATGAATTTCTGCAAACTTTCACAGCTTTCTATCCCACACTTCAATATATGGTCTTGTGTTTGTTTTTAGCCACTTAATCTTTCTAAAATATTTTTGTTTTATTGACATGGAAACTATTTTTTTATGTCTGTACTCATCTAAAAATGTGCTTAGTACTTAATTAAATTATGTTACTACAATAACAGGTATAGCTTGGGCACACACAGCCAGGAATAAACAAGTGACTTGTACACAGCATGTTGGAGGGCAGGGGGCAGACTAAGGGTGCTGGTCCACCAGCTCCAAACCCTCCTCCATCACTTCGATATTTTACAAAAGGAATGGCAAATGTTTATTAGTCCGTACAGTTGGTTTAGAGGATGGCAATTACGTAAGTTCTTGGCATTCAATCAAAACTTCACCATGTATCCAAGTTGAGAATGACAATTATCTTAAGAAGAAAATACTTGTTCAGAAAGATACTCTAAATGTTTTAAAATCATTTGCCGCTGCTTTTATTTTTCAGGTAAATGTGATACCAAAAGCAAAAAATAAAATTGAACAACTTCTTAAAGCTCTCGGTAGTTGATTTTGCTACATGTTACAATTATTTATCTTTTTCTTTTCTGTTTATCTTCAAACATATAACTGTTTTTCTGACATTACTTTTATGCACTAAGCCTTCCTTGGGATTTAAATGTCAAAGCACCGCAATGCGCCGGTGCCAAAAGCAAATATGGTTTTCTTTTGTCTTAATACATGCGATGCATCAAAGGAGAAGGCAGCTGCCGTGGAATCTTAAAACGGCGAATTCAACTTTCTTCTTTCCCTTTCTTTCCTAGGAAAGTTATCTCCTCTGGCATTTCACTACATTTCCTTTTTTAAATAAGTTTTTGTCACTCTAGTATTCTATTTGTACTTAAAAATAAAATCACTTTGAGATCACTTCAGAGAGGCAACTGATTTGAACGTGGGTTTGCCTGGGTGTATGATACCTTTAGGTCGCTGAGCTTATGTTTTTTTTTGTGCTAAACAAATGCCCATGGCTTAAATGTTTAAGTATAAACAGGAAATTCCTCCTGGGATTCTTTCTTTTAAGAGATCAAATGGCTTTGGCAACGAAGTTAAGGATCAAAGAGGAGACTGGTATTAGCCCGGAAGGCCAGGAAGGCTTCCATAGAGAGCCCTACATCTCAGATTGGACATAAGTCAGATTTAGGATGTGAAACAAGACTTTCCAGAAATCATTAGCAGTTTCATTTATTTCCAACCAAGAAAGAATACATCCATTTGCAGTATAAAAAGCAATGGAATAGAAGACAGGGAATAAACTGAGATAAGGCAAAGAGAAGGGCGAACACAGCAGGTCTAGACTAAAGAATCACAATATGAGCTGTCCTCTGAGAAAATTAAAGTTGGGTCATAGAACTAGTCCTTTTTTTTTTTTCTTTCATATTTGTTTAAATTGGTGATTAAGTTTTAAGACTCTGAATAACTTTTATCCTAAGCTTGTTCCCCAAAGGGACATCCAGTTTTATTCCTAGAAAATTACTTGTTTGCTCAAGTTTGCTCAGAATTAGTTTCTACCATCCTGTTCTTCTCTGCTGTGGAGTTTGATGGCATCGGAGTCACCACGGGACCTCAGGATTGAGCTAGCGCAAAGTTTCTAACGCTGTGAAGTTTTCATGCGAGACCTTCTGCTTCCTTTACCCCTCAACAATAATGATCAGGAAGTGAAAGTAAATTCTTTCCAGCGGCCTAAAGAAATAAGCACCTAAGAGTAAAAGACAAAATGTTTCCTCATGTAAAATAATATCTGGGAAGTTTGGTGCCAGTCTAATTGGTGGCGTTAATATTTCTAAAGAACAAGCAGAGCAGGGTGCTCAGCTTGGTAATGTGCAGAAAAAGGTGGGTGTCAGCGGAATCCAGGTGCAAGAGAAAGAAAATCTGCTATAAATATGGTCACTACAGAAACATTAATGTTTGTAAGACAGGCCTCGCTTTACTATAGTGGAAATAATTTTGAGATGATTTTATCCATTTTGGTTTAGTTTATTTTCATGACACTGTTCCTGCCCTGAGCTGTGTTTCAGGTCTGTCAGCGGCATCTGTCCCAGGGATGGGGCACTGGGAGAATTCACCTCTGAACTCGGAACTAGAACAGTGAATAGACACGTAGATGCAATTTTGGCAAAGTCATCTAAAACCAAAGGCTTTTGACTAGAAAGGGCTGGGATGGGAGAAGGGCCAAAGAGGCACCCTAAGTGTGAAGGCCTGTTATACAAAACCAAGCGTAAGACAGGGTGGGGCTGATCCACAGTCTTCCCTCCACAGCTCAGCCCTGAGTCCCAGGAGGCTGTGCACTGCCTGGTGTGGTCTGCAGGTACCACGTATTGGTTCACTCACTGAAGCTCAACAAAGACATAGAAGTTCTATGGCAGTGGAGGCTAATTTGTAGAGAGCCTCAGGTCAGCCTGAGGTGGCTGCTGCCTTAGTAGTAGATATGGGAGCATGAAGTACCGGGGCCGACAGGTGCTGAGACAGTCGTCCCTGAGTCCTGACCCCTCCCCGCACATACACCATAACTGATTTCAGCTGGGATGCAGAATTCTCTGTGTGTCCTTCTGGGGTCCAGAACAATGTCTTGATGGCTGACAGCCCAGATAAAAGAGTTGGCAGGGAAAGGCACCAAGTGAACTAGCTGTAGAGTCACCCATAATCCAGGTTTGCCCAGAACTGAGGGGTTTCTCCAGAGGCAGGACTCCCCGGGATAAAGCTGAGGCAGTCTCAGGTTGCAGCCAGCTGTCACCTTACCACAGACCCCAGAACCTGAGTCTGGCAGTAGCTGGACTGTAACTTATAGTAACTTATATACCCAAAGCCAGTAGGAACAGTAGGAACAGTAGCCATAGCAGTGGGCAGAAGGGACAGAGGCTGAACCCTGAAACTAAGCAGGCTAGGCACCCCCAGGGAGCTCAGAAGGAAGCTTAGAAGAGCTGCAGAAGCAGGTCCCACTCCTCTGATGATGAGGTCTCCATATGCGGGCCCTGACGCAAGGGCCATGCTGGGGGGTTTAGAGGGAACCTTGATATAGAACAACAGCCTCACCGGGGGGGTTGGCCTCTAAGATTAAATCTCATACTAACTAAATATATACACATGCACATATATATATGGGGGAGTTATGAAGGTGCCTAAATTTATGTGTTCAAGTATTTATTTTTTTCTGCTACTGACTGGAAACAAGGACTCATGACCAAATGAAGATAAAAGTTTGGAAAATAATAAATGTTCATTTTTTTCTCTTCATCTAAAGTTGGGACTGTAAAATTTAAAACTGCTTTTATAGAAACTCATTATCTGCTTGTGGACGGATTTCCTTCACCTTTCCAACAAAGTCTGCTTCGTTTTGAGATATCACACGTGTATCTGCACAACCCTCATTTAAATGCTCTTATAAAAATTCATTACTTGTTCTTTTCTTTCAAGGAAAAAAAAAATCAAGCTGGGTAGATGTTCTTGAAAAGAAAGCACTGAATTAAAAAAGAAACAAAAATGGGGCCTGTGATTATGCACTTCATCCAAAAATATAATGAAGGCTTAATTACTAACTCAGGGATAGGATCCAATCTATTTGCAATTCCTCAAGTGGTAATTTTACAGGCTATGTTTAAGTTGGGGCACTTACTTTTCCTTTTCTGTGCTCTGTGCTATGCGGAATGTTTACTAGTTTTGTTTCTTAATATTTTTATAAAAGAGGTGGGTACGAAATAGCAATGAAGATTCTAATTCTAATGAACCATTTTTACCATTTCTTTGTAGTCCTGTTAAGATCAGGTGCTGATTGAAACAACAGGAATTTGCTTTGGACTCTACAAAGCTTCCGGTCCCTAGATCCCCATCTCTAGGGGGACATCATTGGAAGGAAACTTAACACACCCCTGAAATTAATCTATTATCTTCTTTTTTTTTTCCTACAAAGTCCTTTCCATACTTGGGGATTTATCTCTCTGTGTTCTGGGAAGAACATGGTACTGGCTGATTTTAGAAAAGGACAATGAGGAAAGGATAGATGCTTTTGGCTCTAAGAAAAGATGCTTTTGACTCATAGTGACTTAAATAAACAGGGGATGCTTTTTCTCCTATAAAAATGAGTGCAGGTACCTGTTTACATATGATTTTCTTGGCCATGACCTGTAAGCTTCACTTCTGCATTTAGACAAGGGTAGTGGAAGGGAGGAGGAGACATGGGTATCAGGAGAATAGGAGGTTCCCAAGAACACCACAGCTGGTTTTAGCCTGGTTCTCAGTAGCCGGGACTCTATCACACCACAGCTCTGCCTAAGATGAAGCAAAACCATCCCTGTGCTCTTAAGACTGAACTATTAATAGAAACTACAATTTGCAAAATGGATTGCACTATTACTCAGAGGAACCAAGCATAATCACTGTTAGGTAATTGCCCCAAAGAAAGCCCCTCCCCTAGAAAGCCCCTTCCTGCTCTCTACAAAGTTACAACTCCATTACCCACTGAAAAATTTCAAACTTACAGCCTCCCCCTACCGGGTCCTCCCACCAGAGCAGTAACTCCTCATTGGCTATTCAACCATACCGTCACCATTCTAAGACTTCCCCTAACCCAACTTATATAAGGGTGCACTTTTCTTTGCTCTCTCTCTTTTTCCTCACTCCTCCTTGGTGTTATCCTGCAACATCCCCCCTCATCAACAAAGACCTTTTGCACAAGCCTTGGGGGTCTATGAGATCTCTGCCGGTCGAGTGCATTCCCCACCTTTCATCTGGTGCTAGAAGCGGATGAAATTAGGGAACACTCCCAAGGGTAGCTAATAACCCTTCCACGGGATTTTAGCTCCCGGGGGCTCCCTATACACTGCCTAGTTAAGCTCAAAATATTTTAATATCAGTTTCTTCCTACCCATACATCCTTGATAAGACCACAGAAAAATGCCTCTAACAATAACTCCCCACCAGTTGGCAAGTTCTAAGATGACTGTCTACGGCAGCAACTCCCCTAATTCATAAGTTCTGACCATGACTCATTCCAGCCCCAAACACCAGCCTTTCTGATTCTCCCCAAATGTTTTTTTTAATTTCAGATAATATGAGGGTACAAATGATTAGCTTACAATGTTTGGGTTTGTTAGGTGAGGTCTCTGTTGTAGCTGCGTCCCACACCCAGGGGTGTGCAGTGGACCCTCACTTTGTGCCCATTAGGTGGGAGCACACCAGCCCCCTCCCTCCTGCTCCTCCTGCCCCCTCCCCCCAAACTCCCCAAACTTCCCACCCTCTCCTTCCACCCCACACTCTGAAATGCCCTGTGGTTCTCCTGTGAATGAAACTAACTTTGGCTAAAGGAGTAATTATCATTTCTAGGTTTTCACGCCTGGAAAGAAGTGGAAAGAAAATGGTTGAGGACAGGACTTAGGTTGGGCCACGGGAAGGCAGCAAGGGGAGTGCTGGGATGGATGGGACAGAGTCACAATGCAAGAAGAAAACAGAGCCGTCATCATCGTCTGCTGGACATCCCCCCTGTCTGAGAATGTGCTGGCCACTGAGCAGGTCCCACTCCCTCAGTGCAGAACATCGCAGGGAGGCTCCAGCTTGCGTTGCCGGTCAGGCTTCTGTCTACTGTCTGCCTCCTCCCTGTTCAGTCCTTGACTGCTTATAAAAGGCAGCTAAAGATTACTTTTCCCAATGGCCCCTCAGAGTTAAACTCCAGGATTCCATCAGTCACAGGGCTCACATGTAATCTGCAGACACGTATGTGCCTGTGACATCCATGGGTCAGCAGCCTTCCAGCCGTTTCTACTGTCATTGCTCGGTAGACACTTCAACCCATGTCCAACAAATGATTTCTGATTTCCTGTTTGACTAATATCCTCCACCGTTAGCCTTCCCTCTGTTTCTCTTAACAAATCACATGGATTCATTCTTATTTGCTTTCCTTCTCAAGTGCCTCTGGTCTAATTCATCCAGAAACCCTATGGCCTCTGCCTTGTAAGTACGCTCACAGCCCCCCACACCTCACTGCCACTTATGCCAGCTCCCTGGAATAGGCCCCAAGCATTTTTCACCTGGATTATGATTATATTCTAATTAGGCCCTTTGCTTCTATCTTTCCTATTCTCACAGCCCAGATTCATCCTTTTAAAATTTAAGCTATGTTGTGTAGTTGCTCTACTCAGAACCCTGGGATGGCTCCTCATTCCCTCGGAACAAACGCCAGACCCTTACAGTGACCTGCAAGTCCCCAGGACCTGGCCTGAGGACTGCTCCCATCTCCTGTCCATCAACTAACTCTTCTCGCCCTTCCAACCTTGCTGCCCTGGCTTCCATGCTGACCTAGATCACAACAGGCAGGCTCTTTGTATTGAAGACACTCTCGGTCAGGAATTCTCTTTCTCAGCACTGGTAAGTTCTGTTACCTCTCTTAGGTCTTCTGCTAATACCGTCTTTTCAAAGAGGCTGCTGAAACTGCAGCTTGGACTCTTAGCGTTCCAGGCCTTCTTGTTTGGCTCTACTTTTTTTCCTTCCCATAAAATATTTTCTAACTTACTATATTATTTACCTTTTCAATTAAATCTGTAGTTTATCATCTGTCCTTCCTCCCCTTCCCTCAGAATGTGAGCTTCAAATGTGCAAGAATTTCTGCCTGTTTTAGTTGATGACTTATCCCAAAGAGCCTAGAGCAGACTGATGTCTAGTAAGCTCTGGGAAAATAAAAATTGAATGCAGAATTCTGCAGCTTGGCATGCTTGCTCTTCCCTCAATTTGATGCTGTGTCCAGAAAACAAACAAGTAAACAAGGGAAGCCACAAGCAAATCCACACACGAAGAAAGAAAAAATAATTTCAAATCATAGAGTATTCTAGATGACACACAGAAAATGCCCTTTAGAACCATCTTCTTCCAACTATTTCCCTAAGTTCCTCTCATCAAACCATTGCAGCTGCTCTTATTATCTCCAAATGTTTTATAAAAATCAGGTCTGCGGTAGCTCTTCTATTTTTTTTAAACCTCGCATTCTTATTTATCCCCTTTTCACCCCTCAAAAATAACTGTCAAATCAAACAAGCTGGAATTTCAAAGGAGAAAAGCAAAGGTAGGATCTTTACGGGAAATCTGGATAATCTGAAAGTAAAAAGGTAGATATTGGCCGTTTGTAAAGTTTTAGTGAGTGAGGAGAAGTCAAACCGGAGATACGCCAGGCACAGGGTTCTACTGTTTGGATGGGCCGCTGCACATGAGGCCTGCTGACCTCTTGGTACCTTCTGCTGGGAGGGTCCAGGAGCCTGAGGGTGCTGTCACCCCCAAGCTCTTCATCAGTTTACGTGAGTGGATATGTCCTGTGTCATACAACACACACACTTCACAGCTTACGATTTTGAAGTGGGAGTATGTTAGGTGAATAATTCAGCCACCATTTCACATGTTAACATTTAATGTACATAAGTTATTGACCTCGGACAAAATAGTATAAGCAGAAAATGGGCTCATGATGAGTGCAGAACATATATGGGGATGAACCGCAGGTGGGGACTATTTCCCCATTTGTCATCTTAAAGAATAAGTTAGGTGTGTTCTTTGTTCCATCATCTATGGGAAACTTGGCAAGACGGACATTGAGAGTGATCCATTTGGCAAAAAAAAATAATAAAATTAAATTTAAAAAATGTGCATTTTTGTATCTGTCTAAAACTGAAATTGATATTGTCTCTTCTACCCTTTCCCCATGTTGGTCCCCCCACCAGGACAGCCGTCTGCCAATCACTTCATTCACCAAAATCTCATTCATTTTTTTGGAGTCAGTAAAACAATAAAATCTCAACATGTCACTCCTAATACCTCAGTAACACACAATTTAAATATAACACCGAGAATACATGACACTTGACATGAGCTATCAGTGTACAAGCTAGCCTGTTTACGGGCTGAGTGAGGTAACAAAATTATTCTATCATTATAGCCACTGACACGATAAAAGTCCAGGCACTAAAATATTTCAATATACCATATAACTATTATAAAAAATATATTCTGTAAAAAATAATTATTATAACATGTAGATAATTATATAACATTAGAACAAATTATCTTTAAGACATTCATCTCTTAGCTTTTCTAATTATTGCTGCCACTTGCTGTAGGCAGAAACAATAGCTGATACTTCATTAATGGCTCCAAAATTAGGAGTTTACTTCTATTAAAATTATTCGCTATGCTATTTAAATATGTACAACCTGTTTAGGATTGTAGCAGCAGTATTTGCATGGTCTACAGCTATTCCTGCATTTCTGGAATGCTCCGAATCCCATCTAGAAATAAGCAGGATGCTGTGTTTTTAAGTCTCATTACAGCCATACTAACGTTATATTCTATAACCACCATAAACTGCGATTTATTTTTCACATGAATATCTTATTCAGATTACGTAGAAGCAAACTGACGTCAGAATACTTTACATTATGTACTTGTGTCAGATTCATCATACGTCTTTGACCACCTCCCTGAGTGTTTCCTCTTATGGAATTTGTTACTGACGTAAGGTCTGTGTTTTGCTGTGGGGAGATGGAGGCAGAGGTGGTATCTTATTTGAAAATTTAAAAAGATACCAAGGAACTTTCATTTTCTACAATGCAAATGCAATGGAATTATTAATATTTTCAGAATAATATAGGCTTCTCACAAAAGATTTGAAAAATTACCTTAAAAAATCATCTAAATTCACTAGGCTAAATTCCATTTAGAGTGAAATATAGTTGGTTTACAGAAAAAACCTCAAAGTAAAAATTTTTCCATGTTGCAATGAAAGTCACTTTCTAGAAAAGTATATTAAGGCCATGTAGATAATACTATCATGATATTTCACATAGATGCTATAGGGTCCACTGTATGAGAATTTATTTAGCATTTTCACAAACACTTCTCTACAGATTTGTTTCATTTGGGTACTTTTTTTTTTTTTTTCTCCAACTCTTGGGCTTAGGCGATTCTCTTGCCTCAGCCTCCAAGTAGCTGGGACTACAGGCGCCCACCAGGATGCCCGGCTATTTTGTTGTTGCAGTTTGGCTGGGACCGAGTTCAAACCCGCCACCCTCAGTATATGGGGCTGGCGCCCTACCCACTGAGCCACAGGTGCCGCCCTCCTCTGCAGATTTGTATAAACTAATAAAGATTATATTTTGTAATATTTTAACTTACGTATTTCATAAGCAAACTCAATTATTCCAAACGTTCTGTTTTAGGAAGTGCTGACATTTCCCACCCATGTTTCATAATGTTTCTTTTCTTTCAAAAGGGAGCTTTGCAGGGGACAACATGCTGAGGCCATGTCTTAACTAGCTAAGGACAGAAGGGCCATTTCCACATGTGGGCACAGACAAAACTAAAAATAAACTGTCGGAGTTTCTCCCACAGCTGTTGCTTGTAAAATTCCTTGCATGAGACTCAGATTCTCTGGAGGAAGCTGATGAGCAACATGACACCATGGCTACTTCTGCTGTGTGTGACCATGTGCCGTGTATGTAATATCCCAAACACACTACAGTAGGCATCTGCAATGGTAACTTTCACCTTAATTGCTTTTGTGTGTGTTGTTTGTTTTTTTCTTTTTGGCCTTTTGGCTGTTTCACGGGTCTCATAACAGAAGCACGAATTTGGGGAGTTTGGACAACTTGAGGAAGAATGACAAATCAATTTACCTGTCAATGATGGCACACATGTCAATGCTGACATTGGCAAAACTTCCTGGCTTCCTCTGTGCCACTTCGTATAAATTCACGAGTTGGTCGTCGACTTGGATGAGCTGCATGCAGCCTTGGAAGGAAGGCTGGAGTACAGAGTGACCTGAGTTATTCATCTGGCTCAGGAAACCTGTGAAACCGAAGAAAGGGAAGGGTTACATTTGGTGGGCAACATGCTTCATTAAAATTCTTGTGAGTACTCTATCTGGCTACAGCCATTGTATCCAACGACTGTGCTGCTTTGATCTCTGCTGATGCTGTATTCAGTGTAGAAGAAGGAAGTCTTTGGAGAGAGCAAGATTATTTCAGAGCAAGAAGTCAGGGTTGAGCTGCAGTGGGTCATCAGGTCACCATTTGCCCCTGGGGTCTACTGTCACTCAGATTTCCTCTTTTGACATCTTCCTCATCCTGTCACAGCATTCTGTTCCTCTGCTGTTGAAGGCTCACTGCTCTTCCTTGCCCGAGCCTGCCCTCAGAGACGAAGAAACAAAGCTTTAGAATTCTCCCAACTAACTCGCCTGCCTCCGTTCTCTTACACATTCTAGACTTACTTTTGTTATCTAAATTTCTTAATGGCCTGTTATTCAGATATCAAAAGCCTATCTCACTATTATCAATTAAAGTAGATTTATTTTATAGATCAACATCTAACTCAATCTAAAGAGATATTCACATGAAAAATGATGTTTCAGTTTGTAAAATTCAAAGAAACATTATAAAGAAATAAATTTAGGCATAAAGAATAGCCACCTGCTTTGATCATACACTTTATACCAATACTAATGCGGTATAGTAATAGACATGGCAACAGATGAAACTAAAATTAAAAGAGTGAATAGCAAGATAAAAAAAAAAAAAACACATAGTACATACTACTGATTCTATTAGGAATAGAATTCTATAGGTTTGAGGTTGCTGTGAGCTGTAATGTCACAGTACTCTACTGAGGGCAACATAGTAAGACTTTGTTGCAAAAAAAAAAAAGAGTTTCAATAAAATATCACCACTGATTAATTACCAGTACATCTTTATAAGAAAAATGTCTAATTCTTATTATGTGTAAAAAAATTGTAGGCCATATGAGAATGATCTCTTTAATTCCATTAAATGGGTCCCGAAAATCCCCAAACCTTCTACTTTTCATGTTGTTCACTGCGCTAACTTGCCTCCTGGGCAAATTTAAACTATACTAATTTGTCTGCTTACACGTCTGAAGTTATTCACAACTTCATATCTGCAGCAGCAAAAAAACAATTTGTACAAAATAGATTGGAACCAAGGTATACCATTAAATGGACAAAAGCGAATTTTCAATTAAAATAGAAATTGGCAATTAAGTGATTTTTTTCATGTCCTATTCTCTTGGACTAGAAATAGAAGTTTAACATAATAGAAACCTTCTTACTCCCTTCATCAATGGGTTATTATATTTAAAGTTTAGTAACTGTCATTTGAATCTCTTTCAAGAGTTAATCACAGAAGTGTGTATTATTTTCATCACCACAGCAATACATAAAATAAAATTATATTTAAATTAACTTCTTGACCAAAAAAATCAATGTAAGGCTGTATTTCAATATTAATACATGGCTTGCGTGTGTTTGTGTGCTTCTTATGAAGTTACACTTTTTTTCATTTGCCTGCACTTAGTCCCTTCATAAAAATGATGTCCTTAGAAAAGTAGTCTATTTAGACTAGTTGTTTGCATGAATATGATTTAAATCATTTGATCAAGAAAAAATTGTATAGTGTCTAATCTTTAAACTTGGCAAAATATAAACACCCAGCTGTTAAGTTTATTGACTGCTCTTAACAAGACTATCATTTTTTATTTAGTATTTAGGAGTCTCCAAATTTCCATACTAGCTTCCTGGTGCGATGGCTCACACCTATAATCCTAGCACTCTACAAGGCCAAGGCAGGTGGATCAACTGAGCTCAGGAGTTCAAGACCAGCTTGAGCAAGAGTGAGATCCTGACCTCAAGAGTTGGAGACCAACCTGAGTAAGAGTGAGACCCCACTTCTATCTCGGAAGGCTAAGGCAAGAGGATTGTTTGGGCCCAAGAGTTTAAAGTTGCTGTGAGCTATGATGACACCACATCACTCTACCAAGGGCAACAAAGTAAGACTCTGTCTCAAAAAAAAGTTTTTTTTCCACATCAGCTTTGAAAGATTTCAAAATAAGTAGATCTATTTGTGAGAACAGAAACTCTCCGAAGCACAGCACCTGTATAAATACTGACCACTACAAACTGGCATACTTGTTCACGATACAAGATTTTGTAAGTCCCCCCCCATAACAAGGTTGTGTTTGTTTTTAATAATTTTGAAGTTTGAAACTATAAAGTCATTTTTTCTACAGGAAATATATCCTAGAAGATAATTACAAGATGAAATCATACATATCTATTGAAATTCAACGTTTTTTTCTCTCTTTGCATCATCTGTAAAGTTTCTAAGAACACCACTAATCTTTGCCTCCCGGAGGTTGCCCCCTTTTGAAGTCCCATTCCCTACTGAATTAGGGCTTACCTCTGTGAAAGATAGAAAACTGCAGAAACTCTGCAGAAACCTAAAAATGTGCAGGGACTTAGGCCCTGGGGTGTGCAAGTAAGTAGGATTGGCCTTTAAAGAACTGCCAACCACAAGCCTGCTGGCTCTTGAGGAGACTGCCAGTAACAGCCTACAGGCAGATGAGGAGCGTACTCCTGAAATTAGGAGGAAACTGGATACTTGCTATGCTGCAGTGGAAAGCTTAGCAAAGTTGCTGCCTGTGGTAATATGGGGGGAAAGAGCTGTAGTGAAATGAATTGTGGATCCTTGCGAAGGACATTTCCTTGCATAGTTTAACAGTGCCGTCTGGCCATATATCTATATATTTTTATATCTATATCTACATCTATCCATCTATCTATCTATCTATCTATCTATCTATATATATATATATAGAGAGAGAGAGAGAGACTAAAGAAATAAATATGAAGAAACCAGAATTGATGAATTTTAAACTAAAATGGTCTTTCAATTCCAGTATTCTCTAGATGGTAAACAATGCAAAAATTAAGAAATCATAGCAGGCAAAGATCAAATACCAGAAAAACATGTTGGAAAGGTGACAAGGAGGCGTGACTGTAAAATACACGTGAAGACCTGAGCGAGACATTAGGTGGCACCTCAGAAACCCCTCGGGGGGACGGGAGACCCTCTGAGCAGCTCACTAGTCCATCTTACGGATGCTCTCAGTCAGACAATCAAATAATTCAAATAATCTCAAGGATATTTTCCCTCCGCAGGGCAGCAAAAGGACGAGGAGAAAGAAAGAGCCTCTTTGTGACACTGCAGATTTGCCTCTTATTTAATGGAGCAAATATGAATAATAATCACGGAAAACCCATCATTTTTCATAGAACTACATTGGAGGTCATAGCAACAGCTTGTACTGAAAGGGACAGAAATGGTACAAAAGGGAAAGAAGCCGTTAGGCCCAAATTTCTATGGTCAGGGAACTATGACGCTGCAAACACAGACAACCTTTTATAAAAAATGCAGGACGACTCAGAGAGGCGGAACTGAGAACACGAGAGGCAGAGCCGAGAGTCACAGATAATTATTTCCAGAAAATGCTAGGACTGAGTTCTAATGAAGGAATTACCAACATGTACCTGAGCGGATTTCAGAACTGCTGGACCAAAATAACTTCTTGGTGTCTCTTATTTTTCTCCTTTTGAACTGGAGAATCTGCGTTAATTTCTGCATGCATATTTTACCATCTTACACTGAGTGTGTGGGTGGCATAAAACTCGCTTGCAGGTCTTCAGATTGAGAAGAACTGTACTTAAGCAACCATACTCAAATAGCTCCGTGTGGAGATCCCCCCACCCCCAGAGCTTCACTGTGGTCTGACTTCTTCCGTGATAGGTTCTGGATTCTGAGTCAGTGGTCTAATGGAATGCAACTTGGGAGGGCTTTGGAGCAGGCGAGTGCGTGTCACATGTGAAAGAGAAATGAATTCTTGTGAACTCTGGTAATCAGCCTTCAGGATGGCCATAAATCTTCAGTTAGAATCATGTTACTTAAACACCTCCTAGACATTTGTGGCCCTGTGCAGTCCCATCTCATACTGAATCCGTGCTGACCTGTGTGACAAAGAGACTATTATAAAAGTGACAATATTTTGTGACTTCCAAAGCTGTACCTTGGTCTTTTGATCATTTACGCATAAGAAGTCAGCCTCAAGCCATCAGATGGAGAGGTACCCACGTGCAGAGGAACTGAGCCCTCCCACCAATAGCCAGCGACAACTTGCCAGCCATGTGCGTCAGCCATATTGAAGTGAAGCCTCGGATTCTACCCAAGTCTATGGAGGATGGGGCTTCCAGGAAACATGCAGCTGAAGCCTCATGAAAAACTTCAAGCCCAAACAATCCAGCCTAGCTGCTCTTGAATTACTGACCTCCTAAACAAAACTAAGAGATGATAAACCATGACAGTGTTGAGCCACTACATTTCAAAACAATTTGTTATATAGCCATAGAGAGCTAATATAGAATATAATGAACTAATTCTGTGCTCATTTTCCCAAATAGTTTTAAGAATTAGAACCCAAAGACTAAGAAAAAATATAACTTATACTGCAAAACAAAGGACCTGGCAGACTCCGGGCTGATTCCCTTATAGTTCAGGATGAGTTAAAGATGTTGGGTCGCTGATACCAAAATTCCCGGTGCTCGGTCTCCTTTGGAAGCAGAAGAGAACGTGTTTGTTTTCTATGTTTGTTTCCTTTATGGAAAAATTTCACTAAAAACTACTAGTGTATGAATGCCTGTGATACTTTTCAGTGGTTAATCCAAAGCTCAGGATTTAAACTGCTTAGTAGGTTAAAAGCAGCTGTATGTGATGTTATAAATAAGATTTTGAGGCTCAAGAATGAATAAATGTAAAATAGAAATGAAGTGAAACTTAACTGAAAAATTGTCAAGTTCATAGAAAGATAATGTACAATAAAGAGGTAAAGAAACCTTTATATATTTTGGTTTAGACCTTTAAATTTACACCTATGAATTTCAAATAAAAAACACAATATTTATGCGGAGGTTGCTGTGACTGGTTTCTCCAATCTGACATTGCGTTAGGACACCCACAGTGGGTTATGATCGTGTCCGTCTCAATTGCATCTCACTATCAGTAAACTGGAAAACCCTCCCTCTTTACAGGATTGTTGTAATTATGTTACTTTACTGGCCTGTCTGAGATTTATGTTTCCAGACTAAGCATATAAAAACTTCATCCTTGATTTGAAGTCCACTCAGTATATTACTATTCTTGCTGACAAAGGAAACACATGCATTTTCAAGTTTTTTTTTTTTTCAGTTTCTTTTGGCTGGGGCTGGGTTTGAACCCACCACCTCCAGTATATGGGGCCAGTGCCCTACTCCTTTGAGCCACAGGCGCCGTCCCATTTTTAGGTTTTAAAATTTTAATTCAGAAAACATCAGTGAAAAAACATGCTGTCTTGACATTAAAACACCAATATACATTGTGCTAAATTGCAGTGTTACCCTGATGGAACAGAAAGACATAGACGATAGGCGAAGGGCCGAAAAGTGTACATGCCTAAAACCTCTTGCATATGAGTTTTCTCTGTTTACTCTCATAAAAGTTGGAAAGTTTGGAAGGTTGAGAGAGGCAGGTGGAGTGCTAGGAATATGTTTAAAGCCACTTAAGTGCTAGGAATATGTTTAAAGCCACTTAGCATCATCCTTTCTATTTAGTCTTGGAAGAGTTTACAAAGTATGTACTGATCTCTACTGCTTACCCAATCTTCCCGAATAATTTAGTTTAAACCTAATGAGAAGGGGCAGGAGAAAAGCCTCACTCCGATTGGGGCCCAAGCAGTAGAGGGTTTCAAGAGGGCTTGGAGTGAGTCGCATGGTGTCTGGGTCCTGTGCAGTGAGACACCCATGCAGGATTCCACCGGTGTGGCTGGGAGATTAGTTACAATGCATGTTGAATGAGCAAATAAAGGAAGATGCTGAGGACTGTGGCAGCCAGGTTCTCACTGTCAGAGGAGGAAGTGACAATATGGAACGTGGTAAAGATGGAATGAACCCAGTGGGTTTGAGTTGGAATTTAATCCATCTGCATAAACTTGTGAATTTAAGTATAGGAAGACAGATGGAGAAATATACATATAGATGGAATTGTGCATGTGGTCAACTTACAGATGGTTTCTATCATCCAGTGAGGACAGTCTGAGAGTAGGGTTACAGCAGAAACAATGAACACTTCTCTAGCCCTGATCTTGGTTTCCCTACTGATTAAAACCAGGACTCCCGAGTCAGGGAAAGCTCTATACAAGTCTGGAACATTTTGCTGTACCAGAAAGTAAATCAGACCCGACAGTGAATGTCCTTGCCAGCATGACATAAGGGCTGCCTGGGATGGTTTCTGCTGTCCAAACTCAGGATAAGTTGAGTGTGAAATAAATACTTTGAACATCAAAAAGACATTGTGAATAATCAAAGGGAAAAAGAAAGCTATAGATCATACCCCATCGAAAAAGATAGGAATGCATGAGTCTTCTTGTATAAAAATGAATTAAAAAATGGAAATCAAAAGCTCTTCCTCTAGCATTAAACTAACTAATAAACATAAAGGGCATGTTCCACTTAGCAACCACTGTATTAACAATTAATTGAGGCAAAAAAATGATCAATTGTTGCTCAAGTGAGTGGGTAAAAGTTGGATGAGAAACATAGTCTTAAAGTAGTTCCCCTAAAAACGTATTAATTTTAAAAGGGAGTGTAGTCATTTTGCCGTGGAGAAACCAGGCAGACACCTGTAAGCAAAGCTATCACAATGACGGGTGGACCCTGTGGGCAACGTGACAGGTAAAATACAGCCTGTGGCACTCCTGCCCCAAATGCACAAGCCTGGTGGTGCTCCTGCCCAAAACGTGGTCCCAGATGGATCTTTTGCTATGAGGGATCTTTCCAAATAATTAACAAATCTTGAATGGGGCCTCTGGGCAAAGGTTGTACACTGGTGCTCTTCGCACTCTTCTTGTAATTTTTTTTTTTATAAATATTATTTCAAAATAAACAGTATTTTAAAAAAACTTACACTCTAACTGAAATGGTACTTCATGCTAAAAATTCCATCATCCAAGAAACCTATTTTGAATTAAATTTATTCCATTTTAATATGCATTCACTATTCATAGGGTTTTGATAAAATTGTCCTTTTTTTTAAGCAATTTCATCATTGATAATTTTTAGGTCGCTAAAGATCCCTTTTTAGTCTTTATCTCACTAGACCTCTGAGTAGCATTTGACCTTGGATTCACATTTATGTAACTGGAATGATTTCTGTGGCTTTAAAAAACGGAATATTCTGAGTCCTGATTCCCACTCCAACTTACATTCATATCTCTCTTAGCCAGGTTTAGACCTGGAAAATCTAGACCCCAAAAATATTAGAACACATTTAGCCACTCAGATTCTCTCTCTCGTGAAATTAAAAAATTAAAGCAATTTATAATGATTTAATCCAGATAATTGTTTATTAACTTACATACTTGTGTATATGTGTGTGTGTTTCCAAGTACGTCTTTCTGCTCTTCTAGTATATTCAGTTAATGAAATCAGGGATCTCTCGTGTGTGTTTTATTAAATTTTATTGAAATAAAAGTCACATTACCTTATAAATCATCATCCCTCACTTATTTTTAAAATAATCCACAGCATTTATGAGAGATGTTCAAAATACAAAGGATCTATGCAGTCTGGAAACAAGAAAAATATATCATTTACAACACTATGACAGTCGTGTTGTAAAGGATACAACACACACAGTCACACATATATAGAGAGGTTCATAGATTTTAGAAACCGATACCAGTTTCCTTATTTGGTAGATGTCCTGTAGGTGAATGATCAGGTGAGTGAATACAGCCGGATCTCCCCCTAGAATGAAGTCATATTTCACATCACACCTTCACTTTCTCTAGGTCTGTCTCCCAGGCCTTTTACCAGAGAGACCTGTAACCACCAGTTAAATAACACTCCCTTCTCTTGGCTCCTTATCCCCATTACCTGATTTAATTTTAAATTGTATTGCCATCTGTATGTATATACTATTATATAGGTGTATATATAAACACATATTCTATGTTTATTTATTAATTTTTCTTCTCTAGTAAAATTTAAACTCCACAAGACATTGTCACCTGCTATCTCTCTTCCTTAGGAGAGGCCCAACTGTTGTCTGTTGAATGAAGGATTTTGAATGAAGGAATGATTTGATCAATCTGGGTTATACTAATACCCGTCTGGTGGAGATAAGAATGCGCTGATAGAGGGAAAACTGGAACCAGGGACTGTCTTATAAAGAAGTAGTTCTCACCTAGAATGTGTAAGTGAAGCTAACAGAGTGCAGATAAGATGGATAAGAGATATTTTATAGGAAGACTGAAAGAACCAGTTGATGTGTTGGATATGAAGTGCACAGAGAGATGGCTGGGATGACTTTGAGGTTTCTGTCTGAGCAACCAGACGGATGTTTTTGCCTTACAAAAAGAGGGGGCCTGGGAAAAGTGTCAGGTCTCGAAGGAGCAGGAGGGAAAGGGGCAGGGGAAGGTGTGGTTTGGATGAGGACAGACTGGACTTTTCAAGTCTGAAGTACCTTTAGACTCTCAAAAATACACTGTTCAATCCACAGTTAATATTCACATCTGGAAGTGAATAGATCAGAATTTGAGAAAGATCTGGGGGGTCATTATGCTATAAAAGTAAAGGAAATTGTCTTAAAAAAAAATTGTATGGCTCACTAAGCAAAGAAGGCCAAGAAATCCCCTGTACATTAAAGATAGAAGGAAAATCGTCAAAAAACTGAGAAAGAGGAAGAAGAAAAACTAAGGAATGAGATGAAGGAGACAAGGAGTAGTCATCAGTGTCAAAGATTCCAGAACCCACATGACACAGACATCAGGCTTGACTTAAGGTCACCCTTAGATCAGTGAGAAACCCAGCAATGCTCCAGACATGGTCGTGTCGTCAAATCTCAGTGGGTAAGGAGCACCTAAGTCGCAGACAAGCAGAGATAGCATACAGTGAGTCCAGTGCCCCATTATCAAAGAGTGCTTTACTAATTAAAGGACAACTCCTTTATTTTTCCATGAATTTTTTGCCAATTTTTATGACGTAAATTATATAACTTTTTGCATTTTTCAAATTTAGTAAGAGTTCTTTCAAATTTCTTCAATTTGTATTTATTGTTCATGCATAATGTGTACGTGTAAAATACAAGGCTGAGAATTTTGCCTCGGTCACATTTTTTGGATCTTGTGTGAATTAAATAAATGCTGTGTTCTTTGTTTAGTTATCTGTTTAATAGGCAAAATTATAATACCGTAGCACAGGAAATGGCTGTGACGAGTTAGTAAGAACACACATGTATCTATAAAGTAGGTACTTAGGAGATTATGGCATGTGGTATACAACCAAGTAACCTAGCTTTCTTCGTCCTTATTTCTACTATTACAAGTTGCTTAGGGAATTTTAATCATTTTTGTATTTATTAAAAACCTCAAAACGCATTGTTTTGTCTTCAAGAATGTTACAATCTCATTAGGAAGATAAACCACACATACATGAATATGATTGTATCAAAAACAAGGTTACTGCTCATTCATATGAGTGAAAACTGGCAATAACGGAAGAGTCTGGGAAGACGACCGCTCTCCTTTTGGTCATTTTTCTGTCCTTGGCTAACACAGTACCACATGGCCCAGGTTTTCTTTCTCCTTTTCTAGTAATCACATTTCAATCTCCTGCACTGAAGTGTTGCCCTTTACCTGGTCTGTGAGTGAGTGAGTTCCTCAAAGTTTGTCCTGGGCTGTGTCTGTTCCCCCACCTCCCTTTACCACCCCCCCACCCAGTAGATTTTCTTCAAGAAGAGTTTTATCCAAACCCATTGCTTGGATTACCAACTATGTGAGGATGTCTGTTAACATTCCTTCATCTCAAATCTTTCCTCTGGACTCAAAACTAAGGTATCCAAAGGTGGTGTGATTCTTCTCTCAAATATCTCTCACGTGTTTGGAACTTAGGAGACAGCTGGCATTCTGTCATTGCCTGTGTTCTGGGGGTCACTGGAAAAGTCTGACTTTCAACTTCCTTGTCCATAAATTTGTGCACAGACATCAACCAAGACTTGTGCCTGGTGCTTATGACCTTGTTCTCCAAATGCACTGTCATAGTCCTGTGGGTTCTACCTTGAACCCAACAGCTCCGTTTGTGTCTTTGTGACCCTCCTAACCCAGACATCGTAGCCCCTCCACCATCAATTTCCCATCCATCTCTAGGCTTGCAGGCTTAGGAGTCTCTACCAAAAATCCTAATCAGATGTGTTCTTCCCCTGCTCAAGAACCTTTTATTTATTTAATAAAATAAATTCTCAGGAAATTCAAAAATGCCCAGGGTCTTCTTTTTTGCTAATGATCTGGTTTTCCAAATGCAAAATATGTTTGTAGTGATTTACAAATTAAGAAAAGAAAATATTGGTTCATTTATTCTTAAATTATATTTATTAGACTAATGGCTTTTTTTTAAGTAAACTTAATTCGGTATAATTTATCAGACCACTTAGAGTAGCTATAATAGTTTACACTGCGTACACTTTAGTTGGAATATTTTAAAATACATAAGCTTTAGTATAGTATTAAAAAACATGGATTTTTTCATAAATATGTTAATAAGATCAATTGTCTTCAAATACAATTATTTGCCTGTTTCTCCTCTTACCTTTATATAGCACTCACAAATAAGCTTATACTAAACTTGGCTTAAAATTAAAAGATGAATATATTTTTAGTATCATTTAATAAGGAAAAGAAACTTACAGGAAAATAAAAAAGAAAAAGAAATTAGAGAAGCAGACTAGTATCTTGACAAACTGGGATAATTAGCAATTTGCAAATCAACATACATAATAAGATTTAAGGAACGTTCAGTGCCCACGGGCCACAGTGACAGAGCTAGTGATACAACTGAAGAACTTGACACTTCCATGCATTCTTTTTTGCATAGTCTTTAAGGACCCAGTTGTATATTGATATGTAGAACACAAAACACAAAATAAAATATTTTTACATTTGATAACTTTAATTCCTTTGCCAGAAATTGCTAGTATATCTAAGACATAGGCAGATACGTTCATACATTTATAAAATAAAATGATATTGTCTTCTCCATTCTCCCCATAAACTCCCATTTGATCCTGCAATCCCATTACTGGGCATCTACCCAGAAGGAAAAAAATCCTTTTATCATAAGGAAACTTGTACTAGACTGTTTATTGCAGCTCAATTTTACAATCGCCAAAATGTGGAAACAGCCTAAATGCCCACCAACCCAGGAATGGATTAACAAGCTGTGGTATATGTACACCGTGGAATACTATTCAGCTATTAAAAAAATGGAGACTTTACATCCTTCGTATTAACCTGGATGGAAGTGGAAGACATTATTCTTAGTAAAGCATCACAAGAATGGAGAAGCATGAATCCTATGTGCTCAATTTTGATCTGAGGACAATTAATAACAATTAAGGTCATGGGGGGGGAGGAAAAGCAGAGAGAGGGAAGGAGGGAGGGGGGTGGAGCCTTGGTGCATGCCACACCTTCTGGGGGCAAGACATGATGGCAAGAGGGACTTTACCTAACAAATGCAATCAGTGTAACCTGGCTTATTGTACCCTCAGTGAATCCCCAACAATTAAAAAAAAAAAATTTTGTTAATTATATATTATTCAGAAAAATATACAGTCTTGGTGTTTAGAGTGTGGATTGTAGAACAGTGAGAACTGGGGTGAAATCCAGCTTGGATGTGTATTAGTTATGTGACCTTGACCAAGTTGCCCATCTTGTCTTAACTTTGGTTTTTCATTTGTAAGGCAGAAATTAACAATACTCAATGCTTATGGTTTCACAAACATTACATAAAATACTGTATGGAAATCACCTGAGGCAGGGCCTCACACCCACACAGCTGCTCCGTAATAGGAATTCTACTGTTACTATTTGGAGTCAGCCGGAATCCGACAGCTTGAGTGATTAACACGATACTTTCTCACATTTAAAAATATTTTGTATATGAGAGATTTGTTTTTTACTCTATTTATAAAAACTTTGAAAATAGTTTTATAGTGCCATCAGTATTACCACTTTGAAACCCTGCATATTTTCTGACTACTTTGATATGGAACAGGTCTCTGCGGTTTTTATTTTTAAATTAACATATTTACATGTGAAAAAGTAAAAAAAATGAATATGAACTGCATTAAGATGGTGGGGATAACGCAAACTAGTAGAAACTGAGCACAATTTCCTGCTAGCTCGGGGAACCTCTAAACAGGATTGCATAATTTTGGTGTTCTACAAATTGACTCCATGTCAATAACAATACAGAATACAAGGCTCTGTCTCAGGAACTGCTTGGAGTATGGCCAGGCACAAAACACTTTATTTGTAGAAAAGCCTCTCACCTTTGCCACCCCAATCTTTTTGGATTCCACTTTTTGGCTTTGATGCTTTGGAGGGGGTTAGCCCAAAATAGGAGCCTATGGATTCACCCTCCTCTTCTTCCTTTTGTGCTGTTATAAATGATGGCATTGTTTTTGTTCTCATTACTCTTAATAGGACCTTTTAATATTTTCAATGTCCTATGCTTGATACAAAGAAAATGCTTTTCTTATATTGAAAACGTTCCGGGGGGGAAGAAACAAGATGGCTGACTGAAGCCAGCTTTCCAGAGGCTCCCGTCCAGAAGGAGAGTTAAAGGACAAAAATTCAGCAAGTAACCTGGTGGATTTGAGCTGCACTAAGAGAGAAGGTTGTAGAACACACGTCAACCCCACTGAGGCGAGCTGTGACCACAAGGATACAAACAAAAGGTACAAAATCCATCACCAAGCAGATGGGAGTCCCCTCCCCCATGAGAATGGCTCAGAGTGCCCCACAAACAACCGGTCAGAGTTCAAAGGTCCTCCCACTACACTCCACAGCAGAGACCCTCTAAAAACGGGACCTACCTCCCCTACTAGGGTGCCATGGCGTCCTCCTGCCAGGCATAAAACTGTATAAACTGTATATAGTCTCTACCTGGATTTCAGAACTCCCAGCACTCCCCTTCGCTCACACTGGGGTCTGGAGGCCAGTCCCAGTCGGTGGGTGGAGAGGGGACTGCACCGGAGTGGCAGTTCCCTGAGGCACAGTGCAACAGCCGTCTTTTGGTGACAATACGGCCAGGCATAAAACTGTGTAAAGCTCTGTGTGTTCTCTGCCTGCAACCCCAGGCTCCCAGCGCTCCCCACACTCCCCTCTGTTGTCGCTCCAAGGTCTGGAGGCCTGTCCCCCAGCGGTCCAGACTCTTGGGCGATTGCTCGAGGGGTGTAGACAGTGCTGGGCTGCAGCCTGTCGGTGCAGACTCTGGGGTACGGGAGCAGAGGAGGGGAGCTACACCGGAGCAGCCGTTGCCTGAGCCATAAAGCAGCAGCCCTCTTTTGCTAGCAATATGGCTCACTACCGAATATTCTGAAGCCACACCCCCTGCCTCCCTGGGCAACCAGAGACTCTGAGTTTGCCTGAGGCAACTCCAATTTGCAAACCAGGGAAACTCCCAGGGTGGGGCGGACCCAGAGGTCAGCTTTACTAAACCTAAGACGCACCTGGCCCTCAGGGGATCGTCAGCCTGTAGACAATACAAGAGCAAAGACAAGCTGATTTGGAGCTCAATTCAGCTTCTCTTCTGCAGGGGAACTGCAGAGTTGTTCTGTTCTGTTCTGTCAGTAACATTAATCAGGGGCGAGACTGGACCTGAGTGAAAACCCCTCAACCTTCATCAAGCACCCGAGGTTGTCAGGCCTTACCTCCTCCTGCTGGAGAGAGGCAGAGCGCAGCAGCCTGGCAGACTTCCTTGTGATTCAGGCAGGTACAAACTCTTGGAGTACCGATTCACTATAGGCAACTGGGTCAGCCAACTGCAGGGCTATCAGTGACTGGATGTGAAGTGGTGCAAGGTGGGGAAGGAGGCAGCAACCTTCCCAGACTGATTTATTGTCTGGGTGGCTTCTCCTGACTCCACGCAGCACTGGAGCAAGCCACACCAGAGTAGTCACCAGACCCCTGTGATCCAGTTCCAGAGAACTCTTAAACTCTCTCACCCAAGACAGGTGCAGACTGAGACAACTGATTTGGACCTTTTTGAACTGAACCAATCGCCTGAGGACAAATCAGGTAGTGCCCTGGGTGCATGGTGGTAGGAAGGTTTGATTTTTCTTTTCCAATTGTTTGCCAGTGGGGGGCGGGGTGACTTAATTGCTGATATTTCTCCACAGCTGAGACTTCAATCCAAAGTATCTGTTTCACTAGGGTGGAACAGAAACCAGCTGAAAACAACACAGAACCACTTAGCCCCACCACACCAGACAGGGCCCCAGTTTCTCAGGCCACAACACTGTACAGGCCCTCAACAAAGCCCCAGGGGAAAAAATCAGAGGGAGTAAAACAACCATGGGGCAGAATCAGCGGAAAAACTCTGGTAACATGAATAACCAGAATAGATCAACCCCCGCCAAGGAAAGATATGGCAGATGCAATTGATGATCTCATTCATAAACAACTGGCTGAGATGTCAGAAATCAATTCAGAATTTGGACTGCAGACAAGATTAACAAAGTGGAATTAGGAATTCGAGGAGAAATTCAAAAGTTGTCTCAAGAATTTAACGAATTTAAAGACAAAACCACCAAAGAATTAGACACACTGAAGCAAGAATTTGCAGCCCTCAAAGATATGAAAAATACAGTAGAATCCTTCAGCAACAGAATGGAGAAAGCAGAAGAAAGGATCTCTGACATCGAAGATAAAGCCTTTGAACGCTCCTAAACTCTCAAAGAGGAAGATAAATGGAGAGCAAAAACGGATCATTCTCTCCGAGAGCTCTGGGAAAATTCGAAGAAGGCAAATATCCGAATCGTAGGGGTTCCAGAAACAGATGAAGTGGCCTCGCTGGGCACAGAGGCCCTTCTGCATGAAATTATGAAAGAGAATTTTCCAGACATGCCTCCAGATCCTGAAATTCAGATAGTGGACAGCTTCAGAACCCTAGCACGACTCAACCCCAATAAGATGTCCCCCAGGCATATCATAGTTAACTTCACTAAAGTTAATATGAAGGAGAAAATCCTCAAAGCTGCCAAGAGAAAGAAAACCATTACTTTCAAAGGCAAGAATATTAGAATGACTGCAGAAATCTCTGTTGAAATTTTTCAAGCCAGAAGAGGGTGGTAACCGACTTTTAATCTCCTAAAGCAAAATAACTTTCAACCCCGGATCTTGTATCCAGCTAAACTGAGTTTCATTTATGATAGAGAAATTAAATACTTTAATGACACTCATATATTGAAGAAATTTGCCATAACAAAACCAGCTCTTCAGGATATTCTCAGACCTATCCTCCATAATGACCAACCCAATCCTATACCACAAAAGTAAACTCACTCAGAAACTTCGGATCAAACTCCAATTTCCACACTGGCGAAAGGATTAAAAATGCCCACTGGACTTTTGAAAAACTTGATACCCAAAACTTCACCAGACTTATCAATGTTCTCCATTAATGTGAACGGCTTAAACTGTCCTCTAAAGAGGCATAGGTTAGCTGATTGGATACAAAAACTCAGGCCAGATATTTGTTGCATACAAGAGTCACATCTTAACTTAAAAGCAGGTGTTGCAATTTTATTTGCAGATACAATAGGCTTTAAACCAACAAAAGTAAGGAAGGACAAGAATGGTCTTCATATTTGTTAAGGGTAATACTCAATAGGGTGAGATCTCAATTATTAATATCTATGCACCCAACCAGAATGCACCTCAATTTATAAGAGAAACTCTAACAGACATGAGCAACTTGATTTCCTCCAGCTCCATAATCGTCGGAGATTTCAACACTCCTTTAGCAGTGTTGGATAGATCCTTCAACAAGAAGCTGAGCAAAGAAATCTTAGATTTAAACCTAACCATCCAACAGTTGGATTTAGCAGACATCTACAGAACATTTCATCCCAACAAAACTGAATACACATACTTCTCATCAGCCCATGGAACTTACTCCAAAATTGATCACATCTTAGGTCACAAGTCTAACCTCAGTAAATTTAAAGGAATAGAAATTATTCCATGCATCTTCTCGGACCACCATGGAATAAAACTTGAGCTGAGTAACAACAGGAATCTGCATACTCATACAAAAACATGGAAGTTAAATAACCTTATGCTGAAGGATAGCTGGGTCAGAGATGAGATTAAGAAAGAAATAGCCAATTTTTTGGAACAAAACAACAATGAAGACACGAACTATCAGAACCTGTGGGACACCGCAAGGGCAGTTCTAAGAGGGAAATTTATAGCACTACAAGCCTTCAAGAGAACGGAAAGAGAGGAAGTTAACAACTTAATGGGACATCTCAAGCATGGAAAAGGAAGAACATTCCAACCCCAAACCCAGTAGAAGAAAAGAAATAACCAAAATTAGAGCAGAATTAAATGAAATTGAAAACAAAAGAATAATACAACAGATCAATAAATCAAAAAGCTGGTTTGCCAAAAAGGTCAATAAAATAGATAAAACTTTGGCCAACCTAATCAGGAAAAAAAGAGAAAATATCTAAATCCTTAATGAATATTACAAGAAACTTTATTCTCAGAAATATGAAAATCTGAAGGATATTGACCAATACTTGGAAGCATGTCACCTTCCAAGACTTAGCCAGAATCAAGTGGAAATGTTGAACAGGCCCATATCAAGTTCAGTAATAGCATCAACCATACAAAACCTCCCTAAAAAGAAAAGCCCGGGACCTGATGGTTTCACGTCTGAATTCTACCAAACCTTTAAAGAGGAATTAGTACCTATATTACTCAACCTGTTCCAAAAGGTAGAAAAAGAAGAAAGACTACTCAACACGTTCTATGAAGCAAACATCACCCTGATCCCCAAACCAGGAAAAGACCCAACAAGAAAAGAAAATTATAGACTGATATCACTAATGAATATAGATGCAAAAATATTCAACAAGATCCTAACAAACAGAATCCAGCAACACATCAAACAAATTATACATCATGACCAATTCGGTTTTATCCCAGGATCTCAAGGCTGGTTCAATATACGTAAATCTATAAATGTAATTCAGCACATAAACAAATTAAAAAACAGAGACCATATGATTCTCTCAATCGATGCAGAAAAAGCTTTTGATAATATCCAGCATCCCTTCATGATCAGAACACTTAAGAAAATTGGTATAGAAGGGACATTTCTTAAACTGATAGAGGCCATGTACAGCAAACCCACAGCCAATATCATATTGAATGGAGTTAAATTGGAATCATTTCCACTGAGATCAGGAACCAGACAAGGCTGCCCACTGTCTCCATTGCTTTTTAACATTGTAATGGAAGTTTTAGCCACTGCAATTAGGAAAGAAAAGGCGATCAAGGGTATCCATATAGGGTCAGAAGAGATCAAACTTTCGCTCTTCGCGGTTGATATGATAGTATATCTGGAAAACACTAAGGACTCTACTACAAAACTCTTAGAAGTGATCAAGGAATACAGCAGCGTCTCAGGTTACAAAATCAACATTCATAAATTGGTAGCCTTTATATATACCAACAACAGTCAAGTTGAAAAAACAGTTAAGGACTCTATCCCATTCACAGTAGTGCCAAAGAAGATGAAATATTTGGGAATTTATCTAACAAAGGACATGAAAGATCTCTATAAAGAGAACTATGAAACTCTAAGAAAAGAAATAGCTGAAAATATTAACAAATGGAAAAACATACCATGCTCATGGCTGGGAAGAATCAATATTGTTAAAATGTCTATACCCCCCAAAGCAATATATAATTTCAATGCAATCCCTATTAAGCTCCACTGTCATACCTTGAAAAAACAATACTTCGTTTTATATGGAATCAGAAGAAACCTCGAACAGCCAAGATATTACTCAGAAATAAAAACAAAGCAGGAGGAATTACGCTACCAGACCTCAGACTATACTACAAATCAATAGTGATCAAAACAGCATGGTATTGGCACAAAAACAAAGAAGTAGATGTTTGGAACAAATAGAGAACCAAGAGATAAATCCAGCTACTTACTGTTATTTAATCTTTGACAAGCCAATTAAAAACATTCAGTGGGGAAAAGATTCCCTTTTTAACAAATGGTGCTGGGTGAACTGGCTGGCAACCTGTAGAAGACTGAAAGTGGACCCACACCTTTCACCATTAACTAAGATAGACTCTCACTGGATCAAAGATTTAAACTTAAGACATGAAACTGTAAAAATACTAGAGGAGAGTGCTGGGAAAACCCTTGAAAAAATCGGGCTGGGCGAGTATTTTATGAGGAGGACCCCCCAGGCAATTGAAACAGCTTCAAAAATACACTACTGGAACTTGATCAAACTAAAAAGCTTCTGCACAGCCAAGAACACAGTAAGTAAAGCAAGAAAACAGCCCTCAGAATGGGAGAAGATATTTGCAGGTTATGTCTCCGACAAGGGTTTAATAACCAGAATCCACAGAGAACTCAAACGCATTAGCAAGAATAGAACAAGGGATCCCATCGCAGGCTGGTCAAGGGATTTGAAGAGAAACTTCTCTGAAGAAGACAGGTGCGCAGCCTTCAGACATATGAAAAAATGATCATCATTTTTAATCATCAGAGAAATGCAAATCAAAACTACTTTGAGATACCATCTAACTCCAGTGAGACTAGCCTATATCACAAAATCCCAAGACCAGAGATGTTGGCGCAGATGTGGAGAAAAGGGAACACTTTTGCACTGCTGGTGGGAATGCAAATTAATACATTCCTTTTGGAAAGAGATATGAAGAACACTTAGAGATCTAAAAATAGATCTGCCATTCAATCCTGTAATCCCTCTACTGGGCATATACCCAGAAGACCAAAAAGCACATCATAACAAAGATATTTGTACCAGAATGTTTATTGCAGCCCAATTCATAATTGCTAAGTCATGGAAGAAGCCCAAGTGCCCATCGATCCACGAATGGATTAATAAATTGTGGTATATGTACACCATGGAATATTATGCAGCCTTAAAGAAAGATGGAGACTTTACCTCATTCATGTTTACATGGATGGAGCTGGAACATATTCTTCTTAGTAAAGAATCTCAAGAATGGAAGAAAAAGTACCCAATGTACTCAGTCCTACTATGAAACTAATTTAGGGTTTTCACATGAAAGCTATAACCCAGTTACAACCTAAGAATAGGGAGAAGGGGGAAAGGGAGGGGAGGGGGGGGGAGGTGGGTAGAGGGAATGGGATTGGTGGGATTACACCAGTGGTGCATCTTACAAGGGTATATGTAAAACTTGGTAAATGGTCTGTAAAGGTATTGAATGATGCCCCATGATCATATCAATGTACACAGCTATGATTTAATAAAAAAAAAAAGAAAAAGTTCCCATGTTTGTCAATGAAGCCTGACTGTATAGTTTGGAGTTAAAATGCTAAAGAGCTCCTACAAATTTCAGTAATCAAAACTCTTTAATAATGATCTTTTTTTCCCCAAAAAAATAATTAACACTGTCTACTCTGAGTTATTTTTGAAAAATAGTTTTTTGTATCTGAATAAATTTGTAAAATGTGAACAATATTTCCATTTTTTATCATAGCGTAATTTTCTTGATATGATTTGTTTAGAAATATTTAACATTCAATAATATCACATTACAGAATATTTAAGAAAGCGATAGAAATACTCTCTAAAGAATTAGCATTTCTTATGATATGGTGATATTAGAGGTGGGAAGTTTTCTAGTTCCAAATAGCTACAAATGCTCGATAAAAATGTAACACTCACAGTTTAAATTATGCATCTGAGCATTTAACAAGCGAGGAGGTACTTTGGGGTGTCAAGGAAAAAGAGGAAGCTAAAATTGAGGGTGTTAGATGATGCTGAGTTATTAATAGTCTGAGAGTATTTGCTGGTCTTTGTAATGCAGAAGTTTGGATTTTAAAGGCTGAGCAGAATTAGAAATAAAATGTGGACCTTTGCAAGGAACAGGACATCCTACAACCACCACCACTACAAAAACGCTAAAAATGCTAAAATCTCAGTGAACCAGACAGTGGAGAAAAATTCATCAGTCAGCAAAGATGGATGACAAGGAAATTTGTCTCTCTTCCCTGACTGTAGAGAGGGAAAAAAGGAAGAAATATTCCTTGAGATTGCATCAGGTACAGCACATAATTTGCTGAACTAAATTATAACTTTTAAATTCACACCAACTGTAGGGTGTAATAGGCAAATCAAGATATTGACATAGAAAAAGTGGTCTCAAGTTGGTATCTTTCAAAACAAAAGGGTAAAGCCTCCCTTGGTAAACTATGGAGTTATCCAATTCTGGAAGCTAAAACCCTGAAAAACCTAAATTTACAATCCAAAAACACAAAACCCAAGAAAATAAGTACCATGAACAAGATACGGCAGGGACACCACACAGAAAAATTTGGCCATTGTGAGTTTTAGGTAAATTTTAGGATAAAGAATATGGTAAAATGTTCAGGAAATATTTAAAGAAACAAAGGGTAGAATCAAATATAAAAGAAAAGGATGAGATAATATTAACAATGACAAAGTCAGTTTTGTTAGAAGACCAAATATATCCTCCAGGAATGAAAAATATAGTATTGCAATTAAAAACTCATTAGTTATGTGAAGGAACTGGCAGAAAGCTACAGAGTGAATTTATGAACTGAAAGATAAATTGAACACCCAGACCGTCATCTAGAAATAAAAAGTAATTAAAAATAGTAAAATCAACTTTAAGTGTGGAGAATGAAAACAAGTTCTAACAGATGTAATTGGAATTTCAGAAGAAAAAAGACAGTGATGGAAAAGCAATGAAAAGATACATCTGAGGATTCTCCAGGATGGATTAAAAATTCAGATTCAGGGAGGACAGTAATTCTCAATACATTTTTTTTTAAAAAAGGCAATTTAGTACTAGACATAGCATGGTATAATAGCAGATCACCAAGGAGCATAAAAGTAGCAAGATATAAAAGGAAGGTCGCTCCTAAGAATAATACTAAAGCAGCCAGGACACTTCTCAACAGAAGCAAAAACCAAAGGCACAATCCAATAGCAAAATGTATTCAAAATACTAAAGGAAAATAAACTTGTTACCTATGGTTGCATATTAAGCTAACTGACACAAGAAAGGGGATAAAATTAAGACATGTTCAGACAAACAAAAATTGAAATATTTCAAAATTTAAAATGTATAAATAGAAGCAATGTACAATTGGCAGTCTCATTAAAAGTCATCTAAACCGAAGGATATGTGTCTAAGAGAAAGAAACTGTGTCCAGAATTTGGGAATTAAAATAAGAAGACCCAGTAAGAGAAGAAATTGGCAATTGTGACAATATTTACAAATATATTGACTACATAAAACCAAAATTATAAAAGTGATAATGACTAATATTAAAGAAAAAAGAGAACAGAAAAACAGGACAAAAGTCAGATATAGGAGAGTAGTGTGATTAGAATTATCTATTAGGTATTATGATTAAAATTTTGTTAAGGAGAAAGGTCAAGATATTAAGTTGTTTTAAACTTTAGTAAGTACTCACAGAGAGTATGGATAATCTCTAAAATGGTAAATAATAGCATGTGCATTTCAAAGCAAAGGTAGGGTAAATAGATTTTTAAAAAATATTTCATCAAACGGAAGAAAAAGAAGAAAAAAGAGCCATCAAATGGAGAAAAAGTAAAATAAAAGGTAGAAGTATATCTAGGTATAGGAATAGTTAAAATGAATGAATATTACACTGAAAAGACAGATTGTACTACTAGATTTTTTTTTTTAAATCAAGCAGTATACTATTTTAAGAAGCGCATCTAAAACAGAGGAACTAAGAAAAATTTAAAGTAAAAGAACTTAAAATACAGGAAAGGCAAATACAAGGCAAAAAGGAAACCTAGTATGGCTATGATAATATTTTATTCCAATCACAGCAATGCAGCACAAACGCTGATGAAATTCATAGTGTGGGTGTTAAGATCAGAATGTAGCTAAGAACGGGCTCCAGAGCTGCGTGTGTGAACTGGGTCCTGCTTATTATAGTAATGCCTGCTTCACCAGGTTACTTAGAAATGGTGCCTCACAGTCCGTCCTCTCTGACCTAAAGAAAATAATAGTATCTTTCTCACGGTACATACTATTTTGAGGACTGACTGAGTAAAGGTATGGTATGTTATTGAACACACAGTCTGGTACATAGTAACACTTGAGGTTAGTGAGGAGGATGGATTTAAGAAAAACCAAAAGAAGGGAAAAAGACACTTGGGGGAATAAGGAAGGTTAGTATATAATGAAACAAGGTAAAGTTCACTAGAAAGTTGTGGACATTCTAAATATGTGTGCACTGACAATACAGTATCGAAATAGATAAAACTTCCAAAAATTATCAAGCATGACTTCCTGATGAAACCTTCCCTGATGGCCGACCCTTACCCCAAACTCTAGGTTCCTCTGCTAAGTAACAACATGGTGCATTAGTTACGTGATTCCTCCTATCACTAAGTTATACTTTGTTGGTTATCTTTTTTCTCCTTCTATTTTTAAGTCTTCAGCAGCCTGAGCCCTGGGCTGTCCTCCCTACTCTCAGTACTAAGTTGCAAACATGGCATGTACTAAGCTTCCCGATCATAATATGTTCAGCAATTAACAAATAAATACCTTTGAAAGAGAAAACTTAACAGATACAAATTTTAATAATTTTTTTCAAAAAAATTCAATTTTTCAAAAATTTCAATAAATACATGTGGGAAAATGTCACATATCATCATACTATTTGTCCAGGCACACGTGCGATCTTTCATGCCAGTGTAATGCAGAATGTCTCATGTATACATATTTCTCTGGGAGATGATGGAGGAATTTATCAATTTCTCATAAATATCTGTGACCCACAAACTTATAACAACTCATGGGTCAGGAGAGTTGAAACAGTGATTATCATTCTCCTTGCTCTGTCTTTGAACACTCATGAAAGTAACAAAAAAGTGAATTTAAAACAGCATAAAGACTGAAACATCAAGTTAACATGGGTAAAATAGTTGGGTGGAAGATTTCAACAAAGTTTTAAAAGATAATGAAGTACCTGAGGACTGAAAATAGCAATCGTAAAAGAGAATAAATACTTTAAAAGTACTTTTTGGTACCTGTGGAGAGAAATCTCTGTGGGGGTGAGCCAGATTATGCTATCGAATATCAGAAAGGTTCAAAATCAAGAGGTAACAGTTTCATGACGAGGTGCTGAGTTTAACACACAGAACTTAAATCTGGGCACTTGCCTGGGGTCCCTCACACCACCCAAGGTAGATAGGCAACCTCCTTCCATCTCCCTTAAAAGATGTGAAGAGTAATATTCAGAGAGGCTGAAACTGAGAATCTCAGTTGGATTTAATCATTGGTGGGGAAAGGTGTTTTTGTAATTGTGCAAGAATGAAAAAATAGGACAATTATTAGTGCTACTGAGATTGGACACAGGAATGCCCTGTCCCTGTCCTCCCTGTGCTTCCAGGACACCTCCAGAGACTACCTGAGTCTCCTCTGAAGGACGCAAACAGTCTTGGTAGAAGACTTTGGGGTGCAATGCAAGGACTCTGCCGTGTGACCAATTATTTGATAAACACATCGGTCAACGAACTTCCTCTGGAGCTGAGCACATCTTCAGTCTGATAGGTACAGGTGTGGGTAATCTACACTGTACAACCACGTGTTTACCAACAAATGCCTCACGAGCCTTGCTTCAGTTTGTTAAAAACAAGCCAAACGCAAAGCACTCATTTCAAATGAAGGCACTGGTGAGCAAGATTTGAAGATGCACGTTTAAATCGTGGTTGTGAGATAATATAAGTATCTACAGAGGCCTATAAATAAATTACATTTTACCACTAACAGTGGGAAACCATGTTATATATGAATAGAAAGTAGACATTTAGTAGAACTCCTAAAGCACCCAATACCTTATGAGAAGGCTGTAACGAGTACAGCTTTTTCACCTCCCTCGTCTTATTTTTGGGAAATGGGCATAAAATATACATGTTTGAATAAGAAAAAATGATAAAAATGCGAATTGCAGTCTGAAGGTTTGTTTACAGTTTCCGAGCTCAATGCAGTCTTATCAGAAAATTCGAGATTCATCTCTGTGAAGCAGTTTTATTGTCAGTGTAGCTTTCTGTTCAGACTAAACTCCTATCACCTGCTAGAAAGACACATAAAACAAATGGATCTAGAGGCTGGGTTGGCTTTTTTCTGATAAATTCATCTGTCCCAAGTCTTCTCTTTTGGAAGCATAAGTAAAATATTGGCAGTTCATATTTTTAAAAAGTTTATTCTATCTCCAGTGTATATCTCCTTTTATACATAAAAATGTACCAAATTAAATACGATTCTTCACCACATCAAAAAGCAAAACAAAACAAAATCAGTAAAGGGAAGCAGAGCTTGCCTGTAATAAACTAAAATGCTCCCTGCTCTGGTTCTCAGAGAGATACTCTTAATACACAAATTGGGAAATT
Organism: Nycticebus coucang; assembly: GCF_027406575.1. NCBI lineage: Eukaryota > Metazoa > Chordata > Mammalia > Primates > Lorisidae > Nycticebus > Nycticebus coucang. Next base: position 117,595,537 of record NC_069790.1, on the reverse strand, counting down.
CATGGAAAGTTTCTAGAGATAGTACATATTTATTGCCTCTGCCTAGAAATAGCTCAAGAGAAGGATACATTTTCCCAATTCAGACATCCTTTTGTAAAGAAATAATTACTCTCAAATTGTATTTCAATGTTCCCATAAATACTTAAAAAATAACACACTCTTTCATTTGGGTTTAACATGTCAAAATGATAAGCCGGTACACGAAATTTATCCTGCCTTTGTAGTAAAGAATATGAATATATCACTCTAAAAAGTATCAACGTTGTGGATTATTTTGTACCTAACATTATAATAGAATGGTCATTTTAAAAAATTAAAACACTTTAAAATGACTTTCTTGGTTAAAAAAAATTCAGTAAGATGGATTTTTTTGTTTGTTTGTTTGTTTTGAGACAGAGTCTCAAGCTGTCACCCTAGGTAGAGTGCCGTGGTATTACAGCTCACAGAAACCTCAAACTCTTGCTTGGGCTTAAGCAAGTCTCTTGCCTCAGCCTCCCAAGTAGCTGGCATTACAGGCACCCGCCACATTGCCTGGCTATTTTTTTTGTTGCAGTTGTCATTGTTGTTTTAGCTGGCCCGGGCTGGGTTTGAACCTGCCAGCCTTGGTGTATGTGGCCAGTGCCCTACCCACTAAGCTATGGGTGCCATCCACAATTTTTTTTTATTGTTGGGGATTCATTGAAGGTACAAAGAACCAGGTTATACTGCATTTGTCAGATAAAGACCCTCTTATAATTGTGTTACAATTTTTTTTTTATTGTTGGCGATTCATTTGATAATATGAATCACAGACCATTAGTAACTTTGAAAATGACCATTTTGAATGATGTAAAGATGGACCCCTGGGTTACAAACAGCAACAGGGGTTTCAAACAGGGTACTCTTCACCTTCTCTCAGTGAGGACCTTCTGAAGACAGAGCTTACTGACACCAGCTCCAGGCAATTTGAAGATGAATTGTCCTTTCCAATTTAATTTTAAAATAAGCAACAGCTGATAGAGTAGAATCATGTGGAGACAGAATGTGTCCCAGGACAGCCAGATAAGTCAGATTTGAATAATGGGATTGACTGCAGTAACATTACAAAGAAGGATGTGTCTTCACCAATGTACAGGCGGGCGGAGTCTCAACTAATTCACTCAAGTGTCCTGATCTCTTTGGCATCATGGAGCTACACATGCATCAGCCTCTCTAATTTGATGCCATTGAAAAAAGAAAATTATACATCTGGTCAAGCTTCCTTCTGGTTTATTTTCAAGGGAGACAGGTCACTTAACATTAATTCTATCATTTAAAAAATGTAGATATGTAGATGTCATAATGTCTAAAACGTCGTATTGGACGCTCCTGAATTACTCACTGGGTTACAGAAGACTAATCTATTTCTCCTGACTTCTGATAAGAGTAGAAGAAAAAGTGTCTAAAAGAGAGTTTAGGAGAAAAGAACTGAGTCGAACTTAAACTGAGGAAAGCTCTGGAAGCAGCCAAACAGAGGAAAGGGGAAACATTTTCAAATGGAAAGGACAGAAGAGACATTCAAGTGTGGCTGGGATGGCCCGTGTCTGTCCTCAAGTGCTCTCCCAAGGCAACGTTCACGATCGCCTAGTTATGGTTACCTTGGCATAGACTATGGTAAGCTGTTTTCACTCTAGTGGGCTCTGAGGATTCATCTTGTCAACATCTCCACACTGGATTCACCTTTCAGGGGTAAGAGCACATTAGCTGAGCTCAGAGGAGGGTTTGTTTCCAAATGCATTAAAGTGAGAGCTGTCCGCGTAATGTGGACTGCCGGCCTGAGCAGGACGTGCTCTCCCGGTAGGCAGGGATAACATTCCAGACATCTTGGCCACTGTCACTGTGTTGTTCTGGAGAGCTGCAGCCTCTCTCAGAGCCCTGGTGGTGGCCACTCACTGCAAACTCTACTGTGAAATAAAGGCTTAGAACCCTGTTATGTCACCTTATTTATTTCTGAACACCACAACACATCACTGTCTATTTTCTCCATACATGTTTAAATCCACACACATTTCTGTATAATACATACATATGTATATAACATATCACACAATGCACTTACTCTCATGCATACATAAGTGAGCGAGCCTGCACAGGCTGTGAGAGACCCAAACTAGCACGAAATTTCTTATCACACTGAATGAGCCACACTTGAGTTTGAGAGTAAACACGCTTCAAGCTAAGAGCGATTGCCCTGTGAATCTAGAGAACCTGGTAATGTGTAGCCTCTACAAAAGGCTAAATGTAGTCAAAAGGAAAGGCATATGGCAATGGAAAAGTAAGTTTTCAGTTAGGCAAAAATGTCAATATTTATGAATTTCATAGCATATAAAAATTAAAGGTCTCCTTCTGCACAGCCCAGACAAAGCCTAAAAGTTAAAGTAAACGTGATAATATGATTTTATTCATCACTAGGCTATGTGTCATACATAAAACTGAAAAAAGTCAACAGCAGTACATAAAATTACCAATGTAGAAAGGTCAGGTACTTTCTTAGAACATTAAATGAGGCCTCTACTCACAATATCATCGTCACAAATTTGTAGCAGTTAAATTTCACCATAAAAGAAAAAGATACACAAAAGTAGATCATTTAACTAAGTTTTGATTTACCAATATCCTATCTGAACATGAGTCTTCATATTAATGGCTGCATTTAAGCAATAGGAGGATATTTGGAATGAATGAATGTCCTTTGTGATATGAATTCACAGTGTGAACATTTAAAGTATCTGAGCATATTTTCAATTATGCACTCATCGATAGATAATAGAGTATGCTTTATAGCGCTTTCTCTTTGATATTGGAGCTAACCAAAGTATAAAATTAAAAAAAAATTACAAATGGCACTATGTAAGCAATGTGTCTAGGCCAGTGGTTCTCAACCTGTGGGTCGCGACCCACAGGAACTATATTAAAAGGCCGCAACATTAGGAAGGTTGAGAACCACTGCTCTAGGGAAAGACTTTATTAAAGTCACAATAAGTAACAGTATATTAACAATTGACCTAAGTGTAAAATAAATCATAGTTATTTTGTAATTATTTAAATGCAGCTGAATTTTTTAGCAAAGAATAAGTAATTCTGTCTATGAAAATCAGATTCAATATAATTCTGATTAAAGGTTTATCTTTTGACATCATCCAATTTAATAATTTAGAGTCTTTTCAGCCATCTAAAAATATGCTAATGTTTAAAGATCGCTATTTATCCATTTATTGAGTGTCTATTAGTTATATTGTTTAGTTGTCAATCAAAAAAAAATCCAGTGTCATGCTGATAAACCAGTTCTTCAACATAAAATATAGCCCTGAAAATACACACAGCATTTGCCAATTTGCCAATGTAAATACTCCCACCGTGGTTGATTTCAAGTTACCAACAATTTAACAACTGACTGACAGGATTCCTGAAGATCTAACCACTGGGTCACTTGTGCCAGTGAAGCTCCCAGCACCTCACCACAAGTCCACTGCTACATGTGAAGGGGAGAGAAGGGCACTCAGAGAAAGGAATGACTGATCCTGAGGACATTTGGGACAACTTCTCAAAACAGACTCATCTTCAATGACAACTAACAAACCACCAAATGGAGATGCATGAAAACAGCTTTCCCACACTAAGCTCACAACTGCAGCGGTGGAGGGAAAATGGAAGACTACTCTGGTTTGGTCAAAGGCAAGTGAGTGAGTATCTGGATACAAGTAGCAATGACAAGGGCAGGCACAAAAGCCACACTAGTCCCAGGCAAGAGGGTCCAGCCACATGTCTGTGTCAACACTCAGAGCCACACTAGTCCCAGGCAAGAGGGCCCGGCCTCGTGTCTGTGTCGACACTCAGAGCCACACTAGTCCCAGGCAAGAGGGTCCAGCCACATGTCTGTGTCAACACTCAGAGCCACACTAGTCCCAGGCAAGAGGGTCCAGCCACATGTCTGTGTCAACACTCAGAGCCACACTAGTCCCAGGCAAGAGGGCCCGGCCTCGTGTCTGTGTCGACACTCAGAGCCACACTAGTCCCAGGTAAGAGGGCCCAGCCATGTGTCTGTGTCGACACTCAGAGCCACACTAGTCCCAGGCAAGAGGGTCCAGCCACATGTCTGTGTCAACACTCAGAGCCACACTAGTCCCAGGCAAGAGGGCCCGGCCTCGTGTCTGTGTCGACACTCAGAGCCACACTAGTCCCAGGTAAGAGGGTCCAGCCACATGTCTGTGTCGACACTCAGAGCCACACTAGTCCCAGGCAAGAGGGTCCAGCCACATGTCTGTGTCAACACTCAGAGCCACACTAGTCCCAGGCAAGAGGGCCCGGCCTCGTGTCTGTGTCGACACTCAGAGCCACACTAGTCCCAGGCAAGAGGGTCCAGCCACATGTCTGTGTCAACACTCAGAGCCACACTAGTCCCAGGCAAGAGGGCCCGGCCTCGTGTCTGTGTCGACACTCAGAGCCACACTAGTCCCAGGCAAGAGGGTCCAGCCACATGTCTGTGTCAACACTCAGAGCCACACTAGTCCCAGGCAAGAGGGCCCGGCCTCGTGTCTGTGTCGACACTCAGAGCCACACTAGTCCCAGGTAAGAGGGCCCAGCCATGTGTCTGTGTCGACACTCAGAGCCACACTAGTCCCAGGCAAGAGGGTCCAGCCACATGTCTGTGTCAACACTCAGAGCCACACTAGTCCCAGGCAAGAGGGCCCGGCCTCGTGTCTGTGTCGACACTCAGAGCCACACTAGTCCCAGGCAAGAGGGTCCAGCCACATGTCTGTGTCAACACTCAGAGCCACACTAGTCCCAGGCAAGAGGGCCTGGCCTCGTCTGTGTCGACACTCAGAGCCACACTAGTCCCAGGTAAGAGGGCCCAGCCACGTGTCTGTGCCAACACTTGTCATCTTTGTATGGGCAACAGCTTATTTTCCCACAGACAGTACTGACTGGTGGTGGTGTTTACACAGGTGAATACGAAGGTGAGATTGAGAAGCAGAAGCCCTGAAGTCTGACAGACTAGTCAGAGGCACGCTGTTCTATCCATCCAGGAGAAAGGTGAGGAGGGCCCAGGTCAGAGGCACAAACTGCAGTCTTCAGGCCACGTCTGCCCCGCTGTCATGGATACAGACTTGGGGGACACAGCCATGTCGCTCACTTACATACCATCCAAAGCTGCACGCGTGTTACGACGGCACAGCTAGTGGTTCTGACAGAGACCATATGGCCTACAGGGCTGAGAATACTTTTCATCTGGCCCTTTACGAGGCCTTGGCTTGGTGTAAAGTAATGAGAAGAGAAAGATAGAAATTACTGAGAGATAATTTACTATAGGGTTCATTGTATTTGGTGGTTGACGTACATGATGGGAGAAAAAGAAAGAAGTCTTGCGAATGATTTTTGGTATCTTCTGTGGTGACGAGGTCATGTCAGTAACCTGCACAGGAAACGATAGAAACATGCTGATTTTGAGGGAGCTGGATACTGAATTTGATCCTGGATACGGTCAGTTGAAAGGCCTGTGGGATGTCCAGGAGAAGATGCCCACTGGCATGCTAATGTACGGAGTCACAAAAGGGAGAAAGAAGGAATAAACCAGATCCTTGATGTAAAATCTTATCAATTATTTTTAATTAAACTGAATGAACTAAGAGAAATGCCACCTCTGTCTTAGCTGGTGCTGTGGCAACAAGAGAAACACGTAATACTGCTCTGTGGAAAGACAAGATTGGCAGAACGATGTGAGATTATTTCTTAAGGAAAATTACGCAGTGGAAGCTGGAAAATTCTTAGTTTAATGACCACGCCAGTGTTAAAGAGGTTCAGTGACTTGCCCAAGGCTCACGGCTGCCGAGAGCTGCTCGTGCTCTCAAAGCGACCTCCTTTCCAGTCCGAGTGGGCAGCGAAGCACAGGAAAAGAAAGAGCAGCAGCGCTCAGTCATCTCCTCTGTAAGCAGCTTTCTCAGCTGAAGCATCTTGAAATACTAGACATCCTATATTTACCGTGAGTACAAAAGTACTATTTAAAAGCTAATGTAAAAGTTCCCAGATTAGCCACTATTTGCATGGAAAGACAGAAAACTACCCACAAAGTATCCTTAGGGACACCTCAGTCATCATTTAGACTTGAAATGTTCTGTGCTTCCTTCCAGGCTCACCGCCTAGGCCAGGCCGACTGTCCAGAACGGAGGGTAAACACGTCCCATGCCCGCTGGCTTCCCTGTGACATAATCCTAATAACATCCCAATTAAAATCTGCTAGGGATTCTGATAGGATAATTCTCACCACAAGGGGAGGAATGTGTATCTGTCAAAAAAAGAGAGAGAGGTATTCTTTCTTGCCTTGGTGTGCAGCCGTGTGAGCACAGCCATGCCTGAAAAAATCTGACCACAGATGTTAGCCCCTTAAGGACAACAGCGTACAAAGTAAAGTGCTCAGCACCAGTGGGCCATAGTATCGGCCAAATGTGGAACTCCTCTCTCTGGGATACTCGTTAAATCAGATAATAATGATAAATGATTTTTTAAAATGTATTGGCTAAATCAGTGTTTGTCAAGTGTTTTGTTACCTGAAGCCAAACGTATAAATGGCACAACCCTAGTGAAAAGGAATGATGCAGGTGCGTGCAGGTGACGGACGGCCAGGATGACAGCAGGTCAGCTCTCCACTCACTGAAGGCGTCGTGCCTTTTCGGTTGTGTGAGTAGGTCACGTGAGAGCCCAGGAGAATCCTCCTACATCTGATTTCCCCTTATTTATTATTATTATGTTCTTTAATTATGTACTGGATCATGCTGGGCCTGGCCTTACAGCAATTTTGAAAGGGAATTTTGTGTGTGTTGTTTTTTTCCAAGAATCAATTAGAACTTTATTTCCAGACATTCTGGATCTCATGGCCATCTGGTGCTACAACTTTTCTCATCTCTTTGCCCTGCTGCTACTACAGAGTGGCCACGGGCAAAGGAAACCGCAGCAGCCAAACACTCCTTTTCATTTAACTGGGTCTGGTTTTTCTGCCAGTCTGGAGGCACACCTTAAAATTGGGAATTCCCTGCAATAGTATGTGGCCACATTTCCTTATAAATTTGCCTTGCTTACAAAAAGCAAATGCATTTTTTAAATAAATGGAAAGGCTAAAGTTGGTCTTCACGAAAGACTAAAGCAATGAGTTGAAGAGGGTGTGCGTGCATCTAATATACATGTCGTAAATTCTAATAAACTATCTTGTCTGCTCCTACAACAATAAATAAAGCTTGCACCCAAAACTCTTGAGATTTAAAGGTATAAAAATAAATCTTTGGTCAAACAATTAGAGAATAAACAATCCTCTCTAGAAAATATAGAATCTTTCTCTCTATAAATCTAGCTATACAATAAATCACAATGCATATCTCTAGAATTTCCAAGAATTAATATCTCTGACCACTGTGCAATTACAATAGAAATAAAAAGGAAACACGTGTGTATACATGTTTGCAGCAAATTTTCAAAAATCACTTTTAAATAGCACCTAAACTAATAAAACATTATCATTGATACCAAAAGACTCTGAACACAACTAAACATTAATGAAAGTACTAAAAACCTGTGCAAAATTTGTAGGATGTGGCTAAAGGGATCTTTAAGTGAAATTTATAGTTTTGAACATTTATATTAAAATAAAGAAGAAAATATCAATTGAACATTCAGCTAAGAAGTAACAGAAAGAAAGGAAAAGTAAATTAAAAAAGAAAGAATAAAGGAAACCATGGAACATGGTAGATTCTAATGAAATAGAAAACAGATGAAGGGAATTAGTGAATCCAAGCACTCGTTCTTTGGAAAGAAAAGAAACACAGACAAACCTCTGGTGAGACAAATAAAGACATAAAAAATAGAAGAGGCCAAGTAGGGGTGAAATTTTAAATTCACTCCGTATTTAAAAAGATAATGAGAAAGCTATGAAGGCCTTATGACAAATGTGAAGCTAAATGAAATGAATGAAATCTGGATTGTGGTACCAACTCTACAAAGAACAGAATGCCTGATTGGTAGTATTACACTAACTGCCTCTAAAATAATGATTGTGATTCTAAGTATCTGGTACTAAAGTGTAAATTTTGATGAAATTTGAAAAGAACTTCATGTATACCTCAAATAATTACCACACATAGTTGTTTTTGTTTGTTTGTTTTGTTTTGTTTTTGGCCAGGGCCGGGTCTGAACCCGCCACCTCTGGCAGATGGGGCCTGTGCCCCACTCCTTTGAGCCACAGGTGCCACCCGCATGCATAGTTTTTTTTTTTTTAGGATGATAACTAGAGCAGAACCAAATATAGCCAACCATTAAAGGACAGAGAATGAAAGCCAATCCAAATAGAGTAGCAAATATTATAAATACCAGGAGGATCAGATATAGATTACAAAGTATTTTCAGAAAAACAAAATCAAGGGATCCTAAGTAGTCGAAATTCTAAAGGATTTTGTTTCCTTCCGAGATTCTAGAAGAAATAGAAAAATAAATAAATAATAAAAAACTGGCAAATATATTGGTAAGTGTAAAAATATTAAATGACAAAAGGGTGAAAATAATATTGTGAGGCTAAAATAATACAGAGGTGATGTATGTTGCTCACAATAGCAGAAATCTGCACAGTGTTTTAAAGTCCTTGGATTACCTAGGAGGGAAGTAAAGATACTGATGGATTTTATGCTTTGATAAACTAAACATCCCTGTTTCAATTTCTAGGGTAACTAGAAATTTCTAGGGTAACTATTACTATTAAAATCATAGAAATGAAAGTTATAACTTTCAAATATCTAGGAGGAAATGAAATAATAGAACATATTAATTAATTAAAACACTTATCTCTGAAAGATAATGTGTCACACTAGCTAGAAAAAAACAGAAAAGTCATTGTGTTTCCATTTATATGAATCTCAAAAACTGGAGGATGAGTGGAGGAAGGGTAATTGGTGGGTCCACACCTATGGTGCATCTTACAAGGGTACATGTGGAACTTACTAAATGTAGAATATAACTGTCTTAACACAATAACTAAGAAAATTTGATGAAGGCTATGTTAACCAGTTTGATGAAAATATTTCAAATTGTATACAGAACCAGCACATTGTACCCCATAACTGCATTAATGTACACAGCTATGATTTAATAAAATAAATAAATAAATAAATAAATCTAAATACTTTGCTTAGAAAGGCATAAATAAAAAATAAAAATAGAAATTAAAGAATGTAAAAATTATGACTAATACATTACTGTTTTTATGTCTGAGGGCAAGATGCAATGGGGGTCCTGGCTGCAAGGTTTTTTTTTTATTTAGAAAAAGTAACAATTCCTTTATGTACTGTTTTGTTTTTGTGATATCACATATCAAAATTAAACATGTTAAAAATGTTAAATGAGGGGCGGCGCCTGTGGCTCAGTGAGTAGGGCGCTGGCCCCATACGCTGAGGGTGGCCGGTTCAAACCCAGCCCTGGCCAAACTGCAACAACAACAAAAAATGTTAAATGATTTTAACACAGTGAGACTTTTTTAAAATTTCAGATTAATAGATGGGTACAAATGATCAGGTCACCTTGTTTGCATTTGCTAGGTAAAGTCCAAGTTTAGCCCTTCACCTGGGAGGTGTGCCATCCACCCCTACATTACACCCCTCTGCCCCTCTCCCTAGCCTTGAATTTAATTGTGTTTTACTCTTTTGTGAGTGTGTAGTTGTTCACCTACTAGTTTCATATTAATATTGAGTACTTTGGATACCTGCTTTTCCATTCTTGTGACAGTTTACTTAGGAAGATGTTCTCCAGATCCACCCAGGTAAATATAAAAGATGTAAAGTCTCCATCTTTCTTCATGACTGAATAGTATTCCATGGTATACATATACCACAGTTTATCCCTTTGCAAGGTGATGGGCACTTGGGTAGTTTCCATATCTTGGCAATTGTGATTTGAGATGCAATAAACATTCTAGTGTAAATGTCCATATGGTCAAATGACTTATTTTTTTCTTCTGAATAGATACCTAGCAATGGGATTTCAGGATCAAATAGAAGGTCAACTTTTAGCTCTTTAAGGATTCTTCACACTTTTTTCCAAAATTGCTATACCAGTTTGCAATCCCACCCACTGTGTAAGAATGTTCCCTTCTGTCTATGCCCACACCAGCATCTATAGCTTTGAGACTTTGAGATGTGGGTTATTGGTATCTCAGGGTGGTTCGGGTTTGCATTTCTCTGAGGATTAGGGATAAGCGCATTTCTTTACGTGTTTGTTGGCTATTCCTCTGTCTTCTTGGGAGAAGGTTCTGTTCATGTTTCTTGCCAAATGACAACTCAATAGAACTAAAAGAAGTGAAATATTTCCAAGAAGCTTGTCTCTCATTCACTCTAGAGAATGACCAATCATAAATGAACATTGTCTTGATTTTCACAATTTATAATGTAAAGGTAAAGCAGAGTGATGGGAGACAGGATGTGGTACCATTCTCACATAATATAGTTCCTCTCAACACCAAAGAAAGTCATAGTATCTTTGAAAGTTTAGATATAATTATAAATGTGTGTAATGGTAGTTAATATGTAATTGTACATAAATAATACGTGTGTGTATATACATAAAATTTTCCAGCTGTTCAATGGAAATACAAAAACTAGCAAAGGGTTGGAAATATCACACAAAGTCAGTGATTTCAAATGAATATTTATAACTCAAGTATTTTGGATCATGTATTATACATGTTTTAGCACCATATAGAGTACTGTATGTGAACCAACCGAAGAAAACAACCTAAGCATATAATGTAAGCTCTCAACCAGGTTATTTGATGAGAGAGAATATCTGTATAATTTGTTAATCAAAAGAGAAAGAAAAACCACTAGAACCCTATATGTTGTGCATTTATTCCTGCAAACGTGTCTTTTGTTCAATGGTCTTCTAGACATTATTAAATAATTTGAGCAATGTGGGGATCAAACTAGCATAAATCAGCTGGTGACAGGGAGGAAATAGGTCTATACAACAGAAACAGCTTATTTAAAGATTCTTGTATTTTTCAATGTCAGAAAAGGCATGTCCAAGGTGAAACCAATTCTGAAACTGCATGTGCTAGATACAGTTTTTAGAAACCTGGCACTCAAAAATTGAGCCCAAGGAGATGAAGAATTACTGGCACATTTAGTTCTTTGTATAGCATATCCCTAAAACCAAATGGCTACTACAAAATAAAATGTAGATGTTAATAGGAAATACAACAAAAATAAGAATAGGTAATTGAACTGAAAATAACTCTAAGACAGAGGTGACACACACATGGTGTGCATAAAGTTTGTACGTGATTTAAAATAGTTTACTATTTATGGACAGCACATATATATGTGTGTGTGTGTGTGTATTGAATCATCTATTCATTGATGACTAATAATATAAGCTGATACAGATCCATGAATTCCAGATGCAAGCCAAACAAAGAGAGCACCTTTGAAGAAGAATGTGGTACAAGAAAAAAAATCCTATCTCAGGCAAAATTCAGTTAGAAAAATATGCAAATAATTATTACACTGTGAAACTTTATCTGCTGTAGAAAATATGATCACATTCTCCTTACAAATAGCTCTCTTAGTCTGAGTTGCTAGTCCAAAATCGAGGCACTGGCCAAGCTCATGTCTGGTGGGGGTTGAGGATCCTGTCCTCTGGGTTGAGGCCAGCACCTTCCCATTGGGTCCTGGCAGAGAGAGCAAGCTGCAGCCTCTTTTCCTTCTAATATGGGCACTGATCCCACCCTCGCCTGGACCTAGGACTTCATATAAACCTACTTACCTTCCAAAGTCCCATCTCATAACAGCATCACGTTGGCATATAGGATTTCAACATATGCAGTCCATAATTGTGGGAATGCTATAATAATAGTTAATAACCGCAGCTGAGAAGAGGAAGAAGGATTAGCTACTCCCCCAAACTGTAGCCCTGATGCATACCGGACTGATACAAGGAACCAATACATTTATTATGTTTGTAAAATTCGTTCTGTACAATTATCAATCAAGGTTGCTCTTCTGTTATACATGGGATGTTATGGTTCAAAGACCATCTTGGAATACAATTAGAGATCTTAGTAGTATTTTGATGCACTAATACCTATTTTTAAATTTTACCTTTGAAAAAACTCTAATTACAGATGTTACAAAAGTGTAAAATGAAATACCTCATGCTAACATGAGGAGGGGAGAACATTCAGTGTGCCCTGGATGATGTGGCTGTTTTAAACCATAGCTGCAGGAACTCCCTAGCTAGAGCAGCCCCAGAGGAACTACACAGGGTCACTCCCTACAAAGATCCAGCAACAATAGAGTGATCCCGCTGGGGTCTAATCTTGGAGAGACACCTCCCCAACTCTGAGGACAGCCAGAAGCAACAGTGAAAAACAATCATGAGGCAAAATCAACAGAAAAACTCTGGCAATATGAATAATCAGAGTAGATCAACTCCCCCAAGGATCAATGGGGCATAAACAGCACAAGACCCCATGCACAAACAAATAGCTGAGATGTCAGAAATTGAATTCAGGATCTGGATAGCAAATAAGATCGAATTAGAATTCCAAAAGTTATCTCAAGAATTCAACGGGTTCAAAGACCAAATGACCAAAGATTTCGACACATTGAGACAAGAAGTTGCATCCCTCAAAGATCTGATAAACACAGTAGAATCCCTCAGTAACAGAATGGAGCAAGCAGAAGAAAGGATTTCTGACATTGATGACAAAGCTTTCGAATGCTCCCAAACCCTCAAAGAAGAAGAGAAATGGAGAGCAAAAACAGACCACTCTCTCAGAGAGCTCTCAGATAATTTGAAGAAAACCAGTATTCGTCTTATAGGGATCCCCAAAAGTGACGAAGTGGCTTCACAAGGCACAGAGTCTCTTCTCCATGAGATTATGAAGGAGAACTTTCCAGACATGCCAAGAGATTCCGAAATTCAGATAGCGTTTCAGAACTCCAGCATGACTCAACCCAAATAAGACATCCCCCAGACACATCATAATCAATTTCACTAAAGTTAATATGAAGGAGAAAATTCTGAAAGCTGCCAGACGAAAGAAAACCATTACCTACAAGAGGAAGAATACCAGAATAACTGCACATCTCTCTGCTGAAACCTTTCAAGCCAGAAGAGGATAGTCATCGACTTTTAATCTCCTAAAACAAAATAACTTTCAACCCAGAATCCTGTACCCAGATAAACTGAGCTTCATTTATGACGGAGAAATTTAATACTTCAATGACATTCACATGTTGAAGAAATTTGCCACAACTAAACCAGCTCTCCAGGACATTCTTAGACCTATCCTCCATAAAGACCAGCATAATTCTCCACCACAAAAGTAAACCCACCCAAAAAATTTTTAATCAAATTCCAACTTCCACAGTCACAAAAGGATTAAAAATGTCCAGCAGTCTCTCGAAAGGCTTAGCAATACTCTCAATTAATGTGAATGGTTTAAATTGTCCTCTAAAGAGGCATAGGTTGGCAGACTGGATACAAAAACTCAAGCCAGATATCTGCTGCATACAAGAACCGCATCTTACATTAAAAGACAGATATAGACTCAAGGTGAAGGGATGGTCATCTATATTCCAGACAAATGGAAAGCAGAAAAAAGCAGGCATTGCAATCCTGTTTGCAGACGGAATAGGCCTTAAACCAACCAAAATAATTAAGGATAAGGATGGACATATTTGTTTCATATTTGTTCATATTTGTTTAAGGTAATACTCAATATGATGAGATCTCAATTATTAATATTTATGCACCCAACCACAACGCACCTCAATTTAAAAGAGAAACTCTAACAGACATGAGCAACTTGATTTCCTCCACTTACATAGTAGTTGAAGATTTTAACACCCCTTTAGCAGTGCTGGATAGATCCTCCAAAAAGAAGCTAAGCAAAGAAATTTTAGATTTAAACGCAACCATTCAACATCTGGACTTAACAGACATCTACAGAACATTTCATCCCCCAAAAACTGAATACACATTCTTCTCATCAGCCCACGGAACATACTCCAAAATCGACCACATCCTAGGCCACAAATCTAACCTCAGCAAATTAAAAAAAATAGAAATTATTCCTTGCATCTTCTCAGACCACCATGGAATAAAAGTTGAACTCAATAACAACAGTAACCTGCATACCCATACAAAAACATGGAAGCTAAACAACCTTATGCTGAAGGATACATGGGTTATAGACGAGATTAAGAAGGAAATCACCATATTTTTGGAACAAAACAACAATGAAGACACGAATTACCAGAACCTCTGGGATACTGCAAAGGCAGTCCTAAGAGGGAAATTTATAGCACTGCAAGCCTTCCTCAAGAAAACGGAAAGAGAGGAAGTCAATAACTTAATGGAACATCTCAAGCAACTGGAGAAAGAACACTTCAACCCCAAACACAGCAGAAGAAAAGAAATAACCAAAATCAGAGCAGAATTAAATGAAATTGAAAACAAAAGAATTATACAACAGATCAATAAATCCCAAAGCTGGTTTTTTGAAAAGATCAATAAAATAGATAAACCTTTGGCCAACCTAACCAGGAAAAAAAGAGTAAAATCTCTAATTTCATCAATCAGAAATGGTAATGATGAAATAACAACAGACCCCTCAGAAATTCAAAAAAACCTTAACGAATACTATAAGAAACTCTACTCTCACAAATATGAAAATCTGAAAGAAATCGACCAATACCTGGAAGCACGCCACCTACCAAGACTTAGCCAGAACGAAGTGGAAATGTTGAACAGGCCTATATCAAGTTCTGAAATAGCATCAACTATACAAAATCTCCCTCAAAAGAAAAGCCCAGGACCAGATGGCTTTACGTCAGAATTCTACCAAGCATTTAAAGAAGAACTAGTACCTATACTACTAAACCTCTTCCAAAATATAGAAAAAGAAGGAATATTAACAAGTACATTCTATGAAGCAAACATCGCCTTGATCCCCAAACCAGGGAAAGACCCAACAAGAAAAGAAAATTATAGACCAATATCACTAATGAATATAGATGCTAAAATACTCAATAAGATCCTAACAAACAGAATCCAACAACACATCAAAAAAATTATACACCATGACCAAGTCGGATTTATCCCAGGGTCTCAAGGCTGGTTCAAGATACGTAAATCTATAAATGTAATTCAACAAATAAACAAACTTAAAAATAAGGACCATATGATTCTTTCAATTGATGCAGAAAAAGCTTTTGATAATATCCAGCATCCCTTCATGATCAGAGCACTTAAGAAAATTGGTATAGGGGTGGCATCTGTGGCTCAGTGAGTAGGGCGCCAGCCCCATATGCCAACGGTGGCGGGTTCAAACCAAGCCCCGGCCAAACTGCAACAAAAAATAGCCGGGCGTTGTGGCGGGAGCCTGTGGTCCCAGCTGTTTGGGAGGCTGAGGCAGGAGAATCGTGTAAACCCAAGAGTTAGAGGTTGCTGTGAGCCATGTGACACCACAGCACTCTTCCCGAGGGCGACAGTGAGACTCTGTCTCTACAAAAAAAAAAAAAAATTGGTATAGAAAGGACATTTCTTACACTAATAGAGGCCATCTACAGCAAACCCACAGCCAATATCGTATTGAATGGAGTTAAATTGAAATCATTTCCACTTAGATCAGGAACCAGGCAAGGTTGCCCATTGTCTCCATTGCTCTTTAACATTGTAATGGAAGTTTTAGCCATTGCAATTAGGGAAGAAAAGGCGATCAAGGGTATCCACATAGGGTCAGAAGAGATCAAACTTTCACTCTTCGCAGATGATATGATCGTATATCTGGAAAACACTAGGGATTCCACTACAAAACTTTTAGAAGTGATCAAGGAATACAGCAATGTCTCAGGCTACAAAATCAACACCCATAAATCTGTAGCCTTTAGATATACCAACAATAAGCAAGCCGAACAAACAGTCAAGGACTCTATTCCTTTCGCAGTAGTGCCAAAGAAGATGAAATATTTGGGAGTATACCTAAAAGAGGACGTGAAAGATCTCTACAAAGAGAACTATGAAACTCTAAGAAAAGAAATAGCCGAAGATGTTAACAGATGGAAAAACATACCATGCTCATGGCTGGAAAGAATCAACATTGTTAAAATGTCCATACCGCCCAAAGCAATATATAATTTTAATGCAATTCCTATTAAAGCTCCATTGTCATACTTTAAAGATCTTGAAAAAATAATACTTCATTTTATATGGAATCAGAAAAAACCTTGAATGGCCAAAACATTATTGAGCAATAAAAACAAAGCAGGAGGAATCACACTACCAGACCTGAGACTGTACTATAAATCCATAGTGATCAAAACAGCATGGTACTGGCACAAAAGCAGAGAAGTAGATGTCTGGAACAGAATAGAGAACCAAGAGATGGATCCAGCTACTTACCGTTATTTGATCTTTGACAAGCCAATTAAAAACATTCAGTAGGAAAAGATTCCCTATTTAACAAATGGTGCTGGGTGAACTGGCTGGCAACCTGTAGAAGATTGAAACTGGACCCACACCTTTCACCATTAACTAAGATAGACTCTCACTGGATAAAAGATTTAAACTTAAGACATGAAACTATAAAAATACTTGAAGAAAGTGCAGGGAAAACTCTTGAAGGAATCGGCCTGGGTGAATATTTTATGAGGAGGACTCCCCAGGCAATTGAAGCAGTATCAAAAATACACTA
This sequence comes from Nycticebus coucang, assembly GCF_027406575.1. Classification (NCBI taxonomy): domain Eukaryota; kingdom Metazoa; phylum Chordata; class Mammalia; order Primates; family Lorisidae; genus Nycticebus; species Nycticebus coucang. The sequence continues at coordinate 117,578,790 of NC_069790.1, read as the reverse complement.
CTGGGACCTGATCAAACTAAAAAGCTTCTGCACAGCCAAAAATATAGTGAGTAAAGCAAGCAGACAGCCCTCAGAATGGGAGAAAATATTTGTAGATTATACCTCCGATAAAGGTCTAATAACCAGAATTCACAGAGAACTCAAACGTTTTAACAAGAAAAGAACACGTGACCCCATCTCAGGGTGGGCAAGGGATTTGAAGAGAAACTTCTCTAATGAAGACTGATGCAAGATCTACAAACACATGAAAAAAAGCTCATCATCCTTAATCATCAGAGAAATGCAAATCAAAACTACTCTGAGATATCACCTAACCCCAGTAAGAGTAGCCCACATAACAAAATCCCAAAACCAGAAATGTTGGCATGGATGTGGAGGAAAGGGCACAATTCTACACTGCTGGTGGGAATGCCCACTAATACGTTCCTTCTGGAAGGATGTTTGGAGAACACTTAGAGACCTAAAAATAGACCTGCCATTCGATCCTATAATTTCTTTACTAGGTTTGTAGCCAGAAGACCAAAAGTCACAATATAACAAAGACATCTGTACCAGAATGTTTATTGCAATCCAATTCATAATTGCTAAGTCATGGAAGAAGCCCAAGTGCCCATCGACCCACGAATGGACTAGCAAATCGTGGTACATCTATACCATGGAATATTATGCAGCCTTAAAGAAAGATGGAGACTTTACCTCTTTCATGTTTACATGGATGGAGCTGGAACATATTCTTCTTAGCAAAGTATCTCAGGAATGGAAGAAAAAGTATCCAATGTACTCAGCCCTACTATGAAGCTAAATTATAGCTTTCACATGAAGACTATAACCCAACTATAGCACAAGACTATGGGGAAAGGGCCAAGGAAGGGGAAGGGAGGGGGGAGGTTTTGGTGGAGGGAGGGTAATGGGTGGGGCCACATCTATGGTGCATCTTAGAATGGGTACAGGCGATTGCACTAATGTACACAGCTATGATTTAACAATAAAAAAAAATAAAGTATAGCTGCAAATACTTTGTTGCTTCTTCCTGGAAAGTTGCAGTGATATCTGTTCCTCTGCAATCTGGGAAGGCGTCTGATTGCTATGACCAATAGAGTGTGGTTGAAATGGCACTAGGTGACTCCCAAGGTTAGGATACAAAAGATGATACAACATCCTTCTTTACTAGAAACACTCACTCCTGGAACCTCACACTGGTAGATAAAATATCTGAACAGCTTGAGACAGTTTAGGCAGAGAGGCGACATGTGGGGGCTCCAGCGCCCTGTCCCAGACGACGTCTAAACCTTAGGAGTGAAGAAGCTGCCAAGTGCTTCCAGCTCCAGCTCTGAGACTCCTCAGCCGTTGGAGTCATGTCAGATGAGCCTTAGACATCATGGAGCAGAGAAAGACCTTCCCCAACATTTTCTGACTAAATTCCTGATCCACAGGATCTGTGACTAACAAAAAGGTGATTAGTTTACTTAATATGCTTTGAGATTGTATTTTAAAAGGTAATATATAGCACTGAAACACTAGATGGTAAAATTAACCTTGGGGGAGTTTATGATCAGTGAGAAGATAAGCATACCTATTGTCTGATGCAATATATTAGGGGTTAAATTACACAGGGGAATAGTTTATATTCCTAGAATCCCTGGGTGAGCAAGGACAAGAAGGGAGTGTCAAATAATGGAACTTGCTGGTGAAAACTGCGGAGCATGTATACCGTGGACAGACCAGCCCGAGGCTACATTGTGAGTGTTCACACAGCAAGAACCTCTGAACTTCATTGTTGTCAGGAAGTCACGGACCATGTTAGCTTTAGGAACTTCTCAGAATGCGTTAAAAAGTACAAGAATCTCAAGAAGATGTTCCATTCTCAAGGAAGAATTGTCACTGTCTTTCTCTGGTCCTTAGACTTACACTTCCAGGCCCTTTGCTTAATCTTCCTTGGGTTCCCTAGTTTTAATTTTGCAGTTATTTTTTTAAATAACAACTACTAGAATGTTGACTTGTTGTTTTCCATGGTCTTTATTTTTTATCTCTTTACTCCCATGCCTTTCATTGTTCGGTATAATTTAACCCTTGATTATTTGGGCTCCTGGACACTCAGCTGGAAATCCTCTGGCCAATGACTTCAACCCATCGGTAATGTCTTACCTTCTCCGATCTCTGAAACCCCCACCAATACACTGGCGTATAGATTTTTGTTGCCTCAGCTGTAATCATCTCTGCATTGATTTCATTTTTTTTTGGGGGGGGGTGGTAGCAGAGAATTAATCATAATGTCTGCTTACTAAACAAAATGAATAAATATCTATGACCACATAGTGGCCATGGATACAACAGAGGAAACACAATATGGCATCTGCAGATTACTTTTTCTTATAATAAAGAACTATCCCCGATAGAGGGGAATTTGGTATATTGAGCATATATAGTGCAAAGGGCTCTAGGACGGCCTTGCATGGAGAAATTTTAAGAAATAAGATTGGCAGTTGAAGAAAAAAATAATCCAATGATATCAATTATCAATACTTAAAGAATGTTGGAAAACATCACATATCTTTAAAGATAGGAATGTGGCATCGTCAACATAGTGTTGAAGAAGAAGTTAAATCTTACTTTGCAAATAGATGTCAGGAGGAACTTACAGAAAAATGAGAAATTAAGACGAAAATATTCAACTTTAGGGGATGTTCCATTCTGAAACCTAATTTTAACAACTCGATTGCTATTTGTATACCAAGATGTGGACTAGATACCACTACTGAACTAGAAGAGTGAGGGTACAGGACGAAAGCTAAGGAGCTAGAAATGAGAGTTTGTAAAGATGGTAACAGAATATATGAGCATGTGTAAAGGCTTTAAGCTATGTATAATGTGCTGTTTTCAGTATTAGTAGTGATACATCTTAACATTCTAGGGTTATGAGTCTTGGAAAGAACCAAAGAGACACAGCTGTTCCTCTACACCCCTACTCATGTAGCATCCAATGATACGGCAGCTATCAAAATTGACTGTATTTTCTGTATAATTTAGCGTAGGAGACAGACAGTAAGCAAGTAAATAAGAAACATATTGTGTTAGGGGACGTAAGCATTTTGAATTAAAACAATAAACAAACAAGAAGGGGGAAAAAGTAGTAGACATGTGATGAGAAGAGCTGTTTCCACTTTAAACAGGGCAGTCAGGGAAAGCCTCATCAAGAAGGCAACACTGGGATGAACTTCGGAAGAAGAGGTGACAGATAGGCAGGTGAGTGAGTCAAAGAAGAGTACTCCACACCAAGGGAACAGCCAGTGCGAAGGTCCTGAGGCAGCAGTGTTCCTAGCACGCTGGAAGCAGAGTGTAGAGAAAGCAGAGACAACGAGAGGGAATTAGTAGAATGTGGGTCAGAGAGGGTCCAAGGACCTATCATGTGAGTCTTCAAATGCTGTTTTAAGGATGTGACTACTTCAGGACTAAAGTGGGGCACAGTGAAAGGTTGTAAGAAGGTGAAATGATCTTACCTGTGTCTTAGAGGGCCATCGTGTTGAGAGCAGGTTGCAAGGAAACAAGAGTGGGAAAGGACGATCAAGGTCGGAGATCATTGCAAGGTCAGAGACAACCGAGGGGAGAAGGGAGGGCTCGAGACAGCCCCTAGGAGATTTTATACATATTTTTGAGGTTAGAGCCATCTTTGTCAAAGATGATAACTCCAAGTTTTACAGTCTGAATAAGGGGAGAAGAGGGATGCCATTTATGAAGATGGGGGAACACGCTACAGAAGTAGATTTATGAAGAAAGATCAAGAGCTCAATTTGGCGTGATCTTGAGAAGTCGGTTAGACATTAACGTAAGATGTAGAAGAGCAAGTTTAACATTGAGCTTGGTCAGAGATAACTAAAGCTATAGGTTTGAAGAGATTAAGTGAGTTTATAAATGAGGCAACTGGGTCAGGGATAAAACAATTTCCTGTGAGAAAGATGTGCCCATGGCCTTAAAATGCCTTTGGAGTATACCGCGGTGTCCAAACCCCATGTCTCTGCCCCCCGTTTTGCCTCCTGAGCCCAGTTTTCTCAGTCGAAGGAGAAACAGTTTTAACACGTGAGACCGTGCTGTACATGACTGGGTTCTCAGAAATGAATTCATAAGGTGATCCCAAACACCTGAGAATGTTTCTGAGGAATGGCAACATTATTATAATACCTATATAGCTTTTAAGATTATTGCAGGGAAAATTCTGAGATGAATAGAGTTTGCTTTCTTCTTGTTGCTGTTATTGGGGGAAATGCTTTACAGTCACTTTTATATGTATTATTAGGGTTGAAGTCCTACATTGATTAATATTCATCATCCATCCTTCACGTTGCTTAAAATAGAAACCATAAATCACACAGAAGCAACAATTACAGATCTTTTGAACGTGGCTGTAATTGTCAAATTGTGTTGACATTGACTGCAACCTATTATTCACTTGTGTTTACTCAATGAGTTTATAATTAGGGTTTCCTCCCTAGGAGGAACTTAAGGGTGAAATAATCACCACATGGCATTTCAATTAAAAAACTACATACTGTTTGATGGACAATGGTTGACGTCTACATAAAATACTAGCACCATGCAAAACTGAGATTTATTTTTAATGGCTAATTTTTGAGGTATGTTTGACGTTTTCACGAAAATATAATTCCATAACTGAAAGATATACTTACTAGAAAATTAGTAAAAATGGACTGCCTTAAAAATTAAGATTTTCTTTTGAATAAAATTCTATCCTTCAAATTGTATTTACCCCCAGTGCTTTCATTACCAATTTTAAAACAGAATAATGCTTTGAGAAAACTTTAGTGTCTAATTTATTACATAAATCACTCTGGAGCCTATTCATAAAAATAATCGTTAATGTGCTCAGTGTTATTTTTGGGATTGTACATTAAGTGTAGAAACTACGTGGACACAACTGAAGCTGTACATCTATTTTACATTTTTCATTCTCAGTAACATTTCCACAGCTGGCAACTGGTTAAGTATCTCTCAGGGGTCTTTAAAGTGGAAGGAGAAGCTTTATTAATTCCTTTCCCACTGTTCCACTGGAATAAAAACAAAAACCGTATCCTGAAATCCAGCAACGATTTAACCATATGAAGTTCTAAAAGAAGGACAGAAAAATAAAAGAGTGTCAACTAGTTGAACAGTATCACGAGGAAACCGATTAGATGTCTGTTAAAGTTCTCAAACAAGATTTGTGCCCAGCACGGATGTGGAGAAAAGGGAACACTTTTGCACTGCTGGTGGGAATGCAAATTAATACATTCCTTTTGGAAAGAGATATGAAGAACACTTAGAGATCTAAAAATAGATCTGCCATTCAATCCTGTAATCCCTCTACTGGGCATATACCCAGAAGACCAAAAAGCACATCATAACAAAGAGATTTGTACCAGAATGTTTATTGCAGCCCAATTCATAATTGCTAAGTCATGGAAGAAGCCCAAGTGCCCATCGATCCACGAATGGATTAATAAATTGTGGTATATGTACACCATGGAATATTATGCAGCCTTAAAGAAAGATGGAGACTTTACCTCTTTCGTGTTTACATGGATGGAGCTGGAACATATTCTTCTTAGTAAAGTATCTCAAGAATGGAAGAAAAAGTACCCAATGTACTCAGCCCTACTATGAAACTAATTTAGGGTTTTCACATGAAAGCTATAACCCAGTTACAACCTAAGAATAGGGGTAAGGGGGAAAGGGAGTGGAGAGAGGGGGGAGGTGGGCAGAGGGAAGGGGATTGGTGGAATTACACCAGTGGTGCATCTTACAAGGGTATATGTGAAACTTGGTAAACGGTCTGTGAAGCTAGTGAATGATGCCCCTTGATCATATCAATGTACACAGCTATGATTTAATAAAAAAAAAAAAAATAGATTTGTGCCCAGGAAATCAAATAATGATGGAGGTAGAGGAAGGCTCTGTTGGTCTATTTCATTAACAGGTGCCAACTGAGGAACAGAAGATTACAAAATATTGTCTTGAATCACTAAATTGGGAGAAGAAAAGGAAAAGAAATTATGAAACTATTACTTTCATCAGTCCTGGGTCTAGGATCAAAAGATTCCATCATCTCAGATAATAGCCATTCCCAAGACTTTCTGTGAGCAGGAGAAAGAGCCTCTAGGGCAGTGGTTCTCAACCTTCCTAATGCCATGATGTATTTTCATTGTGACAAAGGGGTCGTAACTCACAGGTTGAGAACCGCTGCTCTAAGGGAGTGAGGGAAATGCTTTCTAAAGCCTTGCTCTATTATGCCAAGGAAGCCTTCTGCGCTAAGGGAAGGCTTCTGGTCAAGAGTGGGGCTATTTCAGGACTTAGTTCAGATAGAGGAACACAGGTGACAAGGATGTCAAGAAAAGGGAAATAAAGGCTTATGGCTCTGAGCAAGGTCTCTGTGGTCAGCCTACAAGTTCTTTTACCTGCCCTCCAATAGACAAGCAGGTGACTGACGTGGGGAAAGACACAGCGGGATGATAATAGGACCTACCTCACTGATTTTTTGTGAGGATTCATTGAACTAATCCAATGTAAGAGAACATTAGCTATTGTAGGGATTGAAGACAGCAGGTTTTGAAGGTTGTTACATTTGAAAGACAGAAGCCGAAGGGCAAATGAAAGACAAGGATAGAATCGCAAACGATAGTGGGTGGATTCCTAGGGCAGAAAACACCTCTTCAGATGTCACTACCAACTGGGGGCTATTTCAGTTCAGCTGGGTTCCAACGCGCAGTACAATTTTGCTTAAGACACAGCCTTAAGGAGGAAAGATTTTCACTAACTTTGGGGAAGATACAAGAAAGGGACATTCCATTTCATTAAAATATCAGTCCAAATTATGAAATTATATTTTCCCGAGAAAAGTTCATCTATTGCTTATGTACAAATTATATAGTACAAAGTGTTTCTTCAAGAAATAATTATTTCTTATAATCTGCCTTTAATATCCCTTTTGATTACATATGATGTCACCTGTGTTCTCATGACACTAGTGGTAGATAAGTAAAGACTTTCTTAAAGCTAGACTAAATGCTAATTACAAATCCTATGACTATATTAGAGCTGTGGGTTGTAGTATCCAAGTTTTGGGGAGTGACTAATTCTATAGAGAGCCATCCAAAGGATGAAAAGTTGGGCCTTACAAAACTCAGTCTTAAAAGCAAAGTTTAACTATCAGATTCGTAAACTAATATTTTGATTTAGTGTGTTAAGCTGTGCAAAGTGAATTATTATTTAGCATGCCATATGCTATTAATGATACTACTTATTTACTTACTGACTAATTTAGGATATTTTTTCCACTGTGGGAAAAATACAGAGGGTGCCAAAAAAGGTATTTTAAGAAAGAAAGAAAAACTATTAAATTTGTAACACTCAATGTATACTGATAAAAAAAAAAGATGAACGCAAGTCACATTGAGCACCTCTTGTAATTGTAGAAGTCAAACATTATTTGTGTGTTACAAATTTAATACAGTGTTTTCCTTTCTTAAAACATGTGTACATTTTAAGGTGTTCTCTGCATACTTCTGCCCTTGAAAGGCAATAATTCAATGACAGGCAGATAGCAGACCAAATAAATTAACAATGAGAATTCCGCCATGGTCAAGGGCTTCGTCCTTTTAAAAGAGAGAAATGGCACTGAATTGATGAAGCTATTTAAATGTGTCAATACCATAAATTATAGCACCAATTGGCTATTTAGTCCTGCACACATGAAGTGCCTGAACAGCTTCTGAAAACCAGACAGCTAGTTTGAAATTATTTTTTTAAAGGCCAAGCCCTTTAACTTGACCATGGGTAAAATGGAAACAACATTTATTTAACATGTCATGTCAATACCAATTCTGATTAGGTTTAGAGAAAGGAAAAACTATCTTAACAAGGGGAGCTCATTAAAATTATGACTTAGATAAAATATACATTATTAGTCTTGAGGGAAGCAAGATCTTCTGCATTATCTTAAAAGTATGTAAATCCACTTTCCACAGAGAGCAGTATTAGAAATTATTTTTAATTTGTGTGACATGATAGCCTTTGTAGACAAATCCAGTAATTGTACACTTGTCGAACTGCCTTTTCATAAAACAACATTATCAGCATGCCGCATATTGTATACATATTTCAAAACTCTTGATTTTGGGGGGCCATGTCAGTCAGATTTCTAGAGCTAACAAATCCAAGGATGAAATATAGTCAATTAACCTAAAGCAACAGGTACACCAGGAGACCTGTGCTGATGTTATTCATTCATTCATTCTTCCTTTCTCATCAGCTGATTAAATTAAAACAAAACCATTTGTCATTGGCCATTGAGGACCTGGCACGTATTTATGTAGTGAACATGATGTACTTACTGTCTTTAAAGGGGACTTATTCATGACCACTGAAAGAAGTCTTTCACCTTAAATCACTTGTTGCCTAATCGCTGGCCTGTTTGTCCTTAATTTATAGGACTCCTTGTCTTGGGGAATCAGATTTATATAGTCCTTATCTACTTTTTATCCACCACTGAAGATTTAGCTTTGAAGCTTTCGTTTTAACAATTCTTTGTGATACAGCACTCAGAGGGGCTTGTCTGGAGGGCTAGTGCATCAATACAAATTACCGATTAACTGATTCATAAAAGAAGGGCAAAATTATACATTTAGAGAGTGTTGAATTATGGCGAGCTTGCTTGGCAAATTACGCACTATTAACTAGAACTGTAGACTATAATAAATACGTATTTAACAATCTCCTCCAAAAACATGTTAATTATAGAAAAAAGAAACATAGTTACATATAATAGATAGAATATGCTTAAAAATAATTCAGAGTCAGCTAAACTTTGTAACAGTTATTATTGTGAAATTTCTAGATTGTTCGAATGGCTGTTTGCCCTCCTTCCATTCCTCCCTACACCTCTTCCTTTTTTTTATTATTGTAAATTTGTATATTAATCTAGGAACTGTGTATAAAACAAGGAATAAAACGTAGTCCACATTTAAAGCAGCTATAGTCTGTGCTTATTATATTAACAAACTAATAAATAAAAGATTTACACATTTAAATGTTTATATTTTCTAGATCATGGTGTATAAAACTAATCACGTTCTCAAACCGCAAGGAAACATCATATTTATCATATGATATCTCCATATATCAAGCTCAATGTACTGTAGGAACATTTCAAAGCTTAAAAATCATCACTTTGACCAAACCAAATAAATTTTAAAAGATCTCAGAAAACTCTCTTAAGTTTTTGGTATAGAGCCAAAGTCAATAGAATCACTGACTCAAAAGATACATTGTGCAAATGGTTCACCTCTGTGCTTTACTGGTAAAAGTTGCCATTCCTTTTTGTAAGAAAAATATCAATTTATATTAGCAAAAAACAAAAAAAACAAAAAAACCCCAAGTGAAAATTACATTTGTTATTAGTAGAAGGTTTTCTTTTCTTTTCTTTTTTTTTTTTTTTGTAGAGACAGAGTCTCACTTTATGGCCCTCGGTAGAGTGCCGTGGCATCACACAGCTCACAGCAACCTCCAACTCCTGGGCTTAAGCGATTCTCTTGCCTCAGCCTCCCAAGTAGCTGGGACTACAGGCGCCCGCCACAACGCCTAGCTACTTTTTGGTTGCAGTTCAGCCGGAGCCGGGTTTGAACCCGCCACCCTCGGTATATGGGGCCGGCACCTTACCGATTGAGCCACAGGCGCCACCCCAGTAGAGGGTTTTCTAAAGAAATAACAGATTTACTGGTATTGGTAAAAAACTTACTTTATAAAATGAAATGTAGTTTTCAGATACTTGAAAATGCCTCAGCCCAGCCACACTGACTACAAACAAATATTTTCAATGTAGTTTTGTACAAGTCTGATTTTCAAAGCAACAATAAATGCTCGGTGCCTGTAGCTCAGTGATTAAGGCGCCAGCCACATATGTCCAGGCTGGCAGGTTCAAACCCAGCCTGGGCCTGCTAAACAACAATGACAACTGCAACCAAAAAATAGCCAGGAGTTGTGGCAAGAGGCTGTAGTCCCAGCTGCTTGGGAGGCTGAGGCAAGAGAATTGCTTAAGCCCAAGAGTTGGAGGTTGCTGTGAGCTATGACACCACAGCACTCTACCAGAGGGCGACATAAAAAAAACCAAAACAATAAAAATAGGATTTAGTTTAAGTTTGCTGTCAGAAATGTTTAGCTTTCTCTACTAAATGCATAGCTTATATCAACTGTAGGGTATTTAAAAACATCATTAAAGGGGAAAGAGTAATGTCCAGTAGCAGAAAACCTTTATGATTTCACACATCTCCAGAAAAATGTTATAAAACCCATACACACAATTAAAGCAACAGACAATAAGAATTTCTATGTCTGTAACTTTTATTTCGAATACATAAATTTTGACTTATTAAATTGAGAGCTGAATATTTTTCAATATTATTAAGGAATGATGCATTTTATGTGGGAAATGGGTACTATGAAGTATATTCAGGATCCACTTCAAGGGAAATTACCTGACACCAGAATAGGAGCATAGAGATAGATGCAACGTGAACCATGTCACATTGTAAATCAGCATCCTCCGTTGCTGGTGAATTTCTAACTCCTGTGTCATTTTCGTATCACAGAAGAGAAATTAGAAAATGCACTTAATAATTCTGTACAAAATTGCATTTGCTTCCTTTAATCAAGTCTTTGGAACTCTATTGTTCTGAATAAATAAAAAAGTCTATAACTTTATACTTCATTATTTCTAAAGTATTTCTAACATTCATAATCAAGGCAAATGCCTTACATTTGCAAATGAACACCCTGACTACTAGAAACAATGCTATAATTTGTATGGGATACTTATATTTACATAAACATATTTCAAAATTTATAAGAGCTTAGGCGTGCAATATATATTTTTTTCTCAGATGGCAGTGGTAACAGTGAATGAGTAGTGGGACCCCAAAATGGGAGCGAGACCACAAAAATTATTGATGGGAGGGAGGCCGAGAAGATGTTTCCTTTTCACCCACCAGCCTCTCGCTCATCCTGTAGCGTGTATCTTCAATGATGTCTCCTTTTCTGTGGGATCTAACTTATTAACGCTTCCCAACTTTAACTCACCAAAGTGTTGGGTGGTTCATGGATTTGCAGGGAGGTTTAAAACCATCAGATTTATCATATCAGTTCTGAGTTACAGTAAGTAATACGGCAGAGAGGAAAGTCAGAAGAGCTCTTACACCATAATCAGAAGCAGGGATCAGGACTCCCGAATTTTCTTTGATTTTATGAATAACTTAAATTTCTAGGATTACTAATTTCTTCATTTAATTTGCCGTAGTATATATTTGTTCTATCAGCTTAACAAGGTTATTAGGAAACTCAAATGTCATAATGACAGCACTAAAATTGTCACATGAGAGGAAAAATATTTCTTAACTCATGAAAAGTATATTTTTAGGATTGAAAATACCACAACTATTTTCATATTACATATTTTTGCTCCTCAGCAATTCAGATAACTTCATTATTTAAATCATTAATGAGTATCTTCCAATGGTTTTGGTATTTCTGATTATTTTTAATGGTACTGACGTGAATTAAGAATTCTTTGGACACAAGTAAAAGAACACTGACAAGTGGACTAAACTCAAAGGCCTGGTCGTCTCCGGTGCCCGCAAGTCTCACACAGAATCCCAGTTCCCTACAATCTCCCCTCATATCATCTTTGGTGTGTTTTATCCTAACATAAGCTCTCTCTCGGGGCTGAAAACAAGTCCTGACCAAGACTGGCTCACAAATACCTTCCTTAACCACTTACCAGAAAGGGGGAAAGGATTTCTACAATTGGTTCATACTGATTTTTTAATGGGAATAACAACCTTTATTCTCCTGGAGAACCAATCACTGGTTGATCATCGTCATTTGAAAACAGTTCAGTTTTTTACCCTAGTGCCTCGCTTCCCCTAACTATGTCTCTTGCTCTCCACAACTGATTCCTCCATGTAAGAAACAGTGCTCCTTGGGGCGGCACCTGTGGCTCAAAGGAGTAGGGTGCGGGCCTCATATGCCGGAGGTGGCGGGTTCAAACCCAGCCCCGGCCAAAAACTGCAAAAAAAAAAAAAAAAAAGAAAAGAAACTGTGCTCCTCTTCATTTTTATATCCTGACTATAGGTATTTGTATCCATAAAAGTATAGAGAATGAACAGATGATATCTAGGAGAACAGTAGTGAATAGTTAAGTAAATACAGGAACCAGCAAAACATGTTTGAGCAGAAGTGATAAAATCAATGTCACTTCAAAGGAGCAATGGAACAAATGGGAAACAGAGCTTGAAAAATTAAATTTGGAACAGACTTTGCCAAGTTCAATAGGTCAGTCTAGAAATTGTAAAATCTATTGCATAAGCTCCAGTGGTCTTTGAAGTTTCCGGCTTGAGATTAACATGATGGAATAAGTTTTATATCTTAATTTCCTTCAATTCTCTCCCACATACACACTGTTCATTTCTGAACAGACTGTCAGATCCCTTACGCATTTAATATACATATATTTTATCAGAAAGGCAATGATTGATGGACATGGCAAAAAAGAAAAGTACTGAACACAGCTATGCATAAACTTTGATGCAGAACGATTAAAGGAAAGCTGATTTTACATGGATTCGTTAAAATTCACTTTATGAACCACCATTTGCATAATGCTGAAGTATCCGCAAGAGTTATCATGGGGGGGTTATCCTTAATTATGGGACACAGGCAAATATAAGTCTGAAACTCTACTTATAATGTCTTAATAAATCCTTCTCTGGAGAAATATGATGGTTTGCTGGTCATAACAAAAATATTTCTTTCAAGTTTCCTCAGATTAACTGGCATAAAGTCATGGCTTATTAATTAATTGATTAGGCCCTGGTCTAAGTGTAAAGGGATAGACAAAGCTTTTGAAAATATTCGGGGAGCTTAACGCTTCTTCCTCTTCACAGGTTTTATTCTAGTTCCCGTCTACAAAATAACGAAATGATGCCTCCACATTTATGATGCTCCTGGGACGTTCAAACACAAAAATTTAGTGGTAAATTTAAATGTAATTCCAATGTATAATAGATAATTTGAACATGGTTCATCTATACTAGCTTTGCTGAGGGAAGAAAAGAAAAAAAGTTAGAAAATATGTGTTGTCTTTAATGATATAGAAAGATCCATGACTGACCAGCTTTTTTCTGCATCATTTTTAAATAGGCTCCTTATCTACAGAAAACATATGTTAGCCAAGCGTTTCAACCCAGCCAAATAAGGTCGTGCAGTTGGGTGCAAACTGCTACCTTTTACATACTATTTCATTTAATACATAACATTCACTTCACAAGTTCTAGAAAAAAGAAAATAAAAAAAAAAGAAAGAAAAGGAAACTATCTACAAAGGAGAAGACATATATTTGATCCAAACAAAGCAGCGAAATGTTGCTGGAAGGACATTCATTTCATAATCACCTGTGTGTGACTAAAGAATTCCATTTTCAGTCAATTAACTACAGAGGGAATTTATGTAAGCTTTTACATAAACTTGTAAAGTTTTAAAACTATCTTATTAGAACAGATTTAAGGCTATTTTTTCCCGCTATGATGTGAGTATAAATAAAAGTAAAAAAAAAGAAATACCCAAAATGTGTGGATTGAATGTACCTCCCACTTTGAATATACCAGTTTCTTTGTTATCAGTTTTATAATTTAATGTAAATTTGACACCTCTATACTTTTATATGCCACTGGGAAATTTCAGGATGCTTTATAAATACTGGCTTAATAATGCATAGCACATACTTAAATTTTATATATACATCAAGAAATGTATATAAACACATAAAGCTGGAAAAAGACATATAGTTTTCCCAGAAATTTCATGTAATAATAACCTGTGTCTTTAGATAATAAGAAAATTTAATTATAGTAACAAAATAATAAGCTATAACAAATAGCACATACCGAGAGAAGAAATATTAACCTGGGAATATAGAGTTACTGTCTTTCAATTACATAATCCTCATTGAGAGACCAATAGAAGAATCAGATGTTATGTTAAATATTTGGATCCTATGAGGGAGCTTAGTAAGATAGATTTTTCCCTGAATTTTCAAAACTATTAATATTAGTAATAATATTGCAGGACAAAGCATTTTATTAATATATTAAAGAAATAAGTAAAGGAAAGCTAATTTCACATGGCTTAGTAAAAATTGGTTTATAAAGTGAACCATCATTGGCATAATGCTGAAGTATCTGCAAGAGTTTTATCATGTGTTTTTATTATTTATGTGTAAAGACCTTTCAACAGTGTACTTGATATGCACCTTTCAGATCACTCCGTTCACTTACTATCCCTGGGACACGCTGAGCTTCTCTGAAGGGCAGTGACAACAACAGCCTGGAGCAAAGTGATTAAACAGTTAAAATCTATCATCTGAGTTTTCTGGTGTTTCTGCAGCCTAATCGGCTAGGTCCATTCATTTTCTCAGGTTTTGGTGAAACTAAGAAGAAAAGGCTGACTTGAATGTCTTTAAATGTTACCATTTACTGCTTCTCATTTTAACAGCAATTAGAGTCTTGAGCTAAAATAATAGAGCTTTGTGGGAGACCCACACAGCTGGGGTGATGGGACAACACTGTGGAACAAAGCCACTGCCTAGGGGTTTAAATCGGACACCACTGGTGCCTGGTGATTGCCCGGGAGTCAATGGAAAAGGTGCAGACGTTAGAATCACGAAGTCTTGAGGCTCAGTCTCATCTCTGACATTTTTAGCTATGATACCTTTTCAAAGTCACTTAACCTTCCTTAGTCTCAGCAAATCATCTATATTAACACCAGTGTTGATCTGAAGGGTAAGTGAGAGGACAGGTGACCTAGCGGATACTCGGCCTGGCAGGTAATATGTGATAAATAATTCCAAGTTCTCTTCCTTTCATCTCCAAACAACTGGTCCTGACCATTAAATCCAGTCACTTTAGTAGCAGAATTTGACATTGGGGTCTGTGGTTTTGATGTCCCCGTTTACGTGCTGCCGGTGACCGAGGGACTCACACCTACACGAGAACTAAGCCAGTGAGTGGAAACTAGAGAATCTCCATGACGCCTCCCCGCCAGCTTTTACTGCAAAGGGAAGAATCCGTTTTAAAATCAGTATTACCACTGCAGCACTGAGTGACTTTGGGAATACAAACTCATTCATAAAATTAAAACTTTTATATTCACAATATTAAGACTAATTTAACACTTAGTAAAGTACTTGGTGTATTTCGGGGCAACAAAATTAATGCTAGAAAATAAAAGCCAATTAAGGCTTTCTCTAGTGTACCAGGATGTGCCCAAAGTAAAATTAAATATTAAAATGAGGCTCCGAGATAGTGGGCAATTCATTTCCTTAGCCACATGTCCCACTTGCAAAGCTGTATCTTATTACCTAGGGAAGGCACCAGAGTTTTATGAGGGGAAAACAGCCAATTTCACTCTCACTGTTAGTAGCACTACATCTTGTTTAAAAAGTAAACTACTCATTATAATTATAAGTCATGAATAATATATTCAGCACCAAACTAAGATTATGGTTAGGATAACTATATTTCCAACTGGAAAAAAAAACACATAAAACTGCCTTTTACTGTTATTCCTATAGTGAAGAAAGTGATCTGTTTGACATTTGTTTTTCAAGTTCAACTGCTTACCACTGAGGAAACAATATATAGGCTTAGAGTCGGCATAATTTTACCCTTGCTTAAAAGTGCAATGCAATTCAACAGACACAGTTCCCTTGTCTAAAGTCTGTGCAAGGTTTTATGCTAATCATCAGAGGAATCGGAGATTCATAAGGCTCTAACACATTGGGACGGGAGACTCTCTAATAATTGGTAGCTAATCGATAGGCACAGGTGGGCACAAAGAGATATAAAGGTCAAAGGAAATTAAGCAGAGGGGGTGGGGGGCAGAAACCTACCTACAATGAACGCAGTTTGTGTGATGGGCACCCTAAAAGTTGTGATTTAAGCATTATAAAATGTGTCAATGGAATAGAAACATTTATAAATCCATTAATATTTTGAAAAAATAAACTATTAAAAATTGTTAAAAAAGAAAGGGAAACAGACATCTACATTTTAAGATAAGAAATGTCACAACCTGTGTTAAAAGTGAGAAGATCTGTACAGTAAAGAGCCCTCGGTAGAGGAAGAAATGCCATGAGGGGCTCCTTAATTCATGAACTGTTCTCAGCACGGGGAGCACCCTTAGTTTTCTTTTCTTTTTCCTTTTCTTTCTTAGTTATTGTTTTATTTCAGAGGGTCACCATTCCTCAGTATTTTCACGGTCACATTTTATTACTGTTCTATAGTGGGTTGTACTTCAGATTGTCTCTTTCTTGTTCCTGCTGCTCTCAGGTAAACAAGTTATTTATATTTTATTACGCCACCCAGGTTAAATCCTAAAACCTAATTTTGCCCTTGGATGAGCACAATTGAAATTGCTGCAAGTTTCAGTGAGTTGGTGCGCTAAAGTAAATATATGTTTCATGTGTAACCACATCTCAGGACAGAGTCTTCTTTAAACAGTCAGATCTAAGTGTAAGCTTGGAAACATTGTTGATTAAACTGGCCAGTGGTTCAAAAATCAGATAACGTATGTGAAATTACCTTAAAAAGGATAAAAGCGTCATGGACGTAAGGTAACACTACTATCATGAAGGGGAAATGACAGATCGTGAACACATATTTCTACAGCCCACATTAATGTATAGATGATTTCTCATTTTTCAAATAAAATACAAAGAGGCAAGTCTTTAAATTAAATAAAACAAAAGCCATTCAAGTTACCTAATATGGCATATTCAATTATCATTATTTATCTTCTGCTCTTATGATGAACTGAATTCACATGTTGAAACCTTACTCCTAAATGCAATGGGATTGGAAATGAAAACTCTGGGAGATTATTAGGTCATGGGGGTGTGGATCTCATGCTGGGATTCGTCCCCTTATTAGGAGAGACCCCAGCGAGCTTCCAGCCTCTCCCAGTCATGCGAAAACACAGTAAGAAGCCCCAGCCATGAGCACACCAGTAAGAGGGCCCTTATCAGGAACCCCACCCTGCTGGCACTCTGATCTCAGATTTCTACCCCCCAGAACTGTGAGAAATCAATGTTGTTTGTTCCACCAGTCAGTAGAAACTTATAGCAGCTTGAAATGACTAAGACAGTTCTTAATACATAGACTTTATGTCACCCCTTTTAAGTTGAGTAAATGTGGTCTTAGATTTAGATACGATGTAGTGTGTGTGTGTGTGTGTGTGTGTGTGTGTTTATTGGCCCAGATCAGAAACTTACTGGGTTCGGTGTGGAGAGTGTGTCATTAAAATAAGAAATTATCAGAGGCTGCTGATCAAGATCATTCTAACTAGTCTTAGTCAAGCTGACCCTGGTTGTAATAGGCTGAGATCTTGCCAAATACATCCTGATCCCCAAAAATCTCAAGTTTCTGAACACAAGCTACGATGTATCTGTTTTAATATTGTCATACTAAGTGAAACTATAAAAATGTTCATGAGAAATTCATCCACCTTCTCAAACAATTTCATTTTAAATCTATTAATTCCTTCTTTGTATGGCTGCAATAGAGCAGTTATTCTCTCTAGAAACCAGAGCAATATATCTATAATGTTTAAGGAGAGAAACCTGTCTACAACTAGTTTCAAGTAGTATATTAAGTGTGTTAATAGAAATAGGAATAGAGGCATCTAGAAGCATAGAGGGAGGAACATCTAGCGGTCAACCCTGAGGGGCGCTGGGGGAAGAAAGGCGTTATGGAAGTGAGGCATTTAAACTGAACCTCTGGGGATAAGTCGGAGGCCCTCTAAACAGAGGAAATGGCATTTGCACAACAGTAGAAAAAGACAGGGATTATATATTACGTTATAGCTGAACTGCCAATAATGTGGAGGGAGTATTGGGAAATACATATAGTAAGTATGAAATGGTAAATTTTCTCTAAATTTAAATATTTAAAAGGGAATGAATGATTATTTTTTTTTTGTTACAATGATGGAATACGTAAAGTGTTTTTAGTGACATATTAGCTAGCTTTCCAGGACTCCTCAGTGGCTAGGAGTTGACAAAAAGATCACACCTCTGCACCTGCAGAGACATTGTGATCAGAGGAGTAAACAAGCCAGCACACCAAGATGAACGGCTTAATCTATAAAACGTAGCAACCTAGAAGCCCGAGTGACGGCTGAACCAGTGGGGTTACATGATTGGATACTTCAACCTGTAGAATATGAAAATTAAAACCACAGAAAAATCACCTGCAAAATAGCTCCAAATAATAGGAATTGTTTGGGGGGGGGTCTATTGTGTGATACAGAAGTGTGACATTTTATATAAAGGACACATATTTGTTCTAAAACATTGCTCCTTTCCAGAGCACATTAAGAAAACAGGTTTGCTGTATGTGTGAGAATATCCAGAGAGCAGACAGCCCTAAACTCAGAGGGAAGGGCTCCTTCAACAGTGAGCACAGGCAATACAACCGTGATGGGCGGAAAGAACTGCTTTCTGCATCCTCGGGTTAAAGTTATTACTGGATAATAGCTTTATCTCAGTATAAACACAGTCCAAAAAAGGATATATTAGCCAAATGGAAATAGGAAATAGGAAGCCAAATGGGGGATCACATTGTGTCTGGGGCTGCTAATGAGGGAGTGGAGGTGAGGTATAGGCTGGACCTGAAAAATCCAGAATCTAGAGATGGCTATTCACTGCAGTGCTGGGGCCTTTTATCAGAAGGGGACAGCTAGTGTAAAATTAAGCTGATTTGAGCTCAAATTTGGGTTCTCCCAAGTATGCGTTGGCCAGTTGACTGGATTTCTCTGAGATGTCCTTAAAAAGGGCAAATTTATTTTGAGAAGATGCAAAACATTCATGGGACCTACTATTTGATATTTTTTAAATTAAACTTGTTAGTCCATTAAATGATGATGACTTTTCGAAGGAAAAATCTCTTCTGCTTTGATAAAACTCAGCTAACTTTATGCACACAGAAAATATTTTACTTTTGGGTGGCGCCTGTGGCTCAGTGGGTAGGGCACTGGCCCCATATACCAAGGGTGGTGGGTTCGAACCCAGCCCTGGACAAAGGGCAACAAAAAATAGCTGGGCGTTGTGGCAGGCATCTATAATCCTGGCTACTCGGGAGGCTGAGGCAAAAGAATTACCTAAGCCCAAGAGCTGGGGGTTACTGTGAGCTGTGATGTATGGCACTCTACTGAGGGTGATAAAGTAAGACTCTGTTGCTAAAAATAAGAAAATATTTTAGTTTTAACAGCTATCTTTGCATGTTTAGTTTTGCAATAACAGAACATCTGAAGTTGGGTGATTCAGTGGGCATGGATCCTGGTGGCTGGAAATTCTGAGGTTGGACAGCGGTACCTGGGGAAGGCCTCAGGCTACTTCCCCTCATGATGGAAGAGATCGCAGGGCAAGAGAGGAAGCAAGAGAGAGACTCTGAGGAAGCCAGACCCTGTGATAGCCCATTCTTTTAGGAACTAGTTCATTCTTGCAAAAGATAACTCACTCACTTCCATGGGAGACCATTGTCTCCCCCATGTCAAACACCTGCCAACACAGAAACACTGCTGATCAACTTTAGCATAGGTTTTGGAGGGAACAAACCACATCCAAGCTATAGGTGTGGCTTAGCCATAGTTACTATTTACACACAAATTGATAATTTGTCAAAGTAGATATTTCAATGACAATAGAATTATGGATACGAAAACTTTGTATTTCTTGGGAGGGAGCATCTAACATACATTTGCCACATAAAAGTACCTTATTTTTATGCTAATTTTATTAATTTCAAATTAAGCAAGTGGTACATGAAAAAGTATTCAAATAATAAGGAAGCATGAAAACAAATATCACCCCGTCCACCCCCCCTTATTCTTCAGAGACTCCCACCCACAGCTGGCCTGCATCCTTCCCCTCTTTCCTGCGTATCCGTATCTCCACACACATGTGCGTGCACACAGAAAACACTAATGGGCACAGACTATTTGGTCCTTATTTGAAGAAAATAAAATCTTATATTTTATTTGTTTTAGCCTGAAAGGCTAATTTTAAAAGCTGATTTACATGAAGAAAGTCTCCATCAGGATGCTTCAATTATATGCTGTAACATTTTCAGTTTGAACTAGATTTGAAACCTTACTATTAAAAAATCTGAAAAGGAGTATGCTGGTCTAATAGGCTTTGATGATATACTCCTTAAATTCTAACAGTTAGCTGTGTGACAAATTTGCCTTGTTAACAATCATGGGGCATCTAATTAACAATAACAGCATATATTCCATATCTTGTTTAAGGAAAAAAAGAAAGAGTTAATTGTCCTTGCTCTGGTAAGGTGACTAAGACAATTACCCTAATTTTATCTGATCCTGTAAAATAAATAAAATAATAAAATATACGAAAATATGTCTTGGAAAAGAAATAGTTTGAGTGAAAAAAATCAAGTTGCACAGAAATCGTATGAAATTCAGTTTTAAGACTGACCCCTACCATGTGTTAGGGAAATTCCAAACTAATTTAATCGTTCATCTGGGAGGCAGGATGATAATACTTCTAGTCAGTAAGCATCTTGTGAATCAGGCAATAATTTGAAAATCCCATGGAAGTGTTGGCCATCTGTCCAGCCCTACCCATGCACAGAGCCACAAGGCCATCACAGAGGAGATTACTTGAGTGAAATTACCTGAAGGTAAATGAAGTAGCATATAGACTGTGTAGCCTCTTCCCCATTTCCATGCTAAAGATAAAATCACAGATAACATATCAACCACCCAGAAGCAGTGACCAGCCCCACTGAATGTTACCAGCCAAGTCAGGGCTCCTCGTAGGCAACTCTGGAAACTGTATCAATAACACTGGGGTCAGTTATTAGGCACATTTTACTGATGACTGGAGTTACTTTTCTTTTATTTCAACATTCAAACTAAATAATTGTGACTACTTTCCAGACCTTGAAAACTGCATAAGTCTGAAATCTCAATCACCGAGCTCATTCTAGAGATGATAGAGGGTTACAATTATGATTTGTTTTACCTGAGAGAAGACTCAATGGTAGAAAATTAAGGTATTCCAACAAAGACTATGTGAAATCTTGAAATGAAAATTTGAAAACAGACCTTAGAATTATTCCTTTTTATGGCTAGGGCTTACTTTTCTAAGGTGGTCTTAGAGAAAACGGTGGTCTCCAAACATTTTTTATACAACACCCTAACTTGCAACATGCACAGACACACATACACATGCGCCATTGCAGGGAAGATCCCTACATGGCTTTGGGGACCCCACTCATTTCCATTTTCTTGCCTTGTAGTTTCAGGAAAATTATATAACTATATTGGGAATGCAGCATCTGTGATCAGAAAGAGCAACATGGAATATTCTGGTCTCTATTCCCATCTTTCCCAGGACAAGGTATTCTGCAATCTCAGTGCCCTGGGTGCGCCACCCAGGCAGCATGTGCTTCTGGGGTCCCTCAGCTGCTGTGCAACATGGGGTGCATGCAGATAAAACTCTGCATACCCCAGGCAGCTTTCTAGAGCATTAGGGGACTGGCTCACTGTGAATCCCAGCCTTCTGTTGTCCCTTGCTGCCTGTCTGTAAGTAATAAAGTTGTTTCACTTAACTTGTGTGAGGGATCTGTCTCGCCTGATTCATGCGAGTGGGCTGTCAGTGGGCACGGGTTCTCCCTGGAGCTTGACACCAGTCCCTGAACAACCTGCTCCACAATGACTAACCATTTATTTTCATTTGCAAATTGTATTAAATAATACTAATACTACCACTAGAGCTATCTATATATATGTTCTATATATATACAAACATAAGATGGAATTTTATACAAATTAAAGTTTTAATACTTCCTTACCATGTCCCCAGCTGATAATCGTGCCTACTTCCTATAGTATGTCCACGGCACTTTGGAAAACATTAAGTTAAGGGCAGGGGGAAGCTTGGCTGAGGGTGCCCCCTGACCTGGTATTTGATCACACAACTTTCCCGGTATCACTTTTGAACTGACAGGGAAATTCCACATTTTCTTCCATAAATACTAGTGAAATTTTCAGAGTTCTAGAGAACTGTGGGTGGCTATGAACAGTGGTGTGGTGGTGTGACTCTTCCTAAATCAAGAGATGAGCGCTAGCTGAGTCCTAGCCCTGAGAGCACAGGGACTCAAGAGGTAAATCGTGGGAAGAGGACTGAGCTAGGCGTTTCATGGCCTTGAGATGGGTGCCAGCTGCCTCATCACCCCCATAAGCGGGATACCACCTGCCACTGACGTCACCAGGGGGCCGTGTAGGATAAAAGATGAAAGGACAAAAAGATGAGAATACCATAATCTGAAATGACAGGCCCTGTTACTCTTAGATCAGTCGGGATCAGGCCAGAACAGGACAAGAACGAATGGGCCAAGTCCTGTCACGATGAAAGTTAACGGGCTGAGTGCTGTGACAAATCGTTTTACTTACCCATTAGTTGCTAGATCTGCATTATGTTACCTTATTGGTATCTAACTACCCTTTATGTTATCTATTGGCTAACCCTCTAAATTGCAGGGTTCACCTCTGTAAAAGGGGTCATCATGACCCCGTGCTCGCTTTTTGCTTCCTTTACCAACTTCCTTTTTGCTTCTAATTGCTAACTTTCAGCCCACCTGTTTGGCCCTTTGCCAACTTTCAGACTAGACAAAACCCCCACTTCAGACCCCTCAATGCTCTCTCACTTAGTCTGCTTTAGACTTTGCTGAGACAGCCCCGCAGTTAATAGAAGACTCCTTTTTGGAATTCTAGTTTGAGTTGGTGGTCCTTATCATTCTAACCCCATCCCTGCCACTAACTAGTTCTATATTATTAGCAAGAGATTTCTTTACCCCCAAGCAGCATATTCTTACCAGTGAAAAAACTGTTTAGCAAGAGGAAGGATTCTATAATCCTTCCATCTATAATTTTCATCAGCAGGTTATGGTAATAAATGTCTCTTAACTATCTTTGCCCATATACTGAAGAAGCAAGAAACGCCAATAAATACTGAAAAGAAAAACCCTAACAACCTTAGGGCTGCTGCATTCATGTAAACTATAAATACAAAAGAAATCAAGAAGCCAAACTCTAAGGTTTGGAAATGTGACCACATTCAATGGGGGTGTAGATATTCCTTTAAAAAAAGTCAGTTTTTTTCTTATAAATACTCTTCAATAACATCATCATAATAATGATTAAAATCACATAGTACTCAAGGGCTAGCATATCTTCTGCCTCCTGAAATAAGTTCTTTTCACCAAACGAATGAAGATCATATAAAACAAACTGAATTTAGACCTAGTTCTCAACACTGATTCTAAATGCAAGCTGGAAATTTATGAAAAACGATCTACATTCAGATTCTTCCTACCACAAAATACTGCCTGGCTCGGCACGTCCCATCATCCCGCTGCAGCCTCTATACACGGCTGTTCGTTCTCCACTTCCTTCCTTTCTGACTAGTATAATGTGATACAGCTGCTAAATTTTATTTTTTCCATCTCACGTTTGTATAGCAATGACCTTCAGTTACTAAATGTTAAGTTGGCTGTTGGGAATAATAAGGCTTGATTTTTAAAATAAAGGGGTTGAGTAACTAACGCTATGAAATCTAAAATATGATGACATAAAAGAGATGATGGGTTTGATTTCTAAGAAAAATAAGTATCACAAAGGAAAACATTACCCTCAGCTAAATAAATTATTTATTTTTATTTTAATGTGCTTACTTTGATCATAAGATTTCATCAGTCTTGGTTTCTCTTTAAATGCTCCGATTAAAGCCTCCCATTGCAATCCTTTTGTTCAATCATTTATTTTCTTTGGTGGCTCATGAGCTCCTGATGATTTTGTTTTCAATATGATAGTGGATTTTTTTCTTTTTACTTCCATGCTGGAAGCCAGAAAATTAATCCTTTGGAATCTCAGTGAACCACCTAATTAGCAGCTTACTAAAAATGAAATAAGTTAATTACGTGTAATTTCTTCATAAAGATCAAATGACAGGCAAATCACTTTCCTTAGGCTATTCATTTGTAACATAAACGAGAAAAACAGAAATCAAATAAAGTTCTTTTTTTTCACTAGTGCTGATAGCACCACAGTAAAATAACAGATTTCTAGGTTATTCTATTAGAAGCATTAGCTCAGCATGAGTCCTTGCTTGCATATTAGTATTTAAGACGGTATCCTACCCCAGAAAGAGGTGACGAACATACTCACAAGCCAATTCACTAAAATATGCCCAGCTGCCTCTGAAAGTAAATTCACTAGTGTGAATCAAGTATTTAACAGAGTACAATGTAATATGAATTCCTGACTTTAAGTGTCCTAGTTCTTTAAGTCAGGGAAGGTTACTTAAATTTTCTAAGTTTTTCTTCAAGTCCCTTGCCCACCCTGAGATGGGGTCACGTGTTCTTTTCTTGTTAATACATTTGAGTTCTCTGTGGATTCTGGTTATTAGACCTTTATCAGAGGTATAACCTGCAAATATTTTCTCCCATTCTGAGGGCTGTCTGCTTGCTTTACTCACTATGTTCTTGGCTGTGCAGAAGCTTTTTAGTTTGATCAGGTCCCAGTAGTGTATTTTTGATACTGCTTCAATTGCCTGGGGAGTCCTCCTCATAAAATATTCACCCAGGCCGATTCCTTCAAGAGTTTTCCCTGCACTTTCTTCAAGTATTTTTATAGTTTCATGTCTTAAGTTTAAATCTTTTATCCAGTGAGAGTCTATCTTAGTTAATGGTGAAAGGTGTGGGTCCAGTTTCAATCTTCTACAGGTTGCCAGCCAGTTTACCCAGCACCATTTGTTAAATAGGGAATCTTTTCCCCACTGAATGTTTTTAATTGGCTTGTCAAAGATCAAGTAATGGTAAGTAGCTGGATCCATCTCTTGGTTCTCTATTCTGTTCCAGACATCTACTTCTCTGCTTTTGTGCCAGTACCATGCTGTTTTGATCACTATGGATTTATAGTACAGTCTCAGGTCTGGTAGCGTGATTCCTCCTCCTTTGTTTTTATTGCTTAGTAATGTTTTGGCTATTCGAGGTTTTTTCAGATTCCATATAAAACGAAGTATTATTTTTTCAAGATCTTTAAAGTATGACAATGGAGCTTTAATAGGAATTGCATTAAAGTTATATATTGCTTTGGGCAGTATGGACATTTTAACAATGTTGATTCTTTCCAGCCATGAGCATGGTATGTTTTTCCATCTGTTAACATCTTCAGCTATTTCTTTTCTTAGAGTTTCATAGTTCTCTTTGTAGAGATCTTTCACGTCCTTTGTTAGGTATACTCCCAAATATTTCATCTTCTTTGGCACTACTGTGAAAGGAATAGAGTCCTTGACTGTTCGGCTTGCTTATTGTTGGTATATATAAAGGCTACAGATTTATGGGTGTTGATTTTGTAGCCTGAGATATTGCTATATTCCTTAATCACTTCTAAAAGTTTTGTAGTAGAACCCCTAGTGTTCTACTACAGATATACGATCGTATCATCTGCGAAGAGTGAAAGTTTGATCTCTTCTGACCCTATGTGGACACCCTTGATCACCTTTTCTTCCCTAACTGCAATGGCTAAAACTTCCATTACAATGTTAAAGAGCAATGGAGACAATGGGCAACCTTGCCTGGTTCCTGATCTAAGTGGAAATGATTTCAATTTAACTCCAATCAATATGATATTGGCTGTGGGTTTGCTGTAGATGGCCTCTATTAGTTTAAGAAATGTCCCTTCTATACCAATTTTCTTAAGTGTTCTGATCATGAAGGTATGCTGGATATTATCAAAATCTTTTTCTGCATCAATTGAAAGAATCATATGGTCTTTATTTTTAAGTTTGTTTATGTGTTGAATTACATTTATAGATTTACGTATATTGAACCAGCCTTGAGACCCAGGGTGGGCAAGGGACTTGAAGAGAAACTTCTCTAAAGAAGACTGATGCAAGATCTACAAACACATGAAAAAAAGCTCATCATCCTTAATCATCAGAGAAATGCAAATCAAAACTACTCTGAGATATCACCTAACCCCAGTAAGAGTAGCCCACATAACAAAATCCCAAAACCAGAAATGTTGGCGTGGATGTGGAGGAAAGGGCACACTTCTACACTGCTGGTGGGAATGCACACTAATACGTTCCTTCTGGAAGGATGTTTGGAGAACACTTAGAGACCTAAAAATAGACCTGCCATTCGATCCTATAATTCCTTTACTAGGTTTATAACCAGAAGACCAAAAGTCACAATATAACAAAAACATCTGTACCAGAATGTTTATTGCAGCCCAGTTCATAATTGCTAAGTCATGGAAGAAGCCCAAGTGCCCATCGACCCACGAATGGACTAGCAAATTGTGGTACATCTATACCATGGAATATTATGCAGCCTTAAAGAAAGATGGAGACTTTACCTCTTTCATGTTTACATGGATGGAGCTGGAACATACTCTTTTTAGCAAAGTATCTCAGGAATGGAAGAAAAAGTATCCAATGTACTCAGCCCTACTATGAAGCTAAATTATAGCTTTCACATGAAGGCTATAACCCAACTATAGCACAATACTATGGGGAAAGGGCCAAGGAAGGGGAAGGGAGGGGGGAGGTTTTGGTGGAGGGAGGGTAATGGGTGGGGCCACATCTATGGTGTATCTTAGAATGGGTACAGGCGATTGCACTAATGTACACAGCTATGATTTAACAATAAAAAAAAAGAAAAGAAAAAACATTTTCTAAGTTTTGTTTTCCTCATGATCAGAATAAGGACAATCAGATGTGGGGCCCCACAGGATTGTTGTGAGGCTGAAGCCAGAGCTTGGACAGCAGTGCTGAAGAAACGTCCCTGCAGTGAACTGTGCCCATCGTGTGGGAGGCAGACACAAGTGGTAAAAACATCTCTGCATGAATCTGTTTCCCTGCATTATCCCGAATGGAAACTAGACCCTCCCTGGTTTTTATTCCTAAAGATGCGTATTCCTGGCAGGTATGCCACTCCAATTTGCTGGAGAGCAGCTGGTCACAGCGAGACTGTCCAGAGGTCACACTGTAGAGGGAGCTGTCTTCTGTCATCTCACTGGCCCCTTCTCAGCTTCCCCCATCTGCCAGTCCTTGCCCTGGGCTCTCCCTCTGTCTCTCCAAACCGTGCTGATCAGTTCACTTCTAATCTTGTCTCCAAAAGAACAAAACCAAACCCATCAAGAGTTTTCAGAAAGAAAAAAGGCACGTCGTGTGACAGGGTCTACTTTCTGTGTATGGTATTGATGGTCCCAAATGGCTTTTGCTTCTTTTTTAGTGATTTATTATTTTTATTACCAGAGATGGTATCAGAGTCAGAACGTTGTACACCAAGAAATAAATGGCAAGTGACCAACTGTAGGTTGCAGTTGTTATTAATTTTACCCAAGAAGTAGAGATGGAGACAGACTGTTCTTGTGAAGGAAGAAAAAGTTCAAGGGACAACTGGGGTTCATCTGGTATTTACATTTTGTGAAATTAGGGAAACTGAGCACAGTGACAGCTGCAGAGGAAGATGGAAGCGGACAGGTTAAGTGCAAATGATCGTTTGATGTTTCGCAGGAGAGAAGAGGAGGGCTGGAGGAAGTGAAGGCACTGGCTTTGAGACACCAGAGTTAGATACGTCTTTCTTTCTGACAGATGCCAAGATGGGAATGGGAGTAAAAATGCAAAAACTGTGTTAGAAACCTCAGTGTAGGGAATTAAGATGCACGACCACTCGGAAGGTTTGCTCAGCTTTGGCTGACACAGAACAAGTGGGTTCGTCTCAGCTCCAAGTCTGCTTAGTGAGGGACCCTGACTTACTCCTGCCGTCTCAGCCGCAGCCCTACCCTGATGACTTCGGGCTAAATCCTATCTGTGCCAAACGGGTCTGTGCTAGAGTCCTTGGGCTGACTACTTACTTTCAGTGCTAATAGTCACCAACTCTTTCTATATATATTTCTATGTATATTTATATAAATGTCATATTTATATAATTAAGAAGCAGATACTTAGGAGAAGGTCTCCAAGTAGATAATAAAGAATTAGGATAGATGTATTAACCATTCATTTTGGGGAAAATATGTATACAATTATAATAAATAAGAAAACACTCAACGTATTTATTCCTGAGTCAACTACACTTTTACAGTAATTTATACAAAGTACGTAAAATTTCAAAAATGTACTAAAATTTACTATTACCATCTACCTATTACTTTTACTGTTACATTATACCTTCTACCTCTGTGAGATCAACTTCATCAGCTCCCAGACTTGAAAGGGAACGTGCGATATTTGTCTTTCTGTATCTGCCTTTTTTAACTTAACATAATGACCTCCAGTTTTATCCACGTTGCTGCAAATGACATGATCTTATTCTCTTTTTTGCAGCTGAATAGTATTCCGCTGTGAGAATAGACCACATTTGCTTTATCCATCCATCCCTTGACGGGCTCTTTTGTTGATGCCATGTCTGTCCATTGGGAATAGCGCTGTGATAACGGGAGGACACGTGTCGCTCTGATACACTGATTTCTTCCTCTTTGGATAAACACTCTGTGTGAGATTTCTGGGTGTGGTCCAATTTTTAGATTCTAGAGAAACCTCCGCACTATTTTTCACAGGGGCTGTACTGACTTACAGCCTATCAACTGTGTGTTAGAATTTCCCATTTTCTATACTCTCACCAGAAAGTGGGGTTTTTTTTAGTCTTTTTAGTAATAGCCAGTCTAACTCTGGTAAGGTGACATCTCCTTGTGGTTCAATTTGCTTTTCCCTGATGATTAGTGATGTTGGACATTTTTCCACATACCTGTTGGCTATTTGTATGTTTTCTTTTGAGAAATGTCACTAATTTCAAAAGACATTAATTTCAAAAGTTTGAAGAATAAGAAATGGCAAGAAAAAAAGTACCTTTGGAATAAGAAAGCTACCTATGGCTTAAAGCAAAGCAAGGCCTATCAGGTTGAAAACTACATCCGAAGGCGCAGGAGGGCAGGAGCTGCCCTTGATTCCATTTACATTATTTTATTCTGGAAAATAACATTGTGTGTGCTTTCAACATGTTTTTCTCTTTTGGCAATGCCATTATTTAAAAGTATAAAAAGTCACATCAGATGACACTACATTCTCCGCCTGGTCAACCCCACTCCTATTCATTATTTTTATCCCAAAACACCAAATATCTTTTTCCTAAAATTTGTCTCTAGATATTTTTTCATAAGCTTCAGCTTATTCGGGCTTCTAGAAAATTCAATGTTTTTCTTACAGTTCATTCTCTCTAGATCCTTTGCTTTGTGATCAACTAATTCCTGCTAACGTGCTGGTGGCTGATAACAGCTTCATGTATCAAACCCTTAGGACAGCATTTGCTTTGTCACTACTGCTTTCAAGTCCCAAAAAGGGAGTGATATGAGATTTTCAAGTATTCTTGCAAAGATTATAAGGAAAAACTATGGAGGGAAGGGAGCTTTTCTTAAGCCCCAGTAATCACAGAACAAGTATTTGAAAGTACTTATCTATAGGTAAGTCTCTTGTTCCTGTAAAGAAAATGATAAAATGTACATTCATCATTGAGACTTCAGACAATTATGAAATAAAGTCAGGAGCAAATTCCCTACCTCTTTAGAATTTCTAAAATGGAGCTAAGTTGACTTTTCAACTGTCTTATTCCCATATGATCTAGTTCTCATGTAAAAGCATTTTGTAGAACATTGAAATCAGTGGTTACTATCCAAGCTAAGGCTGGCGTTCAGTGAACAATACATTATGTTGGTTACGAGTCTGATGTCTAGTCAGACAAATCTAGGTCCAGACTCTGACCCTTAAGAGGTGAGGATTCTAACGCAAATCACATAACTTGAGGTTGCTCATGGGCATACTCGTAAGAGCCATCCCATAGGCCTGTCAGAACCACTGAGATAAGATTAGTGAAATGGTCAGAACAGTTCTTAGACTTAGTCAAAGCTAATGAATACCACTATGGGGGTGTGCATATTTTTAAGAAGAAAAACACAACAAGACACTTTATGTCATCTCTGGGGGTTTACGGTTTCTAGAGATTTCCCAGTTTGCCTGATGGACAAAACAAAAATTAGCAATTTTTCCTATTGGATTCTAAGAGCACTCATATGTTCACGCCTTCATTTTTGTTTTACATTATTTATTCATAAATGCACTCATCCAGCATGCATTAAACCTCTATTATAAGTAAAAAAAAAAAAAAAAAAGCCAGTGGTAAATAAAGCAGACATTCTCCTTGCCCCCCGAGCCCAGTCTAGGGCTATCAGTGCAGAAGATTAAGGGGTGACTGTGGAAGGCCAGGGCAAGGGAGGACAAGACACATTTGCCTCAACACATTTCACCTCTCCCACGAGAGAAAATCAACTACTTCACACCCACTGGAAGGGCCATTACCAAAAAAGCAAAAGCGTTGGCTTGGAGGGAGAGAAATAGGAAGTTCCTACGCTGCGGGTCAGTTGCCCAGTGGTGCAGCTTCTGTGGAAAACAGCGGGCAGCCCCTCAAAAGGAAAGAGTGAATGGACAAGTGGTCCAGCAATTCCACTTGGGGATCCACACCTAACAGGAGGGAAGTTAGGGACGCAAACAGGATTCTGCACAACATCCGTGATGATTATTCACAAAAGTCAAAAGGTGGAAATAACTCAAATGCGCATCCACAGGTGAATGGATGAGCAGGATGTGCTACACAGACACACTCACATAGACACACTCACACAGACACAGACACACTCACACTGAGATACACACACACACACATACAGAGATACATACACTCCCACACATACACACACTCACACAGAGATACGCACACACAGACACACACAGAGACACACAGACACACACACAGAGATACAGACACACACTCGCACAGAGACACACACACAGACACACACACACAGAGACACACACAGAGACACACACAAATACACATACAGAGATACACACACACTCACACACATACATACACACATACTTGAATACACACATACAAACACACATATACATATACTCACACACACACACATTATTCAATCATAAAAAAGAAGTAAAATTCGGACCTACACCATAATGAGCATGAACCTTAATATCCAAAGAGAAATAAGCCAGACTCCAAAGAACAAAGACTATGTTTCCCATGTACAAAGCACCCAGAAGGCCCAAAGCTACAGACAATAAAGTAGAATGTGGTTACTAGTGGCCGGAGGAGGGGGTCATGAGGAGTCAGTATCTGATGGTGACAGAGTTTTAATTTGAGATAAAAAAAGTCCTTACAATTAATGATGGTGATAGTTGTATGACACCGTGAATGCCACTGAACTATACGCTATAAAATGGTTCAGATGGCACATTTTATGTAATGTAACCATAGTAAAAAAACAAAATCATACATCTGTGAATTCATCAGTTAAACAGATGGAATTTGTGACTACCATATTTTTCCACCCTAATATGAGGAATCTTAGCTACTGCTTGATCAGCTGAAAAAAAAATCAACATTTAGATGGTAACAATAGGAGCTACATTTTCTTTTTGTTTTCTTTATACACATAGTAAAATATTTGCCTATCATCCCATATTCCAGGACTCTTCTCTCACCCAAATGTTTTGTGCTGTCACCTGTTCAAAGAGGCGAAAGTGTATCAGTGGCCACACAAGACTAACCCCAACGGTCTGATTCCACAAAGTCCCACATGACTTTATCAAATATGAAATGTTTGATGCTACCATAAACAAGTTATGTTTTTTTTTTTTTTTTAATTTGGCCGGGGCTGGGTTTGAACCCGCCACCTCCGGCATATGGGACTGGCGCCCTACCCGCTGAGCCACAGGCGCCACCCACAAGTTATGTTTAGTTATCTTTCCGCACTACTACTTCATTTCTCTAAGATTACTGTGAAATGTTGTAAAATTTTGGAGGCTGCCTTCCCACTCTTATGTCATTACGGTGTGTATAGAATTTCAATAATGCATGTCCATACTTGGTGTGTGTACTATTCAAACAAGAATGCTGCTGAGGTATATGTTTGTTTAGCCAATGATGTTTTGCCGACAGAAGAAATAGTGTACTTTGAAAAAACAGTTCTTCGTTTAACATTAAACAAGCCATTTAAAAGATTTTGTTTTTATAAAACAAATGATAAAATAAAAAACTTAAGGGGCAATGTAAGTTTAACACATATGAATAAGTCTTAAAAAGATTGGTGAAATTTTTATGAGAAAAATGAGAGTTTTTTTAAGAAAAGTACAAAAGTACATCTTTAACCTGTAAGTTGATGGCTAGAGAAGAAGCATGCCTTCCTACAAATTACACTTGAATGGTACAGTCAGAGATAAAAAAAATAAGGTTGAATGAATCACATATCTGATGTGACATGCATACTTTTTTAATAACAAGATTGTGTACAGAGACGAAAATGTTTAAATCAGACATGTTGTTGTCTTCTTGGAATAAAATAATATAAACATTTCCAGTAGAAAACAATTTTTAGGATGTGGTCACTGATTCAGTGGATAAATGTCTAACGAGCACCTTGCACATGCCAGGCCCGGAGACAGGCCTTGAGCCCTGGGAGGGATGTAACCAAGTGCAGCTCCTGCTCTCGTGAACCTCAGGGTCTAGTTGTTCACCTGCTACACCTGCTTTTCTCAAAGCCACAGACAGCTTCCTAATTCCAAAGATGCCTTTTCTTGTCTCTTCAGATGCTATATTCATGATTATATTTCTTCTTTGTCTTATAATTCCTCTATATGAAAACAAAAATATATATAATATTTGCTCTCTGTCCTAATGAATAAAAGCTCTTAGATAACAACCAACATTAATTTCAATACATCCCAGAGTTTTGGAAAGTGGTCAAGTAATTGTTTTCTCTTACATTTAAAAGCAAGAAATTTACTGAATTAGGCTCTTTGCGGGGAACAGAAATATTATTAGGAATGATAGTGATATAAGTATGATACATGATTAAAGGACATGCTGTTACTTTTTAAAAACTATGTAATTTTATTACTTTAAATTATTTGTTAGTTTACAAGGCTAGATTGGTAGATAATTGAAAATTTGTAAAAGAGGTGAACCTATCTAAATAAATTCTCCAACTACTGTAGTTTATAAAAAAAATCATGTACAAATTTTCAAAATTTTCCAAACAAATAAATATTAAATGTCATGTTATTAAGTAAAATTGAGTAAAAGACTATAATCAAACACATACACAATATTAACTGTTTAATATTAAAAATAGGAGCTATTACAAAGACTCTAATTAGCGTCTAAAATGTATTCCCTCCCCCCCCACCCACATAAATACTGATGCTTACCTGGGCACTTGGCTACCCAATACCCCTTGCAACTCTGTTGGCCACTGGATGAAGTTCCAGTCAATGAGGAGGTAAATACTTAAGTGTTGTGTGAGACTTCTAGAGAGTGGCTTTAAGAGGGAGGGAGCCACTTTCACCCTGTGATTCTACTTTCTTCTATCTGGAATTTTGATTTAATACTCAGAACTAAAATCGCCATTTGGGGCTTGGCGCCCATAGCTCAGTGGGTAAGGTTACCAGCCACATACACCAAGGTTAGCGGGTTTGAACCCAGCCTGGGCCTGCTAAACAACAATGACAACTACAACAATAACAACAACAACAAAAAAATAGCCAGGCGTTGCTGCAGGCACCTGTAGTCCCAGCTACTTGGGAGGCTGAGGTAAGAGAATCGCTTAAGCCCAAGAGTTTGAGGTTGCTGTGAGCTGTGATGCTACAGCACTCTACCAAGAGTGATATAGTGAGACTCCGTCTCAGAAAAATAAAATAAAATAAAATTGCCATTTGGGACCATAGGTCAATCTTAAATGTAGAGGATAGAAAAGCAGAAAGATGGAAGAAGCCTAGCTTTCTGACTCCATAGAGCACTATGGTAGCTGTGAACAGTCTATTTCTACATTCTTTTATTGAAGAAATAAATAAATCTTCAACTTGTTAATTTCAGTCTCTGTTACTCAGAGTTGAACCTAACCTAAACTAACACCACATTTGGAACTGTGCTTAAAAATGGATGCTACACATTATAAACCTAAAAATCTTATGGACTTGCATGTGGGAGATACTGGGATGTGAAGACTGGGAATTACAGGTGTGGAAAGCTGGGGCTTTTGTTATATTGCAGCAAAATATTCGTTCATATTGAAATTGCTATTTTTGAAAGGTAAATTAGGGACCCACCAAGACTTGTAATGTCAGGAGAAATGTTAGGAAATCCTTAAATGCTGACACACAGCGCCTTCTTCCTGTGTTCAGCAAAGTCTCAGGAAAGAGATGAACTTAGTCTAAAACTTTCCAGCTCTTGTTGGCAGATAAAAGTAAAACCAGTATGAAAAGGAAGCTTCCCTCTGCTTATGTTGATGGTCTAAAATGATAGGGAATCCCCAATTTAGGAGCTTAAAAAGGCAACAAAACAAAACAAAACAAAAATACTGTCTCCTAAACTGAAGTACAGGGTAATTTAAGCCATTGCTGCCAAGAGGTGACTTTAGAAGGATGTAAAGATGTGGCTCCCGGGGTGTCTTTGATCACCTATAGGTAAGCGCTGTCTACTGACCCTGGGAGACAGTCCTGTGGCAATGATCAGATTTAGGACACTACCATCCGCCCAAAGGTTGTTCTTTCCCAAGACCTCAGGATACTTTACCATTAGCTGAAATGCAGAGAAAATAAAACCAGGATCAGCACTTTGTTTTGAAGGGAGTGAGCGTGGCTCACCTCCACTGAGACTTGGCAGGAAGTGATAAAAGAACAGTCTCAAGGCTTCACACTATGTCAAGAACAGATATTCTGATGTGATTAACTTGCACATAGAATCACCGTCACGTGGTTAGAACACAGGTTAGAAGACTACCACATTTTTTGAGGAAATTAAGCTCCAAGGAAATCACAAGCAGGGCCAGAAACGGTGTGTGTCCATTTAATGACAAAAGCACTCCTTGGGTGTGAATCCATAGCCACAGATCAGCTGGGAAGGCCCATAGCCCGAGAGGCAGCCGCCTGAGTGCCCTGTTCAGATGGCTGTGACGTGGTCTCCCACAGGGACTTCTGGAGGAGTGGAGCCTTGGCTCACAGAGGTCCCTTTGCTGTCGCTGCCTGGTGATAGTGGGAATTCCTATGAGTTAGCATTAGCTGTATATTTCTCCTTTTATTTTCAATATTGGAAAGTGTATTACAGTTATAGACATTTTAGTTTATTTACTGTAACACAAGGAAATATATCTGGACCTGACGTAGGGATCTCCATGTGAGTCAGAGATGGATTTGAGCTGGATAGAGTCACTCATAAGATTTCAGGTTGGTCTCAGTTGAACAAACACAAAAATGTTCTATGCAAGGGAAGAAGGGTTAAAATAGTTATTTCTGTACACCAGTGGTGGCGTATATCAGTTTTCCCTACCATCTGTTTTCACAGTCTTTTTAATAATAATTCCCTTCCTTTTCCTGAGTACAGGAGTGTCCGGACCAATTTCGTTTCCAGCCTCCATTGCAGCAGCCATAGCCGTGTGAGCGGCTCCTGGCGGACGGGAGAGGCATTCCACTCCTCCTTCACTTCTTTTTTCTGCCATCTGGAATGGGGGTGGGATGGCTAGAGTTTAAGAAGACATCTTGAAACATTATTTAGAAACGATGTGCTAAAGATGGCAAGCAAAAGAAGATAGATTAGTGTTTGTGAAGTGACAGCTCGCAGGCTGCAGCCAGCCCACCACCTGTTTCTGTAATAAAGTTTTACGGGTGCACAGAACTTACTCTGTTGTTTGTGCCTTATTCATGGCTGTTTCCGTGCTTTAATAACTGAGTGGAATAGCTGGGAGAAACATAATACACCTCACAAAGCCTAAAATGTGGATTATCTGACCCTTTATCAGAAAAGTTGGGTGATGTTTAAACTAGAAAAATTCATGTTTCCTGAATACCATAAAATGTCATGCCAGCCCTTTCCTCCTGTTTAAACTATTCAGTTGAATTTCTATAACATACAGCTTAACATTACCCTAATACATTTGGATTTCTTTTTATCCCATATAGTTTCAAAGTTAATATTGTATCTTTTTCTGTAACATTTACAATATAGAAACTCAGCATTTAACATCACTCACACATAAATGCAAGGGGGAAAAAAGAGACCACACATTCAATTGATATTTGCCATTATATACTTCATATACCCCTGGAGATTAATTTCTTCCACAATAAATCCATACTGTATATATCTACATTTTAAAAATGATGTACGATTAACTAAAAATTTTGGAAGAATTGGTACAATAAAAAGTCTTTTTTTAAATTAAACCGATCTCATATACAATGTTTATGAACATCCTATGTGAGAAAGAAAAATCTGCCCATTAACAGCAAAAACAACTTTCGTCATATGAACAAATTATTAGCAATCCTAAATAGCAACGATGCATTGAAAACATAAGTATTGTAAGCAATTTTTAATAATCCTGACAAAATTCACTGTCTCCCTTCCATTCTCCTATCAAGCGAGTTTCTGGTTTGCTGTGGCAGGAAAACTCTTGTCTCTTTGAATAGTTGCAGACCAGGGAGGGAAAGGGATCAGAGGCAGTTTTCTCTGTTGTCTCTGACCTCCCCAGCTTTGGTTTGCAAGTTTAAAATTGGAGAAAAAAAAATTTTAACACAGTTTTCTAGGGTAAACATTTTTTTCCTTTCGTTTGGAAAATATTTTACATTTTTTAATATGGAAATGGATTTTTTTTTCAAGTAGTGTTCTCTTTCTCTAGTGTGATAAAAGTGCCAGTTCTGATTTCTCCCCTTACTCTTAGCTACCATGGAAAATTTGAACAAATAAGAAAGGAGAAGAACATTATTATTCATTCTTTTGTCCCCAGATAGACATTGATAAAATTTTGTTTTATTTTCTTCTATAGTTATAAAGATAGAGGGGTAGTTGGGTGGGTGCAGAGGTAGGTAAGTAGAAAGAGAGAGATCACAGAAAGCAGAAATGGAAGAGAAGAGAAAGCAGGGAAAAAAGAGTCGAGACTGTCCAGGCACTTTGGAAGTTCAGGTACAGAGAGGTAGGCAGACAGATGTTAAACGGTAATTTCCCTCATCAACATACCGTATTTATAATCTGTTTTATGAGCTCTTCGCAAAAGAAGCCAAATCCTATGAAAGCACAAGACTAAAAATCCAGACCTCAGCCACGGGTGGAGGCAAAGGAAAGGCTTATCTGAAGAAGTGTTGATGATGCTGAGATCTGAGAAAGAATTAACTAGTTGTGTTAGGCTGAAGAACATTCCAGACAGAGGAAACAGAACGTGCATGGTCCCTGAGACAGGACGGATCATGACACCCCATCATTCACAGAAGGCCAATGTCATGTGGGACATGGAATTAGGAGGGAAATCGTGTGATCCAGAAGGGAGGCAGGCAGTGGATGGGAGATTGCTGCGGGCCAGGTTACAATTACTCGTTGCTACCACAAGAGAAATCGGAAGTCGGTGAGGGTTCTGGTGGTGGAGGGGGTAGGGGAAATTGACAAGGTCGGAATAGCAGAGAGACTGAAAGAGGACTGACTAGA
The DNA here is from genome assembly GCF_027406575.1 of Nycticebus coucang. Taxonomy (NCBI): domain Eukaryota; kingdom Metazoa; phylum Chordata; class Mammalia; order Primates; family Lorisidae; genus Nycticebus; species Nycticebus coucang. The sequence goes on along the minus strand of NC_069790.1, from coordinate 117,541,060 downwards.
ACAGGGAACTATTCAGTAGCCTCCGAGAGAAAAGTTGACAGCGTGGTTTATAATGGTGGTAGTGAGTGAAACAGGTGAGAGGCAGTTGGATCAAAACTATTTCTGGCTAGAATATTTAACGGCTAGATAATACATACTAAAATGGATAAAATTGATTCATAGCTGAACGTACTGCCTGAAGATAAAACTGTCACGAAGATAAAACTGTGAAGAATGAATAAAGTCATTTGTTACCCTGGACGGAGGGCCGTGGCGCATTCACTGACAGGGAAGAAGAGCCAGACACTCAGGTGCAGGAGAAAGAAAGAGGGAATTCGAATTATTTGAAAATATTTTATCCCCGTCTCTATAAAACGATGTCATTATTGTTTTCCTATATCATTAAATATTATTCAAAATCGTAACTTTTGGTGATTGCATAATACTCCGCACACAAACTTGCCAGCGTATCTTTCATCTTTCTACTGCCACCCACTGGGCCTTTCTAGTTATTGATGACTATTATGAGGTCGCAACAAGCTTTCTGGCATATAGTTACTTGATTCTGTAATCGTATAATGGGATCGGTAATTGTTATTTATATTCCTTCAAAAGCATATGATTCCAAATCTAGAAAACTATAAATTTTACTGTATGTACTTAAATCTTAATAAATCTCATTCTAAAAAGTGATTGAGTACTAAGCTAACTTTATTAGACTCTTCCTAATTAAATAATCTCTTGTTAATATTCCTGGATCTATTCGAGGGGATGTTATTGAGCTAAAATTAGATTATGGTGATGGTTATGACAATCAGTGAATGAACTAAAATCACTGAATTGTGCAACTTAAATGATAAATCTTATGGCATGTGAATTATATGCCAATAAAATGATTTTTAAAAAGAAAAAAAATCACTTTGGATGGCTATTTAAAATGCTGATTTCTGGGTTTTCCCTTCAGACTAACTGAATCAGATTTTTGTTAAGAATGAAGCCCAAGACTCTTTTATTCCCACATTTTTTAAATTTCAGAACATTTTAGGGGTACATACATTTTGGTTATATAATTTACTTTTGTGCATTTTAAGTCAAAGTGGCAAGAGGTTCTCCCCCAGAACCTCCTTTTTTTGACGCACCCTAGAAGGTTCTTATGCACATTGATAATGAGTGAGACCTTGTTTTTATACTTGCATTATCTTAGCAAATACAAAAAGTCCCCACCCACTAGCCTGTGAATCATCTTCTGCACTAGCCTAGACAAGACCAGGCCTCCTCCCGTCCGTCCGCTCCTTCTCAGCGTCCCCACCGTGGGCTTCACCGCTAGGCTTCACTCAGCCTGACTGCCCACATTTCCTCTCGGAAGCCCAGCTGAAATCTCTCCTCCTTTTAATCTTTCAACATTTCTTCCACATATAACATTACCTACCTATTTTTCAAGAGCCAGTCTCCTTTTATATATTTTTTCTACCCTTCAAATATTCTTTCTTTGAAAGATTAAAATTAAAACTAAGCATGCATATTGAATTATCACATAACATCACTTAGTTTGTTTGCTACTCTATAAATGACAGAAAAATTTCTGAATGTATTAATGGACTTTGTCTTATTGCTGATTTTTGAGGCATCTAACTTTTCCTGGTAATAATATCACATAGTTCAATGCTGACAGAGAACATCCTTATTCAAATTTTGTATTTGCACAATGATCTAAGAAGGGTCTAGGAAAACAAGAAAGGTCTTGCTTTCTGACTTGAGACCTCTGTGAAATATGAGGAAATAAATTTCTGTTTTTTTCTGATGAGGTTCAGTTGAAGACCAGTGCTGTAGCCGCTTTGGCACTAATTATGTTTAACTGAGTGGGGGGAGAGATCAGAAAACACAGATAGTGGAGATGTTGCAGGAAGATGAGGCCCAAAGGAGAGAAAGAGCACCCAAACACCACATTTATAAAAGGAAGGACTTTATTCACCAGCCCGGAGCTTACGGCATAGAAGAATTCCAAATGGCCGCGCTCCCTGACTGCCTTGGTCTTTCCCTTTTTATTGACAGTCAAAAAGTTCCACCCCACAAGTACCCTTCTCATTGGCTAGTTTGAATCAAGCAGGAGATCCTATTCCCACCCCTACAGAACTACAGGATTTCACAGAACTTGGAAATTTCCAGGTTTCAGGAAGTTAAGTTTACAAATTAACTTACAAGAGCTGAGAGGACCCTGCATGTGTATCCTTGTGGTCTCCTTGAGAAGACCTGTTCTTCTAGACCTCACCCTTCTCGGGTATCCTCTCTCAGAGAAGCTTAGGGATTCTTTTATGGAGAATGTATTGGAGACAAAATAATTTGAGGAGCACCTTCAGAAGTAGGCAGACCTGAATGTTACTCGGAAGATCTTCGGCCTAAATTCCCGCACTTTCACCCCACTCTCCATGCCTGAAGAAATTGTAATTTCACTACTAAAGATTCAACTGTTTTAGGATTTTGAAGGACAAAACAGTTTTTTAAATTTTCTATTATTATAAAATTCCCATGGGGAGTATAAAATAATTCTTAATCACTGGAGGGATAGTTGCGCAGGTGGACAAGGGGAATCCAAAGTAGAAAGAAATTTAGGGAAATCCCCCCCCAAAATTTGGAGAAAAGGGTGAAGTCTAGTAAAGACTTCATTTGATGACATCCTGGGTGAGCTGGATTAGAAAAATTAGCTTATTCTTAAGCCCATAATCTTTTTTTTTTTTTTTTATAATTCAGCAATAAAGGGGAAAAAACCCACAGAACCAGAAAGAATTGACTTCCCAGTTCAAAGACAGACATTTACATATAAATGTCAACTGCCTAAAGAAAACAACAGAGGCTGCCAGACAAAACAGGCCATGAATGACCATGACAAAAGGTGCAGGATTCTGTTTTATTTGTGTGCATGTAGGTATATTATTATTTGAATTTTCAGCAATTTTTTAAAATAAGCACCCTACATTCATCTCTCCTACTTGTTCAATCACAAAGAATTAGGAATGCAAATAAAACCACCAACTTCATTGAAAAGAGAAAAAGCAACCCAGAAACTTCTCTCTAGTTTGTAAAGCACTTTCTACAAGTTTCTTTTGTTTTTACATTTTTGTGTCATCACCAAATGACTTGTGGCAGCCAAGGAGAGGTGCTGGTCACATCTCCCTTCCTGCCTGAGGTCAGAGTAGGCCGTGCCCACAGATGCTCACCACGGAGGCCACGCTGGCCAGGCTGCCCTTGGCTGAGCACAGCGGGAGATGAGAACCCAGCCATTTCTGTCTGACACAGGCTTCTCACAGACAGCTGGTATCAGAGACTGTGGCCAGCACTGTCTCAGAGCTGCATGGCCATCTGGAGACCTCCCACTCACACGGCTACCTTCCCTTCCACTGTTCTTGGTCTTCAGAGGTATTCCTCTTTCACCCCTTCATCCCTCAGGGGTGCTTGCACAGTAAATCTTTTGATCATTTAATTCTGCCTTCATCTCTGCTTCTCAGAGTTCCTGAACTGGCCCTTGACAGAGATTCTGCACTTGGCCGTAGTCAGGCTCTGCACCTTCCCTGAGGCCCATCTGTGCAGTTTTAGCAAAATAATTCTGCTAAGTCAATTTAGCCAGACACTCCCATCCTCCTGGGGATGTTTGATCACCTTGGCCTGTCTTCAGCACGAGGGTTTATTGGGCTGAGGTATCCAGAATCCCCCTGATCCCTGAAGTTTCTTCTTCATAATTTTTTTTTTCCTGTTTTTGGCCAGGACTGGGTTTGAACCCACCACCTCTGGCATATGGGGCCGGCGCCCTATTCCTTTGAGTCACAGGAGCCATCCCTTCTTCATAATTTTATTTTGACTGACCCTCACTTGCCCTTGCCATATTCAGGGTTGAGCCCAATCTCTCTCCCACACACCAAAATCCTGTTGAAGTGGTCCCTAGACCTACCTCAGTGCACCTGAAAAAAGTCTTTTTTCACGGTTCCCTGTAAACAAGAATCATTAAATATTTTCTTTAATACCCAACACTCATGAAAACAAAATATACATTTAATAATTTGGTCTCATTTTCTCTCTCTCTCTCTTTGGTAAAACACTGTAAAATCAACTAGCTAGAATAATCTGTAGAAGTATTTATATTCTCCAGATATCTATCTATCTCCAGATACCTATCACATATTTACACCAGATATACAAGTCATCACAATTTTAAAATTTGGCCGGTACTTTTTTTCTACTTAAGAGCATTTTATTTATATATAAGATATTTTCTAAAAGTTCCATACACAAAACCATAATAATTTACATATATTCAAAGTTATCTATATTATTTCCTTATTCAGGGCATTATGCTCCTTGAGGCAGGAGATTTTAAAGTAACCAAATGAATACCAGGAAAAAAGAAAGCAGAGGGTGCCAGTGGTAAGTGCCCACAGGATTAAGCCAATTCTTGAAAGTCAAAGAATTTTTGTAATTTCATGGTGTTTTTCTTGGAAAACTTCTTATAATTATATCTCAAATCTGCATATTCTCAACACAAGCCAGTTTTAAGAGCTATAAAAAGGCAAAGACATGTAAACTATCACAATAATTCTAATGATAATTAGTCTAAAACATTCCTCTAATCAAATTTTACTTGTGGGAGCTGTGAAAAAAAGGCCTGGAACCTTTGGCTATGCAATGAATACTTTCTATCGTGAAGCAGAAAAACAGTTTCTGATGAGGTTAATATGTTCCATTTCACTGTGCAATTCCTTCCCTAGTCTCTGCCCTTTTCTTTTATGTGTATAATTGGAAAACAAACACAAAAAGAGCAAAAGTTCTTTGGGAATTAGACTGAAAAGAAACGTATCTCTTCTTGTAGGTACTCTCACTGTGGAACCAGATGACTTCAAAAATGGAATTTTTAAAGTGGAAAATAGTTTGCCTAGAATAGCAAATATTGATGCAAATATTTTCAAATTGTTTTTGTATGATCGGATATTGGTTAGTAAGTTAATGGAGAAAGAGTTTCTGTTATTCACTATAAAGGAGGAAGCACCAACTCTTCTAGATGAAAAAGAGAAAAGGGGCCCTACCTGAGGTGGATCCTCGCTCCCTGAGGTCCTGGCTCAGCACCGCCTTCTCACGGAATCCTTCTCTGCACCTCTCATTTTACAGGACAATCCCAGCCCCTCTCTGCCTTCCCACCACAACAACCTCCTCTCTGTCCCTTCTCTAATGTTTTTTCCCAAAATGCTTCATTTTATCAATGACTTTATTTACTATCACAATTGGAATGTAATCTGCTGAGAGCAAGGAATTTTTTTTTCTTATTTGTTCACTGCTTGATATAAATAATAATGCCAGCAAATGTTTAATAAATGAACTGGGTTTGGATTCTGGCTCTAATAATTTGTAGTTGTACTTCAATAAATACAACTGATCTAATAAACAATTGCTTTTACGCTCAAGACCGTGAAGAGTTACACAGAAGTAATGTTATCGTCCTGGATACCAGAACCTAAATTTTGCCATCACCATCAGTAGTTCTGACTTGTTTTGGTGGGTGTAGTTGGCAGAATATCATGTAGGTGGATATAGCCCTATAGCCACTTGAGCATGTACTCATTACACATGGCCACAAGGGAATGCTGATTAATTTAACCACAAATAACTACATATCAAGAACTTATGTGTCAGACATTACTTTTTCCCAGCACTTGAGATATATCAGAAGAGAATAGGAAAAGACTGATGTCCTCACCCTTTTAGTACTGACATTCTACTGGGGACTCCCTCCCACAATAGGCAAACGATACAATAAATAATGAAGGCTGTGGAATGGTAGAACATGACTCAGTGCTATGGCAATGCAGGGAGGAAGGTGGAGCAGGACCAGAACGCTGAGGGTGCAGGGTGGGAGGTGGGTGCAGGTAGACTGCTGGGTGGTGCCTCTGGGGCTGCGGGCAGCTGGCAAAGGCTCAGAGGAGCAGGGGATTCCAGAGGAGAACCACATGGAAGGAAAGACCAGACAAAAATCAAATAACAAAACTCAAACCCATAAACACAGGAGTATCCAGAAAAAAGAAAGTTATAGTGATAGAAGAAAGCAGGTTGGTTTCCTGGGACGGGGCAAGCATGGAGGGCCCACTGCAGCAGGGCAGGAATGGGGGGACCCACTGCAGCAGGGCAGGAATGGGGGGACCACTGCAACAGGACAGGAATGGGGGGCCCACTGCAGCAGGGCAGGAATGGGGGGACCACTGCAACAGGACAGGAATGGGGGGCCCACTGCAGCAGGGCAGGAATGGGGGGACCCACTGCAGCAGGGCAGGAATGGGGGGACCCAGGGCAGCAGGGCAGGAATGGGGGACCCACTGCAGCAGGGCAGGAATGGGGGGACCCACTGTAGCAGGCCAGGAATGGGAGGACCCATTGCAGCAGGGCAGGAATGGGGGGCCCACTGCAGCAGGGCAGGAATGGGGGGGACCCACTGCAGCAGAGCAGGAATGGGAGGCCCCAGGGCAGCAGGGCAGGAATGGGGGACCCAGAGCAGCAGGGCAGGAAAGGGGGGCCCACTGCAGCAGGGCAGGAATGGGGGGACCCACTGCAGCAGGGCAGGAATGGGGGTACCCACTGCAGCAGGGCAGGAATGGGAGGACCCAGGGCAGCAGGGCAGGAATGGGGGACCCAGGGCAGCAGGACAGGAATGGGAGGACCACTGCAGCAGGGCAGGAATGGGGGGCCCTCTGCAGCAGGGCAGGAATGGGGGGCCCAGTGCAGCAGGGCAGGAATGGGGGGACACACTGCAGCAGGGCAGGAATGGGGGGACCCACTGCAGCAGGGCAGGAATGGGGGGACCCACCGCAGCAGGGCAGGAATGGGGGGACCCACCGCAGCAGGGCAGGAATGGGGGGCCCCACCGCAGCAGGGCAGGAATGGGGGGACCCACCGCAGCAGGGCAGGAATGGGGGGACCCACTGCAGCAGGGCAGGAATGGGGGGCCCACTGCAGGAGGGAGGAATGGGGGGACCCACAGCAGTAGGACAGGATTGGAGGGACCCACTGCAGCATGGCAGGAATGGGGGCCCCACTGCAGCGGGGCAGGAATGAGGGGCCCACTGCAGCAGGGCAGGAATGGGGGGACCCACTGCAGCGGGGCAGGAATGGGGGGACCCACTGCAGCTTGGCAGGAATGGGGGGACCCACTGCAGCGGGGCAGAAATGAGGGGCCCACTGCAGCAGGGCAAGAATGGGGGGCCCTCTGTAGCAGGGCAGGAATGGGGGGCCCACTGGAGGAGGGAGGAATGGGGGGACCCACAGCAGTAGGACAGGATTGGAGGGACCCACTGCAGCATGGCAGGAATGGGGGCCCCACTGCAGCGGGGCAGGAATGGGGGGACCCACTGCAGCGGGGCAGGAATGGGGGGACCCACTGCAGCGGGGCAGGAATGAGGGGCCCACTGCAGCAGGGCAGGAATGGGGGGCCCTCTGCAGCAGGGCAGGAATGGGGGGACCCACTGCAGCAGGGCAGGAATGGGGGGCCCTCTGCAGCAGGGCAGGAATGGGGGGACCCACTGCAGCGGGGCAGGAATGGGGGGCCCAGTGCAGCGGGGCAGGAATGGGGGGCCCACTGCAGCGGGGCAGGAATGGGGGGACCCACTGCCGCAGGGCAGGAATGGGGGGACCCACTGCAGCAGGGCAGGAATGAGGGGCCCACTGCAGCAGGGCAGGAATGGGGGGCCCACTGCAGCAGGGCAGGAATGGGGGGACCCACTGCAGCATGGCAGGAATGGGGGGCCCACTGCAGCCGGGCAGGAATGGGGGGCCCACTGCAGCGGGGCAGGAATGGGGGGACCCACTGCAGCGGGGCAGGAATTGGGGGACCCACTGCAGCGGGGCAGTAATGGGGGGACCCACTGCAGCGGTGCAGGAATGGGGGCCCACTGCAGGAGGGCAGGAATGGGGGGCCCACTGCAGCAGGGCAGTAATGGGGGGACCCACTGCAGCAGGGCAGGAATGGGGGGCTCCACTGCTGCAGGGCAGGAATGGGGGGCCCACTGCAGCCGGGCAGGAATGGGGGGACCCACTGCAGCTTGGCAGGAATGGGGGGACCCACTGCAGCGGGGCAGGAATGAGGGGCCCACTGCAGCAGGGCAGGAATTGGGGGCCCTCTGCAGCAGGGCAGGAATGGGGGGACCCACTGCAGCAGGGCAGGAATGGGGGGCCCCACCGCAGCAGGGCAGGAATGGGGGGACCCACTGCAGCAGGGCAGGAATGGGGGGACCCACTGCAGCAGGGCAGGAATGGGGGGCCCACTGCAGGAGGGAGGAATGGGGGGACCCACAGCAGTAGGACAGGATTGGAGGGACCCACTGCAGCATGGCAGGAATGGGGGCCCCACTGCAGCGGGGCAGGAATGGGGGGACCCACTGCAGCGGGGCAGGAATGAGGGGCCCACTGCAGCAGGGCAGGAATGGCGGGCCCTCTGCAGCAGGGCAGGAATGAGGGTCCCACTGCAGCAGGGCAGGAATGGGGGGCCCTCTGCAGCAGGGCAGGAATGGGGGGACCCACTGCAGCCGGGCAGGAATGGGGGGCCCACTGCAGCAGGGCAGGAATGGGGGGACCCACTGCAGCGGGGCAGGAATGGGGGGACCCACTGCAGCGGGGCAGTAATGGGGGGACCCACTGCAGCGGGGCAGGAATGGGGGCCCACTGCAGGAGGGCAGGAATGGGGGGCCCACTGCAGCAGGGCAGGAATGGGGGGACCCACTGCAGCAGGGCAGGAATGGGGGGACCCACTGCAGCAGGACAGGAATGGGGGGACCCACTGCAGCGGGGCAGGAATGGGGGCTCCACTGCTGCAGGGCAGGAATGGGGGGCCCACTGCAGCTGGGCAGGAATGGGGGGCCCACTGCAGCAGGGCAGGAATGGGGGGACCCACTGCAGCGGGGCAGGAATGGGGGGACCCACTGCAGCGGGGCAGGAATGGGGGCCCACTGCAAGAGGGCAGGAATGGGGGGCCCACTGCAGCAGGGCAGGAATGGGGGGACCCACTGCAGCAGGGCAGGAATGGGGGGACCCACTGCAGCAGGACAGGAATGGGGGGACCCACTGCAGCGGGGCAGGAATGGGGGCTCCACTGCTGCAGGGCAGGAATGGGGGGCCCACTGCAGCAGGGCAGGAATGGGGGGACCACTGCAGCAGGGCAGGAATGGGGGGACCCACTGCAGCGGGGCAGGCAGGAACTTCCCCGGGATAAATTGATCTGAAATTGAACTATGGTAATTACCCCACAGATGTGTTACTTAGACTTGCTCCACTGTACACTCGAAAGAGATGGCATGTGCACATTTCATCTTAGTAGAAGTGTTAAAAAACAAAAAGAGAGAGAGGAAATAGAAATGGTAAAAATTAGAAGATATAAAATTAAACAAAACAGAAAAATAAATATGGGGAAGACTTGAAAATAAAAGCGTTCTCTGGTATTCTTTTATCTGCAGATTAAACTAGATATCTGAAGTTTTATTTGAAGTCTCAAATCCAGGGTATAGAATAATAGCCTGTCACGGTAAATTGTATGTGTCAATTTGAACAGGTGATGTAATATACAGCCTGTGCAATCACACACTAATCTAGGTGTCCCTGTGAAGGTATTTGGCCCACATGCTTAACACCTACAATCAGTTGACGTTAGCAAAGGAGATTATTCTTGATAATGAGGGGAGGCCTCATTCTAGCAATTGAAAGGCCTTCACAGCAAAACAGATGCCCCCCACAGGGAGCTTAGACTAGAATACACATCGATGAGAATTATATAAACACAGCCATCATAGCACAATTACTTAAAAAATAAACGTAGTGTAGCCTAAGTGTGAAGTAATACACGAGACCTTCACATTCTTTCACCACTCAGAACAAGAACTCACCCAGACTCAGCTAGCACAATGTCTAGCCCTACAAGCTCCATTCATGGTAAGTGCCCTGTACAGATGCACTATTTTTTTACCTTTTATATCATATTTGTACTATACCTTTTATATGGTTAGATATGTTTAGCAATATATATATAATCAGTCTGGTGACATGCTGTCCAGGTTTGCAGCCTAGAAACAACACGTTGTACCATGTAGCTTAGGGGTGGAGAAGCCCGTACCATCCAAATTTAAGTTTGTGCTGTCATGTTTGCACAGTGATGAAATCATCCAATGACCCGTTTCTCAGAATACACCTCCATCATTAAGCGAGGTCTGACTATGTCAAAAATTACACCTTTATAAAAGTGAGACAGACAGAGCTACGGGAGTGAAAACACAAAGTTCCATGAAGCTAGAGATTACATCTCCACGGTGGCCATGCTACGTTGCCAGAATCTAGGACACCACCAGGGTTACATGACAGACTCTACAATCTCGTTGAATATGAATGAGTGCAGATAGATTTCAGTTCTGTACCAGAAAAGATGAATGAAAACATCAAAGCATGTTTGGAAGGGAAGTCTAAGGTTTTGGAAAAGCAAGGCTAGAAAAAGATAAAAAGATTCACTATTATTTCAACTAGGGAAGAGAAAATTGAACATTGATCTAATTACAGTTAGAGGTTAAGGACTTAAATTCTCAAGGCAATAGTCATATTTAATTTTTTGAAGGCATTTCTTACAAGAGTCTTTCATGTACAAGACAGAACACTTGCTCAGTCTTTATACGTAAGATGTGGGGAAATTTCTTACTCCCAGCAAGGGATTTCATATATATCCACATGATGCTAAGAATGTTCTTTTGAACTTGTACTGTTGTTATTTTAGTATGAACACCTCTCTGGGAGCACTCCATTCTATCTTTATTACGTTAAGCCTATGCTCCACTGTTCAGTAGATGTACATTGTACAAAATTCCAAAACCAGCACAGCATAACATCAGGATAATTTATTTTTACACACATGTTATTTTGGAAAGGCCACTATTACACATTTTTGTGGGCATGTGTAGCTTTCTTTATTTCTGGCATTATTATTATCTACAAGTTGCTAGCATTTTCATTTCTTTAGTAGGGGAAGGTTCCCATTGTACTACAATTCAAGGTCAAGTTCAAAATTCCTCTGCTAAAAATTTCCAGGTCAGTAAAAGCAATGAAGGTAAATTCTCTCTGCGCATCCTTAAGTTGGTCCTGCTCTCAGCGACTGCTGACTCCAGATTTTAGCTGAATGCCCTTTTCTCCTCACTGGAAATGGTGGTTCCTTACACCTGAAGTGTATTTTCATACCAGTGAAACCTTTTCTTTAATAATTAATGGACTTTTTCTGTTTTACACAAAGCTCTCTAATATCTATCAGGGATGAGTTCTCATTCTACTTTACAAGTGACAGTGCAGAAATCCCTCGGAAATGTAACTTCTGATTACTTTTCTCATACTCAGAGGTCATAAAATCACATTCAGGAATCTGACAGGCAGCAGTGTTTTTATCCAGTGTGGCCAGAACTTTAATTGTTGTCATTGCTGCTGTTGTTTGAATGCCTCTACCCTTTCGTTATCCCCATTTCCTAAAATTTGTGTTTGACTTTTAACTCCCACAAGAACTATTTTTGAGAATAATATAGAATCAGAATTATGAATCTCCTTTGATAATTAGACAGAACAAATCACCTATACCTTTGTATGGGATAAATTGTGTCCTACAAAAATTATGTTGAAGTCCTAACCCTGGGACCTATGAACGTGGCCTTCTTCAGAGGAAGGGTTCTTACGGATGCAATTAGGCTGAGATGAGATAATGGTGATTAAGGCTGTTCTTATCAGAAGGGGGGCATTGAACACGGAATCACAGAGGGAGACCACCACGTAAAGATGGTGGCCGAGACTGAAGTGATGAATCTTCAAGTCAAGCAGTGCTCAGGACCACTGGCAACCGGCAGCAAGCACACCAGTCAGAGCACCTGCTACGATCCTCAGGGACCTCAGCGCCTCACTGAACCCTGGTTTCAGACTTCTATCCTCCAACATCATGGGACAATACATGTGTGTTGTTGTAAGCCACCCGGTTTGTGGCACTTCAACGTGGCATCCCTAGAAAACTAATACACACCTCAAACAAGTTTGTCTAGGATTCTGTTTTCACCTTGGTGAAGTGACACCTTGCCTAACATACTGTGTTGTTAGTAAGATTTGTCTTACTCCATTTTTGTTTGCTTGTTTGTTTGCTTTGGAGAACAGCAAAAAGGAACTAGAAAACAAACTTAAACAATCGATTTTCTATAGGTGTAAAAGTAGGCAACTGGGCCCTCCTACGGGGCCCTCCTAGGTTAGCAGTTAACACTAAGTGGGGGGCTACAGGGCCTATAAATACATGTTCCGTGATGGACTGGTCATCCCAAGGGCTTCTGGGAAAACATATGGGAGGCTTTTCTTGACTAATTCACGGAGTATATTAACATGCAAGGCTTTCGGCGCCCAAAGGCATATTAACATGCAAGGCTTTCGGCGCCCAAAGGCATATTAACATGCAAGGCTTTCGGCGCCCAAAGGCATGTTGGTATTTTCCCATAAATAGCTGATGAGCACAGGAACTGGCAATGCCCTACTTTACTAGAGAAGTATTGATACATATACACACACACACACACACACACACACACACATACACACACATACACACACACACACACACACACACATACAGCAGACCTTCCATGGTGGGCCCCTCCCTGCACTACCCACCTCCTTCAATGGTCCAGACATGTACCATACACACTTATCAGTACAGTGGGCCCAGTTCCTTAAGTTGACCACCTCCAACCGTGGGCTGGATTTTTCCAGGCCTTTGGGTGGTCGCCTTACGGAGGGTATACTGCCTTTACACGCCTATCTAGTAGGCTATTGAAATCCATGCTGCATTGATATAATTGAAGGGTATCGTTAAAGACTTCAAGTTGGTGTCCTTCAAAAGGCATATTGAAACACCAATGGCCAGTGAGTGGGAAGGTGTCAGGAGGCGAGGCCTTGGGGAGGTAGCCGGGTGGTGTGGGTGGAGTGCTCAGGACGGCGTCAGCTCTCTCTGCACTCCTGTGTGCCCACGAGTGCTCGTGTTCTCACTCTCTCTCCACAGGAGGGAGGTATAGTGAGAAAATGGCCAAACCAGGAGGGGGCCTCATAAGCACTGAATCTGCCAGCAGCCGGGTTTAGGGGTTCCCAGCCTCCCCCAGTAAGGAGTGCACATTCCTGCTACGTAAGCTGCCCTGCCCAGATCTTAGCATTCTGTCACAGCATCCCAAGCTGACGGAGGCCACAAGGCACTGCTGTGCTGGAAAGGGATGTGCCCTTGTGTCAGTTGTTACTAACACCAATTCCACCACCCTCAGGCCCCCTCCCCCCCCGAGGCCTCCTCTGGGCCTCCACTTGCTTTGCGACTTCCTGCCATCTGCCTCCTACCCCAGCTGTGCCCCTGGGAGCTCCCCTCCAAGAAGACCATCTCTAGAACTTTCTTATCTCTCCCCTTTAGCCCACAGCTCTTTTCCTTTTCAGTGGGAAAACAAAGGAATGATAAAAATACCCAAACTAAGAAAATTCATAAATTAAAAGAAATCTTCCTACTCTTTCATAACTGTGGGCCCTGGCCTGTTTTCGGAAGTCTATTATCAAGTAAGCAGTTGTTAAATACATTTAATTTTTGTTCTTATTATTCCTTTGATTGTTAAAATTAATGAAGTGTTATCTACAGGGATTCTAGGAGGTAGAGAAAATACGTTGAAGCAGCTAAAATGTCTTTTGCTGAAGAAACATCCCAAATGACTAATTGCCTTTTTTATTCTACTTATTCCCAAGAAAGAACAAGGCAGAAGAATTCTTAGTGCTTAAACGTCTGATCATGTGTGTTATGAAAAAGAGCTAAGACCTTTCCTGGGATTAGTAGGGAAGAAGCTCAGAGAGATAAAATTGCACACAGGTGTGAGACAGCCCAGCAGGCGCTGCAAAGGGAGGATACACCAGGATTGAACTTCAAAAGCATGGAAGTGTGGGCGTGTTTGGGGATTTGGAAACTAAACTGATAGGTGGGCAGGAAAGGCTTTGCTTAAGGCTTTCAAGGAGCAGAAAAAGTATGGGGTTCTGTTTTGTTTTATTTTGTTTTCTTAGTGACGATGGAGGAAGAAATACTTTGATTAGTGCAGAATTTGATGGTTAATGGGAGGTCTTTAGACGAGGAATGATCTGAGGGGTCAAAACGTCCTTCAAAGGTGTTGTCTCAGAATAAGTTAAAAAAAAAGACTCAGATGAACTGGAAAGACAGTCAGCATTTAGCATCTTTTAGGATCAGACTATAGAGGCTCACGAGTTATGCTGTGCAATGTTCACAAAACATATGATACTGCCATTTAAGTGATTAAGAAAAATAAGATAAATTATAAAAGGATCCCTTAAATAAGTGGTAATGCCATGATCTTTGGATGTGCACTGTAAGGTATACATGATTCCAAAGCTTTTTTTTTAGAATAAAATCAATTCTTCTTCCCACTATGCTACCCCGTTTCCCCGAAAATAAGACATCCCCCAAAAATAAGACCTACTTACAGGAAAGATAAGCTGTCCCCTGAAAATAAGACCTAGTGCATCTTTGAGAGCACTGTCTTATTTTCGGGGAAACAGGGTAGTATTTCTTAAGATGCATTTATAATAACATTTAAAACTTACCTTAAATTCTCTGCCCAGACAATAGGAAGTTACGTGAGTAGGCGTGTGTTGTGGCTGAGGGACTATCCAGAGGCCGCTCATTTTCCCCTCGGGAAGCCACGAGTGTGAGGTGGTGATGAGCATTGCAGCCACTCCAGAGGTCGCTCCCCTGAGAGTTTTGCTGTCTATTCATCGAATCAGCTTAATCCATTGAATCTACTAACCCTCTAGTCAACTCAATGCCAAGTTGAGTTTTCTTTGGTGAAATCAGTGGTGTTTAATTTACATAAATGTTGGGTAAATGTTAGAAAATATACCTCAGAGGTGAATATAAAGGTATGAAGGATATGTAGTTTGGCAAAACATCTTTTAGAGACAGAAGTGAAGTTAGTACACGGTTCCTGTGAGGCCTGTGACCTGAGCACTGAAAAATGGTTCTGGAATTGGGATCACTCAGGGACCCACCCAGATACATGTGATTAGGAGGCTTTCCACTGCTGGGCCCTGGGCAACAGTGCAGCCAAACCCACTGCATAGTGTCGCCACTACAAGGAAACATGTGACTCAAGATATGGCAGGGCAGAGAGCTGGGACTTCCCTGAGCTCACAGAAGTGTTTGTATTAACAGTATCGCAGAGTATAAGCACCAGAACTTGGCCTATGCCTTCCTTTCATTTGCTCCCTGGGGTGCAAAGCTATAGGAGAGTAGCTAATTCTCACACACCCCAAACTTTTCAGTGACTGATGTGGTCTTTCAACAATGATCTACAAGATGCCATCATTTGCTGACAGTGAGTCCTAAGGACAGACCAAAGACCCAAGAGGAGGTCAGCATTCTCATCACCAGGCTTGAAAACCACAGTCTGGAAAGCAATAGTAAATAGCACACCACATAACCCTCACATCCTACAAACTCCATACCGCGAATGTGTGGTTATAGCTATTTGATTGCCCATCCAGAACAAAATAGATGAAAACAGGCCTTAGGCCTTCAATAAGCTTATCCATGGCCAAAAATATTCCAGTCAAGGGATGAATAGAGATTATCAATAGCTTTTCAAGTGATAATTGCCATCCATTTACTATGATACCAGTGAAAGCTATTGGCCAAAAGCCCATTCATACTGAATATGTTTCTGGAGGGAAACTGGTTTGGCTAGAGAGTTATTTTTTCTCACATCAGTAAGTTCAGTTTGTTCATTCATAGGTATCTTGTCTGACTTTCATCAATTGTTTGTTGAAATCCTTTAAAAAGTTACGTGGTCTTAACTTCCATCAAACACCATAAAAGATTAAAGAAGCAGAGGCCTAGTTCACAACTTTTATCTTTAAGTTGTCACTAAGCAGATGGGGAGAAATGCCCTGGGGCAGGGACCTTGAATTCAGGTTGGCTAAAAATTCAGTGGCAAGTCAGGAGAGCTCCCAGGGCTTGTTTCTTCTGCTGGGAACAGAATGTCTGCCTTGCCTGTTCCACTGAATTTACTAATTTATTCATAAATATTTATTGGTTGTCTACTGTATTCTGGGATTCTTTCTAGGACATTGGGATATAGCAGGAAACGAGACTCACAAGATGACTGCTCCCCAGAAGGCTTACTCTAGTGACTAGAAAATATATACACATATGGTGATTTTTAAGTACAATTTATATAAATAATAACAGGTATGCAAATATTAATAGAAATATTTTCAGGGGCAAATATACGTAACATATATTTTTAAGTTTAAACCAAATAATTTCCTGAGAATGTGATGTTTTCAAGATCTCACATTCCATGAATTAAGATGAGAAAAAAAATAATCTAATGAAAGAAGAATTGATCTAAACCATACAGCATCTAGTACATTAATAAAAGAAGCCTTCAGAATTCATTAATGCTTAAAAAATCATTTTCTGTAAGGATGCATTTCTTTGGTTAGAAAATATGACAGGTCCTTGTCACAATACTCTTTCACGCTTGTAGAAATTAACCTAAAAGAATCCTTTTACTAATCTTTTCCTTATTTAAGAACCAAGATATTTGTAATAATATGGCTTCTCGTGTAAGTTAGTTCCAGGTTGGGGCTGAGATTCTGAATTAGGTGAATTCTGGTGATTCTTAAATAGTCTTAGAATTCAGGCAATGAGGATACAATGAAAAAAGCACCATCATGATCATTTTCTTTCTTTCTTTCTTTTTTTTTTTTTTTTCAGACAGATTCTCAGCTGTCACCCTGGGTAGAGTGCCGTGGTGTCACAGCTCACAGCAACCTCAAACTTGTAGGCTCAAGCAATTCTCCTGCCTCAGCCTCCCAAGTAGCTGGGACCACAGGCACCCACCATAACGCCCGGCTATTTTTTTGTTGCAGTTGTCATTGTTGTCTTAGCTGGCCCACTGAGGCTTGTCAAACCCACAAGCCTCAGTGTACATGCCTGGCGTCCCACCCACTGAGCTCCAGGCACCACGGATCATGATCATCTTCTGACGGTGTAGCGTAAAAGCAGCCAAAGACCCAAAAGGAAGCCAGTATTCTCCTGACTGCTGGGTTTCAAAACCAAACCTTGTAAAGTGACAGTGGTTGGGAAGCTTTACAATGCCCCACACTAATCCATGGCTCTTGAAATTTACGCTCTTGTGCAACCCTTTTCCTTGAAGTGTGGGCTGGATTTAGTGACTCAGATCTAACAAACTGTGTGTAACAGAAGTGATGGGATGTCACTGCCAAGATTGGATTATTTAAAAAAAAAGAAGCATTCTATAATAGACATACTCTTATTTTATAATGTGAATGTTACTTTCTTTGCATTATTATTATTGCTTAAAATGTCAATGTAGCAATTGTCTGATTCCCTTTCTGAATGTATTTATGTTCGTTCGTTCTTTCCAAGGTTTCGTTTCTAATCCTTATCTTAAGCTATTGTTATCGTTATTATATTTTAAGTCTTTTAAATTTTGTGAAGGCAAAAAAAAATGGAAACCTAATTAACATGTGTATATGTAAAAATAAAAAAAAGAGAGAGAGAGAAAATGCTTATGGTTCCTAACTTGAGAACTTTCTGGCTTGATTACTGGTTCTCTTCCTCCTCTCTCTTTTTTCCTTCCTCTTTCTCTCACTCTCTTTCCTCTCCTTTCCCCAGAAGAAGCTGCATGAAGCAGAGGAACACCACCGAAGGTCCCCTGGAGGTCACCTGGAGAACTGAGGCATCACCACCATCAGCCAGCACCCACTGCCAAGCAGGTGATTATGCCTTTCGGAAACAGACAAACTGGCTCAGTCAAGGTTTTAGTGATGCTGCCACAGTCAACAGTCTGAGGGGAACCTCACAGCACACCCTGCGTCAGAATCACCCAACTACATCATCCCTGCATTCCTGACACAGAGAAGCTGTGAGATAATAATTAGTTATTGTTTTGAGACACTAGAGTTTGGAGTCATTAGTTGCAAAGCACTAGGTGATCAATACATAAACTGAGGACCGGAACCTCTGAGAATGATTGATTTCAGAGTCTCAAGAGTTGTAAGTCAAAGATTTGAATTGCACCAATTCAAATTCATCTATTGAATAGATGAATATGATGACATCACCTTAGTACCTTCAAGAAGAAATAACAACATTCATCTCTTTGCTAAGTGGGATTATAGAGATTTTTGTGTTTTTTACTTGTTTCATCCTAAGATTTACTGAATCTGTTGCATCAAATATAAATCGATCATAATCAAATTTTATATTGACAGTCCAATTTTAGCAATGTATTAGTTAACCAATAAACAAAAAAGTCTTACCTCCAAAAAAGTACTTCTCGCCAGTTTTAACTTGAAGAGGACTATTTGTTCGAACTGCTGATGCTTCATCTCCGTCAATAGTGAGAATGGCAAAGTTTTCCTTGGCCAGGAAACGGACCTCATGCCACTGTCCATCATTCAACCCAGAACCTGGTAAGTACAAAAGAAAAGTCAGTTTCTTTGCTTAAAAATGTTCAGTTAAATATAATTTTTAATATCAAAAAGTAAGAACATTACAAGTAAAAATTACATATTTTTATCTAGGAAAGTAAAGTTCTGCTTAAAATTCACTTTGATATCTCATGTTTCCTTAATGTAACGAGTGGTTTATACTCTGGCGGACTGAGTAAACCACGACATACAAGTAACCAAGTCTCGAGGAAGACAATTAATGCCATTGGGGGACTTCGAGAAAAGAACGGGTTGAATAAAGTCATTTAGTGGGAATTTAGTAGGAGACAATGAACTATTTTAATTTAATAACTTATTTTCTGGTTAGCTTTGCTGAATCCAAGTCAGATAAGAAAATAAATTTCTGGTTCTTATATAATGTCTCTTTCTGTCTTAAAAACCTTCAGTTTTTCTACTGTTTATTTTTCTCAATAACCTTATCTGCCAAGTACAGCTTATAGAAATAAAGGGCTAAAAAGAATGAATGTGTGAGTCTATGTACAAGTTGTAAGGGCCAATTAACCACTAATCGTCATAGAGTATAATACCGGGATTATCTGATCACCTACAAATAAGGTAACATCATAATGGAACACATCATACCTCAATACACGAAACCCAACAAAATATACCAATCTACCCCAAATAATCCACATGGCACTGCTGCCATTATACAGTCATCTTTGGAAACAGAAATTCTCCTGAACTCCTCATTAGGTGGACAATAGCTTAAAGTTTTTGCTTAGCACGTTTTCATTTTACAAAAAATATATAGAAAACTAAGGAACTTTCTGAGGGGAGCAGCCATTGGAACTGAGAGTCTGGGGAGCGTTTATGACAGGCTGAGAGGGAGAGAAGTCCAAAAGGGCCAGGGAGCCGCTTTTGACTTTGTGAAGACCTCCGTGAGCTGTGGAACGAGAAAAGATTTTGGACTAGTGTGCTCCAGATGGCACAATCCAGAATCCACGGGTAGAAGTTACGTGAGGATACACTTCGATCTCACAAAAGAAAGGCAAACCTCGCCGGTCAAGGCGCCCTCAAATAGATGAGAGCAGATCCGTGAAGCGACTCTTCAGCCCTTCATTTCTATAAACTACACTTGCCAGATACTTTTTTTAAGAAAAAAAATAAACTGCACGAAACCCCAAAATTTTAAAAACAAAGAGAAACATATAAAAGCCAGAAATTCATTTTCTTATCTGAGCGTGGGATCTAGAAAAGCTAACTGGAAAATAAATTACTAAAACCGTTCATTATCACCTACTAAATGCCTTCATTCAACCCATACTTTTCCCTATGTACCCCAATGGCATAAATACTATTTCCTACTTCCAAATTCCTGATAGTTTATTCCAGGAGTCTGAAAACACTAGTTTGTGGCTCAAATATTGCCTGCTGGCCACCTGTTTTTATATATAGCCTGTGAGCTAAGAATTATTTTTACATTTGAAATGATTGAAAAGAAATCAAAAGAGGTATAATACTTAGGGACATGTGAAAACTATAAACAATTCAAATTTTAGTGTCCACATAAAATTATATTGGAATCTAGTCAGGCCCATTTGTTTACATGTTATGTGCCCCATACCAAGAGCCAGGCAGCTGCGCCATATGGCCACAAAGCCTATTCTATTTTCTATACGTGGTTCTGTTCAGGAAAAGCATAAACTACGGATAGCTTTACACTATAAAATAGAACTACTATTTTAAAGAAAAACTTAAGGCTTTTGGAGCTTAGACAATAGTCACATGTCTGTAGTATTAACTTATATTGTAGTAAATGTTATTACAAATAATCACTCTTCAGTGATTTTTTTAGGGACTTTCAGATTTTGCTTTAGTAATATTCACTGAACATGTTTTATTTCTATGAAGAACAATAGATCTCTGGTCTAAAGTAATGAATATAATTTCCAAGTTATGAAATACGTGATATATGTGGACATATCTGTGTATAAATAACATGCATATTATAAATAACATCCTAAGGCAGAACCACATGAACCCCAATGTCATTTTTGGTGTAGCCTCTTAAGTAGCCTCTTCACTGGAATCCCTGATTGGGCTCTTTGCACTTCCAAGGCAGTAAAAATGTAATTGGGATCACATTATTTCCCTTACAATGATTTTCTGCTGCTTCTAAACTTCACTGAAAGTACTAACGTCCTTATGGTGAACTCAGAAGTGTCACGCGGCCATCTGGAAGGCCCTGTGTAAACTGTCTGCACGGTCCCAGCAAATGTCGTCTGAGAGGTCTTTCCTAACCGTTCTGCACAAATGTCATTCTCCCTTCTCCCCCAACATCACTTCTTTTCTGAACTTTATTTTTCCTTCTAGTTCCTCTCATTACCAATTCAACTATATACTATTAATTTACAAGTTTATTTATTCATTTTCTGCCTTCTCTCTCTAAGAAACAAGCTCTTTGAAGTCAGGGATTTTATAGTCTGTTTTATTTTGTATTAAAAAACCAGCACTCAGAATTGTGCCTGATGCATAGTAGGTGTGAATGAATATGTGAACAAATTGGCGGGAGTAATCATGAGTAGGAATTTGGCCTTCTGAGTTTCATAGATGGCCAAGCTGATGACACAGCACAAGACACAAGAAAGCGCCATTTGATCTCTGGCTATGGCTGTCAGGCTGGAAATGGTCGTGTGCACCATGATTGAGTCTAAGGGTAAGAAATGAGTTCAACAGATAATTTTTTTAATGTTGTTAAGTTTAATTAAATTTAAGGTCAATATATCCTCCTGGAAATCTGCATTATCCTAAACACATTGTAATCGACCTTGTCCAGATATGACGTTATCCAATGAAGAGTGTTCCTTCAGCCCACCCTGGTTGTCACCTGAAGACAACTCCCTTATATAGCAATGGCTTCAATGACACAGAAGGAAGGACCAGCCAGAAGATCAGGTGTCCAAGGGGCAGTGGTTACTCCCGTCTTGCAGTCTCCAGTGGGACTGAACCCACTTGCCATAGTAACAATCCTCTTGTGGCTTCCCACACTTCTTCTCCTCACTTTCCTTTCCCTCCCTGGTATTTGTTGGACCAATATCAGATAAACCATATGCACCCACCCATTTGGTACTGATAATTTATATTGTAAGAGAGGGCCTCATTGGGAAACAATAAGGCATGATTTTAACCCAAGTTGTATTTCTAACAAGATTATCTTTCGTACTTTTCTTTTCCTTTTCTGAGATAGCATCTCTGTTGCCCAGGCTACCATGCTATAGCATCACAGCTCACAGCAACCTCAAACTCCTGGGCTCAAGCCATCCTCTTGCTTCAGCATCCCGAGTAGCTGGGACTACTGGTGTCTATCACAGTGCCCGGCTAGTTTTTGTTATTTTTAGTAGAGACAGGGTCTTGCTCTTGCTTAGGCTCATCTCCAACTCCTGAGCTCAAGTGATCCACCCTCCCAGAGTGTTAGGATTACAGGAGTGAGCCACCATTCAGTGAGAGTTTTAATCTCAGAGTCTTTTTTCCCCATCTTTATAAAAATTGGGGACAAGATAACTTAATTCCTTTCTTTCTTGCCCTTCGTGTATTGCATGAAGACCAACACAAATAAAATCTCTTGTACTGTAAAGTTACTATGCAAATGTAAAGTCTTATTGTGAAATTAAAGCCAGCTATCTGTCAGATGAGCAACAGTGAGCCCTGAGATACCTCCTTCTAAAGTTCGTCCCTCTGGGTATTCCCACAAAACTGACGCATCAAAGACCATAGCCTCACCATATCATTTTGCTTTAAAGTACAAAACCGGATTTATCACTGAATAACAAAAGGAGTGCATTGCTTTGATAATGATTTTGGTTTTTGCTCTTATAACTTGATGAACTATGCTATAAAGTGTTATGAATCCATGTGGGGACATGGGTCTCAAAGACGTCAATGTTACAAATATTCAGTATCTAATCCCAAAGTGTCATACATACAGAGAACGTCACCTATAAATTATCTACAGCTATACTAAACGGTAGGCTGGAAAGCCTTTCAGAAAATTCTTATGAACATTTCTTCATCATAAAATTAATTTATAAATGGAACATCATCAGTTTAATTGTTCATAGCAAAAGGTCTATTATTCTAATCAGATTCAAATTAAAAGGTTATTTTATTTTTTTCAAAAAACTTAATTACTAAAGAAATTAGATTCCCAGATTAAAGGAGGCTTGCTGATTATAACCAGTGCTATATCAGAGCTTAAACCTGACTGTGAGGCCTATTCATTTTAATCGCAATTTTTATTTCAAAACTTTAATGTAAATCATGATGAGGTATACTCAACAACCTATGGTATAAATGGGCCCCCCAAAACAACGAAGTTCATTCTTAAATGTGGCAAGGATGTCCCAGTGGCTTAAAGGAAAATAAGCTTCCTCTTTTAAATTTTATAAAAAATGTTATAAAAAGATAGAAACCTAAAGGCTCTCTCCAGAGAAGAACAGAGTGTCAGGACATGTGTGTATGTGAGTAAAGGCAGACACACTGCTCTTACACTTCACAGCATTTTTTTTTCCTTCAATGTACAGGTGAGGGAGTGAGTCTAATTATATGCAAGTATCCCATAGCTGGTAAATGGCAGAGCTTAGAATTCGAAGTCAGATATATCTAAACTCAGAACTTGAATTCTTTACAGCAGACAAAAAAACAAAACAAAACCAGTGACAGAACATATTTTGTAGCCACTGCACATCCAAGATCAGAGTTATCATCTACACAGACACACCCTCACACAAACATGTTTCCACCTGCACCACATCTGGAGAGGAGATCAATTCCTGGGGATACCCATGTCTCATATCATTGGGGCTGGAAACACAAACCGAGACATCATTTTCTTTCCTCTGCCCATTTTTAATCATTTGTACCCTCAGTTTTTTTTTGTGTTGAACCATCTTGCAGACACACACACACACACACACACACACACACCTCTCTTAGTATTCTTACACTGATGCTTACCTAAAAAATTGTAATTTAAATAAAAATTTTACGTTACGCATTTGACGAGCGAATTAGCAACTTCTAGTATGTTTTGCTCCTGAAGTCACATGAAAGTAAGTCCATGAGTAGCACTAAAATAATTTCTATACTTTGTGGAACTCTGAGCAAAGGGAAGTTGGTGTTCACTTTTCCATTTTATGAGGGGATTGCTGACCTTGAACGTGCTGTCTGGTTGTGAGTTTGTAGAGCTGAGACCGTCATCCAGACCTTTGGACACATGAACAGTTGTTTTTCTCACTGCTCAGGGCTCAGCCATCCAGTGTCACGGTGAGAAGTGAGGGGAGGCTGCCGGGGCCGGGACACCGTGTGTCTGCCCGGACCCAGGGCCTTATCAGAGTCGGACCCTCGGTCTCCTCCCCGGCCCACTCAACAGTCTGCACCCGGGAGCTGCGGCAGCCTACTCAGGGAGGTGTCGCTCAGGTGTCAGGTGCCCAAGCACCGTAGAAGTCACGGTCAATGTGAGTGGGAGCGAACGTCTCAGCGGCAACCTCAGCAGCAGGCTTAGAAGGGGAGCCTGGATCAGGCGTCCCCCGAGCTAGGAGCAGAGGAGGAGCCCTGGCTAACTTCTTCCAAAGCTATTTATAGATGTGATCCCACGGCCGCCACAGGTGTGGAGACTGCTGACCAATGACCTACGTACTTCCGTGCTCTCCGCGCCTCCCTAAGGAGAGCCGGGACGTTAAATCCCTTCCCGATCCCTTACGACCAGAGTATTGCTCACGGGTGCCCCCTACAGGAGGCTACAGAAGCAGCACCTGCCTCCTCTGCCTTGTCTGTTCCTCCTGGGCAGGGGAAATCAAAAAAACTAGGAAAAGTGGACTTCAAGCAAAGCGGGTAACCTCTCCACAAACGTGCAGAATTATATTTCTGCTCCATAGAAGCTACAGGAATGACATTTTAAAGGCATGTTTTTAAGAATTAATCAAATTTTTAATAATCTGTCATGCCTATGAAATGAAGCATTAATACACAATTTGAGAGCTTTTTCAATATATGAAATTTCACTGAAATGCCCACTGTTGACCAGATCAATGCTATAAGATGTATTATTTATAATAAATATGATTGTACTTATTCAGGAAAAAACAAAAAACACAATGTACCACTAACCTAACTAAGTCTTACGAGAAATTTCGCATGTCATAAATACCAAACAAATCACCATGAAGCAGGATTAAAGCAGCCCTTCTCATTTGCTGTTAAAGAGATAATATTCTTTTGTCTACTCTACAGAGCCACTGAATGTCGCTAAAATGGGAGATACTCACTCTCCATTAATGGAACATATGTTAATGGAACATATTCTATCTCTGCTGTCTCCCTAATGATATATTTCTTTAAAGTAAGACTCTTGAGGTGGTTTGACTGAACAAGAAGAAACAGATGTTGCTCTTATTAGAGACAAGAAGAAAAAACTGGTTTATTGAATATTGAACAAAAAAGCAAAGTATTTAAAACATGACATAAGAGCAAACCAAGATGTAATCTGTTGGAAAATGTTTCAAATAAAATTATAGTGACTTGAGTTTTCAGTCATTTGCTCAATAGTCACTCCTGAGAGAAAAATTTCCTATATTATGAATCCATCTTTAGGCAGTTACAGTGTTCTGTGTTGTGCTAATGATACAAACTCAGGCAATTAACTTCACAAACTCGTCCTAGAAAAATGTGCTACACACCTCACTGCTGAGTATCACTCTGGTCACTTCGGGGTGTTCCCCTTGGAAGCTGTGCGCCAACATCAGCACCTAGTCCACCCTTCAGAGCAATGTTAGAACTCTGTTTCTGAATGGCCATCAGAGCTGTTGTCTTAGGAGATCAGACAAGTCTGCAAACTTATCCCAGAAAAAGTACTTTCCAGGGTGGACTGAGAGCTGTTGTTGGTTCAGAGCTTCCCAAGGGGAGGACGTCCAAAAGTGACCACAGTGATGTTCAGCAACAAGGAAGTAGCACTTTTTAAGATGAGTTCACAAACTTAATTGTCCTACCTCATATACTTGATTAATTATCAGTTATCCTTTTGTGTAATAAGAAAGGGAATATATATTTCTACATAAATACACTTACATTATCTATGCAAGTTCCTTATCATAAGAAAATGGATTCAACTTAATTTTGCTCACTTTCACATGTACTCCAAACTACCTTACAAATATGATTAATTGTCTTCAGAGAAAACACACAATAAGGTGCGTATGGAGACACAAGATACTTTTATTTTTTAAGGGAATAAACTGCCAAATGTTTTTGCTGCAGGGATAAAGACAGGAAGTCTTTCAAAACATGTCCTTCTTCTGAAAGAATTACTTGAGTGGAACCTTTAAGTAACAAATATATGGGAGATAGCAGCTTGCATGCCTTTTTAGATTTTTTTTTTTTTTTTAGAAAAGACTACTTCATTTATTTAACATCTAGAATGTTAAGGATGAAATAGATTGTCTTTTTGCAGCCACTTAGAATCTTCCAAGAAAGAGAAGATCTAGGTTAGGGTTTCTTGTGTTGTCTGCACATGAGAGTCATTTGGAAGCATTTAAAGTTCCACACTGATACCCCAAAATCATTATTTTAGAGAACTTAAAGAGTTAATTAATGGAAATATATATTGAAATTCTAATCCAAATCTCAGCAATAGACTTTGCAGAAATAACAAGAAGATTCTAAAGTTTATAAGACAATGCAAGGAAATCTTAAATACTCAAAATGATTTTTTAAAAAACTAGAGAACTGATCGCTTGATTTCAAGAATATAAAGTTATATGACCAGAGAGAGCAAAGAAACAGAACCTCATGCATATATGTGACCAAATTTTTTTCTTGACAAAGCAGCAAATCAATTCAATGGAGAAAGAAATGTTTTACATTTGTTTAAAGTGATAGAACAACTGGTTAAATATTCTTAGAAAGAGACAATCCCACAAAAAAATTAATCCTAGATGGATTTTATACACAAAACCCCAACCTGTGAAATTTCTGAAAGAAAACAGAACATATTCAGGCCTTTGGGGTTGACAGAGATTGCCCAGAGGGCATCAAAATCACTTGATAATTTGGGCATTGGCAAAATGAAAAACTTTTGCCTTTCAATAGATAGATATAATTAAGAAAATTCAAGGCAAGAAAGAGACTAGGAGGAAATATCTACAAGGCTTATATCTGAAAATAAAATATAATAAAATATATTAAAAACTCCTACAAGTCACTAAAGGAAAAAATGGACAAAACCTATATCACACATGAAGACCCATAAATTACCATAAGCACATGAAAAAGTGCTTGACATCATCAGTCACCAGGGAAATTAAAACCATGTTAGACAATGTGACACCCAATTCAGTGACTACAAATTAAAATAACTGGGATTTGGGACAATTTGAACTCTCATATGTTGCTGGTGAGAGTGTCAAACTGTACAACCAGTTTGGAAAATTCTTTGGCATTTTTTTAATAAATTTAAGCATATTACATATATTGATCCTATGAATCAACAATTCCCCTCCTCATTATTTACCCATCAAAATCAAAATTTATGTTGCAAAAATACTCATACAGGAATATTTTGACAGCTTTGTTCATAACAGTTCCCAGTGAGAAATAATTACATATCCATACAGCACATACTCAAACAAGAAAACATTGCTAAGACGGAAGAATGAACTAGTGATCAAAGCAAATGAATGGATACATTTAAAAAACATCTTGTTGTGTGAGAAAAAAACATGTACACAAAAATCACTTACTCTATGAACCTTTTCATATGCAATTGAAACATTAGATTCATATGAAACAAATCCCAGGTGATAAAAGTCAGAACAGGGGTTGCTTTTGCGCATGCAGATAGGAATGAACTGTAAATGGATATGATGAACTTTCTGGGTGAAGACGAAGTTCTATGCGCTGTCGTATTGTTTGCGTAAGCACATCCATTGATCAAAATCAATTGAATTGTGCTTTCTTTCTTTTTTTGCAGTTTTTGGCCAGGGTCGGATTTGAACCCACCACCTCCAGTATATGGGGCCGAAGCCCTACTCTGTTGAGCCAAAAGCACCACCCAGTTATGCTTTCTTTTAAGATCTGTGCATTTAACATCACTCAATCCTCATTTCCTAAGGTTCAATGCTTATGAGTTTGCCTACTTGCTAAACTTTATTTGTAAACTCAAAATCAATGCCTGTGGCACATGTGTGGTATTCACAGACGTGTGCCTGCACTTAATGTTGATGGGTGAGTTTCCCAAAGCACAGGTTCCAACCAAAGTTGAGCAAGGCCTGGCTTTGCCGCTTCCTTTCAGCTGATATCCTGTAAAAAGTGTTCCTTCACTATGTATTTAGTGCCACTTTTTTTTTTTTTTTTTTGAGACAGAGTGTCACTATGTCACCCTCCATAGAATGCTATGGCATCACAGCTCACAGCAACCTCAAACTCTTGGGCTTACGCTATTCTTTTGCCTCATTCCCCACCCACCTCACCCACCCCCCAAGCCGCTGGGACTACAGGCGCCCACCACAATGGCTATGTTTGGTTGCAGTTATCATTGTTGTTCAGCAGGTCCGGGCCAGGCTCCAACCTGCCAGTCTTGGTGTATGTGGCCAGAGCCCTACTCAACTGAGCTATGGGCACCGCCCTCATTTTTGTGTTTTTGTTGATATTTCTGTTAAAGATAGTCCCCAAATTTAGTACAGAAATGCTATTTAATGTTCCTAAGCGCGGGGAGGCTGTTTGTTACATGCCTTGCATAGAAAAAATGCATTAGCTAATCTCGTTTCAGGTGTAAGTTATAATGCTGTTGTCCACGAGTTCAGTGTTAATAAATCAATGTTATATATTAGATAAGGTAACTTTAAACAGAAACACACAAAAACAAGGTGATGTATTGATCGGTTGATGCAAATGTAACCAGAGCCTAGAAGTAACCTAACCCTGTATTTCCCATAAGGAAAAGGATTTAGTGTTTGCTAATTAGAACACCTCTCTCTCTCTCTCTCCATATATCTATATCTATATCTATATATATATATATACAATTCAGAATAATGAGAATCAACAGTTTATAATTTTTATCTTAATAATATATAAATATTTTTAAGTGGAATCAAGGTAATGATGATACTTGTTTTTAAATCCAACCATGAATTTTATTCAGTGCCCACTTCATGCTTTGTTTTCTCCACCATTAACCAGTGGGAAACCCAATATATAAAACAATGTTATTTGCTACTAAACAAGGGAAACCCAATTAGACTCTTACTATGTTGAGCTTATAGGGATCAATATTTTAAGATGCTGACAAATTAAATAACTACTTCAGGACTAAATTTTCATGGAAAATTGTCTAATAATTGTTTCAACTATTACTGGTTCCCAGTAATATATGATATAAAGACAAATATCATTAATACTTCAAAGGCTCTTATTCAACACTTTATGACTCTTCTGCTAATGACTAATTTCTTCTCTTGATATGATCTTACAAAGTAAGTCCTTATTTACAAGGACTCCTTTTAAATAAATCTTATCAATCTGAGACTAATTTATGCACCACTTCTGGAAGGTTCATTTCTCTCTCTCCTTCCTATCCTCCTCTCTTCTTTCTTTCCTTCCTTTTTTCTTTCTCTTTTCTCTTTCTCTATCTCTCCTCCACTTTCTTTCTATTATTTTATCCTCTGTTGAATATAAAATGTAATCTAAGTTGCCATGACTAAGAAGGTACTCGAATTTCAAGCAAAGCTCTACCCCGGCATTGTGGTGGGCACCTGTAGTCCAGCTACTTGGGAGGCTGAGGCAAGAGAATCGCTTAAGCCCAATAGTTGTGACACGATAGCACTCTACCCAAGGTGTGACAGAGTGAGACTCTATCTCAAAAAAAAAAAGAGCTGAATTCTTCAACCTGCTGACTATGCATACAGTAGATAAGAATCTAAGATACAGTAGGGGAAAGCAGTTAAAAGTGAGGGTATCGCTTATACTAGTATTTGAATGCTGTATATCTTTATGCATGTTTTTGTAATGTCTATAAAGAATTTACTGCTCTATGGCTCAGGAAAAAGAAGCAAAAAATCAATGAGGCAAGCAGAGTGTAGCTCAGATGATTTTGGTGTTCAACTGGGGCTCTTTGACCAGATGTCATCTCAAGGGTAGACATTTCCTTGTTTACATAACCTAATTGCTATGTGCTATTGAAACTCTGTAGGTCCCCATCTTTGAGGCTGGTGTAATCCTGCTAGTGGGGTGAACATTAGAATAATTTGACAGAGTACCTCATCTCTTCTGAAATACCTAGGAATATACCTAACAAAGGAGGTGAAGGACCTCTATAAAGAAAATTATGAAATCCTCAGAAAGGAAATAGCAGAGGATATTAACAAATGGAAGAACATACCATGCTCATGGCTGGGCAGAATCATCATTGTTAAAATGTCTATACTTCCCAAAGCAATCTACCTATTCAATGCCATTCCTATCAAAATACCAACATCGTCCTTTCAAGATTTGGAGAAAATGATTCTGCGTTTTGTATGGAACCGGAAAAAAACCCGTATAGCTAAGGCAGTTCTTAATAATAAAAATAAAGCTGGGGGCATCAGCATACCAGATTTTAGTCTACTACAAATCCATAGTGGTCAAGACAGCATGGTGCTGGCACAAAAACAGAGACATAGACACTTGGAATCGAATTGAAAACCAAGAAATGAAACTAACATCTTACAACCACCTAATCTTCCATAAAACAAACAAGAACATACCTTGGGGGAAAGACTCCCTATTCAATAAATGGTGTTGGGAGAACTGGATATCTACATGTAAAAGACTGAAACTGGACCCACACCTTTCCCCACTCACAAAAATTGATTCAAGATGGATAAAGGACTTAAATTTAAGGCATGAAACAATATAAATCCTCCAAGAAAGCATAGGAAAAACACTGGAAGATATTGGCCTGGGGAAAGACTTCATGAAGAAGACTGCCATGGCAATTGCAACAACAACAAAAATAAACAAATGGGACTTCATTAAACTGAAAAGCTTCTGCACAGCTAAGGAGACAATAACCAAAGCAAAGAGACAACCTACACAATAGGAAAGCATATTTGCATATTTTCAATCAGACAAAAGCTTGATAACTAGGATCTATAGAGAACTCAAATTAATCCACATGAAAAAAGCCAACAATCCCATGTATCAATGGGCAAGCGACATGAATAGAACCTTCTCTAAAGACGACAGACAAATGGCTAACAAACACATGAAAAAATGTTCATCATCTCTATATATTAGAGAAATGCAAATCAAAACAACCCTGAGATATCATCTAACCCCAGTGAGAATGGCCCACATCACAAAATCTCAAAACTGCAGATGCTGGCATGCATGTGGAGAGAAGGGAACACTTTTACACTGCTGGTGGGACTGCAAACTAGTACAACCTTTCTGGAAGGAAGTATGGAGAAACCTCAAAGCACTCAACCTAGACCTCCCATTCGATCCTGCAATCCCATTACTGGGCATCTACCCAGAAGGAAAAAAATCCTTTTATCATAAGGACCCTTGTACTAGACTGTTTATTGCAGCTCAATTTACAATCGCCAAAATGTGGAATCAGCCTAAATGCCCACCAACCCAGGAATGGATTAACAAGCTGTGGTATATGTATCCCATGGAATACTATTCAGCTATTAAAAAAAATGGAGACTTTACATCCTTCGTATTAACCTGAATGGAAGTGGAAGACATTATTCTTAGTGAAGCATCACAAGAATGGAGAAGCATGTATCCTATGTACTCAATTTTGATATGAGGACAATTAATGACAATTAAGGTTATGTGGGAGGAGGAAAAGCAGAAAGAGGGATGGAGGGAGGGGGGTAGGGCTTTGGTGTGTGTCACACTCTATGGGGGCAAGACATGATTGCAAGAGGGACACTGCCTAACATTTGCAATCAATGTAACCTGGCTTATTGTACCCTCAATGAATCCCCAACAATAAAAAAACAAAAACTAGAAGACTCACTAATATGAACTAGTAAGTTACAAACTTGGGAATATGACCCAGGTTTGCAGAATTCGGCTTAAAGACTTTTTTTTTCCTTTCACTTCTCAGAGCTTCTATTTATCATCCAGTATTAAAACTCTGCCCTTTCCAAATCTTGTGGTTTTGTTGGCTGG
This sequence comes from Nycticebus coucang, assembly GCF_027406575.1. NCBI lineage: Eukaryota > Metazoa > Chordata > Mammalia > Primates > Lorisidae > Nycticebus > Nycticebus coucang. The sequence continues at coordinate 117,509,329 of NC_069790.1, read as the reverse complement.
GTTTTGTACAGGTTATTAACTCAAATTTCTACAATAACAATGAAAAAGATATCTTACTTTCTATATCATTGGGTTTGTATTTCCTAGTGGCTTTATTTTTTAAAACGAATTATGTAGAAATATATCACATCAGAGCAATTTCTATGTTAAAGCCCCAAAATAAGGTTAATGTGAATATCAGAGTTATTATCGCTAATTCTTATTTTTATTAAGCAACGAATAGCTTCATTAAGTAAGACATTAGTCTTTCCTTGCTAGCTTCATGGGAGAAAGAACAATGAACTGCTGGAGTTAAACTTCGCATGGCTTTTAAAAGAAAAAAAAAATGTTCTTTCCCAAAGGCCACTACAAAGAAAAGAAAAATCTCAGCTGAACATTGTTATTCTCTAGAAGAGTCATCAAAAAAATGAACATGTTGGCATTTTCGTAGCTGAGTTTGCATTTTATCGAGCGTGACTTCTGCAAGAGACTTTCGTGTCCTGGTAAGAGATGCCTGAAAATGAAGCAGGCTCACTGGAGGAAACGTGACCCGTTTTTGTCTCTGAACTTTGCAAGGACAGAAGAGGGCTTCTGTTACTGTGTTCTTGTACACACCCCAGTTGCTTATTTTATTTACTCCCAACTAGTTCTCAAAGGGACCTCAGGCAAACAGAAATTGAAGACTAGGTTGGTTTTCTCACTGTTATTTTCTTGTTTGTTTAAACATACGTTTTCTAACTCTGGCAATGTCGCGGTTCAAACAAAAGTTACTTTTACATAAGAAATATTTCAGAATTAGCTCTATACTTCTGGAAAACAATCTAATATTATTTATATTATAAAAGAAGGGGAAGAATCTACTGTAATTCACTATCAGTTGACTTTTCATGTGGACTTGAATTGGCTCATTCTGTTATGTGGACAGATTTTAAGAACCAATCCTGTCCTTTTATTTAGGTCCTGTCCACATAAATGACAGATCCCCCGTAACCCTGTAAACATGATGATAGATCCTTATATAGCATCTTGTAAATGTAACCTTTTCTACTCTGATGAAGTTGCCTCAAGGAAAGATCAGGAGTGATTTAATTTTTGAAGTATATTACATTATACTGGTTATTTATATTGGTTAGGGGCAGACAGGGAACAGAGTGAAAGAAAGATAAAAGAAAAAAAGGAACAAGGAGAGAAAAAAAAAAGCCACACAGTTCCTTAGCTTAGATATGAGGGTGGGTTGGATAGTCTATTCGGGGCTATTAAAAAGCAGAGCTAGTTCAGAATGTGGTGGAAAAGTTTTAAAATTCAGAGACTGTTCAGCTCATAAGGCCCCCCATAGAAGGATTAATCAATAAGAACTAATTAAAAAAGAAGTTAGTCAGCATTCCACAATTAATCAATGCCATATTAATATCTTAGAGACTTTCCAAAGAAGTTAGTTAAGAATACCGTGGAGTCAGCTTAACCCTCTGTGAACCCATCAGTGAATAAAGGAAGCAAACGCGACCTTCCAGAACACAGCGGACGCTTCCCAAAATGCATAAACACGAGTTAACAAACGCATAGACATTAGAAGTAGGCAGAGCAAAGCTAGGAGTTGGAGATAGATACCAGCAAAATGTTTGTAAGAGGTCCTTTCTTGTTCCCAAGGAAGAGACCCACACCATCCCCCCAAGTGTGTTCTGCATCACTTTAAAAATGAAGCTTTTCTGTTAAATTGCTACCGCTGCCTTACTTCCTCTTTTCATGCCAGCTGAAAAAAATATATATATAGAATATATATATTTACTACTGGGTTTCTTTCTGTTCCAGCTGAGTCAGTGTTTTGAGTTTGTGGGGGCCAATTGCTAGTGACACCCAGAGAAAGCCCAAACCAGTGGCTGGGATCTTCCCAGCCCCCTGCCACTTTGTGACATAGGGAGTCTCCAGAGCACTGTCACAGGATTACAACCTGTGCCCTGTGCTGGTGGGTCAACGCGTGGTGGTTCTACATCCCAAGGGCCCACATAGGACAACTTTTCTTCTTTAACTAGAGAATTATCATCGGTGCTATCATGTAGTTCTTACGATATCAAGTAATGAGCTTATGTTGAAAAGCAGACAAAGTCTCTGTTTAATGACAGTCAGATGCTAGCGGAATATGTATTTTAAATGATTATTATGTCCTATTGGCATAAACATAAATAATACTGACAATGAAACTGTGGAGCCCTATTGCCTGGTTACATCATTTACTGAGTATCTACCATGAAAAATTATAAACAAAAAACTTCCTCAGCAGTTTTTACCATCTTTGTTCTGAGTCCAAGTCTTAAGGGTAAAAATTAGTCACACAATTAGCCTGCCCAAGAAATGAAAGAGTAACCTTTTACTTTTTGAGATCTTTAACCAAAAAATACAACATTTTTAAAAGAAAATTCATTCTATATAGAATTTTTAATACATTATCTGAAATTCAAGTATATTCACCACCAGTAAATTTATGTAAATTATAAGAACATGTTGAAATTTAGATAAGTGTTACTAACATATTTGGCATAATGGTCTAAAGATAAAATTCATATCTACAGTTAGTTATTTAATCATCATTATAATTATTATTACAAGTATGTATTTTTGGATGTGTCTAACAAGTGATGTATAATGATCTATAGTCAGGATAGAAACTAATTTGTATTTATTCAATTTTATAATGAAAATGTAAGCTCCACTTTTTTAAGAGTGCAAAGTTACAAGACCCTATCATAGATGAAAAATTATTAATTTTTTCTAGTTCTAACTTTTAAAATCATCTTCAAATATAATTACAGAGGCTTTATTACTTTACACTTAACAAAAGGCTAGATTGAAAGTACTTAAAAACTAATTATAAGGGATTAGATAAATGACAAATGCAAAATTTTGTAGCTAGAAAAATGGAGCCAATAATTATGCTTTTATTTATTTCCAGTGGGAATGTTTTATTTTCCTTTATAAAAGTAAAAATTCTATTCAGTATAAAATTGCATAAAATGTACTGGGAATCTTTAGAAAGTAAGTTCTTTTATATATTTCAATCATGGGATGTTTTGATTTTGTAACCACTGTACTCATGGATAAAAGAAATGACAGTTTTTTTCCACCTACATTTGTAAGGATGTAAATGATTAAGGAGGAGGAAAGAATAATTAACCCATTCGACAGATTACTGCATTGTTACAAAATTTGGAGATTGTGGAAGGTAGGAACTATTTGAGATATTATCCTTGACTTAAGAAATAACTGATTCTTGGAGGTTTTATATAGAGGGGTAAGAATAAAAGTAGGTAGCTATTGTCTAGTCCTGAAGTAAAGAAATCACAATGAACTATGGAATGAATGGATTGCTTTCTTTGGAGGAGGGAAGACTTCACGGAAAAGTTTTCATTTATGGCAATGGATGGTAAACTACTTAAAATGAAGGGAGCTCATTTTGCTTGTGTGGTGTCCTACTCTTCCAGAGATTCTTGAATAATGACTAAATATAAATAAATTGAATATGGATGTTCTTATTTTTGAATCCCACAAGTTTTAAATTCTCTATATATGTTTGGTAAATGAAAAAATGGATTGTGTGTAGTTTATAAAGAGTATGCCCCCTGTAGTTCACAGTATGGAATGAAAGGTAAGACAAGAGGTACCAACTGGACCCATATCACGAAGGTTTCTGAATTTCAAGTTAAGAAGTTTGAATTCTAAGATGGATAAAGGACTTAAATTTAAGGTGTGAAATAATAAAAATCCTCAAAGAAAGCATAGGAAAAACACTGGAAGATATCGGCCTGGGGAAAGACTTCATGAAGAAGACTGCCATGGCAATTGCAACAACAAAAATAAACAAATGGGACTTCATTAAACTGAAAAGCTTCTGTACAGCTAAGGAGACAACAACCAAAGCAAATAGACAACCTACACAATAGGAAAGCATATTTGCATATTTTGAATCAGGCAAAAGCTTGATAACTAGGATCTATAGAGAACTCAAATTAATCCACATGAAAAAAGCCAACAATCCCATATATCAATATGCAACGGACATGAATAGAACCTTCTCTAAAGAAGACAGATGAATGGCTAACAAACATATGAAAAAATGCTCATCATCCCTAATTATTAGAGAAATGCAAATCAAAACCACCCTGAGATACCATCTAACCCCAGTGAGAATGGCCCACATCACAAAATCTCAAAACTGCAGATGCTGGTGTGGATGTGGAGAGAAGGGAACACTTTTACACTGCTGGTGGGACTGCAAACTAGTACAACCTTTCTGGAAGGAAGTATGGAGAAACCTCAAAGCACTCAACCTAGACCTCCCATTTGATCCTGCAATCCCATTACTGGGCATCTACCCAGAAGGAAAAAAATCCTTTTATCATAAGGACACTTGTACTAGACTGTTTATTGCAGCTCAATTTACAATCGCCAAAATGTGGAAAGAGCCTAAATGCCCACCAACCCAGGAATGGGAATACTATTCAGCCATTAAAAAAAAAATAGAGACTTTATATCCTTCGTATTAACCTGGATGGAAGTGGAAGACATTATTCTTAGTAAAGCATCACAGGAATGGAGAAGCATGAATCCTATGTACTCAATTTTGATATGAGGACAATTAATGACAATTAAGGTCATGGTGGGGGTGGGGGAAGGGGAGAGCAGAGAGAGAAAGAAGGAGGGAGGGGTGGAGAAAAGAAGAGCAGAGAGAGGGAAGTGGGGGGTGGAGCTTTGGTGTGTGCCACACCTTTTGGGGGCAAGACACGATTGCAAGAGGGACTTTACCTAACAAATGCAATCAGTGTAACCTGGTTTATTGTACCCTCAATGAATCCCCAACAATAAAAAAAAAAAAAAAGAAGTTTGAATTCATTAACTATGGTCAATATTCTGCCCATTAAAAAAACAAGATTGAGTAGCTACTTATAATAAAATTTGTAAATTTTTTTCTTTTTTGAGAGAGTCTCACTTTTTTGTCCCCAGTAGAGTGCTGTGGCGTCATAGCTCACGGCAATCTCCAACTTTTGGGCTTAAGCGATTCTCTTGCCTCAGCCTCCCAAGTAGCTGGGACTACAGGCACCCACCCCCAACACCGGGCTGTTTTTTACAGATGGGGTCTCACTCTTGCTAAGACTGGTCGTGAATAGGGTGCTCAAGCAATCTACCCGCCTTGGCCTCCCAGAGTGCTGGGATTACATGCATGAGACACCACACCCATTCCTATAACAATTTTCTTTAAAATGAAGCTTGAACTTCACTCAGTAAGAAGTTTATGGAGTGTAAAAATAGTATAATTAGAGATTTCTTAAGAGGATCAATCTGGTATCTTATGGACTATTATATGAGTAAAACATGTTAACTCCTTGTTTACAACGTCCCCACAACTATGCTTATAATGTACATGTGCAAATGTCTAAGACAAATGTATACTCGATATTATGCCTAGAAACCTGAATTATCTCTATTCATCCTGCAAAAAAAAAAAAGAGAGAAAGAAAAAAGACTTAACTCAGAATTTTAAATAGAATTAAACTCCGAATTTGTTCTTCTTGTGTTGGTATTCCATGCTGCGATTTGTGTTTGAAAAGTTCAATGTAGCCCGCCTCACCTTTAGCTGCATAATGCAGAGACAGAGTATCTCTGGCGTTTCTCTTTTTGGCTCTCATTTGCTTTTTATTCCTTTTCTAAATTTATCAAATATTCTTCAAAAGCTCATGATTGCATGAATGTGAACTTTCCCGCCATGACTATTTAAATGGAGAATTCCATCTGATTTCAAGACAGTCTTAAATGTTCATGGAAACATTATATTTTAGCTACTCACGTGTGAACTTGATTAGAAATTATGTGTTACAGAGAGCCCTAGTTAGTGAATCCCCAAACATATTGCAAGCACATCATATTTCACTCATAGGAACAATAGAATCCTAGCTGTCATTGGTGCTTTATAAAGATAGATTATTGAACCACAAAACCATGAGATGAGCTGTAGCTTAGAGTTTGCCCTTTATCTGTGAAGGCATGTGGCATTGTCAGCTAAACAATGGTAAGCACAGCTTAGTTTTCACGTGTAACAGCACTGTTGTCCCTCCTCACAGCTCTGCCCGTCTCACTGGGGAAGTGGATACCTTCCAGGAGGCCCACAGGCCTAAATTACATTGCACATTCTATACTAATTTACAGCATTGTGGTTCATTTGTGTTTTTTCTTTGCAATCAAACTCAGCATTGGAAAGAAAAAATTTCTTATAAGTACAAATGCATACATAAAAGTATATTAGTAAAAAGAAACCCAACATAGTCATTAATACTACTATTACTATTCCCAAAACACAAGAAGAGCTTATGAGCTTCCAAGCATGAGTCTATTTAGATGAAACGCCACACTGTTCAAGTAGGGAACAATGCTTCAATCTAATTGGGATGCAGAAAGAAACTGTCTGTATTAAAAAAGCATCACACTCCAGTTTGAGTCCCAAATTTGGCACCAAGTTCATTTGCTTGTATTTGCAAACTATGACATCTGTAACACAGCTGAGACAATGGTTACCCCCCTTCAGTCAAGTGGCAGTTGACACTGTACCAAGGATAAAGAAGAGCTATTCAATTCAACTTACAATCATTTTGTTTGTCTTAATGGGGCTTAGAAGTGTGTACTAAGGTTACGCTTCTATTTAAAAGATGTTGCTCATCAGTATTTACGACTTGAAGCTTCAAATAAAAGCACTCTGCTATAAATAGTCATTTTCAAATGGTAATAACAACACAATAGCAACAATTAAAACAACACAAACAAAGCCCAGGATTGCCCAACGCAGAACACGAATGTCAGTTATGATGATGATGGCAAGGTGGATTCCATCCTGCCTTCAGTTTAGATTTTCTTCAGTGTCAGGGACTGTGCAGGCTGGGAGTGGGCCAGGGAGCAGAGCACAAGGCTTCACAGCCAGATTCAGCACCGGGGCAACCCTACCTGTCTTCACCCAAAAATAAGCCAGCGTCCCTGGCAGCTTGTAAGGAAGAAGAAATGAGAGTCCTCAAGGGCCCCTCTGAAACCTACAACCCACACATCATTTTTACGTACCGTCCTTCCAACTTCACTTAACAGACATGAGCACACGGAAGCATCTAAAAAGATAAGTCACCTGGATGGCAAATTGATTTGAATCACACCATAGAAAGAAAGTTTTAAGAAATTAGGACCCTGTGACAAGAGAAAAGTAAAGGCAGAAGAAGGTGGACATGTGGCCGTTGTCTTCAGAGATGTGCTCTTTCTATGTATAGGGACAAATATAGCTCCCTACGTGGGTCACCTCCCACACGGGACCTAATTCTTACAGACCAGCCATGTACCACGTCATGTGTCAGTACAGTAGACCTAGTGCCTTATGTTGCCCACCTCTGTGGGTTTACCAGCTTGTTACAGTGCCATGGGTGGTCAACTTACAGAGGTCCTACCATATGTACTGAACCTTAACTCTGACCTCCAGTGCTCGTGTGTGAGGAATAAATAAATACAGGAAAATAAACACTCTGAATTCGAATTAGTGCCCATGTAGAATTTCATGAAGTGATAACATCTGGGGTGTTGGGGAAGAAGGAACAGTAGAAATTTATTAGAAGGAGAAGGGTTGCAAAATTCTAGGATGAGGAATCAGTAATGAGAAAATTCTAGAAATGTGAAGAAGCCGAGACAGCATCAGGAATAATGTGCAGGGTAGTTTGTCTGGTGTACAGAGTGCCTCGAGCAGGGGAGGATTGAGGTCAAGGCTAGACCACAGCTTGGAACAGACTATGAGGGTCTGCATCTTGTACAAAGATACTCGGCCATTATGCTATAGAAATGGAGAAAATGTTAGAAGTTGCTTGAATTTATTTAATAAAATCAATAATCTCCGTGAAGCTAGAGTTAAATGGAGAGGAGAAAAAAAAAAAACTCTTATTCCAGCCGCTTCTCAAATAAATGATATTTTAAAGGAACATCAACTTACTCAGCTGCTCAGACAAGGATCTATTTCATTTAACAAGGTGTTATCATGATCTATACAAGTTGTTCTTTCATGAAACTACTTACATTTCTATTCTAAAAACTGAAGTTCAACATTCTATAATGTTACTCAAAACGTAATGAGCTGGCGGAGAGACAAGATGGTCTACAAATCCATTCTGAACCTGACTTCAGAAAAAATCAAGCTATTCAAAGAGTTCTATTTTTATCTTTGCTGGGGGCTTCCTAGAGAAAAGGAGAAGCCATAGGTAAAAATAACCTACCAGTCCTTACTGGGGGGATCCAGAGTGAGGCTGCCATGATGGTGGTCCCACCGTCCGCTGATTCACCACCAGTAATTTTGCACATAACACTGTCCAACAGGAAAAGATTCCTGGAATGTGACTAGATTCAAAGAGACAGCTCCCCAGAGGCTCAGAGGTGGAAAGAAGCAGATGTATGATAAATAATACATAGGTCTGAGGCGCGGCATTCCTAGGAGCAGCCTGTGCAGCACCTGTGTGACAGGAAGGGCTATTTGTCTAAAATGCAGCTGACCAGTCTGCACTCTCAGAGGTCCTAATCCCCGAGCTCTGTCATGCAGACCAGTGGGGACACATGGCCATTGCTAAAAGCCTTTTCCCTGACAGCACTGTCTGGTAGAGATATAAAGGGAACCACAAAGAGAAGCCACATATTTATTTCAAATTTTCTAGTGGCTGTATTAAATAAAAAGATAAGGTAAACAGTGACTTAATTTTCATAAAACATCTTACCTAACCCAATACATAAAATATTATTGTATTAACATGTGACAAAGTCTTTTACTTGCTAGTTAATACTGAGTGTTGACCCAGACGCACACCTCGGTTTGCGCTGTCAGAGTTGAAGGGCTCCATAACAACCTGTGGCCAGCACCCATGTACTAGATGGCACAGATATGGAAAGAAGAGTCAAGACCTTCTGCTTTCACTGAGTTTACTGCAGTATGTGGATCTTTTTATATTCTTTTCTCTTAACCCCATGGCCTGAAACCCCATATCCCTCATCCCTACCACTTTCACCCAGTAAACTCCAATCTGTGCCTAGATCTCGGCTCAACTATTGAAACTTCCTCAGGGGAATCTTTCTTAATCAGCCTGACCATTCCTCCCCCAATACCAGCCAAACTAAGATGGATCAAATAAACAAGGGAACAGATCAGGACTTCCGGTTCTGCGTTTCCTCATGGTAAGTTCTCAGAGCGCTGGCTTTCTTGACACTTATCACAGTTGTCATCACATTTATTTGTGTGACTGGCAGTTACAGACCAGCTCCTTCTTCACGAGGAAAGGCACTGTATTACACAGCTCTGTAATATAGCATGTGTTTAAAATGATTACATTGAATGAACAAGTACACTCCCAGCTCCCAAACTGAGCCTTTCTTTCAGGTTTTGCAAAGTCTTTGTTCTTGGCAACCAAATACCAACAACAAAAAAGATCCTGAATAAAACATTTTCTACCTAAAAATTACTGTAGATAAGCCAAAAGAAGAAATGAAATAAAGGTGCATTTTGGAACATTCTTCTGTATATGTGTGTCCACAGTACACTTGAGCCTATAGTTAAAATTCCACCACAACCTTAAATTACATTGATTAAAAAAAAGAATATACTTATTGCGCTTTGAACTTCTTTTGAAAATAATTTAATTAACAATCTTTAAAAATTTTCAGGGCACAGCTAAGATATTCCTGTGGCTTACCCTTTAAAAAAATCACTGCCTTAAGGACAAACCAGGGGGGAATTTACTAATATGCTAATGAAGCTGAAGCTTTAGAGCCTTGGAGTTCTATGAGTTCCCGTCTATGGAAGGGAGACCCAGTTGTACTCAGGAAGAATTTCATTATAAATATTTCCAGTAAATAACCTAGTGAGACCTCAGAAAATAAGGGGCCTGAGGCTCTGAGGCTCCAATATTTTGTTGTGAGTTTTTGCTCATTCTATACAGAGTACAACTTGTATTTAACTTCATATTTGTAATTGTATATTATATTTTTTATTTAATTTTATTTCAGAGTATTATAGGTGTACACATATTTTGGTTATATAATGTTCATTTGCATGATACATTTGAAGTTAGTGTTATTAAGTTTGCCCTTCACCCAGAACAGGTGCATTGCACCTGTTTGGTGTGAGTTTACCCTGCCCCTGGCTAAATTTTCATTGAGTTTACTCAGCGTGCATGTACCTGTTGATTGACTAGTGTTTTATTTTTTAAGAGTTTCTTCACCTCCAATTTGTATGAAGCCTTAGGTCCCACAAAACCTGGACACCCCCTGCTGAGAATACAAAACCTTTCATTCTTTGAACGCTTTGTATAGTAGTAAAAAAAAAAAAAATCAATCCTTTTCCTAAAATTTGGATTGCAATGCTTATATGTTCACCTTTCTAGTCAAGGTGAAGGGGACATCACCAAGTATGTTGAAGATTGACGGAGTCTAGGAATAAAGAACACAGAGCCACAGGTCCTCCAAGATTTTCATAAGATAAAACATATTAACAAATATAAATTTATTACAGTACTACAAAAAATAAGAGCAACTTTCATGGTATGTATTTATTCAACAAGTAAGTGAATTCCTATGTTATCTAAACAGTCTGATAAATGCTATGATGAGAAACAAGATTATAAGAATACAAGGGTGAAAAAAGTGGTTAGCATAGTAGGAAAGTCTTCAGAGAGAGGCTAGATCTTGAAATAGAATTTCAGGGAGAAGAGTGTACGCTGTAAATATGAAAGGAATCGAGATTCTGGAGGAGTGCAACATATCAAAGTTAGAAAATAAGCTCAGTTTTACCTCAGTCATTGAGTATCCTCCATTCTTATCCAATCGCACAACCTCCTTATTAATTTTTTCCATGACTTTTACTATTATCTTTGAATTTTCATGCTTTTTGTGATTTGTTGAAATTTTTAAAAAGTGTTATAGGGCTATGCAAGGTATGTAGCTACAGTAAATAAATATAACATAAAGCAATAATGGGTTCAGCAACGTAAAAATCGTTCAATGTGGACATCATGAGGCACGTGTTTATTCTCAAATGACTTTTTCTTTTCATCCTTTGTCTCTTCCTGTCTTGGCCTGTTTATCAGAAACCTGGGCTTGAGCCCAGCAAGAAAGCCAGGAGGCCACAGAAAACCCCCTCTTGGAAAGGAAGCGTTTGTGTAGGTGGGTTGACTTGTAGCCTTCTGCGGCCCTGCTAATCCTCACTGTTAAGTAGCTTTAATTTCAAAATCAACGCATTTTTTTGCCATTTAACTATAACGCCATCCCAGAGTGCTACCCAGGTTTTGCTAGAGAAAATGAAATAACTATTCTCTAACCCTTAGGGACTTAAAATGGGAATACACAACAGGCGAAGCAACAGATGAGTTAGAAACTTAAATAAAGAACCAAGGTCAGAAACTGAATTTTGCTGATGATAAATGACTTAATAAAGGAGATTTAAAAAAAAAAAAAAAAAAAAACAGGTTATAACGACTCCCATGCCCCCAGTTCTGCCATAAAAATAATGATTAAATCCAACAATAGCCTCAGAATCCCACTTTATTCATGGCAATAATAGATAGGGTTTTAAAATCATTTTTATGAAAGCACAAATTTCTCGGTGAACAGAATGCTGCAGCTCTCTTAGACTCCAAAGATAACTTAACATGACTTTGTTTTCCATGGCATAGTCTCAGGGCACCGACGTACCTGACTCACAAGAAGCATGGAGGTTGTCACAGTGAAAGATCTCAGTGCTGCTCCATTTGCCCAGGTCACTGAGGTTGATACTCCATAGGGGGAAACACTAAGTCAGGGCTCCCTCTGCAACGTTTTTTAAATTAGTAAATTAAAAAGAGGTAGCCTCACTGGCCTTATGGCTTGTGCACATTAAAAAGTAGTGATCCTTCCTCTGGGTACTCACAGCCTCGCTTGTCAGGGGTGGAATTCAACACTCCTCACCCACCCCTTGCCTGGGGGTCTTGTGCAGTGAACAACCTTTCCAACAATCAGGGTGACCTTGGTCTCAGAGGCCTAAGACTGCCCTTCTACCAACAAGAGTTAACTGCTCTATTTGATGTTGCAGAGCTTAAGTAATCAATAACTCTCTCTTTGATCTAGAATTTGAAATCTCCATTTAAAAAATGTAGGTTTTCTTGATTTTTCTTCTAGATCTCAACATATCTTCTGAACTCTACTATGGCTGTTTAGGGCAATTAATGGTTGTTTCACGTAATTAAGCGAGAAACGTCATTTGCTAAGTCTGTAGCTCCTGAAGTTCTCACTGAGGCTGTAAGCTGGCTGGCAGTGTGGCCTTGACATTAACTATGCCTCTTGCCTTAAGGACACTTACAGCTATAAGGGTTCTGCTACACCTGTCCCATCTGATGGCATCAGGAGTCTCAAAAGTATGGGTCACTGATCTGACATGAACTAGCAGACACAGTCCCCACAAGGACCATAGTGACGACTGCTCGTCCTGTGCTCAGCCACTGCCATTCAGATTCTCCATTCGTAACTCCAGTTCTTGAAATTTTGTCCCTTCCCCCTTTGACCATTACCTCACTCTCCCATCCTACCCTGTCTCTCCCACAGAAAAGATCCAAAAACACATTGACGTGAAGTGTGTGCATTTCAAAAGATGTCTAAAACACACTTCCTATGATAAAGAAATACCTAATTGCCGAAGTCCATGCTTGTCTGGGGAAACAGTTCAGATTGCAGTGCTTTCTGAGAGTCTCACCTTACAACAGGGAAAGGAGAGGTCACTCAGTCATTGTGTAAGGTGGACCTTACTTTGTGTAGTCACCACTCACGTTTTTACCTCTTGCGTTTCTATTTTCTTTAACTTTGACCTTTTGAGAATACAGTAGGCTTACCCTATAACTGTCACTATCATAAATATGGCAATTAAATAAAGCAAATTTATTGCTTACACTTACAAAGCTGCATGGTCAGAACTGCAGGCCTGCACTGTCTGCCAGATGATGCAAAGCGACCCTCTGAGCCAATCCAGCCGAGCTGTGTCCCACAGACCCCAACAAATATTGATTTTTTCCTGTACGACTTGCTATGCAAATTGTTTTTTGTTCTATTCAAAATAATTCCCCGAAGAGTGAAATAGATTGTTAGTAATTTAGGAAGACAGAGAAATAAGACCAAGGTCATATTTAAGTATCAAAGAGTCCACCTGTGTGAATCAGAAGCTGACTGGATCTCTGTGTACGGCGTCTGTACGTGGCAGAGTTGCAGCGTGTGGGACCTTAGTCTAATTACTCCTGGGTGCAGCATCCTCAGAGTGTAGGAGATAAAAGAGAAACTCAAAGAAAAATACTATGACCTTGCTCTAACACCACTTAGTATTACATTAGTAATAAGTCAAATTATTTCAGACAAATCTTTGATCTGGTCCCAAAAGAGATGGTAGATAAATTACAGTGGAATGCTGGGATGTCCCTCTTGTTTTGCTTAGGCATTTTCAAGAAAGAACCATGTTTACTTACACCAGAGGTTAAAAATAGATCATTTTCATTTAAAATATCATTTCTTAGTAGACTTCACAGACTCTCAGATAACTGCTGTAAAGAGAAATAACATTTTTACGTTTTGACTAACTCTTGTTCCAATGTTCAGTTCATCGCCCAGTGCTGGTATCCATTACTCTATAGACACTGTCTACAGAATGTTACCATCTGCAATCGTTTGCTAGGACTGTCATAGCAAAACACCATTGCTTAAACAATATAGATGCTGGAAGTCCCAGGTCAAGGTAACAGCACGTTTGTTTCCTCTGAGGGTTCTCTCTGTGGCTTGCAGACGGCTGCCTCTCCCCATATCCTCCCCCGGTCTTTCCTCTGAGGGCTCTCTCTGTGGCTTGCAGACGGCTGCCTCTCCCCATATCCTCCCCCGGTCTTTCCTCTGAGGGTTCTCTCTGTGGCTTGCAGACGGCTGCCTCTCCCCATATCCTCCCCCGGTCTTTCCTCTGAGGGTTCTCTCTGTGGCTTGCAGACGGCTGCCTCTCCCCATATCCTCCCCTGGTCTTTCCTCTGAGGGTTCTCTCTGTGGCTTGCAGACGGCTGCCTCTCCCCATATCCTCCCCCGGTCTTTCCTCTGAGGGTTCTCTCTGTGGCTTGCAGACGGCTGCCTCTCCCCATATCCTCCCCCGGTCTTTCCTCTGAGGGTTCTCTCTGTGGCTTGCAGACGGCTGCCTCTCCCCATATCCTCCCCCGGTCTTTCCTCTGAGGGCTCTCTCTGTGGCTTGCAGACGGCTGCCTCTCCCCATATCCTCCCCCGGTCTTTCCTCTGAGGGCTCTCTCTGTGGCTTGCAGACGGCTGCCTCTCCCCATATCCTCCCCCGGTCTTTCCTCTGAGGGTTCTCTCTGTGGCTTGCAGACGGCTGCCTCTCCCCATATCCTCCCCTGGTCTTTCCTCTGAGGGCTCTCTCTGTGGCTTGCAGACGGCTGCCTCTCCCCATATCCTCCCCCGGTCTTTCCTCTGAGGGCTCTCTCTGTGGCTTGCAGACGGCTGCCTCTCCCCATATCCTCCCCCGGTCTTTCCTCTGAGGGCTCTCTCTGTGGCTTGCAGACGGCTGCCTCTCCCCATATCCTCCCCCGGTCTTTCCTCTGAGGGCTCTCTCTGTGGCTTGCAGACGGCTGCCTCTCCCCATATCCTCCCCCGGTCTTTCCTCTGAGGGCTCTCTCTGTGGCTTGCAGACGGCTGCCTCTCCCCATATCCTCCCCCGGTCTTTCCTCTGAGGGCTCTCTCTGTGGCTTGCAGACGGCTGCCTCTCCCCATATCCTCCCCCGGTCTTTCCTCTGAGGGTTCTCTCTGTGGCTTGCAGACGGCTGCCTCTCCCCATATCCTCCCCCGGTCTTTCCTCTGAGGGCTCTCTCTGTGGCTTGCAGACGGCTGCCTCTCCCCATATCCTCCCCCGGTCTTTCCTCTGAGGGTTCTCTCTGTGGCTTGCAGACGGCTGCCTCTCCCCATATCCTCCCCCGGTCTTTCCTCTGAGGGCTCTCTCTGTGGCTTGCAGACGGCTGCCTCTCCCCATATCCTCCCCCGGTCTTTCCTCTGAGGGTTCTCTCTGTGGCTTGCAGACGGCTGCCTCTCCCCATATCCTCCCCCGGTCTTTCCTCTGAGGGCTCTCTCTGTGGCTTGCAGACGGCTGCCTCTCCCCATATCCTCCCCCGGTCTTTCCTCTGAGGGTTCTCTCTGTGGCTTGCAGATGGCTGCCTCTCCCCATATCCTCCCCCGGTCTTTCCTCTGAGGGTTCTCTCTGTGGCTTGCAGATGGCTGCCTCTCCCCATATCCTCCCCTGGTCTTTCCTCTGAGGGCTCTCTCTGTGGCTTGCAGACGGCTGCCTCTCCCCATATCCTCCCCTGGTCTTTCCTCTGAGGGCTCTCTCTGTGGCTTGCAGACGGCTGCCTCTCCCCATATCCTCCCCCGGTCTTTCCTCTGAGGGTTCTCTCTGTGGCTTGCAGATGGCTGCCTCTCCCCATATCCTCCCCCGGTCTTTCCTCTGAGGGTTCTCTCTGTGGCTTGCAGACGGCTGCCTCTCCCCATATCCTCCCCTGGTCTTTCCTCTGAGGGCTCTCTCTGTGGCTTGCAGATGGCTGCCTCTCCCCATATCCTCCCCCGGTCTTTCCTCTGAGGGTTCTCTCTGTGGCTTGCAGATGGCTGCCTCTCCCCATATCCTCCCCTGGTCTTTCCTCTGAGGGTTCTCTCTGTGGCTTGCAGACGGCTGCCTCTCCCCATATCCTCCCCTGGTCTTTCCTCTGAGGGCTCTCTCTGTGGCTTGCAGACGGCCATCTCTCCCCATATCCTCCCCGGGTCTTCCCTCGTTATGTGCCTGTGTCTTAGTCTCTTTGTGTGACTGTGTCCTGTCCTCTTAGAAGGACACTCCTCAGACTGAATAAGAGATCACCCAACAACCCTACGTTAACTCACTTAGTTCTATAAAGGCCCTATTTCCATACATGGTCATTTCCTAAGTTACTGAGGACGGATTAGGGCTTTAAAATGCAACTTGTGAGGGGAGGTATTTCAGCTCACCACATACCTCCTACGGTATGTCGTTTCCCTTGAATTCAGGCTTTTACCAATCCTCTCTCCAATTGAAGTCATGCGGTGTTTTAAACATTTCAAACAGTGCCGTAAGATCTTTCAGTATATTTCACATTCGCTTTCACTGCCTTCTCAGAGTATTGCAAGGACTGTGGTTCTAAGAACAGTCTTCGTTTTATGATAAAACATTATTATCCTTTCTTTGTAACTTTTGCTTGGTTCTTAGTACAGTATCTAGCTCATAGCACTTAAAACTCTTCTTCAGATGAATGTAATGGAAATTTTTTTATTACAGATGGTCATAATAAGTGTTATAATCCTGATTCATGTCTAGTTTGTGGTTAATTATGACTCCCCAATTATGTCCTGCTTTGCCAGCAAATAAGCAATCCTTTTTGGAACAGATGCTTGTCTATCTAATGATGCATCAAAATCATTCAGAATCATTGCTCAGCCTTATAATATCCTTAGTAACAAAGATTCCTAAAGTTTAAGTTTTAAAACAATTGGTTTTCATAATATCCTACATTTTTGAATATTTACAGATTAATTTTCCACTTTTTCCTAATGGAAATAAGGAAACAATTGGCTTTCATAATATCCTACATTTTTAGTGTTAGCTTCTGCTAACCATTTTGTGTCACTGAATATTTACAGATTAATTTTCCACTTTTTCCTAATGGAAATAAGTTTAAAATGCCATACGAAAAATCTTTTGTGCTAAAAGGTTACTCCTCTGACCTACAAATCAAAAAAATGCAATAGGTGAGTTGTTCTGGGTGGCAGTAAGAATTTTTTTTTTTTTCTTTTTTTCTATCTTACCACTTGACAAGAAGCGAAACAGAGAGATTTCCTCTACAGAGCTTTCACATGCTGGTAGCAGCTGTGGCTGCATTACATAGAATTGTATGTGGAGACCTTTTTAAAAACACATAAAGTCAGGAACTAACTTAGATCTTCTGAATAGGAATCTCTGGGAGTAGAAAGTGTGTTTCAGAAACTGAACTGGTAATTTTTATACATAGAGCAGAGAATGTTATGTAATAAGCAACCATTCCCTAAATGTAGCTGTACATTGGAATCACCTGCAGAGCCTGAACAATGCTGGTACCTGGGTTTTACTCCACTGTCAGGATGTCAGGATTTTTAAATCTTCCCAGGCAATTTTAATTAGCAATTAGAAGAATACACTGAACAATTAGAAGGGCATTGCTAGCTATATTGTTTAAAATAAACCATTTGAAAGTTAATGGCATGCTATTAGGATCAACTAAACATCATATGTTTATTACAAGGGTTTCAGTATGAATTGCCAGAGACAGTTAGATGTGGACACAGGTGTGTCCGACTGCCTTGAATTTTTCCACAGATCATAATGGTTAAAGTTGAGCAGCACTGGAATCCTTCAGAAGGCTTATTATAACACATACTGTTGGATTTATCTTCAGCGTTTCTAACTGAGTATTTTTGGGTGACTCAGAACAATTTACATTTTTGCAAGTTTTAAGGTAACAGTACCTGAAGCTGATGGTCCAGGAACCATATTTACAGAATCACAATCACTAGGTTTCCACGCAGGGGTCCTCAAATTATGGCCCGTGGGCCACATGCAGTGGTGTGATTGTATTTGTTCCCGTTTTGTTTTTTTACTTCATGTGACATGTGCATAGGAATTTGTTCATAGTTGTTTTTTTTTTTTAACTATAGTCCCGCCCTCCAACAGTCTGAGGGACAGTGAACTTGGCCCCCTGTTTAAAAAGTTTGAGGACTCCTTCCTGTTCATGCAGATGAGACAATTGGTTATACCTTTTATTTTTTTTTTTTGGTACAAACAACCAGGTCAAAATGTTTGATTTTGATTTTGATAGGTAGAATCCGTCTTTTAGTTGTGTCCCACACACAAAATGTGTGCTGAACACCCCCACCCCGTGCCCACTCAGTGAGAGCACCCCATCTCCTCCTCATCCCTTGTTACCCCTCCCCGCAACTTGAACTGAAATGAGCTTTTCTCCCACGTGGGCCTGCATCAGATCGTCTCCTGGCTTCATATTAGAATTGAGTACATTGAATAATAGCTTTTCCATTTTGTGATACTTTTTTAAGAAGAATGTTTTTCAACTCCATCCAGGATATTACTAAAGATGTGAAGTTACCATCTATTTTGTGGCTGAATAGTATTCCATGGTATTCATGTACCACAATTTGTTAATCCATTCCTGGATTAACGAATTGAGTTGATGGGCAGATAAGTTATTTCCATGTCTTAGCAATTGCAAATTGAGTTGTGTTAAACAGTCTAGTGCAAATGTTCTTATGATAAAATGATTTTTTTCCTTCTGAATAGATGCCTAGTAGTGGGATTAAGGGATCAAATGGGAGATCTAATTTGAGATCTTTGAGGATTCTCCATACTTCTTTCCAAAGAGGCTGTATATATTTGCAGTCCCAACAACAGTGTAAGAGTGTTCCTCTCTGTCCACATCCACGCCAGCATCTGCAGCTTTGGAATTTGTGACGTGGGCTGATCTAACTGGGGCTAGGTGATGTGGCTGGGTGGCATTTCTCTGATGATTAGAGACAGTGAGCATTTTTTCATATGGTTGTTTTCCATTCGTCTGTCTTCCTTAAAGAAGGTTCTATTCTTGTCCAGTGATAAATGGGACTGTTGGGTCTTTTCTTTGTTGACGGTTAACCTTCTAACTAAATAATTAAGAGATCATCAACTCAAGGCATACGCACTGCACAACAGGAGCACTCTCAAGGCTTCTCTCACAGGTCCATATTCCCTCCCAAACATGAGAGAAAAAGGAGAATTATACAGAATCTATGGTGTCCTTTATGATAATTTTTGACATTCTGAAATAAAATAATAAATTTTGAAAATAAAGTGTGGACAAATACAATTTAATCTCCATTTATCATTTCATGTTTGCTGGAATATTTCTAATTTTTTCTCCTCCAGTTTTAATAAATGTTTGAAATTAAATTCAAATTATGTAAAGCAATATATAAGATCAATTTTTCTTTTTCTTTTTCATAATAACATGAAAAATGCTTTTGATGCTATGATACTGTGTTACATCATCAGCTTTTCCGTACCTTGGAAACTTGAAACTGAAAAACATTTAGGTTGTCTCTACTTATTTAATCACCTCCTTAGCCAGTGCAGGGAATATCTCCTAAGTCCACTCCTCCACTTATTGTCTTAGGGAGTATTTTCATAGATGTACCCAAAAGAAATTTTAGACTAGAGCACGGTGACTGTTAAACCATTCTTTAGATGTGGCTCCCCCCTCTTTAAGGTTTAGTTTGCTTTTATTCTTGGCCTTTTCAATGGCTTCTATAGAAAAATATTTTCTTTTCAGAAATTCACTTTGCCTTCCCAAACCACTTTATTTGCCAATCATCTCCAAAAAGACTGACTCAGTAATCGATCAAGCTTTTCTTTCTTTGGGGAGAGAGGAAAGTAGAAGATATATTCAACTACGGTGCTAAGTACTAGACATTGTCAGAGTCGTGTTCATACTCAGGAACAGAACCTGCACAATCAAGAATATTATGTTATCTGTCTTCTTCCAGAAACCTAATTGACAGAAACAGTATTTAGATCAGATAATATAAAGAATATAACATTCTCCACTTATCCAAGTATTCTATATTCGACCCTTGCATTGCCTTGTCAAAAAATCATAAGAAGTCTATTCCTTAAAAAAAAAAAAAAAAAAAGAGCTTTAACTATTTGGGTTTTACTTTTAAGATAATGTTTTGGTTTCATTGAAACCTTTTTTTTAAAAGCAAAGAAACAACAAAAATATTATAAACGTGTTGCATTGTATTTGTGATAAATGCTTTCCATAAAAGGTTCTACATGAGAAAATTCTCTTTGACTTTCATCTGTATAAACTTGACCTTCTCTAAAGAACTTGTGTTTTCAAGACATATTTTTTCTTTATACTTACATAGAGAACTAGATCTTATTCTCTCTCTTCTTTTTCTGGGTGTCATTGACATATTAGATAATACTTTTCTACAAGACTCATTAATACTTAAAAAAATAAAACCCTGCATTGGTGATAGACTCCAAGAACTTTGATGGCAGAATATGGGGAGAAATTTTAAAAAGGAGAAAATAAATTCACTGAGGAAAATGCCCCCATGATTTTCACATTTTCATCTTGTGTAGCTCTCAAAACCACTCTCCTAGGTATAATATTCTCTGAGAGGGGCTGAGTGCTCTGCCTTCAGCCAGGTACCTAATAAAGAAGAGAGAAAGGATTTAAATACTTGTCTCCTGACCACAACACACCACAACTCATAAAACACACTGGAAGGAAACCACTATCAGCTGTACTCAGTCAAAATACAGTCCTGTGGCTCGTACCTGTAGATTTCCACAGGAAACATTCCCTCTTCCCATTTCCTTTATATGGACAGGTGGACCTTGCCTCTACGTCCTGACACTCTGAAGCCTCAGCGTTTGGTACAAACATTTCAGGAAAAAACCATCAAGATTGTAGAAAAGGGAATGTGAAAGCACCGTGAGTGTTGGGGAGACTAGAACCATTTGTTTTTTATCAGAATTTATTTTATTTCAAAAAATTTAGGGGTACCAATGTTCTTTGTTCTGTGGATGGAGTGGGTCACACTGGAGTCAGAGCTTTCTGTTGCCCATCACAAGAGCAGCGCATTGCACATGGCAGGTGGGTTTTGTCCCTCATCCCCTACCAGGCTCCTGTGTTCTCGTTCCCATATTGCAGTATGTCCACATTGCCCTCTTTGACCACATAAATCCTTTATTTAGCTCTCACTTATAAATGAGAACACGTGGGCTTTTCTTTACTCAAATTATTGGAAATAGCATGGGGTAGTTTGGAGCACAGACTTGGAATTTGAGTCCCCAATTGTTACCAAGTTTGGGAAGTTGCTTAACTCTCCAGGCCTCAGTTCCCTCATCCGTAAAATATGGACTTCATACTGAATCCTCCTCTCTAAGGTCCTTTCTAGACCTAACATTCTACTCTGTCTTTCCGATAAGCTTGATTCTTACAATGCCTAGCTGCATCTAGATAGCATCAAACCTTTACACCCGAGTGCCCCTCATCCATTCAGGAGACTGGGCGTTTCTACAAGTTACAGGAGAACAGTTGGAGGCCTGCAATTGCAGGTGCATATGCTATATGTCAGCAAAAACTGTGATAGAAACGTTCAGAATCTATGATATGGCTACACAGACCATAAATCGGATACTTCAATTAAAATGTATTTATTGTCAAATGGTTTCAAATAGCTAGTATATGAATATTTCCAACACGAAGAAGTGGTAAATAAGCTAATTATCCTGATCCGATTGCTGTACAGTTATGGATTAAAACATCACTGTATACCCCATGAATATGCATAATTATTGTGTCAGTTAAAAATAAATAATTTTTAAAAAGAATTTTTTAAAACATATTTACTTAATAACCTGTTTCATTTTCACTGGACACTTCTCATCACTCTGAGTGATTTCACTCATTTCCTGTGGTTTCTTGTCACCTGTTCCTTTGCTCATCTCTCTATATCATTTTCATCTGTATTTATTGACTTGTTTCATACCATTGCCATTGTGGATGTCACCTATCTAAACACAAAGGTGTTGAAGTTGGTGCTCCTGTTTGCACTCGTTGTTTTAATCACACAGTTATTAGTACTTACTATATGCTTAAGACTGTTAAATGCTGAAAGAAGACATGTATTCTGCCCTCTCCCAATGCCCACGGAACTGCACTATTGAGCCAGTCACTTATCCCGTGAGCTCTGTGTGATTCCTCATGAAGCAGGATTCCTCCAGGAGTCATTCCACTTGTATTTTTAGTCATCACCCTAAAAAATAGTCCTAACCTTCTTCATGCTTACTCCTGACCTTGGGACTCTCAATTCCCCCACTTTTTTCCAAATAAATTGTGTTTAGATTGAAGAAATATTAATGATCTATGAATGCCTAATGGCAATATGATAATTTAGGGTGTCATGAGGTAGAGGTAATGTTTATTATGAGAAATAGGTTCTTACATCTGCTGGCTGTGCTTTCATCTCTTGGCATTTGAGCTGTTACCTGAGATACCGAAGGGAGTCCACTTATCTGGTTAGATTGATGCGTGGACTTGTGCAAGGATTTCTGCTGAAAGGGACTGACCACCTGCTGTGGCCCCGCCTGGCAAGCTCATTTCCTCTTTGGCAAACATAGTTATGGCCGCCTTCCAAGTCTAAATGTTTAATTGGACCCCAAATGACTGCCTGGTGGGCACTGCACTACCACACTTCTACAATTAGTTATTTACAACCTGTTAATCTAAACAGCACTGTCATCACTCCAGTAGTAGAATTGCTTTCTCAAAAGCCACCTCTGAGTTTTACTTTTTCCCCTAAAATAAAGCCTTTTTCATTCTCTTGGTGTTCATGTGTTTTTGACATTTCTCAGTGACCCTTTTTCATGAAATTCTTTTTCACTTGTATCACATCTTTCTTTCCTTCCTTTCTATTTTCCTATAACATCTCTAATCATTTCTTTGATTCCATGCCTGATTTTGAATGATAAATTCCCTATGACTCAGTCATGGCATTTTTCTTTTCTGGAGTCTCCATGCAGTCAATCCGTCTTACAACCTACATTATTATATCCAAATCTTCATGTTCCTTTTGGTGCATGTCTCTCACCACTATGTATTTTCACTGAATCATGTGGTTGACTCCAAGTTCAACCCATCCATTCACTGACAAACAGGCAGAACACTTTCATCACCTCCCCGAGTCCACCTTCAAACGTCCGTCATTGGGCTTCAGACCCGGGACTCACTTGCGATGCTCTTTCTGCTGTTGTATGTCAGGATGCCTGCTCCTCCTCAGAAAAGTGGGCTCTGCTTCCTTCTCTTTATTCTCATCACTACCCCTACACCCAACCTGCTTTCTGAATTCCAGTTATCTATATATTCCTATCACGTTCATCATCCCCAAGTCACCTTTCATGCCATTTTGATGCTCAGTGACCGATGCCAACATGACCAAGAGAATTGTGATGTTTTATGTTCCAAGACAAACACAAGGTCCCTTTCAAGTGTAGTCATCAACACCCTTCAAATAGGCCATTTGAGTTTTACAAACTAAGACAACAAGGTCCCTCTTTCCCTCGCATACTGACAATCAGAAGGTCCTGTTTTCTCCTTCTGGTCAGGAGGTCTTTGTTCCCTAGCGTCTGCAGGGTGTGTCATTTTAGTGTGTTAAAAAAAATAAGGCAAATCTTTGCCTAGCCACTGCTGCTGCTGCCTCACCCCCATGTGGTTTATATCAATAAACAATATTACTGTTAGATACAGAGTGTGATTTTCTAAAGCTCTATGCCACACATCCTTTTCCTTATTAATATATGTAGACATTTCCACCCATGATTTATAGGCAGATGAAGAGTGGTTTTATTATAAAATGTATCATGACTTTAATTACTATTTCTATTTTTTTGACATGACATAATCACTTTACCTCAAATTGTGAAATTATTAAATGAGTACAAAATCAAACATAGTTAAATTAAATTTTAAAAATATATAACCCCCAAAGAACAAAATATATAATATATACCACTGCAAACAATTATAGGTATTAAAAAAGACAGTCAAAAAGGCAAAGTCCCTATTGCTGCTCTAGCATTGACAAGCCTGAATAAATAAATACACAAGTAAGTCGGGCGCGCTGGACTTGACAGAGGGTCATTATCTGCACACACTTCTCTCTTTGCTGCAGGTTCTTTTCCCATCATAATTTTATGTCTAAATTGTTCACATGTGCTGCCAATACACGATTGCAATTATAATTTAAAAATAAAGGCAATTCTATGTTTCTTCCCTTTTCTGAGCAAGATAATTATATTTCTTTGGAACATAAATTGCCACCATTTTTAGAGTAGAAATTCTTCAAAGAACAATTAAGTCTTTGCTGAAACATGAAATAGGAGATAGTTCTAGAGAAGATTACAACGTTTCAATTCAGTGCTTCCAATGAGAATTTAAAAAATTGGCTTAACTGTGCCTAAAGTCAGTACCTGAGATTCTGAGATGTCAAGCTGTATAATTTGAATGAGCTTAAATACATTCAGCAATACAAGCAATCCTGATTATCTAGACAGTTATTCAAGTGAATCAAATATTATTTTCCACATATAATCAAAAATAGGAAAAATCATATGGTTGTAATATTAAATATGATGCACTTTTAGGCAAAAGCTTTAAGCTTTTCTCCATTATTTTATTTATTTCACAGAAGGAATGAACAGAAAAATAAAAAAAGAAGTTATTTATAATTCCCAGTCTCACTCAGTTGCCCTGGGTAAAGTGACATGGCATCATTGCTCACAGCAACCTCAAACTCTTGGGCTCAAGTGATCCTCTCATCTCAGACTCCTGAGCAGCTGGGACTACAGGCACCTGCCACAAAGCCCAGCTAGTTTTTCTACTCTTCGTAGAGATGTGGTCTTTCTCTTGCTCAGGCTGGTCTCAAACTCCTGAGCTCAGGCAATCCACCTGCTCCAACCTCCCAGAATGCTGGCATTACAGGTGTGAGCCACTGTGCCCAGCCTATTTAAGGTCCTTAACAAAAGGGAATAAAAACTCTTAATTCAAAAAACTATCTGATTTTAAATTATTTGCTTTAGAGTGGAATTTCATTTTGGGTTTTTTTTTTATTTGTTTTGTTTTTTAGAATTTCATTTTTACTACTAGTATTTAACTGTACTTTTTCTCTGCCTTGTTTTATTCCCATAATACTTTGGAGCTATAAGAGCTAGAATCTTATTCTTTGATGCAGTTGTAAACACAATATTACTTTAAGCTATATTATAGAAAAACTTACAGAACCTAATAATAGAGGAAAAGACCAGCTGTAGTAGCCATCGGGTGATCAGAAGGTTTTCCAAAGGACTAATGTTTCTACTGAGTCTCAGTGAGGATAAGTTGTGCTTTATGACCAGACTGATACCTCTAATTTTCATAAAAATGCCCCATGGAAGAGGGGGAAACACAAGGTTGAACATAACACTGTAATAAGATGAAAACAAACAAACAAAAAAATCCACCTAATGTCAGAAGAATTCAGAGACAGGAGGTTAAAAGAGCAGACACCTGATCCCTGGATTGGAGTCGGCGAGAGGGGAATGAATGGCAGTTTCACAATTTACTGTGTGGCTGGAGCAAGTTACTTAAAGTCCAGGGCCCTTATCATTAAAATAGGAATAATACATTGTAGAACATTAATACCTGCCACTGGGATGGTATGTAGTATCTGTCCTAAGATACTACATAGTATAGTAGTACAGTTAGTACAGCGCCGGACACAGATACACTCAGAACTTGGCACTCTGAAGTGCATGGTCCCAGCCTTGGGGGCCACTAGCCTGAGGACTGTTCATGATTGTAAATGTGGGCTCAGGATACCTCAAGTCACTATCTTTCTCCTGATCTCTAAGTCTGAGAACAAAGGGTTAACGTTGGAACTTCTCAAATTTGAAAAAAACACTTTTGTTGCCAGCAATCTTATACTATTTATTCTCTGCATCTGATCATTATTCTTTTTTCGCCTTGAACATCTTCAGAGATCTCTGGTTTCCAGTCCTGAACATGGATCCTTCCATCCTCATGCCATCTGAGAAAGTGATTTATTTTTTGTATGCCTCAAGGAAATGGACGGGTTCTAAAAAACCACCAAAGCAATAATATGCTCTATCCTATGATATTGCATCTTCTTTTTAAAGAATAACGATATAGACACCTGCTAAGGTGACCAACAACATATGGCTACAAACTCAATCTGACGGAATCTTCTATGTTGCTAGAGAATACATTCACTAAAAGTGATACTTCTGGGTTACTTTTTATATTGTCTTCTGAAATAACAATGGTGAATCACAGGGCCGATGCGCTAATCCAGTATAGAAGTTGCGATCTAGAGACTGCTGACCGTAATATAAATGGGCAAGTGTTAGAATGGGCAGCAGGCAACACTCCACAGGGAAATAGTTTACATTTTAACAACCTGAACTAGGTATATTATTCCCTTCTCCAAAAGCTCTTTCAAGTTTAACTTCTTTAAGATTACCTGTTTTCATTTGATCCCTAATAAAGCCCAACATAATTTTTAGATAATCAAGCAAGATGACAGGATAACAGCTAGTGAACAGTGTATTAAACACAGGAGATAGCCTTCTTGAGTTCAACCTCAGGCTCTGCCAAATACAACACTATTGCTGGCCCTAGCTAGCAATTTGAGAGATGAGCTAGCTAGCAAAATGAGACACTTTCCTTGTCTCAGTTCTATCATCTATAAAATGGG
Source organism: Nycticebus coucang (assembly GCF_027406575.1). Classification (NCBI taxonomy): domain Eukaryota; kingdom Metazoa; phylum Chordata; class Mammalia; order Primates; family Lorisidae; genus Nycticebus; species Nycticebus coucang. Next base: position 117,482,899 of record NC_069790.1, on the reverse strand, counting down.
AATAATAATTATACCTGGAGTATTTGAAGGGGCACGGTCCCCTGCACCTTTGTAAGGTGAATCAGTCTCATTTGTGCTCCTGGAGGTACGAGGCCCTGAGAAGGTACATTCCCAATACTTGGGCTAGATATGAGTTTTGGGGGATATTCTCCCCCAGCTTACAGAAGCGGCTTTGCTGAAAAATTCAGGCAGTTGTGCCTTAAAGGAAAGAATGTGCCAGAGGGCCCCGCCAAGTCGCAGCTGGGGACAGATAATCTGTCTGGGGCAGTGGGCCATTGTGCTTTGTTCCCTACCTATTTACACAATAACCTTCAGTTAGTCATATAGGGAAGTGGGCAAACAGATCAGACAACCCAGTGCCTGTGTGTTTATCTCCATTGTCGTTTATCTCCAAAGAGGACATTGTTAGTTTGGAAAGGTGTGCATGTACTTTGCTGCATTAATGCTGATAAGGAATCTTTATGACAGTTTTGTTACCTTTTGTCTTCTTTATTCTTGGATTATTATTATTATTTTTTTTTTTTGTAGAGACAGAGTCTCACTTTATCACCCTCAGTAGAGTGCCATGGCATCACACAGCTCACAGCAACCTCCAGCTCTTGGGCTGAAGCGATTCTCTTGCCTCAGCCTCCTGAGTAGCTGGGACTACAGGCGCCCACCACAACGCCCAGCTATTTTTTGGTTTGCAGTTCAGCCGGGGCTGGGTTTGAACCCGCCACCCTCGGTATATGGGGCCAGCACCTTACCGACTGAGCCACAGGCTCCGCCAATTCTTGGATTATTTTTATCTGATGAGTTTGGATATATAAGAAAGTGAATAAAGACAGGTAACCACTGATGTGCCTGAGCAAGCACCAGGCTTCCCTTTTAAAATCACTCATTTTGTCTGTGGTGCTTTCTCTGCGTCATCCATCAAGTCACCCAGTGGACAGCAACAGTATTGGTTGATTTTTATAAAAATGCAGAGAGCCTGCATAACATAGGAGGAAATGTCAAGGTTTGACAGATAAATGACAGAGAATAAATACATCTATTGTGGGTTTGGTATCATAATTGGTATTGGAATCCAAAGAATGGAAAACTATATCTCCTATCATTTTTACCCTTTAATGCATAATTTTGATTAGTCAGTCACTGATCTCAGAAGTCTGTACAAGAAAAATTGCTTTTCTAGCCTTATTCTTTCATTTGGGTAAGAAATTACTGTCCCCCCTCCTTTTTTGTAGATGAAAGAAAGGAGATTCAGGAAGTTATAATTACTTACTACAAGTGAACAAAGGAGGAAAAGAAAGTGAGAAGAGTTGACACCAGAAACTGAGAAAAAGAAATTGTCACCCAACCTGTGGTGGGACAGAACTTTTTGGCAAAACGTAATTCACAACCCTTGCTGGAAATAATTAGAATTCTTGATAAAAACACTTGAGCAATTTTCTGATAGACTTTCAAGATATTTAAAGATTCTTTCTAGGAAGATCCGCTCAGCCGACTGCCAGTTTTGGAACTTGCCATCATCTTTAATTCATCTTGTGATTAGTCTGATCTTTTGCCCAGCAGTTCTTTACTGTATTGTGTGTCTCTGCAACCCCTCACCCACACGTTTCTGCCAGGAGGGAGACGTCTTGGAGTTCCAGCTTACTCAGCAATCAACAGCATGTTCAAAATCAAACCATGATGTGGGCTCATAATCATTTTATCTGAGAACCTGTCTTTAAATATGTACATATTTTACAGCTCACTATAGCACTCCTCCCTGGATTCCCAGTAATTCCTACTCCCTGCTGCCTTTTATTAATCCTAAAATCTCACAGATTCATTGAATTGAAAGAGATTTTAGGGATGAATGGGTCCAACTTTTTTTTGATTTAAAACATCTGCATCTTTCTAGTTTCAGATATGGAGGCTTAAAGATAACTTTAAAATGAATATATGTATCAGTGTCTGTGATAAGCCATTAGTTACCTTTTCTATGGGCACAATCAGCTTTTCTATTTACTGCAGAACTTATTTATTTATTTATAATGTTTATTCATGCACACATTCACTCATTCATTATTTGTTGATAGGTTGCTTCTTCCCTTCCTATCCCGGCTCTCTAGGCAAAAAGTAACATATGTAAGAAGTGGGGGTGGTTTAGAAGAGAGCTCGCTAACAAAGACCATGCAACAGCATTGAAACAAGAGGAATCCATGTTTACTCAAAGCACCGCCCAATGTGACACATGGGCTTAATCAACTGAAATCTTTTGACAAGTGCAAAGACTGAAAACCTGAATTTCCCCAAGTCAGCTGAATTTCCAATGTCCAGGAGATTAAAGATGATGCTTCAAATTCTTTTACCACCAATATCTTTCTTTATCACAGGAGACAACTGCGTCACTCAAAGGGCTGCCCTAATTACGGTTTCCTGATCATCGTGGGTGCCCAGAGGTGTTATCACCTGGATCATACCCAGAGGAGGGACAACAGCTATTCCACTCAAGATGAGTTATTTTCTTTTTTTTTTTTTTTTTAACTTGACTGAGAATTGAGGTTTCAAGGTCTCCCCAGGGGAAGAAAATGTATTGATAGTAATTTTGATAACTTGTACTTCTCACTCATGGTAAGTAAAACATAAATTTAAAACATTTGGATGAAATCTCTGCATACTTATGAACTTAAGAAACTAAAACTCAGTGACCCACATAATGAATAAATCTTAGAACCTTAGGCATACAAAAAGCTATTTATTTTTCCATAGCCTTTTCTTCTATCTAGGTATTTCTAACTAGTTGGTTCAAAGATGCCCAGGAAATGGGCTCCTACAGTGAGCAGGTAATGCTTAAGTAGTTTTCTTAACCCTGTACAAGCTCTTCATTCATGCAGTTTGCTTTGAATTTTCAACTAATTAGGCTGGGCAGAATGGTCCCTCAGTTTCTGGTACTGAGAAATCTCACATGTATGCGTGTATTTTTCTCCAATGTTTAAATATCAAGTATTTTCTTTCCTACAGAGAATAGCAGAACATTAAGGCTAGAATCACTTTCGAAGTCACATCCTTACGCTTAGCCTTGACTCCCTTATAAGCCACCTGGTCTCTTTATGTTAATGCAGCTCTCACAACCTTCTTAATAATCTTGTCCTCTCTTCATGCCTGCTTCTAAAATCCTATAAATGATACCCAACTTCTTGTTCTCACCTATGAAAACTAACTTTCAACTCAGGAATTCAAAATTCATTTTCTAAAGGCACAAGCTCTATTTTTCATAATCTTTCATCAGGGTGGTCTTATCATTGTTTACTTTTACTTACTTACTTAATTAATTAACTTTTTTGGAGACAGAGTTCCATTCAATTGTCCTGAGTAGAGTATTGTGGTGTCATCTCATAGCTTACAGCAACCTGAAACTCTGGGGCTCAAGTGGTCAGCCTTGGCCTCCCTGAGTAGCTGGGACTACAGGCGTCTGCTACAATGCCTGACTACTTTTAGAGATGGGGTCTCACTCTTTCTCAGGCTGGTAGAACCCGTGAGCTTAGGGAATCCACCTGCCTTGGCCTCCCAGAGTGCTGAAATTACAGGCGTGAGCCATGGCACCTGGCCCCTCATTGTTTAAATAGCGACACCAGGCATTCACTCCTCATTGCTTCGTGACTTCATGTTTTTTCTAACATAGAGCAGCCTCTACCTCTTTACTAATGGCCAACTCTCTGCCTTGACAGCTGACAGTCCATAATGGCCATTCAGAAACTTTGATCATGGAGCACCTCATCAACTTCACTTGCTCCAGGGAATGGATGGCCACAGAAAATACCAATGCCCCCAACCCAGAATAAACCTCCTACCTTTGAATGACCCTGAACTCTCCTCTTGCCCTGTGAAGCCAACTAAGGACTTCTAAGAGTACCTGAAGATCAATTAGGAATTCTCCCACTTTCAAAAAGAAAGAAAGAAATCCCACACTCCCAACATCCCAACATAATAGAATACTTTTCAACTAGAAATGGTCTGAGTATTCCCTCTTTTAACTGTATAAAACTTAGTTTCCTTGCTAATACCTTTAAACTCCTGTTGAGTTTAAGGAGTTGAGAAGGACCCTCCCAGCTTGGGTGAGGTGGAAAAGGCAGCCAGGAAGCCTGGAGAGGTGAAGAAGGTGCCTCCCGAACCACATACAGCCAAGAAGAAGGCCCTCAGGAATGGCAGCAAGGCCATGGACATCGAGGAAAAACTGGGTGGGGCTAGGAAGGCCCCCTCAAAGCCAGACAAGGACACGCAGGCCCCTTCTAAAGCCAGAAGGCTCAGCAGGAAGTCTAAGGTCAACAGCAAGAGCAGCCCAGGAGATACTGAAAGGAAAACCAAAGTCAAGAATAAGGCTGCTTCCCCAACCAAAAAGAAGATGATAGCCAAGGCCCCTCAAGGAGCAGCTGCCCAGAGGTCTAGGGAGAGACCAAATTCCAAGGCAGCCACCCCTGCTAAGGGCAGTGGGTCCAAGACAGCACCTGTGCACCTGGCTAGGAGGACAGAGGCCCCTGTGGGCTCAAGAAGGCCTGGGCTTCCCATTAAGGCCTCGGCATCCAAGGTGTCCAGCAAGAGGTCTGAAGCATAAAGCCAGGGTGGGGTGAAGAGAGACAGTTTTTATTCCCCAGAAAACCATTGCTGTTTATTTAATTACAACCTATTCATCTTTTTTTTTGAGTATTTTTTTTCCAATTAATACAAGGGTACATTTTTTATGTAACTATTTATCAATAAAAATAAAGACTTTTGATTTTCCTCACACACACACACACACAAAGACATAAACGTAACAACTGGCAGATTCCCTGAACAAATTTCATGAATGAACAGTCTTTTAAAAATGTGTCTCATACTTATTTGTGTCTTTGGCACTAACTATCTAAATTGTGTAAAATTTGAAGGAGCAATTTTGGTTCCAACTTTTCTCTGGCTATCTAACACTCAACCCTCTCAAATGCCTCTTTCTACCCTATAGACTCACCCCTGTCATTTCCATGCAAATAGCAAGGAATTGAGAAGAGAGAAGCTATTTCTTCTCTTCTTTTCTCCCTGGGCTCCTCCATCTCCCTTTCTCCTCCTTTTTCTCTCTCAACTTTCTTTTCTTTTAAAATATCAGATACCTAAAAGTGACTCTACACATGAACATATATTGTGGTCTTAATAAATGATTTTCAGCACACTTATACTCATCTCTGGAGTCAATGAGATCAAAACTGACCAAATAACCATGCTACTGTATATATATAAGAACATTTAGTCACACATAGAATTTTTAATGTCCCTTTGATATTTATTAGAAGAAACCAGTATTTCCAAATATTCTTGCAAATGATGAAAAAAATTTTTTTCAAAAATCCTTAAAGAAGTTAGAAATATTTTCTAAAAACAATATATCTGTCTATTCTAGTAATCAATTATTACCCTCCATAATAGTTTGAATAGTATTCATCAATGTACGAGCTATACTAAGTCCTTAACAAATGATTTTCAATGAATGGAAATATGAACAAATGACTGATTGAAAGATGTTTTCATAGGGAAATAAAAAAGACTCATAGATAAGGAAGCACAGAAATTTTGAAGCAGGGATAAAAGTAGAAAATGAACAAAAATTAAGGCCATTATTCCAGGATGCAACAGATCTCTGATTCTAATTGACTATTTTGGTGGGTGTTGTAGTTAATGCTGGTAGGTTGCCAAGGAGGTAACTTGGTTCTATTGTTTAGCAGTAGACTTGTAAACAATGAAATGCACATAGCATCCGACTGAAAGCAATTTCATTTTTTTTTATTTCTAAGAACCCTGAGGAGATAAAATTCAAATAATGAGAAATTACTTTTAATTTAAAAGCATTACCACAATAATATCTAAAAATATACCCTAGCGGGACTTTTAATTTTGAAAATAGAAACACTCTTTTCTAAATTTTTATAATCTGTTGGATTGCTCTGTATAATATTAGATATCCAATAGGGACTGAAGTAGGGGGTTGTGTTAAGTACACTGGAATGAAGTGAATTAAAAGCTTCTTCTGTCTTTGTTTAGTGATTGATTGCAGCTCTGTTTAGTGACTGATTCTCAGAAACTTCTTTGCTGGGCCTATATTATATTCTTTACTATAATTTTCCAAAATAATTTGCCTTTCTTTGTTCTTTTTTAAACTATACATACAAGTTTTAGTAACTATTTTTTATAGTCACTATATTTTGATAGAGATAGAATGATGCTTACTTTTACGTATTTAGTTGTTGGGTTATGGTGCCCAGAATTCTAGTCAAACATTAACGTAGATGGATCTGTGAGGGTGTTTTTGAATGATTGATATTAACATGTACTTTGCTAAACTTTGAGTAAAACAGACTTCCCTCTGCCATGACCAGAAGGTTTGTGTCCCTTCAAAATTCTTAGGTTGAATCTAATCACTAATGCAATGATTTTAGGAGGTAGGGCTTTGGGGTGGCAATTAGATCTTTAAGGCAAAACCCTCTTGAATGGGAGACCTAAACTGAGACAGTTGTCTCTGTTTTCAGTCATATGAAAATACAACAACAAGATGACTGTCTATTAACCAGGAAGTGGGACCTCATCAGACTCTGATTCTGCCTCCACCTTGGACTTCCCAGCCTCCAGAACCACGAGAAATAAATTTCTATTATTTATAAGCCACTAGTTCATGGTATTCTGCTATAGCAGCCCACACTACCTAAGACACCCTCCATAATGTGGTGGGAGGTGGGGGGGTGTTCATCCAATCCATTGAACACCTGATTAGAACAAAAAACTGACCAGCCCAAGCAAGCGGAATTCCGTCACCAGACAGCCTGCAGACTGGATTTGCAGTCTCCAACGTCCTGGTGTGCCTTACATTTTGGAATATACCATCCACCTTTCATAATAACATGAGCCAATTCTTCAAAAATAAATCATATATACATGCACACACGTATCCATACACATCCCATTGGTTCTGATTCTCTGGAGAACCCCAACTAATGTAATCAGTGACTAGAATGTGAAGATAAAAGCTCAAATAATTAGATTTTCTTCTAACATGAAATTTTACCTGAGATCTAGATCAGTGAAAGCAAGTGGGTGTGTTCCTCCCAAGTTCTACCCTCAAGGAATTGGCAGTGTTGTCTGGACTGACCCTGGATAAGAAGCAGTTGGGGCACAGGAGGGGCCGAGGGATGTTGCCAGCAGCAGAGGATGGAGGAGGGGCACCACAGGGCTGCCCAGTCACCTTCTAGGAAAGGCAACTCCCTCCATCCCATCCCAGTAATACACAAGGAAAATCATTGTGTACACAATGCATTCTGGGGTCCTCAAACTTTTTAAACAGGGGGCCAGTTCACTGTTCCTCAGACCGTTGGAGGACTGGACTATAGTTTAAAAAAAAAAAAAACTATGAACAAATTCCTATATACACTGCACATATCTTATTTTGAAGTAAAAAAACAAAATGGGAACAAATACAATCACACCACGGCATGTGGCCCACGGGCCGTAGTTTGAGGAGCCCTGCAAGAATTACACTTCACACTGAGGAATTTGTGTTTTCTTTCTAGTTTCTTTTTATTCAATGGCAATATTAAAATAACTCATTTATAAAATGTGAATTAATAATCTTTGAAGAGGTATCAAGGGAAAAGAAAAATAATTCACCATTTTAGACAAAAGCAAAATTATTTTTAAAATCTTCTTAGTATTTGAGGAAGTTGCAAGATTAAACCTCTAGAGATAGAAAATATTTCTCTCTCTTTTTTTTTTTTTCACTAAGAGACTTCTGATAATTTTACTTTTAGTGCCTTGGTATGGCCACATAATAAAGAATTTTTCTACAAGTCTATTGTTTTTTTCAGCTTTACTTTCTGGAAAAACAACTTTATTTTGGGTTTATACACTCATTAAAATGAGTAGCACTAAGAATCTAACAAAAAAGTATCTGTCATAAGAGAACACACTTTGAGAGCTACCTCTGGAGCTATTTTTAAAATAATGACTTTAAAAGAATATGAGCAGAGGGAAGTGATTCCTCGGTCCAATGATGCTGTCACCACAAAATGAAAACCTCCCTTCATTCAGGTCTTAGCTCACGGAGGCCTTAAACACCTGCGCACCCTTTACCACCTCTGCTTCTTATATGGTATAACTATTCATTCAATGTTTATCTCTTCCACTAAAACATAAGTTCTTGGGGAACAGACATTTCATTTTTCTTATTCATTGTGTACCATCAGGACCTAAAATAGTGGGCTGGCATTTATATTTAAAAAATAAAATCGGGTGGATGGCTGGGTAGACAGACTGTTTTACACTGTAAATATTTAACCAACCATTAAGAGAAAATTATTAGGACATCTGAGAGTAATAAAACTATTTTAGAGGCAAAAGTAACATTTATTAAGTTTTTTTTTTTAATACAGGGTTTTACTAAATTCTATTCCCTGCAAAAAAAAAAAAAAAAATCTTCATTCTCTTTTTATCAGTGGGTGATGATTCCTGACCTGTGATCTCCTGCTGAGATGTTCAGAAGGATCCTTGCCTCTCTCACCCTTCTGGATCCTGTGGGGCCAGCGTGGAGCTCCTACATGGAGGGAATAATTCTTGTGTACTTGGAGCAGGTCTTGCCAGACCCAGGATGAAATGTGCACAGAGCAAGAGCGGGGACAGGTAGCAAGTTCAGTTGAGATGTGTCCCGGAATAAAGGCAGGAATAAAGACTGGGGCCAAAGAATGAAGAGTCTGTGGAGAGGACATTGGCTAAGGGAATTTACTTATTAAGTCAAAAGTGGAGTCCTTCTCCTGCCCCAGGCAGGAATGAATGAAAAAATATAGGACTGATTATGTGTAAGGAAGAGATGTTCACAGAAATAAAACTGTGTCTTCATTCACAGCATTCTGTGAATATCTTCTCCCATTCTGAGGGCTGTGGTACCCGAGGCTGTGAAGAAGCTTTTGATAACTAGATTCTACAGAGAATGCAAATTAATCCACAAGAAGAGAGCAAACAACCCCATTAATAAGTGGGCAAGAGGCTTGAACAGAATTTTCTCTGAAGAAGACAAATGGCTAACAAACACATGAAAAGATGCTCCTCACCCCTCATCATCAGAGAAATGAAAATCCAAATGACTCTGTGATACCATCTATCACCAGTGAGAATATCCCACATCAAAAAAATCCTGAAACTGAAGATGCTGGCACGGATGTGGAGAGAAGGGAACATTTATGCACTTTTGGTAGGATTGCAAGCTAGTACACCTCTATGGAAGGAAGTATGGTGAATTCTCAAAGAACTAAAAGTCGACCTTCAATTTGATTCCACAATCCCATTACTAAGTGTCTACCCAGAATAAAAACTACCATTTTACCATAAGGACAATTGTACTACAATATTTATTGCAGCTCAATTCACAATGGCCAAGAAGTGGAAGCATCCCAAGTGCCCATCAACCTAGGAATGGATTAACAAACTGTGGTATGTGTATACTTATTCAGCCATATGAAAAGATGGAGACTTTACATCTTTAGTGTTTACCCGGATGAAGGTGAAACACATTCGTCTTAGTAAAGTATCTCAAGAATGGAGAAAAAAAATTATCCAGTGTACTCAATACTCATAGGAAACCATATACAAGCAACTATGCACCCACCTGAAAGAAAAACACAAGTATATTCTGGCGAGCAGGAGGGGAGAGGAGGGAAATGGAAGGGGGAAGGAGGGAGGGTTATTGGCATGTTCTCAGCTAAGGTACACAATGTGAGGGTGTTCAGCACACTCCCGAGTGAAGGGCTTAACTATAACTTGAACTTTACTTTATAAACAAAAACAATGTAACCTAAACACTTGCACCCACTTACTAATCTGAAATTTTAAAAAAAGAAAACAAAAATCCTTTCTCTGTCTTTACCAAGACCTATATGTTTTTATTTCTATGAGAAAAATACCATAGTTATAAATTAATGTCTGTCTGTCCTTGGTGCCAACTAGATAATAATACTGTTCATATTATTATACATAAGAAAGAAAGAAAAAAACTTTGTTTATGGTATTACCCTTTCAGCATTGGGAATCTTTTAATATTTTTTCAAAATGATGAGTTAAGCAGATAACAAAGACAGACAAATGTATCAAAAGTTGCAGCACTGATTTACAGGCCAGTCAGTGAGCTTTACTTAACATCAACATCTTTATCTACAAAATTCACATCCTCAGACAACCACCAGGGATAGTGCTGGGATCAGAATACAAGTGATATGCTTATAAACAGACTTACTGAAGTTATTCATACGTGAGCTCCTTGGGTATTCAACCACTATTTACCTTCACTTTTCCCATTATCATAAAAATCCAAATGACTTAATATCTTAACTCATGAATGTGAAAAGCTTCCAATTATTAAGTTAGAAAACCAAAGGAAACCTGGAAGGATGAGGGCAGAGTAGGAAGAGGACAGGTTGTGTAAGGCCAGGCAGTGAAAATAGAAAAATAGACAAGGAGATCAGAGGAATTATAATTTTTAGCGTTAAATATTCCTAATGTTTGAAGACTCATCATTAAGTATTAAAATAGATAAAAATGATGGCTTGAAAAAATGAATGGTTGATCAAAGGAGAGCTTCCATAGGTGATTGGTAAAAAACCCTCAAGATTAAGGAAAGGAGGGCTGTCGCTTTTCATCTGGTCGAAGGTAGAGAGGATCGAACTTTTAGGATACGTAGATAAATGCACAGAGAAGGTGCTCAAGTAGGCAGTCCTAATTTTAAATAGTTCCGGTGAAATTCAGATGTAGTATATATTAAAAGTCAAGAAAGAAATAATAACTAGAAACATTTGAAGTTTACATTTGATCCAAAGAGTGTCAAGGAAAACTCTGGGGTATAGAGAGAAAAACCATCAGGGTGCCAGTCTCTAAAAGGTTGTTGGTAATATGGAAAATAATTGGGAAAAACCTAGAATTCTACCATACAAATGAAGATTTATATTTCTGTTATGTACCTCAGATTTCAAGGAATTTACACAATGATTTTAATTAAATCAGAAATCCAAAAGGGGAGTTACAAAACTGGACACATAGAGGGGACATGTATATATTACAGAAATTTGAGTATTGTCTTCAATGTGGTCTTAACTCGGCCAAAGAAATAAACATTTGTCAATACAAATGATGACTGTTTCATCCAAAATTTGAACATTACTTAATAAACTCCATGTCATTCAGAGAAAACATACAGGTAATAAACATTCTGGAATCATTCCAGAATGAATGAATGGTAAAAATAAAGATGTTGACACAGGAGAAAAGAATCTGGATTTTGAAACAATAGTGATTAAGTTGAGTGCCTTGTAAAGAGGAGACTAAGTCAAGAGAAACATTCACTAAGCAGTGGAAAATTCAAGAAAAGAAGTCATTTCTAGGCCCGACACCCATAGCACAGTGGTTACAGTGCCAGCCACATTCCCCAAAGTTGGTGGGTTCAAACCTGGCCTGGGCTAGCTAAACAACAGCCCAAGAGTTTGAGGTTGCTGTGAACTGTGGACCTGTGATGCCACGGCACTCTACCAAGGGTGACATAGTGAAACTCTGTCTAAAAAAAAAAAAAAAAGTTATTTCTAATCAAAAAAGAGCAGTTGGCAGTTTTGCATGGTAAGGAGAAATAAAAGTAAACACAAGGGAACTCAGTTTCTCAGTTCTGTACATCTGCTCTACTTTATAAAAGTGTTTCAGTAATTTGAGATGAGATTAGGCTTTATAGAGTTAGCAAATAAAAAAAAACAGCACATGAAGTCAAATTTGAGTTACATGGGGAATACTTACGCTAAAACATTATTTATTATCTGTAATTCAAATTGAACTTGGCCTCCTGTATTTTATCTAGTAATTCCAGATCATATAATTTTACATCTCTTAGTTGTTTCTGCATGGGAAAAAAAGAGTTGCATGGACAGAAAGCAATAAAAAATATTCAGAAGCATAGGAATAAGAAAGAAAAGATGAAAACCAGTTCCTCAAAAGAGATATAATTAGAGTTTTATCTAGGGTTGGGCCATAGATTCCATTGTTTTGATATAAAGAGTCCAGGGAGAATGGCACAAAATTCTAAGAAAGACAAATAATTGTTCTGGCTCTTAAAGGTTGAATAGTCTGACTCTAAGACAGAGGCGAACTTTGTTCACAAAGATTGACTTGCTTCATCCTTGCACCTTGAAGCATTATTGGCTCCTAATTATTCAGTCAAATATCAATAGCTAAACACAAATTTGATGAACTTTAGGGACAGATGATGCCCTTTCCCTGTTGGAAAGGGCTGGGCATTACATTTGCACTATGATGTCTATCCAACAATATAAGCATTGAGCTGTTAAGTTTTACAAATTGAAAAACACAGATGACACTGCAATAGAAGTTGCCTACCCATCCCCCCCAAATAAATAAATGAACAAGGTTCACATAAATTGTTTTGGGTACCAAAAATTTTGTGCATGTAAATGAAATATATATAATGATAGAATGAAACTTTACAGAGAATTTTAAATATCCACCTTCATTATTTTCTTTTACAAATATATATTTAAACAAAGACATCTTGGAACAGTAAACATAATGTTGATACTTTGCCGCTGGCCAAGGTGAACATCAGGGAAGATTTACCTATTCAATGCTCCCCACTCACAAACTGCAGTTTTCCTGGTGACACAGCCTCATGCAAGGATAAAGGTGACCTACAGAGGGAGCTCAAGTGCCACAGAGGATACAGGCTTGCAGGGGTGAGTCAAAATCTAGGCAATGTGTAATCACAGTAAGTAATTAATTTGTTTACTCCAAAATTGGAAATGAAAACTCCTGGTGTTTAGGAACAAAGATAGGAAAGTATACATTTTAAAAAATATATATGTATGTATATATATACATGTAGTGAGTTACTTGCTTTATTTATTGAGATTTTACTGTCACTATTTTATCTGTGTTTGCTTACTCCCATGACCTTAGGAAATAAATACTAACTTTTCCTAATTTTATAGATGGAAAATATTGAGGCACAAAATAGTTTGTGCTTCTGTTCCAAATCACTTGACTAGGAAATGGCAGAGATAGAATAAAAAGGCATTGTGATCTGGGGCTCACACCTGCTGAATTTCCACTTCCCCTGGTATTGTGGAAAATGCCTTAAGTTACTGAGAAGAGAATGATGGTGTCTATAAGAGAGATGTGGTGTGGCTGCCGCTCCACGGAAAATCATGTTACATTAACAGTTTGGGGTTAACTTCTAGAAATGGCATTAAAACCCTTAAACATTAAGCAAAATTCATTAAATCAGACTCTATTTGTGTATCATAAACACAATCTTCTTTTTTGTAGAAAGTTTCTATGTCCACCACATTAAGTGGTTATGGACACTCAGTTTGTACGCAGAATTGTTCATACATACCAACAAAGTAACCAATTTTTCAGATATAAACTCAAAAGAAAAGCAAAAACGCTTTTGTGGTATTTTATCAATGCAGAGTTCTACATACTATCTATTTACTAACTGCTAGATTCTTGGATATGCTCTTAAAAATCCTTCCCTGCTTTCTTTCCCTCTATTTTTTTCTTCCTTTGAGTTCCTAAAAAGAGTCTCCATTTCCTTCTATATTAAACTATATTGACTTATAACCCATTTAAGGACAGAGGCTCCGAATCTCTTGTGGTCCATGCTGAGGCAAGCCTTCACAGTGAATATTGAAGCCATAAACAAGAAGAGCAAGCAACTCTTCTATTATAAAGCACAGCAACTTAGTGGACTGAATGGTGCTTTTATAGCCATTGTTATTAACAAGAAATTAATAGCTGACTCTACATATGAAATAGAGAAAGATGAGAGCAAGTGGTTATTGAAGGAAAATGCCCAAGAACCTGAATTTTACATATGCTTGCTGGAAAGTAAATCTAAACGAAAAAATGGTAGGTAGGCCTAGATCTCAAGCACCTCATAGGGTCACATAAATAGTCTGTAGTTCTGTATTCAGCCCAGACACTTTGAAATAAAATACATTCTCAGTGGTATGATGAAGCAGAGAAGTTTACTAACATTTACTGATTCTGATGTGAACAAGAAACAAAATGAAAATTTTTTATGGCATTTCATTCAAACTATCGCTAATGCTGCCTCCTGCTTCATTGGGATTAAGACAACTATTCAGAAAGAATTGAAACAACAGGGAATTACTTATGTAAAATGCTGTGTGTGCCTTTATGGGAATGAATTTTTGATCTACATGTCTCATGACAATCCAAATTTAGTGTCCACTTCTATTTTGTCATCAGGTTTCTCCCATGGCAGCTAGATTTCTAGATTTTATATTAACTTTTTATTGATTTTTAAAGTAAGTATTTACAGCCAGACCAAAAGTGTTTGTGCAGGACTGTTTTAATAAACAGGGATAATCATAACTCACATCTTCACTTTTTAAGTGTTTGGTAATGTTTCTTCTTCAGTAACAGTTTACAAGGATGTATATATGACCAAATTTTCACTACTATTTACTTGTACAAATGCCAACAGTGGAGCTTATGGGATGCCCACAATGGATTCAACCATAATTTTGTGAGAATCTGCTCCACACCAGTCTGCAACAGAACTGGAATGTACATGGGAATAGACAAGCCCCCCAACCTTAAGAAACTTTTGCTTTGTTGAAAAGAAAGGGATTCAAATAAGCATTTATAACACAAAGCGGAACGAGCTGTATGGAACTGTATACAAGATACACTTTTCAAAGTGGAACCAGCACTTAGATTAGTTAGAGGAGATGAGTCTCTGAGCAAGTGCAGAAATATGGTGGCGCATTGGGAAACCCACAATCTGTTGTTGCTAGAATACAATTCAAGGGGTGAGGCCAGAAGGAGTGGCATGATAGAGGTAAGAAAAACAGCAGAAAAGGGCCAAATCATCATGTTTTTTGACAATCTCCAGGGGTTTGGATTTTATCTTGCACATTTCAAAGAATTTGGGGCATGGCAACTAATAGAGGGCTTGCTTAGGACAGTGGTTTTGAAGATTTTAAGAAGCTGTGTTGGAAGAATTAAGTAAATGGATCTGAAAAATAAATGAATATGAGAACTCTAACTTGAGTCTCAGGTTTTTGGTATTAAGTTAAGTCTTTCTGGAATAGGCTAAATTGTTGATCTACGCCCAACTCCAAGCAGAAGAACACAAAAATGTTTTTTTTAAGTACATTTAATATAGAGAATCAAAATTCCCCAGGGTTAAGATTTTAAAAAAATAAATTCACAATCAAAAAGCAGATAAGGGAATGCCACAGTGCGAGTCAGTAAGAACAGTAAGACTTCAGAGATGCCAGGATAGCCAGCTGTGGACTGTGAAGCACATGTGATATTTAAAGAAATAGAGAATAGAAACTTAAAAAGAAATAAGCAAGCTGAAAACACATAAAACACAGCAGAATGCATATAATTATGCAAAGAATTAGCCCCACATGGGCAATCAGAGAGCCAGTGGGATATGGAAGACACCAAGGATTGAGGGGCAGCCCACACAGCATACGTCTGGGCAGGGTGAAGAGGTTCCCAAAGTGGGGATCACTTGCTATGAATTCTCAGAGACTGATGAGGGTGAGGATGGTGTCCTTCCTGTCTGCCTAGACAGGGAGCTGCCTCAGGTGGGGGGTCAGCGGCTAAGTGAGGGTTCGAGGGGATCCACACACGGGGGCCCAGCGGTGGTGGTGATGGGAAATTGGTTACAAAATGGAGATTTAGTACATAAATAAGAATATTGGAGGCAAGGGGAGTGAGGGTTCTTCAAGTGGAAGAAGTGAGTAGAATTAGGGAAAAGTGGAAGAGAAATCAGAACCCTATGTCATCAGGTTGGTTTTGAAACTATTAGTATGATGTCTCAAACTGCCATGTGTGAAAACAAGGAGAGAATTAAGTACTGATGTAAATATGTGTGTTTATCTGCCCATTCACCTGCACACAATCATACATCTATTCCTACCTCTGTCCACCGACAGGACCCGGGACCAGCAACACCCCAAGAGTAATGAGCACACTTGGCACCCAGAACTTGGCTTCTAAAAGTCTTTCTACATTAAGAGGAACCAAAATTTCTTGAAGAAAAGAATGATTCTAGTCTGGGATGAAAAAGTACAAGAGAATTTTGGAACAGCTGGCTGTGCTGAAAAGCATGAAGGTGCTCAAAAAACTTCTGGTACCACCAGGAAAGGACACAGCCGCCAGCTTGAAGGGGTTCCCACTGGCTACATCTGGGGTGACATGGTAATAATGTATTACCACCCATTAAATAAAATAGGAAACCAATAATCCACACTAATATAAGTATATAGAAAATAAATGGAAGATTTGATTAGGAGAAGGCTTAGGGTTCAAAGTACCACTACAAAATACTTACTAATTACCAAGGGAATAAAATATCTCCATAGTGAAGAAGCCTGGTGTACAACACCTGAATTAGTTGGGGTTCTCCAGAGAAACAGAATCAACAGGGTGTGTGCATATGTATGTGTGTGTACGCATGAAGAGCTTTATTGTGAGGAATTGGCCTGCTCAGTTATGGAGGCTGGGAAGTCCCAGAATCTCTCAAGTGAGTTGACAAGATAACGACCCAGGAAAACCTACAATTTAGTTTTAGTCTGAGTCTGAAAACATGAAAAAGCAGGTGTCTAAATCCAAAGGCCACCAGGGAAGAATTTGCTGTCACTTGGGGAAGGGTTGGCTTTTTTGTTTTACTCAGGCCTTCAGCAGATTTGATAAGGCCCATGTACATTAGGGAAGCCCTCCCACTATACTCACTCTACCAATTCAAATGTCAGTCTCATCCAGAAACCCTCTCACAGACACAGCCAGATGATGTCTGGCCAAATTTCTAGGCAACCTGTGTTTCAGTTGACACATAAAATTAACTATCACACCGTGTGCATCAAACGATCGAAATGATGGAACCATATGAGACTGAGCACAACCTGATATGATGTTACGAGAATGACACAGTGTTGCACCTGTGATATTCCTGCCGAAACAGCATAACTTGAACCTAATCATGAGGCAAATGGAGACAAATTTCACCAAATAAACAGCCATTCATCTTTAAAATGTCAAAGTCCCGGGTGTCAGGGAAAGACTAAGGAATGTTTCAGATGAAGAGAATGAAGAACCCACAAACTGACTGCACCATGTGAGTCTGAACTGCATCCCTGTGCTATAAAGAATTCTGTTAGGACAACTTGTGAAACTCAAATGGAACTTAAGGATTCTAAGGAAGTAGTGAAATGATGCTAATTTCCTGATTTGGGTGGTGAGACTGTGGAGACACATGTAGGAGAATGTTATTTGTGGAAAACACTTAAGTATTTAAAGATGATGTCAAGGGCTTTCAAATGACTCAGGAGAAAAACAAATTCTTTAGTATCTATAAATTTTCTGGAAGATTGAAATTATCTTAAAATACAACATCAATTAGATTATTTTAGGGTTTGTTTGATGGTTTGTTTGTTTGAGGATATCTCATTTTTAACATACTTTTTTTTGCACCAAGCATTTTCCTGAAAAAGATGAGTATTTAAAAAATAGATTATTCCCATTAAAATTATTAAAAAATACTAGAGATTTTAAATGTTGAGTGACTAGAGTAAGAGACTGTGATGCCTCCAGCTTTGTTCTTTTTTTTTTTTTTTTTTGTAGAGACAGAGTTTCACTTTATGGCCCTTGGTAGAGTGCCATGGCATCATACAGCTCACAGCAACCTCCAACTCCTGGGCTTAAGTGATTCTCTTGCCTCAGCCTCCTGAGCAGCTGGGACTACAGGCGCCGGCCACAACACCCGGCTATTTTTTGGTTGCAGTTCAGCCGGGGCCGGGTTTGAACCCGCCACCCTTGGTATATGGGGCTGGCGCCTTACTGACTGAGCCACAGGCGCTGCCCTCCAGCTTTGTTCTTTCTCAAGATTGCTTTGGTGATTCGAGTTCTTTTGTGGTTTCATAAAAAAAAAAAAAAAAAAAAATAGGATTTTCCCTTTATTTTTTAAAAAAATTCCATCAGAATTTCAATAGATAGTATCTTGAATCTGTAGATTACTTTGGTTAATAGGCACACTTTAACAATATTAATTCTTCCGATCCATGTGCACGAGCTATCTTTCCATTTATTTGTGTCTTCTTCAATTGTTTCATCAATGTCTTACAGTTTGCAGTGCACAAATCTTACACTTTTTGGACAAATTTCTTCCATTCATCCATGAATAAAGAAAATGTGGTGTATATAAATGGGGCATCACTCAGCTGTAAAAAGGAAGGAAATTTGCCGTTTGCAACAATATGGATGAAACTGGAAGGCCTTGTACTCAGTGAAACAAGACAGACACAGGAAACACTATGTGTATCACTCATATGTGGAATCCAAAATATTCAACTCATAGAAACAAAGAGTGGAATAGTGGTTGCTAGGATCTGGGTGTGAGTAAATAGGAAAATGTTTGTAAAAGGACACAACCTTTTAGTTATAAAATCTAATGCATGGGTGACTAATTAATTAATCTGATAGTGATAATCATTATATATACCAAATTATCATGTTTCATACTTTGAATACGTACAATCTTTGCCAATTGAATATTTAAAAACAAAAATATATGATAAAAAATTAAAACTTTGAAAAGGGATGAAAGCTTAAGTTGGATCAAGATCTTGGGTGCAAGATAAACTTAATGAGTGAAGATGCATGAAACATCAGACTTCTTCAAAAGTATGTTCTTCATTTAACATGCATGAAGCAATTGAATCATACATTGAATTTCATGTCAATATTAGAAAAAAATTTAAATGTTTGGAAACAACGTATGAATAGCTACCTTTTTTGTTTTGAATAGCTACATTTTTTACATAAAAATTGGAAACTCATACTCTAATGTATGGGAAGTTTCTTTAAGTCTCCCTTACCATTTTAGCAAATCATGTTTAAGACTTGGAAAGATGGTTGTAAGCTATAAAATATAAGCCATTGAGTCAGTGATTAAATATTCCATCATTTTCTTTTAAACCTGAATGGCGTTTATTTTTTACTTCATCCTATTGTGGTTTCAATTCTAAGCTGTATCTGTTACATCAGCAGAAAAGATAAAAAATAATCTACCTTCACAAGGTTAATTTGATGCCTGTGTGTACATAGACACGAACATATTTTAAATGCTATGGTGAGTGTGAGAATATTGATTACTACACAGGAGTTTCCACTAAGCTTGAGTAAAACACTGCCCACAACTATAATTCCATTAACCCAACATGATAAAGTATGAACGGCCTTTCCCCCCAAGTCCATTTGAAACCTGTCACTGGGTCTGCATTAATACGTGTAGATACCAATTGAAACACTTTGTAAGTTATAGTCTAGGGGTTTTGTTTTGACTTGTGTAAACACTTTCTTTTCTCAGGACAGACTTTATTGGCTCACGTGGAGATAACACAGCTTTTCCAAATGGATCACGCATCCGCCGAACTGACACATCTTCAATATTTTTATTGACTCAAAACCAAAGGAGTTTTAACATAGTTGAGCTAAAAGTTTGACCAAAGAATCTAATTTTCATAGCAATTCTTTTAAAGAGTTTAATTCAAGCTGTTTGTTCTCGAGCAAGGCTGTAGATCTCAGTTCACAAATGAATGAGCTCGTTTACACACTCAAGCTGCTGTGGGCCCCACTCACCTTCCACCTTTTCTTTCTAATTCATTCCCTTAGCACCCTTCTCCAGTCTTACAACTTCAGATGTTCCTGTATCAAGGGAAGGTTCTCCCAGTTTTACATCCCTCACCCAACGTCTTTCTTGAACTCCAGATTTGTGTATTAAACTGTCTGATTTTTATATTAAACACGTTCCCTGAAATAGTGAGTAGCAGACAATTAAAATTCAACACATCTGAAATCACATTCTAGACACTGACCCCCAGAGTGGTCTGTCTGCAACCTTTGCCATCTCACTATATGGCACCCCTGAACTTTCAAATACTCTGGCTGAAAAACTGAGTGCCAGAGGGGACCCTCACGTTCACTGCCCCCTACGTCCCTCTGTTGTCATGACCCATTCAGAATCCAGGCACTTCCTGTAAATTTGCAGCAGTTTCCTAACCTGTTTGCCTTCTTCCGCCTTGCTTCCCAATGGCCTATTTCCAACATAGAAGTTAAAATGAGTCTTTAACAATCACAAGTCACATCATGTCACGTTTCCATTCAAAACCCTCAAATGTTTCACATACTACTCAGACTGAATGGACTAAAGGCCTCTGATTATTTTTGATTAGATGACAAGAGTCTGGATGTTCCCCATCTGCTTGCACGCAAACCTGTTGGACTTCACCTTCTCTAATCCAACCCCGCCGGCCTCCTTCCTCCCTCCAGGGCACCTTCCTGGCCCTGGGCTTCTGTGCCTGCCATGCCTCCTGCCCACACTGCTTTTTCCCTGTGCGTCCTCCTCACCTGCAACCCTGGTCCTGTCACACACCTGCCGTCTTCTCCGAGAAGCTCGTCATGATCGTGGTTGAAAATTGCAGAATGATTTTCAAGTATTTCTTCTTTTTCTATGGTCTATAAGATTTGGCATGATCTGTGTTTTGAAATCATCTTTTATTTTTATTTATAAATATTAGTTTCTATTTTTTGAGAAAGAAATAAGAAGTTAGCTGATGACTCCATACTGAACCTCAGAGCCAAAGCATTCTATGACAAACTCTTATCTGACAATGTGAATGTTACTTTTTTTGCATTATTATTATTGCTCAATATTTCATCACAGCAATCGTCTGATTTTTTTCTGAATGTATTTATGTTCGTTCATTCTTACCAGGTTTTAGTTTCTAGTCCTTATCTTAAACGTTGTTATTGTTATTAAAATTTAAGCCTTTTTAATTTTGTGAAGGCAAAAAGTGGAAACCAAATAAACACATGTGTATGTATAGAGAAAATAAGAAAA
This sequence comes from Nycticebus coucang, assembly GCF_027406575.1. NCBI lineage: Eukaryota > Metazoa > Chordata > Mammalia > Primates > Lorisidae > Nycticebus > Nycticebus coucang. Next base: position 117,461,931 of record NC_069790.1, on the reverse strand, counting down.
AAAAAAATTGCAGCTCTCTGCTTCCCAGTGTATTTGTCTCTCCCTTCCTTGTATGGCACTTATCCCTTTCTGATACACACAAGGATTTATTTGTTCTGTTAATTGTCTGCATCCTCCTACTAAAATATGAGCTCAATGAGGGCAGACACTTTTATAAAGTTTGTTTTCTTCTGCTTGTTCAATAATAGAACAAAAGCAGACACTAAATAAATGTGTTTTGCATTAACAGGTGAGCCTAGAATAAATTCTGCGCTATGTGTACTCAAGTAGCATCACCCATGAAGAGACAAGTTAGTAAAAGGGAAGAAGACCAATTTCTTGGTCTGCAGTGAGTAAACAGGATAGTCCTGGGAAAAAAATCTCTACAAGGGGCAATTTGTAAAGCTATGGAGTGGGATAGAGTTATGAAGAAAGGTTGGAGGGCAACAAAATAATTTCTTTAAAGCACACCCTGACCCTAACTATATCTGCAAAGGATATGTTGAGTTCAAAATGATCTTAGGTGAGAGAAGGAAGGTTTAGTCTGGTGATATTTTCTGCTGTTTTTTTCTTATCTCCCTTCCTCATTCTCAAGACACAGTATGAAGCCACGATTTAAGTTTCAACTGACAAGACCAAACCCTAATGTGGGTAACTACTGTTAGAACATGCTTCCTATTTAAATCATTCTAATTTATTAGGAAGTAATCAGGAAGAAGGAAATGATTCCTCAGAGTAAGAAGGAAAAGGTTTTCACTAGGACAATCAAGATCTTTATCAGATTAAAACAGCAATAATCACAGCCATCATTCATTGTGACAAGGTGACAATTATGTTACATCTATTATTTCTAATCTTAACAGGCACATTGCCAGGAAGGGATAATAACACTTTATCTGATAAGGCCCTTGGGGCTTTCAAAGTAACTTGCCTCAAAACATTAAGAAGTTATACACTGATATAAAGATTCAAATCCCTGTTAGAATCCTGGTATGCCCATTCTGTTATACAAAACATGAATAAATTCTTAATATTTCATACTTTACTTACAAAATTGTTTTTTAAGAAAGGAATTCCAGTCCCCAGCACTAGAATGTTAAGGGGGTGCAGATATAAACTCAAGAAAGCACAATAATATAATGCTGTTTCATTTTAAAGTTCAACATCAATGTAAAGCCAATATAGTCTGTTCTTTAAAAGTTTCAGATGCTGTTGCTAAGCTGTATGGGAAATGGATCATTTCAGAGAGAAGGTCAAATTGCACAGGGCACTTTAAACAGAAGTAACATCAAGTCGTCGTAATTAGGTGAATAATATTTATCCCCACACTGAGGAGGGCAAAAGTCATTTTCACTAGATATTGTCTTTGTTCCCATCACATATTTGAGCTAGTAAGAAAATATTTTAGCAAAATAAATATCAGTTGTGCTAAAACTATTTCAGACTATAAAACAAAGGGCGACCCTAAAAACATTTCCTTTTCAGTTTCAAAATAGTACATTTGTGAAGTTCTCTAGATTCACAAGGGACCACTGACAATTGAATTTGTAAATGATAGTTGTATTTTATAGTGAGCAATATGGCACCATATTTATTTCTGTAATTATTTTAGAAGTTTTAAATTGTCACTTCTATTTGAAAGCCCTTAGGACATGAAAAACACAGCCAAGATAATTGAGGGTTCATTGTTTGAAATGTTTATTTAACTCCAAGTAATTTAATTCAAGTCAATAAATCTTTATCAAATGGTCTTTTGTACTTGTAACATACTAGGCAACGATGCAACATTTTCTAAAAACGTAAGGCAGAGTTTTCTCTGCATTTAAAAAATACTTTGTAAATTACTAGATAGCTTGGTAATACAGTTCAGAAAATAAGCTTTATTAACTAAAAAATGTAGACATAACAAAACTGAGAAAATTTGGTGTTAAAAACAGAAATAACATGTTTAAGTATATGAGATATCATCAGTTTATGTGTGTGTGTGTGTGTGTGTACATTTAGAGTAAATATATATAGTAAATGTATATCTGTATACATATTTGGAGAAACATTAACAATGTTAACACAATTATACAAATTGCAAATCACATTAATTCAGACTTTATTCATTCCATACTTTATTTCTAAAACAAATCTAGCAAAGAATAGGTATTTCATTCCTCTAGTATTACAGTCAAAAATGATAGAAAGTGTCACATTGTTAGAGTAACACAAAGGTCAGGTAAATTTTTCTACAAAGGGAAATGGTAAATATTTTTAGGCTTTGGGCCATACTCTGCTGTGTGTGTTCAAAAAATTATTTATTAACTTTAACATCTGAATTTTGTGTAACTGTCATATCTCAAAATATATAATTGTTTTTATTTTTCAATCATGTAAAAATATAAAACCATATTTTAAAAAATGTTATGCAGACTTGTGGTTTGGGGTCTATATAGAAGGAGGTTGCACCTCCTTATATAAGGAGGAAGATATATATAATTGTTTTTATTTTTCAATCATGTAAAAATATATAATTGTTTTTATTTTTTAATCATATAAAAATATAAACCCATATTTTAAGAAATGTTAAGCAGACTTGTGGTTTGGGGTCTATATATGAGGAGGTTGCACCTCCTTATCTAAGGAGGAAGATACATGTACCTTGGAAGTTGTCATTTCATTTTAACATACATCAAAACCTCAAAATCGTAAAGTCAACAACTCTGCTTAGGTCCATAACAGAAGCGGAGCCACAGGACAGACTTGTGCCCCTAAGTGAAGGAGATGGACAGTAGGATGCAGAGAACCACAGCACACTGGAGCAGAATCCTCTTTGGGAACAGGTGCTGGTGCTGGACAGTTCTCCAAATGGCCTCGAACCAACCCAGTCCTCCCTATTTTCTAGCTGGTTGTTCTTAAGAATAACTTTAAATGTGCTCAGAATGCAACATCCTGTGATAAGGAGGAACTGCTAGGAATAGCTCAGCCTCTGATCCTGTCCTTGACTTATATAATGCTCTTCCCCCAGGGAATCACACTGCCGGCAGGTATAAAACCCAGTGCAAGTTGCTTTGGCAGGGTCCTTCACCTGTTATGTGACACCGGCACACACAGATGAGATTCAATTTACCCAGTGCAGCTTTCCTGAACTTTGGGGCACTGGTTTGCCCTACATCCTGGGCTTTGTGTCTTCTGCTGCCTGTCTTTAAGTAATGAATCTGTTTCGTGTAACGTGTTATGTACTAATGTCCTGTCCCACTGGACTTGTACAAATGACAGAGATCGGCAAAGCTCAGGGTGCAGTGGGTGAAAATGTTTAGGATTCTTCCCTTGAAATAGTAATGTGCATAGTTAACCTGCTTACAACCAGAAAAGAAATTTTTATCAACCAGATTCTCACAGTAAATATCAGTGAAAAATCTTATTCTTCCAGCAGGCAGAAAAGGAATCATGTTGAAATATTCCAGAGAACTGTGTTCTTCTTAATGAGGTCTGCTTTCTGCAGAAAACAGTCAATAACCTTATTTACCTAAGGGAATGGAAAAACCCAACTGCAGCCAAATATAGCCATACAGCCCCATGTAAGGAGAGAGAAAATCTACAGAAGACTTGTGAGTTTCACAATCCAGAGGGAAAAGTGCGCTAAAAGACTGAGACGTAATGGTAGGACTAGAGAATGTGCCCATTCCCTCACACCTCACCACCACATCACTAGGGGTCTATTTAAAACCCATGTTTTTATCCAATACGTTGTGTCTGGCTACCGAGAAAAAAAAAATTACAAGGCATAAAGACTCAGAAATCTGTTTGAATAGACAAAGCAAGCATTAGAACCAGACATAGAAATATCAGACAGAAAATTTAAAACAACTATAATAATATACTAAGTAATATGATGGATAAGGTAGTTAGCATCCAATAACAGATAAACAATATAAGCAAAGAGAGGGAAATCCTACAGAGGAACCAAAAAGAAATGCTAGAGAGAGCCTGGGTCAAGCCCTGGACATCTGAACCAGCAGAGCCACGGACATGATACTTTTTGCCAGGGCAGTCCCAGCAGTAGTTCAGCATCAGCACTGTATATCAAGGGATGCAACCTTGCAGATATCATTGGCTGCCCAGTTTCCCTGCTTGCCTGGCTCTACTCTCCAGGGTCTTATTGCTGGCTTCTAGGCTTGCCCATAGTCTCTTTTTCTTAATTGATTTAACAAAAAGAGTTTATTCAAAATAATAATTCTAACAATGTATTTAATTCTGTATGCTTTTGAATGTATCTCGTATATGTATATGTACACTTACGTAAAAGTACAATTAATAATGTCAATGATCTAAGAAGTGGGAGTGAGGAAATGGGATTATTTTCTTATTACAAAGAACTGACATTATTGGCGAAGTGAGATACAGTTATTTTAAAATGGGCTTGGACTAGCTGTACATGAATATTTCAAACTCTAGGCACCCAATGCAAAAGCAAAAGTATAATTGATATTCAAAGCGAGGAGAAAAATGCAATCATATCCAATGCTCAGTTAAAACTACAAAAGGCAGAAAAAAAGAAATACAAAAATCAGAACAAAGAAGGGCAACAAATAGAAAATAGTAATATTAAACTACTATATCAATAATATTTTGACTATATCAAATAGCACAGTTAATATATTGGTAGATATTAGTCCAACTATATCAATAATTGCTATGAACATCAGCGGTTCAAATGCACCAATTAAAAGACAGAGGTTGTCAATGTGAATCAAGACACAAGATCCAACTATATGTGGTCTACAAGAAACCTAGTTAAAATATAAAGATATATAGATGAAAGGTAAATAGAGAAAGAAATATAACACTTATGAAAGGAAAGCAAGAGTAGTGATTTTAGGCAGAAAGGGCTTTAAAGTAAGAAGATATAATAGAAATAAAGAATAGAAATGCATATTGATAAAGGAGAAATTTCTTGACCCAATTCCAAGCCATAAATGTTATAATTTGAATGTGTCTTCTCAAAAGCATGTGTTGGAAACATAATCCTCAGCGCAATAGTGTTAAGAAGTGGGACATTTAATGTTTTGATCATGAACAACACCTACAAGCATTCAAACAAGATGTTCATTTGGTGCAAATGTTGCTGCTTATAGGCGTTGTTCATTTGCAAATAGAAACCAAAAACTTTATTAAAAAAACATGTAAAGGACCAGTATTTCTTACTGTTACAAATGTTGCATTTTCATGATCATGACCAAACAGTTCTGAGCTGGGTATCACATGGTTGTTGCACCCCTGCAAACCTCAGTTGGTGCATTTCCTTTCTGAGCACTCCACAGTCAAAGGGTTAAGAAGCAATTCTGTAAGGAGGGCCCCTCATAAATCGATTCATGCCATTATCACAAGAGTGGGTTCATTATAGTGGGCGTGCTTTCATTATTATCACAGAATAAGTTCTGTCTCCTCTTGCTCCCTCACCCTCTTTTTTCCCTTCTGCCTTGGGATGACGTAGCAAGAAGGCCCTCCTGAGGCACTAGCCCTTCTGTCTTGAACTTCCTAGTCTTTGTAACTGTAAGCCAATACATTTCTTTTCATCATAAATTATTCAGTCTGTGTTATTCTGTTACAGAGGCAAAAACAGACTAAGAGAATAAACATTCTTAACATGTATGTGCCTAACAATAGAGCATCAAAGCAGGTGAGGCAAAGCAAAGAGAATGTATGAATCCACTGTGATGGTTGGCAACTTTAACATTTCTCATTAAAAATGAGCATATCCAGCAGGTAGAAAATCAGTAAGGACACAGTTGAACACAACAATATCATCAATAAACTGGATATAACAAACATATATAGACTATTCCAACAGCAGCAGAATACACAGTCTTCTCAAGATCACACAAAATGTTCACCAAAATAGATCAAATTCTGGGCCATAAAACACACCTTCACAAGTTTAAAATGACAGATATCATACAAGGTCTGCTCTTAGAACACAGTGGAATTAAACCGGAAAAAATAGTAAAAATAAAATCAGGAAAATCTCAAATGTATGGTAAACAACACACTTCTAAATCACATGCTGGTAAAAGAAGACATTTCAAGAGAAAGCTAAAAAAATTTTAAACTAAGTGAAAATAAAAGCACAACTTATTAATTTTTTATATTAGAAAAGAAGAAAGGTCTAAAATCAATTATCTAACCTTCCACTTGTGAAAACTAGAAAAAGAATGGTAAATTAAATCAAAAGTAAGCAAACAAACCATAAAAAATGGATGAAAAATCAATGAAGTTGAAAACAAGAGAAAAATCAACAAAACCAAAGTTATTTTTATTTTTGTTTTTTAATAAATAGAATCAATTAGCCTCTAATCAGGCTAAGAAAAAAAAAAAGGACACAACTTACTAATATTAGAAATGAAGGATGAAACATTACTACAGATCCCATGGACATCAAAATGATAATGAAGAAATACTATGAGCATTTCTCTTGTTCACAAATTTGATAACCTAGATTAAAATAGGTTACAATTCTTTGAAATAATCTGCTAAAGTTCACACAATAAGAAATAGACAATTTAAATAGTCTTATATCAATTAGAGAAACTGAGTCAATAATTGATTTTCTTCTAAGACAGAAAGCACTTGAGATGGATTTCCTGCTGAATTATACCAAACATTTAAGAAAGAAATTAGATTTCTAACAATCTTTCCCAAAAGGGAATGGCAGAGGGAATATAGTATTTCCTAATTTGTTCTATGAGGTCAGCATTATCCTTATACCAAAATGTGACAAAGACATTACGAAAGAAGAAAACTAATGACAAATATCTTTCTTGAATGTATATTCAAAAATCCTCAATAAAAGGTTAGCAAATTGAGTCTAAAATTATATAAAAAGAATTATACAACAAGACCAAGATGGATTTATTTCAGGTATGCAAAGCTGCTTCAAAATTTGAAAATCAATGAACTAACGTAATCCATCACACATATAGACTAAATGAGGAAAATTACATAACTATATCAATAAATGCAGAACAACCATTTGAAAAATCCATCATCCATTCATGAGTAAAATGCTTAGTAAATTTGGAATAAAGGGGAGCTTCCTCAACAGAACAAAAATGTGCAAAGATTACAGCTAGCATCTTACTGAATGGTAAGAAATTATGAGTTTCCCCTCTAAGATTAGTAATAAGGCAAAAGTGTTTCCACTTACCACTGCTTTTTAACATTGTGTGGGGAGTCCCAGCTAATACAATAAGACAAGAAAATGAAATAAAATGTATATGGATCGAGAAGGATGAATAGTAATGTCTTTGTAGATGGCATGATGATCTACATAGAAAATTTTAAAAATCAACAAGAAATTATTCTAATACTAATAAGCGATTATAGTATAGTTGTAGGATACAAGGTTAATATATAAAAGTAAATTGCTTCCTCATACATCCAGAATGAACAAGCGGCATCTGAAATCAAAAACTCACTACTATTTACATTAGTATCTTCAGAAATAAAATAGGTATAAATCTAACAAAATATCTATGAGATAAACTACAAAACTGTGATGAAAGTAATCAAGGAAGAACCACATAAATGACTAGACATTCATGTTCATGGACAGAACAACATTATTACGGTACCAGCTTTCTCCAAGTTAACGATAGATTTAATGCAATCCTCACCAAAAATCTCAGCAAGTTATTTTATAGCAATTTACAAACTAATTCTAAAATTTACATAGAGACATAAAAGACCAAGAGTAGTTAACACAATATTGAAGAAAAACCAAGTTAGAACATTGACATTAATTGACTTCAAGATTTCTAGTACATGAAGTTATAGTAATCAGTAATCAAGAGACGCTGTTGTCAGCGAAAGAATAGATAAATATATCAATGGAGCAGAATAGAAAGCCCAGAAATAAACCCACACTAAGCTTTGACAAAGGATCAAAGGCAATACAAGGAGCAAAGAAAATATTTTCAATAAATGGTGCTAGGAATACTGGACATTCACATACAAAACAATGAGTCTAGATACCTTCACGAAAATTAACTCAAAATGGATCACAGATCTAAATGTGATATGAAAAACTATAAAAATACTAGAAATTGGTGGTGTCCCATAGCTCAGTCAGCAGAGCGCCAGCCACATACACCTAGGGTGGCAGGTTCAAACCCAGCCCAGACCTGATAAGTAACAATGACAACTGCAACCAAAAAATAGCCAGGTGTTGGGATGGGTGCCTGTAGTCCCAGCTACTTGGGAGGCTGGGGCAAGAGAATCACTTAAGACTGAGTTTGAGGTTGCTGTGAGCTGTGATGCCAAGGCACTCTACCCAGTGTGACACCTTGAGACTCTGTCTCAAAAAAAAAAAAAAAAGTACTAGAAATTAACATAGGAGAGTATCTATAGGAACTTGGGTTTGGCAATGATTTTTAGATATGACATCTCAGGTACTATCCATGAAAAAAAGATTTGGAAAACTGGATTTCATCAAAATTAAAAATTTCTATTCTTCAAAAGACTTCTGTTAAAAGAATGAAAAGACATACCATGACAGAAAGTAAATATTTGCCAAAGACATATCAGATAAAGTACTGTTATTCAAAATACAGAAAGAATTTTTAAAACTCAGCAATAACAAAACAAATAACATGACCGGACATCTCACCAAAGAATATATACCTATGGCAAACACATGAAAAGGTGTTCTACATCAGGTTATTAGGGAAATGCAGTGAAAACCATAGTGAGATACTAAGATGGCCAAAATCCAGAACATTGGAAATACAAAATGCTGGCCAGGATGCAAAACAACAGGAACTCTCATTCCTTAGTGGTGAAGAGGCAAAATGGTCCAGCCACTTTGGAAGACACTTTGATAATTTCTCCTCAGCCTAAACATCCTCTTACTATATGAAACAGCAGTCTCACTTCTTGGCATTTGTCCCAAAGTGTTTAAAACCTATGTCCACACACAGACCTGTGCATGGTTTTTTACAGAAGCTTTATTCTTAATTGTCAAACCTTGAAAGTAACCAAAATTTCCTGCAGTAGCCGAATGAATAAACAAAACGGTGCTACAACTGGACAATGGAATATTATTATCCAGCATTAAAAAGAAATGCAACGTAGATATGGAGGAAACGAAAATGCACGTTCCCAGGTGGAAGACGCCAGGATGAGTACAAAAACAGAGACACAGACACAAAACAAAACAGAGACATAGACACTTGGAATCAAATTGAAAACCAAGAAATGAAACTAACATCTGACAACCACCTAATCTTCCATAAACCAAACAAGAACATACCTTGGGGGAAAGACTCCCTATTCAATAAATGGTGTTGGGAGAACAGGATGTCTACATGTAAAAGACTGAAACTGGACCCACACCTTTCCCCACTCCAAAAATTGATTCAAGATGGATAAAGGACTTAAATTTAAGGCATGAAACAATAAAAATCCTCCAATAAAGCATAGGAAAAACACTGGAAGATATTGGCCTGGGGAAAGACTTCATGAAGAAGACTGAAGAAGACTGCCATGGCAATTGCAACAACAACAAAAATAAACAAATGGGACTTCATTAAACTGAAAAGCTTCTGTACAGCTAAGGAGACAATAACCAAAGCAAAGAGACAACCTACACAATGGGAAAGGGTATTTGCATATTTTCAATCAGACAAAAGCTTGATAACTAGGATCTATAGAGAACTCAAATTAATCCACATGAAAAAAGCCAACAATCCCATGTATCAATGGGCAAGAGACATGAATAGAACCTTCTCTAAAGATGACAGACGAATGGCTAACAAACACATGAAAAAATGTTCATCATCTCTATATATTAGAGAAATGCAAATCAAAACAACCCTGAGATATAATCTAACCCCAGTGAGAATGGCCCACATCACAAAATCTCAAAACTGCAGATGCTGGCGTGGATGTGGAGAGAAGGGAACACTTTTACACTGCTGGTGGGACTGCAAACTAGTACAACCTTTCTGGAAGGAAGTATGGAGAAACCTCTAAGCACTCAAGCTAGATCTCCCATTTGATCCTGCAATCCCATTACTGGGCATCTACCCAGAAGGAAAAAAATCCTTTTATCATAAGGAAACTTGTACTAGACTGTTTATTGCAGCTCAATTTAGAATCGCCAAAATGTGGAAACAGCCTAAATGCCCACCAACCCAGGAATGGATTAACAAGCTGTGGTATATGTATACCATGGAATACTATTCAGCCATTAAAAAAAATGGAGACTTTACATCCTTCGTATTAACCTGGATGGAAGTGGAAGACATTATTCTTAGTAAAGCATCACAAGAATGGAGAAGCATGAATCCTATGTACTCAATCTTGATATGAGGACAATTAATGACAATTAAGCTTATGGCGGGGGGGAGGAAAAGCAGAAAGAGGGACGGAGGGAGGGGGGTGGGGCCTTGGTGTGTGTCACACTTTATGGGGGCAAGACATGATTGCAAGAGCGACTTTACTTAAAAATTGCCATCAGTGTAACCTGGCTTATTGTACCCTCAATGAATCCCCAACAATAAAAAAAAAAAAAAAAAAGAAAGAAAATGTTACCTTCTGCGTGATGTTAACCAGACGACACTTGGGACAAGGCAGAGTATGGAGACAGTAAAGAGGTCAGTGGTTTCTGCAGGGTGGAGCGAGCAAGGGATGAACACGAGGAGGACAGAGAAGTTTTAAGCAGTGAAACACGCTGTAGTACGGTAGTGGTGGTCTTGACCTGAGCCAGCACCATCAGCACCCCGGGGCTCCAGCTCACAGTCAGCCTCTGATAGGACTTGTCAGCATCTGTGATCGTGTGAGCCAGTGCCCCTAATAAATGCCCTTTCATGTATCTATATTTATCTATCCATCTATATGTACAATATGAGATATATATATATCTTATTGATTCTGACTCTCTGAAGAACTCTGATGAATACAATGTTTAAGATATTTTTGGAATTGGGGCACTTGAGACATGAAACAATATAGTTTAGGGAAAAAGAATATTCGTGACAAAAATGTAATATCGATGCCTTTTGTAATAATGCTATTTTTTTTTTTTTTGCGTGATGGTTAATTTTATGTGTCAACGTGACTGGGCTAAGGGATACCTAAATAGCTGGTAAAACACTATTTCTGGGTGTGGCTGTGAGGGAGTTTCAGGAAGAGGTCAGCATTTGAATGAGACTGAGTGAAAGTCAGCCTCAGCATTGTGGGCAGCACCGTCCAATCCAGCCAGGCCTGTTTAGAACAAAAAGGTGGAGAGAGGGTGTATTTGCCTCTGTTGGAGCTGGACATCTATTTTCTCTGCCCTCAGAAATCGTCGAGTTCTCAGGCCTCTGGACTCAACTGAATTACACCAGCCGTTTTCCCGGCTCTCCAACTTGTAGACAGCAGATTGTGGGACTTCTCGGAATCCGTTAACTGTGTGAGCAAATCTCTACATTACATTGGATTGGTTCTGTTTCTTTGGAGAACTTTGACTATACGCTTGATTTGTGAAATTCTAAGTGTCTTAGCTGCTTCATTTAATATCCTGAAGTTAGAGAAACTTCACCTAAAGGAATTTGAGAATCTATTAGTGTGAGTGATCTCTTAATATTCATATTTCATGTTTCTATTAAAAAAACTTAATATTTAAGCCATTTACAATCTTCTTAACTTTGCTGTATTTGTTTTCAATGCAACATGAAGATTTTAAACATAACATAAATAAGAACAGATAAATACATTATACATCCAATTCTTAAATAAGGGGGGAATTATTCAATTTAGTAATTAAATAACATTTTTGGTATAGTCTTATGCAATTTGGCATGAGATTAATCTATTAAGTGAAGTTTCCAAAATAATAGGTTTGATAGTTTACGTAGTTTATTATTCTACTTAATGTGACTTGAACGGTTCACTAGCTGGAATAGGACCATTGTTTTTCAAAGACTCGGAGTATTTTGTAATCAAGTGGTGCTTATTCATTGATAGAATTACATTCATTGCACCTTCTACAGTCATCCATATAGTAAACTGCATAATAAAAACATTTTTGAATACACGAGTACATACGAGTATGTCTCTTAACAACTACTATATAATGGCTCAAGCCCAGAATTTATATGCTTCAAGGCTTCTCAATGCTTTTTTAACTCTATCTTTTTTTAATCTGGGTCTTTCGGATAGGCACAGGGGTATGTAAATAAAACAGTTCACAGAAATTTCTGTATGGTTTTTCCTATTTTCTCTGTATCTCTGCATACTCCCTTAAATTCCTTTGCTTAAAAAGCTTCCCTCATCTTTACATGTTCTATGGAAGCAGAAGTCAGGAAAAATAGAGATAATAATTGAACAGTGAATGAAAGTCAGTACGAAAATGTAGACTAGAATTCTGTCTAACTATAAAATGAAACAAAATGGCAACAATATAAAAAATCTCAGGCAAAGAAAAACTGATAGAAGGTAGAATAGCTGAGCATCATCAGCAGTGGGAGAGAGACCTGGAAGACCCAACCAAGTGAGTTTACGGGGTAAATATCCCATTTTAATAAAGCACTTTATCAGACAAAAGCTAATGGTATGGGGCAGTGCCTCTGGCTCAAAGGAGTAGGGCGCTGGCCCCATATGCTGGAGGTGGCGGGTTCAAACCCACCCCAGCCTAAAACCGCGGGGGGACGGGGGGGGAAGCTAATGGCTAATGGTATGGTGTAATCTTCCTACAAAGGACAGTAATATTCTCAGATATTTTTTTTAAAGCACTGACTGCTTACCAAGGTGCTCATAATAGCCCAACGTATTCATCTTCATGCTGAACCAGCTCACATATGGCATTTCATGAAAATACACTCAAATTAAAGTACTATATTTAGAGAAAAACAACCTTATTAACTTATTATCATGCACATTGATTTTATGGTTTTCAAGTTAACAAGATCTTTAGAATAGTCACCTGGCTGATAAGAATCCCAGCTATAAAATTTGTGTTTGCTTTTCCAATTGTAGCATTTAATTAAAAAGTGGCCACAAGTACAACACACAACAGAACACCAGATAATGCCGTATTTTAGAGTATTGATTCCAACCATTACGTTATGCTAAAAAAATCTTACAGAAGTGCAGTTCCCCGTGATTTCTACCTACTATTTTACCAGAGCTTCGTTCGTTCTTCAGAGTTTCATTTTGAAAATGGGATTTTAGAACCATGCCTGCCAAAGCTAACTTTGTATTTAGACAATCTGTAGTTTCACTACAAAATCGAACTTGTCTAGAATTATCTTCTCGGATACAATAATGTAGGTTTGTACTACACGTCTCTACAGCTTTACATGTGGCATCTTTTCATTGACCTAGTACAGTGAATATTTTCTTCTTGAACCATAATGACACATGATTTCTCACACATTATGGAGTATTTAATAAATACATACAGTCCTGCAATATGAATACTCTGTCAACTGTCCCCCACTGTGGAGTTTTGGCATTTAGATTGACCTGTTTTTCTATTGTATTAGAATCTCTGTTAACAAATGGTGCTGCCCCCATCCTCGCTCCCCACACACATCCACATTTTCCTTTTTATTGAAGGTCTGCCAGCCTGATGACTATGCTTTCCAGAATCCCTGACAGCAGCTTCCTACATTAGCTTCTGCCAACGAGAGGCATTTCAGCAGCATTGAGGAGGGTAAGGCAAGTGGAAGTCTTTATTGCTCTTGGGACAGGCCACAGGTCTCTCACCCACTCCCTCCCTTCCGGCATGAGATCACCAGGAGCAGTTCTGTGTAACTCCTTCCGTCTCTGGTTTTCTGAAATGAGCCGTCAATTGCTCCCCTCAGCTTTGCTCCCCTGCCAATTGCTCCCCTCAGCTTTGCTCCCCAACCTGTCCCACTGATTTTTACAAGCTTCTATTTAAATGCCTGAAGGAGTTTCCCATCTTCTGGCAGAATTATGACTAAAACAGCCATAAGTAAAGCCGCCTAATCTAAGTTCTGTTTTGTTTTTATAATTGATTTTATGGGATATATTACGAACATGAGTGGGTTGAAAAGTACAGACCTTTTGAAGATTTCTGATACATATTGTCAAAGAAGCTTTCAGAAAATCGTTGGTAGTTGCATCAGCTTCACAACATAGTAAAGAGTAGTGACCTTCTCGGCATGGATGTCACTATGTATTGGTATAAAAATGTTTTCACTAGTTTTTTCACATAGGTTTAAAAGGTAAATATAAGTGTGCTTCTTTAAATCTGCTTTACATGCTATTTTCTGTTAGTAATTACAAGTGTTTAACAAAAAAGAAAGAAGTTTATGAGTTGAAAAACTTTTTATACAGGTTTTTCTTTTTCCATTAGCTCTTATTATCAAGGGTTTTCCTACACAAGTTTAAAAACTAAATCTAAGCATGCTTATTTTTAAACTATTTTAATTATTATAGATACAGAGTAGTTGTACATATTTGTGGGACACGTGAAATTTTGACATGAGCCTACAAAGTGCCACGATCAAGTCAGGGTAATCAGGATATTCAATACTCAAGCAGTCATACTTTCTTTTTATTAGGGACATTCCGGTTCATCTCTTTGAGTTCTTTGTAATATACAATACATTTTTTTTCACGTTTTTCAATAGTCTGGAAAAGTATCCATAACAAGGTTGATCTTTTCCTGGTAAATCTGACAATACTTGAAACTGTTTAAATCTTGTCAAACTGTGAGAGTGGAACAGACGCCCATGTTTCACTCTGCACTGATTTATACCCTTTTCTCAATTCCTATGTGAATTAGAAGGGTTACTGAGGTTCCCTGAGTTTATCTCCCAATTAATTTCCGAGAATATGAAGAGCTGCTGCTCCCTCACTTACCCTGTGCCTCACTGCAGCTTTATTCTAACCACAATCTACGTAGGAGGGTATGTGACCAATATCTCTCAAGTCTGTGTCATGGAAGAAAGTAGGATAAAATAATTCTCAGGAATATGATAATTGACTATGAGATTAAAAAAAAAATTGGGCATAAGATTTTTAAGAAAGATCAAGAAAACCAAAAAGCTTTTATCATCATCCTCCCTGGAATGTAAACATGCCTTTGGCGAGTCAGCAGTTAAGTCGGTGTTGTTCCACTTTTTATGTCCATCCCCAATTTTTTAAAATATGTAAATATCAACACACTAACATCACCTTCAGTTGAGGATACTATCATCACATCTCAACCATTCAATTTTTGGAGCTTATATTTTACAGTTTATTTCACAAACTCAAACACACAAAAATGAAGACTTTTTTCTTTTTCCATACAAATGTAAAATTATTTTATTGAGTTTCCTTTATGGAATGTTCCATTCTGACCTCATGCCCAGGGATTCCTGGATACACCTCTCTTCACGGACAGAGGACATGGGTGTTAGGAGATAATTCTCCAGGGCTCTGTTGCATCTTCACACTTGTTAGGATAAGAAATGCTGGTGACCTTTCATTCTGGACTTTGTTGTTTAACAGCCTTGGAAGACAGAGTTGGTAGCAGCAGCCTGAGCAGAGTGAAAGCGTGTTTGCTGTCCACTTAACAAAGATAACTGAGATAATGCCCTCTGCCCCGGCCTGGGCAGCTTTACCTAGTTGCAGACCTTTGGAAAAGGCTGAGGTTTCCTAAGCTTGGAACCCCCCTTCTGAAATGGTCCCCCCTGGGCGGACAGACTCTTTGTGAATTAGGGCTCAGGGAATCAGTTCAAATATTCTACCCACTGCTGTTCCTGTGAGTGATAAACATCCTTTTTTGGTGATCCAGAAGCCCTGTCGTTGGCAGCATCATGGGTCTGTGGCAGGAGCCAGCAAATTTGTTAGTCTGTACACAGGGAAGAATCTCAGCTGCCCACAGGTCTTGAAGTGGCTCTGTCTAGATCAGAGTTTCAAGATGATTTCTTTGAAATCTTGCTCTTTCTTCTAGAGAACTGGCTGTCTCCAGGGGCACAGGAAAGAAACAGGGGTGAAGGAGCAGGCTGGGTGCCAGAAAGGAAGAGAAAGGGGGCAGCGCAGTGGAGGTGGCAGGCTCTGGAGAGGGTGGACCCCTTCACAGCGGCCTGGGGCCCCACCTGCTGTCCTCCCTCCATTCTCCTCTGTCACCCAAAATGCGGCTGAGGGTGACTGAATGACTTCCCAGGAGTGTAAACCAGCCCTGTTAACATTTGTTTATATGAGTTCTCATGCCAACCCAATTCTGCAAATTAAAAATAAGATAATCATGTATAACTAATTCTATATTTCATAAGATGATGAAACAATGTTTTATAAAAGGAAAGGGGATTTGGAACTAATATTCTAACTTCTCCGGAGTGTCAGGCTATCCTGGGTGCCTCTGCACATCCCCGGCTCCCCTCAGGGAAGGCACGCTGCTGCAGTTACAACAGGCAAACTTCATTTCTCTAAAGAATCTCAATAGTCATCCACAATCTCTGAGGGACTCATTGAGCTAGCAGTGAAAACCAACAACAACAAAAATGCCACAAAAACACTCCATCATAAAAAAAATACTCTATTCAATCAAAACTTTAAAAAAGGCCTCATTTGAAGAAAATGCACACGATGTAAATAAAATCCATTTACAAGTCAGCAGGAGACAGTTATGTGTTCGAATAATTACCAGATGAGTTTGAAACATAGTATGCTATTAATATTTCAGCTTTCATAGTGCATTACCTGAAAATGAAAGTTTCACATTTCTTAATGTCTGCCATTTGAGCTGAATTTATTTTCATGGGGCTTCTTGCTGTGGGATTTTAATACTCTTAATTATATAGATTAATAGCCCTGATGCTATAAAGAGTCCCTATTTCTTATAACATAAGGCTAAAACCTTCTTTAGCCTTATGTTAGTGCACCATTCCAGACTGCTTATCTTTCTGGTTAAATTCTGGCTCCATTTTGGATAATCAGAATCACTTATTTCTTCATTCACTTAAACTTGTAAATCTTTCAAAAGTACACTATTGTAGTTTCTTGTAAAAAAACAAAAAGTCATTTCAATGAATGAAAGTCTTTCCTTGATGAATAAAGATGATTCTGAGTTTTAGACTCGTTATTCCCATCAGAAATTATCACTAGAAATTACTAAATGTATAAGGTATAGAAGTTTGGATGGCTTTTGTATAATATGAAAGTTTGTTTAGTAAACAACAAAACAATAGCCATGGTAAAATTCACAAATTGTCCTTCATCTTTGTCTCCAAATAAAAACAGCAACCAAATAGAATAAACCACTTAAATAATGGACACTAGAAACTCACCGTGCTGGTCATTTGGCTTCTTTTGTAGGCAATGTTAAAATATTGTATATATTCTATTTTATGAACAGGTTTTAAATATAGATGATATTTTAAAAGTAGATTATAAAACAGATTTATGAATAGGTTTTAAAATAATAAAGTTTTACATGTGTACTTAGTCCTTATGAACTTTTAAGAAAGCATTGTAAAGAATAACATGAATATTTCAAGTATTTAGCATACAAATGGTATATTTCTGTTTCTAAGGGAGCTTTTGCATAGGTCTTTTAAAATAATGGATACTTTCTGCAAAATCTTCAAATAATTTAAAGTTTAGAGCTCCAAACATTTTGGGGCAATTTTAAAGAAAGAAAAAGTAACTGAAAAAATACTAAATTATCTTACCATAATGAATTACCTCATCAACTTAGGAAACACATATTTTAGTAAAGATTTTTTAAAACAAATATGACAATATTAAAGTAAATGTTTAAATTATTTATACATACATATCTATATCTATCTATCTATATATATATATTTTTTTTTTTTTTGAGACACAGTCTCACTCTGTTGCCCTAGGCTAGAGTTCCCTGGTGTCACAGCTCACAGCAACCTCAAACTCCTGGGCTCAAGTGATCCTCCTGCCTCAGCCTCCCTCAGTATCTGTGACTACAGGTGTAAGCCACTAGGTCCAGCTAATATTCTTAAACATCATACTGACAAGGTCAGACAATTAAGATCATAACCTCATCCTACAATCACCAGATGGCCAAGGGTGGTACTTCAAAGGTGACTGTAGTGATATTCAGCAATGAGGATGAGTTTGCAAACTTAATTGTCTGATTTCATATATGTTAGAAGAACTGGTAAAAATATGTGCGTTTTATTATTTTTTTGAGCAATAACAATAATAATAATGCAAAGAAAGTAACATTCACATTGTCAAATAAGAGTATGTCTATTATAGAATGCTTTGACTCTGACGTTCAGTATGGAGTCATCAGTTAACCTCTTTTTATTTTTCCGAAGTCTCAAAAAATACACAACTAATATTTATAAATAAAAATAAAAGATAATTTCAAAAAGCAGATCATTGCAAATCTTATAGACAATAGAAAAAGAAGAAATACTTCAAAATCATTCTACTCAATCTGGATACACCTGATATTAAAATTGGAAAAAACATATTATTGTAAAGGGGAAATTCCAAACATATTTCACTTATACATGAGGATGCAATATCCTAAACAACATATTAACAAGTTGAATTAAAAATTAATGTTTAAGTAATGTACTTTGGTCACAATTAAATCCAATTTATGTGACAGTTACAGAGAAGGGGGAGGGGTGAGGAAAAGGAAAAAAAAAGAAAAGACAAGAAAATAGTGACTAACTCTCACATAAAATATGTGTATTTTAAAAATCACTTAATCACATCCAATGTTCTATTCCTGGTAGAGAGTATCATCAGTATTCTAGATCTTCTGAGAAAACCCATCCATTGATTTGCCAATAGCAGTGTAGACGAGGGTGAACTGTGTACTTTCTTTGCTGTTTCTTCTCTCCCCTGCCCTTGTCTAGCTCCATCTCCCGTGTTTGTATTATTAATGATGGACACAGCGTTACTTCTAGGTCTCTAATCCTGATGTAGGAGCAGCAGTTAGGAAGGCACTGCCGGAGGCCGCCGCGCAGTGGCGCTGGGCCGAGTCTCCGAGTCTCGGGAGCCTCACCCCTGTGTTCCTCGCGTCCTTCAGCGGCTGCTCTTTCACGCTCGTGTCCTTCTGTAATTGGTGATACTGCAGAATGTGACCCGCAGAGTTGTATTTGCGGGTAGCTGTAGGGATGGCTGGTTGCAGATGACGGATTCTCAAGTGGGCATGAAAGACAGCCGGGAGCACTGCGGGGAGTTTTACTCCTTTGTGTTGAGACGGGCTCTCTTTCCCACCCTTCACTCAGCAGGAGGTGGAAACGGAAGTTTGCAGGGACTTTTGCTCAGTGTCCTTCATCCTAAGGCTTCAATATCACTCATTCATCCTCTAGACGTGTCTCAAAAAAGGGGAGGTCTTTGTTATTTTTGCTTCTTAGAAAATCATAAAAACAAACCATGATCTTGAAATTACCATTCTGACTAACATTTTACCTTTAGCAAATTCAGCGCACATTTGCCAGGTGGCCCTGAGGCTACTATCTGCAGAGGGATTTGCCCTGCATATAGTTGCTGTTTTAATTTGAATGGGTAACCCTTAATTAAAAACAAAAGAGGTTTAAAGTTCATGTATTCCTTTGCTTGCTCTGCCAAACTAACTATCACAGCTGGGTGGTTTAAACAACAGAAGTTAATTTTCCCAACATTGTTGAGACTAAAAGACTGGGATCAAGGTGTGGGTGGGCTGGTTTCTTTTAACGTCTTTCTCCTCACCTTGTAAGTGGCCGCCTTCTCCCTGGATCATGAATCCGTGTCCGAATCAAGGACTCCAGTTTTACTAGGTTACCGCCCATTCATATCACTTCCTTTTTAACTTAATCACTTCTTTAAAAATTTTTATCTCCAAATATAGTCTAATTCTTAGATACTGGGGATAAGAGTTCCAACCCTCATTTGATGTAAATGTTGGGGGAGACAATTCAATACATAACAATTAGAATCCAGAGAGCTGGCTCTTCTTCAAACAACCAAATACAGGGTAGTCCCCAGCATCTGTTCCTCCTGCACTCTAATTCATTGTCCACAATGTTGTCCTCATGATCTTTCTAACGCTCATTCTTTTCCTTAAAATTATTTCAGCTTTCCTCCTTGCCTTCCAGCCAGCTCCTGACAGGGAATGGGAGTCCCTGAGGGCTCCCTGCCTCCACCTCCTTCTTTCCCTCCTCCCCTTTGCCTAATTCGTTCTTTTTGTCTGAAATGCTCTTTCCTAAATCCCCTTCTTTCAACTTGTTTCCTGGCTGACTCTTGTTTCTCTACCAAAACTCTCATGTTACCGTCCCTTAGAAGAGTTTCCGTGAGCCCCCAGCCCAGGTTGTTGACACTGTCTAATCTCCAAGGGCTCTTGGTGCTTGGGATGTTGGGGTGTCTCCAAATCCTGACTCCTTTAGAAATGTACTGGAATAGTTTAGATGTCTGCCGCCCCACCAGAGCGTGATTCCTTGGGGACTGTATCTTCCTTCTCTATGCTCCCAGGGCCTACCTCTGCACATCTGGAAAGCAAGGGCTTATTCTCTCTCTCTCTGTGTGTGTATGGACAGAGAGAGATTTTTCTTTCTTTCTTTCTTTTCTTTTTTTTTTAGATAGAGTCTTACTCTGTCCCTCTGGATAGAACGGCATGGTGTCATAGCTCGTAGCAATTTCAAACTCCTGGGTTTGAGCAATTCTCTTGCTTCATCTTCCCCAGTAGCTGGGACTACAGGCAACACCCACAACACCTGGCTAGTTTTCTATTTCTAGTAGAGATTAGACAGGTTCTCACTCTTGCTCAGGTTGGTCTCAAACTCCTAAGCTCAAGCAATCCACCCACCTCAGCCTCCCAAAGTGCTATGACTACGGGTGTGAGCCACCATACTCGACCTTAACATACATGTTCTGAACAAGCTAATAAATACATGAATGGATGGATTTATACAGCAGCTTCCCAGCAGGTGTCATTCACAGACTGTTCTAAAGGCTTAGACAGACCTTAGTTTGAAATTCAAATTACTGCCAACGTTTAGCTATTATTAACTTGGAGAAGTTTCTTAATTGCTCTAAACTTCCATTTCTTTATCTGAAAAATTGGCATTCAACATACTTGACGGGGTTTTTGCGAGGTTTTAGAGAGAAAAGCACATGAATAACTCTGAATTTTGTGAAGAATCAAAATAATTATTAATTACAATTAATAACTAATATATTCACAATCAGCTACTACTGTCACACAATAAAAGAGCCAAGATGACAACCTGTGCTGTTCAGCTACCATCACTCACCCGTATTTTTTCCATGCTGTCTGCCGATGCAGTTGGCTAAGAAAACACAGTCCTGTTTACTAAATAATTTTCTGGACTATTCCCCAATAAGACCAGTAAATTGAGTCCTCTATAGTCAAAGAAAGCTAAAACAAAATATCTAACAATCCATAAATCACAACTATATTTCCAATTTTAGATTGCCTTGGAATTGTTAGGCAGCCTCCAAATCAATCCAGATGTGTGATCTTTCAAAATACAAAATGACACTGATTATAACCAGC
This sequence comes from Nycticebus coucang, assembly GCF_027406575.1. Lineage (NCBI taxonomy): Eukaryota > Metazoa > Chordata > Mammalia > Primates > Lorisidae > Nycticebus > Nycticebus coucang. Next base: position 117,440,477 of record NC_069790.1, on the reverse strand, counting down.
GGGTTGGAAAACAGATGTAATAAGAGAAAAGAAAGAGGACAAGTACCTGGAGGAATTGGGCCGTTCAGGGAGAAGGGAAAGGAGGGGAATGGAAGCCCAGGGCTGCAGTACGTATATATATATATATATATATTTTTTTTTCCCTGAGGATGGAATGAATGTATTAGAGCTGTGGTTCTCAAATGTTCACCTGCTGTGACGTCACCTGGAGGCTGGGAAAACACAGGTAACTGGGCTGTACCATGGAGAGTCTCAGGCGAAAAATAACATTGCATTTTTATCAAGTTCCCAAGTGATGCTGGTGGGGGAGCACACCAGGAACTACTGGCTTAGAATATAGGAAAGTGGGACGTGAAAGTTTTTCTTTTTTTTTTTTTTTTGTAAAGACAGAGTCTCACTTTATGGCCCTTGGTAGAGTGCCGGAGCCTCACACAGCTCACAGCAACCTCCAACTCCTGGGCTTAAGCGATTCTCTTGCCTCAGCCTCCCGAGTAGCTGAGACTACAGGCGCCCGCCACAATGCCCGGCTATTTTTTGGTTGCAGTTTTTGGCCGGGGCCGGGTTTGAACCTGCCACCCTCGGTATATGGGGCCGGCACCTTACCAACTGAGCCACAGGCGCCGCCGGGACATGAAAGTTTTAAGATAAAGAGTATGGAGTGGTTGAACAAAATTTCAGTGACAGGGGCTAACAAACACAAACGGAGGGAGGGATTTTTAAAATGTAGAGGACAGTCCCTCTCTGGGAGACTGGGGAAACAGCCCTGGAAAGGAAGCTGACCAGAAGGGAAAGGGCAGAATGTGCCAACCGCTGGGAGAAAGGGATAGTTTTGAGAATGTAGGAGAGATGAAAATACTATCTACTTCATTTTTTTCTAATTAAACATTTATTGCTTAACAGGTATGTGTGAAACAAGCTCTTAAAGATTGTGATTTATTTGAACATTGTAATTTTTGTACATTATAATCATGTGTAAATCTCAAACTATATATCTGCCTCCCCCTCAAAAAATATATGTTGATAGTGTGTTCTTCACAGTCTTCTTTACTAATAGGGAAGAACAGGATCCTTTGAAATAAAATTCAGTCTTGTCTTTGTAAAAACAGGATTGCTTAGGCTCTTGTTATCTTGTTCATATATGTATTTTTTTATTTGTAGCAGCGCTATTTAGAAGGAGTTAAAGAATGTATTCCGTATGGGAAACTCTAAATTCCTAAAAGGTTTGGAGACTTGGAGCTCCTTGAGGCTGACCACATCTCCAAATCTAAGGGCCAAAAATGAGAAATAAAAGAAATAAAAAACCTGGAGTTAACTGGGTTGTTCTTTTCCCCTTCGGAAACAGTATTTTTTACTATCTTAAATATGAATGTCTTCCATAAAGCAGACTAGACAAAACCTGCAGGATAACAAATATTCAGGCAGTTTCTGGAGACCTAAGCTTTGACTGAACCTTTCACTAAAATTGCAGCTCACACTGCAGGCCATCAGGAAAAGGCCCCAGCCGCCCCTCTGTGCCCTCCAAGCAGAGGTCATGGACTTTGTGGCCAACCTCTGTAAGGCCCGTGAACTTTGCCTTTTCACTATCCTGTTTGCTTTGACTTCAGGGTTTGATCTCAGTTTTGTATTCTGATAAAGGTGGTATTTAACTTTAATTTTCATGCAAATTTTATGGTAATCAGGCTTTACCTTACTCTGAATTAAATTTCACTTGGGATCCTGCAAAAATATCCTGTATTGGGAGTTAGGGGCCTGGGGCTTTCTAACTATATTGCCTTGGGCTGGACACTTAACCTTCCCCAGACTTTGGTTTCTCATTCACCTGATTCAAGGGCCAAAAGACACCAGGCCACTCAGCTATCCCTGGGCTTCTGCCTCCCGGGCTAAGTTCTACAAGGTTCAGACTCAATCACTTTATGCTCCTTTTTCTTCTTGTTCTTTCTTTCTCATTTACGGCATCACATTTGATATGTACGTCTTTACATTTTCCAGGTTACAGTCCTGACTTTTTTTTCCTTATCATTTGAATTTAGTGTTTTGGAAACTCTAATGGACTTACACCAGGAAAGTGACAATATTCAGCCCAAGCATTATATCATGATCATTTTTCTGTCTTCTGAGATTGGTTCAGTTAACATTTTTCATATCTCCTTCGCACAGCACTTTATGTGAGGCTAATGTTACAGTGAGTTTAATCTGGCTAACAGGGACATAGTTTAATGCTTCATAAACTCTGCAGTTTGCTAGCAACTGAACGCTGCAAGTAACTGACAAGGTGAGGGGCACCTCATCGCTCATGTGGCTTATGCAAAAATGATTGCAATTAATTTTTTCTTCAGGAATTGCCATGACTAGGATGCATATCAGTGCTCCAGCCCTCAAGCCAACAGTATCACAATGCTAATGGCACATTCCCTATTCACTGCTATGGAAATTATATGCAGATGATGTGTGATAATGAACCAAAGAACAACTGATAAATTCTTAGTCTGACATTCTCATGGTCAGAATATTGCAATCTACCTTATTCCCAGAGAAACTCATTTTGCAACATGGTTCTAGTAACACAACAAGATTAAAAACAACATTCAGGGCATCCCTATTCTGCTTCAAAAGAATTTATGCCAATATCATTTGATTATAATCTTCAAATGAATCACATTTATTCTTCCCAAGAATTTACTCCAGAATACTTAAATGAAAATATGAATTATATAGTGATTCCTGTTAATTGCTTTATGCTAGGATTTGACTCAGAACACAAATTCTGCATCTTGTGTCTTAACCCACAATGAATGACAAAAATGAAAATATTCTTATTTCTAGGACACAGAAAGAGTTTGGCATAGCTCTGTAGGTGACAGATGAGGAACCAGACCACGGACTGAATACTTTTGGGATATAAATACATTTGGGAAGTAAAGACATCTTTGAGTAGTGGTGTAATGTGAGCAGAGGTTGGAAGTCACAAGCAGAGAGGCAATTCAAAATTTTGTTTTGGGGGCCTTAGTGTGTGTCACACTTTATGGGGGCAAGACATGATTGCAAGAGGGACTTTACCTAACAAATGCAATCAGTGTAACCTGGCTTATTGTACCCTCAATGAATCCCTAACAATAAAAAAAAAAAAATTTTGTTTTGTTTTCTAAGATACTTCTCAAAATAATTAACCAAGCTTTATTGATTTTTTTAATTGATATTAATAAATGTGTATGCCTTTGTACTTATAGATGTCTATACAATTATTTAAATGTAAACACTATATTAATGTCAGTTTAAATCACCAACATTTAATTATCTGGTAACTGTAAAGTTGCCTGACACTCTGCAGACTTTGGAAGGAGCAGGGTTATTCTGGTTTGCACATTGTATACAGTTGGGGATACAGGCTTAAAACATGCAATTTCACATGTGATTTTCTGTGCTATTTCCACATATCACTTTGAAAGCTTTGAGGACTATTATATTCTCTGCCATGTAGAAACTGGGAAGAAGTCAAAACTTAACATTAATGTTTCCCAGTAAGATGATTATTGTATTTGTACCACAAAAATAAAATGTCAGGTATAATTTTATAATCATACTAAATATAAAACCATTTATATAATACTACTAAATATAAAATTATAAATACTAAATATAATTTTATAATAATACTAAATATAAAGTTCCTTAGGTTTGTCCGTTAAAAAAAATATTTGTTTACTTGCTTAGGAGAGAAATTTCACCTATAGCATCTGTAGGAAATGACAGATTCAATGTGATAGTAAAAGAAAAAACTGAATGTAAGTGCCTCATAGGTTGTCAAGAATTCTACATTCCTTCCACAAGTGCAGGGAGCAATGCACAAATGAGATCACTTGAGGGTTTACAGAAAGTGATAATTAATCCTTGTGGGGTTATTTGGACTGCTTTCATCAGCAAAACAATGCTTCAGCTAAGTATTTTTATGCTATTCCCCCCCAAAGGAAGAGTGCATTAATGCAAATTTACAAGGAATAATCTTAAAAATTATTATTCACATTTTCCCAAGCTTTTAAAATTATTTCTGTACCTCAAATCACTCAGATTAAGTTTTTTCTCTCCTTTCCCATGATGCAAACTCTAGAACACACAGCTGCCGGGTTTTGGTCTCATCAACTCCCTAATTGCTGGTGCGTTCCAGGACTTCTTCCTTCTCCGCTTTAAAATACCTTTCCACCGGAACGAACTCCTCTTTCTCTTTACTTTGTTCTTGGAGGAACAATTGAAAACAAACAAAACAAAACAAAAGCTTCCGCTGTCCTTCCATCCTTTGTATCTCTCTGTATTTTACATTTTACAGGAGCCCAATCGGGCGCATTCTCTCAGGGATAAGAGAGGATAATTCGCTTCCTAATTCCTGCTGGCTACACAGGGTGAGCCAATTACAGCTCTCCCACTTCTATCAATGTCATGGCCTTCTCTTTACCTACCACAAAATATAATGGGTGTTGGCCAAGTTACTTGTAAATATCCTTACAGCTCGGCTTCAAACTTTTCACACACTTGTGGTTCTCTGGACCCTTCTCCGTCTTTCTTTCACCCGCATCCTGTCCTCAACCTTGACCTACCTTCCCAACCATGTGTTTCTAAAACCATGAGTTCTTGTCTCCGGGAGCCCATTTCTTAGGTCAAACTCCCTTACATCATCAGCATTTTACTTACCACATCTACTTCCACACTAAGCCTTAACTGAATGAAACTAGCTTTCCATAAAATACTATGCCATTTCCCACAAAACTTGCCCAAGTGAGTGTTATTCATTTTCAAAACCCTCTCTTCCTACACCATCATCAGCTCCATCATGAGTCTGTGCCCCAAAGACTCAGCCTCTGCAGATTGTCATTCTACTTTCTTGTCTGAACTCCATAAAAACATCACTCATCCCTTTCTTGGGGGTCCATTTATAGGACTATACTACAACTTTTCCATTTAGAAAAACAAAAGATAAAGGAAAATGCACAGACATCAGCCACCAAAGAATTCCAAGACACCAAAGAATTTTGGAGTGGTTGTCCTGCGTGCAGGCAGAGTGGGACTGAAGACCTCATTGTTGGCGAGGGAAAAAAATCCCAGAAAAAGGGAAAAACAGAGAAATAAGCTGAGCAAGGCAGAATAAAAGAGTTTAGCTAGTTTACTTTTAAATCAGCAGATAAATTACTTATCTGAGCAGTTCCTATTTATACTAGAAGCCTGGCCTGCAAGGGATACAGCTTGCAAACATCCCTGCTTGGTCTGTAAACACTCAGAAGAAGAGAATGGCTGAGGAAGGAAGCTGAGTGGAAGGCCTGGGAAGGAACGTTAACCAGGCCATCCCCTGCCCAGTCAACAGTCAAAGCAAATACCCATTGTAGGGATTTGTATTATGGCCAGGGCAGAGATAAAGGGAATGGCTTGAGTCCTGAAATATGGGCAGGGGGGCTTCTGCCCTTATCACAGAGGAAGACACCTCTGGGGTGGAGATCAGAGGAAAATTCCTCTGTACCACTGATTCTTCAGAGGAGACTGATGCCATTGGGGTGTCTACTCCACAAAGGACTAAAGGTAATTAACATCTCCCAAGGAATCTGTGTGTGTGACCACAGATAGGAGCTGCCCACACACAAGGCTCAGGTTCTGGATTTCTCAAGGCTGCTCAGACCCTTAAAATTAATGATGGAATAAGAACTAACATGCTTACTCAGAGAAACGGCTGACGTTTTTGTTCCCTTCCTCAGCTTACCTTCTGGGCTAAATGAGAAAACAGCCTTCAGTAAAAGCCGAGAGGAACAAACACTCAGGGCCATCCACTGGAACCCACAAGCTAGCGGTGGGCCCCTGTGTTTCCCACCTTTGAAAACTCTGCATGTCCTGTCTCTTTATCTCTCACTGCTTTTAACTTTACTTTGCTTCAGTCAATTGCTGCCAGATCCACAGGTCTTAAATGACCCTGCCCCTGGGACGGGACCTGGCATTGTGCTCTGTGGTCCCTCAACCCTTCCTCCCCCGACCTTCCCCCTCCGTCTTTGCTCCTGACTCAGCCTATACCTCGTGAAGTGTGGCTGAAATGACACCAGCCCTCTAGATTGCCTAATGTCTGGTCCTTCTCTGGCACATGTTGTGCCAGTCACTAAACCTGAGGAAAGGTAACCACCACACTCTATGATTTATCCACTTCTACTCTGGGAGCCACAACCAGTTCTCAGGGGTGTGAGCACAAATGGTGACTAACTCCATATAAATTGGTATCAGCCAACCTCAGCAAGAGCCACGGTCCTTGTCAACAATCCTTTCCCGTCCATAGTGGACGCTCTAGGGTAGCCTTCAGGTACCACTTCAACTTGGTGCTCAGGCCAGGATCACCTGGTTACCTTTTTGAAACATGAATTTGAGGAGGAAATCAAGGCAGTCCCCAAATTCACGATTTTAATTTATTTCTCACTTTATCAGTCCTTTTTCTATGACATGGATAGGGAAGGAAAATAATATCCATATTCTATTTGTAATGTGCTGGATGCTAAGCAAGTTAACTTTGGATAAATTCTTATACAGTTCCCATTACTTAGCACTGCAATACAGGTATCACCTCTATTTGTATAAACGAGAAAGGAGTCCAAGGGTGGGAAAGTAATTTATCCAAGGTTGCTCTCTTGGTTAGAGAATCCTGGTTGATACTCTCCGTGGGAACTTTCTCAGCACCAGCACCCCCACCTTCACCCCCACCTCACCTCACCCTTCCCTTTGACACCCAACATGGAAATTTCTCCTTGCCACAGAGTTCTTGTTCCTTCATCAGAAGCACTAAAAGAGTTGTAAGCCATGGGCCTTATATATATTTATGTATGTGTGTATATATATAATCTGATTGATCCACCAGGATTAAGCATGGTAGTATGAATTTGTATAAAACATAGCAGCTTGAGCAAGTGTCATGCTTGTTATAATTACATGCTTGGTTTTAACAATGATGTTGTAAAAGAGCTGTAGTTCAAATAAATGTAGGAAGCCATGTTCTGAAGTCTGCTAGCCTTAGATGTATCTGGCAGCCAAGCCCATCTGTCAGACTAAATTTAGACAAATCCAGACTAACCTAATGTCACTTCACAAGAAGGAAGGAGCAATGAGACAGACCATGGCTCTGGTCTCCGCAGATGGTCTTCTTATGAACTGGCTAAAGACTTAGGTTTTCTGAGGACCCTTAGAATATAGGAGAGAGTCCACTGGCAAGCCCTGGAACACCACCTGACCCATCTCTCCTTAGAATACAGGAGAGATTCTACCTACCCTCCTCCGTCACCAACATCAGCCAGCATGCTGGACTGAGAAACTCTAACCTGGCCTGTCCTCCTTGGCCCCGCGTCTTCCTTTAATTCTCTACTAGGTCTTTGGGGGAGGTGATGAGCATCCCTTACACTTTCTCTGCACTTGATGTGCCTGCATCTCTGGGAAGGAGGCTTCACATAAAGAACCAGAAAATGAGTTCCTGCACGGCTGAGCACAGTCACCTGGGATGTCAACGGAGGAGCTATGGGATACAGCCTTTTATTCTAAAACCCACGTTGTTTATGTTAAACTCTGTTGTTTTTAGGGGGAGAAACAATAGAGTGTTTCAGACGACACTTTAAAAATCTCCTCTTCTAAAAGTTGCTATAATATGTCTCTTCCCAGAGCCCTTTTACCTGTAGAGAGAAAGAATAAAAGCTTGTTCTCTGTTCCTGCCTTGGCTAATAGGTCTCCTCTTCAGTGCCTTTTGCAGGAATCCGGGCCCCAGTGATGCCCTCCTTACTTCTGTTTGCAGACCACAGACATTCCTTTCAGAGGGGCACTCTTTCTCAACTCCACTGCCTCTGCTTCAGATCCGCAGACTCCTGCAACAGCTTCACTGCACGCTCCCAGCTCCTTACTTCTCCCCCATCCATCGTCCACAGGGTCACCAGCAGTGACATGCTAAAAGCCATTCTTTTTGTTTCCCGGCCCCACACCATTGCTTTTCAAAGCGAGGTAGGGCCCAAGAATATATCCACCTGGACATATTTGAGAAGTGCAACTTACTGGGCCCTACCTCATCCTATTGAGTCAGAAATTCTGAGGAAGAGGGTCCAGCAATCTGGGATTTAACAAGTTACCAAGGTGATTGTCGTACACACCAAATTTTAAGACCCACTGGCAAGCCCTAGACCATCACCTGACCCAAACCTACAAGTTCAGCCCCAATAGCTGCTGTTGCGTCCTCCTCCCCCGCTCAAGCCACAACCAAATGGCTCAGTATTCTCACATCCTCACTGGGTGTTTCCTACTCTCCATAGCTTTACAAAGGTAATTTCCAGACAGTGCATCATCTTTTCTACCTTCCAGTCATCTTTTGGTGCTGAATTCATGTTAATTAACGTCTGTGACATGTTTCCATTCTCCTCTGTGTCCTTTGCCCAGGGCTCTGAGCACCGTTCACTCTGTCTGCATTTTGCTCCTCTATCTGGTAAGCATCAGATAGGCAGAGACTTACAATGATTAAAGGCAGGAGCTTTGGAGTCATGCTGCAGGAAGGGCCTGAAACCTGACTGTGCTGCCTCTGTGCACTGTTTCTTGGACTCTGTAAGCCTCAGTTTCCTCACCTCTACCGTGAAGGCAACAGGAACTACTTCTAAAGTTCACTGCAATGTAAAGGAGATAATTTACATAAGGCACGGAACAAAAAAAGATATTCTGTATCTTTAAAAAATCATATTGCATAATATTTAATATAAAAGCATCTATATAATGAATAAGTTATGCCAGTCAAACGAAGCCCTGGAACATATCACTCAACTTCAAATATTAGCAAGTGCCCTCAGCGTCCCCTTCCCATCTTCTTTACCCAGAATGAACTATCTTAAAATGTAACTTTTCCTTATCTTCCCTTTCAAAATGTAGTTTTCATATGTACATACATACTAGTATTTACTATTTCATTTTGTGTGTAATGGAGGCTTATAAAAATGGTGTTCTACTGTTCCGAATCTTCTGAATCTTGTTTTTTTATTTTTCTTTTTTAAGTTGTTTAATATTAGATCTATGAGCGTCATCAATATCTCAGCACGTAGTTTTGGTTAATTTATTGTTATTGTTGTGTGATACAGTAGAACTTCCATAATTGACCACCTCTCTACATTGACCACCTCCTTAAATTGACCTAATTTTCGTAGACTGAACAAGCACCATACATACTCATCAGTACAGGAGGCCTAATTCCTTACGTTAACCACCTCGGTGTGTTGGTCAGCTTCTTACAGTCCTTTGGGTAGTCAACTTACAGAGGTTTATTGTATTTTTAAATCTGATTATTCCATAATTTCTTTAGTATTCTGCTATTGATAGTATAATGATACAAAAATTTGGGTTGTTCCCAGGTTTTGCTGCTATGTAAGGAATGTTAAATATAAATATATTTATATAGATTTTCTATGCACCTTTGCAAGAATTTATTGAATATATATACAAAAAGTGGACTTGATGGCTTGTAGATTAATTTGTAGATTATGTGCATGTTCAATGTTATTGGTCATGTTAAATAATAATCCAAAGATGTTATGGCTATTAATGAATATATTAATTCTATCAACTGATCTTAAAAAATAATTTGCTTTTGGTCTTTTTATAAATTTATTTCATTAATATTCCTTCGTACTTGCATTATTTTATCTTTCTACTTTTCTAGGATTTATTTTGTTGCTCTTTTTCTTCATTTTAAGATTGACATTTATATAATCATTTTTTAGCCACACAATCGTTTTAAGCGATAAAATTCCCTACACAAATTATTTTAGGATTTCTTCTGTCCGATATTTTAGCCTAATTTTTTCCCCCTATCTGTGTAAGATCCTATTGTTAATTTATATAGTCAGTATTATTTATGTGGGTGCCATTACCCAATTTTCTTAGTGGAGCCAGCGTTGTACCTTTGGTTTGTAGCAGATTCAGATTGATTGTTTCCACATATTTTATACCTACTCTGTAATATGTTTTAAACATTTAGAAGTATTAAATTTTCCAAGTATGTCTTTTCATTAAATATTTTTGTTTCGATATTGATATTTAAGTACATGGTGATTCCTTCCTTTCCCTTTCCCAACCCCCTTTTCTCTTTTTCCTCTCTCTCTCTCCCCCTTTCTCTTCCTTCTTCCCTCCTTTCTCTCCCCCTCAACCACTCTGCAGGTTCCTAAGTACCGTTTAATGTACCTAGTGTTGTCTTAGCCTGGATTTCCAAAAGGCAAGAGATTGCTGGCATTGCAGACCTGATGCTCAGGCTTCCCTCTGGGGACAGGCAGAGGCCTCTGCTTGATTCAGACATTTTCTCACTTTCCTGGCTTCCGCCTTAAAGAGTCCTTCGCCGTAGTTCCATTGATATGTCCCATGCGCCTTCATTCTCCATTTAGAGACTGTCTGCATCGGAAAAAACGCTTTGGATTGTAAGCAAGAGAAAATCCATATCCAGCTGGTTAAACAGTAAAGGACTCAGTGGAAAATTCAGAAGCCAAGCAGAATTTGGAATGACCCAGTCTCTCCAGAGACACATATCCTCCCTTATTTCCATGATTCAGTGTGTGATTCCTATATGTTTTTGAACCATCTGTATTTGTATTTTAGATAAAGAATGTAGGAGCTATGAAAGCAGAAGGAATTCCTAAGACCATTCTTCAGGAACTCAGACTTACCAACACTCCCTTTGGAAGGATAGCCACTATGTCATCCAACACTTTTTGACGAGGCGATAAAATATCCTGCTGTCCTCTCTTGTAACAAGTGGCATTATGTGATGGAGTCTCCTTAAGGTATGAAAGATTCGATGCATCACTGATCATTACTATTGGATTACTTACTTTCCACGTGGCATGACACAGGAATAAAAATTAATCACAGCAGCCACTACTGTATTGAGCAAGTACCAAATTCCAGCCACAATGGGAGGTGGTGATGGTTCTAGGAGACGGAGTTACCACTCTCTTTCTACAGCTCAGGCCGTGATCTCCACTCAGAGCTAGAGGCTTGTTCACAGGTGGCACATGGCAGGCAAGGGATTTTAAATGAGCTGCAAGCACCCTCAAAGCCCGTGCTGATGATGGCTCTGCACCAAGCTCCAGTCCAGGAAAAGTGAGGGTAGAGAAATAGTGCATTTGCATTCTTCTTTAATATATAATAGTTTTAACACTTCACTGAATTTGCCAGAAAAAAAAAAAAAGACCCTCTTACTTAACAAATTGATTACTCCAATGAGCAAACAGCTCTGGCATGTTGGGAAGACAACTAATGAAAATGAAGTCCACATGGGCCACCTGTGTCAGCCAGTGGTTGGATGAGACAGTGTGAAGGACCCTCCAAATCTGAGATTTGCTGTATAATTTAATTTCCTAATTATAAATCTTAATTTAGGCTTTACTCGACTCTGAGCTGCTTGAAGATAGAGCTGATTTATGACAAATCTCTTTTTTTAGCTGCAAGCCAGGGCCTATTTTTGCCAGGTTTTCAAAAGTATTGATGACTTGAAAATTGGAGTGCCTGAGATGGAATTTTGACATAAAATAATCATAGATTCTGAGGATTTTTTTCTAGTTCAATTTAGATAAGAAACAGCTAAATGTTTCTCTGATTGTTATTGGTAGCTGTGCATTGCTAGTTTGAACCTCATTCAAACTCATTCTAAGCTTCAAGGTAGTTAAGAGTTATCATGGTTAGAGACCACATGAACACAAATGCACAACTTCTAAGAAATTTCAGTGATAAAATTAGATTAAAATGGCATCCAAAATTCCTTTATATCTCTTACCACATATCTTTGTATAAGACTCTTGGGAGGTAAGTCCAGTAGTTGTAGTCATAGGTTGAAAAATAAAAATATTTCTTATATTAAATGACAATATAATTCACTAAATTATTTCCATCCTTACATACTAAAAATACAAGCTGCTTTCATAAGCACTAACATTATTTCCATCATAAATGGAGTTTCAGGCTTTAGTAAAAGTACATCGTCTGACTGTAAAACACACAAAAAATAAATAATAAAGTTTAAGAACAAGTAAGACAAAAATGCCATTCAAGAAAGCAAGTTTGAGATTAGTAAATATACTTAATTCTTTGCTGTATTCTTACAAAATATTTCCCCACACAAAAGGACACTTAAGTTTCAATATAAGGCAACTATCCATCACCCTTTGGTGATGGATAGAGGGTGATGGTGGAAAATTTAATATTGGCAAAGGACTACAAAATCAAATAACAAGTCTCCAAAATGAAGCTAGTGTGATTAAGGTAGGCTTCATAAAGTAACATTTTTTTTTTCCTCTTTGAAAATCATGTTCTGTATGACTAAACCTTAGTTTTAGGCGATTACTTCAGCATGTATAATGAAATGTATTTAAACTGTAATTTTTAAATACAACAAATTAACACAAAGACTTCAAAAAGTATTCACCAAGGAAAAGGGCTAATAGTGATTTTTTTTCTTATTAACTAGTGGGCTGTACTATCACAGTTGTGCACAGCTGGTTAACTAGAGTTAACAGGCTTTGCTTAGACAAAGTGCTCTGCTGTTCACATTTCTCCCGTCCGTGTGGAAGTCACCCGTAATCCCACAGAGCCTCAGTAATAAACAAGAAGAGCTTCACTGGACTTGTAACTTAAAGTACTTCCATAAAAAATTGCCTCAGAATATTTTATAATATGTAGAGACCTTTTTAAAATTCTGACAACTCAGATAGTGAAGAAAACATCTTGATGAAGTTCTTAATAAAACAGAATAAAATGTCTTCTGTCAAACTTTTTTTTTTTTTTGTAGAGACAGAGTCTCACTTTATGGCCCTCGGTAGAGTGCCGTGGCCTCACACAGCTCACAGCAACCTCCAACTCCTGGGCTTAAGCGATTCTCTTGCCTCAGCCTCCCGAGTAGCTGGGACTACAGGTGCCCACTACAACGCCCGGCTATTTTTTGGTTGCAGTTTGGCCGGGGCCGGGTTTGAACCCGCCACCCTCGGTATATGGGGCCGGTGCCTTACCGACTGAGCCACAAACTTTTTAACCTCCTGCTTTGAAAAAATAGTTGGACTTCCCATTGAACTGTTTCTCAGTATTGTTAACCTCTTTAGTGAAATATCAATGATCAGTCTTAGGAGTTCACAAAGATGTCCTTTAATTTCCTTACACTTCCAGTATTTAGCAACTGAGGATATATAGAGATTTCGTTCTCTAAACTTGATAAAGGTTTTAAGTAATTTTGCTTTAAAAAGTTTAAGGCGTAAGAAAGTAATGTTTTCCCGTAAACTTCTGTCTCAGCGAATTCTAATGTTTGAAATATGCGCTGAGACTCACAAGAGACCGTATTCTCTCTGTTCCCTGTGTTCACGCTGCCCCCGTGGACAGCCCTGCGTTTTCTCCCATCTCTGCCTTCTGTGCTCTGCGCCATTGGCCTCTCCCACCTCCTCCCCCCAGTTCAAACTATCTTACTCTGCTTCCAAATTCATGTTCCTGAAGTCAGCTTTATCATGATGCTTCTTGTCCCTTATAAAGACTTCCTTCAAACTGGGGCTGCACTATCCCGTGCTTATACTAGTCTCACTTTTGAAATGTTCTCTGCCATCTATTTTTAAAATATTACTTCTTTTTTTTTTTGCAGTTTTTGACCAGGGCCAGGTTTGAACGTGCCACCTCTGGTATATGGGGCTGGTGCCCTACACACTGAGCCACAGGCGCCACTAAAATATTACTTCTAAAACAGTCACCAATAGTATTTAAGATGTGATTTTTAAAATTACACATTGAAGGTGTTTTTTATTGGTACTATGTATATAGAAATAAAATTGGCTATTGTATATTATTTTATATCCAATAATTTTGCTAAAAGAGCCAATTTTTATAATAAGCTTTCTTTATATTCTTTAATAATTTTCTACATAATTTTCTATCTATTTTTTGCATGATTTTATTGTCAATAAATAATTGACGGCTTATTTCCTTTTTATTTGTGTGTCACTAATTTGATCATCATTTATTAGCCTGCTGGCTTGGGTCTTCAAAGAAAAATAGAATGGAAGTGACTTTAATAAGCAACTTTGTCACAGACCTAATTTTAATTATGCTTGTTTGTATATATAATGGCATTTACTACATTTTTTTTTAATGACTGTTCTAAATCACATATTTCCCTTCCAGTATTTACCAGCTGGCACTGCTGATTCTTCAGGCTTATTTCACGTGGCATGCTTATAATAATATCATCTTCTCTGAGAGGACTTCTCTAACCACCTCCAATCATCTGGAATATAAAATCCTATTTACTTTTATTTTCTTTATGGCATATACCACAAGCTCAAATTAAACTTGGAGTTTCCATATTTCATCTCTTCCAATTCTAGAATTCTTTGTTATTTTTCCATATATAACTACTCACTATCTGTAGTATAATCATTGAAAGAACTAATGAATTTATTAGAATTATTGGCATGGAGACCTGAAAGAGACTTAGGAGGACACTTAATGTAGTACTTTGAATTAATAAGTGAGAATATGGAACCAGAGACAGGTCAGGGGACAGTCATAAAGTTACAGCACCGGTGTTGGAACAAGAGCTCAGCTGGTCTCTCAGCTCCAACCCGGTGATCAATCCTCCTATTCAAATGAAAGACTCCTCATGCCTCAGCCTGAGTTTTCCATGTTATCAGAGTCAGCCTCCAGCTATCAATTTGCAAATCAGATGGAATGTACTAATGGTGACAAAAATATAATAAAAATAACTGTTTGCATAATTAGGGAGATTTTTTTTCCTAAGTAAATGTTGAATGTTCCTACATTGAGAGGTTAAAAATTCCTCTATTTTATCATAAAACAGAGTATCCCCAAGCTTAAAGGTGGCCAAAGTCACCTTACTCTTGCCTCGTTTTCTCTTCCAAGATTTTCACTAATGAAAAAAATGAGGTAGCTGTTTGAAGGGCATAGAAAATATTTGGGTAGGGGCAGAGTCCTGTTACCTTCTTTCTTTTTTTTTTTTTTTAGGTGAGGTTGAGCAATTTGATTTTTATTTTATTATTAAATAATAGCTATGTACATTATTATGATCATTGGGCACCATACACTTGGTTCATAGACCGTTTGACACATTTTCATCACACTAATTAACATAGCTTTCCTGGCATTTTCTTAGTTATTTTGCTAAGACCTTTACATCTAGCTCTAAAGGTCCATTCCAAAACTTAGACTCCAGAATATTATTTTATATATATTTGCTTTCTATTGCTATTCTAATAAAAAAAAAATTCCACCTGTTTAGTGGTTTAAAACTTCACAAATTTATTTTTTTTATATTTTTCTGACGTCAAAAATTCAGCACAAATCTTACTGGGCTAAAGTCAAGATGTTGGCAGCACTGAGGGCCTTTCTGGAGGTTCTTGCCTGTTCTGGCTTCTAGAATAGACTCACATTTCTTTACCACCTTCTGTTATTCTCAAACTAGTAATGTCAGGTGGCGTCCCTGTCACACTTCGGATTTCTCCTGCCTCTTCTTCCTTTGTCCCCATTGTTTTCCGGCCACATGCGGGAAGGAGTCTTCCCCGTGAAGGACACATCTGAGTCCACTGGGTTCACCTGGATAAGCCCAGTGGTTTTCTCTTCTCCAGGTCTGAATCTGTAAGCTCATCTGCAAAGTCCCTTCGGCCATGGAAGGTAAACACATGCACAGGTTTCAGGGATTAGGACATAGACATCTTGTTGTGTGTGTGTGTGTGTGAGGGTTATTCTATTATTATTCAGAGTTAAAGGGTAGGATGGAAATTAGTGTATTTGCTCCATGGAAAGCTTTTTAGCCATGTAGTTAATCAGAATAATATATTCTAGACATACAACATTTTCAATTTTGTATAGGTGTGAAGGCAATGAACAAAAGGAAAAGATCCCACCTGAGTACATACAACCTAGGGTTGCTCTAAATAATTACTTTAAAATACTAGACATTGAATTAAGAGCTACATGCCCTGACCTGCATTTCCCTTCAATGGGGATTCACACACTAAAAGTGGAAAGTAACTCGCCCTACCAAGAAGCAGCAAGTCTATGTAATTCCCCAAGGATTTTGGGTTGAAGAGGAAAAACGTGAGGTTAGGTACATATTTTTTTAATTAAAGGGAGCAGAAAATTACCTTAAGTTTTTGAAAAAAGAGTATATATACTGAAATCATTGAATATAGAAGCTATAAATTACTGTTATGAGGTGCTTATTGGCCTCCATGGGGATAAAGAAGATATAATTTCTATAAAAGAATAAAATGACACAAGAAGAGACAGACTGAGATGATAAGATGACAGATATGATTCTAAAATAAGCACACATATCTGTAAGCAGATATAAGAGAAGCTATTGTAATTTCTTGGTAAATGTCTGTTCAATGATAAATTAATTGCAATGGCCAAGGACAGAGGAGGAGGGAAGCTGCTGGAAACGGGTATTAAAACTTATAAACATTGTTATAGAACTGAAGGAATCAAATTTAATTATCGATTTATTTGGAAAAAATACTTATTTGCCGTTATGAGATGCATGGATCTTCAGTTCCTACTGAGTTATGTCCTGAAGTGGAGCATGGGAGGTCTGGGACCTTGAGGCCAAGTAACGTCAGGGTGTCCTCTGCACACCCAATCATGACCCAATCATGACCTTGTGGGCTAGAAGCCATCAGTGTGAGTCCAGAACTCCTACTGAATATCCTTAGAAGCCATTTGAAAAGCTTCAAGGATTTTGTCTAAAGTAAAACATAAAAAAGTCTCCTTTACTCCAGATAACCACGGATATTTGTCATTAGAATAAATTTGAGTTATCACTGCTCCGGGTGTTCATGTCATACTAACCAACTGGTAAAAATAGGTGGGGAAAGAAGTTTGCTATTGCTTTGCAGAACAACGTCAATGCTGAAATAGAGCTGTTGGAGAGCTTGTTCTAAGATTCCTAACTGCTAGAGAATGTTACAGAGTTTCATCTGCTGGGAAATGTGATGGTACCAGAAAAGCCAGATTATTCTATCACCTTGTGCTCCCACCCAAGAAAGCCCCAGGAGCTCACTGTGAGCAAAGTGGTATCACAACTGCAGGGTCCCTCCTGATTCATCCCTGCAGTGCTCTGAGTAGATCTGAGGGCCATCTCCAAGTGTACTTGCAACGGTATTCCTCCCCTGGGCCTCTCTGCCCTTTCCAGCATTATTTTTCACCTCTGAGTAGTTTTGTTGGGAGAGAGAGAGAGATTCTGTGCACAGAAAGGGAAGCCAATTGATAAATGTGTAAAAATACGCATAAGAAATGTGCCGATCGTTTAAAACAAACGGAGGAGTGGCATTTAATAGAAGATTCATTGTTTATTATCAAATGAATATTTAAGCTAACCTCTTGCTGATTAAATACTGCAGGCCAGAGTAGTCTGGAATGTTTTAAAAGAAAAATAATTTGAAGGATGTGTGGGATATGAGAGTAAAAGTATAAAGAAAAGGGGACACGTATTTCAATCAGGGAGAATTGATTAGACAAAATCCTTGAGCTAGGAAGGTTTTATCCTGGGTGCTGTAAGATAAATAGAACCTAGAATTAATGTTTAACTTTCCTTAAACAACTAATAAAGTTCAGCATTTAATCTACCTATCCCTATATGCCATCTTCCCAACTGCAGTTTGAGTTTTTAATGTGTCTTTATTTGTTTTTCCTCTCTGCAGAGTGAATTTTACTCCATTAATAACCCCTGAGATGTTTCCTACTTGTGGTGGAGTCAGCAATGACATGAATAGTATTTCAACTTGAATTTTAGGACATCATGACATTTCCCATTATTATTGCGTCTTATTGTGAGATCTGTGGAAAAACTATATATTTTAATATGTTCTCAGTACTACAAAGAAATAGTCCAAAGGCCCATAGTATATATAGTATTTATCTACTTTTCATAATGGATTAAAATACCATACTAATCGCCACATTGCTTCCTAATATATCACAAAAATAGCAACTCTCTCTCCCCTTTTTTCTTTTTTTTCTTATGGCATAAACAATCTAGGGGCTCTTTATTTTGTCAAAATTTCCCAGAGTCTAAAAATATGACAATATAGTCACACACACACACACACACACACAATTTTGTGAATTTTGTTTCTCACTATATTTTAAGGGTCCTTTCTAACTCACGGTTACTTTTTCTCTCATTACATTTGTCCATTCTTTATGGAATAGACGGATCAAGAGACAACACAGGTGGGTCTTCCCCAGTCCCCAGGTTATGGGCTTCTCATTCTTTGCAATGGGGAAGGATTAAAACCCATAAGCGTGAGTGTTATGATCCAGTTGGTGCTTTAAAACTATTAATATAATAAGTCTGCTTTAAAATGGTTTAAAAAATTGATATTTGTATGAGAAATACCATTTTGGAAATTATTTTCCACATTTCATTAGGAGGAAGTAAGAATTTGGATTATGGTGGGCTCGGAGAAGCACAGCTGTATGTGTACGGGAATTTGGGAAGGAGTTACCAAGTAACTAGGTGCTGGAGAGAACTTAAAAGTTAAAAATGACACTCAATTTCTAAGACGGAATGACAGCAATATGATGTCATTAATATAAATAGGGATGTTGGCAGGGCAGACTGTGGTGTGTTGGATCACTTGGGCCAATAGGACCTTTCTGAGTTCATAGTTCAGAGGTGAGAGTGGAGAGCGACTTCCTCTGCCCCTGTGATAGGCATAATCAATTACGGATACCTGCTACTGATGCCCTTGAATTATAGATGGTTTTGTGTAGTTCTATTTTATTTTCTGGTTATTTAACTGTACTGAAAACAAATTTTCTCTACATGGATTCACTCCTGATTCTGTGACAATGTTAAGTAATTTCCCATGTAACTCATGAGAAATTTGTAATTGTCAGAGTTTATAGCCACCGAAACTTTCCCACATTCCAATTCGGGTGACAGTGGTGTGCTTGGAGAGTCCTTGGAAACACAGTGTCCCACCTGCTCCATCAAGACCACACTTCGCTTCCATTTATTTGTATTATCTCTGAATGGAATTTGGAAGAAGGTTCTATTTGGGTATAGAAAAATCACTCTTTCACTTCAAAAAGTCTCAATCTACCAGGTGAACAGCTGTGCAGTTTCACGGCTGGTCCAGATCAAGCGTCGTTGAAGTAGGAGACAGTAACGGATACTAAGGGTTTCTCCTACGCCCGGGCTCCCAGGGCAGCAACATTGCAGATGATCCCCATTTACTTTATAAATCTAATATCATCTGCCTTAGAGGTAATAAAATTCACTTCATTCAATGGATTTCAAGTCAGTTTTAGTTCTACGTCTCATTATAAGTTTCAGATTGTTTTTCTTGGGTACTGTATACATACTTTTTGGAAAATCCTATGGGAATCCTATGTCAGGAGCTGTTAAAATGGCATCTAATTAAGCCAGGACATAGGGTTATAGAAAAGTAATATAAGCTTTGCTTATGTAAGTGGCATTTCCAATCAGATGCTAGGCTTACTCAGTAAACCATATGACTCATTCTTACAAAGAAAAAAATCCCTGAATTTTTTATGTCCAATGATAGTCAACAAAGAGGGTATAATAAATATTAATGTTTTGCAACTGAATAAAAGTAAAATGTTAATGGCATCCCTAAGTTATCTTTTTGTACTTTGGTTTAGTTTCAACCTTCGGATACCCAACTTTTAAAAAGTCTAAAAGTAAGAACTGTTCAGGAAGAATCCTCTCTCCAGGGTTTTTCCACTATAAATTTTAAATTCTCTTAAATGGCTTTACGATTCATTCATTAGTCATCTTTCCAAATATTAAGTAAGCATTGTACGGAGTTACTCTCAATGACAGAAAGAACAGACATAAAAATGAATTATTTTAAAACTGTACGAAAAATGCATTAGGAAAAGGAGGGGCATTTCACCCCTCCAAAGATGGAACAGTGAAAGCAGACAGAGGCAGGAAAGGTTGGGTCTGGGGGAGGTTGACCCAGCGCCTCACAGTGTAAGGGGGGAATGGTGCACTTAATGCTCTAGAGATGCAAGAAACTACATTAAGAGACTGTGGAGCTTCAAGCAGGGTATGACACAGTCATCTTCGCAGTTTAAATAGATTAGACTGCCAGTTGTCTGGAAGACAAAAAAAATGATGAGAATAAGAATAAAGGCCAGAAGTTAACAGATGGGAGTAAATGGGTCATATGAATAAGAGAGACGACAGCCAGGGCCAGGGGCATCAAGTAAGTCCAGATATCAGGGAGAAAGAAAAAGAGGAAATTAGAGAGCCCTGAACTTGATAATTAACTGATTGATTTGGCAGTGAAAAGAGGGATCAAATAGGATGGCTGGGTTTCCAGCTGAGGGCGTGTGGTCCTGGGACAAGTAAAAGGAGAAAAAGTGGAGGAGGAGGTGGAGGAGGAGGAGACGTTTCTTTTTTTCTTTTTTTTTGTAGAGACAGAATCTCACTTTATGGCCCTCGGTAGAGTGCCGTGGCGTCACACAGCTCACAGCAACCTCCAACTCCTGGGCTTAAGCGATTCTCTTGCCTCAGCCTCCCGAGTAGCTGGGACTACAAGCGCCTGCCACAACGCCCAGCTATTTTTTTTTTTGGTTGCAGTTTGACCGGGGCTGGGTTTGAACCCGTCACCCTCGGTATATGGGGCCGGCGCCCTACCGACTGAGCCACAGGTGTCGTCGAAGGAGATGTTTCTTAAGCAAGGAGGAAAATTCACTCTGGGGCCCTTAGAAGCCGGGTGTCTATGGAACTTCCAGCTGTCACTATGTCAGGGAGATGGATGTCTCTCTGATTATCCCAGTGGCCTCTCAGGAGGCAGAGCTGAAGTCACTGATTGTTAGATGCACACATGTGCCTGGAAGGAACTACGAGAATGGATCAGGTGAAGAGAAGGGCGAGTGGTGCTGGGAACCCCAGAGAGCTCCCACCCTGGAGGTGGGAGGTGGGAATGAGGGAGACGTGGAGGAGTGGTCCGGGCGGCACAGGGAAAACAATGCTCCTGGTACCGTGGAAGTCTCAGGAACACACACCTGAGAGCCGGGAGCTAACAGGTGGGAAACAGGACCAAGAGCTTCAGGAACACAGCTCTGGGAGCTGGGAGATAATGGGTGTGAAACAGGGCCGAGAGCTTCAGGAGCTGCAGCTGTAGGGCCACACATGGCCCTACGGATCTTGAATGTGGCCTTTGGCTGAATCCAAATTTTATGTAACAAATCTTTTTAATAAAGGGATTTGTTCTGTGAAACTTGGGACTCAGTGAAGGGGCTGCCCTTGGGGAGCTGGAGGGCCACATGTGACCCAGCTGCCGTTAGGCTAAAGGGTAAAGACAGAAACCTGATTCTAGTTAACTGACAAGTAAATAAAAGGTGAAAATGTGAATTTAGCACTGTTTTTAAGATGAGTACGTAAGGATGACTAGAGAGTGGAGAACATACAACCTAGCTTATTTATACCTAGGATACTAGAAACTGAAGAAAATCAGACCACCAGACAGCTCTGTTCCTGCATCGCATTAGAAAAGGCAGGATTTAATTTTATGTAATTAGATTTAAGAAATACATTTTTAATATGATGGCTGTTAGGAATCATTCCCATTCCCGTTTTAAGACCAACGTGGGGAAGGGCAGATTTTAATGGCATTAAAATGCATTTATTTCCTGAGGCCTGGTTCTTTCTTTTGGATAAGATCTGTGTAACTTTTGTGTTTTGTGTTTTGACTGCCAAAATCATACAATTAAAAATTATGCCAAATTATAGAAAACATCTTAATGCTCACAACAAATATTATTATTTCATTTCCCCTTTCTTCTTGATTTGTCTTCCTGTGCCAGTTTCATTAACATATTTGGTGATAAGTAATTACACTTCATAAAAATGCAGGTTTAAACACAAGAAACAACCCAGGTGTTTCTATGCCTGCCCTTGTAGTCAGGAGTCTTGGTAGGAGTAGCTTCTGGAAGGAGCTTGTGCATGTAAGTCTAATAAATTATAAAAACTCTTAAGCTCATCTTTTATTTGAGATCCTTGATTTCAACATCAAGGCATCTTATTAGTTCTATTTTTCAGTTAGAATTTCTCAAATGGAAAATTTTGGAGCTTTTTTTTTTTCAAGGTAGGTAATTACTTTGTGCCTAATTGGGCATAATTAGCCGAACAATGGAATCATTTGCACAGCTTATATTAACACGAATTGAGAACTTACAACAATGGAGTTACAAATGACTTTGAAAAAAATATTTGATTCAATTAACTAATCACATCAAAATGGAAAGGTAAGTATATAGCAATGATTCTACTTAACATCAGAGTGAATGACTTTAAGAATCAATATGTTTATTCATCAATAACTGAAATGAAAAGGTGATGATAATTCATCGTTTCCTAATTATAATTCAGTCAATCAACTCATTTGGCCTGTAGAGGATTATACCCTCCCTTTGACATTTTTAAAGTTAAATGTTGCCCATTTGGAATAAATTTGATTTAAGTAACCTTTCATGGAGCAGAGGTATGTAGGATGCTATAAATGTCAAGGAAAAAATAAACCTTTGTCTCTTTACCCAGACATAACAACAACAAAAAAGCTATTATTGGTATTCATTAAGTAGTCATTGGAAAATCTGCTTATCTTCCACATCATCAGCTGAGAATACTATCATTAAGGAAGGTAATAAAAGTGAAGTTAAAATGAACCAGTATTAGTGAGGAGTAGATCCAGAGGCGGCCAAAATACCGTATTAAACATCTCTGTATTCCTGACAGCGTCAGCATAGAAAATTCTGGGCACTCAATAAATGTGTCTGGAACAAATAGCATTTTGAGTTGTTTAATTGCAGGTATTTTCTTTTCTTTTCTTTTTCAAGAAATACATTTCACTGAATAATACCCAAAGTGTAGAAAATTAGAAAACAAAGTAAATGATGCATGACTTACTTTCCGGATGTTATTTTAATCAAAAACTGTTAGCCAACATGACCATTATTCTAAGTTCCAAACTCATGATTTTGTTTCCTAAATGTATCAAATAATTTATATAACATACACTCATATGTAGTTGAAGAAGGCAGAAATCAAGTCTTAACATATTTTTTTAAGGATATTTATAACCAAACTAATTGCTTATTTTGACAGTGTGATTTTTAGCTGAAGTTTACCTGTAAATTGAATCTCCCAGTTAGGAGTAAACAAACTGAACTCTCTACTGGTAATAGTTGGTGAACTAACAGAGTCTATTCTATTACAAGCAGCTTCACGCTTTGGTTACTTATGTTGTTGACACTGGAGGATGTAACTGTAAGGCAGGAGTGCTTGTCACATTTCCATCAATTTTCTTTTCCTTTTTTTTTTTTTTAAGCTAGAACTTCAAATTTAGGCAAAGACCTGTGATTCAACAATACATACTTGGCCACCCCAGTTTTCTTAAGCAAAGATAGTTTCAGTAGAATTGTACAGATGAACAAAAAAAAAAAAAAAAAAAATAGTGTTTGGAGCCCTAATTTAGAGAGAAATACAGAATAGTAACAGGCATAGTTTCTTTTGTTAGTGTTCATATACATTTGGTGGAATTATCTGAAAGAGAGAAAAGAATATCATTTGGCTGAATGACTTGCAATGCTAACCTGAGGCCCGCGTGCCACATAAAGGCCCTAACGTTCCTACCGTCAGTACAACCAAGTCCCCATGACATATGTGATATATGATACAGGATGCTGAGTATACTTTTGCTTTTTCCCTTGCTTAAATCAGTATTTATAAAAGAGCTTTAGGGAAGGGAATAAACCAAATTCTTAGCTTATAACTGGTTTGCAATTATTGAAAAGATGACAAACACATTACAATTAATTTCTCAATAACAGGGAAAAGATATTCATTTCTAAAATACGTCTGCAAGTACAAAACATGTACAATTTTCATTTTCTTATTATGATAGCAATGAAATAAGGAACTCCTATAAAACGAGAATGGATAGGATACGGAAATCTTTCAAATCTTCACATGATTTTTTTTTTCCAGTTACAACATGAAACTGCTAGGTCATTTTAGAAGTGAAGTTAAATCAAACCTAACTTCTATCATATGGGAATATTATGAAGAGTATAAATATTTATATGTTAAAAAGCAATTTAGGGGAAAATTAGACAATTAGTAACTTCTCTTGTGTTTGAATTAATTAGGAGAAAATATGCATTTACTATATCAACTGCTCCCAACTGAACATCTTGGGCATACAGAATGCTTAAAATACTAGCAATAATTCCTATCCATCATTTTTAATGTCTAAACTTGACATTGCATACAAATGTCATTTGAAATATACATTTCAAACATACTTACATTTGGGGTTTTGCAGTTGTTATAATTGCCCCATCTAGTCAAGAAACTTGTAGTGATTATAAATGTTATAAATCAACTCCATTATGAAAATTTACCATTTAATATTAGAGGTAGAATAATATTATACCATCTTCTTAAAAATCCTGGCAAAGAATATGAAGATTCATGTGTGTGAAAGCGTAAAAGACGTGTGAGTAACAAAAATTAATGCTATTAAGCATTAAATGTAAATGTCAAAGATTTATGGGTGGCAATGGAGGAGAAAGGCATTGTCTCGTCCATCTGACTTTTGCCACGGATGGTCAGAGGGTAAAAAAAGTTAAAGAAAACAAACAAACAAACAAACAAACAAAGGAAGCCTTAAAGTGATGGGGCAATTCTAGATGTAGCAGGAAAACCACTGCTAAGCTTGCTTAAAACCTGGCAAAGAAAAACAAACAAAAAACCCTGGCAAGCAATTTTACTATCCAATTTTAATTCCCTCCATTAAAGATATTGAACTTGATTACTGCTTTTTAATCAGAGATCCATATCACAATCTCTTTATGAGCTTTTCAATAATATGCATATTGAGATTCCACCTCAATAAATCTCTTTGCAACAGCTAAGCCAAGTAATTGTCTAGTAAGATTCACTTTTCTCCTGGCAAACATTTCAGGTAATAACATTAGGAATATAAGGAAATTACTTTTCCATCAGGGAAAAAAAAAAAAAAATGATTCCTAAAATGCCAAATGCTCTTATCAAGTCTTAGGTTTCGTTTGAAATCCTTAAAGTAGTGGGAGAGAGTGTTAAACAGAAATTCGTGGAAGGGCCAATTATAACTGAAAGTTGATGGTGTTCCCTAAATCTGAAAAATGCAATTAAAGTTAGAATCAACAGCAGGGGGAAGAGAATAACGTTTAAACTGAGAAAAACGAATCTCTTAACCTGTCTTGACTTCAATTTTGTAATATTTAAAATAAAGTGTCAACTCACCAGCCTTAAATTCCACTTCCAACTCTAAAAGTCTATTAGAAGAAAATGCTGCATTTATTTCAATATGATTCCTCCTTACATTTACTCATATTTTATGCATCACACTGTACAATTATGTGTTAATGAAAAATAAAATTAAAAACTAAATGTAACTGTTATTTTAGTAAGTCAATTTAAGAAGAAAATAAAGGCATATCTAAACAAGACCATTTGGTTTGTATAAACCTTTTTGAGCCATCCATGGCACAGAGCCTAACTAGTAAAATAAGTGACCATTTACCTGGAGGCAGCCATAGGCCGGTGTCTCACCCCAAATAAGTAGCCTCAGTTGGCCCTACTTTATAAACTCAGTCCCATTAAATAATGGCAACTATCACACATGGCTTTCAGAATATAAGAAATAATTATAATCAGTCTGCTTTCTCTCTTAAAGTACTAAAATATGAAAACTAAGTAACATTCTTTCAATTATGTTTCAGCTCTTTCCAAATGAGTGTGCCAGAATCACTTGAGAATAAGTCTTCCATTTATCTGTGGAACATTTCAGGCATAAACAACTGTCACATAAGCCTCTGCTACCAAAAAGTCGATATGTATCTCTCTAATTGTGGAGGGATTTACAGTAGAACCGACCTTCATTTTCTCCTTGTATTTTGCTTTATCTTCAGTTTCAGAATGAATCTTACTTTTATAAATCCGATGCTGTAAAATTGAATGTGTGACTCTGGGAAAAGCTAAAAAAAAAATTGTTCAAGAATACAAAATGGGAAAAGGGGTTAAATACTGCTTACTTCGTTTTGCCATTATAGATGTCCAATTTCAAAATCCTCAGGTATTTCATTGATATTGCATATAATTATTGACAAAAGTTTCCTCCACATTTAACTTTAAAGCTCTCTTCCAGAATCCACAGAGGATAGAATACATTTTTTTGCTCTAGATAAAGTCACAATTTAATTGGAATAATGAGATTGTAATATACAAATTGCAAGGCAGAATGAGACCTAAATATTTGTGTGCCAGAATAATAAAATAAGATTTCATACGGTAGTAATTCTTCTTCAATTATAGGAGATAGGAGATTAAAGAACATTTTAGAAGGAGAAATGGGTTAAGTACCTTGAAAAGAAAAGAATAAAAAAAACCCTATTACTTATAAATATTTTAAATTCACTGAAACAATTCAAATAGCTCATTAAAAAGATGTCACATATTTTAAGCTTTTAAATAATGAATGCTGTATCATAATTTTTTTCCCCTGCTTGATAGATAGGTTTTCAAATGTACTTCAGATACTTTAAGGAGGTAACTGTCCAGATTGTGTGTGTGTGTGTGTGCGCGCGCACACACACATACATGCTCTGAGCGCGCACATGCTCTGAGTGGAGCCATCAGCCCTTTCCTGACTTTTTATGACCTGAGACTCATGGTCTCCTCCCTCTTGGCTCTTGCCATCATCAGCTACATTAAGACAGTCCTCAGCTTTCTTGGTTCTTGCAAATGAAACCCTGGGGGACACCAGTTTACTTCCTTTTCTGTCAACCTTCTGTAGTTTTTGTGACAGAGGCTGTGTTTGGGTGACTTGGCTTAGAGTTTCGAATGTTTACCACCACTAGGAAAAACAGATGACCCAGGGAAGTTGCTGGTCCCAGACTGAGGTACGCGTGGAGTGGCCAAGAACACAACCCCAGCTGATGGGAAAACCCAGGAGAAAGGAAAGCAGGTCTACACTGCCAGAAGTCACAGTTTCTGTGACATTATTGTTGAGAAACTTTATTAATACATATGCTGAAGTCAGAAAATGGACAGCTCTTCTTTTCAAAAACTCAGGCATATGTTCACGCTTACTGAGCCCAGCTGACATGCATTAGGGCAAAATCACAGATGCTTAGGCCGCTGGAGGGGCTGAAACTGAGTAATGTGTTGGGGGCACTTGTTAACTATTACAACCACTCCCGGACACGACGTGCTTCCGGTACACATGCTGTGGTCAGGCTGACGGGTGGGAACGAAGAACAGAAAGTAGATGGAAAACTGTGTGTGAAAAGCTATTCTAACTGGAGATTTCCAGCACACTTGCCTTCATAGAAGACATTTTCAGTTTCTAAGTTTACACCTGTCCACCACCCAGGCACGATGCCTGGAGAAATGCCACATTGCATTTGCCACTGATGAGGAATTGACTAATTATTAACAGATCAGAAGCCAGAATAACGATTAGCTTATGAAAAGAAAGTGAGTTTTCCTTTTCTTATTTCATACTGTACAACATAATTTATAATAGTTAAAGGACAAGTTGCTTTTTTCTTTTACTAAACGACCTCTGAAGATAATCTAAAGATTAAATCTTAAGCAATACAGTCCCATTAACACTTAGCTAAATAAGAATATTGATGGGCCATTCAGTAGACCAGCTATAAATGGGTGTTCCCAGGCACCTCAGAGTGGAATATTGATAAACCTTTATAGCTGAAAGACAGAAGAGATGTGAGTGTGCCGATTTCTGCATAATCAAGGGCTTGCTACAGACGCTTCTTGCGTCATGGGGATACGGCACTGAGAGTGCTTTTTGCTCTTCATCTGCTCAAGAGCAATGTCATATATTTCAAAATAGCTAGAAGTTAGGACTTAAAACATTCTCAACACATGGAAATGATAAATGCTCATGGTAGCGAATATCTTAAACACCCTGACTTCCACATCACACATTTATGCATGTAAAAATAATACATGTGCCCCATAAATATATACAAGTATTATGTATCAGTAAAAGTAAATAAAATATTTACAAAAGGATTGTATTCACACTATATGCTCTGGTAGCATACCTGAGTCAATCCCAGTCCCTGAGGGAGTGTCGCAATTAATGCACACCCTGCCTAGGTTCTTCTGCTTTTGTTCTGGAGCAGAGAGGAGGGAAAAGCAGACAATTCATGAAAAAATAGAGTTTTTAGCATTAGATTTCTTCTTTTTTTTTTTGGCCGGGGCTGGGTTTGAACCCGCCACCTTCGGCATATGGGACCGGTGCTCTACCCCTTTGAGCCACAGGCGCCGCCCTAGATTTCTTCTTGATGGAAAAGAAACAAAGGGTCATCCAATAAACCTTATAAAGTTCCAGTGGGATAAAATATACACAATAATGAATAAGAAAGGCCATTCTAGAATGGATAAAGTCACAGGAAAATATTCTAATTTTGTTTTTAAATTTTAATTCTAAGTGAAATTAAAATTGCCTTTTCAAACCAAGGACATCAATTCTCATAAAGAGGTTAGGTGATCCTTCAAGGAAGGTAGGTGTTTTAAATTGAGCTCAAGAGAACTCATGCCAAGATGTGTAGAAAAATCCTTCTTAGAGAGCAATGATTGGATCCCCATGTATATTCCACACGTTGGCCTTGAGTTCCTACTGTGTGCTAACCATGATGCTTACCTACAAGTATAAATGGTAAACAGTTGAACATGCATGAATTACATGGCATTTATCATATTCATGTATGTGCACAAAAGATAAGCCCTCTGAACAACAGGACCCTGGGTAAAAAAATGACCCTAGGAGGAGGCTTACGTACTCTTATCTCACGTATCGAAGTACCAGGAAAAGAATCCATGTTCTTCCACCTCCGCTTACTGCAATCTGAGTTTGGCTATCCAACCAGAACCCCAAACATCACATGCCTTAAGCTGAATTTATCACTGTGATATGTTTCTTCTTCTAGATTTTATATCTCTATTCTTACCAAAGTCATTTATCAAGTTACCCAGGTCTTAAATTTGGAAACCCTTATAACCTCCCCTTTTGTTTTCTTCCCATACCATCTCATTGGTCAGTAAGTCCTTTAAAATTTATCTACTAGCTCTTGAATGCTCATTTCTGGTTATTCCTAATGGTGTTAACAATAAAAATCTATGTTACTTCCAAAATCTTTAAATACATAGCCAGTGCTTTTAGGAGATAATCCAAATCCCTCTTGTTAGCGTGCAAAATCCTTCAGGACCAGCTCTCTGCTTACCCGACTGATTCTTTCTTCTCTGAAGCTTCTGAGCATAAAACCACCCCTGTATGGTTGAGCGCCCCCTCCCCGTTCACGGCACTGCTCTTCCTCCCCCTCATTCCTTGCTTCCACATCTTTGACCTCAAACATTACTTTCTCAACAACAAAAATAAATAAAAGTAAACCACTTTCTGCCTTAAAATGTACTTGCCTCTTTTAAATGTAAACATATATTATAGTCCTTAACACATCATGCTCCAACTGTATTAATATATCTTAATAAATGCTGAACTCTTTCAGGGTTTTAAATTTCCAAATTTTATGTGATGGGCATATCGTATGCAATAAAAGCCACTGGTGTTCAATAGACATATGCTTAATAAAAAATAGATGGTTATAAGTTAAAGACAGCTATAATAATCAAAAGTGAAATCTTGACAGGGACAGAGGCATTCAGCAAAATGGTTTATAGCTTGGAAAAAGACTTCTCCAATTTTTATAAACTCTCAGCAACACTTTTCTCCTCTGAGCTAGAGGTTAACTGGTGCATTTTATTCAACATTCCCATAATTTAATAAATGCATTTGGTTCCTAAGGACATGAACGTAAGTGAAAGAAATGGCCTGGATGTAGTAATTTTATAAGCATCCATTAACATCACTTATATCAAGAATCTTTATAGTGAATATTCATTTTTATATCAATTGAAATTATCCTGGAAACACTTCCTACTTTTATGATGATATTTAAGGAAACAGCTATCTTATTTTGCAATTGCTTTTTATACCGACAAACCAATTTGTCAGTCATAGTAGTTTAGCAGCTGGACAGCTAAAAATAATGTTAAACTTATCCAAGCACATCTTTTATGTTTCTAGGGTGTTAACAAATTATACTTTCTCAACTACCTAGTGCCAGGTAACTAATCATAGGGTCAGACAACCTCATATCATGACTGTTCATTATATACGCCATTAATTGTGATTTATTTGTATACCCAGCTTATTCATATGTGAACTCACAAGTATAAAAAATGATTATTTTCAGATCATGAATTCATGCTCATCTTCAGAAAATATGAGTATTTAAAAAGAGATGAGCATGTTGTCTCGTATATTTTAAAACATTAACATGAAGACATAAATTTAATGCATATTAAAAACGAGTAGAATTGATTACATGTCTGAAATATATATGTCTCATAGAGTTTTTTCCTTAAAGCACCATGGATTAAACAGCTGTATCTGATTTTCTAAAAGCTTACTTCATCTAATTTTATCTTATTTCAACTCTAATGTCCTGTGTCATATTTTAATAATGCATATACCTTTAAAATTGGAGTTATAAAAGTTAAACACTGCCACGAAAATCACATTTCTGGAATGAATATTCGATCATACGGTTCTTTTAATTATATACTTCTAATAGGTACTCATAGAACAAAAGCCGAATCCCCTGCAGGATATAGGAGATTCTCAATTTGATTTAATGTAGGCAGTTTCTGCTTTCTGTTTTTGTTTTTTTTTTAATGGTCCACGTGCTCCAGACATTTTTAAAGTTGCCTGAAGACGTACAGTTTCATGTCTTGTAAATGCTGTTCTTTTTGTCTGTTTAGACTGACTCATCCCCTTGCCCAAATTGAGAACCCTGACCTTTCTTTACGTCTTAGATCAAATGTCACTTCCTCTGTCAAATCTTCACTGACTCCGGGAAGCAAGTTGCTCTTTTCTGTGTACATCAGACAACTTTTATACATCATTTTATGGAATTTATTACACTGTATTGAAGTGTTTTGTTTGAGATTTGTTTCCTCCTTTGGAGAATAAAGTCTTTCTGTTTAGGAAGCCTGTTTTACTGTCCTCCGTGTCTTCAAAGAGGGTTGCTTGGCACATGGCCTCCAGCAGCTGCCCAAGGAGACTGAAGTCACTGTGGCACAGACAGGCAGGGGAAGGATGGAGAAAATTCCATCATTCAGTCTTTGCGGCAGCCTTAGGCATGGCCAGTGCTTCTTAATATTGAAGACAAATCACTCTGACACACAAACACCTACATTTTATTTTCAGATGTACTAATGCTAAGATTAAACCGCTGCTTTATGTCCCATCTTAATTCACAACTAATGAAGAGGTTAATTGTGGTGAATCTAAGGTCAGCACAATAAGACGTGATTTAACTTAACAGCATGCAAAGCTGTTTCTTTTTGTAACCACAGCCAGCACACATGCCTGTTGTGCATATCCAAACAACCCACCAAAGAACTATTATCATTAACAGTATTATTAGAGATGAGGGTGAACTTGATTTTATTTTTCAGCTCTCATTCAAAATGAATTTATAAAAACATGAAAGGGGATTGTTTTTAAACTTGCTGGAAACTTACTCCATTAAAAATTGATGTGGTTATTATCAGATGTTTCCTTATGACTGTTTTGAAGAGGTCTGTGACATTTTAATTTACTTGAAAACCCCCAAATGCAGTTATTTGTTTTGACATATTTAATCACTTTTCAATATTAAACCTAAGGATGAGAAATCACTGAGGAAATTCAAAGACAAGACAGTGTTGGAAGGGGAAATGAGAGCTTTGCTAATGAAACTCTACATCATTAAATGATTTGGCCGAGTGCTTTTATTAACTTCTTTAGAACACAAAAAGCATACGAATTGTTTTTGTTATTGCTGATTTGATGCGAAATCATTAGAGCCCTTTAGAAAAATCAATATAAGGCCCTACTATGTGCTACTAATTGAATTGCTGATAATGAAACATCAATATGTAATGTAAAAATTTGAATTACATTTTAATAATGTACTATGTCTTTTCAAATAAATATTGTACATTTACATCTGGGATAGACTAAAACGTATGTGAAGCTCATTTATGCATCTCGTCACTCATTTGCTCATTCATGGAGCCCAGTGCACTAAACAGTTATGTCTGTGCGGGGGCTGGGGGATAGGATCCTGGGAAACCCCGAGAAACTAGGAACGCAGATGCTAATTCTCAAAGAGCTTATGTTAGTGGTAGAGATAAATAAGAAGCAAATACAAATTCTAAAAAATTATTGCATATTATTAAAAACATGATAAGGGAAATAAGCAGAGTGCAATAACAGAAATAAAAGTAAGCCTTGAATAGAATGCTCAGAAAGAATGTCTTTGAGGAAGAGCCTCAGATCTGCTAAAGGAAAAAAGACCTGACAACTGTTTTGGTTTTTTTTAAAAAAAAAAAGTGCATTTACAGGAAGGCAGTGGCCTTGACTGATGGCTCTCTCACCATGGAGAGAATAATGTTCTGATGCAAATGTTTCTGGGGGACCTCGGCAGCATAGTGGAGGGCTGGAGGGTCTTTCTCGGCAACCCAGAAATGATACCAACGAGGCAACAACCCAGGGTCAGTCGTGTTGTCAATTTCTGAAAAATATTTTGTTTTCTTGGGCAGCTCGCAGGACATCAAAAAGCCATGCCTGGAGACAAGCAGAGAACAGGCCAGGTGTGTTTATGCTGAGGGTGTCTGGGTTTTAACGCGGGGAAGTGCAGAGAGGGAAAAGCAAAACAGAACAGAAAGGAGAGTTATTTTTTTTTTCCTATAATCTCCATACAGGGCTCAGAGTTATGTGATGTCAAAGGTGACAGACGTGGCTGTGATCCTGCTAGTGGGAAGGTAAAGTCATCTCCTCCAAGAGATCACTTCCACTCAAAAACCCTTCAGGCAAACTTCTATTCGGGGGGTACACAGCATGAGGAGGACCCAGGCACGAGCAGTTCGGTTATTAAAGTGCAGGGTGCAGGGCAGACTCACAAAGGTCACCGGATCCAGGAACAGAAATATGCTCTATCATGTCCTTAACAATCTTTGACACAGCTTGTTTTGCCCTCCTGAAAAAAGTGTCCCTTTCTCCTTGTCTCTCCAGATTCTTTTAAGACGCAGCTAAGACAACACCCCTGAAAGCGCATCGCAGGCTTTAAAGCGCACCAGGCGTGTTTCTAGGGTAAACACCAGGCAATGTGGGAAAAGTGAGAAAAGTCAGGCAAGAATTCTTTAAAGGGGGGAAGAGACCATTTCAATATACCTAACAATTGTGCACTGACTTTTTTCCTGGCAAACTAAGCACTTACGACGTCTGTTTAAATGTCGGAGTTGAAAATGAAGCATTCATTTCTGTGTTTTTTTCAGTATTTCTGTCTACTATACTGTAGGTGCTAAATTCACATAAGCAACCATAGAGTCTTCTCTGTGTTCCTCAATTTGCATAATACTAAAAGTGGGCAGCTCATCTAATTTTTACGAATCAATAGACCAAAACCCATACACTGTACCTTTAGCCAAATAATAAGCTAAGGTCTCTCAGCCCCAAACTTAATGCTTCTTCAGTAGTTTGTTTTGTGGTGCTGAGTACAGGGCGCAGGAAATTACTTTTCTCCTTTACCAGATGGCTTCATGTTAGACTCCACAACACCAATGCCAGAGGAAGACCATCAGGCCTGGGGACAGAGAGAGGACGTCCCCCTTCATGCTTGTCAATGTTCCTTCAAAATGGTCCGTCATGCCATGCACCTGCTGTGGCACAGTAGCATTTGGTTACCATTTCCAGGTTTTCCCATACTCTGAGGGACATTAGCACACACAGGCAGGCATCTGTGCCCCCGAGGGTGGTCTCCGCTCCTGATGGGCTCCCTTCTAATATCTTCAGTGATCAGCACAAGTGGGGCAACATCACCCTCTCAGTGCCTTTCCTCACTATTACAGTAGACCCTCCATAGTGACCACTTCCCTACACTGACCACCTCCTGAAGTTGGCCTCATCTTCACAGACTGGACACGCACCCCGCGTATGTATCAGTACAGCGGGCCTTGTTCCTTATGTTGTAACCCTAGTTCCTCATGTTGTAGGCCCAGTTCTTCGTGTTGTTGGTCCAGTTCCTTAACTGACCACCTCTGTACGTTGACTGGTATGTTGCTGTCCCTTGCGTGGTCAACTCACAGAGGTTCTACCGTGTATGTGCTACTGCTGTGTAGGCTCAGCGAGGCCCCATCACACACAAACCATGGACTATGCCTGGTGAATAAGCCGCACACGTTACATAGCACACTTCATACATTATGCTATCTTGTCTCCAACCACGGCTCTAAACATATTCTTCAATGGTAGTTTCTTAACTTACATAAGGCATTTAATATTTAATTGTGAATAATGCATTTTATTAAGTCAATCCCTGTCAATATTTACATCACCTATGGAGAAGTCTAGGTTTCTGTTCTATCGGGGCCCTCCTCCAAATTTCTATATTCTAATAACTCAAATTCTTCCCTTTTTGTCCCTTCGGGAATGACCATACCTATTGCTTTAGTCTGTGTGGCTGCTACAACAAAATATCACACACTGGGTGGCTTACAAATACCAGATATTTATCCCTTACAGTTACAGAGACTGGGACATCCAAGGTCAAGACCCTGGCAGAGTCAGTGCCGGGAGAGGAACCACTTTTCATAGACATCTGTTTTCTCACTGGGTCTTCATGGCTAAGGGATGAGCGACCTCTCCAAGGTCTCTTTTATAATTGCATCAATGCCCTTCTTGGCTCTGCCTTCAATATCTAATCACTTTTCAAAGGTCAATCTCCAAATACCAGGACCTTGGCACTTAAGATTTTAGCATATAAATTTGAGGGGAGGCACAACCATTCAGTCCCTTGCCCCTGTTTCACTTCAGTGTCCTCTTTGGCCTTTTTAGTCAGTCAATACCTTTTCTGGAGAGAGTTGAGAACACAACTGTCCATTTTTTTACACTATATGCATTTCATTTCAATTTTCCAGGAGTGGTTAATATATAAAATGGAAAATGATTTTAAAGCCAATTAATATCATCACTGTGGTGGGCATCTACAATGCTTATGAGAAATTAATTAATTACAAGTCGATATGTTTTTGAATTATAAGTAAACATCCATTCTTCAAAGTTTTATTTTAACTCAGTCCAGAAGAATTAAAAGGGCTCCATAATGATCCTACTTATTCTCAAAACTTATTTTACTTCTTTTAACTGAACAAGTTCTCTCATTCTACATTTCCCATGCAGCTATTCACCTCTAGGCAAAATTTCTCACAGGGGACGGCTGTACTCCCGTCTCTGATCCTCTGATCTTACTTCTCCTCTTTTACTGGGAAAGTCAGTCCTCCCAGGTTTCTCCTCCGCCACCCCAGAAGCTGCTTGCTTTCCCCAGGTCGCTCCGAGTGTTACGACATCCTGCGGTCATTCTTGGTTCTTATCATTTGCCAGCTTAGTCGCATCATACCTTCTCCTTCAGGCACTTTCTTTGCTGCTTCCTGAACACCGTGTTTCCCGGGCACAGCACACCCAGCCCGCCAGGAAACTGACTTCGACTTGTGTTCAGAATCTAATTACTTCTCAACATTGAGACTGTTCTGCCAATCAGATCTCACTTAAACTTAGCATTCCTCTCTGTTTCTACAACTGGATTCTAAATTTCCTTTTTAACACAGCAGCCAGAATGGCCTTCATAATGTGAAACAGAAGCTGTTATGCCGATGCCCAAAACTGTTTAGTTGCTTCCGATTTCCAGGAGTGAGAGGTGATGTTTCTGAGGTGGACCACGGGCCTCCGGCTGCTGCTCACCGCATCCCCTTTCTTCTGTTACTCTTACATCCTGTGTTCTTGTTTTGGAAACACTGGCTTTCCCGCTATGCTTCAGACTCGCAAGGCGCGGCTCCCATCTCTGGGCATCAGCCTCCGCGTTTCTCTCTGCCTGAACACTCTTCTCCCGGAGAGTCACCTGGCTCACTCCTCACCTTTTTGAGATCCCTTTCCTAGCTTTGTTGTAAGGGCCATGCCGACGTATTTTATCCTACTTAATTCCCATCTCATCCTCACTCTCAATCCCTCTATTCTACTTTTTTCTTTGCCGCGACACTTTCATCATCTTGTAACATGCTGAGTATTTCATATATACTTTAAACATTATAATGATAAACTATGATTTGTGCACTTCTACTACAATTTAAGCTCTCCATAGGTCAGGAATCTGTGGTGCCTGGACTTACATTTGGTGCCTGGAATACAGTACGGTTGGCGTAGAGTAAATGCTCAACACATATTTGCCATGAGTGTAGAAACACAGGCAACCACTCGTCTCCCCGACTCTGCTTCCCTCAAAAAGCTTCCTCTAGTTCTGCCGAGAAGACAGTGGCACCTACCTACTTCATGCTTTAACTTCTTCCACGTCTTCCGTTTGCTCACCTAGCTGAATTATAAAAGCATCCCAAAGCTCTATTCAAATCTGGTGCATTTTGTACGCCCTCTTCTGATACCCACTAGTTGGAGATGACCTCCTTGTTCTCGATTTGTGAAGCTGGGACAAGTCATTCGAGAAGGCGCAGGAATGTAACTCGGAAGGACTTATCCTGCTTTGGTTCATGTGAGCACATAGCTGTGTCCCTTGGGCTGACCTCTTAACATCCAAACCTCAATTTCCTCATTTTTTAATAAGACAGTGAATGAGCTGTAAGATTCCTTTGATTCTAATTTTCTATGATATAATATGTAATTTAAGCACAGGATTTATAGTATATATTTGTCTAATAATAAAGCATTATGAAACTGTTATTTTACCATTAAATCTAATAACATTTTTAAAACAAGTAAGTTAAATCTCCACTTATTTACTTATCTCCTCAACTATAGTGTACATTACTTGAGATACTAATTTTGTCTTTTTTGCTTCTGTACAATCGAGTTCAGTACCAATAACATAATGACAATAAAACAGCCTGATATTTATGGGAATCTGTTATGCTTCTACCGATTCACTATGAATTCTCATGGCTAACCTAGAGATAGACACTACTAGTATTCTCGCTATTCCATTTTATAAATGAGAAACCTGTGTGCAGAGAGATTAAATGGCTGAGAGATGTTAAATATATGGTAGATTTGAACCCAAGCATTCAGGTTCTGGAGTTCATGACCCCCTGCCCTTCATCTAATTGCTCCATCCATCTTAGTTAGGCAAATGGGAGGCAGAAAATGGACCCAATGACAAGTTAGGAGCTTTTCCAATTGTAAAACTATTTGAATAGGACTAGATTAATATGTACTTGCCTGAAGTCGAGTTAATCTCCTGTGTACGTGAGTCATTATCTTTGGTAGAAACCATACATTCTGGGTACTAACTATCACAGCATTGGCATAATCCTTAAATTGAAGACATATTTCAGAGGCACAAGATAGGATGTTTCTCACCTCTTTCCATTGGCAAAGTCCAGAGTAATACATTTTCCCATGGTTGCATCAGGGAAAAGGCATTTGGATGGCACAATACATCTGAACCTCCAAATTAACAAGGAAGGCTTTCCAAAGATGGTCCCATTTCCAAATTACTGCTTTAAGGCCAAAGCCACATCCAGCTGCTCTTCTCAGCCCTGTCTGGTAGCACCCGTTCAGGAGCAGTGGAAACATATTGGAGCAACACTTAAAAAAAAAACCTGTGCAAAGAACTATCATCTATTAGATTTGTAAAAAAAACAGACTGCCAAATACTTGGTAAATGAATATGACATTTTGTGTGTGTATAGTTTTGTGTTGTTGTTATTTTGTTTTTACCCTTTAGAAAATGCTTTCCAAAATATTATTGGCCAAGAAAGAAAACAATTATGTTTGCACAGGTGATAGTGAAGTAAAGATTGGGAGTGTTACATTTAGCACACAAAATTAGACATTTGCCTGAAATACGCAGGCAATATATGATTATGTGAGTTGACAGCTACAAGTGAAGTTGTTTTAAGGGATTAGTCAACACAAAAGTATAGTTTATATGGAATGTTATTTGGCTATTGGTTATTATTCAACAGCTTGTATGAGCAATTAATGTGCTTATATTATCAATCTGCCTGTTTCTCACTTTTTTTGGCTACCCTTAAAAATGAGTGATTATATTCATGCTTGTTATTTTCCTCACATCAATTCCCTCCCATGTAGCCTTGGATTTGATTTCCTTGACATTTTCCTTGCTTTTACAGAATTTGCCACTTAGAAAGTACTCAAGTTTAGGAATAGAGCCAAATTCATTTCCAGCACCAGCTCTGCCGGTGCCAAAGTTAGAGACTCTGTGTGACCTTTATAAGCTTTGACTCTCTCCTTATGAAAGGATGATCACACATTTTTCAGAGTTTATTGTGACAACTGTTGGAGATAAAATACATCAAGTACGTAATATATGTCACAGAGTGCTCCTTATAGATGCTAGTTCTGTGCTTTTTATTTGTTGATTTTCATTTAAAAAATGTCTCGGCCAATATTGTCTATTTCTTCATTGTCCTTTTGGGCTCATTTTGGGTTTTACTTTATCCTTCCATCTCCCTTCAATAGACATTTCGGGTATTTCCAATTCATTTTTCTTGTAAGACAAGCTCTCGGATTCCTTACCTACTCTTTTTTGAAATTTGGGAGTGTCACCATTTTGAGCATAATAGGAGTGACTTCTCATGGGGAACAGGGACAAAGGGGTTAAAGAAGGAATATACAAGAAATCAATATGGATAATTCACAAATATACAATAACAGTATTAGCCTAAAGCTTCTCTATTAACCAGTGGAAATAGTATCTGTCCTATCTGAGCCTGCTACAACATGGGTAAGCAGTAGGTGTTGGGAGGGGATGGTGATTCCAGTACAGTGCCCTTGCTCTCCGACCGCCTACACTGTGCATTTCTTATTATGCAGCAGCCCACGTAGTTTACTATGTTTTCCTTTGCTCTTGAGGAACCCGACCAGCTCCTCTGACTTTGAGGATGCCACACACTCTCTTAGCTCTCTTCTTGTCTAATCATCCATTCTTTGACCTTTGGTTGGCTTTTCCTCTTCTTACCAAATTCTGAAAGGTGGAGTCCCTGGGGGCTCCATTTGGGACTCTTTCCTGCTCCCTCCCAGTCCTTACTTGGTAATGGGATACAGTCCTCTGCTGACAGCTCCGGCCCCAACTCTTCTCTGTACTCCAGACTCATGTGCCTACCTGAAAACTTGACTCGTCCTCTTAAATACGAAGCAGACAACAGATGGGTCACATATCCAAAACAGAGCAGGACTCTCTCCAAGCTCCTGCTCATGCTTTTGCACATTAGCCAAAGGGACTACTATTCATTCAGCCAATCAAACCGGGAACCTGCAATTCCACCTTGAGTCTACCCTTCCTGCACACTTCACACGGAGCTATTGCCAAATTGCGATGGTTCTCACTTTAAATACTTCTCAGATCCTCTAACTTCTCTTCATCCTCACAGCTACCACCATAGTGAAAACCACTGTTACCTCCTCCTGGACGAGGCGACAGCTTCCCTGTGTCCCCTCCTCCCCATCCCTCTCCCACTCTGTAGTCTGCCATCAATTTTACCTACTTGTCTGTCCATTATCTACACAGAAGACAGATAAATCTTTTAAAAATCATATTGTGCCATTTCCACGGCAAGAAATCCTTCAATGAATTTCAATTTTAACTTCTTCTTGTAGTTTACTATACCTTACATGATCTGGGTTCTACCGACCTACCTCTCCAAACCAATTTCTTCCTTTTTACCTTTTTTTTTTTTTAACATTGATTGAATGGTCAAGTGCTGTCAAGTCATAAGGCTTCTGCACCTCAAGTTTTTCCAATACCAGCTTGACCCTTTATCATCTTTTTCTTACCTTTTATGTCTGAGCATAAATTTGTACCATATACTTTTGTATGTTTCCGTTACAGCTTTTATTATAATCTATACATGTTTTATATATTTATTTAACACAGTGAGGGCACCTTGCTTCTATCACCAGTGTTTAACCTTTTAGATACCAAAGATGTAAACAGTGACTGGTTCGGGAAAGAGAGGGGGGCATGTGAGAGTGTGTGGACACAACGCCTCCACACACGTCATCTCTAGCTAATAATAAAATCACATACATGGGAAGATTGTCATTGAGGACTGTAACTTTCCCCCTCTTATTTTGTAATTACTTTTCATCAAAATGACACCTCTCACACAATGCTGTGCAAGTTTTTGTGGAGATCAACAACCAGATGAGCCGAGGGTAGTGAGGGACATAACGGTAGGAGGAGTGAGACCATCCTCCACTGTTCATCACCTACAGGAAGGTGGTACCTTGGGTGTCATCCTTAGAACAAGGGGGCCACTTAGGAGGTAGTAATATTAAGACAGACCACAGGAGGAAGAGAACTTCCAAGTTGACCGCTGAGAGAAGAGGCAGGAAAATCTTACTACCGCTCCCTGCATAGGAAGCTGAGCTGTGGGGGACGAAGGTGTTCAGCGCTCACCCCCTGCGGCATCACATCTTTATACTCTCTCGTCTCCCCACCTAGAGCTCCGAGGAACACACTTTGAAAACTGATAGGTGCTAGCTAAGTCTCTCTTCTGTTCTAAAATGCTTTCTTTGACCATCCTATCATGGAATTTTTATAACACCTGAACCTCATATTGGCTACCACCTACTCTGAGCATTTAAATAATTGCTGCTGCATGTTAACTTCGCATAGACTCCTAATTTGTTTATGTCTGTTGCTAAAAAAGATGGCAGGAAGAAGTTAAACTTGGTAAAAGACGGTACTACAGAAGTCAGATAGTTACTAAAAACACAGCTTGCCGAACTTGGTGTTTGTAGAAAAAAGAGAAATTAATAACAAAATATGGTTTAGAATAGTGCCTAAGATCGTCTGCATGGAGAACTGTCTCATCATATGGTTACTTCCAACCACACAGACATATCAGCAGTGTCACTACAATATTTGGAAGTGCAAAAGTTCCACAAAGAAAACAGAAGTGTGGCCGGGTGGTAGCTCCAGGCAGCAACCCCAGCACTCTGGGAGCTGGGAGGTGGCGGGAGGATCCCTGGAGATCAGGAGGTGGAGGGCACAGTGAGCCTGGATAACGCCACTGTCTGCACTCTAGCAGGGAGACAGAGCAAGATGCTGTCCATTCAAAGGAAAAAAAAAAAAAAAAGAAAAGAAAGAAAACAAAAGTGAGGTACAAGGGAGTAGCCTGGGACTTTTCAAAGCATTTATATTGGGGCAGAAAAAGAGGAGACTCTAACAAGTTAGAGCAAAATGGAAAAGGGAAAAAACTAAGTGGAGCTAAAAGGGACCCCCAGGTGTCAGCTTTTCTAAACTTGTTAAATTGCTCTTTAGGTTAGGAGTAAAGGGAGGCTCCAGGAGGACAGGACGGCACTCCGCTATTGTAGCCTAACGTCCAGAGGAGGAAGCATTCAGAGCAGAGTCCTCACTCAGCCTGGGCACCACTGACACTTGGGCCCAGATAAATCTCTGCCTGGCAGGAGGGTGGGCTGTGAGCACTGCTTACATTGGAAATGTGTAACCTTCAGCAGGATCTTTGGCTTGGGCATACAAGATGCCGGTGGCATCCTACCTACCAGCCCCTAGTTGTTTCCAGATATTGCCAAGGTACACCTGGGGATAACATCATCCCTAGAGAGAAACTCTGCTTCAGAAGATCTGTCTTCCAGATTTACCCTCCTCACTTCCCTGTACTACTTGTCCTGGATTTATTAAGAGGAAAAAAGGGAATAGGAACAGGTAGGAATTGTTAATTTTATTACTTAATAGTAAATTCTCAAACATTGCAGAAAAGAAAAAGATAGAACTCAAGTAATTCCTACAAGTTTAGGATGAGGTATAATCCTGACTTGGTTGCGGTCATTTCCTCTTACAGACGCAATCATTTTCTATTCCAAATCATTAAAAAATAATGATCCGATTATAGCACTTACTAAGTAAAGGAATTATTGATTTTAAGTTTTTTTACTTTATTCATGATTAAAGGATTTTCTAAAGCATGTGTGCACACCTGCACACACCCACGATTCTCCCTGTGTCTACCAGACACAGGACGTGCCTGGGGACACACATACCTGCACACACACATGACTCTCCCTGTGTCTACCAGACACAGGACGTGCCTGGGACACATTCTTCAGGGTTTTCCCACTGTGACACCCATTGGCTGTGCTATGTATAAATTGTACTGCATGTTACAAAGCAGCTCCAGGCGGTAAAACTCTAGATGTAGAGCACTTCCTTCTTCTTTCAGTTTCGTATGAGAAATATTTCTTATAGAGACTCTCAAGAGTTTATTTCCCTCATCAAGCTTTTTATAAACAAACCATTTGCTACGTGTGCCTGTGACACTGATCATCCTGAGGGAAGTAGGACCCAGTAGCTCCTTGGATAGAAAAGGTTAGAAACGTACGTGCCCCCAGATCTACATATATGATCCAGATTTCTCATTTTTCTATATAATAACATTGCATTAAAAGGAATGTGGAGTAAAAGCAGAGAATGTATTAGCTCCGTTCTGCCCATTATAGCCAGATACAACATGCTAAAAATGTAGTAAGTGTGTGCTGGATGGTCTTATGGGAACTGGGATGAACATGCTGGTGTCGGGATGGAGGAAGGATGGAGGTAAGACACACCCCACCACTCCCGCGGAGTGTCTCCTTACAGTTACTCCAAGCTTATGTTCAGTTACGTGATCAATAATGTTTATATTATTGCCTGGAGTTAGCAAATAGAAAGAGTCAGAGCCAGTGCTATTTAACCATCCATAAGCAACATTTCCCCTAACAAAGCAAGTCATACGAGGCTCCTGCAGTCAACAGACAGGCTCTTTTAATCTGGTGAGGAGAGAGCTCACTAGCGATCAAGGGCATTAGGTACAAAGTAGAAAAATCTTTGATTCCCTTATTTTCCCCTGGAGTTATGTCAAATGCATCCCCGAGCCTGAAGAGGAGAATAAAGCTAAATGAATCTTAATCATGCACATTTTTCTGTACTGCATGAAAAAATATAAATACAAAGGGAATATGACTAAATTTCAAGGTTTTGCTTCATGTCGAGCTCCTGAGAATATGTCTTTTTGGCAAATATATGTACTTTCATTTCATTCATAGAACAGTTTATCCTGTACAGTTCTAGGCTTCCATATCTTTAAAAAAATCTCTTCATATTATAAAAGTATCAAATTAAAATTTAAGTTCTGATCAATGTCATGCACATCAGCCTCCCGCAGTTAAGCAATTATTTCCTTGGAGATATTTGCTACTCTCCTTTCCCAATGAATTTGGTTTATTTAAGTTGGTGAAGACAAGAGAATTATAAAGTTAGAGTTTATAACATCCTGGTATCAGTTCATTAAAAAAATCAATCAACTAGATATTTGGAAACATGTCACATGTGAGGCATTGTGTTAGGTTCGGCGCTAGACAGGCTGAGTGCGAGCAGGCTTACCGTGCTTGGAATGCTTTAGAAAAGCCAGCGTTTTCAATTAGAGCCCTCACATGTCTGAACAATACCATATACAGTTAAACTGCATACTATTTTAAATTGCACACAATCTTTACGGGCACCCTGTATAATGTCAAACAAGTGAAAACATTTAAAGTGATACAAAATTTTAAAAGAAGTTTTGTGATCACCAAGGGAGGAGTATTGGGGCTTTTAGCTGAGAACATGCGAGACTTAAAACATTTAGGGTTTATGGAATATATTTGAACGTAAACATGCTACAAAGGAAGCAGTCATTTAAATTTCAGTCACATAGGAATGTGCAAAATGGGCGTTAAACATTTAGAGAGGCAGGAGGCCAAGAGAAGAGCAAGGACTCTTTGCAATAGCCCCTGTGGAAATCCAACAAAACATCAAAGATGAAAGCACTTACTACCTGTTTCAGGATGAGTGTGGTAAGTGTTAGGAAGGCGGCGTGAATAAGACATGGTAAGGAAGGAGTTCGCAATTTAAGATGGAACAAAAAATTTATTATTTCAGAAATGAGGTGCTGTAGCATACTAGAGGATAGCAGATAATTCCCCAGGGTTTGGAGAAGGAAATGGTACTGAAACCGGACATGAAAGATGAGCGGCAGTCTGTCCAGGTGTTGTACAGAGGAAGCACTTCCTGGCAGACAGTGGCACAGGGTCAGAGCAGTGGTGCAAAGGAAGGAAAATGAAGCCAGATCCTCCAGCTGGACTCAGGCCGTGCTGCTCCTGGGTGACAGGCTGAGACATCAGGACTTGCCCTGTAGATAACTGGGAATAATTAAAATATCTTCCCTGCATTTTAAAACACGAACTTAGATAATGTGAGAAAGAACTTGGAAACAATGAGAGCGATTATTTCGAAGGCTCTTGTAGAATTCTCATGAGACACGGTCCGGACATCCTCAATCTCATGGTCTGCATTCAACAAATATTTCAGATGTGTTCTGTTCAGCAAGACCTGATCCTGTGTGAGCGAAAACTGAACTGAATGAATGAATGAATGAATGAAAACTGAACTGAATGAGTGAATGAGTGTGGTAGGTAGAGCCATAGAGTGACCGAGGGTACTGACGTCACACTCCTGTTTTCTGATGGCCAAGTTCTGCTCTGTAATAGCCGGAAGAGTCCTGATGACTCATCTTTATTCCTGTGGTTTTTTTTTTTTTTTAACCTACAAAAAGAATATGATAATGGCCTTTATCCCCTGGAGCTATTGAGAGAATTAAATGGCTTAATACATATGTGCACATTATCCTTGTTTTAATAGTGACTGGAACA
This sequence comes from Nycticebus coucang, assembly GCF_027406575.1. Taxonomy (NCBI): domain Eukaryota; kingdom Metazoa; phylum Chordata; class Mammalia; order Primates; family Lorisidae; genus Nycticebus; species Nycticebus coucang. Next base: position 117,395,529 of record NC_069790.1, on the reverse strand, counting down.
GAAAAAGAACTCAATCAGTATTAACCAGTGGGCAGTCTGGCTCCAGAGCTGAGGCACATAACTACTCTACCATTGTAAATAGGCCAGTGATTGAAAGAACCATTCTTTTGGCAATTACGATGCCCATGATTATCTTTTCAAGTGATGAGTTTTTGAACTAGGTCGAGGAGATAATGGATAGGAGAGGCACTTTAAAAGCACTCGTGGTAACTGCTAAATCTTTACTGGGGAAGATTGTGCTGGGGAAAGGTAGAAGACAGACTTTGACTTTTCCCAAGGTTTTGAACTTGGGTCACCGGAAGAATGATTTTACTATTGATATAAATGAGACAGGAAGAAGAAGGTTCCTGGATGCTGTAGTGCCCAACCCACGGGTCACTGGTGCCTAAAGCAGGACAATTAATGTACAGAAGTTAGTGCAGAGGCTCAGTATCCGTCATCTATGTCATAGTTATCATGATCTCGGGATTAGATGACAGACATCTCTGATGGCCCAGGGGCCTCGTTTCCTCACCCCTTACAGTGGTGCAGTAGACAGCCAGCTCAGCAGTCCTGAGTAAGCACACGGGAGAAAATCTGCTGCTGGGTCCAGATTTCTAACAAGGCAACTTTCCTGGCCCCCAACCCCCCCCCTCCTCTAATTGCGTAAAAAATTACATACGCATGTTCCTTGCTCCTGGAATCTGGGCTGTGGTGTCAGCTGACATCTTTGCTCAACCAAAGCTAAGACTCTGGGGGATTGTGTGCACTTTACTACTTCTCTGCGTCAGTTTTTCCCATTTAAACCATATGTTAGATTTGCATATTGAGAAGTAATAGGAACTTGATGACTAAGAAGACAAGAGAAGGGCTGAGATGGGGCATTGCCTGCACAGGGTTTGATAGAGGTGTTCCAGGGAGACAGATGGTTAAACTCAAGCCTACGGGAGGCGAAACTCGCAGGCTTACCAAGTCTGTAAGACTAGAGTTAAAAGCAAAGCTGTAGGGAACTAGAATCAGAGAGAGAAAGAATACTGAGAAATCAGGGGTAAGCGGTACTCCATACCCAGCCAGGGAAAGGGCAGTGGAGTCCCGTGTCCAGGGACAGCAGGAGCCCAGCCTCTGAACAGAGGTCCCACAGGTTCACGGATAGGTCAGGGAAGTTTCAATGACTTGACTTCATTTTTTTGTTTGTTTGGTTTTCTGATTATGAAGGCAAATTGCTCCATGCCAATACTATGCATTTAGTTAATTATTTGAAACAAAATTAGATACACAATGGCAAAATTATCTAAACTTGACTTAGATATCTAATATATAAGTATGTATTCCCTATATACTCATTAATCAGAAAAGTTTTGACCTTAGACGAAGTTTTTGCCCTTACACATAAATGGAAATAAAGAAGAGAAGGGCCACACTGTGTGTGTATGTGTTTACATACGTGCATACACACTCACACACACTTTAGAACACCATGTTGTACATGGTAAATACATTCACTCTTACTTGTCAACTTACAAAGACAATCGCTTTCCAGTACAGCTAATATGCTTGTGTGTCCTCTCTGTTCTGGTTTTGGAAGCATCCCCAACTAGATGCATATATTAATTTTGGAGTTTCTTGGCTATGTTCTTAGCAGCTCTTTTCATAATTCCCTTTTGTTCTCTTGGCTTATACTAGTTATATCTGTTTTTTTTTTTCCTCTGTGACTTATTTATTTAGTAAACTGAAGCTTTTAAAACATGAGCTAGTCTCCGTCAGCATTTTTTTGCCTTCATTTTATCCATTACCGTTTACTAAGACTTTATCCTTTCCTTCAATTTAAATAAAAAAAAATTATTCTATATACATACATACAACATGTTTTATTCATCTTCCCTGAAAAGGCATAGAACATTTTAAAAGGCCCAGAAATCTTGCGGAAACTAGAATGGAAAAGGTATCCTGGAGCTCCATTGTAAATTAAAATGCCCCCACTGCTTTCTAAAGAATAAGTTAATACCTGGTATCATAAAACTTCCTCTCCCCCAAGCCTTCTTTTTTTTTCTCTTTCATTCTGGAATATAATGCTTCTCTTGATGTGAAAAAAGTACATCAGCATGTACTGATATACAATTCAAGGAGATTTCCACTCAGATTGCATGATGCTAGTACAGTCACTTTGGGAACTGAAATATAATTTTAAAAAGTCAGCTGGGTGAAATTACCCTAAGACCCAATCCCACTCACTCAAATGTTTTTTACTTGGTACTGTGTGGCTCTCACAGCAAGTCTGTTTGTGAATTTAGGGGAACAAAATCAGCAAAGTGTTAAATACATATGTCCAAGCGTATCTATTATCTATTTATCTGGGCAGATCTCTCTCCCTCTCTCTTCTGGAGTTCACTGAAGGAGAGGACAGACACTGTTCCAGCACAAATTTGAGCCCTTTACTGACATGAGCACAGTGCCCTATGAGTTAGCATCCCTCAGTTCGACCTCCTCTCTAAGGACGCCCAGCCACATTTTGTCATTAGCAAAATGACAGATTTGAGTTTCACTGGAAATTCTTAAATATCTCCAAGCTCATCAAAAACTAAGAAATCTAAAAATTAACTTTTAACTATTCCTTCTGTAGAACTGCAGGATATGTAGATTATTTGGGAGTAAAGTGATTTGATTCATTGGTTTGCCATTAAGACAGAAAACTAAACATGCCATTCTCTGATAGCTAGCAGTGGTTTTTTGAAAAAGTGCCTTGCATGAATCCATTTACTTATCTATTATCAATCATCTATCTATGCTAAAAAACAGTTTTTAAATTACATGGAAGGTATAGCATTTGTTTGAAATTACTTATGCATATTTTCAACTAATAAAAGGTCTTTGGACCTAACCCCAAAATTCTGCAGCTGAAAGACAAAATGCTCCATTTTTATGTAAATGCCATTGAAATTTAAAGCTTATTATTTAAAGACAAACTTCTCAGGAATTGATTGTACACACTTTTAATTAAGAGGAGAAACTAGAATTTTTGAATCAATAGAACTTACACTATGTGTATATAATTTCCACTTACAATGTTGTTAGGTATTTATTGTATTTCTCAGAGATATTATTTTATTGCCAATTACTTTGTTGGATATATTTTTTCTTTTGATAATAATTGATATTTATTATAGGAAATATAGGGATGGAACTGAAAAACATTCCTCTTAGTAAAGTGTCACAAGAACGGAAATGGAAGTATCCAATGTACTCAATACTAATATGAAACCAACAGAAAAACAACTTCCTGCCCACATGAGAGAAAAACACAAGTATATTCAATTGAGGGGAATTGGGGAATAGGGAAAAGGGACAGGGAAGGAGGGAGGGGGAATGGTGAGCTCTCACCCAACAGCACACCCCTGGATTGAACGCTCAATTAGAACTTGAATTTTACCTTAGAAACACAAACAACGTAACCTAACCTCATGTTAATCTGAAATTTTAAAAAAAGAAAACATATGAATTAGGGGAAATTTGTTAAGAATTCAGTATAGTAACTGGTAACGCATCAATTACAGGTAACCACAGTTAGTCTTATTTAGATTTTATTTCATTTTGATTATCTATTTATATTTGTAATTTATATTTATATGTGTATAATATTTATATTTTTTAATAATAATATTGGGTGGGGCCTTGGTGCGTGTCACACTTTATGGGGGCAAGACATGATCGCAAGAGGGACTTTACCTAACAATTGCAATCAGTGTAACCTGGCTTATTGTACCCTCAATGAATCCCCAACAATAAAAAAAAAATTAATAATAATAATATTGGGGTCATCTTTTACTTAAATTTTTATGAAAATTTTTATTTATAATATTATAGTGTACCATGACATTATATTTCATTTGGGAAACATGATTTATAATGGCATAATTATATTATGCCACTCCATATATTTTTACCTATCTAAGCATAACTATTTAAAATCACCTACACCTGGCCAAGAGTTTTTCAGGTGTGAACCTCTCTTGGTTGTCTAGCCAATAAAGACCCCATTCCTAATTTGAAAAAAAAAAAAATCATCTATACTTTTTTGACAGTTTGTTTCTAATTACTTTATTGTTATTATTGTATCTATGTTGAGATCAATATCTTTGTGTACTTCTTTATTTTCTTAGACTCAGAATAACTTCAATTTAATGGACCAAAGGGCAGTAGTATTTTTGAGGTTTTTAATAATTAAGATAAACTTGTATTAAAGATTATGCATTACTAAATAATTCCCTAATCACTTTGCTATAAACCATAATAAATCACTTGAAGAATTTGAAATAATACCTGGATAGATGAACATTATTTACTTTTTGAGCTATGACAATTTATCTTAAGAAATTTGGAGACAATATCAGCAGTTATGGAGCTGAAAACGGATTTTCAGGAAACAATTAAAACATAAAAATTCAACTCCAAATGAGACTTTTTCCTTCCATAATGAAAAAAATTTATCAGTGCAAGTTATCACTGAATTTTGGAAATTGGTATGAATTTGTTCTTTTAAAGAAATATTAATATGTTGGTTACATTCTCAAGTGTTCTCTAAACAAAGAGCAGAAATACTGTGATTGCACAGGACAGGCGAGCCATGAGAGGTCTCCAGCACGTGCACTTGCCCTGACTTCACTGGGACCAGCCCAGGGTTTCCCAGCCTGCTGCCCAACCACAGACCAGCAGGAAGACACCCACCCCTCTGCCCAGCAGACCCCAGTGGAGCTCAAAGGTTTTCAAAGGAAATTTTACAAAGAAACAAAAGTAAATGAAACAAGATTTCCTCTGGAAAAAGAAATATAAACAAAGATAACCTTTGCTGAGCCCTGGTTTCTAAGTGGTCGTGGGGGCTGGACAGCCACTCTAAATCTGAAGCAGTATTTACAAGCCAAAGGCAGGGAGCTTCAAATACTAGAGTGCAAGCAAACAGTTGATTTAGGATTTTATTTATTTATTTATTTTTATTTATTTTTTAGAGACAGAGTCTCAATTTTATTGTCCTTCGTAGAGTGCAGTGGCATCACAGCTCGCAGCAACCTCCAGCTCTTGGGCTTAGGCAATTCTCTTGCCTCAGCCTCCCGAGTCGCTGGGACCACAGGTGCCCGCCACAATGCCCAGCTTTTTTTTATTTTTTTATTTTTTTATTTTTGTTGCAGTTTGGCCAGGGCCAGGTTTGAACCCTCCAACCATGGTATAGGGGCCGGCGCCCTACTCACTGAGCCACAGGTGCAGCCCTCGTAGTCCCTTTTTAGCCCATGCTTTTTTCTCCTCTTTTAGTACTTATTCCTCGTTAAAAACAATGCATAAATACGTATTAATAAATCAGTAACTGCGGTCCTAAAGAAATATAGTGGAATTTGTTTTAAAAATTGATGTTTTGATGCTGCAACTTGCAAAATAACTTTCATGGAAAGATAACCACTCTGCAAATTCAAGGTTGCTCAGAGATTGACTTAATTTCATAAGTTAAAGCTACTGTCAATTCTAGCTTTATAATTTGTCATACACAAAAAAACCCAAATTCTATAGAAAGAATTCACTAAACCCAACCTCTAACTACTTTATGCAAAACGAAACATTTGCTAGTACCTACTACTTGTTATATATGAAGCACTTCATAATCTGAAACACTGAACAGTCATCTTTTAGCACACTGCTTGAAAACCAGGAAAATAAAATTTCTGTAACTGTCAAAAAAATATACTTTGGGTGATTACTGAGTGTCTTGAAAAAAGTAATCACAACGTGAAGGCAAAGATACAGGGAGTGAATGAACAATATACTGAATATTCTTACAAGTAAAAGATTTATTTTGAACTAATGCCTCAAACAATAATCTTAACCCAGATGAAACAAAAACAGTTGAACCAATTGAGTTACTTTCATCCTGGACCACAGAACTTGTCAACTAAAACCCAAATCAAGTTACCAGAATATTCTAACTGAGACTATCTGAGAGTCTCTGTACTGACCTCTCAACTGCTTTGTGCATGTACACCAAAATGATACCAGTGGCTATTTTTCTTTTCTAGATTTTCTGCATGTTCTAAATTTTTGCAACCAAGTTTTTTTCTAAGAAAGAAGGAAAAACTTACTTCCATGCTCATGCTGATTGAAGTAGAATGGGACATGGTATAGATATATTTCCCTTCATTAAAGCAAATGTTAGAGTCCTGGGTTAACTATTTTCTTCATGTTGCTAATTTACTAAGTTACTCACACGTTTGATTGAATTTGTTAAAATACAGAAGAAATTGTCTTCTAAGAACTCCACATGGAGTTTTAGGATGCTTAAATAAGTAAAAAAATATATATTTTTAATGAATTGTTATTTTTTAGCTGATCTTTTCGAATCAGTGAGCATTGATAAGTAATGAAATCTTAGTTTCCAGTAAGTGTACAGGGAAAAAGGAGAAATATTTGAAACAGTAATGTATTCTCATTGGACTATGTGCAGGTTAAGACTACAGAAATGTCTGTTGGTTGACTTTGCTCAGATTCTCGACTAAATTATTTCTACAGTCCATTTTCATTATCTCTAAGCTAATCTATTAAGGTGAATTAGTTGTCACATATCGGATTCCTTTCTCTTTCTTTTATTGTTTGAATAGACACAGATTAAATTAGATGAGAGTATCTTGGAGTCTTAAATTAGACCAAATCAAATTAATAAATGTTTATTGATCACTCTGTTTAAGATCTATTATTTTAAACATAATGGTTCCTGTTCCACGGAAACCCACCAACAAGTTGTTTTTTTTTCCAGAGGATACAAGAAGGGAGGACTTCATACTAATATTTTTATGTGTTTAGGTATTAGAAAAAGAAATCATTAATCATAACAGACTCCAACTGGGGAGTTTCTCAGCTGTGGTGAACATTTGTATGTGTATTTGTTTTATCTGCTATTCTGGTCTCTCCAGATATTTTCTATTTGCTCTAAATCTCCTGAGGCAAAATTATGCTGGAAAGTCAGGATAAAATATGGTTTATTAATCATTTTGAACATTCTAGGAAAAAACAAAACAAAGCAAAAATAGAGAAAGCGATTCTGTAGGCATTTCACCACAGCTTTGGATTTCAGTAACTTAGATAAATCTGTGCCATAATGGTTGTGTCTTCCCTGACTGCCTTTTAGTAACAGTCACAGCACAAGGCCATACAGGAAGACAGCGCCTTTCAGCAGGGGATGGTCTGTTAGGGAACTAATTCAAGGGCCAGAGGACTGAGCTCAAGCCTTCCTTGAGCATCTCTTGTACGACAGGTGGGGTTTATACGCCAGAGACAGAAGAATCATAGCCCCTGCCCTAGAGGATCAGATAGGCTAGGAAGGAAATGACTGCAAATTAATATCGCGTGTTAGGAGCTGTGTCACGCTTCCTACAGGGAGGGTGCCACGAGTGGTGAGGGCTTGTCTAGATGTCAGAATCTAAAATCATGCACTTGAGCTATGTCATGACCCTCTCACCTTACTTGGTGAATCTGTAGTCAGCGTTCAACAAATACTACTTTTCTCTGTGCCTCCCATTTCCAAGTAGTTCTTTACAAAGCAAACTCGAACATTTCAAGGAACAACTAGAGAAATCTGCTGAAAAATTTTACCACGCATCAGTCCATATCATGACTATATTTTTTTTCTGCAGTTTTTTGGCCCCGGGCCAGTGTGAACAGGCCATCTGCAGTTTATGGGGTCGGCGCCCTACTCCTTTGAGCCACAGGTGCTGCCCATATCATGCTTATTTTTTTTAAATAACATCTCTATCAGTTTTGTTTTTACCATATCAAGCAAAGATTATTCCAAGGATTCCAAGTCTATTCAAATAACAAGTGTATTACCCAAGCTTCAGCTTATCTTATCACTATAAAACCAAGTTTATAAATAGTCTGTGTTTAGCCACGCTGGTCTTCCCTCAGTAGATAGACACATGTTGTCATTCTACCTTATATTCATTCCTGCCTTTTTCCCCCAATAATTTTCATAATTTTAGCATTACCATTTTGAAGTTCTGATTTAGTTAGTGGAATACTCTTTTAAAGTCATCATTAAATTCATATAATCTTATTACTCATAGTAAAAGGTATTAGAATGTCTGTGAAGTCAAAAGATACCAGATACTTATTGTTGAACAGAAGTGAAGCCGTGCTTTAAAGTAACTCAAAGAATGGAATTGGAGGCTCGATGCCCATAGCACAGTGGTTATGCCGCTGGCCATGTACACCAAGGCTGGCGGGTTCGAACCCAACCCGGGCCAGCTAGACAACAATGACAATTGCAACAAAAAAACAGCCGAGCGTTGTGCTGGGCGCCTGTAGTTGGGAGTCTGGGGCAAGAGAATCGCTTAAGCCCAAGAGGCGGAGGATGCTTGTGAGCTGTGATGCCAAGGCACTCTACTGAGGGTGACATAATGAGACTGTCTCAAAGCAAAACAAAACAAAACAAAAAAAGGAATGGAATTTGAAAGTTCCTAACACAAAGAAAAGACAAACCCCTGAGGTGACGGGATGTCCCAATTACCCTGATTTGATTAACACACTGTATGCCTGCATCACAACTTCTCAAATACTCCCTAAGTATATATAACTACTATGTATCCATGATAATTAAAAATAAAAAAAAATTTTAAAAGTTTCCTGATACTGTTATTTTTTTTAAAGAACATTTTTTTCTTAAACCATAAAATGTTCACTTGGAAGAACAGTAATATCTCTATTAAATAGAAACTCACATTTCTAAGGAACAGATTTTAATACTCTAAGACAGTGGTTCTCAACCTTCCTAAATGCCGTGACCCTTTAATACAGTTCCTCGTGTTGTGGTGACCCCCAACCATAAAATTATTTTCATACACCTGTATTTGTATACGGTGTACGTGATGGTTTTAGGTGACCCCTGTGAGAGGGTCATTCGGCCCCCAAAGGGGTCACGCCCCACAGGTTGAGAACCGCTGCTCTAAGACAATCTCAACCTATATTTTCATGTTAACCCATAACTTATGCCCTCTTAGCAATTTCCCAAGTTTTCCTCATTCAATCAGCACACAGCACTGATTAAAACGTATCTCTAAAATTTGAATTAAAACACAACCCCCAGCTTGTAAAACCAACAAAACAAAACAACGAAACGAACACAATGTCAGCTTTGAACCTCACAATAGCAATGTCAGGAGTAAATGCCAACCAGGCTTCACTGACCTGAGGAAATGTCTATTTGGCCCATCTTGGTCTGTGTGATGTTGATGTGAACACCCACTTTGCTTTCGGTCAGGTCGATCTCCACGTTGCCCAGATTATCTGCAAAGTGGCTGAAGACCAGGAGACCATTGGGGTTCCATGTTCTGAACTGGAAACTGACCGAGAATAGGTCCTGGTTAAGCCGTCCGGGCACCTCCAGGTAACTTGTAGCGTTGAAAAAGACAGGCACTGTATAGGGTTCCACGCAGGAGAAACTCAAATTTCCCTGGAAGAGAGGAAGGCATGCTTTGAGGCAAAGGATACACACACCACTGACAAAGCTACAGTTCTACGGAGTCCGAGCCTGAGCCTGGGCCACCTCACGCACAGCAGTGAGGCCTGGATTCAGGGACCGCAAGCAGCACCGTGAGTCCACTAGGAGTGTGAGACGTGACGTCTTGCCCCTGTCGTCTGTCCAGGAGGGAGTCACAGGCAATGTCCACTGTGCGACGGACCAAATGACAGCCTGACATGGTGGGATGATCATGACGGGCATTTGTGGGGTGCGCTCGAGGGTGGACATCTGGGCAAACATAGGGTCAGGGAGAGGGTCACCCCTGTCCTCTCCTGGGAGGTCCAGGCTGATGCTCATCCATGTTTTACTTCCTCCGATCTCAGTGGGAAATGTGGTTATTTGTTTGCTATTTACAAAACTGATACTTTGGAGAAATATCCTTGGATTGTATCTGCATACCTAATATATATGTAGGAATTAATGTTAACTAGTTAGCATCAGCATAATTGTGATTATTCAGATTATCTTGTTAGGCAGCTCTCGATCTTATTTAAATTCCATGAAATGTACTTACATTACAATGCATTAACGCTTGCATTACCAGGAATAGAACTAGATAAAATTAGAGCAAAACTTGCTATGATTTAAGCGTATCCCTCTTTCATATACTCCTCCTTGGTACAAACACACACACAAAATTGACTTACCTGTCAGGTAAGTTCAGACTGTTCACAACCTCAGGTCTTACACGCCTGCATTATATTTGAGTGTTTAGGTCCCTTCCCTTTGAAGATCTGAAAATCTACATTTGCTTCCAATGAGAATGACTTGTATTAATAAGCCCCCAACACCAGACGCTGGCACAGATGTGAGAGTCACGAACCCCTACCAAAAAATTTTAAGGCATATAATTTGATGAAATTTTCATCAGGTTCTTCTCTGTGTGTTTGAGTGTGTATATGTGTCTGTCTGTCTGTCTTTGCGTATATATATATTTTTTTCTTTTTCTTTTTGTAATACTCCGTGTATCTCCCACAGGCCTAGTCCTTCCATCTCAGTACAGTGACCATTAGATCTAAGGCAGGCTGTCTCCTTGAATTAATATTCAAATTAAATTTGCTCTGTACCTGCACAGATGATTATTTTTAAATGCTTGATTTTGCCAATGAAAAGAACATCCAATGCATAATTGCTGAGATGTTATAGCTGACCACATACTTGGGTTGAGGGGATTGTCTCCTGGGCAATATCAAAGATCCTTCCTGAACGATGGTGCTGACTCCAGAGTCAATATATAATGAAAGAAAGGGTGTGGGGGTGGGGGGAAGGGGAGAGGATGAGTGCTGAATCAATTTCACTGAAGTACCAGCACTTGACATCTTTGAAAGCAAATTTCTTTTATAAATATATGCCTGTGAAGGGCCGCTTGCGAATGCCCTCCTTGGCTCTCTCCTACTTTGAGTTTTCCCCATGTATGCAGATTTTGATTCAGGTGTTTATTCTGTCTGCCCATGCAATTATTTGTTAAAATAAAAGATGCGTATAGATCATGTTCACTTTACTACATATTTTTACTCTTCCAGTTTGAAACCTTTTTGTAGGGTGGCGCCTGTGGCTCAAGGAGTAGGGCGCCAGTCCCATATGCCGAAGGTGGCGGGTTCAAACCTAGCCCTGGCAAAAAACCACAAAAAAAAAAAAAAATAAAGAAACCTTTTTGTAAACACAATACATTTTGCAGGTAAGGTTGATGTTGGAATGAGACTCCATGGCACAATTCACTGTAGCGTGGGCCCCTAACAGATACCTTCTCTGGGCCAATGGTGAGATCTGGGCAGAAGGAACATCTCACTTCTTTGTAAAGGTGCAAATAATGGAGACAGCATTCTGATTATTTGGATTCTGCACCTCTGTAGCTTAAGTAACAATTTCTATGACAACAAAAAGACCCTGGTGCCAACGTATCCAAAGCTTAAAATTAAAAAATTTTAAAAAGCATTTAAAAGATATATGTTTATGGTTCTGTACCTGTAGCTCAGTGGCTAGGGTGCCAGCCACATGCACCAGAGCTAGTGGGTTTTAATCCAGCCTGGGCCTGCTAAAAAATGAAAACTGTAACTAAAAAATGGCCAGGCGTTGCAGCTGGCACCTGTAGTCCCAGCTATGGCACTCTACCCAGGGCAACATAGTGAGACTCTGTCTAAAAAAAAAAAAAATATATATATATACACACACACACACACACATCTATATGTTTATATATAAATCCTGCTGTACATAAGAAATAACACAGCATGAAAGATGCCCATTACCTGTGGAATCACAGATTGTGAGATTGCTCAATCTGTTTTTGCTGCTCCTCATCACTTCAGAAAGTTATTTTTTCATGTTAAAAAATACTTCTCCAGCTCAAAGTAATACAATCAATTTTCCTATCAACCCCTTTATGTTTCCTAGATTATCATAAATGTCCATGACATGTCTGGCTCCCTGTCTGTTGCCTATAAATGGAGATATTACAATGTCTCTTCGCAGGTGATATATTTTACGAGAAAATTTCCTCCAAGTTCAATTCTTAACTTTGAGTATAAATTCATCATTACTTGTAAGAAAAATATTTATAAAAGAATCAGTTTGCATTGTTATTATTTTAGAATTTCTTATATGAGATCTGAACTTTTCATGTATTCAGGGATTTCCATTTGTGTGGTCATTTTGTGAAAATCCGAGGCTGAAATTCGGGGCAATGTGACCAGGGGGTCACTTGTGACATTTTCCACTTCCAGAGAATAATACCCTTTCATATTCATGGGTCTGTGCAATACCTGGCTGTCCTAAATAACATTTCAGGGCTAAAGTAGGTCTTGATCTTGCAGGACCATAGGGAACTCCTGGAATTAATTTTTATGTTAATATCTTTTAAGAATCTTAAGCAGTGTCGTGAATGTGCTGGGGCTTTCTTGATTTTTTTTTTCCTCTTCTTCCTTAAATGTACTTAAAATCCAGCACCAAGTCACACAAGAGGCAGAAGGAAATCCCTGTGAGCTTCTATGGCACAAGTTTCTCCATCTACTAGTAATCAAGCTTTATTTAATTGTATAATGTTTAATTTGACAAAATGGCCATTGGAGTATTTGAACAAATTATCTTTGGAAGCACAGAATGAAGACATTATCATAAAGTGCTTGGCTTAAAACTTTTAAAGTATTAAATTAATCCATCAACAAGACATGTTCATCAATAAGATATGAGATATATATATATATATATACACATATATATCAGACAGCATTTGACAACATGATGTTGCTAATTTCAGGACTGTTGAACCACTGGAATGAAGCACGGGCTGGTGGACGTGTCTGCCCACCTGCCGCAGGGGATCGAGAAGTACTGGACTCCAGCATTCTGTGCCCCTTCTGAGTAAAACCTACCATGTATTTCATGCTAGTTTAACTCAAAAGCTATTATTTATTTCAGAGTATATCAAGTATCTTCACTACTCCAAGTAGCTCTAAAGTTTGTCTCACACTGTTGTGCCTAAACACAAATCTGATGAAAAATGTGACGATTGCATTGCTATGCGATAGGCCGTAAAAAAACAAAACGTTCTTTGATTCTTTAAGGACCAATATTTGGGGAGCAAAAATTCTTACCACATTTGATGGCTCTAATTTCTTTCTTCTGGCAAGATCAGTAATGTTGATGCCATTGTAATTGATGCTCTCCATACAGCCTTTGAAATTCCTCCTGCTGCTGGAGCTTGGTTTGCCAGAGAAAGGTATGCCTCCGAAGGTTATCTTTGAGAAAAAAAATAAACTGTAAACATCCACACTGCATTACAATAAACTAGACAAAACTCTGAATCCAGGCAGGCTAAAGTATCTTTCTCTAAATCAAATATATACAAATATAGTATTTGCCTCCAGAATCTGTTGCACATTATGTTGTTATTGAAATGCACAATAGAACCATTAATTCTGATAATTAGATTGTAACTTGAACAAGAATACAGTAATACTTCTTTGTGTTTTTTGCTACCCGAAGGCATTTTATAAATTTTCTGGAGAATGTTTTAAACGATTTTTATCCAGCAAACTCCTCTGAACAAATAACATTAAAATATATTTTATGTTTATTATTCAAAGACAAACTATCAATAAGTGTCTCATGAGGTATCCATCACTAATACAAGTTCATAAAACCACAGGCCAAAGCAAGGAATGTTGTATTTACCTTATGCACACTTGTAGTCTAATGGCCATTAGAGTCACAAGTTCATTAAACTTACTTTGAATAGAAAAAATAGTTCAAAATTTTATTACTATGTTAACTGGGGACCACTTAGGCCCTGGAGGCTACAAAGATATTACAGGTCTTCCAAACCCTAACAACTAAGGACAACATCACTGTGTTCCTGGCTCCTACAGCCCATAGAGAGGAAGGACGCAGTTTTCATATATCATTGCTTAAGCTATAGTATTGCACCATTAAATTCATAGTACAGAATTACATTTAATATCAATCTGCATAAGCAATTATGACATTTACTGCTAACAGTGAATTGCTAGTAAATGAAGCTAATTTCTACTCACAGTTGTAATATCAAGATATATGATTCAGATGTATACACCTTTTAAATTATCTTCAACCTTACCACTTGCAGTTTTTCTTAAATGGTTTGAAAATGAACGCAAGAGTGAAGGGCTTTTTAAAAGTGAGGACTTCTGATTGGAAACATAGGCAGAGAGACCTTTGTGTTCTAGAAGGCCACGGACAAACTGCGTTCTGTTAATTAGTGTCACAGCATTTTAAATGCTTAATTAGCTTTGGGGGAAAAATTAGTGACAGTTTATGAAACCAGAGTAAAAATCCTTAAAAGGCCTTATTTAAAATAAAACTAGTCACTACAAATTAATGGCTGGCCACAGAGTTTGTACGTACAAAGGAAAATTCAGAAAAAATTAAAATAGATACAAAAGAATTAGGAAACGACCTAAGAAGAAATCCAGAGTAATCTAAAGTGGAATCATTGAGATAATATTTTTATGTGGCATTGACTGAACGTATTAGGTACGAGTTAGTGTATCTCGTACCAAAGGTAATTGTTTTTGATACTAAAATTGGAGCACTGTATTTCCTGTTTCTTAGATCAATTTCTTTTTCCAGCTCAAAGTAATACCATCATCTGTGTTTGAAGACATTCAGCATTCCATTTTGAACAATGTTACTAAGTGATCGCATTCCTCCTCTGTGAGCACAGTTTAATTTGGGTCTTTCCCTGTCAGATGCTGGGTCTTTCCTTGTCAGATGCTGGTTCAAATGCTTATCTTTTCTCTGCTCTCAGCAACTCTGGGTACACGTCTTGCCTCGTGTCCGTGCTCAAGTTCACACACTCCTAACAAATGAGTGGTTTCTAATCCTAATTCCTAATATAACTAATTAGATGAAATTAGGTTGTCACTTAACTCCTCCTAGTAGAATATTCTGATTGGTAAAATGAGGAGGCTGGACCACAAAATATATTCTGATATTTTAATGACTCGGATAAGAAAAAAACTGTTGCAGTTGTCAACTTAATATTCTGCTATTTGCGCGGCTCATATGGACTTATTTACCATACTGCCATTCAGCAATCTCACCTCTAAAGAAATAACTACAATAACAATTTTGTTAGCTACCGAATGTTTACAAAGTGTGCTGGAGACGACTAGATACTTCTAAGTATCTTTTTTTCCCATCCTGTTTAGGGTAAAAAAAATAATGCTTTTCAGCTAGGCCCATTCCTCGTTGGTTGATAAAAAATATTTATCAACTTCTTAAAACCAAAGTTACTTTTGGCTTCATGATAATTAAGTGCAAGAGCTGTGTGTGACCCTAAGCACTGTCATTAAAGCAGGGAGGGGACACAGCCATCTTTATCCCCTTCCTTCCTGTTGGCTGGAATGCAAAGTGGACCATCAGCAGCCACCCGGAAGTGGTTTTCCAAAGGGTCAAGTGACAGGAGATTAGAGGGGTCCGCAGTCTTGAAAACCACGAAACTGCCATTGACACCTAGGGCGACCCACCTCCAGACCCCCTTTATTTAAAAGAGAAGAAATCTGCACCTGCTTTATGTAGCTGAACCTTACAGGACACATGTATATATTTTTCTGAGACTTCCTGTTGTCTCCTTAAATAACTCTATGACAAATACAGTATTTGATTCATTTTTATGGGAGGAGAATATGACTTGTCCACTGTCACATGACCAGTAAGAGTCAGAAAGGGATTCAGACTCTGGCTTCTCCTTCTGTCTGAGCCTATGTGATTGATTTTCTTTAAAATCCTTGCCAGTTCATGGTTCTGCCACAGACAAGAAGGAACCATTTCTCAACTTCCCTGCAGAGCTGTATTCCAAAAGTCAACAGTGTAATGTCCAAATCCAGAATAGCCTGGAATTCAAGTGAGGAACAGAGAGAATCCAGGTCAAATACCAGTTTGCTGTCTGTCGTGACCTGTGGTTCGTTGGACAAGAAAGGAGGCGGAGCTGGTCTGTTCATCGCTACCCTCATCTGCCTGAGTGCACGTGAGGCTGGCTGACTTGACGGTGTACAGTGCTACAGAGAGGAGGGGAAGGGGCGAGCGCCTAGACCACATCCCACAAAGGATGTACACATGGAGTGATGCCAAAGCAGCACATTTTTCTGTTGTTCGTTCATGATGGTAATGAATGTATTTAACTTTTCCCTCGCCTGTCTGTGCTGGGCGCTCCTCTCACTGGTCCAGGAGAGCTGATTGCTCTCAGAACTCACCTCTGCATCTGCCTTTCATGGATGTCCCCGGGGGTTCACACTGACTGTATCCACATGACGGAAACACTGCAGACGGCAGGGCTGGACACTTCTGCTAAACTGTCTGCTGTCATGTCAGTAGCTAATTAACGATGGTAGGAAATTCACACACTGAAAATTATCACCTGCTACACACTAAGGTGCTCCTCTCCTCAGAAGAGTGCTGGTTGTGTGGCATTTACCAGTGACCTCTGCCCTCAAGCCGCAGTGCTCTTGGCCTTAGATGGTTCTGCACATTCTGAGGCACCATCATCATGGGCAAACAGGTTGTAGAATATTTAGGTTTTATAAAGATAAGAAGATCAGATTCTTGATACTGCAAATAGTTTAGTGTGAATGTCATGGAACGTGTATTGTTTTCCGTGTGAGGTTCATTTTTACGCAGTCTATGGGGTGTGAGTCTGGTTACTATGTGGGTGCATCAAGGAATTAGTACAACTCTGAGAAAATGACTCTAACGTGATCCCTGATTTTCTTTAAACAAATCAGTGAAAGGGGAAACTTACAGGAATAGAAGGCACACCCACTTTTATGTCAGCTTCTGTCCATAACTGCAGTATCTAAGAGCACTCTAATGTGCAAGAGAAGTAAGTTACGCATCCTGATTCTTCCATGGTAAATTTAAATTTCTTCCCGGGGTCTCTCTCTACCAAATATGTCCTGGGCATTTTTGTCTATTGCAGAGGTTCAGAACATGGTATGGGGGTTTAGATGAGCTTCAAACTGTTACCCTGAAGGGGAATTGTTGTATGTGTGTGAATATTCATAGACTTCACCACAACCTCAGTAGGGCCCATGACCCCAAATTTAAATTTTTTTTTTAATTGTATTTATGTTTGCCCAATGCTAATGTTCCATGATTTTCCACCTCTTCCTATGATGCTCCAAAGTTTGTTAATGTAAGATGACTGATTTACCCTTAGGATCTCTCATTCACTGGACAAAAAGATACCCAGCTGAGAATCATATGACTTTAGAGAAGATGGCAATTTCTGGGATTTTCATATTATTTTACTTTCAACAATCAGTTTTCTTTAATGAGGTATTTTTGGGGAAAGGGAGACAATTAGTTCCCATTAGTATCAAACTTACTTTATGTTAATAAAGTCTCCATCAGGATTTATACGATATATTCTATTCTAAATGTTTTTATTTAGAAATAGATATATATACATATATATACAGAGAGAGAATATTCATATTGAAAACAGATTAGGAACTATTTGAACATACAGTAAATAGAAAACTTAGCTGTAAATCCTGCCTTTTCCACTTAAAATTCTGTGGTGAGCACACTCTACATTCCTAAAAATTTATATGTAAATACAGGTAACACAAACGTACAGTGTGTATAGGTATGTATCTATAATTTCAAAACTGGGTGCCAAGGAACGCTAACGTGGGACAGGAAACTCACGGGGTGGCTCAGCGTATTTTAATTTTTTAAAGGAAACACAATCCTTGGCATCTCTTGGGCACTATGGAAAACACTACTTCCAGGAAGTTTAGACATTAATTACACATGAGCTGCACTTAACTTACGCTCCCTCTCAGCCCAGGGACTAGTGAAACATATATAACTTATACATCTCTTGCACATGGATGCCACACTAACAAAAAAATCAGATTTGATACTGACATCCTAATTTTCTGTTTCACTTTTTACTTAACACGATCATCCGTTTTTATGACAGTAATGACCAAAACCCCAACTTTACAAAGATGGCGTCATCAAAGGGAGCGTAGCGTGATAGTGGAAAAGAAATGCACTGACCGCCATACTAGAAAAATTTTTTTTTCCTTGGGGCTGTGGTGTTTTAGTAGGTCAAGCATATCAATTGCCATGTGAGTTGTATTTAACGCATGCTAGTTTTGAACCCAGGGCCTTGTGAAGCATATATAACTCACATATCTTTTGACCTATCTTGGCCTAATAAAATCCCTGGGCCCTAAGGAAAAACTTTGTTCCCTAGTTTGGCAGCCAGTGTGATACTGTTCCCATACGAGATCACGCTATGCTCCTTTCAATGATATGCCATCTTGGTGAAGTTGGGGTTTGTGTCATCACTCCTATAAAAACAGCTTGTCACATTAAATGAAAAGTGGAACAGAAAGTAGTGTACCGATGTCAAACCCAACCCCCAAATCACGTGCAGGGCAGGAGCGCGTACCAGCAGTAGGAATCACTATAATTTTAGAATGAAGTAAAAATACACTCTTTCTCTGACTTTACGAGCATTTCTTCAAATGGCTATCACACTTTTAAAACAAAAATGTTTAAGTTGTTTGGGCCTAATAATGGACAAGGACTACTGTGGGAAAAGTACACTGAGGGCTTCATAAACTACGCAGGTTTGGAAGCCTCTGGCTGAATAATATTTCATCCATTTTATTTTACTGTTATGCTGTGTTTGTACATTTAGCGTTCTAAGAATACCTGTCACACTAAGGCAAGCATCTTTTTTTTTTTTTTTCTGAGACAAAGTCTCAAGCCCTCGCCCTGTGTAGAGTGCTGCAACATCATAGCTCACAGCAACCTCCAATCTCGGGCTCAAGCAATCCACCCACCTCAGCCTGTCTGAGTGCTAGGATTAGAGGGGTGAGTCACCGCATCCAGCCTATGGCAAAGATCTTCGTAAAGAACTCTTATCTCCATATATGGTTAACAGTCTTGATGGACATTTTAAGGTTTAATTGCTCCAAATAACTTATTTTAAAACCTGGTATGCCTACTGTAAGTTATGAGAATGTTATTTTTATTATATCAAAATTATAATTTATTATTTCTTAATATCTACCTATTGGAAAGGTAATTTTTTTTTATTTATAGACAATTTCTTTAAAATATTCTTTATTTATCTCCTCTTCCTCTTCTGAGGAGATGGAACTTGTCCTAAGACCTGTCTGCAGTGAAGAATTTATAAATCACTTAATAAGCCAGAAACCAGGAGTGCTTATTGAATATTTGATAATGAACAGGAGACCACCCCATGTATGTAGCATACTGCGTATTCTCAAGAAATGGAAATGTAGCTGAGTAGCAGTGGAGAGATTATGAATTGACGCGTTCTGAATTTATTACATGGCCCTGATAGCATGGTCCCTTCCCTCCTTTTCAAATTATTCCATTGGCACTAAGATTTTAAAAATATTTCAAGTACCCATGATTATCAATTAAGAAATAAATAAAATGACGTGGATTCATAAATTAGGTTAAAATTGTTACTTTTGTTTTGCTTGGAAAAGAAAGTGAGAATCGCGCGGGTCGCCTGTGATGGGCAGTTACAGGACAGCGTGCTGCCACAGCTGCCTCAGCTGCAGTACCTCATAGTCCAGGTCCAGGTAGTCAAACTCGCCGTTGGTGCGGAAGTGCTGCGCGCCCCTGTCCAGAGTGAGGTTAATGCTCCGTCCCTGGCGCTCGATGACCACCGAGTGCCAGTGGTGGTCGTCCAGCAAACTTCCTGTCATCACCGAAGTGTGGCCGTAGATGGGGCCAAGCTGGTTGCTTCCTGTGTCACAAGAGTGAAAAGAAAGGCAATGATTGCACGGCCAAGTCCACTGCGCAGAAGGTATTTCATGTCCAACACCAGAGGCTGACCTTCTGTCAAGCTCTGTCCATTGACGTTTACCTGGGAAAACCAGGAGGTTAGTGTTCTCTAAGGCTGTTTATGTTTAAAGTATGTAAAAGTTATTAAACATGAAAAAAATCTGCTCTTGTAAAAAGAAAACAGAGAAGTTATTTCTTTCTTTTCCTTTTTTTTTAGTGTGCCCTTTTTTCTGGTAGTGTTGGTAGGTTACTTATGAAGTCAGTGTCACACAGGCTCTGAGGACAGGTGCTGGGTTCTGACTGGGCCTTGTAAGTAGCTTGATCTGGGGAAGCTGGTAAGGACTCTGGGGCTCTGTTTTCTCATATGTGAAATGGGGAAGATAACAGGACCTACTTTATCAGGTGGCTTGACAGTTACGTGAGTTACGTGCAAGGAATTTAATATGCATCATGGCAGCTGTGGAGCATGACTATCATCTGCTAGTCCTTGACTTCTGTTATCTTTTTTTTTTGCAGTTTTTGGCCGGGGCTGGGTTTGAACCCGCCACCTCCGGCATATGGGGCCGGCGCCCTACTCCTTTGAGCCACAGGCACTGCTCATGTTATCATTCTTGATCAAATCGATATAGCATGACAATTGTCAGTTTTTGTTGACTTCAAAGCCATTATTAGAAAGCAAGCAGTATATAATGTTTAACAACGTGGAAAATTTACTTCTTATCCTTTAAATTAAGATAAAAACATTCAGAAATACATATATGTGTACGTATGTGTATATATATCTAAAACATTGGTCTAGTTTTGAAGTAAGATTTCCAAAGCAACAAAAGTGAGATAAGAGTAAATGATTCTGGAAGTAGAATCCCAAATGTTTACCATGGTTTACTAAGTTAACTCTGATGTTAACATACTGTTGACATATTTTATGTATGGTTGTTAATATATATTTTTAATTTTTTTTTTCCTTAGTGACAAGGTCTTGCTCTGTCACTTAGGCCTGCGTGTAAAGCTTCAGCAACCTTGAACTCCTGGGCTCACACCATCCTCCAGCCTCAAGCTGCTGAGTAGCTAGGACCACAGGCTGAGACTATAGGTAGGCACGTGCAACCCTACCTGGCTAATTTAAAAAAAAATTTTTTTTGTAAAGAGGAGTTTCTGCTGTATTGCCTGGGCTGTTCTCAAATTCCTGGTCAAGCAATTCTCCCACTCAACCTCCCAAAGCACTTGTATCATCGGCATGAACCACCATTCCTGATACTCACTGTGCTATTTTGTCTAATTAAGTATTGCTTTCTTTGGTCAGTCAAAAGTAAATGCTATAAAATGTAATATAATGGAAATGAGAGAGATACACAATTGACTGCCCCATTAAGTCCTTTCTTTCTTTCTTTCTTTTTTTTTAAACTTTTAATATGCTAATGACGTCTACATCTTCTTACACTTTCTAAGGCTTTTGTAGATCACCTTTCTTCACTAATTTTGATGCGTGATGGTGATAGTTTGTGTGTGTTGGTGTGTGTGTAAAATGAGAGTGGAAGAAAGAAAGGAGAGAGAAAGAAAAGTAGGAAGTGGTCTAAAGGAAGAGGCCACGCTGAATTTTATTACTTTAAATATTTACAGTGGGAGACAGAGCAGTGGGTAGACACACCTGATATTCAGGGAACTGCATTAAAAAGCAACAGTGGATATTTGAGTGAATATATTTCTCTGGTTGTCATAAATTCTAGGCAGTCAATAAAACTTTGTAAGTCAACTGCTTTCCAGCGAAAAGGCAATGAAATTTTTTTGTGAGGTCATATAATCAGTTACTTGTTTCAAAGCAGTAATGTCATTCCCCTATAAACCACAGTTGATTTTAAAAGGTTACTCTGCATGTTTCATTTGGGGAAAAAAGACGTTTGAAAAGTAAACATTTTTACATTTTTATATGAGTTGATGCTCGGTGTTGCGCATGTGTGGGAAGGCACTTACTTTACAATGGTACTTTGTTCCTATCACGCCTTTGTTTCTTCTACTGAGTCTTGCTTTAAAAATATTTTCAGGCTATTTACCAGTGGGTAGTATAAATGTCTAAAGATGTATCATCAAACTATTTTTATGAAAATATATTCTGGGCCAGATGCAGTGGCCCATGTCCGTAATCCTGCACTCTGGGAGGCTGAGGTGTGAGGATCCCTTGAGTTAAGGAGTTTGAGACCAGCCTGACCAGGAGTGACACTACATTTCTACCAAAAATAGAAAATAAAATAGTGGGGCACTGTGGCAGGTGCCTGTAGTCCCAACTACTTGGGAGGGTAACGAACAAAGATCACTTGAACTTAGTAATTTAAGGTTGCTGTGAGCTAACTTGATGCCATGGCACTCTGGCCTGGGCAACAGAGTGAGGCTCTATCTCAAAACGAAGAAACAAATAAAATATATTCTGACTTACAGAAGAGTAAAAGTGACCATTTTGTCACATACTCAAACAATGCTTTTTATAGCATTTTAAAATCTACTTACATGAGAAAATTAACATTTTATTATTTTTAGTACACTTATGTTAAAACTGGTATGGTTGAATATTTGTTCTTTATAGAATACTTGTATTTTATAGTTTTTCTTTTATAAGTTGTCTTTTATATCCTATGCCTATATTTTTGTTTAACATCATGGTGCTATTTTGTTGTAGTATAATTTATTAATGAGTTACATTGAATCTCTATATTTGAAACTTTCATTTGTCAGGTTTTGCATGCTTTTTAATGGTATAATTATAATATAAAAATAATCCTTTTTGTTATTAAGTGACCCAGAATTTTTGTGTGTTTTTTCTTCTTTCTCTTTTTCTTATAGAAGCTACTATTTCTATTAGATCAAATTTTGAATATAAAAAGTTTTAAAGGCTGTAGCTTTAAAATGAACTATTATTATCTATAAAAAAAACTAACCAAAGTTGTATTCTTTAGTATAATACTGTTTCTTTTTTGTTGTTGTTGTTTTTTTTGTTTCTTTTCTTTTCTTTTTTTAAATTAAATCATAGCTAATGCAGTCACAGGGTACAATGTGCTTGTTTCATATACAATTTGAAATATTTTCATCAAACTGTTTAACGTAGCCTTCATGGCATTTTCTTATTGTGTTAAGACATATATATTTTATATTCTACACCTAGTAAATTTTACATGTACCCTTGGAAGATGCACCTTAGGTGTGGTCCCACCAATTACCGTCCCCCACCCATCCTCCCCCCCTCCCCCCCCCTCTTGTTTTGTTTTGAGACAGTGTTTCACTTGTCACCCTCGGTGGAGTGCTATGACATTGCAGCTCACAACAACCTCAAACTCTTGGGCTCAAGTGATTCTCTTGCCTCAGCCTCCCACGTAGCTGGGACTACAGGTGCCTGCCACAACCCATGGCTATTTTTAGAGATGTGCTCTGGCTCTTGCTCAGGCTGGTCCTTGAACCCATGAGCTCAGGCAATCCACCTGCCTCTGCCTCCCAGAGTGCTTGGATTACAGGCGTGAGCCACTGTGCCTGGCTCATAATACTGGTTTTTATAGCAATAGAATTTAACACACGAGACACGAGCCATAGTCAGGAATGTTTGGAGCACTCAAATTGCGAATTGACAAAGATGTCTAATAGCTTGAAATTTTTAGGCAAGCAAAAGAAAGAGCAAATAAATGTCTCTGCTTGAATTATAATTTTGAATGCTGGTCCCCACGTAGTGGTTCTTCTCTTTTGCTTTTAGTAAATCCTCGCTACAACATCAACACCCAAGCAAATATTAGTATTGTGCCCGTGAACGCAATAACCCCAAACCAAACAGCAACGCCTTGGAGTTCTTCTCCAGACATTTCATTTCTCTGCTTCCTTCCTTTCTAGTTGACTATATTTAAAATATTTATTTCCACAGCTTTCATTTTGTTTTTAACCTGAAAAATGTCAATGGAACTCTTGCCCTTCCTGGTCCGCTGCGAGTAAATAGTAACTTCCATGCTGTCAAAGCCCAGACTCATTTCTCCACCTTCATCTGCCGTGCCGTTTTAGGTATATTCAGCACAGGTGACAGCCCTTCTCGTCTCCCTGGTCTGTTTGATTCAGCACATTCTTCATTCTTCCTACTCCCTGTCTCCCTCTCAGGCTTCACTTCCGCACCTCCTTCCCTCAGTCTCACACACGCGACTCCAGGACAGAAAGCCTTGCTCAGGTGTTGAGTAAGCAGCCCAGAGAAACACGTCCACACACAGCGCTAGAATTCCTCCGAAAGTTTCCTCGATTTCCGAAAATGGCATGTCCATGGTGCTCAAACCCCAATTTCAGGAATCATTCTTTCTTTCTACCTTTTTCGCCTTATGCCGTATCTAGGGTGTCACAAGCACGCTGAACTTGGCACTAAAATGATTTCCCTGCTACACCCATTTTTCCACATCTCCACTGAAACCCTCCTCCTGTGAGCCAGTTCCCCTCTCCCAAGAGAACTCTGCAAACGTCCTGCCTTCCCTGTCATGGCGACTCAAGACGTTCTTTTTATAGCAGTCTCGGTGTACTTTAAAAATAAGACCATATTACTACATATGGTTTAGAAGCCTTCCAGTAGCTTTCAGTTCTTCAAATAACATCTAAATCCTTTACTATACTCTGCAGGATACCCCAGGATTTAGACGATTTCCATTTCTTGAATTTCATTTTGTACGTTAATAACTCACTACATTTAACCAGCCTCCTTGCCGGCACCTGCCAACCCTGTCTTCCGTGATCCTTTCTTAGGAAACCCTCTCCCTCCTCCTGTTTTTGTGACTAGTTTCTCTTTATCACTCAGCCCTGACCTTGAATGTTTCATCCTCACAGAGGACTTTCCTCACTACACATTCTAATATCGGCCCCACAGGCTCTGAAAGAGCCCCGTGCCTCTGACATGAACAGATCTTATGATAATTATTATGTGAAGCCACCTGGTCCTTTTTCATTGTTTTAAAATAACAATAGATGATATGTTGCCCGATCCCTCTCCTACGTCATAAATTTCATGAGTTTAAAGACATTTCCTCTGTTCCCTTTTGCATCCCCAAGGCTAACACAGTGCCTTGTATAGTACAGGCATTGGATAAACATTTTTTGTAAGAACAGGTATAGCGTTACAGGCAGACCACTGTGGATTCAGAATGAGTTGACAACATCATATGAACCTTTTATAATTTACCATTCTTTCCATTTACGGAGGTCCTCTTTTCCTTAATGGTATCACAAATCAGAACATACCTAAGTTCAAACTGAGGACCAGCTTGGCTTTCTTCAGTTCCAATGTGATGTAATCCCCTTGCTGCCCCTCTCCATGTAAGATTACCCCTTCGCTTTCAGAGGTTTTAAATTTCAGGGTGATGACGTCCTTCAGGGTTTTCATCTTCTTGTTTCTGAATCTATATGGTAACACAACGTGGCCATCAAAGTTGATAACATCCGCCCCTAAAAGGAGGAACAGAATAACGTGTTAGTTACCATCCACTTCCAAGAGGTATCTGCACGGGAAATGTAGGAATTAAAGAGACGTTTTTCCTGAGAAATTTACTGTAGGCCCAGGTTCTCATTTTATTTCTTTTGATCTGCAGGGTTTTTAAAGGAGATTTTATAGGAAGTATTGATAAAGAATGATCATAAAAGCCTCGATCGGTATAAAATTTTACTTTGTGACATTAGAAATATGAACTCAATTAAAGTGTTATATGCTTCAAGTTTTAATTTGGTAATCTACAGTTTAGTCCAAAAAGTAAATACTAATGAATACAAATTTTTATTATCCCTAACAGATTGTGAGATTCAGTGTTTTCTTCCTTAATAATGACAATTCTTCATGATTTTTAAGTGTATATTTTATTCAACAATTGCTCTTTTTTGACTCAAGTATGAAGACACTCATGGAATACTCGTTTTCTTTCCAGTGTTTTTTATATTTTACTACCACGTTAGTAAACTACATTGTAGTGTTCAGAGTGTATAGCCTACTGGACCTTAAACAAACTTCCTAAAACTTCTTAAAAATCATGAGCGTGTCAAATTCCTTATTAGCTCTTTCTTTTGAAATAGAGAATTGGGCACCAATGTTACTGACTACATCAAACACAGATAAACTCACTTATCCATATATGAGTTAGAAGAATAAATATATAAGCTGTACTATGAGTCTAGCAATTCTAATTGTACTTTAAGTGATTAAATTAAAATAATAAAGTATGCAACCTTTTTTTTTTTTTTGTAGAGACATAGTTTCACTTTATTGCCCTCGGTAGAGTGCCGTGGCCTCACACAGCTCACAGCAACCTCCAACTCCTGGGCTTAGGCGATTCTCCTGCCTCAGCCTCCCGAGTAGCTGGGACTACAGGCGCCCGCCACAACGCTCGGCTATTTTTTGTTGCTGTTTGGCCGGAGCTGGGTTTGAACCCGCCACCCTTGGTATATGGGGCCGGCGCCCTGCTCACTGAGCCACAGGCGCCGCCCAAAGTATGCAACCTTTTTAAGAGTATGGAAAATTTCGTCACTGTTATAAGAAATAGGTGGCTGTGAGGATTAGTTTCACAGCTGCTCCTTATTCACATCACGAGATATTATCTTTTATGCATTACTGGTCAATGGGTTCCCAAATTCATAGAATGGTTCAAAGACACACTACGAACACCCAGTTCAAACACTGAGTTCAAATAAGAGCTTAGTTGCCATCATCAGAACTTTGTTATTAAAAGTAGTTTCAAAATTCCATTACTGTTAGCTTTTTAATTTTAAATAGAAGAAAATGTAGCAAAGTAGATAGCTCTAATTACTTTAGAATTAAAATCCTGGACAAAGCCAGCCTCTAGGTTGTGGGCAAGGTCTGGCTAAAGAACTCCACAGGGAGGCATCTGAGAAAAATAACAGGAAGTTTAAAGCCTATCAGAGAAATGGTTTCTCTTTTCATGTCCTAGATCTCTTGCGCTTGTTTGCTTCCATCACCACAGGGAACACTTTGGATTGCCTTGTAAGTAGAGCACACCATCAGATAAATAAATCTCTGATGTGGTAAAGCGGCTGGAGGGGAGAAATGCTACAACCCCATCCACTCTTTCTGCAGACTACCTAACATTCCATATTTTTATTTTACCTAATTCTAACACTGAGTTATGAATATATTTATTTCAAACATAACTTAAAATTAGATCTAAGCTTTCCTTTTGAATCATCAATGGCTTTTGATGCCTTAAAAATATTTGTCTTTCTATCTCAGAGACATAAGCTCTCAAATATTTCTGGAGAGTGGACAATGTTAAATTACCAAAAGATAATAAAACTACAAACGTTAAGTTTTAATTTTTATAACCAGATCTTTACTGCCCATAAAAAGACTTTCTTAATCAACAGAATTCTGTTCTCTAAGACTGTGAATCATAGAAGTTTATTTTAATGGGAGGAAAAAAAATCAACCATTAAGTTTTGGCTTCTGCTAACACTGCAAAGTCAATTAGACTTTAGCTTAATCATCTAAGCTTTCACAGCTGAATTCCAATGGCAATATCTTTATCATCTGTGATGAGAAATAAAGGAGAGAAAAAATGGAATCTGATTTTCAGATCCCAGGTTGAATTTATAATCCAGCAGTTGGTAGAAATATTTTTATCTTGAAAAGTGAGTAAATGGATAACGGAAGAATGGAGGCAATTCTAAACTCTAGAAAGAAATTTTTCAATTTAATACAGGGGCTAGGTGAATAATAGAGACATCATGGATTTATATATATAGTGTCATATATGGTATATATATTTTTTTTATGTCAATATACGTGAATTGACAAAAAAAATTTCTCATTTATCTTTCAGAAAGTAAACGTTCTCTGAGCTTGGCTAAAGGAAAGAATTCACCATTCCTATATTTCTCCTAAATTGAAACCCAGATCAGTTCCAGGTACAGCACAGTGACGTAGGCAAATATTAATGTCTTCCTGCCTTACATTTAAAACAATGAGAAAATGTGACAAAAGGTTGAGGATGGTGTCTTTTTCTTTGAGACATTGCCTCACTTGGTTGCTCTGGGTAGAGTGCCGTGGCGTCATAGCTCACAGCAACCTCAAACACCTGGGCTTGAGTGATCCTCTTGCCTCAGCCTCCCAAGTAGCTTGGACTACAGGTGAGTACCACCAGCATGCCTGGCTAGTTTTTCTGTTTTAGTACACATGGGGTGTCCCTCTTGCTCAGGCTGGGCTTGAACTTGTGAGCCATGCAATCCACCTGCCTCGGCCTCTCAGAGTACCACAGTACTAGGATTACAGGCATCAACCACCACACCTGGACTATTTCTTTAGACAGTCCTAACATATTAATAAAGAAAGGAAAGAACGTTATCCATGTAGAAAAGTCTCACTTTACAAATGGAAAGTTGTCAGCAGTCAGGTGGGAAACTGAGATACAATGACCTGTGAGCCAGATCTCGTACTTCCTAAATGAATATTGTCTTTCTACGCATGGGTTAAATGCTCCCAGTGTATCAGCATGTTTTCTTGTGGATGTGAGCATGACAGTGGCTTGAAAATTATAAAATTCTTAGAAATGGCCTGTGACATGTAATTTACACGTACACACATATTACAAACTTATCTTTAAAGAGTCTAGGATATTGTACAATGATGTAACTACCATCCATCAGAGTTTGGTTCTATTTCCTACAAAAATACATTTAAATTTCTTTAGACATCTAATAATGCATTGTGCTGATTTAGGCACAAGCCACTTTTTTCTTCTAATGTCCTGATTGCTTATCACTCCCTGGAATTAAGTTTTCTATGCAGTGATTAAATATGTATGCTTGAACTGTTTAAGCAATCTGAGCAACAATAATGGCTAGTCAAAAAGTGAATGCAAAATCACAGTGTTTCCACAATTTTGTTTCTAACAATAACTCAGAGAACTGGTAATATGCCCAGTTCATCAAATCATCATGGTGGAAAGGCTTTCTCTAAAAAAAGGACTGTTATGTGGTCTTTACTTTCTACATTTGAATAATTTGGAGAAGAGTTTATCACCTAAAGATTTATTATTTTGAAAGATATCTTTGTTATATATTTTAGGACTATTGTGTTTATTTTAAAAGAAGTTAAATATAGCTTGAGTGCTTTGAGGTTTCTCCATACTTCCTTCCAAAAAGGTTGTACTAGTTTGCAGTCCCACCAGCAGTGTAAAAGTGTTCCCTTCTCTCCACATCCATGCCAGCATCTGCAGTTTTGAGATTTTGTGATGTGGGCCATTCTCACTGGGGTTAGATGGTACCTCAGGGTGGTTTTGATTTGCATTTCTCTAATAGATAGGGATGATGAACATTTTTTTCATATGTTTGTTATCCATTCATCTGTCTTCTTTAGAGAAGGTTCTATTCATATTTTTTGCCCATTGATCTATGGGATTGTTGGCTTTTTTCATGTGGATTAATTTGAGTTCTCTATAGATCCTAGTTATCAAGCTTTTGTCTGATTGAAAATATGCAAATATCCTTTCCCATTGTGTAGGTTGTCTCTTTGCTTTGGTTATTGTCCCCTTAGCTGTACAGAAGCTTTTCAGTTTAATGAAGTCCCATTTGTTTATTTTTGTTGTTGTTGCAATTGCCATGGCAGTCTTCTTCATGAAGTCTTTCCCCAGGCCAACATCTTCCAGTGTTTTTCCTATGCTTTCTTTGAGTATTTTTATTGTTTCATGCCTTAAATTTAAGTCCTTTATCCATCTTGAATCAATTTTTGTGGCAGTCCAGTTTCAGTCTTTTACATGTGGATATCCAGTTCTCCCAACACCATTTATTGAATAGGGAGTCTTTCCCCCAAGCTATGTTCTTGTTTGGTTTATCAAAGATTAGGTGGTTGTAAGAAGTTAGTTTCATTTCCTGGTTTTCTGTTCAATTCCAGGTGTCTATGTCTCTGTTTTTGTGCCAGTACCATGTTGTCTTGACCACTATGGCTTTGTAGTACAGCCTAAAATCTGGTATGGTGACGCCTCCTGCTTTATTTTTATTACTAAGAACTGCCTTAGCTATATGGGTTTTTTTTCTGGTTCCATATAAAACGCAGAATCATTTTTTCCAAATCTTGAAAGTACGATGTTGGTATTTGAATAGGAATGGCATTGAATAGGTAGATTGCTTTGGGAAGTACAGACATTTTAACAATGTTGATTCTTCCCATCCACCCTTTTATCATAAGGACACTTGTACTAGACTGTTTATTGCAGCTCAATTTACAATTGCCAAAATGTGGAAAGGGCCTGAATGCCCACCAACCCAGGAATGGATTAACAATCTGTGGTATATGTATACCATGGAATACTATTCAGCCATTAAAAAAAAATGGAGACTTTACATCCTTTGTATTAACCTGGATGGAAGTAGAAGACATTATTCTTAGTAAAGCATCACAAGAATGGAGAAGCATGAATCCTATGTATTCAATTTTGATATGAGGACAATTAAGGTCATGATGGGGGTGGGGGAAGGGGAGAGCAAAGAGAGAAAGAAGGAGGGAGGGGTGGGGAAAGGAAGAGCAGAGAGAGGGAAGGAGGGAGAGTGGTGGGTCCTTGATGTGTGCCACATCTTTTGGGGGCAAGAGGGACTTTACCTAATAAATGCAATCAGTGTAACCTGGCTTATTGTACCCTCAATGAACTCCCAACAATAAAAAAAAA
The DNA here is from genome assembly GCF_027406575.1 of Nycticebus coucang. Classification (NCBI taxonomy): domain Eukaryota; kingdom Metazoa; phylum Chordata; class Mammalia; order Primates; family Lorisidae; genus Nycticebus; species Nycticebus coucang. The sequence goes on along the minus strand of NC_069790.1, from coordinate 117,365,016 downwards.
AAGAAAGAAAAAATAAAAAAGAAAAGAAGTTAAAAATACAGGTATATAGAAAGTAGAAAGTTGTATAACAACCACAACAGATCATCAGTATTAATGGGTATAGATTGGTACATACCCTAGATTTTACACATTTATCTATTCATCTATCCATCAATCTAACATATGAAACAATTCAAATAGTATATATATACGTATATCATATGTAAATGTATACACACATATTATATATATATATATATAAATATATATAACAAGAGGGAAAGGGAGAGAGAAGATGGGAGGTAAGAGGGAGTAGACAGAGAAGAATTTCATTTCATTTAGTCATGGTCCAAAACATATAGCAATAGTTTGAGTTTTTTATGTTCTAGATGATTAATATGTTTTATTGACATTCAGGCACCAGGGTCTTTATAAAGTGAAAAGCAGAGGGCAGCACCTGTGGCTCAGAGGATGGAGCACCAGCCCCATATACCGAGGGTGGCAGGTTCAAACCCAGCCCCGGCCAAACTGCAACAACAACAAAAAAATAGCCGGGCGTTGTGGCGGGCGCCTGTAGTCCCAGCTACCCAGGAGGCTGAGGCAAGAGACTCGCCTAAGACCAGGAGCTGGAGGTTGCTGTGAGCTGTGACACCATAGCACTCTACTGAGGGCGATAAAGTGAGACTCTGTCTCTAAAAAAAAAAAAGAAAAGAAAAGTGAAAAGTCGAACCTCCATAAAAATGTTTCACTTACTTGTAGGAGATTTGAGAAAAAAGAGAAGGTTTAAAAAATTTGAAAGGGCATAATTTAATTTTTCTGAAGTGACCAGTGAAGATGTACCATTGATGATCATTAAAATTACACACACAGTTATTACCCTATGGCTTGGTACCTGGACAGATTATACACTTAGACTTTTCCACAAATAGTAGCATTTTAGATATTATATGCAGGACAAAAATTCTAGAAACTAGTATATGTGTTATACACACTCCTGTCACCAACGGAGTCAGGCTACATTTTTACTACATCTTTCTAAAAGTCTGTCATGTTCAAGCAAGTAATAGTGTGTCCTGGAGGGGACATCAGGTGAATGCTGCGCTTGAGCCACACTGGACAAATATTATTAAGGACTTTGAAGAAATCATAGTACTGAAATTCCAATGAATTTCAGTTCTTGGGTTCATATTTCACAACTAAAGAATCAATACCGAATTCCAGTCTCATGGAAGGCTCCTCTGATAAAGGATGTAAACCTGAGAATTCTCACAGAACCTGACAAGTTTCTGGTGTTTTGAAGCAGACAGCAGACTCAAGACCTTCAGAATAAGCTGATAATTGTGAACAGTGAGAAGCTTCCACCTACCATAGACTGAGACCTCTGTCTAACTCCTCACCCACTCATTCTCATTATTATTATTATTTGCTAATACTAATAAAATATCTTCTGTTTCTCTGCAAAAAAAAAAATAAAAAAATAATAAAAATAAACAAAATCACACACACGGAATGTTACATATGTACTTCATACAGGGAGGGGTGACACTGTATACAGTTTTATGTTTTGTTTTTGTTACTGAACAATTTTTTAACCTCATTTCACATCCTTTTTTTCCAGAACAGGATTTTGGTTAGCTACAAATGAACCATCGTTTGGATGCCCAATTATTTCCTAAGAATTTGTGGTTGCAATTTTGTTTTTAAAATCAACTTTTTACTTGGAAATGATTTCAGATTTGGAGAAAAGTTGAAAGCAAGTTGGAAATACAGCATTCTCAGACACCCCTCACACAGCGTCTTCAAGGGTTAGCATTTCACCAAATGTGGAATATTTTAGTTTTTGTCAAAACTAAAAAAATAAGTAAACTACTCTTAACAAACATGCAGGTCATTCTTGGATTTCCCCAGTTTTTCACGAATGCTCTGTTGCTGTCATTGTTGAGAGGATTCAGTCCAGGCTCTCACACATTTAGTTTTCCCCTCTCTCCATTCTCCTCCAATCTGTGATTGTTTCTATGTTTTTCTTTATCTTTCATAATTTGACAACTTTAGAAGGCAATAATGAGGTATTTTGTAGAATCTTTCACAAGTTGGATGTGTCTAAGATTTTCCTAGAACTGCACTGGTATTACTGATGCTTGGGGAAGAACACCACAAACTTCTGGTGTTATATACCTTAAATATATACAATTTTTATTTAACCATTATACGTCAGTAAAGTTGGAAAGAAATATAATAATAAGACTTTCAATTTGAGAAAAAAGAAGACAATAATACCGATATCTTTTAAAGACAAGATGTAAAGACTTTCACAACTATGTGTACATGTAATGTTTACAAATTTAAAATAAAATTAGCGAAGATGTACATTAACATATTAGTATGGAACCTAATATTATATAATGTATGCAAATAAATGCAAAATCACTTTAAGAGTTTAAATATATCTCTGAAATTAAAGTTGAAACATGCCAGAGGATGAAATGTACTTGGTTATGTAAATTTTGCACAAATGTGAATCTACCTATTTGTTTTTGAAGTCACATAATATTTTTGATACATTACCTGTTTTTTCCTTTTTCATGGCATTTTCCTAACCTGACAGATGGGCATGCTTGCATTTCTTAGTACAGCTGCTCTGAGACTGTTTCGTTCCCTTCCAGAGCTCAATACTTAAAACAGCGCCTTGGACAGGTCAGGGTCCATTAGTATCTCTTCAGTGATTGAACATTGTCACTCACATTTCCATTAATTGGGTTAAAGTATAATAAAATCTCTTTTATGCTTTCAAATTAAAAATTTGAATCACTAAATTGGAAGAAATCATGCAAATATCTCTGATGTACCTTGGTGCCACAAAATAAATAGACCCAAGATATAAATTGTCAAAAAAAAAAAAATGGTATTAGGCTACTGTTGGGAGGTTGTGTGTTAGGCAAGAATTTATTCCATTATTTGTAACTCAATCAGTCCTGGAGCAGACACAATTCTGGTGGTGCTTATCTATCTCTTAAACCTGTATGTTGTTTTCATTGATTACTTTCTTCTAAACCATTGCCCTCTTTTTAAAAAACGCACCTGTGATTTAATCCTAAATCAAAAACAGATAGATTCCAAAATATCAGTATAGCTAATTTAGACTAATAGTAGCAAATTAGCCTTCTTCAGCTCCTTTAAAATATAATCAACAATAAATCAAGATATATTTTAAAATAACTGAAGGAGTGGAATTGGAATGTTCCAAACACAAAGAAATGATAAAGGTTTGAAGTGATGGATACCCTGGTTACTTTAATTTTATTAATATACATCACATGTTTGTATCAAACATCACATGGCCCTATAAATATATATGGGTATTAAGTAATAATAATAACTAAAAATAAAAAATTATTATTATTATTATTATTTTTGCAGTTTTGGCCGGGGCCGGGTTTGAACTGGGTTTGAACCCACCACCCCTGGTACATGGGGCCGGTGCCCTACTCCTTGAGCCACAGACGTTGCCCCCAAAATTAAAATGATTAAAAAAATTTTTTTTTTAGAGATAATCTCTGAAAAATTACTTCCACTCTGGGAAAAATAAAAGAACATTCTCAAAGGCTGTTCTTGCCGAAAGTCCAGCATCTCAATTTTGTGCAATTTTTCTCCTTAAAATGTGGAGCTTTGCCCCTAAGTGCGTGACATCTCATAGTTAACAACAATGCCAGAAAAGTCTGATTTCACTCTGCAGAAAATGTAGACTTCAGTTTCCAATTGCCAGAAGACTGACAAGCAGGAACGTTCCATAGGCATGTCTAACTCCACCTTCCAAAGCGAAATTCTTTTCCTGAGCCTCACTGCTTCTGTTCTCAAATCCATTATTAAGTCCATCAAGCTAGACATCTGGGACATTCTCGGAAGCCTCCTTTTCTTGCCCATCTACATGTAGCCAGTTCCAATGCTGTGAAATTTAGGGCTTCTGTTTTTTCTAAACTCATACCTTAGTTTTATATATACTACCACCAGGCTGCCATCACCTCTCACGTGGTCTGTTGTACTAACGTTGTTCAATAAACGGTTCCTGTTTCCCAGTCTTCTTTCCTTTTAATCTATCCATCAATCAGAAGTAAGAAAGACCTTTCCAAACTAAACGCTTTTTGCCAAAAAGACCCAAATCCAGGCTCTTCAATGTGACTAAAAACTTCAGTGGTATAGCTCCCTTGTAGCATAATTTTTCTCTTTTTGCTCTAGTAATGGTGAACTGATGGAATTCCTTGTTAACATCACCTAGTGCCTTTTTTCCTCCTGCTATGCTCACTTTCTTTAATGAAAGATATTTTTTCTTCAACTAATTCAATGCAGGTGTCTTCCAAGCCTCAGATGAGGAACCTTCCCTGTGTGAAGTTGCCTTTGCCTGCTGGACCACTGCACCTTGAATACTTTTATTGAGTCATCCTCCTGGCAGGTTGAAATTATCTTTCAGTGGGTCTGATTTCCTGTGTGGTCTTCAGCCCTTCTAAGGTACAGACTTTGGATTGTTCTGTTTTGTTTTCCCAGCACAATAAACACTAAACTGATCTAAACATATTTGGGTTTGAGGAAAGGCAAAAGGAGAATTCTGTGTTCTTATTTCCCCTCAAAGCCCTACCTGGTGCAATGCAGTTGACTTTCTAAGAGTACAGACTTAATATGTTATCTGTTCACATGCATTTAGATAAGCCTTACAATGTGGGTTTCTGATGTGAATAGTTTAAAATACAAAATTCTTATACTCACAATGGAGTTTATATTTGTTTATAAGTCAAAAGCTAAAACATTTAACTCCCATAGGATTGTAAATACAAAATATATAATTTCCTTTCAATTGAATGCATTTATGAAAAACTTGCCTATTGTAAGATCAAAGTTAAGTTCTAACACCTTTTTACTTTTTTTTTTATTTATTTTTATTTTTTTGGCCGGGGCTGGGTCTGAACCTGCCACCTCCGGCATATGGGACCGGCGCCCTACCCCTTGAGCCACAGGCGCCACCCTCTAACACCTTTCTAACATAGTCATCGTATGCTAACCTGGGATAGTTGTTGATTTAGAGAAGCAAGATGGAAATACTTCTACACTGTTATTTTTGGATTACTTCATAAAAAATATAGAACTATGAAGGCTGGGAAGTCATGAATGGCTGACCATGTGGTTAACCCACTTGAATGAATGCAAGACACCAAAAATAAGTAATTTTTTGAAAACACATATTAGGAATATTATTCAACATTAAAACAACAACAACAAAACCTGAGGTACCTGCTGTCTCCCCAAATGACCATTCCCACACACAAACACACACACTCATGCCCATGGTCTCTCCTTCCTCCTATTCACTCGTGATCCACAGGATATCAGAGAATCAGAGTTATCTATTATCAAGCAGGGTTATAGCTCGACTATATCTGATAATGTGGAGATAATGAGCAATTTCTGAAAATTAGCATAAAATCTATTTGTAGGAAATTTATGTGGAAGCAATATTTTTTATTTTTATATATCAAAAAGTCAAACAAATTAGACCTGCCTTCTCTGTGATAATATTGCTGTTTACTGAAAAGAGCTCTTCAGCTTTTGAGCATACAAAATCTATTTTTCTTTTGGGGAAAAGGCTATCTAGAATTATAAATCCTAAGTAAATGTTACATAGATGAAAAAATAACCACGGAAATCAAAAAACTCCTCAGAATGTCTTCTGATTTAAATTATTCCTACCATTTATCTCAGATATGTTTTAAAATCATTACTCAGGTAACTTTCTGGTTCTGCTGAAAATGCCATTTTCAGTGTTGGTATTTAAATTTCAATGCTGTGTAGGCTGAAGGATGTTGATTTGGTTGGAAGTGAAGTGAGATAACTTTTCTTGAAGCACACTTTTCATAGAAATGTATATAACATTGAGGAAAAGTCAGTGATCCCTATTGGTAAAGGAGGGGATAGATACGGGAAGGCTGTGGCCGTCCGGGTCATTTCCCGAGGGGGCCGTGGCTCCAGGGTCCCCACTGTTTTTACCCTTTTATTTCCCTATTCTGACACTTTGATGTCTAGGACCTTGCTGACTCTGAAGAGACTGCCCCTTCCAGAGTTAGCCGATTTCTAGAGATAGTTAACAAGTTGTCCACAGACATAACTTTCTTTTTTTTTTTTTTTTTTATTGTTGGGGATTCATTGAGGGTACAATAAGCCAGGTTACACTGATTGCAATTGTTAGGTAAAGTCCCTCTTGCAATCATGTCTTGCCCCCATAAAATGTGACACACACTAAGGCCCCACCCTCCTCCCGCCATCCCTCTTTCTGCTTCCCCCCCATAACCTTAATTGTCATTAATTGTCCTCATATCAAGATTGAGTACATAGGATTCATGCTTCTCCATTTTTGTGATGCTTTACTAAGAATAATGTCTTCCACTTCCATCCAGGTTAATACGAAGGATGTAAAGTCTCCATTTTTTTTTAATGGCTGAATAGTATTCCATGGTATACATATACCACAGCTTGTTAATCCATTCCTGGGTTGGTGGGCATTTAGGCTGTTTCCACATTTTGGCAATGGTAAATTGAGCTGCAATAACTTTCTAAACATAAAATAACCCATCCAGAGTCCACACTTCATTATCTCCTTTATCTAGCTCCTCTCGGAGCCAGTATCCACCTGTCCAAATCAGCCCAGGGTCAGCTACCACACAGTGGGAATAGCCTGTACGGTGCACAATCACTGAAATGATTCAAGCTGGTAACAGCTAAGCTGCCTACCCTGCCTCGCCCACTCCTTCCCATAAAGCCACAGTAAAGGCTCTTTTTTTTTTTTTATTAAATCATAGCTGTGTACATTAATGCAATTATGGGGTACAAAGTGCTGGTTTTTACATACAATTTGAAATAATTTCATCAAACTGGTTAACACAGCCTTCACTTCTTTTTATTAGATATGGTGTTAAGACATTTATACTCTACACTTAGTAGATTTAATATGTACCCTTGTAAGATGCACCATAGGTGTGGTTCCACCAATCACCCTCCCTTTGCCCATCCTCCCCCCTCCCTCCCCTTCCTCTCCCCCTTCCCCATATTCTTAGGTTATAACTGGGTTATAGCTTTCATATGAAAGCCATAAATTAGTTTCATAGTAGGGCTGAGTACATTGGATACTTTTCTTCCATTCTTGAGATACTTTGCTAAGAAGAATATGTTCCAGCTCCATCCATGTAAACATGAAAGAGGTAAAGTCTCCATCTTTCTTTAAGGCTGCATAATATTCCATGGTGTACATATACCACAATTTATTGATCCATTTGTGGGTTGATGGGTACTTGGGCTTCTTCCACCACTTAGCAATTATGAATTGGGTTGCAATAACCATTCTGGTACAAATATCTTTGTTATAAAGTGATTTTTTTGTCTTCTGGATATATACCTAGTAGAGAAATTGCAGGATCGAATGGCAGATCTATTTTTAGATCCCTAAGTGATCTCCAAACTTCTTTCCAAAAGGAACATACTAGTTTGCATTCCCAGCAGCAGTGCAGAAGTGTTCCTTTTTCTCCACATCTACACCAACATCTATGGTTATGGGATTTTGTAATGTGGGCTAATCTTACTTGAGTTAGATGATATCTCAAAGTGGTTTTGATTTGCATTTATCTGATGATTAAGGATGATGAGCATTTTTTCATGTGTCTGTAGGCCGTGCACCTGTCTTCTTCAGAGAAGTTTCTATTCAAGTCCCATGACCAAACTGAGATGGGATTACTTGTTCTTTTCTTGCTAATACATTTGAGTTCTTTGTGGATTCTGGTTATTAAACCTTAGTCAGAGACATAACCTGCAAATATCTTCTCCCATTCTGAAGGCTGTCTGCTTGCTTTACGTACTGTGTTCTTGGCCATTCCCAACACCTTCTGTGAAGCAAATATCACCTTGATCCCCAAACCAGAAAAAGACCCAACAAGAAAGGAAAATTATAGGCCAATATCTTTAATGAATATAGATGCAAAATTATTTAATAAGATCCTAGCAAACAGAATCCAGCAATATATCAAACAAATTATACACCATGACCAAATTTGTTGTATCCCAGGGTCTCAAGGATGGTTCAATATATGTAAATCTATAAATATAATACATCACATAAACAAAATAAAAAACTAACACCATATGATTCTCTCAATTGATGCAGAAAAAGCTTTTGATAATATCCAACATCCTTTTATGATCAGAACACTTAAGAAAATTGGTATGGAAGGGACATTTCTTAAACTGATAGAGGTCATCTACAGCAAACCCACAGCCAATATCATATTGAATAGAGTTAATTGACATCATTTCCACTCAGATCAGGAACCAAGCAAGGTTTTCCATTGTCTCCACTGATTTTTAACATTGTAATAGAAGTCTTAGCCATCACAATTAGGCAAGAAAAGGCAATCAAGGTATTCATATAGGGTCAGGAGAGATCAACTTCCACCCTTCACAGATGATATGATTGTATATCTGTAAAACCCTAAGGATTCTACTACAAAACTCTTAGAAGCTATCAAGGAATACAGCAGCATCTCAGGTTACAAAATCAATATTCGCAAATCTGTAGCCTTTATATATACCAACAATAATCAAGCTGAAAACACAGCCAAGGACTCTGTTCCTTTTACAGTAGTGCCAAAGAATATGAAATATTTTGGAGTTTACCTAACAAAGGACATGAAAGATCTCTATAAAGAGAACTATGAAACTCTGAGAAAAGAAATAGCTGAAGATGTTAACAAATGGAAAAACACACCATACTCATACTTCACTTGGCTGTGAAGAATCAACATTGTTAAAATGTCCATACTTCCCAAAGCAATATGCAATTTTAATGCAATTCCTATTAAAGCACCATTGTCATACATTAACGATCTCAAAAAAATAATACTTCATTTCATATGGATCAGAAAAAACCTCCAATTGCCAAGACATTACTCAGAAATAAAAAAAAATCAGGAGGAATCATGCTATCAGAACTCAGACTATATTATAAATTGATAGTGATTAAAACAGCATGGTACTGGCACAAAAACTGAGAGGTAGATGTCTGGAACAGAATAGAGAACCAGGAGATGAACCCTGCTACTTACCGTTATTTGATCTTTGATAAGCCAATTAAAAACATTCAGTGGAGAAAAGATACCCTATTTAACAAATGGTACTGGGTGAACTGGTGATGACCTGTAGAAGACTGAAACTGGACACATACCTTTCTCCTTTAACAAAAATACATTCTTACTGGATAAAAGATTTAAACTTAAGACATGAAACTATAAAAATACTAGAATAGAGTACAGGGAAAACACTTGAAGAAATCGGCCTGGGAGAATATTTTTTGAGGCAGACCCCCCCTGGGCAATTGAAGCAACAACAAATATACATTACTGGAACCTGATCACTGCACAGCCAAGAACGTAGTAAAGGCTCTTAACCAGGTCTGCCTCTTGCCTCTGGTTCCTGACAGACCCTCCAGCTTCTGCTTCACCCTGTGGTATGGCCTACTCCTCCTCTTGAGTAGGAAACTACCTTTCCATGAAAGAACTAACTCATGAGCCATTTCTTTTCGAAAGAGAAATAAGATTGAATAAAATAATTTCAGACAGATGGGGGAACAGCTCATGCAATTGTTTTAAAAAGCTCACTTCCATATGACTTTTCATGCACAAGTCTCAAGGTCATGGGTGGGATTAGAATCAGAAGATGAAGGCCCTAATGCTCTCTAGGAAAGATGTGATTCTGCATGTGTGGCGATGGTATCTGAAGTGCAAGGCACGTATCCTGAATTTGCATCTTGGGAAGATAACTCCCATGCTGGTGTGGGGAAAGGAGAGGTGGGCTTGGGGTAGAGATGTAGAGAGTTCAAAGACCTGGGCTCAAGGCTCATGGAAGCAAATGCTCACACAGAGCTGACACAGGCTACACGAAGCCAGAATACAGGAAATACCTACGTTGTTAAAGAATGAAAACCTTTGCGATGATGTCTTTTTGCCACCTAGAATATCAAAGTCATCAAGGTGTTTACACTGATAAGAGAATTTCAGATGAACGCTTACAGTCATAGGCTTATCCAAGCGTATGACAAATCCAGTATTACAAAAGCCTCACAACTTTTACTGGAGTAGAAGCCTCCCTGAAAAAGAAAAACAAAATGTGCAAAATTCCTCTTTGACATATTCTAAATATATGAATCCCCATATTTGCACTATGTTAAATTTTAGACAGAATCTCGGCTTATCACTCCTGCTATCCAACAATCTGATGCTCTCTCTTTTTCCACTCCATAAATACATAAACAAATGATTTTTAAAATTATAACAATATTTTTAAAACGGTATCCATTTTACCAACAACTCCCCACAAATTTTTTCTGAGCATACAGCAATATATAATGGGTGACTAGTAAAAAATCTAATTCTTATTTAGTTTACTTTCTGTGTTTTTCTGAAAGCTAAATGAATGGGCATAAATGATTCACACTTATTTACAAGAACATATGCTTCATGTGTTCTGAGTTTATGCACACGGTGTAGTACATTACAGCTAGGCTTTATTTTTTATTTGATTTTGTATACCTTTGGGTGAAACTTTTACCTCAGCCATAAAATAGGATTAATAAAGCTCGAAGTGTACACATGTTGTGAGCTACAGTGCTTTCTCCCCTTTGCTAGAGCAGTTGGGTCCTGGCAGGTAAAACATAAATGGTTCTCTGTGGTCTGGTCATCACACACCTCAGTGGCTTGGGCATTGGAGGGAATCTGATTCACTGTGAACTTGGGTGCTGTCCATTACTTTTTGACACCTGCACACTCACTGGGGCACTGTTGCACAGGATGAATTAAATTATTTCCATAAATGAGCAATACTCATACCACTTGTGCACAGAACCCAGTCCTGACAAGAGATAAAATGATTTGAAGCTCCTAAAATTAGAAGGCACAGCTTCTATACACAGAGAGGACTAGCCATTCATACAAATGAGTGATGCTGGCTTGTTGTGAAAATCATATAGTTCCATCAATCTTTCACTTTCTTACTTTTGATAGAAATATGGATAACAGAGACATATTTCTCCCTGATTAAAAACTCAACAGGGAAATGATGCTAATTAATAGCTAAAACTTGGCTAAAAATTTGGCCATGAGAGTGAAGAACCAATAAGGAGTTTTTGTATTGTGTTATGGAAGAAAACACAAGTCTGAGCTATATTTATTAAGCCAGGGGGACAACATGATTTCAAAAGGGGGGCTGTGGACACCTGTGGGCCCTTGGCATGGGGTCCTCAGTGCCACCTCAAGGCCCTGCTCCTTATACTGCATTGCCCCAATCCTTGGCTCCTGTAGGTACGGCACTGGCATGCTCTGTACTCAGTAACACTGTGGGGACGCAGCTGCCTCCACATAGATCTCAAAGGATGCCCTGGAAAGCTGAAGAGCCCAGGAACAGAACTGTTGTGGTAGAAAGATCTCCAAAGGAAGGCCCTTTTATGGCAATGTGGAGAGGTATCATGAGGAACCTGCGGCCTCCAGAATTCCAGACTAGTAGAAACCACCAGTATGCAACTCCAGCCTAGTAGAAGTGTGGGCAGGTGACCCAGGAATAGAGACACTGTGGAGGTGAAGCCTCTCAGAGAGCTGCCCAGGGGGCAGGACCACCACTGGGTCAAGTCCTAAAGGGGAGACCTCTATCTCAGTAGGGTTGGGGGACACAGCCACAATCCATGGAAGTTCATTCTCTAAGCTTGGGACTTTACACTGAGATGTTCCCCCTTTCTTCCTTTTCGTCCCTTTTGGAATGGGAATGTTTATCCTTTGTTTCCCCCAACACTGTATTTTAGAAGGTCATAAGTTGTTTCATTTCACAAGTTCACAGCTGGAGAGAAATTTGACTCAGAATGAATCATACCTTGAGTCTTACTAATATCTGGTTTAGGTAAAATTTAGATAAGACTTCGGATTTAGAATTTAAATTTGATGATGGAATAAGACAAGACTTTTAGGACTTTTAAGATGGAATACATACATTTTTCAGGTAAGAAGTATGTACATTTGGGGGTCCATGGCAGAATGCTACGCTGAATATTTGCATTCCCCCCAATTCATGGTCTCAAACTTAATCATCACCAGGATACTATTAAGAGGTGAGGTCTTTGAGAAGGGATGAGGTCATGAGGGCAGACATCCCCAGGATTCACACCCTTATAAGGAGGCCTAAGAAAGCCAGTTCGTCTTTCTCTTCTGTGAGGACACAGCGAGAAGATGCCTACTTTGAACCAGGAAGTTCTCATCAAACACCAAGTCTGTCAGGACCTTGATCTTGCAATTCTCAGGGTCTAGAATCGTGAGAAATAAATGTCTGTGTTTTTAAGCTACCCAGTTTGTGATACTTTGTTATAGTAATCCAACTTGACTAAGACACCAAGAAGCAGATACGGCCAACTCTTCTTTATTTGTAGATTCTGGATTTTTTTTTTTTTAATTTTTAATTTTTTTTGAGACAAAGTTTCACTATGTTGCCCTCGGTACAGTGCTGTGGTGTCACAGCTCACAGCAAACTCCTGGGCTTAAGTGATTCTCTTACCTCAGCCTCCCAAGTAGCTGGGACTACAGGAGCCCACCACAACACCTGGCTATTTTTTGTTGTTGTTTTTACACTTGTCATTGTTGTTTAGCAGGCCCGGGCCAGGTTCAAACCTGCCAGCCCCGGTGTATGTGTCTGGCATCCTAACCACTGAGCAATGGGTGCCACACCTTTAAATTTTTTTAGACTCTGTATTTTAAAATTTTCATACTTGCTAAAATATATTTGTAATTCTCAAATCAATACTCATGGTTTGATGGCAGTTATGTCTGTATATATGCAGAGGTGCAAACAATTTCAGTCCCCACATGTGCACATTCCCAGCTGATGGTTGTGGAGAGCAGGCTGTGAGGTGGCACGGCCCCCACGGCCTGGGAGACGTTCAGGGAATGATCTCCAGCTGCTTTCCTCCTGCTGAGTCAACATGTTTTTCCTCATCTTAAGACAACATGTTTTTCTCCTTCATAGATGTTTTGCAAGAAGTCACATATCTGTCCTTTACTAGTTAATCTTTAGAAACTATGCAGAAAACTATGTACCCTTCCCTTTTGTTTCTTCCCTTTAACATGTTAATGATGTTATGCAGTGGAAACCATCAACAGAATGAATTGTTCTTGATAAAGTTATTTACCTTTTCCAATCATATTGTAAGACCAAAAATATGTTCTTTATCAATGCTACTGGCTCGTAAACAAACCTCCTGGAATATTGTAAAATAAAGCTGATTTTGTGTTTTGGTTCTGGCTGCAGCCTTGGCTGTTCCAGCCCTCCTGATCACATTTTGTCTCTCATCTCTTTTCTCCCATTCCAGAACATTCCCACTGAGGTTCATTCCCCCTCTTTGTGCTGATTCACAAAAGATGTACAACAAAGCAATGCACAGTGTTCTGGTTTCTTTTTTTTTTTTTTTGCAGTTTTTGGCTGGGGCTGGGTTTGAACCCGCCACCTCCGGCATATGGGGCCGGCGCCCTACCCCTTTAAGCCACAATGCTCGTATCATGAAAAAAAAAAAAGTATCCTCTTTGCTACTTACTTGTTGATGCATTTTTGTGCTTTTTTGGACAGTGATTTTGCTGTTTAAATGCCTTCCTTTATAATACCATGCTTGCGAGTGTTTCCTCGAGCAAGGCAGAGGTATGCCTTACAGGGAAAACACCTGTATTCAATTTGCTTGTTCAGGCATAAGTTACAGTTGTTCACCCTGAGTTCAATGATGATGAATCAGCAATGCTTATTAAATCAACCACTTTTAAACAGAAACACATGGAGATCAAGATCTTGGACTAAATGTTCAACAAAAAATGTTGGACCAGAACTTGCAGGAACCTAACCCTATTTTTCCCCTAGGAGCAATGATTCAGGGATGCTATTTCAGTGTTTCTGGCATGTTACTGTGAATATGAACACAGACTGCATTTACATTGTGTTTATTTATTTATAACAAGAAAGTAAAGAACCATTCAAACCACCACATACATGTCTGTGAAAATATATTAAAGAAATGTTGGAATTAACCTGGAGAGAAAGGATTGATCTTCACAGACCCCTGTAACAGCTCATGACACCATCTAGCAAAATGTCTGCCTATTGTTCCTTCTCACGGATGGACACACATCTGAGGACTTGTGACTCAGGAGAGCACTGCAACCACACTGTGTGGTTTACATATATGATTATTACAATTTACTGAGCACTTTATAAATAATACATCAAGGGTTCATGTGTGTAGCACAGGGGTGTGCAGTATCTCAGACTCCTAGAGAGATTCCAATCCACGCTTCCTGTACAGTAAGACTCCGAATTTTCTTTTTTATTTAGCTATTTGATAACTGCCTATTTTTTTTCTGACTTTATAGGAAATAGTCTGCTTGAAAACTGCAACATAAAAATACAGATTATATTGAGTCTACTAGAATGGGAACATTAATCTCTCTCCTCTCTACACCCTAAATTACTTTAAGGCTATAAATAAACCAGCAGTTGACTTCTTGTATTTTAAGATTTTAGATATTCTTTCATAGAACTTACACTTTAAATTTCTCTTCCTAACATAAATAAGGGAGATCTGGCATGTTCTTTTGAATATAGGCTTGATGTACTGGAAATATTAGAAACATCTTGATGTAGCGGAATTCTGTAGCTTCAAGTAGGTGATCATTTTTAATTTAGAAAATAGAAGGGCAGTCAAATACCACAAATCCACATTAATTTTAGGAGAGATTTTCTTTTCTCTCATTGTATTAATTTTTTTGTTAAAGATCATTAGAAAAAGAACTGAATTTGGGAATAGGATGTATTTTGATAGTGCCTACATATCTTATTTTCAAGTCTCTGTACTTGATATGTTTTACAGTATAGGTCAATCCTAGCAATTCATGCCCTTCCCAAAGCATGACAGATAGAACATCGTTATGAGTGCTATTTACTGTAGGACAGTTAAGTCTTTAAAAATGTAAATGGTTGAGTTTTTCTTAATGTGGAGCTAGATAACACATGCCTTCATTCTAGGTGGCAAATGGCATGAGGAAGTAGGGAATTTATCAGAAAATTTAAGTGGTTCCAGCTTTCCCAGGACCCAGGAAGTACGCAGCTGAGTCAGCAGCATCACGGCCACCCATGCAGGCTGCCGAGGGGTGATGGCTCTGAGCCCAGAGATGAGGACCCAAGCCTGACTTATTTGCCCTTTTGGAAATCAGTTCACTCTGTGGGTCTGGATGAGGGAGGTAACAGATTATTTCTTAATTCCCTTGGGCTCTAGGATTAAGCATCTCTTTTTCTCTCATTCTGGACGATTTGCCCAGGCTTACAAACAACTAAGTACGCACTTATTTTTCCATTTTGGATTTTAAATTAGGTTCTAAAATGGAATAATTCATATTTTTAGAGCACATTCACATTTGATGATGATTTAGTACATTATCAATTGGACTTTCCCAAGTGCAATTTCAAAACATAAAGTCTATAGACATTGAAATACTTCCATGGGGAACTATTTAAAATTAGCTAGTTAAAATGGCTGTCCTGAAGTATTCAATCCTCCAAATTAGAGCAAAAACAATGCATCCAAAATATCATGCATAAGTGTCAATACTACTCATTTTTAAAAACAAAAGGAATATTAATTCTTTATCATATGGAAGCTATTGTAAGTGGCATCTAAGAAAACAATTTATAATGTTAGTTTAGTTATATTTTTAGTGCCTCATTAATGTTTAAACCAGTGATTTTCAACCACTGTGCCATAGCACCTTAGTGTGGTGTGAAGGATCTTAGGTATGCCATGAAAATTATTAAAGATCATTAATAAAATTATTTTCAAAAGAAGTTCAAACCACAGTAAGTATATTTTTTTGTTTATTATTTTTTTGATCAACATAATTTAAGTGTGCCACAGAAGTTTAACTACAGATTCAAGTGTGCCCTGATATAAAAGGGTTGAAAGAATTGTTTTAAACAGACACAAAATGTATAAGATTGACTTATTTTGATTTTAGGACATGGAAAAACTATTTATCTGAATAAATTAAGGAAAATAGTTAAGATTTCAATTACCTGGAGCCAGGTAATGAGAATGAATATATGCCTTGAGCAAGTATAAAAGGAAATTAGCTGTTGCTAATTCCATTCAGTTAAAAAAGTTTTCCCTCCCTTTTTGCTATTTTATACCTGAGCACAATTGTGCAGCCATTACTGTAAACATTGGGGAATTGTAACACACACACACACACACACATTTCGTATTTGTTTTCTTTTTCAAAACAAAATCTAGATTCAAAGTAGCTGAAGAGGCAACATAAAAATTTAGTTGGAATTGCCAGGGTTCTAATCCCTGCTTTGCTGCTTGTAGCCAGCTGTGTGACATCACCAATACGTCACAAGACCTCTCTGTGCCTCAGTTTCCCTAACCGTCAAGATGAAGGCTATGATACGGTATGTTTTATAGAACTGTGCAGATGGCTTGGTGCCCGTAGCTCAGGGAGTAGGGCATTGGCCACATACACCAAGGCTGGGGGATCAAGCCCGGCCTCGGCCTGCTAAACAACAATGACAACTGCAACCAAAAAATAGCCAGGCACTGTGGCAGGTGCCTATAGTCCCAGCTACTCAGGAGGCTGAGGAAAGAAAAAGTTTGAGGTTGCTGTGAGCTGTAATGCCACAGCACTCTACCAAGAGTGACATGGTGAGACTGTCTCAAAAAAAAAAAATAGAACTGTGCAGATGGATTGAGTTAATAAATGTAATCACTTAAAATAGCATCTGGTACACTGTAAGCTGTTAATAAACATTAGCTGTTGCTGTTATCATACATTAAGTTTTTGTTTAATTGATTTGAAATAGTGAATATTCTAATTCACCCACTTGGCAGCTTTGATTTGGGCCTGGAGGGAGAACAAGGTCATGATTTACCACAGCATGAATGGATTTATGACAAATTGGGCGTCATTCCTGGTGACTATGTGGCCCTCCTGCTTACTGTTCTATAATTTTGCTGACTTCCCTGATCCGGCTTATCTTCTCCCCACTGAGCAAAATAGCAAATATAGAAAGTGAGAGGGAAAAAAAAATACCCGACTCAGTCTACTGTGTTTCTCTCTTCACAGTACTGAAGAACATTTCGGGCAACAAGTATTTTGGACGTCTTCTGGCACCGCCCTCTCACTGTTCCCTGAGAAAGCTATGGCGCAGGGGGAGACTTGGTGCTTGTCAGAATTTCAAACTGAGACGTGAACTCAACTGTCTCATCTACAAATTTGTCTATGGCAGTGTAATATAAGCCATCACTTCTTTACAGCTTACAAATTTGCTAACCCCCAAAAGAACTAATACTTGTTGAATATAGAAATTCACCACATAACATATGATTAAATGCATTTTTTCAATATAAGCTTTTATTTTTATAACTTTAAAATAACAAAATTTAGTTAGCTCCTACCCAAAGCCTAGATTTATACAAAGACTTGCTTCCAATTTTTGTAATTCATGACTACATTTGATGAGATTCTAAAGAGTTCAAGATGAAGAAAATGTCTCAGCTGTTAAATCACAATGCTGTGGTTAAGAATATACAAGCTAAATCAAGTAAAAATAAAGAAAAAAGTGCCAAGTTTCAGACATATGTGAGAAAAAAAAGACAAAAATGTTTTTCCCAGTGGTTCTATGCGAGTGTGGAGGGTGCCATTTATGCAGGTTTATACATAGCACAAGAAGGCTGGTAAAGAATCACCTACAGACATTGAAAACAGGGAAAGGCAAGGCTGGCATCATGTAGACAAAGTGGGAGGGCAGGGCTGTGGTTACCGGAACTTCCAAGCAAATGGAAGAAGTGGGGCGGACAGTGAGAAGCAACAGAGAAGGGGGGATGAGGCCAACTAAGGGCAGCCAGGAGACCAGGACCTCCGCCTGCTGTGGCACCAGCTGCACCGATGTGGCTCGCAGGTGAGGCTGCTGGGAACTGAAGTCCTTTTCAGTCATGCATCTAGCCCACTGAGCCTCCCCGGTGGACGTCCTAGGCCCCGAGGACATGCTGGGAGAAGCTACTTTGTTCTCGAGAACAGGAAAATGGCATGGACCTGACACAGCCCCTACATCAACAGACAAACCTTTAATTACATTCTCTTCTCTTCCCTCCCCCGCCCCTCCTCTCTTTTCTTTTTTTTTTTTTTTTTTTTTTTGAGACAGAACCTCACTCTGTGCCTTGGGTGGAGCCCTAGCTCACAGCAACCTCAAACTCTTGGGTTCGAGCAATCCTCTTGCCTCAGCCTCCCAAGTAACTGGGACTCCAGGTACCTGCCATGATGCCCAGCTAGTTTTTTTTTTTTTTTTTCTTTTCTATTTTTAGTAGAGTTGAAGTCTTGCTGTTGCTCAGGATGGTCTTAACACCTGAACTCAAGCAATCCACCTGCCTTGGCCTCCCAGAGTGCTGGGATTATAAGCATGAGCCACTGCACCCAACCTATATACTTTTTTTCATAATATTCTATAATATTTTAGAACCTGAATGTCTTGATAAAAATGACTATTATGTATTGTGTCTCTTGAATTGCCTTATAAATAATATGGATGTAAGACTTAAAACAGTTTCTTTATTTTAACCCTAAAATAAAATAGGGGTTAAAAAAAGAGCTATGCACCTTTAGAGGTTAAGGTTAAAAAAAAGGAGCTTTACAACTTTTAGAGATCTATATTTTTCCTTATCCCTTGTTTTCTAATTTCAAAATTCCTCATTTTGACACTTAATACAAAGAAACTATGGTATTTAGAAATATTTTCTTTTTGCTTTTTCTTCTTTTCCTGTTAAACTGTCACTATAACATAATAATATTTTTGTTATTTGTCACAATCCAGGTGAGACTTGTTTTTACAAAATTCGAAGCAACAATTATATCCTTTGACAAATCTTTTCCTTTCCATATTTAGAAAGTTTGGGGGAATATTAATTAGAGAAAGGAAGGTCAGAGTCCTGGGGTTCGAGAGATTCATGAGTGCAAATGCACTTGTTAGAGCAACAGAACTGTGAATAGATGACTGCGTCCTTTTGATAGGTCTTCCCACTAAACAAAGTAGCCGTGGTTACGATCTCCTATACTTTGTGTTGAAATGGTTCTGCCAGGAATAAAAACAAACTGGGGTTTCTATGATACAAATTTTATGACAAATTCCATTAAAAGTGAAATTTAAATGTTATTAAACAAGAAGCAAATATTTATAGGCCCAAATAAGCTATGCAAGTTAAATATAAATAATTATATAGAGAGCATATATATATATATATATATAATATATGTATACTAACCCCTGTGTGACCATGCATACAGGTATATGCACAATTGTTTTTTATATGACTCATGCACAGCTTTGCTGGGACTAGTTGTTGTGGGCGCTTCTCTTTGGGGTCCTCCCATCCAGTGACTGTCCACTGCCCCCTCACCCACTCAACGCCCATCACTAACACACACACACTGGGAAGAATTCAATAAAAGCCTTCACATGGAGTAGCCAATGGCTTAGGAGGCTTAAAGTTTTTAAAACATGAGTGGGAACAATGCTTAACTCAAAAAGGAACAGAGAGAATAGGAAGGGGAAGGGGAGGGGAGGGGAGGGGAGGGGAGGGGAGGGGAGGGAAGCTACTGAGGGCCCAGAGAACACGGGAAGGACAGCTTGATGAGAAGCTTTTCCATGCAGATAGTCACTGAATACACCACCGATGTGTAAAAATGCATGAAACTAGATACATGGTTACGCTTATTAGTATCTATTTTTCTCCAAAATCGCAGCTGTTCTTCTAATCACAATAGAGAAGGAATAAACTTTTCACAGTAGTAGATAAGAGATTCAACATAACTCGACCTTGAATTTTTTAAACTTTCCTTTGCTTTGACTGGAAAACAATTTTACTAAAAATGAAAATAATTATTTCCCAAACATCATGTGATGGAGTTACAGAAGGTGCCATGTGTGACATGAAAGAGGGAGTCTGAGGATGAATGTGTTCTGTGCATCTATCCAAAAGAGCACAGAGGGAAACACTACACTGCGCTTCTGTTTTCTCTCACCAGCTTCGCTTCCTGGCCGCTCCGCGTTATTTTCTGCTCTGGGTTATTTTCCTTAAAGTCACATGTGAACGTCAAACTTTTCTTCTTTCAAAACTCATCAAGTCAAGACATGCTTCTGCCCTATTCAAATGCGATTCAGAATTTTCCTTATACTCCTATTAAAACACTCCTTCAAAAATATCCCCATTAAAATTTTCTTGGCGTGCCTGCCATTGATTAGTATTAAAGTTGAAAAGACTTTAATGAATTGTTCTTAGATGCTGCAGAAGGAACCTGCTTTTAGTGACAGGCCTGGCTGGATTTTCTACTGTTTCAAGTTGTGCTTTAATGAGGCTCCAAAATTTAAAGGCAAATGTATTTGAGAAACATGGGTCTCCTGTTTGTCTTACAGAGGTTTTGTGTGCCTGTCTCAGCTCTATAATTTCTATGAAAATACAGGGGTCATTTGAGTTGTACACATGGAGATGTAAATGAATTGCTCATTGTTATTAATCATTTATAATTCCAGATTACTGGATCAGAGGACAACTTGTAACAGAGGTTCCAAGTAGCGTAATTGGAACCAAGACATTATTCATAAATGATTATGCTTAAAGAAAACAATTTTACCTCCCTATCTAGAGGTGTGTGCCCATTTGGGCTCTGTTCTTTGTAAAATAGAGCCCTTATAAACAGAAAGGCATATAGTGGCCTCACTTCAAAGAGACAGTGATAAAATGCCCCAGTAAAACGTAATGGAAAGGATGTCATGTTTGCCCTGAACCAAATCTGTTTTAGTGACCTTAGTCCTGATTTTCTTTTTTTCCTCTTTCTTCAGATAATTAATGTTTAAGTAGCAGCAGCCACTCCTGACTTGGCCTTCTGTTTTAAGCCCAGCCAGTGGCTGACTTCAACACCGTTTATTTTTTGTTTCATGTTTTTACTAGTAATCAATAATATTGTTCTATCTCCTATTCTATTCTATTCCTGTTCTATCGAACAGACCAATGTATGACTGATCAAAGGCCATTTTCAACTTCAACCTGCAGGTACGACCAACATTATTATTCTGATCCCCCAAACTAGTGGCCAGAGTCCAGGGGGTCCCTTAGCTGCCCCTTTCCAGAGTAGGGGCATGAAAATCATCCCATTCCGAGAGGCCCAGGCTGGGCACAGGTGGCAGGTGCAGCTGCGGCAAAACAGTAACAACTGATGGCACAAATGTTTTATCTAAACTGAAACCGTACTCCTACATTAAGAAGTTGTCTTTGATGAACTCAGGACCTTGAATAAATGTGCTGTTTTTTAAGTGATGTGTGGTGGAAATTGCTAATGTTGGTTTTGGCACAGACTCAAGAGAGAAAAATACAAACTACCATTGAAGAGATGAGGTCGGTCCTAGATTAAGACTTGGAGTGGATCTATGGCAGCTGATGAGGGACAGTGAGACAATGGCGAGGGTTGAGTAGAGGCCTCTCAGTTGTCCACTTGTGGCTGGACTTTCTGGCCCTTCACTGACGCGCAGCTAGCTGCTGCTCCTTTGCCATGCAGCACCACCTGACCCACGGAGACCGTCTCTCTGTGCCCGTCACACCTTTCTACCTCTTGACTCTTAGCGTCAGTGTATGTTCAATTCCTGGCACTTCACTAGACTACATAATCTTCAAAGATAGAAATTCAGAAGTCACAGGCTGTTGAATATATGCTATATTAATTTCATGTGAAATGAAACTTAAATGCATTTTTTAATATGTGAAAATATTATGAATAATTCAATGTATTCTAATTTTCATTTGACTCAATTCAACCTTTCTCACTTTTCAGCATACTTAGCTAGAGCCAGCGTTGGCTGGGAAAAGGTCAGAAAACAGGGGGGTGCCTGAAGGGACTGCAGGGACATAGGAAGACCGCAATTTTAATTGACATAAGTTAGAAAAATAAATATTTCAGAATTGAAATAACATGACTATATTACCCTACGCTACTGTAAGACTACATGAGAGATGAAATTTTAGTTCAAATGCTTCTGTTATAGATACAATTGGCTTTTACTTCTTTTGATGATTATGTGAAACCTACGATAGACACAAAGGTTAAGTTTTTTCTTTATTTATTCATGCATTCATTATTAAATTTTTAATTTAGTCAGTTAGTCAGCATTTATTAAGTTCCTCTTGTGCACCTGGCTAAGGAGTAGAGTATGAGAATGTGTAATCCCCATTTAAAGTGCAAAGAAGACATCTGTAATTTGGGGGAAAGTTAATGTGTTTACCTTCTATAACCGTTCCCATGCTCCATGGTGGGGATTACCTTGAAACACTCACTCCCTCATACCTAGCAGTCCAGGCAAAGTGATGGGATGACTTTTAAAATATGCACAAATACAAAGGCTCAAGTTCATAGCAAATAAAAAGAGAATGAGGAGCGACGTGGTTTTAACAGTGGGGTGAACATTGTGTCCACCAGACTTGTTTTTAGGTTGAAGTTTTCTAACCCACAGAAAAGAAAGCACTTAGCTATGGGAGAGAAGATGAACCAGGGCTTGGATTCTGATGTTGCTACTTACCAACAGTTGTTGCCTTTTATAAGAAATGTCACTTTTCTGAGCCACAGCTAGAAAAAACTGGGGACAATAACCATGGTTTTGATGACCCATGAAGGGCTGAGTGGTGCTGTAAAAAGGCCATTCACCAAACAGAGGTTTACCCAAACAGCAACTGTGCAATTGTTATGTTGGATGAAGTTATCAGTTTCATTACCAATGTCACAGATTATACTTCATTTTTTTTTTTTTACATTAAATGCAACCCAAAGATGTGGGGTGTATCTTATCAAGGAGGACTGAGGCTGGGGATTTGTGAATGCAATTTTTTTTTTTACTGGAGCTATATGTCAAAGTGCACGACCCACTAATGAGGGTTGAGGATGCAGCTTGGTGAGGCCTGAGCCTGGTGGCTGGTCGCAGGGGCCAAGGTCAGGGGGGTCAGGTTCATGACTGAGCTGCTTCCTAGCTACTTGGTCTTGACTCCATTTACTCGCCTTCCTTTCGACCTCTGTTTTCTCATCTATTAAATGGGGATAATCCAAGTACAGCGTGACATACGGTCCCTCATGCCACAGTTAATGAGGATTAAATGAATCAGAACATGACCATCCTTTAGAGTAATGGTTAGAAACCAGTGTCATATTACATGACAGGGCATAACACAGGATAAATTAAGATTTAGCATCAACTAATAGAGACATGTGAGGAAGAAAAATAATATTTTATAAATTAGACTAGAGAGATGAGCATTCTTTTTTAAATGAAAACAAATAGTGGGAGTGAAAGAAAAGCTACAGAATGAGACTGTTTGCCTTTAACCACTGTGGTCAAGGGACCTCGAGCTTCTGTCTGGATCACAGCCAGAATGGAACCTGCACACATCAAGCAAGGTCTGCTCAGAAGCAAAGAACACCAAGGTGACAGCGCTTTTAAAAATCTGTGCTTTCAACATCTTCAGAAATCCCTGTCTAATCAGTAACAGCTTATCAAGCACGAGATGGGAGAAAAACAATCATGGGGCTCCAGATGGAAATGTTTAATGCATATGCAGTTTACAGGATGAATATAAATCGCAAACATGGTGGTTCTGGGTTAATCTGCTGAATAAAAAAGTATTGGATTTTCTCTCCTTTAATTAATGAGTAACTGAATATTTGATACAGCAACTTGCTTCACTCTTACACATAAAATCAACCACCAGGGATTCGGTGGGTAAGGTGGGCATTCCCAGTGCCATTTTCCTTATCTATTCTTTCAGAGTGTATTTTGCAACAGAGGTAAAAGTCTTCCATGCATTGTAATCTATTCACCTGTAGCGATTAAAAAAAAAATGCATCGATTGACTTAACTGTGTGTCCTACACTGGGGAAGAATTTAAGCATCTCTTTGAGCAAAGGAAGAAACGTAAGCTAGATGTCAGGGCAAGAGGCACAAGAATATTGCCTGTTCCTGGGTAACAAAAATCCTGGTAATACAGAAGAGAATAAGTCAGAGTAAATACAGTGGTTTGTTTCTGTCTGTAACTATTTCTATCCTTAGTATGTGTATCTTATAGCTATATTTTAATTGATGCAATTTTACATCCTGTAGCACTTGCTGTATGTTTCAGGGCTTTGTGAACACTAACTCATCTAATTATCTTAACAACTCTTTGGTAGAAGCTATTATCATCCCATTTTACAGGTCAGAGAACTGAGGCACAGAGAGGGTAAGTAACGTGTCCAAGGCAGCTGGAAAATTTCAGGGCTGGGGTTAAAATATCATGTGCCTTCAGAGAACCTTTGCACTCAATCACTACATGGGCTGCCTTCCTGTCTAGGAGTGGCCAAAATAAAATCTCCATGTATAAATTTGGCATGACTCCATTGACAAGAGTGACAAAAAATTGGCAGAAAAGTCAGAAATGTTTTGCTATTAGATTAAGATTTAGGAAATTAGGGAATCTTGGTTCATCCTAAGAATATAAAGTTGTCCGTCACCACTCTTGCTTTGAGTCTTTCTCTTTTGTGAAGTTTGGAGGGAAATCATAAGTCTCTCCACTGCTTGCACTGAATTAAAATGTGCAAATAAAAAAATGCCTGGCATGTGCAATGAATCAAAGTGCATCCACATTGTTCAAACACCAAAGTGAAAGGAGTTAGGGCCACTCATAATATAATTAGACAACTAAAGATGCAAATATAGGTTAACTTCTTAAGCAAAGGATAAAAATTAATCTCTTAAAATAGTTTATTTCAGTAAAAACCAAAAAGATTAAAATCTGAGCTGTAGAAACAACAGAGTTGAATTAGAAAACAAGGAAATATCACTGAAGGATGAAAAACTACTCTCCATTTTCTCAGATTCAAGTAAGTGTTGCTATTTAAGAAGCTGAATGATGGCCAGGTGTGGTGGCTCCCCCCTGTAATCCCAGCACCCTGGGAGGCCGAGGTAGGTGGATTGCCTGAGCCCACTATTGCAGACCAGCCTGAACAAGAGCAAGACCCTATCTCTAAAAATAGCTGGGTGTTGTGGCAGGTGCCGGTAGTCCCAGCAACTGGGAAGGCTGAGGCAAGAGAATCGCTTGAGCCCAAGAGTTTGAGGTTGCTTTGAGCTGTGAGCACTCTATGGGGGAGACAAAGTGAGACTCTGTCTCAAAAAAAAAAAAAAAACAAAAAGCTGAGTGAAAAACTATTTTCTAAGGAATTCAATTAAACCATTTAACATAGTGTCTGTAGGAGGATAAGAAGTGTTTTAAAGAAACTCAGGACACTGAAACAATGTTGCTAGTTTCCAGGTTATTGTTGGTCTCCTTTGGAGGATCTGCCTTAGAAGAGAACCAGCTACTTTAAAATGCAAATAACTAGCTTGACCTTGACAGTGCAGTTTTTCTTGTTTTCTAAATTATAAATCTGGCATTCTTTCTTGGTGATAAAGCCAGAACTTCACTTAAACTGGAACACATAAACAGCCTAAATATTGCATATTATTCATTCACCATCAGCCATAATACTACTGAAATTTATACTGACGGGAGAAGTAACAAGGAATAACACCCAGACGTCTTTGGTTGAGTTTTTAAATTTTTATCATGATTAGAAATTACATAATTTTATTCACCAATAAA
Organism: Nycticebus coucang; assembly: GCF_027406575.1. Classification (NCBI taxonomy): domain Eukaryota; kingdom Metazoa; phylum Chordata; class Mammalia; order Primates; family Lorisidae; genus Nycticebus; species Nycticebus coucang. The sequence continues at coordinate 117,339,233 of NC_069790.1, read as the reverse complement.
AACGTGGCATATTAAAAGTTGCTTTGAAAGTCTCAACTAATTTCACTTAGAAATTTATTTACTTAAAAAGATCATATTAAAATGTTATAGCTATTCATATACTATTACTATCATTACTCTGGAATGCTTTATGACTATGTTACTAATTCTAAAAATATTACCTCCCCCCCCAAAAAAAAAATGGCAAGAGAGGCCAGAATTCTCATAATAAAGCTTTCAGGCTGGGTGGAATTGGGAAGAGAAATTTACTACAATATCGTTTGCAGTTCATGTTACCACCTGCTGCGGGATCATTTTAAATTTTAGATACATAAGTATATAAAAGTAAAAGATGTGGAAGCAATGTGGCAGTCAAGAGAATCCAGGTCTTAGATTAAATTGGCCACGTGATGTAAGAACGAGATAATAATACCTCTCACTCAGTAATTTTAGCCAAAGCTGTAATCAAATATTATTTACCCTCACAAAATACTTATCAATTAATATAAGTGAAACATTTACTTATAAAAGGCTTTACTTATTTATTTATTTATTTTTTTAAATTTTGGCTGGGGCTGGGTTTGAACCCGCCACCTCCAGCATATGTGGCCGGTGCCCTACCCCTTTGAGCCACAGGTACCACCCTGAAAGGCTTTACTTATTAAATAATATTTATGAGTAAATTTTTTATTCTTCCTAATACAGCCAACTTAGATGTCTCATGATTGTGAAGGATTCTTTTAAAACTTTCCTACGTTCAACAGAGAACACCACCATCGTTTGACAACTTCCCCCGATGGGCCAGACGTCTGTACCTTCATGTCTCAACTCAATGCTCATCCATAATGTGTGCCCTCAAAGAGCTCGGTTATAAATAAGTGTATTGTTTTCAGATATAAGAATAAAAAATGCTTCCGAAGGAGCAAAACCCCTTCTGGTGTGTCAAGCACAGCTGTGAGAATAGATCAAGCTTTGAAATTTCCCACCTGCAGGTTTGGATAATTTTTGACTATAATCTCCCTTTCAGGAGAAACCTATTCTCAATAGACTAAGGCAAAACACACAGATCCTGATCTATGGTGTAATTTTATTTCAAAGAAGCATAATCACATTATTCACAAGATCAATTTTCCTTTTTAATCTGATTTACATCTTGAATGATCCTGTTTTACCGGCTCATTTCTGTTTATTCATATCATTGGACTTATGAAATGTTCCACACATGGTATTTGGAACCAAGGAAAGATAAAAAAAGAAACTTTTCTACATTTGATGGGCCTTTTAAACATAAAGAAATGCTAATCTCTGATGAGACTACTGTTGACGTAATTTTTTCAAATGTCAATTGGCCAATCATAGAGATATAAGAGATAGCAAGGAAAACACTTCATAGAAATGAGGCTGGCGAGGGAAGGACGGGTTGGAGCAAGTGCCGTGTGTGAGGAGGGGAATGAGACACTGTTTCTGTAGCCAAATGACACACGTCATCTGCTGGGGGAAAGGGTAATGTTGTTACTTGCCTATAGAAAACCACCACGAAGGCCAACCAAGTACACCATCCAAGAAAATTAAGCAGATGATAAATGGAAGAGCAGATGGAACTCTCCAGAAACAACAAAAGAGGAGAAGCTGAAGGATTTTCAGGAAAACATGTCAGTTTGTGGGGAATGCCACTGAAAATATTGGGTCTTATCTTAGGTGCTTCAGCCATGGGGAACAGAATGAAGTAAATTTCATGGACTAGAATAGCTATGGAGGTGATGATATAAATTAAGAAATACTGTTAATTTGAGTAACCATCTTGCTTTCCAAAGCAAACTGGCTGCAGGAACAAACCAATCACCTCTTCCCAGTTCTATCAGATGAGGACGGTATGGTTTTATTTCAGAAACGCCGCTCTACTTTCTGACCCCACCTTTACATCACATCACGTCAGTCTCAATATCCATCATCCAACCATCAGTCCGTGCTCAGCTCACTGAAACTTCAAGTTTACCGACGTAGTTTAGCCTCATCTGGCATAGTCTCTGGGCAGCGTCCCTGTCTCCCTGGGGGCTCTCTTGCCACTTCCCTCTTCTAGACTTCCCTGCACCCACCTGCCATCCATTCTCTGTCTTCTATGATGCTTATGTTCCATTATTCAGCCACTGAATTTTGGCCTTCTCATGAATTTTTTTTTTTTTCCCAGTTTTTTCGGCCGGGGCCGGGTTTGAACCTGCCACCTCTGGCATATGGGGCTGGTGCCCTTCTCCTTTGAGCCATCACAAGTCAGTCTTGAGCATGCTGCTCTCTCACTCTGTATTTCCTGCCTGGGTGATGTCTTCCCAATGTGGCTTCAACTACCTCTCCACTGCAGAGTTAAATCACAGATTTGTCGCTAGACCTATCCACCCTGTCCTCCCTGAGTTCTTCTCTCCTTTCCCCTGGTGGCCCACTAGACACCTGGTGGGTGGTGGAAAGGCACTTCAAAGGTGACAACCTGCGATCCTTGCTTACATCTGCTTCTCTACCTGGAATCCCCACCATCATGAACATCACTGTCTAATAGCTGGTCTGGCCAGACACCTGGGAGTCATTTCCAGGGCTTGTCTCCATCACAACCTGTATTCTACCTATCCCCAAATCCTACAGATTTTTACCTTCCACTATTTCTCAAATGCTGCCCCTCACCCCACTCACCTCAGCTGAACTGCAGCCTCTCCCAGGGACTGGCGCCGGGAATCCTCCCATGTCCCCTTTCTCTTTCTTTCCCTTTTTTTTTTCTCTCATGCTCCCTTTACCACACTGCAGCCACCGCGAGGCTTGCGGAAAGCAGAAATGCTCCTGTTATGCTCCCCCATGGCCGTCACCCCAACACACACACGTTTAGCTCCAGACACATGTTTACCAGCATCTCTGTGGGGCTTCTAATGGAATCGAAACCAAAAATCAGCAGCCGGAGCCACAAAGCCGCCAGGCTCCCCGCGGGCTCCCACCTCGCTTCAGACCACAGGACCCTCTCTCTCCGGGCCGCAGCCGCATCAGCCTGGACTTTTGCCCTGGAACTTTCTTCATGCCCTTTCGTCCCCCCTGGAACGTTATTCCTACCTCGACCCACTCATCCCCTCGGGGAAGTTCTCCCTTAGCTCCCCATTGAAGAAGCCACATGGCTATGGGTGCCCGGGGTCCTGTGCCCCTTAGGGAACCAGGCTCAAGGTCAGCAGGTGCACCGGCCCCTGCAGCGCGCAGGGCTCACCTTCTGCTCTTCCCCACCCAGGCGGGCGCCGGCTCTTCTCAAGTGATGCCGTGGGCATACTGCCAGCCCCCAGCAGGTGGTTGGTTCTTAGTCATTTTTATGTAATAAATGAAGATTATTAAGGTCAAACAGAATTGTTAATACAGATGGCCAGAACTCCCCAAAATGATCTGAAACGAACTCTTTCAGCCCTCATCCGAATTCACTCACTCAACTCGCTCCAGGCTACCCCCTCAGTCCTAACTCCCTTTGTCACTTCTCAGTTTTACTCATTTACAGATCTCAGCTAAACTGTCACTTTCTCAGATATGGCCAGGAAATATTTGCTAAATGAATGATGACCCTATTAAGCATTCACTGATTGCTGTAATTAGGTGCATACGAGGGCCTGGGGTTACAAAAGTTGACATGAGACTTTCTGCCACCAGGAACGCATTTCATGTTTGAGAATTGCCGCCCTGTAGAGAGATGATTAAAGCCTGATGTAAACGGCACCACAGCAGGACGCAGCCCCTGCTCATTGAATGACAGGCGGGAGAGTCCTGCCTCTGTCCCCATGGAGCACAGGTGAAGTGACGGAGACGTCCTTTTCTGTGGATAATCTGCTTCCTACTTGTTGGCAGAATAACTTTGGCCATATTGTCTAATTATTTGTTAGAAAGAAGAAAAATCCACTATTTTGAAACATGCAAAGAAAATTCCTCTTATGGAGACAATACACTTTGGCCATTTGCAGACGGAAGGACAGACCCCAGAGGTTCAGTGAGACGGCGGGGTGGAATTGCTTTATGCAGAAATATAAAAGGGGTATAAACACGCTGGAAGACGTCGAGCAAGAGTCGCAGAGAGATGGAGACACGTGGGGAGATAGAATGAGCCCCAGGAGAAAAGGGAGGTCAAACCATGCACACGGGGTCTGGGGCTGAAGAAACACACACACACACACACACACTCTCACACACTTATATTCACACACATTCATATACATACTCTCACACACTCACTCTCATTCACACACCCACACATGCACACACACTCACGCACACTCTCACACACACTCAGACTCACGCCCACACTCTCACACCCTCACACACATTCTCACACTAGCACACACACTCACACTCCCACACTTACACACACATTCTCACACTCACACTCATAGGCACACTCTCACACACACACATAACACACACTTTCACACTCACTCACACACTCACTCACTCACATGCACACTCAAACGCTCACTCACACACACACATTCACACACAGAGCCTGGTTATGTTTTTCAAAACACACCTGTGCTGTTTAGTTTTAAATTGTGTTTTGATATAAATCCAGCCTAAATGAGAATCCTTCTCCCATAATTCTTTATGCCTTCAGTTTCCACTTCAGTATATTCAGGAGAAATTGGTGCTGGGTGCTTAAAGCTTCCTGACATGTAATCCAGGGTGTAAGAAGGGATAAAATTTTGGACCCTGCTCATCCACCCCCCATTCTTGCAACTTCGCCTTTCCCACTCTCTGAGGAAACTACAGGACCCTTCCATTTTAATGACAAGTGCAAAACCCTTTAAATTCCCCGGAGTTGCACATTAGCTAGAATCCCAGGTAGGCTGTGTAGAAATCAAAGGCTGAAATCCCATCTTTGGGTGACCCAGTGTCAGATCAGCTGGACAAGTAGGCAGACGCTTTCAGCTCTCCAGGAACCAGCTCTGGCTAGACTTTCAGTTGGGAATCTCAGCATTCCCCAAACAGTGATTCAGAGAAAGATGCAATTATTTATGGCCACATTTCTCAGAGTCCCTGAACTGTGAAAATGGGCAACCATACATGCTTTTAGATACAGAATAATTGATATTTTTTTCTTCTATTAGCAAATTGCTTTTTCTGTTTCAATGTTTATGCCTGTTTATATTTTTATTTGGTTACTGTAGGTAAATCTAGTCCCCCTCGACAGATTGTAAGTTCAGGTCAAAAGACACTATGTGATATGCTTAAATTCCATCTCCGGTTGTAGCGAGGGTACAAAGTATTTTAAGTGAAAAACTAAGTGTATGATATTAATGCAGTAATGCAAAGCCTGGGGCTGAACTGGTCTATTTTGCTGCAGGTTGAAAAGAGACTGTCAGGTAATTTGTTTATTAGGTTCATATTAATAAAGCAAATGCTGAAACTGCAGCCTTAGCACAGCTCTTGTGTATAGCCAAGGCTGCCAGGCCCCCTACAGCATTCCTGCCATGATGGATAGATTATTCCTCGAGAGCTGTGCTGTCCGATGCCACAGCCACTTGCCAAATATGGTGACTAAAGCTTACATGTAAATTCGTTAAAATTAAAGAGCATTAAAAATTCAATTTCTAGGCAGTGCCTGTGGCTCAGTGAGTAGGGCGCCGGCCCCATATACTGAGGGTAGAAGGTTCAAACCTGGCCCTGGCCAAACTGCAAGAAAAAAATAGCCAGGTGTCGTGGTGGGCGCCTGTAGTCCCAGGTACTAGGGAGGCTGAGGCAAGAGAATCACCTAAGCCCACGACCTGGAGGTTGCTGTGAGCTGTGACACCATAGTACTCTACCAAGGACAAAGTGAGACTCTGTCTCTAAAAAAAAAAAAAAAAAAAAAATTCAATTTCTCAGTCACAATTGCCACATTTCAAGTGCTCCGTAGGTACCTGTGGGTAGTGGCTACAGTGTTGGACAAGCAGACACAGAATATTTCCTCCCCCCAAGACAGCTCTCCTCTTCTCTAAAGAGTAGAAAGCAGGAGAAGTCTGAGATCAGCAACCAAAGGCCTGCGGGTGCTGGATCTACAGATGTCGAAATGGACCAGCTTTTTATAACTTTGGTCAACCCTTGCGTTGCATCAAGCTTTAATTCCACCACTTATGCGACCTCTTCCTTCCCTTACCAACTGCTTGTTTATTCCTCATCACAGAAAATCCCAGGGAATAAAATGGATCCGAACAAAAGAAAAGTAAAACTAAATAACGGGAGAATACACGGAAGGCAGCATGTGAGATGCCCCCTAAGATTCCCCACCTCTGGTTCTGGTGACTGTTCTGACCCTTCACGTGGGGTGCGTGCAGAACCTGGGGATAGGATGGCTGTGGTTACATTATACGGCAGGGCAAGGGTTCTGCACATGTATTTAAAGTCCTGTAGCTGTTAGGAAAACACTGGAAAAACAGAACAAGGAGCATATATCTAGGGTGTCCCAAAAATCACCCTTGAAGTCACTAAAATAAGGAAAATGGGAAATTATAGCCAAATGTATCTTAATTCGCAAAATATTCATTACAAAATTTTTCAAAGAGGAGACTAACATGTAGAGAAGAGTTCACAAAATTTTATAATGAATATTTTATAAATAAAGATACATTTAGCTATAATTTCTCATTTTCCCCTGCATGGCAACTTTAGGGGCAACTTTTGGGACACCTTGTGTGCATGTGTGTGTGTGTGAAGATTTATCTCAAGGAATCGCCTTATGTGGTGTGTAGACTGACTCTGGAAGTCTGAGATTCACAGCACAGGCTGTCAGGAAGGGCGGACTGGGTAGAAGCCCTGCAGCCCTGACCACGGACAGGATTTCTTTCTTTTCAAGATGATTTGACCCGTGGCTCCTCAGTCTTTCTAACTGACTCGCTCGGGGTCACCTACTTTATAGTAGATAACACTCTTAAAGTCAATTTTTTGTTGAGATCAATCCCATCTATAAAGAATTTCCATAGTAACAACTAGATTAACATTTGATTGCTAACGTGAAGATCACAGGAGGCTTACCAAGTGGACACGTAAGACTGACCCCAGGTCTCGAATTAGCTGCTTTTGTGTTACTTGAGAGGGTGAGCACCCTGAGTGTGTGATCCCTTCACAAGAGAGTCTAGAAGTCTGAGCTCAAAGCCACAGAGACTCCCTCTCCTGCTGTCTCTGAACAGCTCAGCCACCTGTAGTTCTACAGGTTCAATAAAATGAACCCCACCAACAGCACCAGCAGTGTGTAAGCCTGAGCCTCAGCCCAGACCACCCGAGGCTGACTGACGTGTGGGGTGAGGCACTGTGAGACTTGGAGAGGAAGACCCAGCTCAGCCAGGTCCAGACACATGGTCTATACAAAGAATAAAATAGTAAATGCATGTTTTAAACCAGAAGTTTGTGACAATTTGTTATGCAGCAGAGGAAACTAACACAGAATGGAAAGGAGAAAGGACTCAAAGTTTCTTGACTGGGTGAGCTCCGCGCTCAGTAACTCAATGACATGTCTAAATAATATGTCTGCATCATGCTCGCTGTGACTGTTCTCTGGCAACAGGTGAAGACTCTTTGCCTCATCTTTAAGGATGGGGAGTTTGAATCTCAAAAATTAAGTCATTTGCCCAAAGTGAAATAGTACCTGACAGAGCCAAGATTTGTATTCAGGAGAGAGTTCTGACTATCTCTCCTTATGGGTACATGAATTATGAAGGACAGGTGGTGTTTTTGATTACTCACAGTCACACTGTAAATACAGTAGCATAGTAGTGGAAAATAATTATGATAAAATGCCATTCTTTGTAATAGTAACACTTAGTTCTTGCCCTTTACTTGATCCAGTGTGTTACGGGAATTCTCCTCCCAGAATTTATACATTGAAATCTAATCCCCAGTATAATGGCATTTGGAAGTTGGGCCTTTAGTAGTTAATTAGGTCATGACAGTGGCACCCTCACAAATGGGATTAGTATCCTTACAGGAAGGGACCACAGAGCTCGCGCATTCTCAATGAAGATGCAAGAAATTAGCCATCTGCACCGAGCAGGTGGCCCCCATCAAAACTCAACCACACTAGCAACGTGGTCTTAGACTTCCTGACTCCAGAACTACGAGGAACAAATTTCTTTTACTTATAAGCCACCCATTTTATGGTATTTTACAGCAACCTGAACCAAGGCATAGCCTACCATGGGGCCTTCTAAATATGGAAAAGAAAAAAAAAAAAAACACTATGGCTGATATCAGGGAAAAAGGGAACCTGTTTAATTATTTATGCCAATCTATTTCATTTGGATTATTCTCCGACTATTATAAGTTTTTGAACCTGGCTCAAATGTAGTTTTTCAGTAAGAAAAACTAGTTAGAGTTTTTGTGAACACTTTTAAGTTATAATTGGGACTGAATACAGCAAGAATGTAAGGAAAGTAGAGTTTAAATAGAATTTATAAAATCCAAAATGTCAAAAATCTTTACCAGATACATCCACAAGGCAGAAACCATTTTCAGTGTGATACGCAATCCAGTTTTACGATAAGGGAAAGCCATCTCTAAGACTTCAGCTGACCTAGAGCAATCTGCTGGGTGACTTTCAATGTTCTCATCCTGGTTTTGACAACCAGACATGGGATTTTAAATCCTCTGATGTCTTGGCTGTACCAGTAACAGAAATGAATAGAATAACCTTAGAACTGGGAATGATATTCTGAAAGTTACAGTCTACTGACATCTTTAGTTCAAAGAACTGTTACGGATCATCACGAAAACTTTTTTCCTCTCTTCTTAGCTAATAGGTCAACGTGACCTTTACTGCCTTCCACTTCTTGTGTATCAAGTTCTAGCTGTTGATGTCAAGTTTTTGTTCATAGACGGCTGAACTAACTCATAATGTGCTCCCTTATAAAGCTGCCTTCCCCACCTTTCCTCTGCTTTAGGCAAGTTTGAAGTAGATAGATATAAAAAACATGAGTCAAGATAATGAGAAAATCACTTTCTTTATTGTATGAAGGCTCCGGCCTTCAATATCCACTGAAATATAAGTGAAATCAGGAATTTATAATCCTTTCCTCTTGTAAAAAAATCAACTTAAAAGTAAGTACCGGCTTTGTGCAATTTACATTTGGGGGGTGCTGAGAAGGATAGGAATTCTTCATCAAAAAAGTCATGTCTTCAAGACATTGGTAATAGGATTGAAAAATAAACTAGTAGAGTATAATTAACGCCTCATAAGATTTTAAGGTATGCATTAAACTGAAAACAAAAGCAATGAGCTATAAGGGGAAAAGTTTATCCACATGAAAGACGTGTGGGTAAAATTCTATGTCAGCCACAAACTCGGCGGATGGCAAACAACAAATTATGGTCACTCTGGTTTTCACTCATCGGGTGTAAAAATGTAAGAGTTGAAAAATATTATCTTAAATTACATATAAAACTTATACTTCCTCAATTTCATGAATAGTTGGAACAAATAGACTTATATGTAGATCACAAGTTTGTCTACAATTTGATTATGTTTTTATGTAATGTATTTCTTGACTTAGAACACAAAATAGTATTTAAGCAAAGATCCAAAGGACTACTACCATTTAGTTATTAATTACTGAGTATGAAACATTTTCAATGAAATTAATAATTAGCAATATGAAAGAATAGCTATTATCGCATTTAACTTATAAGTATAAAATTGAGTTCAGAAAGGATCAATGACTTGTCCAAGACATTATAGTTAAACAGGGGTGGGGGGAGACCTGGAATTTGAACAAGGCTCTTTCTTATCCACTTGTGCCTTTCAATCCAATTTTATTGGCAAAATTTTCTATAAGAACCAGAAATTAGAAGAAAAAATATATAGGACATATTTACTTAATTTCAGAGACAGTTAAGGGCCCAGTATTTTATTTTTCACTTGGCAGATGAAACACTTTCATCAGCTTTTAAGGAATTTGAGCTCTGGAACTTTGCAAACTTGATGTTGGCTTTACAGAGCTTTGGTCATAAAACTTTTGTCTTTCCAGATTGACATAAGATCAGTCAAATGTGAAGATTTTAACATTTCAGGGAACGTGGATTTGTTATATGTATGTATATCACTTTGTTGGAGAGGGAGAATTATTTTCTTTTCTCTTCAGTTCTTTCTTTTTCTTTGTTCTTTATTTAAAGATACACTGGCATTTAACAGGCCCTTCTCTGGCTAACTGAATGTGTTATAAATGTTTGCAGAAAATAAACTATAAGGACTGCTACGTGGAGATGGGAAAAGGTGGGGAGAGGAAGCAGAGGTGGCGTGTGTGCAGGGATGAGAATCCAAGCCACAGTCACCACCTATGAAGAATGCCACAAAAACACAGGGAAAATGTCAAATTTCTGCAGAACCATGTGGCCAATCAGAAAATCCTTCCCCATCATTTAGCAGTTGAGATGCTGCCACTTTGTCCAACAGCCCTCTTGTTATATGGTGGAGAGGTTTTTATAGTAGAATGCAGACTTCAGCTCAGTATAAGGAGTGTGTGGGTGTTATTTTTTCTTTTCACAGCCAGTGAAACAATTGTATGAACTATATGTTATGAGAATTCCGATACATCAGTTCAGTTAATGTTCACTCAATACATCATTACTAAAATCTCTCCAGAATAAAAAAAAATTAGAATGACCCATTCAATAGTATGTTAACATTACATCGGTGTTTCTCAACATGCAGAATATTAGCACTGCAACCTTAGCAAGACATTTCCAAAAACATCAGTGTTACACTGAACAATCATGGAAGGGCATTGGTTAAAGACTGGGAACAGTACTATTAACAAACCTATCTTTTTTTTTTCCTCCTTTGTCTTCTTTTTTTTTTTTTTTTTCCATTTTTTTCAGGACAGGTTCTCACTTGCCCTGGGCTTTAGTGAGTGAGCTGAGCAATCCTCCTGGTCCAGCCTCCCACGTAGCTAGGATTTGTAGGTACACACCACCATGCCTAGCTAATATTTTTATTTGTTCTCATTTTTTACTTTTTGTTGATGTGGAGTCTTGCTATGTTGCCCAGGTTATTTGTAAACTGCCATCCTCAAGTGATCCTCCTACCTCAGCCTCCCAGAGTGCTAGGATTATAGGAGTGAGCCACTGCACCTGGCAACAAGCATACATTTGTCTATTAATTCTAATGAGTTATTCCTGTATATTTCTTTTTATTTTTCATTTCTCTGTCTTTTTATCTCTTTGTCAAAAGCTACTGTAATTTTTTGGTCAACTCACATGTCCTTACCCCCCTGTGATGATCATACAATTTTGGGAAATCCACACTGCAACCTGTTAGTTATTCTCACAATGATTTTTATGACGTGGAGATGCTTAGCCTTTTTTTGCAAATACAGAGGGTGCCAAAAATATGTGTACACATTTTAAGAGCTGTTATCTATGTGTTACTTTTCTAAGTTGAATTGAAGGTGCTGTTACTGGTCAAGTGTACCCAGACATGACAGCTACACACATCCATTTTCCCTGCATGCAATTCATATACTTTTGGGGAATGATCGATTTTTACTTCCAATGAAATCTCTTAAAATGTGTACACCTTTCATGGAATCCTCTGTAAACCTGCTTTTAATTCCTGGGCTCAACTCTGTGTTGATTATCAGATAGTTTTTCTTTGCATCTCTGATTTCCATATGAATTAATTTATTATCTACCAATAGCTTAAAGCATGAACATCCTCTAACTTCCTGGGCCCAATATATCCCTTCTTAGTTCCGTTGGGCTTGGAATAATGCCTTTCATGTTGCAGAAGAAAACGGAGATTTTCATTAGCTGCTCAGCAGGAACCCCAGCTGTGGTTACATAATTGACCTCTTGTGTATATGCTGGAGCAACTGGTCATTTCTAGCCCACAAGCTCATTTTATATGTCTGATAGATGAAATCAGGATTCATTCTTTCAAAACTAGTTTCTTTCAAAACTATCTACTATATGGAAGGTAGAATGCTCAGACCCCACCCTCGCCTACGGGCTGAATTTGAACACACACTGGTAACTTTTAATAGGATATAGGACAAGAGCCTGATCTAGCATGGTTCCACCACTATTTCCCCGTGGGGTGGTCTCGCCCGGGAGCTTTTCCTCTTTCAGGAGGTTCTCAGGGCGTGATCTGCAAACTTAGCCACTGCCCTAGAAAATACTGCAGAGGCTTTGCCCCTCTGCCCTCTTTCTGGCTCCGCAGCGCCTGTTCTCTGCTCTTCTTTATAATCCATCACTGCAGGGAACCCTTTTCCTGGGTATTGTCCATTCTGTTTTTATCTGAATGCGACTCCTTCAAGAAAATCATTATTACTCCGTGTGAGCAAGTAGATCTCATTTTCTAATTAAGTAGATGCTTAATTAATGTTTAAGGCATGTTTTCTTGTGAGGTTAAGAACAGATGCTGCATAATAAAATGCATCTCAGAGTTGAAAATATAACAAGAGAACTGTTTCTAAGTCATTCTATGTGTCATCAAAGGGAAGAAATACGAAACGTGAACAACAGTGACAGTAATAACGGCTAACGTTTATGAGCGGTCACCTTAAAGCAGCCGTTGTGCTAAGCATTTTTCACTTATTATCTAATTTAATCCCCATGGCAAATCTATGGAGTAAGCATTATTACTTCTATCGGGAAGCAGTAAACGGGGGATTTGAAAAGCTTAAGCAGCCATCTCAAATCACCGATTAAGTAAATGTGGCATTGACTTTTTTACTTAAACCCTTTTGTTTTTAAACTTGTATTCAAAAGGGCCATTTCTTTTTCATTATAGCGTATCCCTTCTCATAAAGGATAATGTTATACTTTGAAACATGATTAACACACATAATCTCTGCACCTGCATATTTTGTTCAAAACTAAAAAGTGACATTGTGACTGACCTTGTGAATAATTTTTATCTCTTGTGTTTCAAATAAGTTACTGGTAGCTATTTGGGGATAATTATGGGTTCACCATCAACAGGTTCCCAATGGGCTTAAGTTTTCACGATGGCCAGAAGCAGCAGAGGAGCACAGGGTGTGGAACGAGGGGAGTCCAGAGGGGCCAGGGTAAGGATCAGAGCCAGTACTTGTGGATAGAAAAATGAATACACACGCGTGTGACCATGTCTGCCATATAGACAGGTGGGTACAGAATGACTTAGATGAAGCTTCCCAAATGAACGGCAAGATGCAAGCTTGAAATTAAAATCGTTGATAAATAAAGGGATGAGAACTTTCATGCAATCTGAATTTGTAAATTGTGATTCAAATCTTGTGTACATTTAAAAATAATATTTTGAGCAAATTATTTTATTTTACAGTGATAAGAATACATGAAATCGACCCTTACGCTCAATACATTATTGTTGACTATAGATACGATGTCGTATAGCAGATATCATAGAACTTACTCATCTTGTGTAACTAAAACTTTATGTTCATTTATTACTAATTCTCCATTTCCTCCCTATTCTACTCTCTGACTCTATAAATTTGACTATTTTGGAGACCTCTTTTCAGTGGAATTATACAGTGTTTGTTTTTCTATGATTATAGTAACATGTGAGTATTAATAATGCAGTTATAGAATATCAGGAATGCAGAAAGTATAAAAAGAGTTATATGTAACAATACATTTCAGAAATAAATGTAATCAGTATTTTGAAGCAATAGTTGTACTTTCAAAATCAAACTTCTAAGTGAAAAAGATATTGCTCTGTATAAACCATTTTATATTCTGCTCTTTCCTTTATCTAATATATATTATGACTTCTTTTATTGTCATTAACATTTCTTTGAATAATTTATAATGGCTATTCAACATTGCTTTTTCATCCACTTCCCTTTCTGTCAGGACTTTCAAATAACTTCTTTCAGGAACATATTTAATTTGACTGTATTGTGTTCCAGCAGCACTGAGGAAACTTTCTTTTTAGTTGTTTTTTAGGAAGCATTTCAGAATAAGCAACCAATAAACAAACAAAAAAAGCACTGCCCTCATTTGTATACTCAGTGACTGAATCGATGCCTGATTCATTGACAAAGTAGAGATAACAGCTCCTAGTATCTGTATAGATTAGCAGGATTACAAGGTTTAAACAAAGAACTCAGCAAAATATCTGACATTTAGTCAATGATCAATAAATGCTGGATACCAACTATAATTACAGTAATAATGATAACCATAATCACCCTAACTATGAATTTGTTATACTCTGATTTTATGCTGCTTTTAAGAAACAATATACTTTAGAGGAAGCAGCAAAAATTATAAAGCAGCATTGCTTGATATGAGATAATATTACTTTGCTTTTTCAACTTTGGTTTTCTCATTTGCAGAATGGGAGTATAATGACCTATTTTTCAGCATTTACAATAGATATAAGGGAATATAATAGTTACAAGCCAGATACATTCAACGAATATGGGTTATTACTCAGCTTCTAGTTCCAGTATTTCCTAACAGATAAATTTCTGATTCAAACTAGCAGAAATTGACCTAACAAATGATAGCTTAGTTAACCAAGTCACCCTCTATTTCCTCAGTTAAATAGTAAGTATGGGGATAATAAGGTACTTGACGCTGAAATGTGATCCCAGCTTATATCTAGAAATAAGATGGTTGAGAGTCCACGCGCAAAAACAACAACAAATATATATATATATTTGTGTGTGTATGTGTGTGTATATATATATATATATATATATATATATCCTTTCTCCCACCTTCCCACCTCAGTTTGTGGACAAGACTATGATTCCTAAGCAACTAAACTATCTGCACCAAATTCAGGCTGCTGAGAGTTATCCAAATAGCTTTGAGCTGTTCAGTTGAATTTAAAAACAAGGACAAATCAGCCAAACCAACTTAATGGCATCAACTCCTCAGCAGTGATTTGAACTTTAGATAGAACATATTTTTACCCTCTCTACACATCATGCCTCACTGTTTGAGTCTCTGAATAAACATGACTTCAGCCTCAAAACCTTCCCTGGAATCGTTTCCTTTCTCCTGACAGCCCCACGAGACAGGGAGAAGGAAGTGTGTGCAGCATCCTCCATGGATTGGGGAGACTTGGCCGAGGTGGCGGGACACACAGAGCATGCCACGTGGTGTTAAGGATTGTTACAGGGCCGACTTGGTTACAAGTGTAAAATTGCAAAATCAGGCCTTCACCCCTTCCTTAATTAGCAGATACAGAATGCTTTGAAGAGGAAGCTAAGAAATTGGCCAAAGCTTGTATTCACTAATTTATTTGCTCTGTTTTAAAGAAGATCAGCCTTTTGGTTATAACATTAAGGTTAATGTCTCTCAAAAGTCAATGGAGTGTATAAAAACAATGTAAGTTTATAATCTATTAGCAAAGTACATTCTGCAATATTTGTTACTCTTAACCGTCCATTAATACAAGTCAATGCAAAGAAACAACCATATAAACGATCCTCAGGCTAAACTGTGTGGAAGACCCAGTTCATCATCTTGATCCAAAACTAAAATTCACGAGAAGGAAAATGCAAAATGAGCCGACAGAGAACACACGTTCAAATTGATCCACTTGAGAAGATGATGCCACAAACAGCAAAAGAAAAAGGAATTGGTATTTACTCCAATAAACCCACTGACATTAGAAAAAATTATGAAAACTGTGCGTGTTCTCCACAAATGGCACAGATAGAAGATATGAGTATCCAAGGGGTCATTTTTCTTTGCAATATTTATGCTTATTGATTTAAGAGTGTTTTTATCTGCAGTCCATGTGCAGAAGAGCCTATATGTAGGCAGACTGTAGTCCTTAACTATTGTCCTTACCAGTATAAATTTCAAGAACATTTTAACATAAAGAATAAGCTTTCCGCATGTATCAGGCACTCATATATAAAATAAATATTGAATCAATTCTTTTTTGTTTTTTTTTTTTTTGCAGTTTTTGGCCGGGGTTGGGTTTGAACCCGCCACCTCTGACAAATGGGGCCAGTGCCCTATCCTTTGAGCCACAGGTGTTGCCCCATTAAGTCAATTCTTATAATGTGTGTTTTTTCATAGTTTCTAACATAGTTCCTAACTGGTAATTAACCAATTATCAAAAGACACTTAAGAAAAACCTATACCAGCATTTAGACCAAGGGACAATTTTATCCCCTCAAGAAATTTAGTAATATCTGGAGTGAGTTTTGTTTGTTACAAATGAGGGAAGTATGTTGTACTTCTAGCATCTAATGAGTAGAGTCCAAACAATGTTGCTAAAGGTCTACATTGCACAGAACAGCTTCTTCCTCCCTCAGGACAAAGAATTATCTGCCAAAAGCACCAACAGTGTCAAGGTCAAATCTTGATCTAGACTTATATTCACTTTGGACAGAGTATAAAATACTCTGTATTTAAAGTATTTATTTATTCTTTGATTTGAGAAAGAAGATTCATGAACATTAAAAATAGGGAATAAAGGAGAAAGAGTGGGAAATATTAGGGAAAATATAAAAAGGAAACGCAGTGACCTGAGAAGCAGGTTCTATCATCAGGCTAAGAAATTTCTGGGCAAGTCCAGGCTGAGTTTACCCTTTGGATAACCAGGGAGGGACCACAGTGCATTCTTTAGTTATCTCATCATCCTGAAATCAGAGGACTTCTTTTAAATTATGGTCTTAAACAAATGCGTAGCACATTTTAACTTAAGTGCTCTTAAAAACCCTTATTTGGAGAATGAACTGAATCTCCTAATCTCACTATTCTTCAGACATACTTATGGGTTTCTCACCCACTGCAGGTTTTTTGCAAAAACTACCAAACTTGCTTTTTGTTTATCAGCATTTGCATTAGTAAATAAACTTCATTTTGCATCAACAACAAAAAAATCCTTGTAATAGTTGGACGTGATATTTTGAAATTTGGAGTAGAAGTTAATCTGAATGACTATTAAACACATTTGCTCTCAGAGTCAAATGAGAGCAAGCTCAGTCATATTTTTACCTTGTCTTTTGTAACATAGGAAAACCTCATAAAATGATTTGAGGGAAATAATTTTCTTATCTATGTAAGTTCAATGCCATGGGGGAAAGGATTTTATTTTTCCCTGAGTATTAAAACATTTACACTTCAAAGTAAATTTAGGAAGCTACCTATCTACTTTCTAGATTAATTTTTTATGATACACAAATACAGCTAATATAGCAAGTTTAAAATAGTACCAACCATTAACATGATGAATAGCAGTTTGAAGCAGAAAAGAAAGAATCTTCCATGGGGTTTTGCATATTGTTGATTTGACTAAGGCTAGTAATTAATATAGTTTATATAGTGATATTAGGGTCATATGGTTAAATCATATTTACACAAATCAAAGGTCTTATCGAGAGCCAAACATTATCAATAAACAAGAAATCAAGAGGCTGTGATGCCAGGCCTCTAAGTAAGACCCAATATTATGTGCTCTTTGACATCTGGAAAAAGCTGGGACAGTTTCAAATGGCCCACCTGCAATCTCCTGTCCCAGCTTGGATCCAGTGTAAAGGCCACCTAATCACGAACCCCTTTTTCTCTCAGGAAGCAACAAGCACAGTGCCTATTTTCCCTGAGTACTGGGCTTCACTTCTCCGCCACCTCACAGAAGTATTCAAACAAGCCAGGCCCATCCTTTGGTGGTCACAGGGCAAGCTACTTCCTTGACACTATACAATCTCCCTTCCACAGTGTCTGATTGCTCACTCTGCTTTCAAATACCACTTCCACATGGCCCTGCAAGGTGTAAAGTGTCTTTGTCCCAAAGCCAGTAAGTGCCTGTGACAGTGAGTACATCAAACATGGCCTGGAGTAATAGGGGAGGTCTCTAATAAAGTATGCAGTTTATTACTATACACAAAAGCATTGGAGTTATAAAACACCTCCCTTTAACACTGCAAGAGTCACCTCGATGATGAGTTACTTTCCAGGGAGCCAAGAGTATAAATCAGAGATACTAAGTGTGTTAAGTGTGTTCATCATAGGTAACCTACAACAGAGCCATCCTACTTAAACTATTCTATAGGTAAGAACTTTCCTTCCAGGAAAGATCATTATTTGGGGGTGCTTGGGGGTACCAAATACAAAACGTTTACAAAAACATTGGTCCAGGTTTCCTGTCATTTTATTCTCTTCCTAGATTATTTCCTCAATAATTGAGAATGAAAAGGAACTCAAGCCAACATTTTTAACTCCTCCCTGTCCACTGAAACGAGAATTAAAGTTTGATGGAGACTAATCCAACACCATTTGGAGCAGGAGTGTGTGTATGTGGGGGTGTGTGTCTGTCGGCATACATACATATGTATTTTATTAGAAGTATAGAAAATAAGTTAAACAATGATAATAACCATTTATATGCCCAACTATAAAAGATCTGATACCACCCTAATAGAAATAAAATCATTTAATTTGATTTCAAATTCAAGCAATTTAGACTGCTTAAAATTTTGAAAGTCAGCCTACTGAATGATTATTTTATTCTATTGTTACTTTTAATTCATGAGGACATAACCGCATCTTAAATATTTTCTCTTTGCTCCCTCACTAAACTAATTTAAAAAGGTGATAATTAAGACTAACAACACAAGAATGAAAACTAATGAAAGAATCTCTTCTCTATATTTGCAGTGTTTTAAATTTTACTTCTTTCCTCACATTAAACAGGGATTATAAGTAAAATGTTGATGGATTGTATAACTGTAATTTAGACTTTAATACTTTTTGCAATTGTCAAACATAAATAAAAATTAACATACATGTAGAAGGTAGTTAAAATATCTCAGGAGGTAAGATTACACCCAAGGAAATGTACCAACTGAGATTGACAAATTTTCCGTAGCAAAATGCAATGAAACGTGTTTCTTTGCAAGCTCTCCTTAAATGACTTTATCATAAAGAAGACCAGTTATTTAAATTTCCCTGTTGGACATGTGGTTCGCACCATACTGTTGGGATATTTTTCTTGCTAGATACTGCATTCTGTATGTTCGTACAGTGAAAAATAATGGGCCAGACAATTGTGTAGTCATTAGAATCCACAAAATAATATTTCCTATAGATCATCATTGTGATCATAAAAAATAAATTGTGGGAAGAGAAGAAGAATAAACGAGAGGAGAGAGGTATCAAATGTCAGAGGGGTCTGTGCTCTGGATTGCCATGTAAGATTTCCAGGCCTACAAATTTATGCAAGTCACATAACCCCACAGATTTTGGTTTCCTCATTAGCAAAATAAGGGATTGGGCTGGAAGATCTCCTGGGAACTTTTTAGCTTTGAAGATCTTGCAGAGTACACAAATGGCCCCTCTTATGCATAAAGCGTGCTGAAGCATAGTTCACTTTCATTATTTTAGTCTTTTCTTCAACCAGTTACCATAATAATGCTTGTGTAGGCTCCTAATATATTTACTTCCCTTGGAAAATTATTCTGTAAAAGAAATTTTAGACTGGTGCATAAAACGAAAGTTATATCCTCTTTTATTCCACCATTGAAGTATATGGTTATTCATAATTCAGAACTACAAAGGTAGGCGTAGTTACATGCTATTCTCCACCAGTAATTTTAATTTTCTGAAAAATCAACACTGCTGATTCTATATATCAACTTCACTTTGTAATTTCTTGACAGATTTAAATTTAAATCTAAATCTAAAAATTTAGCAGCAATAGGATGTAAATTTAACTCTCAATCAATGACTTATTAATTAATTCTTTAAAATTAGAGTATAAAGTAGCTGCCATTTGTAACTGCCTTACATCTCAAACGGAAAATTATTTCTGCTGTGTCTTCTTATTGAGCAGACTCGGAGCAACTATCTTCCAGGTAAACAAGTTACACTGGAAAAGACATATTTTAACGCTGATAACAAATATCTTCAAAGAGATGAAAAATGAGAATATTAATTTTTTCATAATTTCAGTTTTTTTCAATTACAATATTACCCTCAAATGTTAATTTAGAAATGAGACCCACTGAGTATCAAAATTTTCTGGTAATATAAGATGATGAAGGGCGGCGCCTGTAGCTCAACGGAGTAGGGCATGGGCCCCATATGCCAGAGGTGATGGGTTCAAACCCAGCCCTGGCCAAAAAAAAAAAGACGATGAGATATTACCTTATTATCTTTTAATGTTTATACCTTTTAGTTGACTTTGCTGAATTAAGTAAACATCACGACACAAATCATCCATTATATTATTTTCACCATCTCAAAATATCGGACTTCCACAAAGATGATGTATCAGCAGATACATTATCATCTCCAAGATTATGATAGATAGAAATCATCTTTCTGTTACAAAGCATTTCAATTCCAGAGCTAAATATAACTTTTTAAAGAGCCAAAAAGTACAGCATATGCTTCAATCTAAGTTCTATTTCTCTGAATGGTGAGAACATTCTTAAATAACATAGCAAATTTGCTTATTTTTGTAACACACCACGTCCTACATACATAATACGCTAGCATGACAATTTTAAATATCTCTTTATCTTGAATAACTCGGCACTGACATTTACTAAATCTGTTTTATATGGATCTACTTTTATTTCACATTAAGCTGGGTATATAACCCCCCAAAATTCATGAGTGGTGTTATACTTTTCTCTGATGATAAGCAATTTACATTTGTAATTCATGAAGCAGCCTCATGACATTATGAATTAAAATAATATTAACTAAAAATAACACGAGGTCTAGAAATATTTAGGTTAGACAAAGAAACATGCTTATATTGTCTTTTGGAATATCTATTATTGTATTCAGTTTGGCAATTATCGCAATGTTTTTTAGGTCCCAAGAACACAACTCAGTAAGATGCAATAGAATGGGGCCCTGTTCCACCAATAAAAGAATCTATACAGCGTCAATCGGTTTTCACCAAGGAAATAAATTACTTTGTATCATTTACATCTGATATCAGCTCACTTCGGCAAACATTCCTTGTGTGTAGAATTGGTGAAAGGGTAGTGGGGAGTAAAGAGACAGTTTACGCCTCCTTTCTTCCCCAATCTCTCGGTCTACCTCACTTTGGAATATTTTAATAAATATTCCCTTGGAAATATTCACTTGATGTAACTGGAGGAAAGAAAAGGACACTGTGTGATTCATCATGGAAATTTAGAGGTCTCCTTGTTAAAAATGACATCTTAACTTGATCTTGGAAGATGAAAAGTATTGGTCAGGTGAAGGATGACAGAGACTTAATTCCAGTCTTAAGTGAAGGCATGTTAAAGAGGCAGTCATTTACATATTTGGAAATATAAACAGTTTGTATTTCTACTTGGAACATAAAATGTAACATGGAAATACAGGACATGAGGCTGCATAAACGCTTGATGGGTGGGGAGAAATTATATTTTAAACTGACAGCTCGGATTTCATAGGCAAGGTGGCATCATTACAGGGTATTAGGCTCAGGTGTGATATGGTCATATTTGCATTTTGAATCAAAAATTAGCAGAATGCTTTCTAAATAGAATTCAATTAACATTAAGAGATTGATTCATTTGTATCCCAAGTATATTGATCCCCCAAACAACACACTAGACTGATGGTGCTGAATAACAACTAACTCAAAATAACGAAATAAATCATACTCTCCACTGTGTGTCTCTGGCTTTATTCTGTGGAATGCTTCATCATTCTAATTTCTGTTGCTTTTTATGGTGGGTGACACCTTAATCCCTTTATCAATATGGATGAGGTCTGCGCAGGCACAGCATTTATTACAGAATATCAAAACTATTTACTTATCCATCTTTCGTGAAGAGCAAGGCCTATTCCTTAAGTTGTTTCTAAATGCCTAAATGCAGTAAATGTTCACTAAATAAATGGAGGAAATTATAAACATAAAATAGAAGTCTCTGAGACTCTTCTATGTGAAAAAAAATTAAACATCTTCTTTCAACAGGAAAACATGGGTTGACTTTCAGCACTGATGCTTATTTTTCTGCCAATCTAAACTGAGCTGAACATAAATCCTTCCCAATTTTAGTAAATGTATCTTGTCTTGTGTGGAACCATGTTCCCAAATAATTCACATCCACTCAGAACCTCAACATGTGGCCTCGTTTGGATAGTGGGCCTTTGTGGCTGTAGTAAGTGAAGATTTTGTCCTCCTGAGGTAGGGCAGGTCCTACAGCCGATGACAGGTGTCCTTATAGAAGAAGGCTCTGGAGAGATGTAGAGACACAGACACAGGCAGAGCAGAGACGGCCGTGTGAAGTTGGAGGGGAGCCTGGAATGATGCGGCCACGAGGTCAGGAACCCCGAGGGTTGCTGTCCATCCCCGGAAGAAAGGGCAAAAATGCCGACTAGTCACTCCCTCTGAGCCTCCAGAAGGAACCAACACTGCTCCACCTTGATTTTAAACTTCTCTCCAGAACCGCAATAGAACAAATTCTTGACATCTAACTGTGCACAGCTTGTAGCAATTTGTTACAGAGGCCCCCGGAAACTAACCCCTGTATCTCTGGCTAAGAAGAACAAACATGGAGGGGGTTAGTCTGAGGTCCCCGAAGGAGGGCTCTCTCCTTAGGGGTGCAGCTATTCCATTGCTACAGCATGAAAAGAAAGAAATACCATCTTTCTTCTATGGGCATTGGCTTCTCCTGGTTGCTTTTTCTCAGACTATACCCATATTTCTCCACGATTTGCCTGTGCTGATGTATCTAGAGTTTATTAACTGTTCATCCATATTGAAGGCACCTGCAACATTACCCAAGTTAAGTCTATCCTGGTTTCCCTCACTCTTATGAAGATTCTGTTTGAAAGCTAATTTAGTATTTTTACCACAAACACTGCTCACTACTTTAATCAATACACTGTGTTTGACTTTTGTGAAAGAATGCTTGAATAATCAAGCCCCACGCAATTCTTAGGAATTACTAAACTGAGACCTCTCTCTTTTGCTTCATGGAGTCCCTGTGGTGCAGAGTAAGAAGATTAGCGTCGTTGCTGAGGGAGAAACCTCGCTGAGTCAAAAGATGAGAGACATATTGCTAAGTTTCACAAATACCAGCACACACTGTTTCAACTAAACTTGAGGGAAACCAAATGTAGAGGGAGGGGAATGCTTTAAAATGAGTTTAGATTAACTGAAATTGGAATTCATATTATATTCAAGACAAGCCAGGAAATAGAAACAATAGAAATCGTAAAGGCCACAAAGCAGTGGCCTGGAACTAAACCCCACCTGGAGTAGAGTGAACGTCTTGTTCGACCTTGAGAAGCACTTTAATCCCTCAGGTGATAAAAGGATCATGAAGGGGTGCACAGCAGAAATGTGACAGACACAGGAGCATTGCCCAAAGGCAAATGCTCAAACAGAAACAATACTCCTACTTAAAGGAAAACAATACCCATTCTCTGACTTGCAGGTTTAAGACACAATCCAGGTAAACCCTCTAAAGTGATTCCAGAAAGAGTAGACATCTCTTTCTTCCACAAGGGGGATCAAAGCCACATTTCTCCCTTCTGAGATCCATTTCTCCCTGCATGAGACAGCCATCCTTCTCCCCAGGAAGGCAAAAGGGAAGGGGATATCAAATCCCCACTCAAAGAAAACATGATTCGTTTTTTAATCAGAAAAAAAAACCACTGAGTTCATTACGTTCCAGAATAAGCAGAAAGTCATTGTAGAAAGTCATCTTCCAAGGGCCTGCTCTGGCCTGAATTCCCATAGAGAAAATTTAAATCAACATAACTTTTGGAAAGTTGTCCATGGCAAGTATTTTTAACACCTCACTTTCTTATTATAGATATATATTTTTTTAAGAGATCAATGCAATTGACATTCTTCAACAACAGAAAAATGAAAATGTGATCTGGATATGTGGTGTGGGCGATGGTTTGACTGTGGCCCTCAAAGCTCAAATGCTGGAAATTTAATCCCCAATGCTACAGCATCAAGAGGCAGGCCCTTTAAGAAGTGATTAAAGTGGGTGGAGCAAGATGGTGGCTGAGTAACAGCTTCCCTGCAACTGGGCATGGTAAGTCTGGGTAGATAAGACTCCAGGCATCTCTGGCTGGTGAGATCTGCCTATAATCATTCCTTTTAGGATACAGGGAGTCAGCAAAGGACTTCTGGACCCCAAGAGGAGGACAAAAACAGTGGAAAACTGGCAAGAGGTTGCATGTGTTCGATCCAACTAATCCCACCAGCAACCATAAGTACAAGCAGCAGTGAGACTGCAGCCCAGAAAGGCTTCACCTGTGAACTGGTTCAGTGTTTTTGGACTTGGCACTCAGTTGAACTGCCTTGGGGAGAGCCTGAGCAGGAGTGTGGAGAACTTTGGGCATTGTCTAAGGCCCCAGACTGAGACGCTGAGCATGACAGAGCTAATAGTGTTCAGCTGTGGGCCGCAGGGAGCCATTGTGAGAGAACTGCCCCGGCAAGCTCCGCCCTCAGGGTCACAGAGCAAGGACTGGGTGGGAGCTAGTAACCTAGTGACTGAGCAACCTAAAGGCGGGGACTGAGCTGCCTTACAGCCTTATTCTTACAGGCAGAGTGAGACCGGTCTTGGCACACTGGAGCCTCAGGCTGTTGCCCTGGGTAGAGTGCCGTGGCGTCACAGCTCATAGCAACCTCAAACTCCTGGGCTTGGTGCCACCCAGACCTCCATAAGAGCTGTGCCACGATGCCCGACCCGCGCCCCGCGCCCGCCAGGCCTCACATGCACTGACCAGGAACTGCAGGAGCCATGCAATCCTGAGTCCACCCTCCTGTACCCTCCCTGCCTCCACACCGGCCCGCTTGTCTGGCCAGGGACACTGGCAGCCGCATGCCTTCCGGAGACTTCCCTGCCTCTGTGCAGAGCCTTTCTCCTGGCCAGAGACTGCTAGAGCCTTGGGCTCTCTGTGCCAAAGTCATGGTGCCAGGCACTCTCAGAACCGTGTGCACCACCTCCCGCCCTGCTGATGGATCCAGGTGTGTCACACGCCAGAGCTGCTTCCGCAACTAGAACTCCCTAGCTGGGACAGCCACAGAAGAACTACACAGGGTGACTCCCTACAAAGATCCAGCAACAATAGAGTGGTCCTGCTAGGGTCTAATCTTGGAGAGACACCTCCCCAACTCTGAGGATGGCCAGAGGCAATGGTGAAAAACAATCATGAGGCGAAACCAACAGAAAAACTCTGGCAATATGAATAATCAGAGTAGATCAACTCCCCCAAGGATCAATGGGGCAGACACAGCACAAGATCCCATGCACAAACAAATAGCTGAGATGTCAGAAATTGAATTCAGAATCTGGACAGCAAATAAGCTCGAATTAGAATTCCAAGCAGTAACCCAAAATATATCTCAAGAATTCAAGGAATTCAAAGACCAAATGACAAAGATTTTGACATATTGAGACAAGAAGTTGCCTCCCTCAAAGATCTGAGAAACACAGTCAAATCCCTCAGTAACAGAATGGAGGAAGCAGAAGAAAGAATTTCTGACATTGAAGACAAAGCTTTCGAACACTCCCAAACTCTCAAAGAGGAAGAGAAATGGAGGGAAAAAACAGACCACTCTATCAGAGAGCTCTGGGATAATCCGAAGAAAACCAATATTCGTCTTATAGGGATCCTCAAAAGTGACAAAGTGGCATCACAAGGCACAAAGTCTTTTCTCCATGAGATTATGAAGAACTTTCCAGACATGCCAAGAGATTCTGAAATTCAGATAGCAGACAGTTTCAGAACGCCAACACGACTCAACCCAATTAAGACACCCCCCAGAGACATCATAATCAATTTCACTAAAGTTAATATGAAGGAGAAAATTCTGAAAGCAGCCAGACGAAAGAAAACCATCACCTACAAGGGGAAGAATATTAGAATAACTGCAGATCTCTCTGCTGAAACCTTTCAAACTAAGAGTATGGTCATTGACTTTTAATCTCCTAAAACAAAATAACTTTCAACCCAGGATCCTGTACCCAGCTAAACTGAGTTTCATTTATGATGGAGAAATTAAATACTTTAATGACATTCACATGATGAAGAAATTTGCCATAACTAAACCAGCTGTCTGGGATATTCTCAGACCTATCCTCCATAAAGATCAGCATAATCCTCCACCACAAAAGTAAACACACCCAGAAAATTTTGATCAAATTCCAACTTCCTCAGTTGCAAAAGGATTAAAAATGTCCACTGGACTCTCAAAAGGCTTATCAATATTCTCAATTAATGTGAATGCTTTAAACTGTCCTGTAAAGAGCCACAGGTTGGCTGACTGGATACAAAAACTCAAGCCAGATATCTGCTGCATACAAGAATCGCATCTTACATTAAAAGACAAATATAGACTCAAGGTAAAGGGATGGTCATCTATATTCCAGGCAAATGGAAAGCAGAAAAAAGCAGGCATTGCAATCCTGTTCGCAGACGCAATAGGCCTTAAACCAACCAAAATAATTAAGGATAAGGATGGACACTTCATATTTGTTAAAGGTAATACTCAATATGATGAGATCTCAATTATTAATATTTATGCACCCAACCAGAATGCACCTCAATTTATAAGAGAAACTCTAACAGACATGAGCAACTTGATTTTTTTCCAGTTCCATAGTGGTTAGAGATTTCAATACCCCTTTAGCAGTGCTGCATAGATCCTCCAAAAAGAAGCTAAGCAAAGAAATTTTAGATTTAAACTCAACCACTCGACATCTGGACTTAACAGACATCTACAGAACATTTCATCCCAACAAAACTGAATACACATTCGTCTCATCAGCTCACGGAACATACTCCAAAATCGACCACATCCTAGGCCACATATCTAACCTCAGCAAATTAAAAAAAATAGAAATTATTCCTTGCATCTTCTCTGACCATCATGGAATAAAAGTTGAACCAATAACAACAGGAACCTGCATACCCATACAAAAACATGGAAGCTAAACAACCTTATGCTGAAGGATAGATGGGTTATAGACGAGATTAAGAAGGAAATCACCAAATTTTGTGAACAAAACAACAATGAAGACATGAATTACCAGAACCTCTGGGATACTGCAAAGGCAGTCCTAAGAGGGAAATTTATAGCACTGCAAGCCTTCCTCAAGAAAATGGAAAGAAAGGAAGTCAATAACTTAATGGGACAGCTCAAGCAACTGGAGAAGGAAGAAGGCTCCAACCCCAAACCCAGCAGAAGAAAAGAAATAACCAAAATCAGAACAAAATTTAATGAAATTGAAAACAAAAGAATTATACAACAGATCAATAAATCCAAAAGTTGTTTTTTTGAAAAGATCAATAAAATATATAAACCTTTAGCCAACCTAACCAGGAAAAAAAGAGTAAAATCTCTAATTTCACCAATCAGAAATGGGAATGATGGAATAGCAACAGACCCCACATAAATTCAGAAAATCCTCAATGAATACTACAAGAAACTCTACTCTCAGAAATAAGAAAATCTGAAAGAAATCGACCAATACCTAGAAGTACGCCACCTACCAAGACTTAGCCAGAATGAAGTGGAAATGTTGAACAGGCCTATATCAAGTACTGAAATAGCATCAACTATACAAAATCTCCCTAAAAAGAAAAGCCCAGGAACACGTGGCTTTACGTCAGAAATCTACCAAACCTTTAAAGAAGAACTAGTACCTATATTACTAAACCTCTTCCAAAATATAGAAAAAGAAGGAATATTGCCCAATACATTCTACGAAGCAAATATCACCTTGATCCCCAAACCAGGGAAAGACCCAACAAGAAAAGATAATTATAGACCAATATTACCAATGAATATTGATGCTAAAATACTCAATAAGATCCTAACAAACAGAATCCAACAACACATCAAAAAATTATACACCATGACCAAGTGGGATTTATCCCCAGGGTCTCAAGGCTGGTTCAATATATGTAAATCTATAAATGTAATTTAGCACATAAACTAACTAAAAATTAAGGACCATATGATTCTTTCAATTGATGCAGAAAAAGCTTTTGATAATATCCAGCATCCCTTCATGATCAGAACACTTAAGAAAATTGGTATAGAACGGACATTTCTTAAACTAATAGAGGCCATCTACAGCAAACCCACAGCCAATATCGTACTGAATGGAGCTAAATTGGAATCATTTTCACTTAGATCAGGAACCAGGCAAGGTTGCCCATTGTCTCCATTGCTTTTTAATATTGTAATGGAAGTTTTAGCCATTGCAATTAGTGAAGAAAATGCAATCAAGGGTATCCACACAGGGTCAGAAGAGATAAAACTTTCACTCTTCGCAGATGATATGATCATATATCTGGAAAACAGTAGAGATTCTACTACAAAAGTTTTAGAAGTGATCAAGTAATACAGAAATGTCTCAGGCTACAAAATCAACACCCATAAATCTGTAGCCTTTACATATACCAACAATAACCAAGCTGAAAAAACAGTCAAGGACTCTATTCCTTTCATAGTAGTGCCAAAGAAGATGAAATACTTGGGAGTAAACCTAACAAAGGACGTGAAAGATCTCTACAAAGAGAACTATGAAACTTTAAGAAAGGAAACAGCTGAAGATGTTAACAAATGGAAAAGCATACCATGCTCATGGCTGGGAAGAATCAACATTGTTAAAATGTTTATACTACCCAAAGCAATATATAATTTTAATGCAATTCCTATCATAGCTCCATTGTCATATTTTAAAGATCTTGAAAAAATAATACTTCGTTTTATATGGAATCAGAAAAAACCTTGAATAGCCAAAACATTACTCAGCAATAAAAACAAAGCAGGAGGAATCACACTACCAGACCTGAGACTGTACTATAAATCGATAGTGATCAAAACAGCATGGTATTGGCACAAAAGCAGAGAAGTAGATGTCTAGAACAGAATAGAGAACCGAGAGGTGAATCCAGCTACTTAACCGTTATTTGATCTTTGACAAGCTAATTAAAAACTTTCAGTGGGGAAAAGATTCCCTATTTAACAAATGGTGCTGGGTGAACTGGCTGGCAACCTGTAGAAGATTGAAACTGGACCCACACCTTTCACCATTAACTAAGATAGACTCTCACTGGATAAAAGATTTAAATTTAAGACATGAAACTATAAAAATACTTGAAGAAAGTGCAGGGAAAACTCTTGAAGGAATTGGCCTGGGGTGAATATTTTATGAGGAGGACTCCCCAGGCAATTGAAGCAGTATCAAAAATACATTGCTGGGACCTGATCAAACTAAAAAGCTTCTGCACAGCCAAGAACATAGTAAGTAAAGCAAGCAGACAGCCCTTAGAATGGGAGAAAATATTTGCAGGTTATACCTCCGATAAAGGTCTAATAACCAGAATCCACAGAAAACTCAAACGTATTAGCAAGAAAAGAACAAGTGACCCCATCTCAGCGTGGGCAAGGTCCTTGAAGAGAAACTTCTCTAAAGAAGACAGATGCACAATCTACAAACACATGAAAAAAAGCTCATCATCCTTAATCATCAAAGAAGTGCAAATCAAAACTACTTTGAGATATCACCTAACCCCAGTAAGAGTAGCTCACATGACAAAATCCCAAAACCAGAGATGTTGGCGTGGATGTGGAGAAAAGGGCACAGTCCTACACTGCTGGTGTGAATGCCCACTAATATGTTCCTTCTGGAAGGATGTTTGGAGAATACTTAGAGACCTGCCATTCGATCCTATAATTCCTTTACTAGGTATATATGCAGAAGACCAAAAATCATAATATAACAAAGACATCTGTACCAGAATGTTTATTGCAGCCCAATTCATAATTGCTAAGTCATGGAAGAAGCCCAAGTGCCCATCGACCCACGAATGGACTAGCAAATGGTGGTGCATGTATACCATGGAATATTATGCAGCCTTAAAGAAAGATGTAGACTTTACCTCTTTCATGTTTACATGGATGGAGCTGGAACATATTCTTCTTAGCATCTCAGGAATGGAAGAAAAAGTATCCAATGTACTCAGCCCTTCTATGAAGCTAATTTATAGCTTTCTCATGAAGGCTATAACCCAACTATAGCACAAGACTATGAAGAAAGGGCCAAGGAAGGGGAAGGGAGCGTGGAGGTTAGGGTGGAGGGAGGGCAATGGGTGGGGCCACACCTACAGTGCATCTTAGAATGGGTACAGGCGAAACCTACTAAATGTAGAATACAAACGCCTACATACAATAATAAGAAAATGCCATGAAGGCTACGTTGAACAGTTTGATGAGAATATTTCAGATTTGTATATGAAACCAGCACATTGTACCCTTTCATTGCACTAATGTACACAGCTATGATTTAACATTAAAAAAAAAATTAAAAAAGAAGTGATTAAAGTCCTCATGAATGTATTTGTGCAATAATTTTGAGAGGGGGGTGAATTATCACAGGAATGATCCCTGCTTGATCTCTCTCTCTCTCTCTCATGCTTTCTTATCCTTCTACTCTCTGTCCTGGGGTGATGCAACACAGAAGCCCCCACTAGACGGGGCCTACTGACTGTGAACTTGCCAGCCTCCAGATCTGTAAGAAATAAATCTCTGTTCTTAAGTTAGCCAGTCTCAAGCATTTCATCACAGTGGCATAAAATAGTCAAACAGAGGTAGGAAGACTTAAGTGATTAGGAAAATAACTAGTCATTATATTTTTGACAGTAAAAACAGTTTTCATGATTAAATTATTATTTTTCAAACTAACGAAAGAAATCAGAGCCTAACATTTGTAAAATAAATAATATTATATGCTCTTTAGCTTATAAATTTCCTCTAAACTACACTGTTCAACATGGTAGCCTATAGTGACACTATTTAAAGTCACATGCAAATGAATTAAAAATAAGAGATTTCTTGCAAATTATGGATACCCTAATTTCCTTCCCTGTTCATACCCAGAAAGAACAAGTAGAAACATTTCTTGGATGAAGGAAAATACTTCACTGGAGAATTTCTCTTCAGAAGCCGGTGTTCTGTAAAGTGGGTTTGAAGATTGAACTTATGATATCTACTAGTCTCAGAAAACAACTAGAGACAAACTTCAAAGCAATTCTGTGTTGGTGTTTTCTTCACAGGAGCAAATAAACAAGCCTAAGTTTTCTCTAAAAGAATGTACCAAAAACCTTGGCCTGAAGGAAATTCCAAGGATAAAGTTTTAAGAAAATTAAAGTCAACAAGAGGGGTAAACACCACGTAAGGGTTAAGAAAATGCAGACAAAAAAATAAATAAATAAATAAAATGAAGAAGTGGCGTAAGAAGAAAAATGATGAGAAGTAGGAAAATGAGGAGGAGAAAAAGAAGAGATCAAGTGCCCTTGGGGAGAATGAGTGGAGACAAGAGAGGGCGGAAGTGGAATCTAAAACTCCACATGCCAGCTTCATTAGATATACACGTGATAAATTTAAAAAGTTTTAAAAAAGGAGACTGAAGGTATGATTAAGGGAAAAGAAACTCTTCAAGTGACCAAAGAAATTTGAAAAAGAAACAAAATTTATAAAAAGATATTAATATCCTTGACTTGAAGACTCATAGCTTGGCTTTAATTTAAGAACAGGCACAACTTCAGAGAGACTTAGTGAACTGGAAAGAAGTTCAGAATGTGTCCAAACTCCACCATAAAGAGCCAGAAAGACGGATAATTGTGTAGGTTTCTCACCTCTAAATATTTCATAAGACTGAGCAATTTAAATAGTAAGTTTTTCATTTAATAAAAAAAGTTAACAAAAGTTAAAATTTAAAGTTGTTTATTTAACAAAAAACTACTTCATAAATCTTTTAACTAAGGTATAATTAGGATATTCTTGTACCTGTGTTGGTTCTCTGTGTGTATAGTATATGTTTATAAAATACAAACAGGTAAACAACCCTTTATACATATAGGTATATATATCCATAATAGAGGGTAATATATTGTCAGAGAAAGCAAGTAAGATTGAGTGATTAAAAGAAACATACTACTGTTTAAATGAAAATTAAAACAAACTCCCACGAATCTGAACAATCGCATACTCACAGTAAGCACAGCCGTAGACTTCGATTCTGAGTCCAATGCGGCCTTCCCCGTTCCAGTCCAGAGGCACCATGCGCACGTAGCGGGCAATAACTGGGTGCTGGAAGTCGTGCCGGACCACACTGTCAGAGTTGATGTTTCCAGGAAATGCCTGGAAAAAGAAATGGAACTTTAAAAATTGTAGAAAAAATTACTTTAGAAACAGCCATGTTCTCTACATGCTAGAGTAAACACCAATCTTACCCGTGATAGGGGTTTTTTATTTATTTATTTTTTTATTAAATCATAACTGTATACACTGATATGATCATGGGGCATCATACACTTGCTTCATAGACCATTTGACACATTTTTATCACAGTGGTTAACATAGCCTTTCCGGCGTTATCTCAGTTACTGTGCCAAAACCTTTACATTCCACATCTATCTTACAGGGGTATTTGTGTGATAGGGTTTTATATTCTTACATCATATCATAAACAACTTGAAAAAAATCATCTTCACACCCTTTATTCAAAAATAAGTCCAGGGCTCAGTGACCATAACACAGTGGTTAGGGCGCCGGCCACATACACCGAGGGTGGCGCGTTCGAGCCTGGCCCGGGCCTGCTAGACAGCAATGACAACTGCAACAAAAAAAATAGCTGGACGTTGTAGCAGGTGCCTGTAGACCCAGCTACTTGGGAGGCTGAGGCAAGAGAATCATTGAAGCCCAAGAGTTGGAAGTTGCTGTGAGCTGTGACGCTACAGCACTCTACCAAGTGTGACATGTGAGACTCTGTCTCAAAAAAAAAAATAAAAATTAAATAATAAATCCAGGAAACAGGACAGAATTACTGTGGGTCTTTTCATCTATGTAAATGTATGTTAAAAGAATGAACTACTAAACAGCACCCCCGTAGCATCCCATAAACATTTAAAAATGATGAGTTCTATTATTTTGCTTTTAAATTACACAATCAACATTTTCTTATAGAATTTGACCATATTGCTTTTGAAAAATCTTTCTCATAGTATCTTCACATACAAGCATTAGAAATCTATGGAGCACATTTTCACATTAGTTGGGCAAGGGGAACATCTGAACATGTTGCGATGAGGTCCGGGTTTCTACCTTTTATTGGGAGAGTGTGTTCAGTGGATCAGATACATGTTAATTCCATTTCTCTCGTTATAGAAGATTGTGTTAAAGGAGTAATTATCCATGAATCTTACCTGATATTGAAAGTTCACATTGTCTGTTTTTTTTTAGGAGGGGACAAATGGATTTTCTTTGGGCACATACAGCATTGATTCAACAAGGATTTATAAACTATTGCACAAAAAAATAAATAAGATATTTGGGAAATTCAGGGACATGTAAAGCTATGAAATCTACCCTCAAAAAGTTTACCATCTAAAACTAGGGAAAATTCCAGGGCAAATTTATAATCCAAGGATGTTCCTTGTTTATAATCCATGGAAGATTTAAACAAAGAGACCATTATATTTTAGAGGATATAAATCAAATTAATGAGAGCTTGTGCTATTTTAACTCTATACATACATTCTAGCTTTCCCTCTGTTAGATAACTTGAGTTTTTAACACTATATTCTGCGTGACATTCTTTTTTATATTTGCTTAAATCATCTCACAAGCATAGAAATAAAATTTTTAAAAAGAAAATTATTTTGTAATCATAAAAATTGCAACATAGGCACTATTAACATCGCCAGCCTATTGTGTTCTTGATCTGAAAAATTAAATGTGTTTCTATTTATAAAACCAAAAGTTTTATCTTTTAAAAAATTCTCTTTAATAATTTTCAAAGTATAATATTAATAAGGAACAAAGAAAGATGCTTTTAATAAAAAAGACAGACTTGGTTTGGAATGGAAGGCAGTGGTTTAAGTTCACACAAGCATCACAACCAAAAATTTGGAATAGAAGGTTTTTTCATCAATCTGCATTCCTTGGTCAAACTCTTGGCCTTTGAAATAGAAAATGTGTAATATAAGACCTAGTAATTGTAAGGAGTGTGTTAAATGTTTCCTCTGTATTTAAACAGTTTTACATAATCTTAGTTGGTCTCAATAATCTACATAATGGTTAGTGGTTAGTCTGTAACATGTACAGTTACAGTTGAACCTCCGTAAGTTGACTACCCAAGGGATTGTAACAAACTGATCAACATACGTGGGTGGTCAACATAAGGAACTAGGCCTGTTGTGCTGACATGTCCTTGTGGTGCACGTCCAGTCGAGGAAAGTTAAGTCACCTTCAGGAGATGATCAGTATAAGGAAGTGGTCACCTATGGAGGGGCCGCTGTATATGTTTTGAGAAAATCGTGACTCCTATTGTGTTATTTTTAATTTTCTTTGATGAGCTGCATACTACTACCACTTTCTAAAACAACCCCATTATTTTTCAATTTTTCATAAGACAAAGCTATTTAAGCAGTAGGTCTTGAATTTTAACATTTAATACAGCATTTTCTTTGCATCTTGGTGATACAATTTCATCATGAAAAACATTGGGGGAAGTCTTCTTCTTTTTAAGTACTACCTTGTTTCCCCTAACTAGGTCTTATTTTCAGGGGACGTCTTATGTTTCCTGTAAGTAGGTCTTATTTTCGGAGGATGTCTTATTTTCGGAGAAATGGGGTAGCTAGCTTTTAGATTCATAAAGAATCCACAAATCTAAATATGAAGTCTATCAAACTAATGTTGCATTTTATACATCATTCTTTTTTTACTTCAAAGGCAAGAACTATGAGAAGGTCTGGTCCACATCACCTAAATTTAATTCACAATTACATATAGGTTAATTTAGAATTTATGACCTTAAATTTATTACTCCACAACAGCCACCAAGTGATTTAAACTTGAGAAAATACTATATGCTTTCAATGCTGCTAGGTTTTGCATGAATATTAATACAGAAACAAAGATCAAGCTGCAGATGGCATTTGAAGGACAGTGGAAGGAAATCCATGGGTAAGTTTAAGCTCCCCTTCCCCAAGTAAAAAGAAAATTTTAGGAGAATAGCACAAGACGATAGCATGACATAAAATATAGAATAACGGCCGATGGGATAATCTGGTAACGGGGCTCCAAAGGAGTGAGGTTGTTTAGGGAGGAAAAATGAACAGTGGTGTGGGTGAGAGCCTTGCAGATCATCAAGATACTGCTTGAGAGGCTTGAGCCCAAGAGTTTAAGGTTTCTGTAAGCTATGTTGGTGTGATGGCACGCAACCCAGATGACAGAGAGAGAACTCTGTCTCAAAACAAACAAAAACAACTGCCTGGGGCCTCCAAAGCATGACTCCTTTTAGAGGAAAACAAAATTATGGGAATGGAGGCTGTCTTTGCACAGAGCTCCTACTGAGCATGTTGTTATTATAAAGGAATCTGTAAAAGACCAAGGAGGCAAATCCGTGATGACCTCACCTAAAATTCTAAATCCACAGCTTGTCAAAAGGGCTTTTTAATTATTTGACCTATTTCCTTGTATGATTGTTTTTGAAGTGAGATAAGTATTGACTAATGCAAAGATATAATATTTTAAGGAAAAGATAATTAGTGAAGATGTGGATATATTGCATTTGAGATTTCACCCCCAAATTAAATGGTAGCAGGGAGAATTTGAGATGTTTAGAATCATGGGGTTTTATCTTAAATCAGCTTTGCAGAGAGGGCACATTTATTATTTATGAATAAATGCATATTATATAATTTTTCTTTGGAATTCACAGCATCAATAGATGATGCTTTTTGCACTACTTTTCATAATCCAAATATACTGAGATTTAAGACATTTTCTTAATTGAAGCTTTAAAGAGTTCAAAAGAATGGCATAGCATTAGCATTCACTGTGTTAAGTAGAAAGCTGTAAAAATGTGTGAAATGTCTCCAAAAGTAGCAGTATTTGTAAAAGTTAAGAAACATAGAAGGAAGCATAGTCATGGATTTAATAAAAATGACGTCTAATATTGATATATTGTTGTATCATTGAAAAAGTTCTCGTCACCTCTGTTTATTGTTTATGCCCAAGAGACAACATTAAATTTGACAGGGATACTTTTTAATTTTTTTCAAATTAGGAAACTTGGACTCTGAGAGGTTTGGTGACTGGATGCTGAATACGCAGTAAGGGCCAGCCAGGGAGAAATATACTGACTTTTCCACTCACTTTATTTGAGAATCAAATTTTCAGGAAATAAAGATTTCCTTCAGTTGCAATATATCACATTTTTGATATTTGATATTATATTTGAATCTCAAACTTAAAGCTTGAAAGGTGGCTTACTCTACCACATTTGGAACATATATTCGATTTCTGGCCTATTTATTAGGTGGACTAACACGCCTGCATATTTTCCCTCTCTCTGCGTTTATTGTTCCACAAATTTTGGCAAATCAGCATTTTCCTTTCCCATGCATTTTCCCAAATCAGGCTTCTGTTGTAGCTGTTCGTGCAAAAAGCTCTTCTACAGTTTGTGAAGACTGTGAATGACTCTTTTTACTGAGAGGTAAGTCTGGTTAGCTGTAGTGCGTGCCACTTCATTAGTCATGACGAAATCACACAGGTTTTGGACAAGAACGTTTTCCCCAGATAATCTGACTCCTTCTTTTTTATAGTCATTGGCACATTTTCATATAGATGTGAAAAGAAAAAAAAAATCAAGATATACAGCTGATTGTCACCAAAACTTTGAAGATTTGGAAATTGTGTCAAAAATTAAAAAGTTAAAATGATTTGAATCTTCCTTATGTAGAACAATACCCTTTACAAGTTGACCTTTATTGAGACAAATATCACAGAATAGCAAGCACTTTGCAGGTCCATGAAAATGCCAGCCGACTTTATCATTGAAAGACTGAAAAATCAACTTACAACCTGTGATTTCCATGTTGCTATTAAATCTTCCTTAGTATTTGGGATTTGTATATATGCTTAGAAGAAGAGCTTTTGTTTCTACCATTATTATTAACACAGCATTTATGCCTCTCACAAAGCTTATGTTCATTAAAGTTCACACCAATAAAATAAAATCTTAAACTTAAACCCGTGGTGGTACGTTTAGAGTTTCTGCCCTATACATTGTGCAAATATACAGCAAAGAATCAGAATTGTTTTTAACATAAGTCATCTTCGATGTTAATTTTAGAATAATCTAGAAATATCACTGAAATTTTATTTTTAACTAAAAATTTCCCGTCATTGAAAGGTTCAGGACCCAAGGAAGAAAGATTATTCCAAGGCACAAAACAAAGGAAAATGGAATCCCCGTTCTGTAGAAATCATGTGGTGTTTATTTCCACCTGGATGCGGGGTGTGGGGAGGGGTGGGGGGTGCAGTGTGTGTGTGTGTGTGTGAAATCAAGGAAGGAATCCACAGAGGATGGGGATTTTAAGGGTCAGGGAGGGCAGTGATTGGCAGCATTCCTATTTCCTGGGAGGGACATGAGTCTGACCCTTCCTGGGTGGGTCATGAACTTGACTGTGCCTTGGTGGGGCAGGTCTATTTGGGCAGGAATACCTGATTCTCTCTAAATCATGAGCAGTAAATTTTTCTTCTAGCTCAGACAACAGTTCAGACAACCTGAGAAAGGGGGAAGCAAGGCTTCTCTGTACAGTGACAGGTAGTAAATATTTTAGGCTTTGTTACTGCCTGCCTCTCTGTCCCATAACACCCCCCCCCCTTTTCTTTTACTTTCCTTAACAACACGAGAAATTTAAAAACTATTCTTAGCTCATTTTATAGGAACAGGCCTAGACCAGAATTTGCCCAGGGGCTGCAGTTTGCCAGGTCTGTCTATGGAAATCTTTTTGAAATTAACTAATTCCTCTTCGCGATTCAGATAAGATGCAAAAGTGTAAAGTCAATGGAAGATTTCCCAGCCTTTGTTTGGCATTTAAAACCCAGTAAGCCTTGGAAAAGTGTTTTGTAAGCCCCAAGAGTGTATCATTTATCCGATGGGAGGAAAATATACAAGGATTTAGAAAGGTGCTATGGGTGATGCGTGAGGTAACATTTCCCCCAAAGTTACAATCATGGGGTCTGAAGTGTGATTTATGAAATATTGTATGCAGACAGTAAGTATATTTAGTCCTCAATAAAACCCCACTTTTCAAGAGACCTTATATAAAACAGCACAAATTCCTGTAGCAAAGGAATGAGATTCTGTACTTTAGCATAAAGGTTTAAAAAAGTGCCTCAAATGCTGAGCTGCTGTGTACGTAAACCCGGTAAGAACTTCCAGCATTCCTGACAACATTCTCATATGTGGCAATTACGTGAAGACAACAGCAATACGAATATTTCCTAAAGTGAGAAATCATATTTTCTTAAAATATACGATGTCACTGCTGGCGTTGAAACTCATGGATTGTTCTTTAAGTTCTTTAAGTTAATGTTATAGACCTGTGATGGCTATCATTGCTTCTCTTTAAATTTTATTTCTTATGGATGTTAGATTTTATTTTCCCTACATTAGCAACTGATATAAAAATGTAGAAACATATTTTCCATTTTCTTCTTGGTATGCGTTTCCAGGGCTAGTTACACTCCCTGCTGGAACAGGAAAAAAAGGACCTTCTAAAAACCCAGGATCTGTTACAGTCCCTGTCCGGCATCTTCACCCAGAATGGAGAGCTCATCACCTCTATCTGGAGTGGCACACCTATCCTGCAGGGCTCAGCTCACACAGCACTTCCCCCTAGCAGGGACCCTCCCTGACCCCCACCCCTCAATGCCACACCATTCAGTGGGGGGCCTCCCAGCATCCCATTTTTCTATTCTCTTCACTGGATTGTGATTAGTTCATTATGTACCTGACTGATTCAGAAGCAGGTGAGTCAGCTTTGAAGTTTGAGATCATGCATGTTTGAGTCCTCTACATGTGACGTCTCCTCACAGTGCCCCATAAATCTGGTTAAATAAATGGTTATAAACATGCATTCCCAAACTCCTAACCATTTACATTTTGTACCACGTATAGTTAAAAACCATATGTTTGGTATTACCTTGCAGGAACAAAATAAAGCATGTTAGTCTGATTCAAGGAGACAGCAGGGTCATGAACATTTTTTCACAAAAATCGGGGATGTCATTATAATTATCAAAATGGTTGGAATCATAGAGATCATGGGACCAAAAGAAAATATACGTAAATAATGCAAGGGGTGAAAAATCAGAGAAAATCAGTCCGCTTCCCATCAAATCTGGGCTGTTCACATAGGTAATTCAGTTGAACCCTGCTCAATACATATTGATTTTTATTACAAAGCCATGATGAACATTATGGGATAAATGTCAAAATATTCCATATATATAAAAAGCAATACTCTTCTCTGCACGCTGTTGTTCTTGACTTAATTAAATCATCATATTTTCTTTTAAGTTTTGTCACCATTATAATTGCATTTTACGATTATGTTACTAGAAGCATAATTAACTAAAAAAGCATTATTTTATAAATATTAATTTGACTTTGAAAATTTATTTGTAAAGTGAAATATAAAAATTTGGGTTCTTGAATCTTTACCTTTACTTTTTATGAGCATGACATAATGACGCTGTGCTCTAAGTTTTATACCTGAGAGCTCACCTGCTCTCAGACACTCAGCAGGCAGACTGCACACGGGATGGGTTCACTGCCCAGATAGATGATTTCTCTTCAGTCAAAGTCTCTGGCGTAAGAATCTCGATTCTTCTCTCCCCTTCTCTCTTCTTCTTTCCTTTATTCCTCTCTCTTCCCTCCTTCCTCCCACTCATTAGGCCCTTCCTTCTTCTCTCTCCTTTCCTTTCTTTCTCTCTTCTCTTACTTCCTTTTTTTCTAGTAATTTAATATAATACATGATTATTCTTTGCTCATGTCACATTTCAGAGAGGAAGGTTCCTTTTAATCATCGGGGACCCGGGCTCACCTTCTCTGGTTCTTGTCGTCATTATATGGTTCTCAAGTTCACCACAGAAATAGGAGAGAAACACAGAGGAATGGATTTGGGGGTTTATGGCTGGATGACATGAGGAGGATGTCACTTTTGCACATGTTCCATTGTCACAGATCTTACTGGACTTAACCTCAGTGCCCCAGAGACCAGAAGAGGTACCAGAGGATGAGGATTGGGATTACAGGAGGCTCCTGCATTTTTGAAATTCTGTGCTTATCTATTCAATAGCACTTACTATATTGGAGAGTAAAAACATGCACGTTCACTTCTTGGTCTCTCAACTAAATTGCAAACTGTGTAGGGAGCAACAGGTCTTTTGAAAATGATAATAATTCTAAAACAGTGAACTACAAAGATCTTAAGTGTATGGTTTGATCATTTGAGAAACGTATTCACCTGTGCAATCCCTACATCATTTCAAGATCTAGAACATGGATATTGCCCTAGAAATTTCCATCGTCAATCCCCTTATTAATACTCCAACTCCATGCAGCCACTGTTGTGTTTCCTAGCACTAAGAAAAGCTTTCCTTTTTCTCAAAATTTATAACAAAAGAATAAAACATCACTGGCTTCTTTCAATCATAAAAATATCTTTCAGGTTTCTGCATGCATAGAAGTTCATTTACTGACTTGTTTTGTGGCTTTTTAAAATTTGTTTCTTAGGTTTTGCCGAGTAATATTTCATTGTATAAGCATACTTCAGTTTGTTTATCTATTTTTGTGTTGATGAATGGTGGGGATGCTTCTGGGTGTTTACCATTTTGAATAAATTGCTATGAGTACTTGTGTAAATGCCCAGGAGAAGGATTTTTAGGCTATAAGGTAGATGCATGTTTAAATTTTTAAGAAATTGATAAACCATTTTTCATATGGTTGTAGCATTGGGCATCTATTTTATGTTATAAGCATCTATACTATTTTTTCTTCAAACTTCCCTCAATTTTTTATGCTACATATCGAGCCATAAAAAGTATAAAAATAATTAGACAAATGTAAAATTTTTGATATTTAAAATAAGTGTGTAGCTAAGGTAAGAAAAAAATTCAGTGTTTTCAACCTTGACAACATTAAAGGCAAACATGAGGAACAGAGGTTTGGAAGGAGAAATGAATGAAAACATGGATGAAATGATACGATAAATAATAAGGCATCTTCCAAGTAAGAGGTGAAAGGACAGTGCCAAAGTTTGGTAGAAGAGCTAAGTGACAAAAGTAACCGACGGAGAATTACAAATATTTGATATAATTTCTAAAAGTGGGTCTGGTGTGTGGAAAAGTTAGCTGAATACTAGTTAATCTACAAAGAAGTCAGGAGACAAGAGGTAATTCCTAATTCCTAAATCGATAAGTGAATAAACTGTTAGACAAGAATATGGGAAGAGCAGAGCCGGGGACAAGAAGACACAAAGAGAACTTCTGCTTTTTAATTAAATTATTTTGAACTATTTGGCTGAAAATACTTTCTCATATATCACTTTGATAAAAATGTTAAAAACAAACAATCTGTGGTGAGGGGAGGGATTTTGTCTAAAACTTTGGCCATAACATTCCTATAGACCATGCAAATACAGACACGGTCAATTCCAAGATATATCTTATCTGCAGAAACAAAATCCCAACAGTTGCTTGAGGAAGCGTAACCCTGCGTGGGACTTCCAAATCCCAGTGTAAAAGGAACCATGACACATGAGGAAAACATGTTCAGCAACATTTACATAA
This sequence comes from Nycticebus coucang, assembly GCF_027406575.1. NCBI lineage: Eukaryota > Metazoa > Chordata > Mammalia > Primates > Lorisidae > Nycticebus > Nycticebus coucang. The sequence continues at coordinate 117,297,661 of NC_069790.1, read as the reverse complement.
AAAAGACAGTGACAAATTCCACACCATATTTTTTATAGTCTTCCTCAAGGTGGCCCCATAGAAAAAGTGCCAAAACTTAATTCAGTAAACCCAATTTCACAGTGCTAACCAGAATTTCTGATGCAAGTGTTGAGCTCTCCACCGACAAGCTCAAACTTGTTTAAAGTATAGTATCTAAAGGAATGGACGGATTTCACCCCTCCAGGTCGTTCTCCACAATCATTGCTTTTCTGCAGGATCAGATATGTACTGATGGCCATGAATGTGAGAATATGCACATTAGATGGTACCTGGAAGGAATTATTTTCTAAATATGGAAACAAATGCTTTTATTAGTATATAATCAATGAAACAATTAAGTTTTATTTAGGGTGAGAATTAGTAAATCACCATTTTTAAATTTATCTTTTCAAAATGTGTTATTCTTTTTTTGGATAGCTTTATGCCTTGAGATATTAATAATCCTGATACTAAATGTATTGTCTGATTTGAATATTAACAATGACTTTAATCTTTCTCAATTTAACATACTTATGCTTCCTACCATTTTTATATCCTATCGTACGATTAGTACATATGATACTTCTTCAAGATACAGAGGAAGAAAGAGCTATATCTGACATCTCCTGGGTCTATAGACGTTACTTTTTTTTTTTTTTTAATATTGTTTGGATCTCATTTTTCATGGGAAGGTGAAATCTAATTTTTTAAATTATGTTTCTCTATTTTTACTAATTCTAGTTCTTTACACTGTCCATGCAAAACTTCTCAAATAAATGGGTGGATCTCTACTTTTTCCTCTTTCTCTATGTACTCTTTAAGTGTCAGCAATTTGCTTGTTGCTGTCAATTGATAAAGATCGATCATGAAGATGCAATCATCTCTTTCTCAGTATGTGATTTTCCTAGGACATCTCTGGTCGCCCTCTCCTCAGCTCCCTTCTGTTCGATGAGATTTCTATTTTGTACCTTTCCATCTGATTTCTGATCATGTCTCCATATTATCTTCACTGGATAGTCTTTCTTTATATATGGATTATTAAAGAAAATGCTGGTCTTTCTACTTCACAAACAAGATGATTCACTTTCTCCCCTTTAAATAGAGGTTCTACAAAAGTATTTTGCTGTAGGTGTGGTGGCTCATGCCTCTAATCCCACCACTTTGGGCAGCTGAGGTGGGAAGATCACTTGAAGATAGGAGTTCAAGACCAGTTTGGGCCACATAGTGAGATCCCATGTGTACAAAAATAACAAAACTTAGCCAGGTGTAGCAGCATGCACCTGTAGTCCTAGCTACTCAGGAGGAGAAGGCCAGAGGATCACCGAAGCCCAGAAATTTGGTAATGGCAATGATTAAGCCACCATATTCTAGCATAGATGTCAGAATGAGACCTTGTTTCTAAGAAAGAAAAACAAAACATACAAACAAACAAACAAACAAAAATCTAGGAAAAATTCTTTCAGTAAAACAAATCTGGTACTCTGATTTAAAAGAAAAGAGAAGGTAAAATTAAATCAAGAAAAGCCAAAAAACCCCAAAATGTTTACCTATGGATTTTGCATTTTCTGTATTTTTGTTTACTGATCTTTCCTACTCACTTCAATTATAGTACCACTTCTATTTGTACTGACTGCCCAAAGCTCTTGAAAAGACAACCTTAAATCCAGCTTTCCAAGTGGGTAGGGCTCCCTCCCCATGGTCTGCTCCTCTCCTACAATTCGGCGGCTGCACTAGTCAAGTGAAATGCAAGCCTTCCCGTCAGTGCCCATCCTGTGGAAGCTCCTTGGAGCTCCTGGTCATCTTTTCTCCCTGTGACTGTGACCTCATTTTGATTCTAGGGCAGGAATCACTTCCGCTTCTCAGTCTTTTATAGGTGGGCTCATTCTAATCTAAATATTGGAAATGTATTCCCATATCCATATCTCCAGCCCTAAGCTGGATTTTGAGATCTAGGCTAGGATTTCCAACTTTCTATTAAGCATTTTTATTTAGATGCCTGAAAGAAATTTCTTTCCCCCCCCCCAAAAAAAAGAAAGAAAAGAAAAAAAAAGAAAAAGCTTTGCCTTTTCATCTCCAAAACGTCCCCATTTCCTATTTTTCTCACGCTGTTGCCCAACGCTGCCCTCTCTCAGTCCTCCAGCGATTTCTGCCGTATCTGTGACTTCTCCTCATCCTTGCTCATACCCACAACATCCCAGGTGCGGAAGGTCCTACCTCTCTAGTAATACCATCTGGCTCGTGTGCCACTGTCCTTTGTCAAACCCTCCTTCCCTGGCAGCTCTCTGAAGGTTCCCCTGCTTCCTGTCTATTTAGTCTTCGATTCACTTCTTAGCCTCCCAAGGGGGAATCTTTCTAAGTTAAAAATCTCATCTGTGAGAACCTAATTACTTACCCGAAAGTATAGACACAGGTTGCCTTTGTTTATATGTTGCTAACTCCATAAGTAGAAAAGAATTATTTGCACAATCATCACTCTTTGTTTTGTTTAGAAGATGTTAAATGATTCACTTAACAGATCCTTTTCAACAAATTAACAAAATTGACTCAGCTGAACAAATATGTATGTTCTATTGTGTCATCTGTATATAACCACACACTTGTTTTATTTAGACCCTGAGACAAGTAGCTGGTTTACAGGTTCTGATTTTCAGAAAATCTATACTGAAGTTTCTGTCTTGAATGCTTTCTTTTAGAGTGAAAGATTATTCTTTCCTTGTGCAATTTGATGGGTATTTCTAGGGCTACGCTCTGTATTCCCCTGTATATAGGAAAATTTCATTTCCTTTCTGAATTGAATAATTTAAAAATTTAAGTAGATGACCAGGACTTCAACTTATGAACATATTTTCCTCTACTAAGTCAGGGACAAGGAATCACATGTGATTGATATACACAGCACTTTGAGGAGAAGTCAGTCCTCGGATTAAAAGCTATTGGAAAAAAAATTCATCCAGAGGGTGGTGTCTGTGGCTCAAAGGAGTAGGGCATTGGCCCCATATGCTGGAGGTGGTGGGTTCAAACCTAGCCCTGGCCAGAAACTGGAAAAAAAAAAGAAAAAATTTCATCCAGAGCAAATTTTGTTGTTGTTGTTGCTATGGTGTTTTATTTTGTTTCTCCTTGGAGCAATTGCATGTGGTAGATGCAGGTTTGCAATAATTTATGGATTTTTCAAAAAATAAGCAACAGGTTTATTAGCCAATTATATACAGGCAGAGATTCTGGGGAATAAAAATTTAAGAGAGCTTATTTTGAATCTATCTCTTTTAATAAAAGTTAAAAAAGAAAAAAACAAGCCTTAATGGCTATTAGGTTATTTTGAAACAAAAACAATGCTATTCACATCTATTTTATTCAATGTGTTTTTGGAAAAATATCCTTTGAAACTATGGGAAGAAACCAAAAGAGAATGAAATAAAACACCTAACAGCAAAAAAGGACATTACAAGACTAAAGAAAATAATATTTGAAGCCATGTATTAATTTCCATAGTTAACCATTATTATAAATATGAAGAAAAATGTCTTAAATTGTGTATATAAAATTCTAAGATATTTATACATCTCAATAGGAAATTAAATTAATGAACAAGCACATGTCATTCATCATAGGGTTTTCAGTGCTATTTAAATCTGATAATTTTTGTAATGTAATAACCAAACAAAATCATACTTTGAGCTCCTGTCACTTTATTTATATAGTTTTGATATTAGCATTCCATTAACATTTCTTTCTAATCAAAAATGATATATTTATCTGTGTTTCACATAAACATTTGTACATCATAATACTTTCATAGAAAGCTCAGGATCCTGCATATCGAGATTTTCCTAGGACTGGAAATACAGTCAGGTTTTCAAGCCGTAAGGACTGTGTCGAACAAACATGTGCATTGAGCTCAGACAACATGAGTTGTGCCTACACGCACATGGAGAGACATGGATTTTAAATTATGCAACAATCTACAAATTTGATATTTTTTGCCTTTTTGTTATTTTGAAATAATTTTTGACTTACATAGTGTTTTATAATTAGTTAAGAGCATTTGTAGGTGCCTTTCCCCTGCCTCCTCCATTGACAACATTCTACATAATTATGGTGCAATATCAAAGGCAGAAAACTGATGCTGGAATGATATTACTAAATGTAGACTTTATTCTAACTTCACTAGTTTTCACATGTACTTTTTTGCATGTATGTATACAGGTTTTATCACCATGTAGATTTACATATCCAGTACTAAATGTGATACAGAAGTTCCATTACCCAGAAGTAATTCACTTTTTAGTTTTAATTGTGACAGTATAATACAACACAACTTACGAATTTAGTCCTTACCATAGTGTACATCATTCTCTTTCTTGCCCGTGATGGGCTCACTTCTGACTGACATTGGGTTAGATACCGGACATTTCATGCTAAAAATAATTGTGTAAAGAAAACAAAAGAGACTATCTGAAGATTGTGATTGAGTTCTCAACAAGACAAGGTGTTCCCTTGCTGAGTTTAAACTGGGATCAGAGTAGACTAAAGAGGAAAGTATGACAATAACTTACCTCTAACAACTGGGCCCTGCAAACTACATACACCAATTAGGAAGCCAAGTGTGGGGCAGAATTGTGGGAATAAGGTTTTTGTTTGTTTGTTTGTTTTTGTCATTTTAATGTGAAAACCGAACAGCTTTGACCTAATTATATCTCCAATGATGACTGCAGGGAACTCAGAAGGCAGCTCCTGAAACATGAGACCCACGGAAAGCAGAGGCACAGAGTCCTGGAGGGTGAGGAGGAGCCTCAGCAGAAGAGGGACAGATCCCACAGAACAGCCTCAGGGATGAATCAACACCCAGGCTCATGAATACAATAAGCTGCTGGTGGCTGGGGATTAAGAAGGAACAGAGGCAAAAGGGAGGTGGGTGTAGCTTTAAAAGAAAACAGGGATCCCTGTGGTGGAGAAAACATTTTGTATCCTTACTGTACTGATGTCACCACCCTGGCTGTCATATTGTACTCTAGTTTTACAAGATGCCCTGGGGGAAACTAGATAAGAAGGGCCTATGATATCTCTGTATAGCATTTCTTTAAAAATGCAAGTAGAAAAAGACGCTAAGCAAAGAAATCTTAGATTTAAACTTAACCATTCAACATCTGGACTTAAAACACATATACAGAACATTTCATCCCAACAAAACTGAATACACATTCTTCTCATCAGCCCACAGAACATACTCCAAAATTGACCACATCCTAGGCCACATATCTAACCTCAGCAAATTTAAAAAAATAGAAATTATTCCTTGCATCTTCTCAGACCATCATGGAATAAAAGTTGAACTCAATAACAACAGGAATCTGCATATCCATACAAAAACATGAAAGCTAAGTAACCTTATGCTGAAGGATAGATGGGTTATAGATGAGATTAAGAAGGAAATCACCAAATTTTTGGAACAAAACAACAATGAAGACATGAATTATCAGAACCTCTGGGATAGTGCAAAGGCAGTCATAAGAGGGAAATTTATAGCACTGCAAGCCTTCCTCAAGTAAACGGAAAGAGAGGAAGTTAATAACTTAATGCGACATCTCAAGCAACTGGAGAAGGAAGAACATTCCAACCTCAAACCCAGCAGAAGAAAAGAAATAACCAAAATCAGAGCAGAATTAAATGAAATTGAAAACAAAAGAATTATACAACAGATCAATAAATCCAAAAGTTGGTAAAGGTCAGTAAAATAGATAAACCTTTGGCCAACCTAACCAGGAAAAAAAGAGTAAAATCTCTAATTTCACCAATCAGAAATGGTAAAGATGAAATAACAACAGACCCCTCAGAAATTCAAAAAATCCTTAACGAACATTACAAGAAACTTTACTCTCAGAAATAAGAAAATCTGAAAGAAATCGACCAATACCTGGAAGCACACCACCTACCAAGACTTAGCCAGAATGAAGTGGAAATGTTGAACAGGCCTATATCAAGTTCTGAAATAGCATCAACTATACAAAATCTCCCTAAAAAGAAAAGCCCGGGACCACATGGCTTTACGTCAGAATTCTACCAAACCTTTAAAGAAGAAATAGTACCTATATTACTAAACCTCTTCCAAAATATAGAAAAAGAAGGAATACTACCCAACACATTCTATGAAGCAAACATTATCTTGATCCCAAAACCAGGGAAAGACTCAACAAGAAAAGAAAATTATAAACCAATATCACTAATGAATATTGATGCAAAAATACTCAATGAGATCCTAACAAACAGAATCTAACAAAACATCAAAAAAATTATACACCATGACCAAGTGGGATTTATCCCTGGATCTCAAGGCTGGTTCAATATACGTAAATCTACAAATGTAATTCAGCACACAAACAAACTAAAAAAATAAAGACCATATGATTCTCTCAATTGATGCAAAAAAAGCTTTTGATAATATCCAGCATCCCTTCATGATCAGAACACTTAAGAAAATTGGTACAGAAGGGACATTTCTTAAACGAATAGAGGCCGTCTACAGCAAACCCACAGCCAATATTGTATTGAATGGAGTTAAATTGAAATCATTTCCACTTAGATCAGGAACTAGGCAAGGTTGCCCATTGTCTCCATTGCTCTTTAACATTGTAATGGAAGTTTTAGCCATTGCAATTAGGGAAGAAAATGCGATCAAGGGTATCCACATAGGGTCAGAAGAGATAAAACTTTCACTCTTCGCAGATGACATGATCGTATATCTGGAAAACACTAGGGATTCTACTACAAAACTTTTAGAAGTGATCAAGGAATACAGCAATGTCTCAGGCTACAAAATCAACACCCATAAATCTGTAGCCTTTATATATACCAACAATAGCCAAGCCAAAAAAACAGTCAAGGACTCTATTCCTTTCACAGTAGTGCCAAAGATGATAAAATATTTGGGAGTTTATCTAACAAAGGGTGTGAAAGATCTCTATAAAGAGAACTATGAAACTTTAAGAAAAGAAATAGCTGAAGATGTTAACAAATGGAAAAACATACCATGCTCATGGCTGGGAAGAATCAACATCATTAAAATGTCTATACTACCCAAAGCAATATATAATTTTAATGCAATTCCTATTAAAGCCCCCACTGTCATATTTTAAAGATCTTGAAAAAATAATACTTCGTTTTATATGAATCAGAAAAAATCTCGAATAGCCGAAACATTACTCAGCAATAAAAACAAAGCAGGAGGAATCATGCTACCAGACCTGAGACTGTACTATAAATCGACAGTGATCAAAACAGCATGGTATTGGCACAAAAACAGAGAAGTACATGTCTGGAACAGAATAGAGAACCAAGAGATGAATACAGCTGCTTACTGTTACTTGATCTTTGACAAGCCAATTAAAAACATTCAGTGGGGAAAAGATTCCCTATTTAACAAATGGTGCTGGGTGAACTGGCTGGCAATCTGTAAAAGACTGGGAACTGGACCCACACCTTTCACCATTAACTAGGATAAACTCTCACTGGATAAAAGATTTAAACTTAAGACATGATACTATAAAAATACTTGAAGAAAGTGCAGGGAAAATTCTTGAAGGAATCGGCCTGGGTGAATATTTTATGAGGAGGACTCCCCAGGCAATTGAAGCAGTATCAAATATACATTACTGGGACCTGATCAAACCAAAAAGCTTCTGCACAGCCAAGAACATAGTAAGTAAAGCAAGCAGACAACCCTTAGAATGGGAGAAAATATTTGCAGGTTATACCTCTGATAGAGATCTAATAACCAGAATCCACAGAGAACTCAAACATATTAGCAAGAAAAGAACAAGTGATCCAATCTCAGGGTAGGCAAAGGACTTGAAGAGAAATTTCTGTAAAGAAGACAGACACACAATCTACAAACACATGAAAAAAAGCTCAATCATCCTTAATCATCAGTGAAATGCAAATCAAAACTACTTTGAGATATCACCTAACCCCAGTAACAGTAGCCCACATAACAAAATCCCAAAACCAGAGATGTTGGCGTGGATGTGAAGAAAATGGCACACTTCTACACTGCTGGTGGGAATGCCCACTAATAAGTTCCTTCTGGAAGGATGTTTGGAGAATATTTAGAGATCTAAAAATAGAACTGCCATTCAATCCTATAATTACTCTACTAGGTATATACCCAGAAGACCAAAAATCACAATATAACAAAGACATCTGTACCAGAATGTTTATTGCAGCCCAATTCATAATTGCTAAGTCATGGAAGAAGCCCAAGTGCCCATTGAACCACGAATGGACTAGCAAATGGTGGTACATGTATACCATGGAATATTATGCAGCATTAAAGAAAGAGGGAGACTTTACCTCTTTCATGTTTACATGGATGGAGCTGGAACATATTCTGCTTAGCAAAGTATCTCAAGAATGGAAGAAAAGTATCCAATGTATTCAGTCCTACTATGAAACTAATTTATAGCTTTCACATGAAGGCTATAACCCAACTATAGCACAAGACTATGGGGAAAGGGCGAAGGGAGGGGAAGGGAGGAGGAAGGTTAGGACGGAGGGAGGGTAATGGGTGGGGCCACATCTATGGTGCATCTTAGAATGGGTACAGGCGAAACTTACTAAAGGCAGAATACAAATGTCTACATACAATAACTAAGAAAATGCCACGAAGGTTACGTTGAACAGTTTGATGAGAATATTTCAGATTGTATATGAAACCAGCACATTGTACCCCTTGATTGCACAAATGTACAGAGCTATGATTTAACATTAAAAAAAATATTTATAACAACAACAACAACAACAAAAATGCAGGTGGATCCATCATCATGTCACAATAAAAGTTTAATTTAAAAGATCACATGCTAACCCTCACACATGGCCCCGGGAGCTAAAATCTGCTTCCTGGAGTTGATTGAGCTTTGGTCTTAAAAGGACGTGAAATTTTTAAAGAAGCGTGGGTATATATTGGGGAGAGAAACCAATGTGAAATTGTAAAGTTTCCCTTCACAGGGCCTTTCTCAGGTTCATCTTGGGCGGTTTCTTCTTTTAATGCCTTTATATTTAATAAGACAATAAAGACATGAAAACATTCATTCTCTTAAGCAGAATTTATCTCGAGGCAAGGAACAGTAAAGTTTGTTTAACACTATCTGCAAATCAGATGCAAATCATGAGGATGGTCCCTAGCTCCGTAGGTGACAAGTTGGTGATCTCTGCCATGAAGCCTAGACTCACTGAACACCAAATACATACAAAATATGTTAATTGGAAATATGCAAAGCGACTATCAATAGGATGTTGGATGAATATAATACATTTTTGTGATTAATACAAGAAATAAATACCTCCCAAAACTCCTGTATCATGTTTCCAATTAAAAAAAAAAAACAAATATTGGGCAAAATTCCACAAAAATGGAATTGAAATCATGATTAATATAAATATTGTGTTAGAATTAGAAGAACAAATAAGTTTATTGCACGTTTTCTTAATGAAAAACATGTTAAAAAGTTCTCCATAAATCCTATTTGATACTTATGTTAATAATGAAAAATGAAAAATATATATACGGGTGTGTACATGTATATAAAATATATATTTTACATTTTAAACAACCCTGAGCACTTCTGCGTAGTGAAAATACAGACTAGTTGGAAAACTGTTCAATAAAATGTGGATATGGAGAAGTGGAAAGCTGGCTTTACGTGATCAGTTTAGGGTAATTTCTGGGAAGTGAGCTCATTACAGCTGACAACAGAATGAGAAGTTACTATAGATTATTTCTAGCAAGCAATGACTCGCTGAGCTCTTACACCGAATCCAGAAGAAAGAATGGAAGGGGAAGCTTCACACCTGTTGACAGTGTTTCTATGAGATTTTGCTTATAATTCAGGTCACCAAACAGCAACAAAGACATGACAGAACTCTGAAAGTTCTAGATAGGGTCTAGAGCTGAAATGGTTGAAATGATATAGAATATTTTCCACAAAAATAATCAAAATTAAAAAGTCTGAATCTGAATCTGAAATCTATTAATCTGAATTTAAAAAGATGAAAAAAAAAGAGTAAGGAGAGACTATAGGGTTGTACAGCTGTACCCAAAATGTATTCATTAATACTCCAACATATAGTGGATGGGTGTCTTTGATGGTGTGCTGGAAAGTTTTAATGTTCTCTGGGTCAAAAATTTATGTATGTGTGATGAAGGCAAATAAGATATAGTTGTCAAATTTTCAAGATTTATAAAGCTTAGGAAAATAGCAAAATGTTATACGACTGAGGGAATAATTAAAGAGAATAAAAACCACGAAGAGGCAAAATATAACAAGATCAAGTTTGGTAAACCTAAGTGTAAATAGCTAAAAGTTTCACCGTTAATTAAACCAGCAGAAGAAGGGAGGGAGAGGTTTTAAAAGTGTCTTGAGTTGAAGAAGTTGTGAGGTTTTTCCTGCCCCTGTTCCTGAAAGCTGTAACATCTTCAAACGCGAAGTGAGACACACAACACTATTTTGACTTCAGAATGATTTTCAGAAATAAAATATTCATGCCAAGGGAAATAATAGCCTTACTGTAATTTACAACTGTCAAGATTGTGATGTTCTGAAAAACATGTCACACAAGGAATTGGCGAGAAAACAAAAAGCTCAAAACTTTAATCAGACCGATTAAATAATTATCTCTATAGAATGTATAATTAAAAACAGTAACAAGGGAGTAAGTATGATTATGACAACAGACCAGCTTCTAGAACTTTCTGATGTTCACTGAACTTGTGTGACTGTGTGAACAGGCACTCAGGTCGGAATATTTGTCAAAAGTTTGTATCTGTAAAGCCGGAGTACTGGGTGCTCTCATTTATTTTGGTCACAAAATGCTGCATAATAGGACCATAAAAGGAATCTTAATACTGTTATTTCTAAGACCACAGATCCACATTCTTTTTTTGTCATCCAATATTCATGTTCTCTGGCTAATGCATGCCCCACTCCAGTTCTTTCTCTGTTTTCCTAGATTTATTCTCTGACGGGGAGGAAATATTCAACTGACTTCTCAAACCCTGTTCTGACTGTCCAGCTCCTGGCTCAGTTAAAAAAATATTTTTAAAGGCAACATTGTTTAGAAACCCTGGTGTTGATAACACACGGCTCCCAGGTCATTACAGCAGACAGGACTTGTATTGTGCCATCCTGGCGCTCCACGTTTCCCATTAAACTGGGCCTCTTGGGCTGTATGTACCAAGAAGGCAGCACAATTCTGCAGAGTGGCTTCTGCACCAGATGACAGTGCTAAGTGGGTCATTTAAAATAAATGAGAATTCCATATAACAAGGAACCCTGGCCCTGTGGCTTTGGGAGATGTACAGGGCTCCAATAAAACAGTTTATAATCCAAGTCAAGATATAGCTTGCCCATATCATCTGTCATTCCAAGACAGACCTTTATCCCCATAATCTTTCTATTATTTGATTATATTCATCCTAAGTAGGCAGTTTTATTTTATTCCCCAGTTTTATACTATCTCAATGAAGTCTACAGAGTAGAAAAATATTCTAGAATACAGCATATAAAATATTCAAAAACAGTTTATAGAAATAGTCAAAGGTGCTGATTGCATCAAATATGATGAAAGCTTATCCTAGGACTCATATCATCGATGATTTGTGCAAAATCTCCTAGTTATCTACCATCATCTACAAGCATAATGTATTTGATTTATATTTCTCACTTCATTGTCTTAATTCTGTTTTATGTTCTCTATTTTCTCATGCAATTTGCTATAACCAGAACCCTTTGTCCACTTAAATCCTTTCCTATCTAAATTTTATCTATCACTGAAGACTTCCATCAACAACTATCTCCTTTACAACCCTATTTTAACTAGAACTAATTAGCTCTAAGCCCTCGTGGCTTTAAAATAGTATTATTACACAAAGTACTTTCCGCTTTGTACTATGAGCATTGGCACACTTATTTTATTTTCCTATTACATTGGAAGCATGTGGATTAAAGATGAACTGTTTTTATTTATCTGTATTTCTTTAATCTAGACTTCTGAGAGGAAAGGAGTCACTGAGTGTAAAATAAACTAATAATAAACTGATACATAACAAGTTAATACCAATATCATGATAAATATCCTAATATGGACAGCTCCACCCTTGCATCAAACCCATCTGAAATTTACCCTATGAAAGGAGAGCCTTTCCAGGAAAGTTAATGGATACAGGCGCAGGTCCTTTTCTTTAGTGGTGCTTACTTTGTGTTTATTCAATTGTGCTTTCATTGTGAATTATATTAATAGTATTTCTAACTTGTAAAACATCTGCAGAAAAAGCCTGCTATGATAACTATCAAGCAGTCAACTATTACCTGCCTTTGTTGAATGTTACAAAGTCAAACGGCTTGTAAGACAGTCACAAGGAGGTTTCACCACACCAGGGAACATTCCCGCATTCTCTTGGCTACTCAGCTAAACTGACAGCTCTTGAGAGAAGCTAATTCCTTCCTCAGTGACACATTCTGTAAACGCTGTGAAGAGTTTTAAATGAGAATTTCCAATTGGTCAACGAATTCTCAGTATGACTTAGAAAATGTAGGGGTTACAATAACAACTAGGTACAGTTTGCATAAACTTTTTTTAAACCTTTTTGTGAAAGTGTCTTATTTTTTGCATGCATTCTTTACTTAGAGATAATTTTGATTTAACTCAATGAAAAATTTGTAGTGTGAAGATCTAAATAATACTAATCAGTTGATTTTTAACTGGTAACTATACAAATTACCTGAGTTCTTAGAGCTGATTCTGCCCTTCACTGCTATTTCAGCTCTAAATCCATTTATAGAAGGGGACTCCTATTTGTTAAGGGAACTTGTAGGTTCGTACATCCTATCTTGTCTTCAGCTTGTCAAGCTCTAGAAAACAACTTCTCTTGGCTTAATTTCTTTAGTGACTTATTATCCAAACATTTTACTATGTGTTTAAGTAGCTCAGACAACTAGTTTTGAAAAATCTGTATAAGTGTGTATAACTTTTAATTGATAAATCTATGAGTTTCCAAACACATTTAGAAAGTGATACTTTTTTCCCAAAGGGAAATGAGAACACACAGTTTGTTAATCAAAATCAAAAAAATTAGTGCAATGAAGGGGTACAATGTGCTGGTTTCATAGACAATCTGAAATATTCTCATCAAACTGTTCAACTTAGGCTTCATGGCATTTTCTTAGTTATTACATGTAGACATTTGTATTCTACATTTAATATGTGCAGAATAAAAATGCGGTGGCACCTGTGGCTCAGTGAGTAGAGTGCCAGCCCCACATACTAAGGGTGGCAGGTTCAAACCCGGCCCCGGCCAAATTGCAACCAAAAAATAGCCGGGTGTTCTGGCAGGCACCTGTAGTCCCAGCTACTTGGGAGGCTGAGGCAAGAGAATTGCCTAAGCGCAGGAGCTGGAGGTTTCTGTGAGCTGTGACGCTACAGCACTCTACAGAGGGTGACATAGTGAGACTCTGTCTCAAAATACAACAACAGCAACAACAAAAATCAAAAAAATTCTCTGACAACAGCATGGTGAGAAGATTTTTGCCCATTTATTTTTCCTTATTCTCTTATCCCTTTCTCTATCCAGAGCAGTTACCAACCTGAAACCCGAGTTATCTGTGAAAACAAAATACAAGGCATTATAGTGATCTCAAGTAAATAAACAAATTACCAGACATGAAGACCACTTCTTCAGGGAACATGGTGTGACAGAGTCAGGCAGGGACTGTCATAGGACCAGGAGTTAGGTCAATATTCTATTGCACTGTAATTCAATTTTTAAGAAAGAAAGTGGGCTTATCTATCTGGTCAGAAAATCTCACACCTTATCATTCTGATTTGTACTTTTATTGGATTTTATGTGAAATATGTAGAGAGATTAGTAAGAACAATGATTCAAACTTGAAATTATGGCAAAAGATTGCTGACTGCCTTCTCCTACCAAAGAATTGTCTAGCAAAGTTTCCCTAAAATAATTAATTTTCTGGGTAAATGTGCCTTTTTTATCCTCATTTTTCATTATTGAATAGAAAAAATTCTGAAAAGGCAGATGTCAACTTATAAAAGAGTAATAAATTGCAAATGTTTCTATTCTGATAGAGATATAATGGTTGCAAGCCAATATAAATAATGGCTCAATTATAGATTTATTGCCTTGTGAATCATAAAATATCTGTATCTAACTTCGTAATTTCATTTCAACTCTTTCATGGGTCATAAACAAGATTCTCTTAAAATGTTTGATTTTTGAATCAGTTCTAGTATCCTGCTTCCTCACCCAAGGAGTCAAACAAATCTTTGATATATGCTACCTGCATATTTGTACAAGACTCGTCTTTTAATACTTTGAAATATGTACTTGAGAATATACTATGAAAAGAGTTGTTTAGTGAAAATCAATCAATCTACTGTTCTTCACTTTCCGTTTCTGTCTCTGGTATTATTAAAAATTCTATTTAAAAAACTAATAGTTAAGAAATGAATGTGAAAAACTTAAAGATAATTTGAGCCCAAATAAAACTACTGAAACACTTTTATAAAACATTTTATGGAATTTTCATCTGCGTGTAAATGAGGCAGGTGTAGCATCAGGAAACAGCGTCATAATACGATAATTATAATAAGTAGGACAAAAATCTCACAAGAGGAAGGAAGAAATACTGTCTTTTAAAACAGCTTGTTATAACAAAGTACATCCCATTAATGTTTCATTTTGAGAAATGGCCATAGTTATTACACTGCCCAGTTTATTAACATGTATATAAAGTTGAAGAATACGAAATACATGGTGATGTTGGGGAAGAAAGAGTACAAGGAACAAAGAGACAAACTGAGAGAGAAAAGAAAAGAATACCGTGTGAAGGAAGAAGAAATGGAAATTCAGGGACCGAAAGAGAAAGGAACGGTCCTTCTAAAATGTGTCAATCACTTTCATTTATAGTAGGAAAAAAAGAGAGATAGGAACTTCTTAAATCAATTTTTTTTCACTTCCTCAAATTATTAACATGTTAATTAAGAACAAATTTGGCTGAATTTTCCTTGAGCATCCCCAATCATCTATCTTCCTTCCTTTGGTATCTGATGGCCCCAGGTTGCCCCTTAGCTGGACACGTTTTTGTCTTTGGAATCACAGCGGCCCTGCCCCTCTGTGCGGGGTGCTCCTGGCCACAGACCTTTCCCTGGGATCTCCATCAGATCCAGTGATGACTTCTCTGTCAGCCTTTGGGCCTTACTATTCATTTCAAAACAGATAGCTAGGCCAACAAACCATTTTGTGGTTTATTAATCTAAGATTTCTATAAGGAGTAATACGTGTCTGCTGAAAGACGCCTCCCATAGGTAAAATGCCTCAGCTCTAATAAAGAATTTGAAAACTCATTTTTAGGCACTTTGGCAAATCAAGGGGAAAATCATTTTGTTCAGATGAGACCATCTGTTAGTATCCCTTCAAGAGTTTGCTATTTACTCTTCAAATGAAACCACTTCTTACAGAGAAACACTGAGAAAAACGTACTTTGTATGGATTTATGATAATTCAAAGTAAATACTTTATGGTATGGTTTTAAACTCTGCTATTTCACAGATTATCTACAGCAGACTCCATAAGGAGAAAGAGGAGAGATTTGAATATAGAAGTATCTGATCCTTTAAGGACATGGGATTCTCTGCTGTTGGGATTCTTTGCCACGCTAAGTACAGGAGCACATCTGGCTCACACTCAGAAGGAGAACAGAGCTATCTGCCTCGCACCCTGACAGCTAGACAAGCAATCAGGTGTCGGAGTCAGAGGCTGACACTGCTCACCGGTTTCCGCTGCCTTCATCAATTGTGGGAACTGGCTAAGTTCAGCTCAAATTAGCTCTGATGTGTCAGAAAGTTTTTGGAAAGTCACACAGCTTTCAATCTCCGGGAATTCAAATAGAAAATTATTAAATTTCTAGTGTTCCCAAGGGGTGAACACAGTGCTCGAGCAATGAAAGTTAGGTAAGTATCTTGAAAATACTCAGTTACAGCAGAGAGTGTGCAATGTGATATACTTCATAATTGTGCCTATTACTACTTAACAGAAGTGACAGTTACTTTGCCTGTCATTCCTAAGAAGGAAGAAACTGAGAGCCGGTGTGTTACCTCCCCAGTTCTGATGTAGAGTCCTCTCCATCCCCAGCCCTGTGCCAGTAAGTAGGACACGCTGGAGTCAGAATACAAGTTTGATGGTGAACGGGAACAGAATGGGATGGTTCATGAGATTTCCAAGATATTTTTTATGATATTTCTGGTGTTTTCTCCTTTCCTAATTTAGAAGAACAGTGTTCAACATAGATGAAATGTATATTAATACAATAACAGTTCAGTGCCTTGAGTCCGTTATATCTTCAAAAATATATAAATAATTGTGTATTGTTACAACGTGCTCATTACTGTGGCAGACTGAGCTTCTTCTGCATGAACTAATCACAGCCATGGGATTATTTTATCACTAATAACACTCGTTAAAGAAAATGAGTCTTTGGATGTTACCAGGGCATGGTGTTTTTAAATTGAAAATACAAAAAAAAAAAAAAATAGAATTCAATTTTATAGATGATGCCAGCATTTTGGCTACAGAATAATAAAAATGATCTGCTGTATTTGAAGATAAAAGAATACAATATAATTAAAAATTAGTGTCAGAAAGGTGTTAGAACTTCATGCTTTCTCAATTCTCCTAGCACCTTTACTATGGCCCATTTTACTGAGGAGACCTGAGTGGCACGGTGGTGTGTGCAGCCCTGACAGCTCTTCTCTCTGACTCCTGTAAACCAGTCTGTACCTTGAATCAGGCAAAATAAATTACATTCGCCATTCGTTTCTCTTTTGTTGTCTAAACTGCCTAAAAAGCACATATTATGAGAATAAAAAGCCAAAGCATCCATAAACATTCACTGGGCACAATTAAAGTTAAGGGAGTCACTGAAATAACATAAAAAATTAATTCCTTAGTGTTTACAAATAACTTTATAGGACATTTGATGGCAATTTTTTCCAATTGACATTAATAATCTTAAAATTATGTATTAATTAGCAGGGTATCTCAAAGCCGTTAACAAAAGAGAATACCAGAGTAGCGTATGTGTTCCTTAATGGCGTTTACCAAGAGCTGGACACTCGCCAGGGACTGATTGACGAGCAGTGGATATTACTGAGCCCTGTTCTTTCTATTTTGTTTCCTGTTGCCTTGAGACCTATCAGTACCTGTTAACCCTCTTTCCACCCAAAACTGACAGGAGAGCTAAACGCTGTGGATGTTAAATCAATCCTCTTGGGGTGTTGGCAGCCATAGTGGGGTGAGGGGTGTTGGAGGACGACACAGGCTTCAGACTAAACGTTGTGCGAACCCAGAGACAAAATAGTGAATATTTTGATTATTGGATCATATGTGAATTCACTTTATTCATGCTAAATCCTCTACTTTGACTTAAGTACATAATGAGGCCTTCATTGACTTCTGGAAACGTGGCCTGTTTGTTTATTGTTGGGTAACGTAGTAAAGATTTCCACGGTTAGCAACGAAACACAAGATACTACACGGGTGAGTACAAAACAGAGCATCATAAGACACTGCTCGTAGAACAAACCAGTATGTCATAAATTACTAGGCGCTATTTTAGACAGCAGGACACGAATAATAACTAAACACATGTTTTAATTTGGCAAACAAATAACCTATTAGAAATTCAGATGATGTAGCATTGGTTATGGTGAACTACTGAAGTTGAATTCCTGCTGGGAAAAGGCATTTATTTAGAAATAAAGAAGAATTAACACAAAAATGAGCATAAACGACATATAGATTGCGCTAGTGAGTTCATTTAATGACAATTTATGTCTCAGTGTCTGAAAGGGACACCAAAAGTCTCCTTGGTGGAAAGAGATTGTCACCGCTCTCACCTTAAGCCGCAAACACTCCTTCTCCCATTCACACTTCACTGAGCTTCTGATACACATACATTAACATGCGTTTAATGCACTCATATTTTTGCCTTGTACCTCTGTGTAATTGGTCCAGCTCATCTGAATACAAAGCATACTGGAAGAGAAAAGTCTTTAGCTTTCTATTCTCAGCCCTTAGCACTCTATTTGGGTCACAGGCCACACTAGATTAATACCAGACATGATTTTAGATTCAAGACCTCAGATTCCATCAGGGAAGTCTAGGCAGGGTTAACAGTAAGATGATCCCTCATAAGGCAATGATGACTACTTGCTGAATAGATTAGCTAAGCTCATGTGCTCAAGCATTTGGAGGAAGAAGGCCATGGATGAAGGGTACTGGCGAGATTGCATGAAGAGGCGGAAACAGAGCCAGATCCTACAGGTGGGATCATCTTCAGGAGGAAGAGGCAATGAGGAAAGGGAAGGTAATGTTACATGGAGGAGCAGCTGGTGTCCGTGTGTTTATGTGACAACCAAGTTTTTTAGGGACAGTATATTTGGTTAGAGATTGGCTGAAATGGATGCTTCATTTAGAAAAGATGTTATAGAATTAAAATATTGATAAACGAATAAGGAAATAATCCAGCACAAAGATAAAAGTTCAGTCTTTATCTGAAGACAAAAGCAGGTTTCAACGTTGCCATCATGTGTCCAGGTGTGGTACACCACTCGTCAGATTCGGTGGTAACTGTCAATGGTATTCAGGTCAGTGGGGAAATGGCTAATCCCTTCTGTTAAAATTAGCTTCATGTTTTGAGTCCATCAAAAATAGGATCAATGACTGTTTATTTATTTTTGAGCAGAGTCTCATGATGTCACCCTCGGTAGAGTGCTGTGGTGTCACAGCTCACAGTAACCTCAAACTCTTGAGCTTAAGCGATTCTCTGGCCACCGCTTCCCAAGTAGCTGGGACGACAGGCACCTGCCACAATGGCCGGCTATTTTTTGTTGCAGTTGTCATTGTTGTGTAGCTGGCCTGAGCCAGGTTTGAACCTGCCACCCTGGGTATATGTGGCTGGCGTTGTAACCACTGGGCTATGGGGGCCAAGCCAATGACTTTACAAAATGAGTTTTAATCGCTCTGTGACATACCTGCTGTCATATGATTGGTATTTGGTAAGTTATTATTATAAAACACATTGAATTATTTTTCTACTTATTTATATTATGCTCATTTGTCATTTTGGGGGGTCAAAACAGCTTTGAAAGGATTTTAAAACATTGATCCATTGATTTAGTTTTGATAATCTACAAAGAGTTGACTATCGATATCTGCAAACATGGAGAGTCCATTTTAGACACACTTTTCCGGATCGCTACAGAACCATATTTACATTGGTTCCAATATAGACAGCGCCGTCAAGGCACCAGCGTGGATGACTACATAGCTTTGAGCAGGACTGAGAAGTTCATTCCAGCCTCTTTTTTATTTCTTTTTTTTTTCTCTTTTTTATTTCAAATTCAGTTTTCTTTTCTAAACATTCAACCTAATTACAAATAATAGTTTTAAAAGCCTTGGCATGAAAACCTCCCAAAAATGTTTCTAAAGCCTAAATCATTTTAATTTCCTCTTGACTCGCCTCAGGTACCACAATTCTCAAGCTCCACATCAATCAATGTTTACATTTCATATAGAATGAAAACTCTAGAATTATTTTATCATTTAATTTCAAGCTTTGACTACATTTACAACTATTATTTAAGTTCAATTCCAAATTAAACTTTTATTCCTTAACACTAGTACTTTTTTCAAAACCATTACTTCATCTAATAGTTTTCTTGTTTGTTTGTTTTTCAGATAAGTTTAAACTCACAGAAAAATTGCAAAAACTGTTTAGAAAACTTTTATTTCCTGAATCACTTGGAGTAAGCCACTATCAGATTTCCCATCATTCCCAAGTATTTCAGTATGTAATTTCTACAAATAACAATATTCTCCAAAATAAGCATGATAACACTCAGAATTGGGGCATTTATTATTTTGTACACTATTCTCATTAAAATTTCACCCATTATGCTACTGTTGTTTTTTTTGTTTGTTTGTTTGTTTTTGTTTTTTTATAGCGTAGGGGAAGAAAGTGGACCTCCCTGCATGAAGGTCACTTCCAACACACCTATAACAAAAGACAGGTGAACAAGAAAAAAAGCGCAACAAATTTACTTATTCATCATTTCCCATGACACGGGAGCCTTCAGAATGAAGACTTTAAGATACAGGGAAGACTGCCCATTTTTACTATGCTTTGCTTTGATGAAGAAAGCACAGCCATGGGAATGGTGACTGCTCAAAAGGATTTGATCTATTGCTAGTGGACTGCGGTGAGGAAGCCCAGCCAGGCCTGTCTGCTCAGAAGCTTGGTGGCCTCTCTGTGAAGCATTCTTTTTGGAATGGCCCTCTTGTGACCTATACTGAAACAAGATAGGTCAGAGATTTTCTTTACAGCCAGCTCTTACACAGAAAGGCAGGGGAAGGTTAGAGTGATGTTTTAGATTTCATGGCTGGCTGTGGGATAAAGGGACTCGAGTTCCTATCACATACCTTGGGGAAGAGGAATTGTAGTTTCCGTGGCTTGCCTCATGGAATCAAGGTTGAGAGATAAGAGGGAAGAAGAAGGTAGAGAAAAACTTTGCTTCTGAGGTCTCCACTTTGAGGTAGCATTTTTTCTGATCTTTGACAATAGCAAAAGAATCCAGCTGAGAATCACACATCACATTCAGTTTTTACGCCTCTTTAAACCCTGGACAGTTGTTATTCCTCTTACGGACTCCTACACTTTTATATCATGAGCTTGGCCTTCTGTGGACTGCCTGTTGATTCCTGTGATTCTTCAGGTTAGGCGTTTTGGCAGGAATACCACAGAGCCAAAGCTTCTTCTCGGGCGGCGCATGGTACTGGAATGCCGCATTCAGTGATAGCAACTTTGATTACCTGCAGTTTGTCAGCTGTGAAGTGCCTTTCATTCCTCTCTTTTCAATTAAGAATTACTTTCAGGAGAGGTGCATTAAGATTATGTAAATATTTCATTCTCCATCAAATTTTAACCCACGAGTTTTCGCAGCCATCACATTCATTCCTTGGCAGAATTGATCACTGCAGCAGAGGTTCCTATGTGCCCTGTGATTTCCTAGGTCCATCATTTCTTCTGTGCTAATTAGTTAGCATTCTTTTGTAAGGAAAAGCGTTCTCTTCTCTCCATTTATATACTCATGCCTTTATTCATAACAGTCTAAACTGAAAGTTTACTATTTTATTCAACGAGTTACAATCTGGAAGCAACGTCATATACTTTGATGATTCAGTTCTTCCAGATTTGGCCAACTGTTTCCCCTTAGGACTTGCTGCTGTGCGCTTCTGGCCCCCGTCACCATTCTTCACTATTTCCTTACGATTTGACACCAACAGATGTTTCAGACTCATCTGTACTTTTATGTCTCAGTCCAGAAAAAAGAATCATTTTTTCCCAAGAAGCCATCATTCATTAGTAGTGAATAGAGATCAGAACCAAGACCTGTTATTAGAGTATTGTTGTTCTTAGGCCTTTCCTGGAGTGTCTCCGTATTCATCTCTATGCACTGAAAACTGAGAAAAGTGTGTAGCTTCTAAAGAAGAATCTGAATTGATTCATCAGTAATACTCCGAAAGTCACACCCCCACATTCAAGCTGATGATTTTTTTTATCTCATCACACTCTAGGTAATGGGAAACCTATAGGATTTGTTTTTAGTTAAAGTTCTCAATAATGTTAGGAACTAGATCAATAAATATTTCAGTAGATATTAAGCTAAGTTATTTTATATATATATATTTTCTCTTATTAAAACAAAAGCCTGTATTTTATCTAAAATGATTCATATGTAAATATATATTCTTTCATTCAATTGCATTGCAAATTTAAAATAAACACAGCTTGAAAAGTTCAAGGGCTACACATGATACCCGTTCAGAGGGAAATTACTAATTCAGCAAAATTCCAATGGAAATAAATACATTGTACTGTAGCCAAGGTGCATGAATATATTATAGTGAGAATGGATGAAATGAACCTGGCTTTGGTCAAAACGTTGCCCTGCGATAAACACGCTTTTTTTTTTTTAGAAATTATATAGTTTATTTTAATCAGTCCTTTTTTCAATCAGTCATTAGGTATTTATAAATCTGGTATTATTATAAGCAGAATAGGAAAATAATCTGATTATCATCAGAACACTGATCTTACTGTATTTCAAATTATTCTCACCACTAAATGGTAAGATATATCAGGCAAGAGGCCTTATAAAGCCTCTTCACCACATAGAACATGGAAACTTGCACTACTTGTCTACATGTTCGTATACGTTTTCTATACATATATAATCTAGATTTTTACATGCATTTGTATAATTTTTTTCCATTTTTAATAAAGGGGTTCAGAGTAATATCATCCAAAAATATACAATTCAGACATTAAAAAAAATATTTTGAGAAGGCAATTAAAATAAAAACAGATGTAAGAAAATTTCTCTACACTCTATTCCCCACACCAACATACCATCTACCTGAAAGCAGAACGTAAACGCTTTGTCCCTCTTGATGTTCTCAATTCCTACTCTGGGGAAAGAACAACAACGTTAATCACTAAAGACAAGAAGGCAGTGAGAAAGAGCCTACACACGCAAGGCTCGCTGGCCGGGCTTTGTCTGCTACGTGCACTAGTTTTCCCATTTATCTGCCTTCCCACAATTTGTGGCCCCCAGCAGCCTGAAGGAGCTAAGGAAATTTCACCCCAAAATATAATTACTTGATATAAAGAATGTTTTGAATTAAAGGCCATTCATGATCAGAAAGCACTGGCCTCTCCTCAAACTGAGTAACCTTATTTGGGAGCAGAAGGGGCTGCTGACTTCCTTATTGCATACTACAGACCTGGCCCAAAGGCCATTTGAAGCAGGACCTGTCTCTCAGGTTAATCTACAAATCAATCTGTTTCCACCCATCTACGCTCATCCCCCCAGCAACCACTTGATGCACACATACTTTCCAGACTCTCTCCCCTCCCTTCTAAAAGGCATCTTTAAAAGTCTTGGGTAATCATTCTCGTGATTACCCCCAGGTGCATGGTATTTGGAAATAAACCTTTCTCTTATTAATCTATCGTAATTGTGAGTTGATCTTTCCGTGAACCAACCAAAGGAAAAGGGCAGGTTTCGCCATGATCCGTACAAGCTCACAGCCCTTTTTGTTTTATCACTTATCTACAAAATTATGACTTTTTGCTACGATATTACATAAGCCCAAGTTCTAACTACCCACAGCATTACCCCTGCCTGAGTTCTTCAGGGTGTATTCACAGTGTGTGTCCTCATAAACTTCTGTGTGCTTTTCACTTGAGAATCTACCTTTTATCAGTCGAATTTGCAAGACCAAAGTCAATGAACCTAATATGAATAGAGGAGAAAAAGTCTTTCCCATGGTTATTCCAGTTTCTTGAGAGTGATATGGAGGAAATATTCAAAATATATAAGGAACTGAGGCTGGGCACAGCAGCTCATGTCTGTAATCCTAGCACTTTGGGAGGTTGAAGTGGAAATAACACTTCACATCAGGAGTTCAAGACCAGCCAGAGCAAGAGCTTGACCCCATCTCTACAAAAATAGAAAATTAGCTGGGCATGGTGGCATGTACCTGTAGTTCTAGCTACTTAGGAGGCTGAGGCAGAAAGATCGCTGAAGCCTGGGAGTTTGAGGTTGCTGTGAACTCCAGTGATGTCATAGCATTGTAGCCCAGGCAACAGAGTAAAATGTTGTCTCAAAAAAACAAACAAAAATACAAACACACACATATACACACACTATATAGTGTGTTTCAAAAGTCCCCATATATACAGATAATGGGAAATTGTAGCTAACTGCACCTTCATTTACAAAATATTCACTACAAAATTTTACAAAAAGGTGGTTAACATATAGAGAATATTTTGTAAATGTTACGTATTTTGTAAAGTTTTGCAAATATATATAAGGGATTTGAACTCCTCAATAGCAAGAATACAAATAACCCAATTTATTTGGCAAAGGCTCTAAATAGACATTTCCCAAAGACATACATCAGATATAGTAAAAAAATGCTCAACATCACTAATTATCAGGGAAAAGCAATTTGAAATCACAGTGAAATATCACCTTGCTTCTGTTGGAATAGCCATTATTATATCATAAAGACAAATGGTAACAAGTGAATGTTACAAATGTCAATACAAAGGAAGCTTTACCCACTACTGGCAGAAATGTAGATTAGTGTAATCATTATTATGGAAAATAATACGAATGCTTCTTAAACTATTGCATACAAAATTACTATACGATCCAATAATTTCACTACTGGGTATATATTCAAAGGAAGTAATATTCCTATGTTTGTGCTCCCATTCCGACTGCACCACTGTTCACAGCACTAAAACAGGGAACCCACCTAAATACCCACTGAAACATGAATAGATCAAGAAAACCCAGGATGGCTCCACGCCTGTAGCTCAGTGGCTAGGGTGCCAGCCTCATACACCGGAGCTGGCAGGTTCAAATTCAGCCCAGGACTGTCAAACAACAACAACAACTATAACCAAAAAAAAAAAAAAGAGAACCCAGGACATGGAACCCACCTAAATGCCCACCAAAACATGAATAGATCAAGAAAATGTGGCGTATGCACAATGCAATACTCATGAAGAAAAGGAAGATCTGTATTTGTGACAACTTAGATGGAATTGGAGGGCAGCATACAAGCTAGGCACACAAACAGCATCACATGGTCTCATTCATACCGGGAATCTAAAACAAACAACAAAAAAAAACAATTCATAGAAGTAGAGAGAAGAATGATAATGACCAAAGGCTGGGGGTGGTTAGGGAGAAGGATGATGTGGAGATATTGGTCAAAGGATGCACAAACACATTTAGGAGGAATAAGTTCAAGATCTGTTGTACAGAATGGAGACCGTGGTCAATATTTGTAATCTCAAAAACTACAAAGAGAATGGATGTTAAATGTTCCTACCACAAAAGTGGTCACGATGTGTTACCTGACAGGTAATAGACCTGTGAATTAGCTAGATTTAATCATCCTATAATGGACATGAGCTTTAAACGGTCATGTTATTCATGATTAAAACATTTATTTGTCAATTTAAAAAGGTAGTCATACCAAAATACCCACAATGATAAAAGTTATCTTTAAAAGTAATACATGATATTGATACGTAAAGAGATTGCATTAATACTCATAAAGATGAGGGTTTAAGATAATCTCAGATATGTACAATTACCATTTTACAATTGAATACTTCAAAATATTTTAAGCTAAACAATCAGCAATCATATTCTTGGGATGGAAGAAAACAACTGCAAGTGATAATAACAAAATAAAATAAAATGAACCAAGATCGCATTATGTCTCTGACTTAGTGGGAATCATCCCCAGTATTTGTTGAAAAGCGTATTTCTATTTTCATGGGATTATCACTATAAAATTTACATTGTACATAGCTAGAAAAAAATCACATTCCTAATTGTCATAAAGTTATTCTTAAGCATTCATCAAATCTTTTAAATTACATATTGTAAAAAAAAAAAGTATTTTCTAATAGAACTTTTATAGGAATGCTTAAAATATGAATGATAACGTAGAGCTAGGTTTAAAACAATTCACAAAATTCATTTTCTTGAAAAGGAAAATAGATTGTAGTAAGACAAACTCCAATGGTAAGATCACTTACACTGTGCATGAGAGAAATGGCAAAAATGTCGTGAAGGAGCTTGTCAAAACAGTATCAAACCTCAGCTCCCATTTCTACTTACTACTAGTGACCTACGATGTCATTTATTACTTATACCCTTTCTCCTAGATTGAACTCAAATAAGTTTTTAACTTTTTCTAGTAATAGTTTTTGTTGATCTTTTCAAGAGTGTGTCCCCACAGTGTGTGTAATATGCGCTATTTGAGTATCAATAGAAAACAAAGGTAGTGTTTATTAGGGGATGGCTGGCAGTCACATTCTGGTTTTATTTTTTTTTTCTTTAGTACAGAGCATGTTAAAATAGTATCAATACTGGAAAATATTGAACATTTTTAGAGATGGACGATTGCAAATCTTTTTTTTGTTTCATCCACAATAACAAAATTACAGCCTTCTAGATGATGATAGTAGCCAAGGCACTATAGTGGATGACTTCTTTTACACCACTTTAATGAGCTAAGATTGATATCTTAAAAAGCTATGCATAGACCTGCCATTCAATCCTGTAATCCCTCTACTGGGCATATACCCAGAAGACCAAAAATCACATCATAACAAAGATATTTGTACCAGAATGTTTATTGCAGCCCTATTCATAATTGCTAAGTCATGGAAGAAGCCCAAGTGCCCATCAATCCACGAATGGATTAATAAATTGTGGTCTATGTACACCATGGAATATTATGCAGCCTTAAAGAAAGATGGAGACTTTACCTCTTTCATGTTTACATGGATGGAGCTGGAACATATTCGTCTTAGTAAAGTATCTCAAGAATGGAAGAAAAAGTACCCAATGTACTCAGCCCTACTATGAAACTAATTTATGGCTTTCACATGAAAGCTATAACCCAGTTACAACCTAAGAGTAGGGGGAAGGGGGAAAGGGAGGGGAGGGAGGCCGGAGGATGGCAGAGGGAGTGGGGAGGATGGCGGAGGGAGGGTGATTGGTGGGATTACACCCGCGGTGCATCTTACAAGGGTATGTGTGAAACTTAGTAAATGTGGAATATAAATGTCTTAGCACAATAACTAAGAAAATGGCAAGAAGGCTATGTTAACCAGTGTGATGAAAATGTATCAAATGGTCTATGAAACCAGGGTATGGTGCCCCATGATCACATTAATGTACACAGCTATGATTTAATAAAAAAAAAATAGGCAACTAATATTTATAAATAAAATTAAAAGATAATTTCAAAAAATAAAAATAAAAAAATAAAAAAGCTGTGCATATTTAATATGCACAACTTCATGACTTTGGAGATTTGTTACACCTGTGAAACCATCATTATAATCCCATGTAGTACAGCATCTTAAAACACGTATGGACAGAGGAAAAAACACGAAAAGTGAATCTCTAGTTTATATAATCCAGTTATCAACTGCTACCATGTGAGGACAGATATTTTACCTCCTAAGAAGGAGATAAAATGTGTTTTCAGTCATCCTTTAAAGTTTCAGAGAGCAAAGTTCTAGCAAGAATTTATTTAAAAATCCATGCAGGAATTGGCTTTGCACAGTTTTATTTCTAATTTTTCAGCATTTCTTTCAGATTATCTGATTCTAGCAACAGATCGCAGTAGGAGGACATTCTCCTCACATGTATTTAATTTTATATTTGATCTGGAAATAGGAAAATTCAGGCTTAAAAATTATTATCTCTGTTGTCTTTGCAAATGCTTCTGGGAAGGAGGTATTACTGTAGGATTAAAAAAGGAGTCCATCTAATTTTTAACTTCTTTGACATGAACACATAACAACACATATATAAAAGATACGTCTTTTTCCTAACTACGCTTATCTAAAAGACACTAGGAGCTGTTCATACCACAGTTATCCTACAGCATCAATTCACAGCAGAAACATTCCAACAGAGTTGTGTACGTATATAATGGGACCATTTCTCAGTTGGAGTCTTTTGCTTGATCTAACACCAAAACCTGGAAATGAATAGTGTTTGCTGAGTAAAGAAAAAGGACAAATACACAGCTATCATCATTCAAGCAGTAACAATACACTTATGCTAAAGCAGTAATTTCTTCCCAGTGAACTCTCATAAAGGCATTCAGCGAGGCATAATCACTCAGCCTTTTTGCCATTCACATTGTTAGGCTCTGAATACACAAATCACCATAACAACGTGGAAAATTTAAAAAGTGATCATTTTGAGTTTTGCTGTTCAACATCCTCAGCATTTTTCTTGATTCAGTATGTGCCCAATTGTTTCTAGGGGCAAAATTGAATAATTTTAACCATTATGTTGCACTTTCTCCTTTAAAAGAACTTAGCTAAGTCTCCAGAGAGGTTTATGGAACCCCAGAATTTCTGAATCTATTCCCTTATTGATTTTAGCACTTACTATTACAAAGCATGAATTTGATCAAAACTATTCTGTTCGTAACTTCGTTCTTCTTTAACAACCTTGAACATTTTCATTTGATTTCAAGATGTCTTCTCCTGTGGCACTAATATTCTGAGCACGTTGGGGTGGCCTGCCTAAATACGTTACCACATTGGTGGGTATTTAACAACATTACAATTCTAACTGCACACTAGGTGTTTTTACTTCTTCCTTTGAATAAAATTCTCTTGTTATATTATGAACTGATTTCAATTCCAACATAGTTTAAAATTAATGGTATTCTAAGTTACATTTAATTGATGCCCACAGACTATTTCAAATGTTCTGATGAAATTTCAGTATTTCACCTGTAATTACTGTTCAATTCAGATCTGGCTAGATCAAATTTCTTTTTCCTGAATATATTCAGTTGCTTCTTAAGCCTTAATTTGTTTTTTATTTAACATTATTCATGTGTGTTAAAAGTTTCTTCTCCTACTAGAGAGAAACTACTTAAGGTAGAAACATTAATCAATTTGTTTCCAATAAAGCACTGGAAATTTGCTTCTAGAATGCCAAAAAAAGAAAAACAAGGGGAGGTCCGGGGGACCTCACACAGGAACTAACTCCTGGGGGCTGCCGACATCCCCAGAATCCCGACTGTGTCAGCACCCCTGGCTGAACCAGGAGTTTCCTTTGACTGCTTGCACCTTGTCTGTGGTTCCCTTCTGAAAAGTGCGTGGTGATTTGAAAAAAGCAATTTTCCCTTTCTTCATGAGATGTTCTTATTAAAATTTTAAAATTAAATGGTCACTAGCCACAAAGAGCCCACAAAACACATCTGACAAAACCCCAATAATTTCTAAAAATAACAGCACAGTGGCAGAATTTACTCTTTTCATCGTCAAATTTCCCTCAGATGCCAAACCTGAGAAAAGAACCATTTGATGCTGAACAGAATTCTCTTGTTAAAATACTACTCAACTCGGGGTAAGAGAATATGTTGAAATTGGACAAAATCATCCATGGAACAGAATACACCGTTAAACTAACTTTAGGCAAAAATCATTAAAACTAGAGATCTAGTTTCAGTTGTGCATGAAGAATAAATTGAGAAAAGATGGTAACAGGAATTTACATACAAGTAACAGCTCACGCTCGTACAAAGCAGGTGCATGATCTGACTTCCACGGGGATGGAAGCTGTTTTTGTAATACATTTGAAAGTCTCCAGTCAGCAGGACCAAATTTTGTAAACATTTTGTCCATGTGTGCATTTCATAGCAAATTGAACTGAGTGTCCGAGGCAACTCATTCATTGAATAATAAACCCTCAGCTTGGGAAATGCCCAAGTTTTGACCTGACATGCATTAAAAAATTAAAAAGGTCACTGATAGGAACACAAGTCCACGAAGGTTCAACGTCATGGTGCGTGGACATGGATCCACGGCTGCCTCATTCTCTTCCTTTTTTTCTCGAAATAATCTAAGTAAAATTATAGGAAATATGGCTTATTATAAACAGAACTCTATAAATATGGCAAAATACCTGTGTGATACTTGGTTTCAGTATAAGCCAAGTAAACATATTTTATTTTAGATGGGAAATTAATTTTAGAATAAAAATTTCCCAAAGCAGCACATAGAAGAAACAGCACGAGAAAGAAGGGGAACGGGTACCCTTGGGAAATGGAGGCTACGACACCCAAGTTGTTCAGACACTGCTTGCTCTTAAACTAAGGAATTTATATTGCATTCTTTGGCCGATGGAGTCAATGAGATTTACGAAACTGGCTAATTATGAGTTTGTAGAAACATTTGTGAGTCTGAGCTATGTAGTGGATGAGGCATGGGGTGGAGAGGCCGGACTAAGGGGTCAGGTACAAAGCCCCACTTACACTACACGTTCCCAAACCAGGGTGGTGGGAGGGGAGCAAAACAGTAGATATAAATTTAAAAACATGAAGAAAATGTGACCTGATGACTATGACATGTCTCTCTCTCTTTTTTTTTTAAAGGCATCCGCAGGGCATACCGATGACCGATGAACTTATTTCCACATTGGAATTTCCTTGGTTAAAAAGAGTCACTTTGTCCAAGAACACTTCTCTTTTCCTGTAACCAATAATGGTCAAAGTAGAATCAAATGCCCCAGGCCCATCATCCCAACTCAGGCTGATACAGAAGAGCTAGCCTAAATTTAGAACCCTCAATACGGTCACCTGAACGCTTTGCTGAGAGTACAGTGCACCCCAAATTTTCTCTCTTCCCAATCCTCCTTTTTTCCTTCCCTTCCTTCCCCAAGTGGTGATCTCCGAAGCACCCCTAATTAACCTCCTCCATGCTAACGTCCACCCCAGAGTCAACCCAACCAGGGGCGAATCAAAGATGATGTTGGTTTTCTAAGATTGGGTGAAAAAGGAATTGTGATACCATAAATAAACATCTGGCAGATAGGGAGAGCAGGGGTTGTAAGAAAGGAAAATAGAGAAGAAAAATCGAGGAGAAGATTTCAGAATATTAAAATTGAGGTGATTGTTCAGTACAAAGTAGAAATCTGGAAAACACAGGGCTTGAATCTGGGAGCAGGTTCACAACAGAGGCAGATGCTGTTTTTCACAGAGAGAAAATAGTTCAGCTCCTCTTTGGAGTGTTACTGTTGCCTCTACTACCCTGTGAGGAAATCCAAATACCCTAAGATCTATTGCATGATTCCTGATAAGATTTCCTTTAAAGTAAATCCCTTTGGTCTGTCTATTAGTTACGTGTTCAAATGGTCTAGCTGAAGATTTAGATCAGCATCTTGAACAAGTTTGGAGCAATGTTAAACCATTTCATCTGCTCAAAGATACAATAACTGCCTCTTTATAAAGCTTCCCACAAGATAAGAAATACCCCCTACCCAAAGAAGTAATTTTAGTCCAGACAATATAGAACTTAGTGAAGACTTGAATCTTAAAAAAAGCAAAAAAAAGTGTTTCAAAGGCTTGCAGGCTATCAGGACTCAAACAGATTTTGGGGGAAGTGATGTAATGTATTTTTTCTGCCTGTGTGAAGGATAGAACAGCATGGTGATCACCTATTATCTGAAACTAAGATAGAAAACATATCCTAATATGTGTGTAAAGATCATACCATGTTCTGTTATTCTGAGGACTAATCAAAAGCCATTTGTACTAGTTTTTGTAAAGATTTTCTTTCCCAGACAACTTGAATTCTGGAACTAGCAAATATTATGTTCCACATTCAAACTATATTCATTTTATGTGACCGTGAATTTTAATTTTGCTCATTTAAAGATATTTCCTTATGGGGGAGCTTAATATATATATTAGATAGTAAAATCTGGAGATGTGTTAATTTATTAATTTACTCATTTGCTCAAATATTAATTGAACTAAAACTATAGAATTTCAGGAGGTAAGAGGCCTTGAATGAGGAAACTGAGGCCTTGACAACAGAGTTATGGGGAGTTGGGCGAGATTCACATTTATTGTGTACATTCTATTTCCTATGATTGTACCATGCTGGGTTCTTTTAAAAAGGCTATCCTACATCTTATAATCACTTAATTTGTATAGGATGATGATAAGACAGTTAAAGCAGCCTTGGGGTTATCTATTGTACAAAACAATGGAATTGAGACCAAAATACGTTCAGTATGTCAAAGGTCACATCATTGTCAAGTAAATTTCCACTTATCCCTTCTGTCTTTCCGTGACTATGATCCAGAAATCCTTAATGAATTATTCAGGCAGTGATACTATGCTTCAATTTATGTCTGTGACAGTATCACCTCTATGCTTGTCCTCAAAGACCAGCAAAGAAGATAAAAGGCAAGAAAAATTTCCCTGTTTAGATTAATTCGGAAACTTTTTGAATTAGTTCATTCTGAGTAACAATTGCAATCTATCCTAATCTTTATTAACTTAATCGTCATAGCTGCTTAATCTTAGAATAGGAAATGACTATAGAAATTCTGAAATGATTAGACTCAAATATTTTCATTTTCTTTTGTTTGTATTTAGCTTTTTACACAAAACATAGGTACATTATCCAGAAATAAAAGTAGGTTCAATGAGTATTAATGTATTCTTAATAATAAACACTTTTAAAAATAATATAACTTAAAAATTGTTACCCCAAACTTTCTTTTTAAATAAAAATTCATACCCAAAGTACACAGTGGAACTTTTTTCACAAGATTTGAACATTTTCAGGGTACTTGGTAACTTATTTTATGTCTAATCTTGGCCTCAACAGACCCACCTGGCACTGAAGTCCCTACTCACTGGTATTGCTCAGCACCAATTTCGCAGTTTGGATTTATTGAATTTATTGAGCCTTTTCTGTGTTCTAGGCTCCTTGTTAATAGCTTAACAAATATTATATAATTATCGAGAGTAATTCTGACAGGCAATAATATTATACGTGTTATATAAAATACTAAAATCTGAAGTGGTGTAACAAATTTCCTCCAATTCCACACCTGCTGAGTGAAAATACACAACACCAAACACCAGACCACTTGGCTTCAGTGCCCTTGCTCTGAACAAAGGATTATAAGAATCTTCTGTTTATGTCTCAGTAATGCACTGCTACTGCTTTAACAAAAAATTATTAGTGAAATTGGTTAGAATCACTGGAAAGTGTGGGTCCTAGACCCACAGCATCAGCATCCCCAGAAACTCCATAGAAATAGATCTCCAGTCTCCTCAGACCTGTGGGCTCAGAGCAAGCTGTTTTCAACAATTTCTTTACAAGTGATTCTGATCCACTAAAAAATGGAAAATTACAGCAGTAAAGTGTTATTTTACAAATGAAACGCTGATTTCCTTTCTTTGCCTGTGACAATAGCAAAGGAAAATAATGTAGAGCGAATTTTTCTCCAGTCATGGAGTTGTCTGCAGTTTCTTCAGCAATAAAAGCAAATTCATTTCACACAATAATTGTTAATTGCCAATGGCTGTTAAAAAGTGAGTCACAGGAATGATCTAGTGTAGATCAATGACCTTTTAAAAAGCTATTTTATTGAAAAAATTGCAACCCAAAGTGGTATAGGAGAAAAAATATTTTTAAAGACCTAATCAAGATTTTTTAAATGGACTTTAAATGTTTAAATAGTTTAGGAAACTATATATATGCATATAAATGAACCAGGCTTTGAGCAGCCTTGACAGTTGATAGTTGATCAATGACCTTGTTAATACTCAATAGCTTTCGTATTGTCCGAAAGAAATACTATATTAAATATTTAAAATCAAAACGTCTCTTATCTATATATGGTGTCTGTGTCTCAGAGAAAAATGGAAAATATTTATTAAAAACTTTGTGACTGGCCAGGCACGGTGGCTCATGCACGCAACCTTAACACTTTGGGAGGCCTAGGTGGGTGGATTGCTTAAGCTCAGGAGTTCAAGACCAGCCTGAGCAAGAGTGAGACCCTGTCTCTTACTAAAATAGAGAAACTAGTTGGGCATTGTGGTGGGTGCTGATAGTCCCAGCTGCTCGGGAGGCAATTCAAAGAGGCAAGACGATCATCTGAACCTAAGAGTTTGAGGTTGCTGTGAGCTATGATGATACTATGACACTCTACCCAGGATGACAGAGTGAGATTCCATCTCAATAAATAAATAAATAATAAATAAATAATAAATAAAAACCTGCTGACTGTCTTGATGGTTAACTTTACTGTAGATGATTATTTGAACTAATAAATTAGCTCAAAAATGCATGTTAAGAATAATACAAAAAATCAAGCATGCTCCACAAGCACTTTGTCATTTTTAGGTATTTTGTGAATGTCTAGACACCTTAACACTAGTATAAAAAAAATGTAATAATGAGCTAGAGGTCTGGGTCAAAGCCCCGTGCTTACTAATGGCAGGTCACACAATAATAAAGAAAGCCTGTTTTTTTGTGTGTGTGTGGTTTTCAGCTGGGGCTGGGTTTGAACCCGCCACCTCCAGCATATGGGACCAGCGCCCTACTCCTTGCGCCACAGGTGCCGCCCCGAAAGCTTGTTTTTTACATCCACTTTTCATCACCACTTTCATCTCTCTATGAATAAAATCAGAAGGATTCACTTCATCATACTGAACTGATCCAAAAGGGCGTGAAAACTTTGGGCTCGAGTGGTGTGTGTTTGCGGCAAAGGTTAATTTCACCATGTTCATTCCATTAGAATTCAAAGAGGGTAATTTCACTCTGATGTTTAAACAGGTGAATTGGGGCTGTCAAATGCAAATTCCACTAAAATTAAATGCCTACTTAAAAAGAATTGTGCTTGCATTTCAAAAGCATTACATTTAGCTGATGGCATGCAAAATTGCTGGAACTTAATACGGATGTATAGCATTTCCACCGCCAGCGAACGTCAGGGAACGTGAGAGAAACAGAGGGACTTAAAAGAAACATGATCCTTTCATGAAAAAAAAAATAGTAGGGCCAGAAATATTACAAAATTAATAAGGTTGTGGAGCTGTCTCAATGAACCATCCCATTGGGAGGAAGGGTAAACCCTGGCCAGGGAGACGCAATTCACGGCCCCTTTTTTTTGTCATGACAGGGATAGATCAGTTCTCCAAATGGTCCCTTCTTTTGGCCAGAATCATTCTTCATACTGTGAGAATATGAACTAGAGAAAAGAGGAAAGGCCAGGATAGAAGAAAGGGGAAAAATAAAGAAAACAAGAGAGAACTAAGAAAGAGAAAGAGTGAAGGGGATGGAGGGAAAAGCAGGCTGAGAATTTAAGATAGTGAACGTGAGTGAGAGGAAAAACGAGAAGTAAAATAAATGTGGCAAAAATACAACAGCCTCACTGCTGTTTCTAATTGTTCCTAAGTCTTCATTTTAGTTGGCAAACAAAATGAATGTAAAGGAAAGCTTCCAGGTCCATCTGGTCATGATGGGTTTTCAGAGACAAATAGTCTTCTTCATCAATCCTTTTTAGTGGCTAACGTGCTCCTGTGCTGTGTAGAATGTCAACATATTTCTTTGCCAGCCCTTCTGATGCTTATAAACAGATTTGCTCTGAAATGTTTGGAAAGTGTGTTCTTCACTAATATGCTCCGAAGGAGACACCTGCAAAGGACGGAGGGGCAAACAACCTACTTGCTAGTCCACTTGCCAAAAGGAAGAACAGAAGCTCTATGCCCATGGTGGCCACACCTATGCAAATTCTGCTTTTGCTGTAAAACAGAAGATTCAGTGTTAATACAGAAAAGACCATGGAGTTTGGGAAGAAGGTATCTGTGTGTAGGGGTGAGGCAGGGAAAAGCATGCTAAAACAAATTACTAATGTGTCAATCATTTTTGTTTCATATCAACAATTGAATTTTGTTTGAGCGTTTTTGTCTGTGATGTCTTAAATTATGTACCTTCTCTCACATACAGAATGTAGGATGCATTGGATTTCCTGAGCAAAGGATTGGGGAAAAATACACTGGTGCTGTTCTTCTTGTGAGAGGGTAAATAAAATTCCAGAGCCAAGCAAAAGCACAAAATGATGAGTTCTTCCCTAGACTTCATTCTCTTGCTTCAATTCAATTTGATCTTTCAATAGAAAACAAAAATTTTTTAAACCACTTCCTGGAGCTTTATCCCACAAATGACTAATTAATAATTACAGACTAAATGGTTGAAGGTCTTCTCCTATTGTGACAATTCATTAGTTTATTGTTTTAAACATGCAATTATCAAAAAGCATCACTGTCCATTATGTTGACAGTGTAATTTTCATATTCTGGCTTAGCAGTGAAACTTAATTAAAATCACTAGCAGCCTATTTTCTATATCTCCATTTTTTTTTCTTTTCTGCAACTTAGGTGAATAATGTCTGGATACACGTAGGTCTTAACAAACAGATACCAAATGTATAAAACTTAAACAAGACAGAAGACTTGGAAATGGGCATTTATTTTTTTATTTTTTTTGTTTTTCTTATAGTTTAATGTATTTCCTTACATACTTCTTAAGGCATTTATTTTTTATTTATTTATTTTTTTTGGCCGGGGCTGGGTTTGAAAGGCATTTATTTTTGATTGCTGTTCATTTAAATGCAGAGGTAGAGCTTTCTTTTCTTCCCTGGACCTTTTGACATGAGCAGCAAAACATTCTGCATTTTACTCCCTCATCTGTGATATTGGAAATGAAACGTTGTGTCCGATCAGAAGTATCAAGTGTGAAGCCAAGTGGAAGCTACACAAGTATCTCATGGTCCGTTGGCCATTGTGATTGAGCTGGTGGCTTCTAACGCTGAGCGGTCGACACACATCACCGTCTCTCACCTCACACACACACCAACACGCGCTCGTGTGAACACAAACCCGCCTTTTTCTGATGCCTACTAACTAACTGAACATTAAGGCCTTCAAAGAGCACTAAACATGAGCAGAATTGAAAACAATCCCCCTTTTAACTGACCTGGGATAATTTCCTACAGCCTCGTCAGTTAAATAACAACAACAACAAAAAAAATAAATGGGTGTTAAAAATGGATATTAAGGTTTATGTCAAAATTTTAGGATACATAATAGCATCTTAAATGCCATGCATTTTAAAAATATATTTTATAAATTGTTTATACCCTAAAGGAGTGTGAAGAATACAACAGATGATGTGTTACGGCTCACATATTTTCTAGAAAAATTGTCTAGATCAGCTCTAAATTATTTTAATTGCTCCATATACCTGAAGTGAGTAAACTATAGCCTGTGAGCCAAATTCAGCCCACCACCTACCTATTTTTGGATAGTCAGTTCACATTTTAAATGGTGAATGGAAAATAAAAAAAGAATAATGTTGCATAACATGCAGAAATTATGTGCAATCGCAATGCCAGGTGACTCAGTAAGTCCTTCTGGAGCCGCTCCTGCCCAGGGGTCCGTGCTTCTGTCTCTATCTGTGTTTGCTTTTGTGACCACATGGAAGAGCCGAGTAGTTACGATAGACATAATATGTTTCCTGCAAATCCTAAAATATTTGCTCTTTGGCCCTTTTCAGTGTCATATTTGTTAACTCTTTATTTATACCATGTCTGTCTACTTCTCGTGAAGTAGAAATAGTCAAATTCAGTATAATAGTTTTGTTTCAAGGCTTTTCTGGATATGTTTTCTCCCGAAAGTTAATTCTGAACTCAATAATTTATGAAAATGTGATCTGTCCCTGGAGTTTTCTCCAGTTGTAGCCACTACTGAAATAATAATTTTTATTAGATTCCAAGGCAAACATAAAATATTTACCCAATCAGGAAACTGAAATATGCTTTCAAGTTTAAAAAAAAAAAAAGTAGAAAGTAATACAAGTGAGGAATACGGAGTTTGACTTATGCAAACCACACTAGGTTTTTAGTGGTCCAGATTTCACATGAAGACGCATTCATGTAAAAATGAATGACTCACAGCAGACGTTGACACGGAAATGGGGAGAATTTATGCAAGTGTATTATGAAAATGGGGCCACGAGACACGCTGATGAGAGCAGTCCACATTCTCACTAGTGCAGTTGCACACGGGGACCTGCTTTCCATTATTCTCATATCTTATTCTATTACAAAATATATGTGACCATAGTAGAAATAGCTCAGAATCATCATAATTTGTATATATGTCTTATCTTTTCTAATAAATTATAACTTTTTTGAGAATTGGCGCAATATACTATGTGACGTTGTATTTCCAGAAAGAAGATCCATCAGTGTTTACAGAATGAGAATGACCTCGTTGCACGGAGCTCTCTAGCAGCCTGGAGGGTGGGCTGCAGCCCAGCACTGCGGTGCCTCCCCGGCCATAACGCAGCCCTACTTCCAGAAGCCACTGCCCACCAACTGGCTGTGTTTTTTGGCTCCCACACCTAGATATGGGGCCCTGTGACTACTTGTCTGCCAAGGAAATTTGGGCAGAAGCTATCTGCATAATTTCTAGGCTAACAGGCTTAAAAACAAGATCTCTCACCTCTTTTCCACACTCACTAGCTGAATGGAAGAAACTCTGAGGCCTAAGGATAGACGGGCCCAAAAGAAGGAGGGAAGCAAATTTTGGGATGAAGAAGGCCACTATTTTGGGCAGTTCCCTGAGTGAAACGCAAACAGCAAACTTGCACTGTTATTCGTGGATTGGCTTGTGAAAACAGTTGAGTCACACTGACCACTAGCAGTTGCCGACGGTATCCTTGCTACTAAACGCAAAGGATCGACACAGTCCTCATCTCTATTAATTTTCCCACAGCGTTAGTAGGGTTGATCTTTTGAAATTCCTCTTAACTTTTCCTTCACCTTCTTTACCAGGAGCACACGATGCAGCCCCCTCCAACACTCCTACCCTACCCCCGGCCCAGGCCTCCCTTCAATCCTCCTGGCTTCTCCTTTCCATCCGCCTTTTCCGGTTCTCCATATTCTTCAAAGCTGCATCCTGGGCCAATTCCTTTCTCTGGCAATATCAACCACTTACATGCAGCAGCAGAACCATCACATACTGACAAGGATCTTCACCTGGGAAAGGGTGACAGTGTATGATTTAGGTTACACTATTTTAAATACTCAGGAAACATGACAATGTTAGACTGTCCTCCTACATTTTATAGTTTATTATTCTCTTTTTAAAGTCTTCCTATGAGGAGTCAGTAATATAGAGTTCTCTGCCTGTGTGGTTATTGCTTCTTTCTTTAATAAATGTATTGATACATGTCTTGGTGCCCTCCACTGACAACACTTAGGTAGATTTTTATTTTACTTAATGGGTAATTTATGGGAACCAGAATTGCTCATGCCTGCAATCAAGTGTATTGGAGACAGGTGTTGAAGAGGAGCGGCGAGCACCTGCTTTCCTGGAGCTCATTTCAAGTGGAAAAAGTGAGATGATAAACACACACAATCATTTCATACCCATGACGGTCATGAAAATCATGAACTGTCATCCCGAGAGGACACGGGGTACAGTGTAATCATGGGGCAAGGGGTTGCTATTTAACTCGGGTGTGAGCAAAGTGCTCTCTCAGAGGCCACGTAAGTTGAGCCTAATGATGAGGAACCAGCCATGCAAAGATCTGGGGGAGTATTCTAGGAAGAGGAAAAAATCAAGTATGAAAGAGAAACCAATCATGTGAAAAGTGGAAGATGACTAGTGTGGCTACAGTGTGTAGCAGAAGCAGCAGCCAGAGAAGTGGAGAGGGGCCTGGCCCTGGGGAAAGCTAGACTCTGGACATGGCAAACACAATGGAGAACATCTGGAGGAAAGACAGTCGAGAGAACGGAGACCAGGGTGACCTTCCTGCTCTCATTGTTAAACCAATGGCTTGGCAAAAGTCACTTGATTTTTCAGGCTTTTGGATTCACTTTTACAAAACATGGGGTCAGAATTAATAGGCATTGCTGTTTTATCTAAATTTGTAAAATTAATAAGAAAATCAATAAAGCCTCCAGAACTTTCCCAGGTGGGATATCTAAGACAGAAATTAACTTTTGTCACAATTTTGAAATTTTAAAGATGATCCTTTTTTATGGTGATGAAATTTTCTTTCAATCCTACTTTAAGGCTATAATATAATTTACTTCCTATTTGTTTTGCCTGTCCACACTGAGAGTTGCTTGAAAGGCTGGGCACGTTCTTATTGGTTGTGGGATTTGTGCAGGTGAGCACGTCATAGTCATTCAGGAAATATATATTTAATGACATAGCAAGTTACTGAGTTAATTATTTACATCTATTATTCATATTGAAGGCGGAAGAATCCTACTTACTTTTCTAAATTTGAGTTCCTAAGGTTAGAAGTACAGTGCCTTAGATTTTACCTAGAAGAAACTTTGAAGACCACGTAGTGAAAGCATTATCTTTTTGTACATAAGAAACTTCTCCCAACATTTATTCCAACTCTTGAAGCTCTTATTTTTCTGATCAGTGCAGGCTTTCCTATTGTCATCTCTGAGGGTCCTTTGGCAATAGTCATCTGTGCCCTCCTGGTGCAGACTGCGATAGTGCTGAGTTGAAGACCAGGTCAACGGGCCATGACCTTTGTCTGGACCAGGTCAACCGGCCATGTACTTTGTCTGGTCCAGGTCAACCGGCCATGACCTTTGTCTGGTCCAACACTGGAACCATCACCTCTATCACTTTCAGCAGAAAGCTAAACCAGCACACCTATCACACGAAGATCTACCATCATATTGAAAGGGAAACTGAATTTTTAAAAAGTAGAATTCTATGAAATTTTTAAAAAATGATCCTAAATTTCATAGCTGAAATGGATAAAATATAAATTAACAGTTGGCTGAACTATAAAATGCCCCTATTCACCCTGGCAGCCGACTCTGGGGTGTCATTCTACAGCAAGAACAG
Organism: Nycticebus coucang; assembly: GCF_027406575.1. Lineage (NCBI taxonomy): Eukaryota > Metazoa > Chordata > Mammalia > Primates > Lorisidae > Nycticebus > Nycticebus coucang. The sequence goes on along the minus strand of NC_069790.1, from coordinate 117,257,214 downwards.
CAAGGGCAATCCGCTTTAGCTTCATTGCCTTACGTCACCTGAGACCTTTTCTACGCTTACTCCTATCTCACCTTTTTAAGACATTCCACTTATTTGCACAGTGTTCAATCTCTTCTTATTAAAATAATAAAAAGCTCAGTGTGTGTGGTACCACACGACTCTTTATGGTGGAGTTTTATTCACTGATCTCTCCTCCACTTCAATGCACACAATTTAAGTTGCTCACTCATTGGTGCTATTCAAGATCTAAAACTCTGACCAAGGCAAAGGCCACTCACTTAGAAACACCGACCATCGCCAGGTTTCACTTATTCACCAAAATAAATACATAAATAAATTTAAAAGTTTTTAAATATGTAAACCACAGTACCTATGAGAACATTGCATTTAACTGCCAATCTTTGAATGCATGATACAGGTTTATGAGAAAATCCACAGCGTGAAATAGAGCCTACCCAATACACTCTTTCATGACTATGCACTCAGCAATCTTAGCTTTATTTTCAACTTCGTCTCTATCAAAATCTTTTGCCTTCAGTGGGCTCTCGGTTATACGTGGCCAACGTTAGTCAGCTCTTCCTCAGCGTCTTCCAAAACCATGGCAGGGATGTTCATTCTGTCATCCTATCTTTTCTTTCTCTCCTGGACTCCACTGTAGGATTCTCTCACGTTGACACCACCCTTGTTTCTCTTCATTCTTACTGGGCACAGACCGTCAACCCGGGTGCTATGAGAAGATCTCAGGTGTGCCAGGAAAAATGCTAAAGATAGTTAATTAAACTATTTTCCAAAAAAGTTCACAGCATAGTAAGTATCTTCTTTTCTTTGTTCATCAATAGAATTTAAGGGTGCCACAGAAGTTTACCTATAGGTTCAAGTGTGCTGTGAGATAAAAAAAGGCAGAAAAACACTGTTACAAGGAGTACATGTGTGATCTTTTTCCTTCCTTCAAATTCTCTGTGTGTGTGGGGGTATAGTGAACATCAAGGTAGAAAGATGATTAAAATATTATTCTTTACTCATTTCTTTATGTTTTACATTGAGTCATAAACCAGAGTTCCCTGTTCCTTGGTATGATATTATGATGTCAAATTTTTTGGTTTTCATCTGTGGTTCTTGGCTCAAAACTCCCAGAGTCCTTGTTGAAACACTGGGGTCCTTTAGGCCTCAGATAGCAAATTCAATCTTTCTCTCTATTTCATCTTTTCCTGCCCTCTTTTCATCTGTTCCTTCTTCTCCCTAGGGAAGAAATCTTGAGTCGCCTTTCTGTCTTGGAGCTGGCTGTAAATGAAGTTTCCTGACCTATTTGTCTGAGAGTAGGTCGTAAAACCTTAGCCCTAAAAGAGTGCCCTGTCCCATCCCCAGGAGGCAGGCATGTTGCACAAAGAGGCCAAGGAGAATTTGAACAGACAGGTCTTGCTGGGTTTCTCAACTCAGTCTCTTAGTATTAGATCATATCTGTTTTTGTCCAGTCCAATCTCTACTGTTTCCCATGCTTCACTCACGCCTGCCCAACCAAGTCTTTAGAACAGGCCCAAGAGGGCAGGATTCAGAGAGCTTTCGTGGCTGGACGAGTGGAGGTCCCTGGAGGTGCTGTATCTGGAGAAGCATGGACGCTCACTACTCCTTCCACCTCTTCATTTGTATCCTTTGTAACATCCTTTATAATAAATCAGTAAATGTTAGTGTTTTCTTGAGTCCTGTGAACAAGCTTAGAAAATTAATTTAACCCTAGGAGGGCATGGTGGGATGCTCAATTCATAGCTAGTTGGGCAGAAACACAGGGGAAACAAGCTGGGGCTTGCAGTTAACCTTGGAAGTGTGGGGCAGACTGAGCAATGAGCTCTCGGCACGTCGGGTCTGATGCTTTCCAGTAGACAGCGTCAGAATCCAGCAGGCCTGGAGGACACCCAGCTGCGTCCACTGCAGAACTGACTGCTGGCTAGGCTTAGGGGGAGACACCTCCACTCATCAGTTCACAGAAACCTTTTGTGCTCAGGATGTAGTGTGAGATCAGAGGCAAAACATTTTGTGTTTTTATCTCACACCTGGCCTCTGTGATTTTTTTTAAGTTAATTCAAATCTGTATTTGTACTAACAAATCTGCAATGAACTTGACAGTGTATTTTAAACTGGATGTTAAAGGCTTCTGTTTTCAGATTTTCCTTCTCTGGTTGTATCCATAACGCTGTCTGAATACAGGTTTCTGAACTCATCACCATTAAGCTCAGAGAGGTTGTCACTGTGCCAGGAAAGGTAAGGAATTTAGTTCCCTCACACTAGCATCTGTTCTCTCACTCTGTTCTGGGGTTTTGTTTGTGAAACTATTATTTTTATTTCTCTTCTGGCTACCATACACCCTTAGCTACTATTTTTGAACTTAGATTTCTTAATCTATATGCTCTCTAAAGTATCTGAAAAGCTCACCGAGGAAGGTGAGGTGTCCAGTGTGAACTCCGGCATGTCCACTTGAAGCCTTCCTAATTCTCTTGCAATGGGAAAGGGAGTGTATCTCTGATCCCGCCTTGAAATTTGTCATCTCTGTGACTATCTGTGCATATCTGGGGTGGCAGGGAGTAAAGGATCCCAACAGCGGTTTCACTCACATGTTTTAGCTGAGCCCTGATCAATGACAAACTCGCCGCCACATCACACCTGCCCTCTCAGAAAGTGGAGCAATGTTGCGGTTTATATGGCTGTAAATTATGAGCTACTGTTTCATTTGATCAGAATGATTTTACCTATAATTCCACTGAAATACTTTTCCCAAACATCAAAATCTGTAGTTTTATCCTACACTAGAAATTCTAAAACAATATTTATTAAGTTAATACCATAATTTTCAACCAGTGTGTGGTAAAAGGATCTTAGGTGTGCCATGAAAATTTGTAAAGATCATTAATTAAATTATTTTCAAAAGATCAAAGCACAGTAAGTACATTCTTTTTCAACTTTTTTTTTTTTTTTGAGACAGAGTTCCCCTCTGTCACCCCAAGTACAGTACTGTGGCATCACAGCTCACAGCAACCTCAAACTCTTGGCCTCAAGCGATCCTCCTACCTCATCCTTCCAAGTAGCTGGGACTACAGGTACCTGTCACAACACCCGGTTGCTTTTTCTATTTTAGTAGAGATGGGGTCTCACTCTTGGTCAGACTGGTATTAAACTCCAATACCAGCAATCCACTCAAGCAATCCACTGGTCTTGCTAGGATTATAGGCATGAGCCACCATGCCTGGCCATTTTTACTCTTTTCTTTTTTTTTTTTTTTAATTGTTTGGAATTCATTGAGAGTACAAAGAATTAGTCTCACTGTTTGCATTCGTTAGATAAAGTCCTTCTTATAATTGTGTCCCGCTCCCAAGCGGTGTGCCATCCATGTAGTGTTTACTCTTTGGGTTTTTTGATCAACATAATTTAAGTGTGCTACAGAAGTTTAACTATAGGTTCAAGTATGCTGTGAGGTAAAAAAACATTGAAGAACACTGAATTAATAGAAGTACATTAGGTTAATAATATTGTCTATACCTGACTTTTTAATGTCTTTTTTCATAAATTTTGCGATTTTAAATAGTAGCAAAGGATTGTGGTTTTCCTAAATTTTATTTGAATAGTATTCAAATTTAATTTAATTAATTTAATTACCAGTTTGCAAGAAGATAATTTTGCCAATAAGATTTCACATTCCTAAGAGTATCAGAATAATTTGGGCTTTACATACCAGAAAACTCACCTCTCAATTTGGCTCCTACAGTTAAAGTAAATAGATAAACCACAGAGACGTCCAGTGGTGGTGCGGGCGCGGTGCGTGGCTGCACCAGGACGGAATTCCATCTCCCTGCGCTGCGCCTTCATCTGCATGCTGGCATTTTTCATGGCAGCAAAATGACTACAAAATTCCGGGCCCCAGTCCAAACACCACAGGGTTTAGACACAGTGAGAACTGACTTTCCCTCTTCCTAAAGCAAAGTTGCTGGACTTTTTGTTTAGACCACATTATCCCCTTTCCCATCCATGGATCAACTACAAAAATGAGAGGAATGTGACTCATGGTTAGATTTGGCCCTGAGGTAAATTTATATTCATGAATCCGTCATTGTGGTAAGAGAAATGGGACCATGGCAATTTCTTTTAGAGAATGGGGGCTCACCTGGGAAATCCAGTTGGAATTAATCACACAGAAATTTCATGATTGATGCTAATTGGGAAGAATATGGGAGAGATACCCAGAAATTCACTAAGCATGTCTTCTACACAAGACTGCCATAACTATAATTTTTATTATACTACGAGTGTTCCAATATTATGCCTTCTTAATTAGAAATTACAATTCCCATCATGTTTCTCACAGTGAGTGGATGGAATATACTTCTCATGATGGTAGCGATCAAATCAGGAGAAACCTTAGCATAGGTTTACTATGCTAGTTTTTTTCTTAGTTATGCTTAAAATAAATAATTTTAGAATAACTACCCAGTTGACATACTATCTTTTGATTAAATATAACTGCATATTTGGCTAACCTAGAAAGTCTATAATATTTTTTATATCTGATCCTTTACAGAAAGAGTTTGTGGACCATGGCCATACATGAAAAGGAGATTCAGTAATCTGTAATATTTATATCTGATTCTTTACAGAAAGAGTTTGTGGACCCCTGCCATACATGAAAAAGAGGTTCAGTAAATATGTGTTTAAGAAAAGCAAACCTGTTCCCAAACTATTTCTCTGGTGACGGAAAGAACAAATTCTTCCTCACAGTCAAGTTACAGGTCTAAGCTATCTTAACACTAGAAAGAGGTCATCTGTTTCATCTTTATTGTCTCGTCACTCTTAGGTTGGGGCTATACTCAAGGCTACAGCTAACAAACTCGTCTGTACGTGGTTAAAGTATCACACATACAACGTACACTTTTGTTACAGGATTTTACTGTCTTCTAGTAAGACATCTGGGAATTAAATTTAAACAAAGCAGTTTTAACAGCAGTCCAAAAGAAAGCTTAATCACATGCTATTCTTATGTAGAAACAGATACTTCATTTAGTTAAGTGATAATTATTAGAAATTTTGCCTGTGTTTTCATACCATTTTTCAGTGAATTCCATTGTTTGATAAATGTTCACTAAAGTTGGTACTTGTTGAGAGGAGAATATTTAAAACCAAAACCTCTAAGCAGTTATTTTAATTCAGCAATAGTGGGCTGAGGCTGTGGAGAAGGTTTCCAATTCTGGATTGGATTTCAAATAGAACTTGAATAAATGAAGATGAAGCTCATGGATTTTCTCATTGCTGCCCCCACTGCTGGGGGTCGGTAAAATAAGATGGCTTGTTGTTGAGAGGTCTCTTCCTCACACTCTTCTAATCTCCCAACAGGCAATTACTCAAGATAAAAAAATAAAAAGGCATCCTGTCTTGCCTAATACAGAGAAATAAAGAAGATAAATAAAGAGCTTTCATATTGTTTCTTTGCAAATCAGAGTCCTACTGTGCTGAGCTGTTCAGGTCATAACTGTGCACTGCCCAAGGCAGCTCTGTGCAGACAACAATATTTTAATTGCTTAGTGATGCCACAAGACAACATTAAATTATTTTTAAACCTAAATATTAAACACTAAATCAATATCCAACAACATAACATCTCATTCAATGTTTTTTTTTTTTTTTTTCACCTATCCTGTTTTAAGACTGTCTCAATATAATTAGACACTATAGGTAGTGCTGGCATGAAATCTGAATTTATTGCATTAGTGTCTAAGATATTGTGTTTTATTCTCCGAAATAAGCAGGTAAAAAGGGAATACAATGTTAATCTATTAAATAAATGACATATGTCAAAAACAGAGTAAGGCAAAATCTATACCATGGTACCTGACGGAGAATATGAAAACACATCTTGAGAATCAAAAAGTTGAATAAATAACGCCCACTTGGGTCATATTTTTTCCCTCTATTAAAGACTTTCTAAAATTGGCTAAATTTCATTGCTTTCAGAGTAGACACATGCTTTTTAAAAGAACTACTTCTTGAAAACAGGGAAGTAAAAGTGAATACGGCATTCAATGTAGTTCAGATGACTACAAATGAAAATAATGTCAGGGCTAGATCCATTTTAGGGTACTTTTAGTCAGCTTTCATTGTACCTTTTTTTTTTTTGTAGAGACAGAGTCTCACTTTATGGCCCTCGGTAGAGTGCCGTGGCGTCACACAGCTCACAGCAACCTCCAACTCCTGGGCTTAAGCGATTCTCTTGCCTCAGCCTCCAGAGTAGCTGGGACTACAGGTGCCCGCCACAACGCCCGGCTATTTTTTGGTTGCAGTTTGGCCGGGGCCGGGTTTGAACCCGCCACCCTTGGTATATGGGGCGAGCGCCTTACCGACTGAGCCACAGGCACCGCCCCCTTTTTTTTATTTTTCATTTGAGTTTTTTATTTAGAAGTCGATTTAAATTTTGTCTTAGCCAAATTCTTTCTGCAGAATTTTCTTGTCAGAGCCCCTTTGAGGAGCTGTCTTGGAGCTGTCTCCGGCTTCCTCCCACACACATTTCCTTGCCAGATACACCAGCTCCGTTTCTGAGAGTTGTCAGCAGACAAAAGTTTTCATCCTCACTTTTTAATTGTAGGAATTTGCCTGTCTCTCCAAAATATCTACCAGCTTCTTATTTGGGGAGAGCAGTGAGGGTGGCTCTGAAATTTTGATCTCATTTGTCTTTAAGATGTCCTAACTTAAAAATCCAATAACATTAAAATTCGTTTCATCCTACTCTTTTGAGTCTAGCACGTCCTCATTTTCGCCCTCCACAGCTGACTATAGCCTTCCAGCCTGCACCACCTCGAGAATTTCTCGTTTCATTGGAAGGAGTGTCTGGACTCAGATTTGGGCTCAGCTCAGGTTGACAGGTGCACTGTGACACCAGGATCAGCAGCAGGGACAACAGGATGTGTTTAGAAAAAAATCCACAAAGCGCAGCTCCACAATTACTGATTCTTTCATTTGTTTTATTTACTAAAAATCTATCATTTGGGGGCACTGAATGACGTACTAGAAGGAAGCTACAGTAATATCTGTCCTCTAGAGTCTCTTCATGATAAGTTTATGTTAACAAGTACAGAATACTGAATAAATGATTTCATAAAATCTAATGAAGAGAAATCCAGTGTTTAGAGTTATCTCAGCAAGTTACATGTGTAACCACTCCATCACCGGAGTGTGATTCTTTTAAATCTTGGGCAGGATAATGTGCATTAATTGTTGTTTCTTGCCTAAGTCTCTCTGTGACCTCCAGCAGCTCATTAGTTACTCCAAGTCTAGAGCAGATTCAGGGGCTGTAATCCCAGGCGCTGTGGTGACTTCAGGAGTCAAATTTAGCCCATTCCCCAGAGAATGATTCATTTTTCATTTTCAGATGGTGAGATCATGCTGCAGCTTCCTAATAGCCCGTGAGCACCTCCAAGGCTCTGTCTGTCCCATGCATTTCTCTATTCCTGGTACCCAGGGCTGTGCTCAGCATTGTAAGCATCTCTAGCTCAAAAATATCAGCCAGCTGACATTCCACCATGACATTACTGCCGTTCCCACTTCTCATTAAATTCTCCAGGGAGGGGAGTCATGCAGTATATCACACAATGCAATGGGATGGGATACTGGAGCAGAACTGGAAAGTAGGGACAACTTCCAGGGTAGAGGGTGTTTAAAGAAAATAAATATGCCCTTAGAGAGGAAATGGGAAAGTTCCAATGACAAATGTCCCTACCCCTCGTCGTTTTTACTTCTAATATTCAGGTCACAGAAGTTGTCACATAGGTAGATGCATCACCTGGACAAACATTACTTGGTTCCTACAAATATACCAGTGGTCATGTGTTTGTCACTGGTGGTGGCATTGGGCCTGCAGGGGTCACTGCTGGCCCAGAACTGACAATGGCTTCCTGGGCTACGGCCAGCCTGGGGACGAAAATGTAAATGGGTGCACAGGTCACGTTATGTCAAGTGTAAAGTGAGTAATAGTTCTGTTCCTGTGGGCAGGAAAGAAGCATGCATCATTGATCCCTCAAGGATTAATTTATCATGATAAATGTAATTGTCTAAAATAATAGTGGGGAAAACCAATCATTCCAAAATGCAAAGTCCAGAGACCGAGTGGGTGAGAGCTTCCCACTTACAGAAGAGAATGAATTCAAAACGAGAGGAGAGGGGTGCCCTGGAGCACGTGGTGACCCCTCCCAGCTAGAGATGAAAAATAAAGGGAGATAAACACCTGCGGCATGTTTATGATTGGGCTAGTAATGATGGGGATCTTTTCAAAGGGGGGGGGGAAGGACCAAATTCAAACTTTCAAGAAAATTAACCCTATATGGGCTGAAATTCTGTCATTAAACTGTGAGACTTTCTGTAAATTTGGAAAAATAATAGTGTGTTTTCCTGCATGTAGATTTGTCTATTTTTTTGCAGTGATATAAAGGAAAATCATTCTTTCCACTAAAACTTGTATTTATGGATCTCAGATTATTAATTTTAAATAAATCCTTATACCAATTATCTGACGATTGTTGTGCCTTTTAAAAAAAAGGTAGCAGAAACTGCAAGAGAAAAAGTAATTTTCCTGAATGCTGCACTGTGTTTGAAATGACCACAATAATTCTATAAAATAAAAGACAAGATACCATTGTTTAATTGGCCTGGACCCTGGAAGCACAGAAAACTACACAAAAGTGTGTATAGAAAAGTCCAGAAAATTCGGAGTTGCCTGAAGGGGATTGTCCAGCCTCCATCCTCTTTCTGAGACCCAACTGCCAAAGACCCACAAAAGCCCAAACTGACAAATATAAACTTTCTCAGAATAAGTAATAAGAGTGCTCACAGAAGGTATAGTAACTGTTTGCAAAAAGCAGGATGTGTCTTTTGGCCCTGAATGGGATTACTAAATGCGGTACCATGTTAGCACACACACGTGTCCGAGAGAGAAAGAAGCTTGCCTGCCTCCCAGGGAGGAGGAAGGAGATCACCCAGGGAACCAGAGGGAGGCCTAAGGCCAGGAGCTGCGGCAGGAGTGAGGTGTAGCCTGCAGGACTGGTGAGAGAAGAGGGGAGGGCCACCCCTAAATCCCTGAGAAACTGGAGGAAAGCAGAGCTGAGTAGAGAGTGGGGGGCTCTGGAGGAGGGTACTTGAGAGTATTTGACAGTGGACAGCCTGGGCCAGAGAAACAGACGTGCTGGTCGTGACAGCTGAGCTTTGAAGCCCCTGCTCTCTACTGCTCATGACAGCCTCTGTGTTCCCAGTCAACATTTGAATCCCCGACTCTATCCACTCACCCCTGCCTTCACCCTCAGCTTGACAACTGAGTCCCATCTTCTGTGCTTCTGGCCTTACCCTTCTTGTGGCCTTTGCTTTCATGCGAGTCTGATCTTCCTCTTCTACCCCCAGCCTGGAACTGACTCCAGTTCCTGTTTCTTTCTTCCTTGTTGCTTTCAAGTGACTCCGCAGTGCCATCTTGACTCCAGCTTGTGCCTCTGGCTTTGAACAGCCACAGGGATCAGAGGAAGATCTGAGTCTTTCTCTCCACGGTTATGAAAGGCATGACCCTGATCCCCAGAGCCATGAACATCGTGAGGAAAGATGGAATATGATAGAAAAGGCGATTTCATTAGTTTGAGTTAAACTAAGAAAAATAATGAGGAGAAGATTTCTAAACTTAAGCTTAAATGAAGAAGCCTAATGAGGAGAAGCAGTTATGCTCCAGTCATGTATTCAATTAATTTTTAATTGGGTGCCTACTACGTGCCAGATGACAGTGTAAACTAAGAAAACACATGAATGTGTGCTGTGAAGAAAAAAATAAGCATATATACAGGTAGTAAATATATGTGTGTGTACAATACAAATATATATTTGTATACATACCCTGTTTCCCCCAAAATAAGACAGTGTCTTATTTTAAGGTATGCTCCCAAAGACGCGCTAGGCCTTATTTTCAGGGGATGTCTTATCTTTCCTGTAAGTAGGTCTTATTTTTGGAGGATGTCTTATTTTCAGGGAAACAGGGTATATATGCACATATATATATATAATATATATTTTTTATTTTTTGAGGCAGAGTCTCACTCTGTTGCCCGAGCCGGAGTGCCACGGCCTCAGGCCAGTTCATAGCGACCTCAGTTCACCCAACTCCTGGACTGAATCAGTGATCGTCCTGCCTCAGCCACCCATGTAGCTTAACTACAGGCACCCACCACAACGCCTGGCCACTTTTTCTATTTTTAGTATAGTTGGGGTCTGGCTTTGCTCAGGCTGGTCTCCAACTCCTGAACACAAGGAAACATCCCACTTTGGCCTCCCAGATTGCTGGAATTGCAGGCCTGAGCCGTCGTGCCCGGCCTTGTATATGATTGTAAATTTTTTTCAGTGCACCGTCTTCCTGTGGGTTTTATACGTGATGCATGAGAACAAAATTAAGTCCTCAAACATGCTTTTGCTTACTCCTTTCATCTATCTGGACAGTGCCTTCTTGCACTCTGGAGAAAGATCCAATACCATTTTCTCAGTGACGTGCTTTCATCGCTATCCCATACAAAGTTGGCTGCACCTCAGTGAGGTTACTGTGCAATGCTGCCTTGGTACACGCTAGAAACCCAGGAAAGGCAAGTTTCTAGTCCCTCCCTAATTCCTCTCTAATGGCATATATAGTAGAAGCCTAATGAATAGACATTTTCAAAAATACGTTTGTGTAGTGAAGTTGTATTTGACACTCTGGCTACTTTCTAATGGCTGTGCCTAAGTATAAATTCTGTACATCTAAAGTATCTTCAATAGCTCCATTAAATTGCACATAAAACTATAATAAAATGTTATACACATGGTTTTATGTACACCCACATAAATCCATAATTCTTTCTTCATTAATTACTCTAATTCTTCTATAATGATTTCCTGTGGCTCTCACTCTTTCACTGTCTACCCTGAGATTGCCTCTAGTGCTATCACCTTTCCTTTCCCAAGCTACCTAAGCAATAAACTTTCCCTTCTTATTTGGGGCCTAAAAATTTTTAAAGTCACCTGCACACTTACTCCATACTTTGTGTACACTTGCAACCAATCTTTCTGACCGAATTGCTTTTATTGCTTGGGTATATTTTCCAGAGTGGAATTCAGAGTAAAATGGCCTCTAGTACTTAATAAATGTGCATTAATCTACCATATAATGTTTCAGTGAATGACAGATCACATATACAATGGTGGTCCTTTAAAATCATAATGGATCTAAAAATGCATATGGCCTTGTGATGTCACAGCCATCATGATGTCATAGAACAATGCATCCTCATGATGTCATGGTCATCATGATGTCATGGTGCAATGCATCCTCATGATGTCACAGCCATCATGATGTCATAGCACAATGCATTACCTTTTCTATGCTGAAATACATTTAGATACACAAATACTTACAACTGTGCTGTAATTGCTTACAGTACTCAGTACAGTGACATGCCACATAGGTTTATAGCCTAGGAGCAATAGGCTCCTATTTAGGAATACTCCAGGATGGTCAGACAGTGACAAAATTGTCTAATGAGGCACTTCTCTGTATCTTTGTATCCCTGACATTAGGCAATGCGTGACTTATACTATGGTGTTCTTGCAATGAAAAATCTTGTAAGAATACATTTTTCTGACTGCATCCCTGTTGTCAAGCACACGAGTCTGCGTTCTCCTTTCCTCTCTTTCTCTTAGTGGGCACACAGTTAAATTCGCTGAAGCTCGGTGTTCCTACAGAGAATTCCCCCATACTATTTTTGTTTCATTACTCTTCCATATCCATTGATCCTGTGATCCTGTTCATATTTCTTCTAAGCACAACAGTCCCTTATAAAGTTCACCTAGAAAGTCAGCCATTTAGTTGCTTCCAGGAGAGTAGATGTGTATTTCTTCCTTTTTCAAGGGGATTTTACTACCCAGACACCTATATCCTAAAAAGGAAAACTTAGAAATTGTGCCGAGTAGGAATTATAAGGAATATATTAAGTATTCATAAAGCTGTCTATTTTCTGATTCCATACTCCTTTAGTAGAGTATTTTAAATTTGTCCCTCTCTTTGCCAGCATAAGCAGGAAAATGCGATAATAAATTGCAGTTGGCGGGAAGGCCAACTGAAATGAAAGGTGGAAGGAAGCTTTTTTCCTTCTTCCGAGGTAGAAAGACCTGTAGGAAATGCTCAGATCCAGGAGGAAAACTGAAGTAGGGTGGTGAGTAAGAAACAGTAAACAAGATATTTCAACAGAGAGAAGCAGGTGGATGGTATTTTGAAAGGCCCTGGGAGATGCTCACGTAACCATTTTGCATTTCCATGGTCATGCACTGAATAGATTCTAATGAAGGTCGGTCCAGAACATCTCTGACGGTTTTCTAACTGAATTGTTTACACCTTCAACATTATTTTTGGATATCAAGACTGTACATAAAATAAAAATAACAAGTTGGGAAGTTAAAAAGTACTTTGTTCTAAAATAGCTTTCATTACAACTTTGCCTCAGCTAGAATTTTAATGATCTTCTGCATCTATCTCATTTTCAGAATAATAGAATTGAGTACGGGAATTGCTCTGGATGGGAAGAAAGATGGGCACTTAGTAAGAAAGTGTGGCTGTCCCTCAGGGTGGCTGGGGTTCTAGAATATGGGAATCACCAACCTACTGACTACTGTCTATTTACTGAGGTAACTAATACATTTAATTGTGAGTATCCACATAACTGCTGGAGCCTGTGTGATGATGAATCTTTATCAGAATTCTCTCTCTTATTCTACCCTGAACAAATTGAACTGCTAATCAAAACAGAAAAAATAAAAACAAAAAATTAAATATTCTGGACAGTACAAACACTCTAAGTTTCACAAAATTCTTTGAAACAAGGATAATGAACGGCGCATAATTACCGGTTTTAAAATAATAACCAAAACATGCTTTGAAATAATTATTTCCAGAATTATACTAAAATGTACACTTCAATGATATCTTTGATAAGCTTACCCTGTTAATTAAAGAAATATAACAATATTATTATTTTGTTTATCTTACGGAGATGCACAAGAGTGTCTGTGGTGCAAGGATTTCAGAGTTTATACAAAAATGATTTTCTGATTAGAAAATAAGATCTTTTTTCCAGTGTCATTCTTTACTCCCTTGTAGCAGGGCACTGAGGGACTTTTTCAGAGACTTTTGTGGGGTATATAAGTAGTTCTCTGTGCCAAGAAAATTATTAAAAGTTTTTGAAAGAAATCTTCTGAGTCCGTGGACAAATAGTTTTAAGTCTCCTTTGGTGTTATTAAGAGTTAGCAAAAGCAGATGACCGCTGTCAGCTACTCAAAGCAAACACCTGTTGGCACAATGCAAAATAATCCACCGTTGAATGGGGATCTGGTACAAATAGAGACTGCAGCAGAGCAGAAAACAGCAGGGGGAGGATTGAAACGATATTAAAAGTTTTGCTCAAGTGGGTTCCTGGATATATTTTGTCATGACAAGAAATTATTTATACTGTTCAGGTGCCAAATAAAGTTGTGTAACATGTCAGAGAAGGCGACAGGACTGTACACACAAAAATGAAAGAGTTCTCAATTATCGAGAGTTTCAAAATCTCCATTTTGTTTCTCTTTGCAAAAGGCTGGCCTCTCCTTCCTTACTTTTTGGACTGATACTGGGAAACCCTGCATGTTTTAAGATGAAGGTGGCATTACAAATCTGTGAGGAAATAGTGGCAAAACTTGAAAATGGTTTCCAGGTCAGCTGGATAGATACAGATGAAAAAGACACCAAAGGCAGATGTGCATTTCACATACACAAAAAAAGGGGATGAATTAAAATTGTATAGAGTCACAATTACCAGTATGTGGAACCAACCCAAGGGCCCATCAACCCGTGAGCAGATTAACAAACTGTGGCATAGGTACACCACGGAATTCTACTGAGCGGTAAGAAAGATGGAGACTTTACATCTGCTGTCTTTACTTGGTGTTGAAACACATTCTTCTTAGTAAAGTTTCACAAGAATGGGAAAAAGAAGTATCCAGTGTACTCAATACTAATATGAAACCCATATATAAACACCCATATACTCACACAAGAGAAAAACACAAGTATAGTCTAGCAAGGGAGGGGGAAGGAGGGGACAAGAAAAGGGAGAGAAGAAAGGTGTTTGGGGGGAGAAGAAAGGTGTTTGGCGGGAGGCTGTAGGGCGATGGGCAGGATCTCACTGAGGTGCACAATGTGAGGGTGTTCAGCAACCCCCCTGGGTGAAGGGCTCACTTACAACTTGAACTTTGCCTTAGAAATGAAACCAATATAACCTAAACATTTGTTCCTGCATATCAATTAGAAATAAAAATAAATAAAAATAAAATTGTATTAAGTGATATTTAAAAAATGTTAAAGATAACACAACGTCTGCACCATTTGGAAAGACAACGATTGTCCTCATGAGTAATAAAACATATTTCATAAAAGAAAAACACTGATCAATTAAAAAACTTTTCATGAAAAAAACCAAAGGATATAGAAATGACATGAAAAGACATATATTAGAAAAAAAATAATTTGCCTGTCTGCTAGATCCATCAATTCTGATAGGAAATCATCTCCCTCCAACAGTCGGAATCTGCTGTCAAGTTCCTGACTGATTAAACAATTCTCTTCAAGAAATAACATTTTTTTATGCAAAAAAAAGTCTGCTTTCCTTTCTTTTGCACACTGTAGTTCATTGCCTCTTCAGTCACTTGAGAACATAGGCGAAGATTCTTTTCATCTTGCGTACTTCCCAGGTTTAATGAGCCATTAGAGCAGCGCTTCCATTACACTGATCACGGCCATTCTGCTCCAGCAGAGCTCACATTTCAGAACGTAAAATGTGTCCACTGTGTGTCCACTCAGTGTTATGTTCTAATCTTAGAAACAAAAAGGTAGCAGTTATCTTTAATGCAATTTTATTAAACACTAAAAGAAGTTACTGTGGGTTAGATTCTATGCTCATGCAATTTTATTGCAAAGGAACATAAGTGTAAGAAATAAAATTTCAAAGCACAAAACGGGATTCCAAAGCCTCTTCCTATTAATATAGCAATTAAAAAAATGAAATATTAACTTACATGTCTAATATTTATAACAATACATTGGCACACAATGAACACTTTCCATCGAACTATTTAGTGTAGCTTATTTGCTAGGGTTTTTGTGTTTTACAGTTAACTCGTCCAATGTCCATTTTCTATTATGTGATGCTATTTAGTGACAGAGTTAAAATTGTACAATCATTCAGCATTTGCCAGATTTGTTTTACGTACTCTGCTAAAATGGAGAATAAAAATCATTTATTATAATAATAATAATTATAACTTCTAAAGTTATAATTATTCAAAAAGTTCACAGCTACATTCAGGGGCAATGAGTAAAATCAGTAAATAAGGACTTTTGTTCAGAAGAGAATTTAATGTTTGATCACACAGGACACAGCGGGCATCGTTTTATGGTCATTACAAATTTTGTAATTTGAATTCATTACAAACGTATATAGAAATTATTTTTTTCCAAGTTTCCAGAAGATGAAAAATAAGAGCTATTATTTATTGAATAACAAATACCAGAACTTTATGCAGAACTTTATGTTTCTTCTGTTTTGTCTGTACTCCAGGCTTCTGGGATAGTAGATGTGTGTTCCTATCCCGATCTTGTTGAACATGAGAGAACTAGTTTAAAGCACTTCAGCCCACACAGCTAGTTACAAATACATTTGGGATTCCAAAGTACGTGCAATTTCTACTTTATTACTGTCACTTTAATGCTTAAAATAGTGTTGCTGTTTGTGATTTATACCTTCCTGAGCCACAAAAATGCTTATGAGACCACTTATTAGATGACTTTTTCTTTACTGTGTATCACCCACTACTGATGACTCACACCCTACAAAGCACTCACTTCCTGTGACGTCTTCTTCTACCCACCTATCACTGTAGTAAAAACCAGCCTTGAAAGCTGCAAAGTGCTGCGGTCCATTCATTCACTTTCAAGAAATTCAATAGAAGCAATTTCATGTCACTGAATATGACAATCTTAGACCATCTGCAACACTCGACAATCGTCTCAGAATACTGTCACTTATAATAAACACATGTGCTTATATTTTTTGAAGGTGGCATAAAGATCAATATTTGTATGTTCAGAAATTCTGAACACACTATATAAAAAAATTGTGCTGAAGGAATTAATAAATCTATTAAATATCTTCAGGCTATGTGCTATTATAAGCGTCTTTTCGACTTGGTAAATAAAGGAATTTCATAAGTGTAAAAATGGCATAAATAGGATCACCTAGGATAGAAGGTTATTATTTATGTATCTTAATTTTTTATCAGCATTTTTGAAGAAATCCAGACCATATGCCCTCAGATAATGTAATTATTCCAGAAAGTTGCTGGGTGGCCATGTTTTCATATGCAGGCAGAAGTTTTGAATAGATGTAGGAAATTTGCTTTTTGAGGATGCTGGTACCTAAGGCAACCTCACCAATGTTAGTCTTTCTCTTGGCAAGTAAGGCACATTTTGTCTTTGGGGTCATTGTAATGATTTCCTGACAGATGGACACTAGGTTTTGCTAAATTCTTCACATATATTATTATGAGAATGCTACTGTTTTCCTCACCGGGCTTAGCAAAAATCAATTTTGACAGTTTTAAAAAGCAACGAACACTGAGAGCTTTGTGTTAAAATCCTCAGCACAGTCCTGCACCACCTGGTGGCCTTGGACAGGGAGAAGTGTTAGGACCCCGGCAAGTCCACAGGTCCCTCGACAGGGGGGACTCTGGTCAACTGTCTTCTCTAAGAAACAGATTAGGAAACTGGGACGTGAATTTACACAGCTTCAATTCAGCAACTTCATTGTAATGTGACTCAGAAAATAAAATCAGACATTTATATTCTTTGCCACAAAGAATCTCAACTGGGGTGGCGCCTGTGGCTCAAAGGGGTAGGGTGCTGGCCCCATATGCTGGAGGTGGTGGGTTCAAACCCAGCCCCAGCCAGAAACTTAAAAAAAAAAAAAAAAAGAAAGAAAGAAAAGAATTACAACTGAAGAATGCAAAGGGATGTTTAGTTCCCACATCTGTGGGAACCTCAGGGAGGTTCTTTTACCATTATTTTCATGTGATGCTTTGCAAAGATGAACATGTTAGGAAGAAAATAAAGCTTCAGCCCCTCAATTACACAGCCTGTTAAAGGCCCTAGGAAAAGATCCTGCCATCCATTCCCACACCAGGTACCTCTATAAAATTTGCAAAAGTAATATATTCTAAGCACAATTGGCTGTAACCATCATCTTCTTCCTGTTTCCTCACCATGGCCCTCCCTTCATGCCTTGTAATATTGGAATTGCTCCTCAGCCCACTCTGCTGATAGACGCAGCATTGCAACATGAATGACAGAGTTGGAGATTGCATTCCTATCATAACAAGGCCTCTGAGACTCAGCACCAGTGCCTTGTGTACCAGAGAAGAAGGTTTTGTATTGTACACAACCATGAGGTACTCTGTGGAGGCTGCTTTTTTAACAGAGGTATAAAATTGTAAGGAAAGTGTTTGGGTCAATGCCTTGTTAAAAACCAAGTTCTCTTACTTAATAATGTATCATATATAGTTATGTCCTCCAACTACATTGCTTTATTAAAAGTAATAAAATATCTTTAAAGCAATTATATGTCATAATTTAAAAATATGTCTTAGAATATTTCAACACAAAATAATTTAGTGGTGCCTCATATTAATCTGAAATTAAAAAGATTAAAAATTCCAGTTCCTGATTATACCATACATACAGGCAATGTTCTTTGTTCAGAATGAAATTTATTTATGAAAGTACTGAGAAAAAATTCAGATGCAAAATTAATGGAATAGTAAAGAAGGGCAATAAAATAATAGAAATTATTCCAACCTTGAGCAATTTGAGCAATCAAATTATAATAAAAATTCTTTTACATCAGGAATTAACACACATTTTCTGTCAAAGACCAAACAGTGAATATTTTAGGTTTTGCCTACCACTCTCTCTGTCGTGATTATTCAACCCCATGGTCATAGGGGAAAACATCACATGTGATATTCCAAGAAATGCACTACCAATGTGACCCTTGTTTCAGAAAATACTAAAAGCAGCAATGTATTAAAAGACAGAAGTAGCAAATAGAATAGGTTCTCGAAATTTTTTAGAATACAAGTAATAAATCATCATCATCTTCATTCAAATGTACTTTTTCCTTCTTGGCAAAGTAGGTTAATATCAACAAAGATAAGATAAAATGTATACTATGCTATTACAAGGCAAGAAAAATCGGTTCTAAACTTACATACTATTTAAGATAAATGACTACCTCCTAAAACTTGAAATGTTCTGAAATTTTTCTGTGTACATGAAAGGAACGTGATAAGGTGTTCACCAAGAGGACAACTACCCTAAAAATTAAAATTTATGTGACAATGATGATAGGTTATAAAGCTAAAGAACAAAATTTTTTAACAATAGTCAAAAACATAAGTATTTTAGGGGAATCATCAAATTGTCTTTCTTTGCTTTATATAGAAAATTTTGGGTGGCACCTGTGGCTCAATGGAGTAGGGTGCCGGCTCCATATGCCAGAGGTGGCGGGTTCACACCCAGTCCAAGCCAAAACGAAACAAAAACAAAGAGTAAAGCTGTTATAAGTATTTATTAAAAAAAAAGAAAATTTTATTGCAAATCACAATGCAAGATGTAACATAAAACTATAAGAACAAAAATATTCATAAAGATGGAGGGATTTTGTAATGTTTGTATTTGTTTTCTCTTGAAATTATGAATTTGAAATAATGATATCTTCTATAAACTAATACTCCTTTAAACCTCCTTACGTATTGCAATTTCAAATACGTTTTTTTCTATTGGAGTACCTCAAATGATTAAGCTTTTCTCAAACGTCAAAACATCATTATTAAATCTTAATGGTTAACCTTTAGGCTTTGAATACTTTACCTAAAACGAAGATTTTGAAGGTATTTAATATAACATCTGTTTTACCAACCCTATAAATAGGGTAGGACTGTTTTATTAAAATGTGATGAAAGTATATTCAGATAGTCACAACGAAAACAATGAATTTGATATTTATATGCTTTTGAAAGCCACGCAGAGGGAAGAAGGAACTGTACAAGTTTCCCTTAGTCTTCCTGTGTCTGGTGGCTTTAGCCTCAAGGGGTTAATTCTTCTCATTCTACAGGGTAGTAGAAAGGGAATTTTAAGTTAAATACAGAAGGGAAAAAAGAAGGAAGGGAATAGAAGAATGGGGGGGAGGGAGGAAGAGAGGGAAGGAAGGAGGGAGGGAGTAGCAATGTGAATAAGGTCTGTTTAGTCTTACGATAGAAATCCCTTCAAAACTCTCCTTCTGGATTTAACATCCCCTGTTCTCAATTAGAGGAGTGGGGAGCCAAGCCCAGCTAGGTAGGGAGAGATTCTCCTTACCAAAGTGTAAGGTAGCTTTGGTGTTGTGGTGATTGTTCGAATATAAGACACAAAGGGAAAGATTCTTGTATTCATTCTGGTTGTATTTTTTTGGTATGCAAAATGAGAAATTAAATAAAGTTGTCCATACATTTTCTTCCATTTCCAACACGGATCTAAGAAGAGCAGTGGCGCCACCATTGATAGCACAGGGTTGATGGCAGTTGATTGTGGAAACCCACAGATCAGGCACAGGACAGCACGAGGCTGATCCTAGAGCCTGCGCTAAAGACACATTCCTAATTCTCAGAGAAGGATGAGATGAGGGGATGAAGTGATTCGCCAGCCAAGCCTGGTCAAAAATAAGATTTTCCCAATGCGGGTGCGGCTCAGTTCCTCCAGGTGAGCGTGGTTACTGCCACTGCTCCCTCCTTGTCCCTCTCGCTCTCCTTCCTCTCCTCTTGTACCTTCTGTTTTCCATTTTCTGTTATGAGCCCCATTCAGATTTAATGAAATGTACACACTTAACTTGAGTATTGTAAGTAATTTGTCTTGCTGCAAAACAGAAACATCACTGGATTGGGTAAAAAAAAGAAAAAACAAAAGCAAAAACTCCAAAACGCCACCTCAAAAAGAGTCTGATTTTGCACACTTGCAAAAATCAAATCTGAAACGCCAGGATAAGTAACCATCGTTAAGTCATAACACGCTTACATTATAGCCTACACAACGGCAGTGCCCTGCTGTAGAAAATGCTCCCAGCTAAGCAGCTATGCAGATGGTTTATCAAGATGGGTATAGATGATAATGGGCACAGACAAGGTACTTTTTATAAATGGAACTCTGATGTCCATTATAAATGATCACAATGGAAAATAAAAGCCTGGAGGCATTTTTCAGACGTCAGTAAAGGTAGATGGAATGTTCTCATATGATTCTTAGGACTTGCCTTGATCATTTTAAAAGCAACAGGTATTCACAGAAAAAAAAATATAAAAAGAAATGTTAACAATGATAAAGAACAAATCACTCATGATCCATCTTGAGATGACTACCATGGACGATTTGTGCATAACTGTAAGAACCCTCTGTTCACGTATATACTTACATTAATGCTTTTGAAAATATAATGATATTATTGTTGTTGTTTGGCATTTTGCTTTTTCATTTAACATTATAGTATTATGAATATTTACTCATTTATTTCCATATTTAAGATTACAGTTGACCTTTGAACAACACAAGTTTGAACTTCATAGGTACACTAATACATGGAGCTTTTTTAATAAATTGTAATTTTTTTTATTTGAGATGATTTGAAAAAATAGATGAACCAAGTAGAGCAGAAATGTATTTAAAAATAAAGAAACATACTTTGAAATATCACCTAACCCCAGTAAGAGTAGCCTACATAATAAAATCCCCAAATCAGAGATGGTTGGTGTGGATGTGAAGAAAAGGGCACACTTCTACACTGCTGGTGGGAATGCACACTAACAAGTTCCTTCTGGAAGGATGTTTGGAGAATACTTAGAGACCTAAAAATAGACCTGCCATTTGATCCTATAACTCCTTTACTAGGTATATACCCAGAAGACCAAAAATCACAATATCACAAAGACATCTGTACCAGAATGTTTATTGCAGCCCAATTCATAATTGCTAAGTCATGGAAGAAGCCCAAGTGCCCATCAACCCACGAATGGACTAGCAAATGGTGGTAC
This sequence comes from Nycticebus coucang, assembly GCF_027406575.1. Lineage (NCBI taxonomy): Eukaryota > Metazoa > Chordata > Mammalia > Primates > Lorisidae > Nycticebus > Nycticebus coucang. The sequence continues at coordinate 117,235,986 of NC_069790.1, read as the reverse complement.
ATGTATACTATGGAATATTATGCAGCCTTAAAGAAAGATGGAGACTTTACCTCTTTCATGTTTACATGGATGGAGCTGGAAGAAAAAGTATCCAATGTACTCAGCCCTACTATGAAGCTAATTAATAGCTTTCATATGAAGGCTATAACCCAACTATAGCACAAGACCATGGGGAAAGGGCCAAGGGAGGGGAAAGGAGAGGGGAGGTTGGAGTGGAGGAAGGGTAATATATAATGGTGGGACCACATATAATGGGTGGGGCCACACCTACGTGCATTTTAGAATGGGTACAGGCAAAACCTACTAAATGCAGAATACAAATGTCTACATACAATAACTAAGAAAAGGCCATGAAGGCTACGTTGAACAGTTTGATGAGAATATTTCAGATCGTATATGAAACCAGCACATCGTACCCCTTGATTGCACTAATGTACACAGCTATGATTTTTTTTTTTTTTTTTTTTTGTGGAGACAGAGTCTCACCTTATGGCCCTTGGTAGAGTGCCTTGGCCTCACACAGCTCACAGCAACCTCCAACTCCTGGGCTTAAGCGATTCTCTTGCCTCAGCCTCCCAAGTAGCTGGGACTACAGGCGCCCGCCACAACGCCCGGCTATTTTTTGGTTGCAATTTGGCCGGGGCTGGGTTTGAACCCGCCACCCTCGGTATATGGGGCCGGCGCCTTACCGACTGAGCCACAGGTGCCGCCCCACAGCTATGATTTAACAATTAAAAATAAATAAATAAAAAATCAAGAAAAAGTTATACATGCATATGTATAAACATATGCCTATATTAATCTATTTTTTAATCTATGACCATAAAATAACCAAAGAATTATTACAAAAAGCTAAAATTTATCAAAACCTATCCAGATACTTACAGAGAGCGCATGGTACCTTTTGCGGTCTGGAGAAATGGAAACAAATGTAAAGTCGCAACGTTAAGTTATAACTGCATGAAACTCACTGCAGTAAAACTTCACTGCTGGAGTGAGTTGGGGCCACCTCTTGCTGCTATTGGAATGAGCTCTGGAGCTGCCAGCATCAGCTTAAAACACCCCGGGATGCTAATCAGCTAATCATCTCCCTGTGTGAAGTTAGTCTCTACAGTAAATTGCATATTACAGTAAAAAATGATCTCTCAGAATTCTCCCCCAGCTTTCATCATGTTTAATCTAATACTGTAAACCTTGAACAACCCCATAGGACTCATACGAACTGCCACTGGGTGCTGGAAGTGCTCCCAAGAAACAGAGAAAAGTCATGGCATTACAAGAAAAAGTTAAGTTGCTTGATATGGATCATGGATTGAATCTTACAATTGGGGCTACCTGACATTTCCAACAGATGATTCGTCTTATTGTAAGCAGACAGGTAAACGTAGAGTGCCCATAAACACAGGACAGGACTGTAAATGCATTTTCTGTTCTTTATGATTTTCTTAGTTTTTTCTTTTCTCTAGCTTATTTTATTGTATAACATACAAAATACATGTTAATCAACTATTTATATTATCAGTGAAGGCTTGCAGTCAATAGCAGACAATTCGTAATGTTTTGGAGGAGCCAAATAATGGGAGTTACTATACTTAGATGAAAAAGACTTTAATTTTAAAAACTAAGGTCATTATAGAATTAAGAATAATTCATTTAACAAGGGGATATTACAATTATAAATACATAAGCACTCAATATTGAGCACTTAAACACATATTTGTATGTATATATGTATATGTATTGCAGCGAGACTGCGATATTGAGGGGACTTTAACACCCCACTTTTAGAAGTGGACAGATCTTTCAGACAGAAAATGAAAAAGACTAAAGATTGCCACACACACACATACACAGGAAAAATGGGAAATATGCCTTTATTCACAATATGTTCATTGCAAAATTTTATAAAATATTTCTATTCATGCTGACATGTTAATATAAAAATATCCACATTGTATACCAAACCATCATATTGTACCCCATAAATACATACAGTTATGATTTAATAAAAATTAAGTAAATACATATCTATGATATAAAATATGAGTTTGTTAATTTTTTCTATTTATGGCAACGTTTGGGACACGGTATACTCTAGATCAAGTTAACCAAACAAACATACACAGAACATTTCACCCAACGGCTGCAGAATAAACATTCTTCTCAACTCCATGTGGATAATGGTGGCTATATTATCTTAACTTAAAAATGTTGATCATATCAAGTATATTTTCTGACTACAATTATATAAAAGTAAAAACGAATTACACAAAAAACTTTGAAAAATAGAAATAAACAACATGCTCTTGAACAACCAATGGGTCAATGAAAAAATTCAAAGGAAATACAAATAATTTCTTGAGACAAATGAAAATTAATACACCACATACCAAAACCCATGGAATAGAAAGAAAGCAGTTCTAGTAGGCAAGTTAATAGCAATAAATATGTATATCAGAAAAGAAGAAAAGTGTCCAATAAGAGACCTATTGTGTGTCTAAAGGAACCAGAAAAACAGGAAGATGTAAATCCAAAATAAATAGAAGAAAGGAAACAAAAAACAAAGTCAAAATAAGTTAGCGACTAGAAAAATAATAATAGAAAAGATTAACAAAACTAGTTGGTTTTTTGAAAGATAAAATTAATAAATCTTTACTTAGCCAAACTAAGAAAAAAGAGAGAAAATAAATATAATACATGCAAGTATCCAACCTAAACTATTTAATCATAAGTCAGGTTATGTTACTTCCTTGCAATAAATAAGTAAACAATATAATAAAATACAAATCCAATGGCTTTGTGCACAGAATAAAATACCATTCTCATTAAAGTTTATAAACCCCTGTGTGATCCCCCCATTCCAGCCTCCCCTCCTTAAATCTCTAAAACTTCCGTCCACTTTTACCCTATTTCCAGCTATCCCGGCCTATTGAAGACCACGGCGGGTGTATTCCCACCCCCGTGAACTCTTGCCCATTCATTGAGCTCAGTTATCACCTTTCTAGGGAAACCTCCCTTGATGGACCAGTGATGATTGACAAGGCTTCTACAACACTTTGGTAAATACGGTGTCCAAAGGGCACTGATTGAAAATATGGTTCAGGAGATTTATAATTGGAGCTTACAAATGTTAATTGTTGACAATGCTAGAAGGCCAGGGGGTTGTTAAGTTTTATGGCGTAAAGTTCTATTTTTGGCTTCATTACTTGATTTGTTTTAATCAACTACTTAACTAGTAGGCACAAACGATGAATGTCAACAAGAATGTGACACAACAGAAGGAGAAAATAATTTTTTTCTGTATTCTTAGAATTTAAAGCTTGTGGAAATAGCAAAAACATTTAGACTTTAAATCACTCAGATTGATAGCCATTTTGAAATGTCATCAATCGAATACAAAACATGATCTTTGGAAAAGACCTAATTCTTGAGTAATGTTGAAAAAAGAATGATTGAAATGACTTACTTAGAAGAAAGGAATTATAAGGTTTTTCTCTCTTTATATTTTTTCCCTTTTTCCATTACTAGAGATAGTACAAATAATTTAGAACATAAATTTAGGATTTGAAGCACAAGAGTAATGGTTAAGTGCAAACTCTCATGTCATTTCAGATGATGCCAACCAGTGACACAAGAGCTGGAGAAGCCATCAGCATTTCACTGAGGAATGACAACTAAACGTGAATATTTCTTAATTACCACTTCCCAGTTTCATACTTAAAAAATAATACCATGATGAACTGTTATTCTAAAGTCAAGAAGAGAAAAAGGACCAAGGCTGAGTGAGTCCATTTAACCGACATGACATTTTAAACTTGTGAATTCGAATGTAGGTAAATCACAGAGGAATCAGCTTTATAGATCTTTCTTGTCTACCTACAGAACATTAAAATGGCATTAATAATTAGGTCAACTAGTATAAGAAAACTACAACTAAAAATCACAACTTCCACTGCAAATGCCTGTGTTCTAAGGAAATGGAATATGAAATGGCAGAATAAAAGAGAATCTTCATGATCTTTATGGAGCCTGAATTCAATTTCAAGCTACAGTTTGGCAAATAAGGTAACATGAAAATGGCTTCCTCTAATTTTATCTGTAGAATAATAAGGCACACACACAGGTACATTTATTAAGACTTCCTACATTGTGTAAAGAGAAAGAAAGAAAACGGGAGGTGTCTAAGTATGACGCATGAGTCGGCTTTTCTTTTTTTTTTTTTTTTTTTTTTTTTAATTGTTGGGGATTCATTGAGAGTACAATAAGCCAGTTGCACTGATTGCAATTGTTAGGTAAAGTCCCTCCTGCAATCATGTCTTGCCCCCATAAAGTGTGACACACACTAAGGCCCCACCCTCCTCCCTCCATCCCTCTTTCTGCTTCCCCCCCCCATAACCTTAATTGTCATTAATTGTCCTCATATCAAAAATGAGTTGGCTTTTCATGACCTTAATGAAATATTAACATTTTATGTTATGGACAGTACAGAGTTAAAATTTAATGATGAGTTTTTCTACTCTTCTCTGAATTGATAAATTGCTAATTATGCTAAACTATCTTTTCTGCAGTGTATAGTAGATTCAAGCTTATTTTGTCAACATTCAAAGTCTGCCACAAGCGCTCGTGAGACTTTGGAAAACCAACAACATTCAAAGAAGTTGAAAATAAAATGTCAAAAAGTGAAAAAAAAATCTATTTCATTTATGGTAAGTTAAGAAAAAATTTCACGTATTGAGAAATACAATCTTTAAGGCACTTTGGTTTCCCTTGGGCTTCTAAAACCAGCAAGTCCTTGCTCAAAAGGAAGCTTTTTGTCTCCTAAGTCCTGTTTCTCTAGCCATAAAATAGTGCCTCCATGAGGCACTCAGCTCTTTTTTATTACAGGCACATTAAAAAACTGACGATTTGGGTGGCGCCTGTGGCTCAAGGAGTAGGGCGCTGGTCCCATATGCTGGAGGTGGCGGGTTCAAACCCAGCCCCGGCCAAAAAAAAAAACTGACGATTTAAGAATCAGGCATCAGAAAGTAAAAGAGTATCAAGAAATCCCAGAAGATTCTCTTTCTCAGGGGAAGGCTAAAATCCTGGAAGGTAAATGGCAGTCACATTCCCACGTCTATTATAGTGCCGCTGAATAGATAATAATTTAAAACTATTTCTTTTGCCAGAAGAGAAATTTCAGAGAAAGAAGTGAAAAAGAAGGAACTTTTCATGTCTTTTTTGTTATTTACGTATTGTTCACAAAGGGATTTTGAAAGTAAATTCAAAGTAAATTTTGAATTTACTGTAGACATGTTTGCTATGTTGAATTCTTTGTTTGCTAGTTATAATTGTGGACAAATGGACAGGAAATCGATTCCCTAAGTGGAAAATGAGCCACACAGAAGAATTTCAAAACGAATTCCTATTGTGAATTTCTGAACTATACTGCAAACCAAGAATCAAAATTGTAGATTGGTGCTTGCTTAGGCTCACAAATGCTGTTTTATGTGGAGGAAAATGTGTTTTTTATCATTTGGTTTATAGTTGATCATATGTTTCTTATTTGGCTAATACTTTGCCTTTGCTACATTTTCTATTTTGTCCTGTATTATAAATGATAAATGTTTAACCTCCAGGATACATTTCAAAATTATATTTTTCTTGTAAATGTCGAGTTTGCGTTTGTCTTCCCTTACGCACCAGGTTCAACTGACAACCTCTGTCCTCGGTCTTAATTAAAAAGAATGAATGTATAAATTATTCATCAATAATCATTTAATTCATCAAAATTGTCAGATTTCTAAGGTCTCCAATGCCAATCCGTGTCTTGGTGTGTACTAAGCTTCATAAATATTTCTTGAACGATGATTGAGAAACTGGCTGAACATTGATGACAAAGAAATGCATATTTTGTCCCTCACACAGCTGATAGGCTAATGAAGCTTAAATAATAATTTTACATGAAGAATGGAATAAAAAATTCCAAACATAACACTGTAAAGTAAGTGGAATCAACCTTTAAATGAACAAATACGCAGCATGAATGAAAAATGCCTTATGATAATACGGAGGTGGAATAAAGAGATTTGCTTTTGTTTCTGATGAGGTGAGGCCATTTTTTTCTAGGAACAGACCAGAAAGCGAGAAAGAAATAGGACATATATAAGAACAGGATACACACACACGTCTTGTGTAATTACATTTTCAACAGCATCCCCTTTGCCTGTTTCTTTTTTTTTAATAAAATAAAAAAAATAAGAATAATAGCCCAGTGGCAATTCCCAGGATAGATCTGCAGAACTTTCCTACCCATGTTCGCGGTGCTGTCCCAGCCAGACTTCTAGTCCATGAGGAAACACACATATTCAAGCAAATACCGCTCTGAGGAAAATGCCACAGTGTCCCTCTATCCACAACCAGGCTGTCTTTTCAAAATAGAAAGAAAGCAATTCTGGAGCTAACACCTATGAAAACACTTTAAATTTTAAAAATGCTCATTAGTTTGATAGTATGTTTTAACAGTTTGCTTGCACCTCTTAAATATCCCAATGTAAAAACGTGTTTTGAAATGTTCCTAAACACCATTTTTAAAAAGTGGATTAGATGTAGATTTTTTGATCTTACAAAACTGCCATGAACAACCTAGAACGTATCTGAAATCAGAAGCGTTTTAAAGGCTTTCATCGGTGAAGGCGCACAAGCAAACTGTCTGTTTTAGTCTACGGATTCCTGCAAACTTTTCTCTAAGTTCAAACTCCAGACAGATAATAATACTCATCAAGGTCATGGTCACGGTTTAGGCGGCATTAGTTCAGTGCAAAGCACTGTGTACTCCGATGTCGTAATGTTTGTCTCATGCCGTTGGAGGCAGAGCCTGCAAATCACCAGTTATGTGTTCACTAGTTCCCTCTTCCTTGCACTGAACTTGATTTGATCATGAGTCAGTGAAAACAATGTCTGGCATTTGGGAGCTAAAATTAATTTCAAAATAGCATTGCCCACACTTTCCTCTTTAAAAATATATCAATGGGCAAGAGACATGAATAGAACCTTCTCTAAAGAAGACAGACGAATGGCTAACAAACACATGAAAAAATGTTCATCATCCCTATATATTAGAGAAATGCAAAGCAAAACCACCCTGAGATACCATTTAACCCCAGTGAGAATGACCCACATCACAAAATCTCAAAACTGCAGATGCTGGCATGCATGTGGAGAGAAGGGAACACTTTTACACTGCTGGTGGGACTGCAAACTAGTACAACCTTTCTGGAAGGAAGTATGGAGAAACCTCAAAGCACTCAAGCTAGACCTCCCATTTGATCCTGCAATCCCATTACTGGGCATCTACCCGGAAGGAAAAAAATCCTTTTATCATAAGGACACTCGTACTAGACTGTTTATTGCAGCTCAATTTACAATCGCCAAAATGTGGAAACAGCCTAAATGCCCACCAACCCAGGAATGGATTAACAAGCTGTGGTGTATGTATACCATGGAATACTATTCAGCTATTAAAAAAAATGGAGACTTTACATCCTTCGTATTAACCTGGATGGAAGTGGAACACATTCTTCTTAGTAAAGCATCACAAGAATGGAGAAGGATGAATCCTATGTACTCAATTTTGATATGAGGACAATTAATGACAATTGAGGTTATGTGGGGGGGGAAGGAAAAGCAGAGAGAGGGACGGAGGGAGGGGGTGGGGCCTTGGTGTGTGTCACACTCTATGGGGGCAAGACATGATTGCAAGAGGGACTTTGCCTAACAAATGCAATCACTGTAACCTGGCTTATTGTACCCTCTATGAATCCCCAACAATAAATAAAATATATATAAATGTGAGTACATGTCCATTGTTCATTACAGAAGAGTATAAAATAAAAGAATTTATGAAATCATCACCCCAAGTCACTGCAGTTAAAGTTTTGGTTTATAAATATACCTTTATCAACAGTGCTTAGAAAATAATACAAATAAATTTTATGTAAGACTGCTTAGTGATACATCAGCATTAACAATTAAAAAGAGGGACTTACATGCTGCCAAGAGGGACTTCTTACAAAATTTATGGCAAATCGATACAGTTGAATATTATTCTCCCAGTGGTAGTAAAGGGTCTTGCAAAATAGTATCACCTAATTCTAGGTGAATATGAGAGACCAAATTGAAGTCATCCATGCTTTGTGAAATTATACCACTAAGGCAATGAGGCTGGCACCGTGGCTTGCACCTGTGATCCCAGCACTCTGGGAGGCTGAGGCAGGTGGATTGCCTGAGTTCAGGAGCTTGAGCCCAGCCTGAGCAAGAGAAGACCCTATCACTAAAACAGCCAGGGGGTGTGGCGGGAGCCTGTTGTCCCAGCTACTTGGGAGGCTGAGGCAAGAGAATCACTTGAGCTGGAGAGTTTGAGTTTTCCCGTGAGCTATGAAACCATGTCATCTACCCAGGAAGACCAAGTGAGAGTCTGTCTCAAACAAAACAAAACAAAACAATTGCAATTACATGCCCCCTCAATGTTTTAAAGGGAAAACCGCATATGTACTAAAACTATAGAAAAGACTCAGGGTGAAAAAAGTCAGGAAAATAGTTAGTGGAAAGCAGATTGAGGGGTAATTGTAATAGTTTAGCAGAGCAGAAGAGTCTTAACTGTAAAGCTTTGCTTTGGATGCAGGGGCAGGTGGTCAGGGTGAAGAACATAGTCTATTTACAATACAAAACCCTGTGAACCTGAAAAGCATGAAAATGAAAAGCATGGAAATCCAAGGGAACAGGAACTTCTGAAGATCAAGGTGTAGGCTGGGCGGGAAGCGAGAATGAAATTCTGGGTAAGGGGCAGTTGGACCTGAAGTTCCCTCCAGCCCTCTGCATAGCCAGACAACTCCTGCCACCCTCCTGTGTAGTAAGGACACAGCGGCTTCCTTTCTGCAGTGGGTGGTGGCAAATCTGTGCCTAGAAGACCAGGGCAAGGTGACAGTGGCAACCCCTGCCAGTCCCATTCAGCTTCCAGGAGGCAGCGAACATGCTTACACAAAGGACCAAAAGATTGGAGGCTGTTTCTTTGAATCTAAGGCATCAAAATATTTTTAGATAGAAATTTTTAAAAATAATTTGTCACTTAAAATTGTACAATAATGTGTTAACTTAATTAAAAATAAAGTGTATGCATGCCATTTTATTCCATGAGTATATTTCTTTATACAAATAAGATTTTTACACTGTATTTTAAAGTTAATCAGTTAGGTACATATTTTACTTGCAAAATAAGTTTTGCAAAGGGAAATATCATTAGCTGTGTTCTTAACGCTGGAGAAACAGCAGAATCTTTTAATTGTATTTACTTAATTATACCTAGATAGCTTGGCCCATAGTTGATGGCTAATTGCTACAGGATAGTCAGCAAAATCAGACTCTTTGGGGCAAATTTAGCTCTCACCATTAAGAGAATGAAAACCAGTCATCTACATGTAGAAAACATTTTAACAAATGTGAAGACTTTCCTAGTTTCAAGGTTATAACCTATCAGTCCCTGGAACTATTAAAATACATGTCTAAGTCTTATAGGAGGGCTTTTTGCCCTTTCCAGTAAACAGGTTTAGAAAATTAAAGTGTTGATGACCTGGAAAGAATAAGACTATTGAAATCTTACAGTACATGGTTTGCCGGGACTGCTTCTTTATCTCACTGAGCAAAGACCACGACCGAGGACTAACCCAAGCTCTTTGGTCAACGTCCCTTTGCTGCACGTCTCTCTCAAGGAGTTCTCTTGTTAGTTGAAACATGTGATTTCTGAGTTCATGAATAATTTTCAAGGCTGAACCAAAGTTAGCTGTGATTTCTCACTTTATTTCCATATTGATTCAACAACAGAAACTCTACAATGTATCACTTTGGATAATATATTTAATTTCTAACAATAAAAGTGACTTACATATTTTGTGACTCTATACAAAGAAACCCTTTTTGTTTTATTTTAGAAGGAGTTCGTTCCCTTACAACCCTATGATATTTATATTTAAGTGAAATGCACTAATAGACGTTTTTAATCATTTCTACCATAGTAAAAGTAATTCACATGTCTTTATTATTTTTAAAATGGTTTCATTTAGATAAAAATCCAAAGGCTACCAGGATAATGTAAAGAACACAAGCCTGGCTAATAGACTGAGTCCTGAAATTGTAGAAAGAGGAAATCCACTCATTTCTTTCACAAATACAGAGGGTCTGTAAAGTGTCAGATTTTGCACAGAGCTAATGTGCACGGGGGCTAATGATCCGCATGGGGAGAAAGTTACAAAAGTTTAATTTCAGGGATGAGCGCAATTGGAATTATAAATGAACAGCACAGGGCAAATTTTTTTGCACAAAGTAGTGGCAGCTAAAAAAAAAAAATACTGGGGGAAGAATAGAATAAGAGGAGAAACAAAATCAGTTTAAGGAGAGTTAAAATTTTTGTTACACTGTCTGTAAATCACACACACTCACTTTCTACAGACAAGTTTTGATACAGTACTTAAAACATCCTAATGAGAAACATAAAAATCCACAATTATCTAACAATAACATTATCTGAAAGATTTGTGATTTAGCAACTGAAAATTAAAATTGAAAGGGTAAGGACCATAGCCAGCTGCTACAAGAACTTTTAAGTTTATCTCCAATCAATGCCGCAGGCTTGATAATAGCACAGGGATTCCTTCAAATGAAATGGTGAGATGGCTGGTTGTCTGGTATGAGCTAAACAGACACGGGCTAGCAGAGTCTCTGGCCTGTGAGCAGGAAGTGTGGGAATCCAGACAACTCCATAACTACACCTATTTGGACTGTCACCATCGCCTGAAGATTTGAACTGGCCCCGTGTTGAGAAGATTATTGGCAGATTTTGTAGCCTGACTCTGATTAAAAGGTTAGCTGGATATTGGTGCTACAATATTATAGATCGTGCCTCAAGCTCACATTCAATGTGCTGTCAACACTTCCAAAAGACAGGCAGCTGAGATGTAATGGCATTCAGAGAGTGGCGGGACACGTTTTGCGCCTGTTTCTATTGTCACCTGGTCTGAGACTAGTCTTCTTTGTGATATACTAGGTACTGGGGAGAGCCTTCTTAACCACTGGCTCTCACTGCCCCCCTGGTGTCTACTCCTGATGAACTTTTTCTTTGCAAGGGACAAAATTAACTCAGACAAGTTCATAGCAATAGATCCCTTTCCAATACCAGTGTTTCCAGTACATTCTACCCAATGATCTTGAACACTGATTGTTATTGTGAATGGATTCTTTATTATGCTTAACTTTGATAATATATATTTATTGAAACTCCAATATGAACAAATCATTAAGGTTTCAATAGTATTCCTGAAGACATCTATTACACATAATTTTAAAACCTAAAATCAACAAATGAAGGGAGTTAACAAAATGCATATTCCTTTTGTAACTTAGGTCAATTGCTACTGCAGAAGAAGGGACATTAAAATGATCAAAAGAATCAGGGAGCAATCAGATTCTATAACAATAGTCATTAGCATAGTACAGGCTTAGAGTTGTTTACATTCCCCTTCTCAAATAGATCACACTAAAATGTTTAATTTGTTTCCAGTCCAGAAAAATAATGTTTGAAGACTAAGAAAATTAGGACACACACGAGAAAAGTAAATATAAATTTTATGGGCAAATCGTGAAATTAGAATTAAGAGTGTTATTCTTGAAATTTAAAGAGGATATGACAAGTAAAATAAAACACAGTCGTAGAACTAAAGGTATTTCCTTACAGTTTGATGTTACCTATAGGGTACATAGTAGTCCCGAAACATTAATTCAAAACAAAATGTCACCCTGAGGCCCCACTAAACTTTTATGACTTGATAGTTAACATAACCTTTTCCACAAAAAATTACATTTATTTCTACTTATAATAGGGAAGAAAAATGTATTTTTCCAATTATTAGACATATGTGATACACACTGATAAAGGATTTTATTAGCATGATGTTAAAGCAAAATAAGGAAACTTATTAAATGTAATGAGTGGAGGTGAAAGATTTACATTTTCAAAAATATTGTGGGTACATCTATTTTTAATGCCTTGGAAGCACCTGTCAGAAAGAACATCTGCATCCTAATAGTCTATTTTAAGGAAACTTAAATCATCCTTATGCTGACAAATATAACCATATTCCAAATATGTGCATTGCATAAAAGCTAATACATATTCAATGACTCATTAAAGTCAAACATTTAAAAACATCATGATTCAGGACTCAATATATACTTTTAAAATAACAACATTCTTAATGAAAGGATTGTATACAGTACCATATGCAAATATTTATTTCATTTAATAATGATGATCACTATAAAAATGCCTCTTAATCAAAGGAAAAAATCATACTCTGTCTCAGCACAATAATTTCTTCTTCTCTAGGAAATTCTATGTTGGAGATACTTGAAAATTGCCATATATTGTAATAGTTATAATGTTCTTGAAGACTGTAAACCAAACTTTATTGTATTAAGTAAATGTTAAAAATGGTTGTAGTTTTCATCTTCCTAATATAATTACCCCCATTGCCCATTTGGTTCTCTTGCTTCAGAAGGGGGACAAATGAAGCTGTAAAGAACAGACACTTGCTGTCATATTAGACTCGAGTCTTTGAATGAAAAAGACCTAGAAAGTTAGTCTTTGTGAAAGATCAAAATAGTTTCTAAATTCTGCAAGTTCTCTAAAAACCCAGAGTGAGACTCAGCCAACTCTGATCAAAGAACTTTAATCCTTTGCTAGAACAAACTTGGAAGAAGATGAAAAGGTCGGTCCTTTCAAATAGGGAAAGAAAGTAGTCAGAATTCAGTATCAAGAGAAGTTAAAAGTAAAGAAATGGGAATGTGATGAAACCCAAGTTCCTAAGAGGACAGACCCCTCACTTCCCTGGGTGTCAGGAAGAAAGTTGTGGTAGGTGAGGGCTTAATGGTAAATATCTGGAGAAATCCTCACATCCCTTAAAGGTTGAAGAAGCAGCCAAGGTCCTCTAGGCCAGAGGAGCTCTCCCCCTGTCCCATTCCAGGGAACTTTGGCAGTGTCTGGAGACATTTGACTGTCACAGTGTGTGAGCACCCGCGTGCACGTGGGGGTGTGGAAGGTTGCTACTGTTACCTGACATCTAACAGACAGAAGCTAGAGATGCCAGTGAGTCCTCTAACTCTGAGGATAATCTCCCATGAGAGTCATCTAGTCCCAACGCCAGTTGCACTGAAGCTGAGGACCATGCCCTTGGGCTGGCGTTCTGTTTCATTGCCTCGTTCACTTTGGGGCTGTAGGCATGTGGACCAGGTGAGATTTTTAGATAGATTATTTGAGATGTTATTCTTGGTTCCCTGCTATCTGCTCAAGTGTACAGTTATTCCAAATTCGTACGTCATCCATATTTGTAACCAGCATAAGAAAACCCAGGCTCAAAAGATAAATGCTCTCATTCAAGAAAGTTTGAGTGCCTACTCAATAAATGTCTGGCATTGTTCTAAATCTAAGAGCACAGTGTGATATAAACTACTGCATGTGGTGGGGAGGTCACAGAGCCAGAGGGCAGGGACGGGCCACCATTCTGCTTTATCTAGGGAGTACTTTCTCTTAAAAATGTTAAGGCATAGAGAGGTCAGAAGAGAATAAAGAGCAGGCACAAAGTTCCTGAGCACAAGTATGTTTGAGTAACAGTCAGAAGACCAGTGTGAATGGAACAGAGTGAAGTGAAGGAGGGTGGCAGAAGATCCCAGTTATAGGTAGAATCAGTAGGGAACTGTCTTTGGACATTTGTTTCATTTATGTAAGGACTTGGGACATTTGAACAAGTAACATGGAAAACAATGAGTGATTTTAAATTAACATGACCTATTTCATACTTTTATGAATTAAAAAATTGATAAATATACCAAACATTTATGTACATTTATGGGGTACAATGTGATGCTGTGATCTGTGTATATATATTATAGAAGGATTCAATCAAGCTAATTCATCTATCACCTCATCAATTCACTTTGTTTTTCTGGTGAGAATGTTAAAACCCTGTTTTTTTACATTTTAAAATGTGCAATTATTAACCATTTGAAATGCACCAAAACTGATTGGCATCACATGAAGTGGACGGTAGCTTGTTTAATGAGACAAGTCCATGCATTATGGTCTGGCATGCTACAATATAAAATTGCATGCTACAATATAAAATTGATAAAAATGTTTCCACTTCCTTGATCCCACAGCAGTTGTTGTTTGCAGAAGGTAAAATCAGCCAATAGTCCAGAAGCAATCTGCACACGATATGTTAAGTAGCACTGATCACTTGCTGAGTCAGAGCAGTTAAAAGAAGGGACAATGGCACCGTGTGATTTGTTTGACATGGTGACTGGTGATCTTATCATAAGTAGAAAAAACCATGTCCTGGAGGGCCTATCTTAGGAAGCAGAGGCATCACCCTCACTGTCCGGGGGTTGTAATGTCACCCTCATCAGCTCCGCCCCCTACTGGCGGCAGCTAGACAACAGGAGTAGCCCTGAGATGGTGCGTGCACAGGGCAGGGCTCAGCACCACTGCGGACACCAGCTTAATTTCAACTCCCCATTTATATTGTCTCTGCCCTGAGTGGAAGAGGAAGTTTCGCTTACAGAAGGAGAAAGTGACCAAAGTCATGGGATTTTGTTCTATATGTGAATTGCAATGTGTAAATTTTCAACTTCACACTCTTTCTACAATTGCAATATATAAGATTAAAATATAGTAGAAACTTGTCACAACGCGGTTCCTATTATAGCAGAATCCAGTAGGAATCAGTTTCTGTCCCAGGTGTCATGGAAGTTCCTGCTATTCTAGTACTAAAAAAAAAAAAAACGCACTTTACTAGAGCTTCCTCAAAACATGGGTGAAGAAACCAAGACTATTAAAAGCACTACATTCTCAAGATTTAGGAGATAAATAAGAAATTAGAAATTACAAAGGTATTTTGTAGAAGCGGTTCAGGAGAGCTCAGGAAGAGCCCAGGTCTCCACAGGTGCCCATCCCCGCACTGCCAGCCACTCACTCCCAAAACAGATCAAGTAAAACAGGAAACATGTAAGAAAGAAAAATGTTAAAGGGCTTGAAGAACAACAAATGCATTTCCTGAGTTCACATAATTAAAAGCAGAACAGATAATACAATGAAATGCTTTCAAAAATATTTTGGGGGGTGGTGCCTGTGGTTCAAAGGAGTAGGGCACTGGCCCCATATGCCAGAGGTGGCGGGTTCAAACCCAGCCCTGGCCAAAAACTGCAAAATATATATATATGTATATATATTTTTGGAAGCCTCATATATTTTTGGCATCTAATGCAACTGACTTTTCCTGTCTTTTAGTTCTCGATGCCCAATTCATATAAGTACTGATATTTCACGTTGGTTTTTAATATACTCATTGAATGTTTAAATGTTTCCTATATAAATTCCCTAAAGAATTTAGAACAGAGATACAATTTTAGAAAGTGATTTTATTTCATTTTCCGTGGCTTTTGTTTTGCTGTTTTAAGTCAGATTTCATTTTCTACTTTCCTAGGACGCACTATGACATGTTCCATTATTTGCAATATTGATAAAGTGTAATGCTATTCAATTTTCTCTACGCATCATCTGTGTTTTCATAATATCTGAGAAATTATACAGAAGTCTATGTTTAATTGCTTTTGCTTTCTTTTTCATTTGAAATAAGATTAGATAAAGTATTTTATTCTTCGCAAATATCTAAATGAAATTTTGTTTGTTATCCATGGAAATATAAAACTCCATTGGGCATTTGGCTTTTATTCAAGACTCAATACAGATACTCAACAGAGAATTATTTTCTCTGTATTATCCCTCTATTTATATTTTGATAAGTAGCTCCTGTTTTCACTAAATGGGTTTTCCTATTTTTTAACCTAAGTTTAGGTTATTAAATATCGTTGTTATTCTACCAGAATGTTGACTTCCTAGGTCCAGAGATAAAAATGTTTCGTTATTATTACTATTTCAATCAGACAGCACTTAATCAATCTCTATATATTCTGAAACATAGTCTTAGAATATAAAATAAAGTACTTCATTATGAGGATAGAGGATGCATTTGTTCATTGAATACTGAACTAATGTTTATTATGTGTCTACCAGGGGCAGGAATGATGCTAAGCTCTGAATGAATATGGCTGTTTAGATTCCCAAGAATCTCGGGGCATGTGGAAGACAGAGTCGAGTGAGCCTAAGAGTGTCATGGAATTCGGTCAGTACCAAGTGCTCAGGCAGCAGTGTGAATAAGGCCCTCTGTGAGTCCCAACGAGGCTCAGAGCCAGCTCACCAGGCACTGCCCCATCAGTCTAGAGGGAGGCACAGGAGTTAACCAGTATGAGTGGGGAGAGGTGGGGATGTGGGAGGTGGGTGGTGGGGAGCAGGGGAGGTGAAGCGGGAACAGGGACAGTGGGAGGACATGAGTCTGGAATGATAGGCTCGAGTTTGACTGCATGAAACACTACCAGCAAGTCAAAGAAATTTAGATTTTTCATCAAGAAGACTGTGAGGTTTATAATAGTTGGGGCAGGGTGAAGGTGGGGAAGGGAGGTATGTTCAGGTAAATTGATGGCCTTTTAAAAACTCTAATTACAGAGGGGATGGTCACAGCTCGAAGCAGGAAGGCTATTTGTCTTAACACAATAATTAAGTAAAAGAGATGAGGTTTACATTAACCAGTGTGATGTAAACACTCCTAATTCTATATAAAATCAGCACATTATACGCCATACATGCATTAATGTATACTCGATCTATGGGTTTATGATTTAATTAAAGAAAAATAAAATAAAATTATTCAGCTAATTTGAACTGAAGCATAGCAGAATATAAATAGTTACAACAGAAGGATAAAGAATTTTGTTAGATCTGTTCTAGAGATACGATACTGACAGAATGGCCGGAATGTGGTGACTGATTGTGTTCTAGAATAACAATGGAAAAAATCCTGAGGACCAATAGGCTCATGACAGTAAACTTACTAACGAACATTTGGAGAAAGCGTTAATACCTTATAAAATAAACAAGTAGTACTGAAATGTCAGCATGAATCACATACTGATAAGAGATGATGACTAAATGCTAAATACAATGTGATGCTTTCTAACCGGTTAATTGACTGTAAACGTAAAATAGATTCAAATTACCGTTTTATTTCCCACTTTTCAGCCCCACTTGCAGGTACATCTACCTTTAAAAGATTTGGTGCTGGGGTGGCGCCTGTGGCTCAAAGGAGTAGGGTGCCAGCCCCATATGCCAGAGGTGGCGGATTCAAATCCAGCCCCGGACAAAAACTGCAAAAAGAAAAAAAGATTTGGTGTTGCGTGATGTCCTAAAGCTCCCATTAATAGGACCACTTTGCTCTTCCCATAATGCGCTGTCACACAGAGCAGGTTGACAGATCTGCTTGATCAGACAAAGGTCCCATGGCTATTATTTGCTCCTAAGCTGACTCTGGGTCCTTCCTCCAGATATTGGTGAAGGTGTATTACTGAGATATTATCAGGGCAGACAAACTCTGTTCCTTGAGGATCTGTCCTACCCCTTTGCTCTCCTAGTTTTTCTTCTATCAGCCCATCTGTCAGAAGTTGGTTTGAGCAGAATTCAACTATTAACATGTGCATCTTCCACCAGGAAGCCTCTCTATTTTATTGGGAGTTGGCAAAAGTGACAGGCGTCAGGCATGAAACTTGGTTTCTGGCATATGTAATCGGATGCTGTGCTTCTAAGCTTTCAGTACAGAACAGGAACAGGGTTGGGAGTCTGTCCCGACAGGAGTGAATTCTATGAGTGTGTTGAGGACCTTGAAGTTGTATAAACTTTTCCTGCAGGCAATTGGGTCAAGAGGTTCTGAGGTAAGCAAAGAGAACCAGGATGGAGATGGAGATGGAATTTGGCAAATCAGCAACATGGGATTGAAGCCCCTGGAGAAGAATCTATGGAATAAAAAGAGAAATCAGGGAGCAGATCTATGAAAGCAACAGCATTCTTTAGAAGATAGCAGTCCACAAAGGAAGCTGAGAAAGCTGGGCAAAAGCAAAGTTTGGAAGGAATGAAAGGAGAAGCTATTTGAAAGATCTGGGAATGAAAAAAGCATCCAGCACCACACAAGGGCCGAATATGTTACACCCTTATCTGTTTTCACTGCAGTTACAATGAGGAGGTGACATAATTTAGACAAAGAACACTTCCAGCAGAGAGTTTGTGCTGGAAACAAGAACATAGATTAACAAATGAAAAAATGGAAAAAAAAAAACATTAGACCAAACACTGTACAAACACAGAAGTGAATGTTGTCAGTCTTCTATAGGGTGTGGGCCTGGAAGGGTCAAAGTGTCACAGCTCCCAACATGCACTCTGCAGGATACAGTAAGTCACAAGTGTAGTGCTGACGGGCACCACCCAAGGTCATGAAGACCCAGAGGAGTGTATCACTGGGGACCAGTAACCACAAAGATAAAGATACATGTTCCAATAGCTCTTATTTTGTTAATGCAACCTGTAATTTATTGTGTTTTTTTATACATTTAATTTTATCATTTATACAAACACATTCTCTCTCCTCATATGTTTATGTCCTTAGGCAGTAAAGGGAGTTTATTTTATTCTTTTCAGATTAGTATGAGAGTACAAATGATTAGGGTGCAATGTTTGCATTTGTTAGGTAGAGTTCAAGTTGTTGAGCCCTTCATCCAGGGGGTGAAATGGATACCCTTACGTTGTGTCCATTAGATAAGAGCACACTGATTCCACTCTCTCCTCATCTCTCCCCTCCCCCTGCCCCGTCCCACCCCCACTTGAATTTAATTGTGTTTTTCTCTAGTGGGGGCCACATAGTGGTCTATCTATTGGTTTCTCATTAGTGTTGCATACATGGGAGACTTGCTTTTCCATTCTTGTGAAACTTTACTAAGGAAGATGTTCTTCAACTCCACCCAGGTTAATACAAAAGACATAAAGTCTCCATTTTTTATGGCTGAATAGTACTCCACGGTCTGCATGTACGAGAGTTTATCAATGCATTCACGTGCTGATGGGCACTTGAGTTGATCTCACCTCTTGACGAATTGAAGCTGTGATGAACATTCAAGTGCAAATGGAGTGTATTTTTAAAATACCAGTGGCACAACTTGTTTAAAATGAAATGCTTAAAACTCTGTTAACCAAGGAAATCAGTACCTAGAAAATTCTATATTTGAGAATCCTAATTAATACATTTATGCCTTAAATCCTATTCCTGGGTAATACCTATGTTCTGTATTTTTGCAGTTACTAAGAATCTAATGAAAAATACAAATATTTTATGAAATTGTACCTATTTGTCGACTTTACTCCTGGTGGACAATCTCTTATTTTTTATTCTGCAAGTTCCTAAACTTTCAGGAAATAATGTATATTATTTATGTTATAATATATAATAAAATTATTTAAGAATCAGCAATAAATCACTGTTTGAAGTCAACATTACATCTCAATTTTAAATGTGCTTTAAAAAAAGAATGCTACAGTTTTCATGTGCATTATTATGTGAGTATTTTAAAAACTAGTTGTCAAAGATAGCATTAACCTACCTCTAGAATGCTAATAAAATTTACACATCAGAATCCACTTTTAAATGACAGTCATTAAATTGTGCTTCTGAATATTAAACACATATATGCACTCTATTGTCCTTAATCAAAGTTTTGGGGAAAATATAAGACATGTTCCATTTTTTTCTCTAATCTCTGAGGAAATACAAAATTCTTTTTTAAAAAGTCATTAAACTGAACATAAATACATCACATATGCACTTGAAAATGAGAGGGGACATAACAGAAGCGTCTTTCGAGGGAGTGGGAGGAAAATCTAGCTTGGTGAGCCAGTAGGTCTGGGGGGCCCAAAAAGAAGGTGCACGTGAAGTCGCCAAGGTAACCAGTATTGCCTGGGGGCTGCAGAGAGGCCAGTGAAAGACTTTCAGCCAATTTTAAACGGAGAGAGTGTTCAACACCCCTGCAGGGCTTTGCCTCTTGTCTAGGTCTCTCCCACCTTTTCTCCTCTGCGCGAGTGACCCACTTCCAACTCTTTAGAAGTGCTCTAAACTTTCTCTTTGTTCTTCCTAAATAAAATCTCTGTCCCCCTGAAACTTGTGCAGCTGACTTCTGCTCTCTCTCCACACTGCCTGCGCCGCTCCAGTTTTATTTTCAGTTTCCACTCGCTTTTCCTTTCCTTACCGCTGTGCCTCGGTTAAACTTTCTAGCTCAGCAGAGTCATTGAACCAGGTCAACTGGGTTTGGACAACTGGATCCCCAAACCCCCACAGAAAATGCTGTGTATCTGCTAGACACTTGAGAAAATGAACCTAACTTAAAAATTTAACTATGGTCATGTTTTGCCATTTGCAACACAGATGGAAATGGAGAATTATTTTTTTTAATTTAAATTGGACTTTAACCATGTGCAGAATGTTCATAGTTGAGATAATAGTGCTAACACATTTAGGAAGAAAATATTAAGGATTTGTAGCTTGTTACATTGCTGTTGGTGAGTTTTGTGTTTAACCACCAATGCTTCCTGAGGCTCTCGGGTTTCTATACATATCGATTTTGAACCCAAAGACACATATTTTAGTTTAAAAAATAAACTTTAGTATTTTCATTTTAGCAACTGGAGAATTTTATGTTACATGAGCTACTCCAACATGGAAACACCAATGTCACGTGTTCTCACTCATATGTGAGGGCTAAATACTAAAACAACTGATCTTGTGTGAGACAGAGAGTAGAGTGTCGTTTATCAGAGGTTAGGGAGGGAAGTGGGGGAGTAAACCAGCAATTTTGTTATTTTAAAAGTCTCCTAATTAGTAAGTTAAAAAATATCTTTGATTAATATCTATCTTACATTTTCCTAGAGGTTTTAACCTTACCTTATTAAAATTTCACTTTAACAGAAGAAAATAAATGAAGCCAATTAACCCATGACCACAGTGGTTTAAGTAAAACATTATTACTGTTGTTTAGTTTTCTATTCTATGGATAACTGCTTGGCTTATACATTGGTCAACAAACTTTCATTGACTATGTTCATGGACACACAGTGTAGCCCTCAAGAGTCTGGGTTAGAATGACTGAGAAATATTAAACATTAGTTATTGCAATGCAAAGGGTTAAATATGGAGATGTATGTTCACAAGAATGGAAAAAAAATTAGTGGGGGGACTGAGGGGATTTCTTAGAGGGGATAATAAGGATAGTAGGCCCTGATAAGGAAAAGAGGTACAAGGGCAAGGAACAGGCCAGGCGTTGCCTGGAAGGGCAGCGGTAAGGGAGGGGGGAGTGGGGGTGACAGGAAATCAGCCTTTTACTCATCGTCTTCATTAAAGAAGACCCAAGGCAGACCAGGCCATTTGTGCCGCATGTGTAAATCATCATCCTGGATTCTGGTGTGATTCCACTTCCTATTCTCCCTCTCTGAGGCTTATTGTGTTTCTTAGACTTAAACTTGTCTATGTTTATAGCATTTTAGATGATAATTTAGCCCAATAAATCATGTTAAATTAGAGAAAAAAATATTCAGTTTCTGGAGGAAGCAAACTGGTCATCCAAGAACTAATTCGAATTCTTTAGCATGACGTTATGCAGATTGCTGGTAGGTGTGTGAGAATGCAACATTTGTGATAAATTCTCCACAGCCAAAAACTTTAATAAAGCCAATTACATATGAATAATTACAACCACTAATGTGAAAATGGAAATTTATGCTGCCAGAGATTGCTGGGCAAAAGAGCTTTCTCCATGTCCTTTGAAAGCAAGAAATGTAGAGTTAACTTTTGAAATATTAACAACTTGAGAACTTTCTACTTCATTTCCTGTTTCCAAAAGGAAACTTATTTCTCTGGAAAATTATGGGTGTCCATAATGCTACTGTACCCTTCTAAGAGCCACCATTAAGCTAGTAATATTTTTATGTATTTCCAAATGGCTCTATGCTATAGATATACATCCTTGAATACGTACAATTATTAGGTCTCAATAAAAATACAAAATGGCTCTAAATTAATTTATATGACATGTCAATGTTATTTTTTACAACTATAGCTATAATTTGATCAGAGTTTTTCTGTACTCACACACATACAGCCGTGGCATCCTTTCCCATTATTTGTAATTTTAGATCAAGGTGAATCATACAAAAAATAAGTTAAAATGATTTTGATTTGGAAGGTTTAGCAATGCAAAGAAATTACTTGACAATACAAAGATTAAAGTAGTCACATCAATTTAATACTTCATGAAGACACATTAATCTTAAGATAAAATTTTAGACTTGAAATCATTTGTTCTTATTTCATTACAGCATAAGAAGCACTATGGTATATAAAGGAAAAACTATCCCCTCTAGATAGGATTCCATATACATAAATGCTGAAGAATTACAGGAGTTTCAAATATCTACAAATACATTAAATAAGGGGTCCTCAAACTTTTTAAACAGGGGGCCAGTTCACTGTCCCTCAGACCATTGGAGGGCCGGACTATAGTTTCAAAATAAAACTTTGAACAAATTCCTATGCACACTGCACATATCTTATTTTGAAGTAAAAAAACAAAACGGGAACAAATACAATCACACCGCCCCAGGTGGCCCATGGGCTGCAGTTTGAGGACCCCTGTGTTAAACTAAACAAAGAATTTTTGTATACATACAGAGACCAACATTGGGGCTGACAATTTCTATAGTGTTTTCAAGGATTTTTCTCAGATTTTTCAATCAGTTATTAAATATTCTTAAGTCAAGTTCAGCTATCAGCAAACACAATTCCTCCATTTTTACTAAGCATTGATTATATTGCAGGTGATGGGAATGTAAACGTAACCCATAAAAGATAACCCAGTATGGACAAGTTAATGAAAAATGCAGAGTAAAAGGTCAAACCAGCTCAACAAAAGAGATACACAGTTCAAGGAAATTTTGCAAAGCTGTTTCATTAAATTAAATTATTTTTCTTGGTGAACTACAAAGGCAGCAGCATCACAGGCTCGGGAAGTCATCTGTACGTGATACAAAAGACTGAAGCCTCAGAAAACACAACGAAGTTAGAAGAATGACCGAGCCACCAGACCGCAGGGTTAGAAGGTGCTGCTGGGGCGGAGGGGGTGAGGTGGGGTAGAAAGAAAGGTTGACTTGGCAACAGAAACAGAAACACCCTGGGAAGAGTATTGATTCCCACCTAACAGAATTTACCCCTGCTGCCCTATGCTGACCTGGGTTAGAGAACAGTTGTCTAGAGGACTGAGATACCCCCAAGGCATGACCTGCACCCTGAAAACGTAGGAGACAGAGAAAATGTTGTTCATGTTCTTCCCGGGTAAACAGCGTAAGTATTTGGAGTAAAGTGTTCCAAAATCCCTTGGTGTGGGGTGAGAGATCACTGATGTGTTATAAATGAGTGACATCAGGTCGTCTTAACACCTGCGGGGTGAGCTACCAGTGGTATCTCCTAGACAATGTCCACCGTCTGCTCTAAGTGAGTAATCGACGACTATTTCTAGATCACACTTTATTTTAAAGGCCAGCCGGAATGCTGCTCTCCCACATGTGCACATAGCTCTGTCAGGACCTGCCTTCCAGAGAACGGTGCATGCCACCTCTGTCATCTCCCGGTGTCTCGTGTCGGGACTTCCTCTGAGGTCAGCCACTTGGCAGCTGATCGGAGTGTCGTGCATTATTGGCCAACTCACAGACACACTGAAGGTGCAGAGGTAAGAAGGTAGAGAGAGATTTGGATTCCTTAGGACTGTAAAGAGACCAGCAGTATAACTGATAGTGGTGGCTGCCTGGTCAGTGTTCAGATACGCAGTCTTTATTCACCGGACTTCTTGCTGGAGAAGAGGGGAAATACGCACACAGTCAACTACTCTGCCCACCAGAAGGCACTTTTCTTAGTCTGTGTGCACCTGCTCCAAGAGAGAAAATGTATCTCTCATCTAAAAAAATAACTTATCATAGGATGTATACACACAAATATAATTTTATATTTAGATGTTAGGATGTATCTATAATATGTATCAATATATGATGTATATTGTATACACTATGTCTTATAATTCTCTCTCTTTGATATAATTTTTTTCTGGAAAAGATTTGTCAGTCAAAGGTTTAAAATCTAAAACCGCAAATTAAACTGAAAGAATTTTTTTTTTCCTGCAGTTTCTGGCCAGGACCAGGTTTGAACCCTCCACCTCGGTATATGGGGCTGGCACCTTACTCCTTTGAGCCACAGGTGCTGCCCAACTGAAAGAATATTTTGATCATCATTATATAGTAGCATATGAAACATTTCATTACATATTGATTTTGGATAGAAAAAACAAAAGAAACAAAATTTCTCTTTCAGCCCAGAAATAGACAAAAACAACACAAAAGCTGCAAAGCCAATGCATTTATGTTTACTGTATACACACCACACCATAGATTCCTTTACTTCTAAAGTGCTTTTGTGAATAATACATTTATCCCCCTAACAATTTCAGTCACTATAATCTAACATGATTTTTCTAATGAAGTTATATAGGATATGTTTGTTTAAAAAACCTGGATTTTATTTTTACCTGACGAGATACTAATTATCAAATTTGAGTCCTCAAGAAGCTTATATTCAGAAGTTTATACCTGAACAAGTTTGGTAAACAGTCATGTTACCTACTAAAGTTGCACAATTTAAATAGAAAAAAATGAATCACTAAGGAAATTACATTGTGTAATTCTTAGATTCTTGTCAGGCAAGAAGTTTGGTAAATAAGTCAGTATAACCACTATACTCCCTGGTCTCTTAAGTTAAAAATAATATTATCATGAATAGTTGCGGCCATAAATTCATTGAGAGTCTTCTGGTTAGTTGAAAGGTACAGTCCGCAGCTCTTCATCTTCCTTCAACCGAATGAATTGCAGGTGAGTGACACCGTTTTTTTGGCCTAAGCCTTAAAAGACTGGCAGCATTCACATCCTTTATCAAGAAAAACTCTCAGTTGGAACCATAAGCTGTTCTGTCAAAGTCTCAGCCAACGTGAAGAGCGTGGAGGCCCCTGCTGAGCCCTCAGGTCGCAGCAGCCTCACTTTTCCAGCCACGTGAGTGAACCGTCCAGGTCGGAAGAAGCTCCTTCAACCCAAGTGGGGCCACCCCAGCTGGGGAGCACCAGGCAGAAACGAACAGCTCCCACCAACTCTATCCAAATTGCAAGTTCTCGAGGAAAATGAATATTCTTGTTGTTTTAAGCTACCAAGTTATATGGTGGCTCATTATGCAGCAATAAATAACTAAAAATCTTATTTACCAAAACATCCATGATGGGCAGAAGGGACAATGAGGAGGAAATGTGTATGAAGTCTGATGTAAAATTTTATCACAAACATTATCAGCAATACAAAAATAGAGATACCGAAATTCTGAGCAGAAGTTATATATGTTTGATTAGCAAATGTGGACACGTCATCAGCTACTATACCAGCTTATGTGCTAATTTTGTAGGTAAGTTGTAGCTTCCCCAAGTGCCGTGTTGACGAGGCACCCTAAGACCACCTTGGGTTCAGAGGGAAATGGGAAAGTGACTCTGATTAGCCCTATGTATTTGTTATCAATAACCTTTAGAGATCTGTCCTTGTTTTGTGTCATTATATTCAAGCTAGAAGATCCTTTATTTTATTTTATTTTTTTTATTAAATCATAACTGTATACATTGATATGATCATGGGGCATCATACACTCGCTTCATAGACCATTTGACACATTTTTATCACAGTGGTTAACATAGCCTTTCCGGCGTTATCTCAGTTACTGTGCCAAAACCTTTACATTCTACATTTACCAAGTTTCACAAATACCCCTGTAAGATGCACCACAGGTGTGATCTCACCGATCCCCCTCCCTCCACCCACTTCCCCCTATTGTTAAGTTGTAACTGGGTTATAGCTTTCATGTGAGAGCCCCAAATTAGTTTCATAGTAGGGCTGAGTACATTGGGTACTTTTTCTTCCATTCTTGAGATACTTTACTAAGAAGAATATGTTCCAGCTCCATCCATGTAAACATGAAAGAGGTAAAGTCTCCATCTTTCTTTAAGGCTGCATAGTATTCCATGGTATACATATACCACAATTTATTAATCCATTCGTGGATCGATGGGCACTTGGGCTTTTTCCATGACTTAGCTATTATGATCCTTTATAATGTCATTTCACTATAAAGAATTCACCAGACAAGTAAACGATTAATATTCCTTTAGACACTTGGACTTGACTACATCATATGCACAGCTGGTATTTATGCTACGCCGGGGATTTCTGTGAAGTCTGTCTTTTGAGTAATTTCCAACTTTTTCTCACCTAAGATACCACACATCATCAGCTACTACACTGGGTAAAGCATTACACGAACCCATCTTTTAACTCCATGGCCAAGGTCAATTGATAATGTATGACATTAGGGCCTGTGGTATACGAGTGAAATCCTTATGTCAGAAACATTGAAAATGTCTAAAAGCCTAAAGAAATTTTGCATCTGCTTATATAACAACCAATGTAAATACCAAGATTTATTTCTTTTCATTGGTTTTCTTTAACTTTCTTTTTTTTAATTGAGACAGGGTCTTGCTCTGTCGCCCAGGCAGAGTACAGTGGTGTCATCATATCTCCCTGAAAACTCAAACAACTCCTGGGCTCCAGCTATCCTCCCACCTCGGCCTCCCAAAGTGCTAGGATTACAGGTGTGAGCCACTGTGTCTGACCCATTCAACTTCTTTTTAATAACTTGCTTTTTAGCTTGTGCTCATCCAAAATTCTCAGAAGTTATATATGTTTGATTAGCAAAAGTGGAAAATGAATTATAACTTAATAAATGAGGTTTGTTTGATAGAAAAGTGTTTCAAAACACAGCATCTGCTGGCACAATAGACAAATAGACATTGACAGGAAAAGAAAAAAACTTTTTTGGAAGATATGCAGGCCAGAACCTGACTTGGATTCCACACCTGTTCTACTTTTAACCCTCTGCGGGGTCTGGGGCAGGTCACTTCACAACTCCACATATTTCCCCATTTGATGTCAGGATGATAACACCAGCCTTAGGTCATCATTTTGAAGAGAGTGAAATGAAATAACATACAAAATAAAACACTTTAGACATCCGAAGATTATCTGTGAATATGTAGTGGTAGAAGATAAAATAAGAAAATCAGGTCTATATCTTTACTACAGCCTTTTTGTGTTTTTTATTCGGAACCTAGGGACACAGGTGGCATTTTCATCTTTACTTCCAACGAGAGCTGAAACTCTGGAAGATAAAAGATGCTGTGGAGTTTGGATCTCTGGCTCAATTGCTGGTTGGCAGCACTTAATGTGATTTTGCCTTCTATTCCCCGAATAAACCCAGAGTGATAGGCACTTGGCCAGGGCACCTGAGAGCTTCTAATGAGGAGGAGAGAAAAAAAAATGTCTGCATGGAGACTTTCCAATCTCATCAATAAGACCCACATCTAGATTAGAACCAGAGAGAAGGAAAAGTCCCAGATAAAATTATAAAACCAGATACCAGGAAAGATGTGGGACATGATGAAGAGAGTATAATCAAGAGAGACATGCCCAGTAATTTATATAATAATCTAACAGGAAAGGGCTTCCGAAAAACCGTCTGTGTTGTCTGTGGTCTACACGCTAGGAATGTGTGATGGGGAACTAAGCATTCTGATTCTAACAAAGGGGGGCACACAGAAAATACAGATATAATCAACACCCAGCAGTTGAGATTCAATGAAAATATCATAGTGGGAATGTACACTTTATTTTTTATTTTTTTTGTAGAGACAGAGTTTCACTTTATTGCCCTCAGTAGAGTGCCGTGGCATCACACAGCTCACAGCAATCTCCAACTCCTGTGCTTAGGCGATTCTCCTGCCTCAGCCTCCCGAGTAGCTGGGACTACAGGTGCCCGCCACAACGCCCGGCTATTTTTTTGTTGCAGTTTGGCTGGGGTTGGGTTTGAACCTGCCACCCTCGGTATATGGGGCCGGCGCCCTGCTCACTGAGCCACAGGTGCCGCCCTGGGAATGTACACTTTATCTAAAATGACAAGATCATTCAGAATGAGACAATAGATTGCAAGTAATTTTTTTAATACAGGTGTTTAAGCTTTATATACTAAAATACGGTTCAGTATTTGGGGAGGTATTTCCATCATTCTCATTGTTTATGGATGAGTGACTCAGGGCTGAGCCTTAAGGAGAGTCACTGAGAGTACAAATGAACTCAAGAGGAGGGTTTAAATTTAAACTTAGTGTCTTTGGTAAAGATCACCATTCCACCACATTTCTGGGGTTTGTCTGTGTCAAAGTATGTACACACATTTCAGATCCAATCAGCCTGAGAGGAAGCATCTAAGTAAATACAAAAAGAAAGTTATAGAACAGGTTGCTTCGGTAATAATAACATTTCTTCAAAATTAGAAAAAACAGCTATTTAAAATTTTTTTTTATTAAATCATAGCTGTGTACATTAATGCAATCATGGGGTACAATGTGTTGGTTTTATATACAATTTAAAATATTTTCATTGAACTGGCTAACATAGTCTTCTTGGCATTTTCTTAGTTATTGTGTTCAGACATTGATATTCTGCAGTTAGTAAGTTTCACCTGTACCCGTGTCAGATGCACCATAACTTTACTGCAGTGTCATTGATACACAAAAAGCTGCCAATATTTAACAAAAAAATATTAATCAATTTATGGCTAAGTATACTCGTAAATCTATCACCTCCCCATGTTTCCTCCAGGTCCGTTTATTACTATTATTATAATTTTTTGTGACAAGAACTCTTAATGTTGATACCTACTCTCTTAGCAAACTCTAAGTATACAACGCAGTATTGCTCGCACCAGGCACAATCCCACACAGGAGACCCTCAGTACTTGTTGAATTTGCATAACTGAGACATTTTACCCTTTGGACATCCACTCTGCCTTTCTCCTTCTCTCAGCCTTTGGCAACCAGCCTTCTGCTCTGTGCTGGGGGTGTTACCGTCTCAGATCCCATGAGTCACTGAGATCACACTGCTTCACAGCTTTTATTTTTCTGTGTCTGACTCACTTCCCTCAGTCTGAGGCCCTTCTGGTAGATACATGTTGTCCCCAGGGCAGGATTCCCTCCTTTTTAAAGGCTGAATAATATTCCCTTGAATGCATATACCCCATAATCTGGACCGAATTCTTACCAGGATGCAAAAATGGTAGGCAAAAAGGAAGTAACAAACATCCAAGGAAAGTGTGGGTCTGACCACTTAAATTTAATAAGAACTGAATAGAAAGTGCTGGAATGTAGTCAGGTTCAACATTTTTGATATGGAAAAATATAGAAATAGAAGGTGGACGTTAAATCATAAGTGATAGAAAGTTAGGTGAAATGAAATTGTTAGGATATATCTATCAGATGGTCTGGCGCAAAAGAAATAGAAAAGTTATAAAAGTAAGAAAATTTTCATTGGGAGTTCTGTTGAGATATCATTGGGTCCTGATTAAAATAAAAACAAAAGTTATCCTATCAAGATTCAATAAAATGATACCATATCATCGATAACATTGTGAAAAAAATTAGATAATTTTGACAGATTCTGAACTTGTTTTGAGTAAGCAAAAGAATAAAACACATGAAAGTTCAGTCTTTGAACCTAATGATCTAATGTTAATAGATAATAGATATTAATTAATGGGCTGTCATTTCTTTCCAGAAAAATCAATTTCAAGATAAAATCAGTTAAAGCCCAAATCAAGACGATCGAAGATAACATAAAATTATACCCTAAAGTAGTTTAAGCTCTACAACTAAATAAACCTGGAGTGTCTAAGATAAAGAACTTACTTTAAAATTCTGAAGTGATTTCAGGCTAGAATATAGAGTTGTCAAGAAACTGAGCCACGAATATCTGGAGATATGATCTGATCTAGAATAAAATGCCAAATCTGTACAGAGGTCATAGAAGAAAAGCATATAAGGAAGGTCCCACAAGTTTATTAGGACCAGACCAAACACTTCTTTTGTTTTGCTTGTCTGTTTTAATATACCAATTAACGACAACGCAGGATATACAGGCAGCATGCCTGGAAGCCCACAAACTTCTAACTGTGCCCTTTTGAGCAAAACAGAGACAAATAAGTTACAGTGTGAAAAAATACCAAAAAACGTGTCTGAATCAATCATGAACTCATAGAACACTGATTAATAAATAACAGAGGTGAAACTGCAGAATCCTCTGCAGTTTGAAGTGATTACAATCCAATAAGATCAATGAAAACTACATACAAGCTGGGCACGAGGGCTCACACCTATAATCCTAGCATTCTGGGAGGCCGAGGTGGGTGGATTATTCTGATTATCATAACTTAGTGACCAACTTGAGCAAGAACTAAGATCCCACCTCTACTAAAAAATTGAAATAATTAGCTGGGTATTATGGTGTGGACCTGTAGTTCTAGCTACTTGGGAGGCTGAGGGAGGAGGATTGCTTGAGCCTGGGAGGCTGAGGTTGCCACGAGCTAGGTTAATGCCAGGGTACTCTATCCTGGGCAACACACACACACACACAAATCACGTACAATTCTGAGATGGGAAAAATGAAGATTCTATGGATATTTCACCTG
Organism: Nycticebus coucang; assembly: GCF_027406575.1. Classification (NCBI taxonomy): domain Eukaryota; kingdom Metazoa; phylum Chordata; class Mammalia; order Primates; family Lorisidae; genus Nycticebus; species Nycticebus coucang. Next base: position 117,205,273 of record NC_069790.1, on the reverse strand, counting down.
ATGGAGGGAAAAAGGATGGACGAGTGGGAAGGAACAGAGCAGCAGGATCAGATCTCTTTTCGTGTACCCCACGGAGCATCCAGGTAAACATCACTGATGGATCAATTATGTCAACATAACAAAAGTTTTCTAGCAGGAAAAGCTGCCTGAAAATGATGAGTTTATAATACTTGTGCCACTCAAGCAAACCTGGAAAAACCCATTCATCCATAAAAAGAAATCATTCATGATGTGGGAGGCTGGACCACATACATTTATTTAATTTGATAATTATATGATTTTAGTACTGAAGAGCAAGTTAATATGAAAACTTTCTGATGATTTCAAATAGGTCCCTACTTGCTCAAACTAAACATAGAGAAAATTAATTTTATTAGATTTAAAATTCATGAAATGAAAAGATGAGAGTATGACATTATAGAATAATTAGAATAAAAACAGCAAAAATAGTGAGGGTCCAGGCATTCACAAGATTCTCTCAGGTTATTCTGTTCATGTATCTGAGAGGCAAGGATTATTCCTACTGTACGTGGGAGCTCACATGTATGAATTGTTGTAGAGCTCCAACAAAAAGAATATGACTCTGCAGTTTGTTTTCTAGTTTGCTTGTCCATTTTACAACTGAACATGACAAACGATAGAATTGTTAGAACAGAGTTTTGGCAATCTGTGAATATTATCAACCGCGAGGTGATAATCTAAATATCTCAGTGCTAAATCTGTATCAATGGGAAGTTGATAATATTCAGGAATTTCTAGATTTTTTTTAAAAAAGTGAAAAGAGAGTAGGTAGCATACGAGAGAACCTTAGACTCAGAGAAATACCCTAAAGTTAAGAAAGTGGAGTCAAAAAAAGAAAAAGAAAAAGAAAGAAAGATAGAAACGAACCCTCTTCTGGCTCCAGGCTTTAAACTTTCTTTTAAAATTGATTTTGATTTCAGGATTAAGGGGTACATTATGATACAATTCTTCAAATGTGCATAGATGCAGTGAGAGGAAAGAATTAAGTTTACAAACATTTGTATTAGAGTAATTTTCACTAGAATTAGCCTATTTTTGAAATGTTCAAACATTCAGCAAAAGCATGCACACATAAACATACATGCTTTCAAAGGATTTGAGGACTACAAGTTCTATCCTGCACAAAAGACGTACAAGTATTATTGAAATGCCTAGTTTACAATTTATGGTGGAAAGAACCTTTGATCTCAAGTGATAAGTCAGTTGTTAAAATAGTGATGAAGCAATTAAAAAATGAGAACTAACATCGCTTTTCTTTTTTCTTTTGGCCTCTTTTTTATCTTTGTTCAACTACACTGCTTTCTTTGCAAAAGGAAGATCAGAAAATTGAACTACGTAAGATTAAAATCTTAAATAAGTAAAGTTATCAATTTGTATTAACTACAGCTATCATTTCTTGCTCACACTTTTGTAAAGACCAGGAAGAAATGGTTTTACTTAAACAATGACAACCTGTGTGCATTTTTACAACAGATATATAAGGGGCTGTCTCACCATACTTCTTACTATCTTTTTAAACTCTAACTTATCAATGCCCATGTGATGTTTCCCCATAAAATGACTTATGTTAGTCTACTGACTCTCTGGTGCTCTTTTTTTTAAGTCACTAACATGTTAATAATTCATTTTTTCCTTTTCTTTTGCAAAAAAGGAAAAATGAAAGTTTTGATAGAAGCAGCAGCATTTCTTAGAAGAATAAACTACACAAATATTCAAAGATGTTAAAAGCAACATTCTCATTTAGAACACAAATTAAATTTCCGTTTTATTTACCTAACTTCTGTGTCATCTATAACATAGCCACACTACCATTCCGCTACATGTAGGCAATGAACATAACACATTAATTGTTTTCATATTTTTTCCTTGTAAAATTTAGTTCTGGGGTTTGTGAATATGATGATGAATTGATATTTAATCATTCTACTAGGTAACTATTGATCATAAACAGGGATTAGACTTGCTGAAGTTCTTCTTTGAAAAGTTATAAAATTTTTAAGGAAACTAGGAAAATAAATGGTCATTTTGCATACAAGTTTTTAGAATGATATTAATAAATTATTTTGGACAGCATACTACCTTTTAGAAAGTATTTTGCACCTTCCCTTTTTTTGCTTGCCTAATTCCTGTGCATCATCAGCTGGCCTCAGCCTGGACACGGACTGCCTCCCAGGAGCGGCCGTGTCCACCTCTTCTTATGCTCCCATAGGCACCGCTGTCCCCCATCCCTGTGGTGCAGTATCGGTACTTGCCACTGAAGGGGACACCCCACCTGTATGTGGAATAACTTGTAAGCCGCTGCTAAAAGGACACTGAGTTGCATGACCTCGTGGGATTCTTAAACCAGCTTTGTGAGGCTTCCAGGTGCTTAGAGGATAAAGCATCAATGGAACAATGGAACAGCAGCAGAGGTAACATGCCCTGTAGTTGACATTGTTTCACCAGTCTGTGGGTAGGTACCTGCCAGGGTCCTTTCCCCCAATTTTAGTTTCAGTACAACTACAAATAAATATTATGCATGAAAAGAAGCATAACTGATCCTTGAACAACACAGGTTGAACTGCACATGTCCACTTATGGTGGATTTTTTTCAATGAAATGCGAGGAGTGATAGCACAGTGCTTGTGGGACATGTATGCAGGGCTGACTTGGGCCTGCCACTGTGAGACTTGAGTACATGCAGATTTTGCTTATCTCTGGGTCTGGAACCAATCACCCTGCATATACAGAGGAATGCAATATACATTGCAATTTATCTCTTATTGGTACAATAAGAATTATGAATCTAACTTTTCAATTGAAAATGCTCTATTTACATAAATAAAATGTCTTGAGCATCGACATTAATCAAGATAGGTCATAAACTATGACTTCTTATTTTCAAATAAACTATTTAAAATAATACATGAGACGTTGAATATAGATTTAATTTATGCACTAGCAGAACACAGAACCAATTAAAATTCTCTCTGATGTTAGAAAATATAGCATGAAAATATTCTAAATAATCTATAAAATGGTATTGAAGGAATTGGAGAAATTAATTTTCTATATAAAAATTTGTTTTGATCGCATCTCTGGAGTCATTATTTTTCACCATTCTGTCTTGGTATTTTTAACTCTTGAGTGAATTTATAATCTACCAGGAGAAGGTTTCACAAGTGAAACGTGTATGTGTTGGTGGGATGTGGTTTGCATCTGGGAGGAGTGAGGCAGAGATAGAAACGCATTTGCTTAGTTTTTACCAAAATGTCTCTTTATCACCATAAATTCCTAAATTAAAGTATATCTGAGTGTCCTGAGAATTAATATTCCAATTAAAATCTAGACTATTTAAATAGACATACATATGAATATAAACTTTCCCTTAAAATTTTTGCCATGTTCAAGTAAGTCTCAAAATTTTGAAGTTCTAAGAAAAATTAAAGATCATCTAATTCTATAGCCTGTTTTTTGAATAAGATCTGGAGAAGTAAATTGATACATCTGAGATCATTTATTTTTTAAAAAAACGGATACTGTTTTATTGGGTTTTCCTACAGCAAGTACATTTTCTGTATGTTCAAATACCCAAATTCAATGTCATAGGACTAGAATTAGACGTGGTCATATGATATTGGTCCACTGAATGGCAGTGCAAAGAATATAGATTTGGTTCAAAATTCTGGAAGGATTTTTAAAAGAGCTTCCTGGAATTGAGTCAATTCTGATAATTAGTTGGCTTGTAATGCAAATATTTCTTATAAATATTCCTCAAAGATTAATTTTGATCACATCGGAGCTTCAACAGATTTAGGGATGTCATTGAAATGCTGCTGGTTTATTATGCAAACACAAAGCCAAAGTTCTGCAAACACATCTCCAAAGATGTTTCTGAAGTTACTAAGGCCTTGTGAATCTAATGAGGATCATATTTCATCCCCAGAGATTTCTGTAGGCATCAGATTAAAAGATAATAAACCAAATCTTCTGTCTTCTGTGAGTCCTTATATTATTTTAAAAAAGTGACGAAAAGTTTTTCTCCTTCAATGATGGTAAAGATTTTTTTTTTTTTTTTTTTTTTGCAGTTTCTGGCCGGGGCTGGGTTTGAACCCGCCACCTCTGGCATATGGGGCCAGTGCCCTACTCTTTTGAGCCACAGGTGCTGCCCTATGGTAAAGACTTTTTTGCTTGTACATCTTATCATCATATAGGTGTTAGAAAATGTATTCTTTAAGCTGATTGGTTGGGATGGTAATAAGGCACCAGGCAATACCGTAATTCCAAGCTTAATATCTGGCCCTTGGGTTCAATTCTCTACTTCACTACTATAGAGATGGTTCAACTCAGGCAAGATATTCATTTATTCATTTAATTTAAATTAATTAATTGAGTTATTTATTTATTTTTAGCCTAAACAACAAACATTTATTTCTTACAGTCCTGAAGACTGGAATTTTTAAGACATTGGGTGAGTTGCCACTTGAGAACCGTCTTTCTGGTTTACAGGTGGCTGCCTTTTTTGCTGTTTCTCATGTGGTAGGGGGAGAGAGAGAGAGAGAGAGAGAGAAAGAGAGAGAGAGAGAGAGAGAGAGAGAGAGAAAGAAAATAAGCTCTTTTCATGATGAGCATCCCATCATGAGAATTCCACTTCCACAGTCTAATCACCTCCCAAGGGGCCCCATTTTCAAATCCTACACTGTGCGATAGTTATTAGGGTTTCAACCTATGAGTTTGGAGAAGATTCAGACGTGCAGTTCATAACATCTGGGAAGGTCAAGGGAAGCCTTCTCCAAGGAGGTGACGTTTGGGCTGAAACCAGGAGGATGGAGTTTTCTGAGAAAAGAGAGAGGGAAGGTTAGAGTAGGTTGATAAAGAAGCAGATTCTGGAATCAGCTATTGAAGGATAAGTTAGTACATGGGTAGTGGAGGATGAGGAAAAACCTTCCTAACAAAGAGAATAGTAGGTGTAAAGACTTGGAGGGATTAAAATAACCTTCACTGTGAGAAGTGGAGCAGGTGGGAGCAGGAAGTGAGGCATGAACACAGGCCGGGGTGGCTGAGCACACGGCCATCTGGATTCCTGACAGCTGACTGGACTCTGAGTTCATCCTGGGACTTTATGAAGATATGGCTGTGCCTGTTAATGGAAATGCACATAAAATATTCACAGGTCACAGCGGAGAGTTGCTCAGTGCTACCCAAGAAATAAAGAAAAATAATGTTCACTGAGCATTGCCCATAAGCTAAAGGAGTAGAAACAAGTTGGTACCTCTTGGGAAGAAAACTCTCCAGCTACACAGCCTTCTGTCAGGTTCTAGAAGCTCAGTGGCTTCCTGACTCATGACCTAGGCACCCGTCCATCCCTCCCTCCAATCTCCTCTCAGGGAGTGCCAGAGGCCAAATTCAAGAAGCAGCTTGAGATAAGAAAGCCAATTAATATAATCAATGCAAGTCAGCAGCCATCCAGGGCTAACAAATGGGTGACAATGGTAGATGGTAGAATTAAAAATGGGTGGCATCCGCCACGCAGATTAGATGGCAAAACATATACAAGGGCCACTGGAACATGAACAAGTACCATGAACAAATACTAAAATACCAAAGCAAATTGTGTTTCCAGGAGACATTTTCAAATGCAAAAGTACAAGTCCTGAGTCTTTTTTAAATGTAATTTATTAAAGATTTTACTATGAATTAAAGCACATAAAATGACATATGTCCATCTTAAAACAATAGGTGGAAGAGGAAAAATTAATGGTGTATATTTCATAAAGACAATTAACTTGATTGAATGAAAGTAAGTCATACAATTTTCAGTTGTCATCCTGTTCAGATAAAGAACTGGGAATTTTATAACAGAAAAACTTTGATGGAAGGTGACATTATGAAAGGCAAACAGCACTCACCCAAATCTGGCTTCATGCTAAGTAAATATACAAATGGCCCTGGAAGCCACAGAGCTGCTAAAAATTAAAAATTCCTTCCTGTATTTTTAATAGTTGAAATAATTATGCCTTATCTTCTCTTTTATTTAACTTTTACATTTCCTATTTCTGAATGTGGTGCTTTCGTTGTTTCTTATTTGATATTCACGTCCTTTTTTACACAAAGTACATAAGAGAGACATTGAAATCTTTAATCAGAATGAGCCTTTATGTTAAGATCATTCTTACATGATTTACACTATCAATGAAAACAATCAATGCAGTCGTCAAAAGTAAAAGATACAAATATACCAATCACCCAAATGGTGAATAATGGAAATAATTCATTTTTTTGTGCAGAATCTATTTAATCTTCTATTTAGCTTAGCACAATCAATATATATGTCTACACTAGAGGAAAAAAAATTGCAATTCATTCATATTCTTGTCTGAATCTTTCATACTATTTGGGTCAAAAGACATAACATGTAATTGGGTCAACATTACCGAAGAACGTTCTGGTGTTTCTGTGTCCTGAAAATACACTGTTTTAAATCTTATATGCCTAGAAGATCATGAAAAAAATGGAAGCATTCAATACATGGTGCTAAGTGAATGAACAATGAAAAACAAAGAATGAGGGAGGGTAATTGGTCGGACCACAGCTATGGTACATTTTACAAGGGTACATGTCAAATCTACTGAGTGTAGAGAATAAATGTCAACATAATAATTAAGAAAGTGTGGTGAAGGCTATGTTAACCAATTTGCTGTATTTCAAATTGTATATAAAACCAGCAGAGTGTACCCCATAAATGCATTAATGTACACAGCTATGATTTAATAAAAATAAAGAATGAGAATAGCATTTTAAGGCAAAATAAAGTTACAATATTCCTAGTAATCTTAAGTTTTAACCAAATCCTAGATTCCTCTAGGGTAAGGAAATGTATTTAGTGAGACTGTGTTATTGCCTTTGTTATATATACCCCAAACAACATACTTTTTGAAACTGAAATTATAATTGTAATAATGTGAATGATATGCTTTTTTTTTTTTTCCTAGGGAGCTATTTTCAGAGGAACAGGTAAAAAATAAAAAACACAACATGGTTTATGAAATCTGACCTGAAGTACAGAAGGGCTCAAAAAATGCCCTATGGGATTTATCATCAATATATAAGCCAGCAGTCAGAATACAACCGCAGTTCTGTTCTCATCTTCCACCTGGGAAGATTCAGGTGTTGCTAGGATAGACTTGGTTAAGATTTCACAAAGTCTCAAAGAGCCAATATATACTAACTTCTCTCAGTCCTGACTGATTATTTTCTTATGGGTCTGTCAAAGGAAAATAGTGTGCTGGACAAGGTTAAACAGGCCAGGAAGGGTAATGCAACAGAGAGAGAGGCAGAGCTCAGGCCCAGCTAGCTGTGCACAAAAAGGGGGTGGGGACAGGAGAGTTTTGCAGGGCTTTTCACAGCTGGGAATGGGGGTGGGGATGTGGCTCTTAGGCCATCTGCAAGTGGTAATTGGCTTTGCCCAGAGAAAAGAGCAAACTGCCCCTTGTCTTCATGGCAGGAGGCAGTTTCACACACTTCAGAGAAAAACATCACTGAGTTAGGCTCCCACCCCTTACAAAAACTGGAAATAGGGGCTCTCTCTCTCTCTTCACTATTACGTTTCAAAGAGGGCTGCCAGGAGCTTTGGGCGGTTCAGTGTTTTCCAACTGCATGAGGCATTTAAGGATTTATATCTCCAGGGCTCAGAGTAAGAATTTAGAACTACCAGTTTTCTAAAGTAAACTCTCTAAGAAAAGGGAAGTTGGGGCCTAGAGTCAGGAGGAAGCTGTGTAAAGTTAATCAAGCTGAGGGGAACACTGGCCAGTAGGACCTAGGATACTACCTTGTTTACTCTGGAGGTCCTTTTGTGTGGGAGAGTTATTTATCTGAATGCCCTCAGTTAGGAGTTGGGATGAAGCACCAACATTCAGCTTCTTATGGAAAGATGTGTGATGTATGATTAAGATGCAACTTACAACCTGACCCCATGCACCGTCTCACACTGGAGCCCGCCTAGTCCTTTCATGTCAACATTGTTATTAGTAAGTTATTCATTGCTTCTAATACAATGACAATATAGTCCAATAGATAATGAGATTGCAAATTTTACCAGAGGAGGAAATCTTTGTAAAGTGAAGGGCAGGGATGTAGAATAGTTCAAGTCACATGCAGAGCAGATTCATTCTGATCCAGAGAAAACGACACGAATGATGGCGTAATAGGCATTTCCAAATAAAATTGTTTGAATGTAAGATTTACAATATGATAATTAGGAAAATTGGGAAGACAAATAATATATATATATATATTTTTTTTTTGCAGAAAGTCTTTTTTGTGGTAATGATGCAAATAGAGAAAGAGGTGGCAGGTTACCAAACAAGGGAAGAGTCATGTCAGAACTTGGTAGAAAATTTATGTGAAAAGCTGAAATAGAGTTGTAATTACAAACTTCTACTACACATAAAAATTAACATTAATCGCTTTCATTTTGTATAAAAAGTTCTAACGGTAACTGCTTTCACTGTTAATTATCCCACAAGTGAATTCACTGTAATAATTTTTCCTATAGACCAGTTACCGTTAGCATCTTGTATATACAAGTTTCTACTTTCTGGTACCAGATTTCAGCACCAGCCTTGATCATTTCATCTTACTCAGTCTACAGAGAAGTGGATTTGGTGAATTGAACTGATGTTTTATCAGTAAATCTACTTTTTCTTGTCCATTCTCCTGAAAAGTATGACATTTTTAATTTCTTACTTAATTTGGTGTCCTCTGCAAATTCTGTACTAGGAGTATAACAATCCATTTTTCCTCAAAAAAAGAAATATTTTTTTATCTGTCTGTCTATCTATCTATCTATTTTGTTTTAAGACAGATCTCAGTTTGCTGCACAGGCTAGGGTCCTCAAACTACAGCCCATGGGCCACATGCGGCAGTGTGATTGTATTTGTTCCTGTTTTGTTTTTTTTACTTCAAAATAAGATGTGCAGTGTGCATAGGAATTTGTTCGTAGGTTTTATTTTTTAACTATAGTCTGGCCCTCCAATGATCTGAGGGACAGTGAACTGGCCCCCTGTTTAAAAATTTGAGGACCCCTGGAGCCTAGAGGGTCATGGTGTCTGCCTAGTTCACATCAACATCAGACTCTTGGGCTTACGTGATCCTCCTGCCTCAGCCTCCCAAGTGGCTGGGACTACAGGCACCTGCCATGATGCCTAGCTAATTTTTCTATTTTTGGTAGAGAGAGGGTCTCAACTCTTACTCAGGCTGGTCTCCAACTCCTGGGCTCACACGATCCTCTCACCTTGTCCTCCCAGAGTGCTAGAATTACAGCTGTGAGCCCCTCACCCGGCCTGTAAATAATATTTTTAAAGCAGCGTCTAAAAGAAAGGTTATCTAGTCCCTCAACACACGCTGTGGGACCTTTTAGCAGAAACTAGTCGCTAGTGTTTCAAAATTTGAAGGAAAACATGCCATCCTAACAGGATACGAGCCAGGCCCTCCCGCTTTAAGAAGCACTGCCTCCCTGAGTTGTAATTACGACGCCTTTGCATCCCTGCCCTTATTCTTATGTAATCGTGATACAGACAGAGGAAATAGCTTGGAGCTCCCAAATGAGGCGCATGTCCTGTCTTCTGGGCTTGTTATTCTTCACGCACTCCCCCGCCCTATTCCCTCGACCCGCTCTCATTCAAAATTCAACTCCCCAAGCTCCTCTCCCCGCCCAGAGTCACTGTGCAGCCTCTGAACTACACCTGCTCCCAGTTGCACATTTTCACCCTCCAAGCCCAGCAAGGCACGTAATTAGATGCTCATATAGCAAATCCATAACGGCAACAGTGACCCACAGGACAACCTCGGAGATACCAAAATAAGAGCCAAACTTAGGGAAAAGAAGCGATCGGAGAAGAAATACAAATTGTCGGTGCAAATAACACAGACATTGTTTCTCCAGCAGCAACCCATGTTTCCTCGTCCTGTGTTTCCAAATCCATTTATTTGTGCCTAAAATTCCTCATGTATGTGTGTGGTGGGGGAGGGGTTGGCAGGAGTACACTATTTCCAGTAACATTAGTTTAAATCCAACATCATGTACAACATTAATAGACAGTCACACAAGTGATGGTCTATGTTCACTGCACTTGAAATGACATCAAGAATGGTACAAGCGGTACAAGTTTAAATCTAGTTCCTTAAACATTAACATCTGTGAGCTATCAAGGCTTAGGAATAAAGGAGCTGGCATAATTCCTCACGTGCCAAAAATATTGGTTAGAAGCAATCAGTACGAGTATTAATAACAATGTAAGTGCTATGTTGTAATAGCTACAAACAGACTATGCTCCCATTTGGCATGAAGATAACTCAAACTTGGTGAAAATATATTTTATTCCTGACAGCATTTTTTAGATCAACAAATACACAGAACCATTGACACAGACTGTTTGCTAAAACAATAAAAGATGGCATTCTTAAAACCATCATTTAGTGTAAAAATAACTTCCCTGAACATTTTACATATATAGCTTTTCCTAAGATAGCTGTTAAGCCTTGAGTCTCTAAATTATTATCTCCTAATGTACATACAATGTGTTTGACAGTTAAGTTGGTATGTTTGGGGGATGCATTCATCCTTTGTAGCTAAGCATGCACTAGCCAATTTCAAGGCCTTAAATAAGCTCTCAGTATTTTTGAGAGCTAATTAAAACCTCATTATTTGTACAACAGCCGTACCACGTTACTGGCTTGATAAGAAACTCAATAACTGACAGTGTCTCTGTAGGTCTTTCAGCTGACACTTATAATTAAGTTGCATGGAACCCACTGCCCTGTAGAATCTCTATGTAACAAAAAGGAAAATTAGAAGGATGAAGTACAGGGCTGGTTTGCGTTAAAGTACAGGCAAAGCCCGGATTTTGTCGCAGATTTTCAAAGTGTCAAACTGTCTTTTCCAGCCAGAAAAAGAATTATATTTAAAACATATTTTTAGCTGATTTACTTTTTTTGGGGGGAGAGGGGAGGTTGGTCTATTTAAAGCTATTCTTTTTTCTTTTGATGTCTGTTTTTAGATAGATGGATGACACACTTTATCATGAAGAATTCAATTTATCAAAAGTGAATCCAATAATTTAACCCGCTCAAATGGGGAAGGAATAAGTACTCATAGAATTAACTCTTTTTCTTTCTTTTTAAAATCCATAACAATTACTTTTTAATGTAAGTGAATGTCGTCCCATTAGCCAATATTGCTTCCAGGCAATTTTCACAGAGACATCCTGTTGTGTGTTATGAGAATGTCAATGAACTTTAATATTATGTAGAACAAAACATAATTAGGAAGGAAATTCTTCGGGGAATAGCAGTATGTGATGTAGCAAGTTGTGAAGCAGAAGAGTTAGAGTTCTCAGCTATTTGTTTAAATTTCTTTATGACCATAACACAGGAGAAAAACATATTTCGCTTCTCATATTACCCCTGTAATATTCTGAGACAATAAAAAAAGTTTCAACATTTTCATATTTTTTCCATGAAAAGTTGATTACTGCCAATGATAAGAATTTTTTTTATGAAAGCAGAAGTCATTAATAACCAAAAATACATCCACGTCACTCTTATTAAAAGATATTTTAGGGCAGTGCCTGTGGCTCAAAGGAGTAGGGCGCTGGCCTCATACACCAGAGGTGGTGGGTTCAAACCCAGTCCCAGCCAAAAACTGAAAAAAAAAAAAAAAAAAAGGAGATATTTTATTGCAAATATTATAATAAGAACAGCGATGTCATGGGAAAAAAGAATTATCCAGAAAAAAAGCATTTAAGAAAGTATTTCTCAGCAAATATTTCTTAAGTTCATACCTCAAAATACAACTTTTATGACTATGTCTGAATTACAGTAATTTTTCTTATTTGTAACAATTCACTCTAGTTCCTTGTTGACAACTGAGATCATGTAGCTATTTCTCAAGTGACATGGAAAACAAAATTGGCAAGAATTAAATCCCCCTAGAAAGGCCTGCAGAATATTTCTAATATCTTCAATCATGAGGTGCTTAACACATCTTATATACATGAAATCACTCCTGAAATATCCCACTTGTAGATGTGTCCCTTTGGGAAATCTTATAATATATTTCAATACATTTCACATAATAATTCTCTCAAATACATAAGGCATCTATACATATGTTTTTAACAAGGTAATATGCAACCTATGTGTGAACTTATGCTTAGTCTTTTTTCTTTCACTGAATAAATGATTTAGCTCTTTTTTGCATTCATTTTCCCTAAACATTTGAGCAACTGCTGTGAGCTTAAAAACTCTCTTATTTCATTTAATGTAAATAGTTTAGAAGGTTATTAATTCTCCAGAGCATTGATAAAATAAGTACATTAGAAGGTTTTTTTCTTAATAAAAGTCTTAAATGACATTTGTTACTAATCATGACTCCTTTTATTGACACAATCTCAAAAATTGTCATTTCTTTTTCAAACTCTTCAAAAAAGCAAAAATGTAAAATTATCATTTTTGGAAGAATACTTGACGTGGGTTCCTACAAGTTAGCTTTAGTGAGGAATAAGCAGCCCTCTGTTTTCCACATGGAGATTTACAAAATATGTATTTGATAATGAAATAAACTCATAGGTGTTTAAAAATTAGAATGCATTTACATTAAAAGTGTCTTATCTAAACCCATTTTATTAATGCTTAAGAGTTTTTCCTACATCCTTCTAGATTTTCATATGCGTTTACAGATAAAAGTAATTTCTCTTTATACAATCATATAAGAGACATATACAATTTTTTTCCTTGTTTAAGGCTATATATCAAGGTCATGTTTTTCCTGTGGCATATACAAAGGCATAGACATCCCTTTTGATTATCTTTATTGCTCCACGATTTTCTCTCCTGTGGGTACACCGAAATTCATTTCACAAATTGTATGTTGATGGGCAGTACTTCCTGACTGTATTGCTCTATTATAAACCAGGCTTCCTAAACATTCATGAAGACATCTTTAAGAAAGTGCTTTCTTTTTTCCTGCAAATGAAACTTCCAAAAGCTAAATTAGTATAAATGTCACAAATTAACTGTTGAGATGATAGTGTTGCATGTTCATTTCAGGTGCCAAGGCTTTACACGTCCCCATCATATGTACGTGAAGTTATGGGTCTAACTTTCCATCAAAAATTTACAACATTGCATCACGTTTATTTTAAGCTTTGATAAAATTGTGGTAATGTTAATGTTACACTGCTAATTGTTTTCTTAGGTGGCACAAAACACTTAGTGTATGTGATTAAATAAATTAGCACTTCCTTTGCTCTATGCAGGAATTAAGCTAAAGAATATTTTCCTTTAAAATTTCTCAAGTATTAAATCTTCTGAACTGTATTACACACTGAAAACAAAGAAAATAATGTGAAGGGAAAATTCTTTTGAAAAAGATGAAATAAATATTTAATTACAAAAGCACATATGGCATTACTTAACATTTAAAATTTGGAATCTTCATTTACTATTGACAATTTTACTTTTATTTTGGCCTTTCCTACATTTGAATATGCACTTTAGATACATCACCATGAAGCCATTCTAATATTTCGGCACTAATAAATTGAAAGAGATGGGAAACTATCGGGGGAAGCATCAGAATAACGTGGAAAGCAGCACTAGATTTAGTAGGTAAAATGTGTTCTTGTTCTATTGGGTCAGCACTTCAAAATGATAATAGAAATTGGAGGGGTTTTTGACAATAATATATGGAACAAGAAATACCAGAATAAAAATGTTTATTCGTTTAGGACAGTAGGTCTTCTATTTATTCTTCTAAAAGTTTAAAAATAACAGTGCCTATATTTAGGTGTGCAATCCATTTTTTGTGTGGAGTGTAAGTGTCTACAATCATTTTTCCATCAGTGTCGTAGCCTAGAGCCATCTATGGAGTAGACAAGCCCGTTCCCCACTGAATTAAGTTGGTGGCTTGTAAAATTCAGTTCTCTATATATGGCTGGGTCCATAAGGACCCCCAATTTTGTATTTCTTCTATGTGTTTGTGTTTATAGTCGTATCATCATCTGTGTTACTACAGCTTTGAAGTAATTTTAAAAATTCTTACTTTTCCTCTACTTTGTTTTCAAAATAGTTTTGTTTATTTTAGAATTCATAACTTTTACAGTACAAATGAATTTCAAATCATCTGGCAAATTAAAAAACCAAAGCCTGCTAGAAACATGGTAGGGAATTTATTGCATCTCTAGACCAATTTGTAGAGAATAAACAGATTAAAAGTAATTTGTTTTCCCATGAATAACATGACATCTCTTCATTTTGTTATGTAAGCTTTAACTTGTTATAGAATATTTTAAATTAACTGTGTAGAAAGTGATCAAAATCGGCATATTTCCCTGTCAGTATTTTAAGTTTTTGATGCTTTTTAAAAATGATATTGCCAGACAAGCTTACTTCTATCCACATCCTTATTCTTCTATTAACTCTTTTCATATTACATTGACTAGTAGAATCTCCTGGGAGTACAAAGTAAAAGTGGGAAGACAGGTATCTTTTTTTTTTGGTTCACAAATCTGTTTTTTTACCATTAAGTATTACATTAGTCGCAGGATTTTGTGGACACCCATTATCAACTTAAGATAGTCCCCTGACATTTTATTTTTTTTAGTGTTTTATCATTATCAATGTTGGATTTAGTAAAATTATTTTTTATATATATGTTGAGAGACTCGATCATAGGTGGTGATGTGCATTGATTAACTTTTTATGTTGAACCAAACTTAACTTTCCTGGGATAAACCCTGCTTAATCATAATGTGTTATCTTCATATAAACATTATTGCAGTTACTTTTTAGGGTAATTTTTGTGTCTATATTCATTATAAATATTCATTTGTCATTTTCTTTCCTTATAAATTTTATCTCTCTTGGTACATATTAAGACCTTACATTGTTAAAGAAGAGTCTAAAGGTCCTGAATACATTATGCTTTAAAAAAGAAACATACTTCAAAACATCGAATAATAATCACGAAAACCTTAGAAAATTTTAGTAAAAACAACTGATTGAGGAAACAACTCTTACTTTACAAATAGTGTCAAGTAGTAGCAAAGAAGGCATAAAAAGAAAAAGGCAAAAGCATTGAAAAGCACTTGACAAATATGGTGAGTGTTTAGACATTTTGCTTAAGGTGGACCTTGACCTTGAATCAACGTTCTCTAATAACTAACATCATTTCCCTTAATTCTTCTGCAAGGAAATGCTAACAGGATTATCTGTTTTAGCAAAGAAATCCCAAAATAAATTAGCTTGGAGTGTGGGAAAAAGCATGGCCTTAGAAAAACTTCTTTAATTCCTCTCAAGGTTAAATACTTAGTTGATGAATGTCTAGTAATGAGAGGGTAAGCAAATAGCATACTCAATAATTAAGATTGTATATTACATGTATATGTTTTCATTCAAGTCTTCTAATTCTTCCCTTAATTAACCAGCAGTGACTTTTATTGAATCACATTCTGTACTTAATTAGTTCTTTTGAATCGAGGCTATTCTCATCTGCAAAGCTAATGTAGAAATACCTTGTGGACATTTGACTAAATAGAAATACCTTGTGACATTTTAATTAAAGTGTGGAGTCATAGGAAAGACATTATCTCTCATCTGTAATAATTATCAATTATTGATAACTATCTATTTCTATTGAATAAAGTTTTCTGATTATATACTGATGAAGTAGTAAATAAAGCTTATCACAATTAGCTAATACATTAATACCTTCCTCTTACTTTTTTTGTGCTATTTATTCCTTTGAGAAAAAAAAAATCACCTTTCAGTAAAGTCATAAATGCTTAGTATTGAGAGATATGTTTAAAGTTTTAAATATGTAAAATTTCAGTCATTGCTCTTCTTTGAAATCTAGGTTCACGATTCATTCTACATAATTACATAATCCCTTTACATAATTACTGATATAAAAAATGTTTCTAGTTATCAAATGGTTATTTTTCAAAAAAATACATTAAGAGGGATGAAAATCAATAAGTTTGCTAATTATTTCTGCAGTTAAGGTCGCTGTGAAACCGTGAATTCAACACAACAGCAATTCAGTGAAAATCTACATACCTGAAAGTGTACTCAAGCATCAAAGTAAGTAGAATGCTAATTTATTTCTGAATCTGTCCAAAACATTTTTAGTAACTCTGGTCCCCAGAATGACCATACGGCAACCTGGTGTGTCTGCTATAATGTTGTTACATATAGAACCACATAGACAGGACTAGGACCTCATTGATTTAACTGCATATAAATGCAAGAGTATGCGTGTATATTTATGTTTCACAGAATTTTGAATTCCTAGCCAAGTTTAAGAAAATTTCTAGATGAAAAAAAATGAAAAATAAAAAAAAAAAGCCCTATGATTAATAGTATCTTCTTTAACCTTTAGGAGCTCTCTGCAAAGTCTTTGATAGAAATCCAAGTAACATCATGCCTTTCCTCCCAGGGTACAAATTCAAATATTATGAATAAAGATTAGTTCTCACTCATAAGGAAGCTAAACATATTGCACTGGGTGTCATTTTTTTTTGATAAGATGCCTAAAGTGGGACATTTGAGATATTTTTATTAGGGGAAAACATTATAAGAAGTGTTTTGTTATTTCTTATTCAGGAAAGAAAACATTTTGATACAAAAGTGGCCAAAAAATATACATAGTCTCAGGCAGCGGCTGTGGCTCAAAGGAGCAGGGCGCCAGCCCCCAAATGCCAGAGGTGGCGGGTTCAAACCTAGCCCCACCCAAAAAAAGAAAAGAAAAATATATATATGTACAAACACACATAGTCTTTTCACTTTCCCTTGCATTAGGAAAGGTCCAGATATCATAGCTTTGTTGAAAAATCTGAACATTATGGGTGGAAGGATAACAAGATTTAAATAAAGAATTCATTCAATGTAGCAAATGCATTTTCATTCTTCATTTTCAAAATATAAAATTACTTAATATAGAATGAATGCCTCTAACATGAATGAGTAAAATAAAGAATTGGCAGGTGGAAAAACTCCAGCTTCTAAAGACTCAACAAAGAGCACAATGTGAGGGTATACAGCACACATCCTGGGTGAAGGGCTCTACTACAACCTGAACGTGAACCTAACAAACACAATGTAACCTAAGCATTTGTACCCTCATATTAATCTGAAATTAAAAAAAAAAAAAAATGTGTCTCGACCCTGCTAAGGACTTTGTCCCAGACCAATCATTTTACTTTGATTTTTCCAAATATGCCAACTGGTGAAATGGGCATGTTAGCCTTTATCTGCAAGAGAATACTTTATAGAATTAATAATTAAAAGTCTGTCAAGTCCTCTTTAATTAGAGTGGTTACACAACTGCCATTGAATAGTAACCCCTCCATTCAAAATCCAATGCCTAGAGGCCCGGACATCTGTAAGAGCTGCGTGCGATCAGTGATCTGCCCCTGCCCAGACCCTGGTAAGAGCTGCACCCACTGGGACTCCTCACACCCTGACCAGGAACTCCGGGAGCCACACAACCCCATGTCCTCTCTCCTGTACCCACCCTGTCTCCACATCGGCCTGCTTGTCTGGCCAGGGACTCTGGTAGTATGTGCCCTACGGAGTCCTCCCGCCTCTGCACAGAGCCCTTCTCCTGGCCAGAGAGTGCTGGAGCCTTGGGCTGTCTGAGTCAAAGTAACTGGGCGCCAGGCACTCCCAGAATCGTGTGCATCCCCCAACCCCCGCCCCATTGCTGGATCCGGGTGTGTCACACTCTGGAGCTGCTCTCACAACCAGAACTACCAGGCTGGGGCAGCCCCAGAGGAGCTACACAGGGTCACTCCCTACAAATATCCAGCAACAATAGAGTGATCTCGCTGGGGTCTAATCTTGGAAAGGCACCTCCCCAACTATGAGGACAGCTAGAGTCAAAGGTGAAAAAACAATCATGAGGCGAAATCAACAGGTAAACTCTGGCAATATGAATAATCAGAGTAGATCAACTTCCCCCAAGGATCAATGGGGCAGACACAGCACAAGATCCCATGCACAAACAAATAGCTGAGATGTCAGAAATCGAATTCAGAATATGGATAGCAAATAAGATCGAACTAGAATTCCAAGCAGTAACCCAAAAGATATCTCAAGAATTCAATGAATTCAAAGACCAAATGACCAAAGATTTTGACACATTGAGACAAGAAGTTGCAGCCCTCGAAGATCTGAGAAACACAGTAGAATCCCTCAGCAACAGAATGGAGCAAGCAGAAGAAAGGATTTCTGACATTGAAGACAAAGTTTTTGAATGCTCCCAAACTCTCAAAGAGGAAGAGAAATGGAGGGTAAAAACAGATTACTCTCTCAGAGAGCTCTGGGATAATTTGAAGAAAACCAATATTGTTTTATAGGGATTCCCAAAAGTGACGAAGTGGCTTAACAGGGCACAGAGTCTCTTCTCCATGAGATTATGAAAGAGAACTTTCCAGACATGCCACGAGATTCTGAAATTCAGATAGCAGACAGTTTCAGAACTCCAGCACGACTTGATCCAAATAAGACATCCCCCAGACACATCATAATCAATTTCACTAAAGTTAATATGAAGGAGAAATTCTGAAAGCAGCCTGATGAAAGAAAACCATCACCTACAAGAGGAAGAATATTAGAACACTGCAGATCTCTCTGCTGAAATCTTTCAAGGCAGAAGAG
This sequence comes from Nycticebus coucang, assembly GCF_027406575.1. Lineage (NCBI taxonomy): Eukaryota > Metazoa > Chordata > Mammalia > Primates > Lorisidae > Nycticebus > Nycticebus coucang. Next base: position 117,186,556 of record NC_069790.1, on the reverse strand, counting down.
GATGGTCATCGACTTTTAATCTCCTAAAACAAAATAATTTTCAACCCAGGATCCTGTATCCAGCTAAAATGAGTTTCATTTATGATGGAGAAATTAAATACTTTAACGACATTCACCTGTTGAAGAAATTTGCCATAACAAAACCTGCTCTCCAGGATATTCTCAGACCTATCCTTCATAAAGACCAGTGTAATCCTCCACCACAAAAGTAAACCCACCCAGAAATTTTTGATCAAATTCCAACTTCCACAGTTGCAAAAGGATTAAAAATGTCCACCAGACTCTCAAAAGGCTTATCAATATTCTCAATTAATGTGAATGCCTTAAATTGCCCTCTAAAGAGGCACAGGTTGGCGGACTGGATACAAAAACTCAAGCCAGATATCTGCTGCATACAAGAATCTCATCTTACATTAAAAGACAAATATAGACTCAAGGTGAAGGGATGGCCATCTATACTCCAGGCAAATGGAAAGCAGAAAAAAGCAGGTGTTGCAATTCCATTCGCAGATGCAATAGGCTTTAAACCAACTGAAATAAGGAAGGATAAGGATGGACACTTCATATTAGTTAAGGGCAATACTCAATATGGTGAGATTTCAATTATTAATATTTATGCACCCAACCAGAATGCACCTCAATTTATAAGAGAAACTCTAACAGACATGAGCAACTTGATTTCCTCCAGTTCCATAGTAGCTGGAGATTTTAACACCCCTCTAGCAGTGCTGGATAGATCCTCCAAAAAGAAGTTAAGCAAAGAAATTTTAGATTTAAACTCAACCATTCAACATCGGGGCTTAACAGATATCTATAGAACATTTCATCCCAAGAAAACTGAATACACATTCTTCTCATCAGCCCACAGAACATACTCAAAAATCGAGCACACCTAGACCACAAATCCAACCTCAAAATTAAAAAAAAAAAAAAAAAAAGAAATTATTCCTTGCATCTTCTCAGACCATCATGGAATAAAAGTTGAACTCAATAACAACAGGAATCTGCATACCCATACAAAAACATGGAAGCTGGGCGGTGCCTGTGGCTCAGTTGGTAAGGCGCCAGTCCCATATACTGATGGTGGCGGGTTCAAGCCCGGCCCCGGCCAAACTGCAACCAAAAAATAGCCAGGCGTTGTGGCGGGTGCCTGTAGTCCCAGCTGCTCGGGAGGCTGAGGCAAGAGAATCGCTTAAGCCCAGGAGTTGGAGGTTGCTGTGAGTTGTGTGAGGCCACGGCACTCTATAAAGGGCCATATAGTGAGACTCTGTCTCTAAAAAAAAAAAAAAAAAAAAAACATGGAAGCTAAATGACGTTATGCTGAAGGATAGATGGGTTATAGATGAGATTAAAAAGGAAATCATCAAATTTTTGGAACAAACCAACTATGAAGACATAAATTATCAGAACCTCTGGGATACTGCAAAGGCAGTCCTAAGAGTGAAATTTATAGCACTACAAGCCTTCCTCAAGAAAACGGAAAGAGAGAAAATTAATAACTTAATGGGACATCTCAAGCAACTAGAGAAGGAAGAACATTCCAACCCCAAACCCAGCAGAAGAAAAGAAATAACTAAGATCAGAGCAGAATTAAACAAAATTGAACACAAAAGAATTATACAACAGATCAATAAATCCAAAAGTTGGTTTTTGAAAAGGTCAATAAAACTGATAAACTTTTGGCCAATTAACCAGGAAAAAAAGAGTAAAATCTCTAATCTCATCAATCAGAAATGACAAAGACAAAATAACAAAGACCCCTCAGAAAGTCAAAAAATCATTAACGAATATTACAAGAAACTCTACTCTCAGAAATAAGAAAATCTGAAAGAAATTGACCAATACTTGGAAGTACGCCACCTACTAAGACTTAGCCAGAACGAAGTGGAAATGTTGAATGGGCCTATATCAAGTTGTGAAATAGCATCAACTATACAAAATCTCCCTAAAAAGAAAAGTTCAGGACCAAGATGGCTTTACATCAAAATTCTACCAAACCTTTAAAGAAGAACTAGTACCTATATTACTAAACCTCTTCAAAAATATAGGAAAAGAAGGAATACTACCCAACACATTCTATGAAGCTAACATCACCATGATCCCTAAACCAGGGAAAGACCCAACAAGAAAAGAATATTATAGACCAATATCACTAATGAATATTGATGCAAAAATACTCAATAAGATCCTAACAAACAGAATCCAACAACACATGAAAAAAATTATCCACCATGACAAGTGGGATTTATCCAGGGTTTCAAAGCTGGTTCAACATATGTAAATCTAAAAATATAATTCAGCACATAAACAAACTAAAATATAAAGACCATATGATTCTCTCAATTGACACAGAAAAAGCTTTTGATAATATCCAGCATCCCTTCATGATCAGAACACTTAAGAAAATCGGTATAGAAGGGACATTTCTTAAACTAATAGAGGCCATCTACAGCAAACCCACAGCCAATATCATATTGAATGGAGTTAAAGTGGAATCATTTCCACTTAGATCAGGAACCAGGCAAGGTTGCCCATTGTCTCCACTGCTCTTTAACATTCTAATGGAAGTTTTAGCCATTGCAATTAGGGAAGAAAAAGGCGATTAAGTGTATCCACATAAGGTCAGAAGAGGGTCAAACTTTCACTCTTCACAGATGATATGATCGTATATCTGGAAAACACTAGGGATTCTACTACAAAACTTTTAGAAGTGATCAAGGAATACAGCAATGTCTCAGGCTACAAAATCAACACCCATAAATCTGTAGCCTTTATATATACCAACAATAACCAAGCCAAAAAAATAACAGTCAAGGACTCTATTCCTTTCACAGTAGTGCCAAAGAAGACGAAATATTTGGGAGTATACCTAACAAAGGACGTGAAAGATCTCTATAAAGAGAACTATGTAACATTAGGAACAGAAATAACTAAAGATGTTAACAAATGGAAAAACATACCATGCTCATGGCTGGGAAGAATCAACATTGCTAAAATGTCTATACTACCCAAAGCAATATATAATTTTAATGCAATTGCTATTAAAGCTCCATGGCCATATTTTAAATACCATGAAAAAATAATAGTTCATTTTATATGGAATCATTAAAAACTCTCAAATAGCCAAAAGGTTACTCAGCAATAAAAACACAGCAGGAGGAATCATGCTACCAGACCTGAGACTGTACTATAAACTGATAGTGATCAAAACAGCATAGTACTGGCACAAAAACAGAGAAGTAGAGGTCTGGAATAGAATAGAGAACCAAGAGGTGAATCCAGCCACTTACCGTTATTTGATCTTTGACAAGCCAATTAAAAACATTCAGTGGGGAAAAGATTCTCTATTTAACAAATGGTGCTGGGTGAACTGGCTGGCAACCTGTAGAAGATTGAAACTGGAACCACACCTTTCACCATTAACTAAGATAGACTCTCACTGGATAAAAGATTTAAACTTAAGACATGAAACTATAAAAATACTTGAAGAAAGTGCAGGGAAAACTCTTGAAGGAATCGGCCTGGGTGAATACTTTATGAGGAGGACTCCCCAGACAACTGAAGCAGTATCAAAAATACACTACTGGGACCTGATCAAACTAAAAAGCTTCTGCACAGCCAAGAAGATTGTAAGTAAAACAAGCAGACAGCCTTCAGAATGGGAGAAAATATTTGCAGGTTATACCTCCAATAAAAGTCTAATAACCAGAATCCACTGGGAACTCAAACGTATTAGCAAGTAAAGAACAAGTGATCCCATCTCAGGGTGGGCAAAGGACTTGAAGAGAAACTTCTCTAAAGAAGACAGACGCATGATCTACAAACACATGAAGAAAGTTCATCATCCTTATTCATCAGAGAAATGCAAATCAAAACTACTTTGAGATATCACCTAATCCCAGTAAGAGTAGCCCACATAACAAAATTCCAAAACCAGAGATGTTGGCATGGATGTGGAGAAAAGGGCACACTTCTACACTGCTGGTGGGAATGCACACTAATATGTTCCTTTTGGAAGGATATTTGGAGAACACTTGGAGATCTAAAACTAGACCTGCCATTCAATCCTATAATTCCTCTACTAGGTATATACCCAGAAGACCAAAAATCACCATATAACGAAGACATCTGTACCAGAATGTTTACTGCAGCCCAATTCATAATTGCTAAGTCATGGAAGAAGCCCAAGTGCCCATCAACCCACGAATGGACTAGCAAATGGTGGTACATGTATACCATGAAATATTATGCAGCCTTAAAGAAAGATGGAGACTTTCATGTTTACATGGATGGAGCTGGAACATATTCTTCTTAGCAAAGTATCTCAGGAATGGAAGAAAAAGTATCCCATGTACTCAGCCCTACTATGAAGCTAATTTATAGCTTTCATATGAAGGCTATAACCCAACTATAGCAAAAGAATATGGGGAAAGGGCCAAGGGAGGGAAAGGGAGTGGGGAGGTTAGGGTGGAGGGAAGGTAATAGGTGGGGCCACACCTATGGTGCATCTTAGAATAGGTACAGGTGAAACTTACTAAATGCAGAATACAAATGTCTAGATACAATATCTAAAAAAATTCCATGAAGGCCACGTTGAACAGTTTGATGAGATTATTTCAGATTGTATATGAAACCAGCACGTTGTACCCATTGATTGCACTAATGTACATAGCTATGCTTTAACAATAAAAAAATAAATAAATAAAATAAACACCAAAAAAAAAGAAAAAAATCCTATGCCTAGAAATTAATTGAGTTGCAAAGGTCTCAAGCATTATCTATATTCACAATGCTAAACATATTTACCTTTTAAATATTTATGAGTCACCATAGTTTCAAAATCCAAGAAATTATATAGAGGCAATTTCTTTCTTGCCATTTCATGTAGGAAGGTGAGGCAATGTACCCAACACTGGCAGCCTTGATGAAGAGTATAAAATCTGTAGAATATCTGAGAAGCCAATTATATTTGTAAAACAATCTCACAAAATGGTAATATTTTTTCTGATTATAGTTTTTAAATCAGGAGGCTATTTTCATAGTTACTCCATTCTTAGATTCATAAACTCCAAGTGTCAGGAATTTTAGGCGTAAGCAGAATACTTTAATAAGAACACTTATAATGTATTAGTATAATATTTTATTTTTTACTAAAAGTTTTCTATAGATTTTAAGGCAACTGTATAAAATTTCTGCCCACTGCTTATTACGAAATAATTGCTAAATTTTTGTTTTTTAAACTATGTTTAAGAACATCAGAGATTAATAAAAATTGTGAAAAGAAACTAAAATGTAAATCCAGGTAATGTAAAAACAAAGAAACAAATCCAGCCCACAGTTTTGTCATTTGTATTCTATTCGTGGTAAGCATGAGAGCTGGCCCTTAAGAGGCAGAAGGGATAAAAAGCGAACCAGTGCACATCCTCATTACCAAATGTCTTCTCACTCGAAGAGGGATTTTGTTATTTATTCTAGAGCTAACTCTATCCTTGCAGCCTAAGCATATATATTTTAACCAGTAAAACTAGAATGATAATAAACTATTTTCTTTTCAGTTTCAAAAGGCATTTTCTTTCCTTTGAATACATACTCTAAATGAGTTTAGAAGTTTTATTTAGGCTTAGAAAATATATTTAAAACTATTTTCTTTTCTCATCTGTCTTCACAGGCAAGAGTAGACCAATCTGACCCATTTTTCTTTCAGATAAATATGCCCCTATTTACTTTGTGCATTCATTGGGCAATAGGGATGTTCTAGAATTTTCTTCCAACCAAATGGTATATGGCATGGTGCCTGCCATTTAATAGGCTCTTTATATATGAAAATACTTCTGGCCCTCTCTTGTCTTGCCCGCAATACTTATCAATCACTCTCAGGTGCTTTCCATTCCTGCTATGTACAAACATTCACTTTTTTAATAACCTATAGAAGAAAAAAAAAAAGAAGCGAAACAACTTCCCTATCTACAAACTTTTGAATGTCCATCATTACTTCCCTCTCTCCCTTTCTCTCTGTCTCTCTCTTTTTCTCTGTTCCTAACTACTTTTAAAAACACACTTTGTTGTCCTAGCCTGGCGACTCAATTTATTTATTTATTTATTTATTTATAATTTTTTTCTATTTTTTTTTATTAAATCATAGCTGTGTACATTGATATGATCATGGGGCATCATTCACTAGCTTCACAGACCGTTTACCAAGTTTCACATATACCCTGGTAAGATGCACCGCTGGTGTAATTAGCGACTCAATTTAGATGTTTCTCTTTATCATTGTTTTGCTTCTTGTTCCTTCAATCTACCCACCAAGAAACCACATGAATCTTTCTCTTCACTGACCGGCTCCTGTGTCTATTTTGAGTTCACATGAGTGTGAGCCAGACTCAACTTTAGAGCCAGGATCATACTCATGGCCACAGTCAGGGTTGTAGGCTGATTTTAATAATGCATATTCTATAAAATGTTCCCCTTTAGTAACTACAAGTGCTAAAGTACAATGTTGTATTGGTGTTATTCTATCAACGAATTGATTTAAGTCCTCTTAATCAGGAACACCAACTACTTTTTGGTGCCTATGCCCCATTTTAGTTTTAGTGATGATCTTTTAAAACAAACTCTTACTTCAGTGTGTCTAAGTCTTTGGTGGTTTTATCTTTAAATTCATTAAATTCTTGAGACTTCTCTGAAGAAGACAGGCGCACGGCCTTCAGACATATGAAAAAATGCTCATCATCTTTAATCATCAGAGAAATGCAAATCAAAACTACTTTGAGATATAATCTAACTCCAGTGAGACTAGCCTATATCACAAAATCCCAAGACCAGAGATGTTGGTGCGGATGTGGAGAAAAGGGAACACTTTTGCACTGCTGGTGGGAATGCAAATTAATACATTCCTTTTGGAAAGAGATATGGAGAACACTTAGAGATCTAAAAGTAGATGTGCCATTCAATCCTGTAATCCCTCTACTGGGCATATACCCAGAAGACCAAAAAATACATCACTACAAAGATATTTGTATCAGAATATTTATTGCAGCCCTATTCATAATTGCTAAGTCATGGAAAAAGCCCAAGTGCCCATGGATCCACGAATGGATTAATAAATTGTGGTATATGTACACCATGGAATATTATGCAGCCTTAAAGAAAGATGGAGACTTTACCTCTTTCATGTTTACATGGATGGAGCTGGAACATATTCTTCTTAGTAAAGTGTCTCAAGAATGGAAGAAAAAGTACCCAATGTACTCACTCTTATTATGAAACTAATGTAGGATCTTCACATGAAAGCTATAACCCAGTTACAACCTAAGAATAGGGCGAAGGGGGAAAGGGAGGGGAGGGAGGGGGGAGGGAGGGGGATTAATGGGATTACACCTGCGGTGCATCTTACAAGGGTATACGTGAATCTTAGTAAATGTGGAATGTAAAGGTCTTAGCAAAATAACTAAGAAAATGCCAGGAAAGCTATGTTAACTAGTGTGAGGAAAATGTGTCAAACGGTCTACGAACCAAGTGTATGGTGCCCCATGATCATACTAATGTACACAGCTATGATTTAATAAAAAAATTAATAAAAAAATAAATAAAACAAACTTTTACTCTGCCCTTACTTATTCTCAAGATTTGACTTTTCTTTAGAGGAAATTGAAACACATTTTCTAGTCTCTGCTGAAGAAACTCAGAAAATCTAATGTAATGTTCTACAAATTGCTTTAAGATTTTACCTTTATGCTCAATCACAATTGCTTTTAATAGCATTTCATTTACAGGATCTGAATCAACACAGTGTCAGCAATCTGGGCTGTCTGAGGAAGTTTTGGAAATTGCCTTATATGTAGATGTAGAAGAGTTCAACCTCGGAGCAGCAGGATCACGTGGCCATTGCCCTAGCGTTGCATTCTCCTGGGTGTTCTGAATGCATCAAGTTTGGAAGAAGGGCATTTATGCTGGCCTGTGCAACATGACTTGAAATAAACATTGTAAAACAAATTCTATCTAAAGGCGAGGAATATTAGATAATAACCTTTATTATTGCGATAGTAATGTCAGTAACTGAAATCATGTTATTTACCAACATGACTACCTTTCAGCAAATAATATTAATAAATATGAGGCGGCTAAGCTGTTTAAAATGGTTCACCTTGGAGGGAATAAAAGAATGTTAGAGTTGGTAGGGAAACCAGAAAACGTTTAGTGCAAACCCCCTCAACCAGATATGCATCTCTTTCTCCCTGAGGGAGATTCTTTTTGATATCTGAATAGAGAATCTGAACATCATATTTGCCCGAGAAAATGTTCCAAGGACCACTAAGTATTTTTCTGTCAAAAGACATGCTGCTTGTCTTCCCTAGATTGATTTGCCAATGCAGATCTTAGCAGATTTTTTTTTTCTAGAAGAAAGTCTAATTGTGATTTATTTTCTTCAACTTTGGCCCTTAGCACTGCTTTAGCCAGATGTTTTCAAAATATTGTATTGTCCTAAGTTAATTTCACATCTCCCTTATTCCTTGTCACTTTCATGTTTACTCTGATGTGTGGTTTGTTGTTACTTTTGAGTTCTTTATGCCTGAAATTGTACTCATAACCCTTGACCTCTAGGAAATTATTGACCCATACCCCTTCTCTTAGGAACCCTGTTGTTGTTAATGTACATTTCTGTAGTATCTTTGAACATATGATGTCAAACTAAGGACAAAGGAAGCAGCAGTTGGCTGCGATTAACATTTTAGTCCGAGTAACACCGTGTATTGATAGAATGGCTGTTAGAGGTTTGTTTCTAATATTCCCCCGTTCCTGTTGACTCATATACTCCCTGTGTTGGCCATTCTCTGACCCCTCATTGACCCTCACATTGCCTCTCAGTCACTGCTCTTGGATTTGGACAATTTCTTTTCTTTCTTTTCTTTTTTTTTTTTTTTTTTCAAGACAGAGTCTCACCCTGTTACCCTCAGTAGAGGGTTGGAAAGTCACAGCTCACAGCAACCTCAAACTCTTGGGCTTAGGCGATTCTCTTGCCTCGGTCTACAGGCACCCGCTAGAACACCCAGCTATTTTTTTGTTGCAGTTTGGCTGGGGCTGGGTTTCAACCCGCCACCTTCAGTATATGGGGCCAGTACCCTACTCACTGAGCCACAGGCGCCATCCTTAGACAATTTCTTTTTCCCGTCACATATCATATCAAATCCCTAATGCCTTCAGAACATCACTTAGCAGCTGGTTAATGGGAAAGAGCCAATTAAACATACTGATGCAGATTTCACTGGTTTAAGATTACCATTTATTTACGTATTTTTATAAGGCTTCTGTTTTCAAAAAAATACCCTGTTAAAACCAAACAACCAGCACAAACTACAGGAATGTGTTTGTAATGCTGGATTTTCAGGAAAATTTAAAAACTATTTTAATTTTTCTTTTGAAATAATTTCAAATGTAGAGAAAAGTCTGAACTCCAGTGGAAGGAGCACTGTGCCCCTCTGTTCGGATCCTCCTGTTTCACTGTGTGTTCTGACTTCTCTCTGTGTGTACCCTCCTTCTCTCCAGACATACGTACTGTCATTTTTGAACCACTTGAGTGTAAGCTGTGTATCACGTTCTCTTACTGCTGACTGCTCTGCATGAGTTGGTGAGCATGTAGTCACTTTATCTGTTAATTTAACATCGACCCAGCCACTCAATCTTCCATGTCTCCCTTTTGCCCATGGACCCACTTATTTCTTCACAGGGCCTTTTCTAATCTAGGAGCGGATCCAGGTGTGGACCACATACCGCACATGAATGCTGTGCCTCTTTAACCTTCTGTTACCTAGAATGGTTCTGTAGAGTTCCATTGTTTTTTATCACATGGATATTTTTGCCATTTTTCTCCTTCCTTGTGTTTTGTAGAATGTTCCTCATTTTGGATTTGACTTGAGTTCTCATAATAGGTTAGATCCATTACACACTCCCCAGGGGACATACATGCCTGATATTGGGACTTTCACGGTCTCCGTTGTCTCTGGAGGCAGACAGTGTTCATCTGCTTCTTATTCATCATTTTAAATTTTATTACCCAGCCAAGGTGTTGTCTGACTTGTATAATTAATATTTGTTTTGCAACTAATACATAATTTGTAAGAAACACTTTAAGACAATAAAAATATACTTCTCATCCAAATTCTCCCTAGCATCTAGTTTTATTCTCCACTGATGACTCATGCCAAAATCAATACTTACTTGATTGTTGCAGTATGATGACTTGACCTTCTAACTCCAGGAGACTTTCAGCATTGCCTAGTGGGACAAAGGCACTCTGTTGTAAGATCCCCCACCACCCTTCTCCCATGTTTTATTTATCGCCCTCCACTGTGGCTCAGTTATCACCTATGTTCAGCTATCTATCATCTTTCCACAGACTTAAGGATTTCAAATTTTTAACGGTTTGTAATTCATGACTTCCCTTAATTATTGCCATAGTCAAATTGTACAGATTCGACCCTTGTGAATTCTATCAAACTGAATATTATGTACTTTTGTCATTAACTGTAATTCTTTCTTTCTTTCCAGTAAAACAAGAGGCGTCCTACTCAACGTGCATCTTTTTTGATGAGAACCTGATACAATTTCTCTATGAAGGTCTGATCACTTTTAGGGGATCATATATTGATAATAAGGTCTTTCTAGTTGTATCCATCGTTCCCACACACATCTTTGGAGTAGATCCATCCAGGAGTCAGAGCCACTTGGCATACAAGCCTGTATACACACTCATACACATATGCGTGTATCTAACATACACACACACACACACACACACACGCAAACCTTGAAGCAGCCTTCCTCCTGCCTTTCCCATTGTACGTTTGCCTTCCACTTCCTTTGAGGACCCGGCTCCCAGCATCATTCGTATATTTACTTATTTGCTTAATCGATAATACCTTTAGATATTTTCAGAATTGCTTCAACCACACATGCATGTTTCTTCTTCTTTCTTACAAACAACAAATGTCTTTTGTGCTCAACCTTCCTAAAAATTTTAACAATCTATCTGGCAAATCCACCCCTTATCAACTCATAGAGAAATTTCTCAGTTTTATTTGCAGCTCCAGTATATTTAGCCTCTACAACCAATCTCTTCTATTTGATCATAAAGATCTCTTCCCATATTTTGTCATTATAAACAATGCTGGAATAAATAACCTTGGCAGGTGCGTGTTCCCGTCACTGAAGCTACATCTTTAGGGTCGTAGAATTGAGAGGTTGGCTGGAAGACTAGATGCATGTGCGTTTCTGTTAAGCACTGTCCCCCCGACCCCGCTATTATTTCACTTGGCATTCTCACCAGGAGTGTATAAGCATTCTATTCTCACCACGATCCTTGCCAAAAGCAGGTATGACCAAACTTTGGGATTTCAGCCAACCTGATGGGTGAGAAATATTATCTCCACCTAGATGTAATTTGTATCTTTCTTCTCTTTTCCACATTTTTATATATTTAAGGACAATGTTGTATCTTTTATGTGAGCTCTCTCTTTTTTTTTTGCTCATGTTTCTATATTTCCTCAGTAGTAATCTGAAGATATTACAGACATTGACATTCCCTATGTGACTCTTTATCATACACGGAGAGCAATTAGAAGTATAATACCAAATTAAGAATAATATTTGGCATTCATGCTGCAAGTCAAACAGCAACAACAGCAAGAAGAAACAAAAAGCAACCAGGAGCGGCCACAGACTGGTCTATCTGTCAGTTATGGGCGAGCCAGCTGCATACCATCATGTTTGCTTTGCGTGCACTTACTGCTGTTCAAATAGGAGGCAGTGAGAGCCAGACGTAAGGTCTCTTTAGAAACACTCTCTTCATTAGTAAGTTATACAATATGCTACACCAGGTATCCACAGGTCAGGTGGGAACGGAGCCCTATGTACTCATATTAATGCTAAATTTACATAAAGACTGAAATAACTCCCCTCTGAGTTACAAGTAGGCTCTCACGGTCATTTGGCCATTTGCTAAGTTCCCTAGTCTCTCTTTCATCTAGCCCGCTGGTTTTCTCCTGCAATTATCTTTTGTACTAGAGAACAATTCCAATAATAGCTTCGAGTTTCTTCCATTCCTTTCCCTCAGAGATGCACCTTGATTTCAAGTTTATTATTTTACGTGTCACTGAATTCTGATCTACATAAACAAAGGTACCTATATTAATCAGTATACAGCTTAATGGGTTTGTACCCTTGTAACACACACCTCACTCATGAAACAAACAATTATCATCACCCCAAAGTCTTTCTTTGCATCCTCCTTCCAGCCATGATCCGCCCACAGCGGTAAGCGCTGTCTAGATTTCTAACAGTTTAGGTTTTCCTGCTTTTTCATTTTGTACAAATGGAAAACAAGAATGTATCATGTACTCTTTTGTATCAAATATTTTTCTTTTGCACTCTCTTCACAAATTTACTGCAATCCTGATATGCAACCTTTATGATATCAGAAACTTCTCTCCCTATAACCAGACAAGCTGCACTGACCCAGGGTCCAGCTCAGACTGAAGACGGCCACCCTTGCTGCCCTTGGCATTGGCCCCTGTTTCTGCATTCAGCAGCCCAATGTGGCCTGCAGGTTGGAAGGACGATAAGCCTTGCAGCTCTTGTCACTTTTCCCAGCCTCCCTGTCACCCCCCCTGCTGCTACAACCTCTGCTTCATTTCTTCCCTATGGAAATCCTGAGCTCTTCATGTGCTCCCACAGTGGCATTTTTGGCAGGTTGAATTCTCCTCCCAATCGGTGTAGGTGTGCACCACATTAGTTAGGATTACTCTGTATGTGTAAATGAAGCAAATAAACACTGTTTATGAATTGTGCACCTAATTATAACTGCTAAATATTCACTAAAGTCTATAATTCAGTCGATCTGTTAAGTATTTACCAATCACAGTCCATTGCAAGGCGCTGTTCTAGCTTACGAGACTTCAACGTTTAACAGGACAAAAAGAACCCCTCAGAAAGTGTATATATAACCAAATACCATGATATCTTCTTAAATGTATATCAAGAAAGCGGAGACATATAAATCGAGGACAAAACCTGGTCTTTCACCTTTTGGGATCTTGTCCCAGTATTTAACAGAGAAAGTTAAATACTTTAAAGGTATTTACTTAAAAGGTAAATACTTTAAAAGGTAAGTACCCATGCTGGCCATTATTAGCAGGATTGACTACAGTAAAAATGCCAAATATCTCCTCACCTCAATGGAATCGGCTGGGAAATAGGTCTGATTCTATCAAATCTCTGTAAATTTGATATGATTTGGGGACAATTAACAGTTATTTTATAGTATGAGCTAACTGTATCGGCATATGTATGTACATGTATATATATTTTGCTGTGTCCAACTTGCCCCAACCCCAAACATTAAATGTACCTGAATAATGACTTTGTCTTTCATTTAAAAAAATTGTTTTTAATTAATTAATTTATTTATTTTGCAGTTTTTGTCCAGGGCTGGGTTTGAACCTGCTACCTCTGGTATATGGGGCCAGCACCTTACTCCTTTGAGCCACAGGTGCCACCCCTCATTTAAAAGTTTAAAGTCAATATCATTGGCATTACTATTACTGCTTATTTTTAAGCCAAAGGACAATACTCCCATCTACCAATATTCCAAGAATAAAACTGTCAGATATTTACCACTCTCTGACCTTTTAACGTGCTGCGTGAAACACCCACTGCAGATACTGCTTACGTCACAATCACAGAATCTTTTCAAAGGGAGAGGAAACTTCTCCCGCTTGCCTTTAGTTCCATTATCCAATACTTGCTTGTGGCAGGCTGCATGTAAACAGCCTGAATAACTTTATGATAAATGTGGTCTTTTTCTGTTGCTCTAGGCTGTCACACACAGCTCTATTTTCCAATTTGTATACTGTAACAAAGCTGAAAAGTACACAAACAAGACAGCCACTGTGTGTGTGGAATGAACAATTGTGCTGGCTGCGTGCATAACATGAGCGATGTCTTCGCCCCGGGCCACGCAGTTTCACATCCGAAATGGAGAAATGGAGAGAGGGTGTTTCCTACCCTTCTCTGAAGACCCCTGTGAGGGGAGCTAATGAAACGCACCCACCTGCTGAATCCAAACAGAATTCGCAATTACATACCAGGATTTAATTGGGGAACGCTGTTTGGCTGTGGGAGAGCTCTTTCCTTTGCTACCAGAAGACACGTGTGATTGTTGAGAATACCTGTCCTCTACAAGTGAGTTTTAATAAATAACTAACGTATTCTGAGGAATTCCATGATTGTCAAACGGTGCTTAATGCAGAATAAAGTCCTGTGTGAGGTGTGAAACTAGGACTTTCCTTTTTTTTTGAATCCACACAATTCTCACGGGATGGGTTGGGAGATATATTTTTTAAAATGTCTTTGGTTCACCTGCCATCTAGCATAATTCTGAAAATACTTCTTTGGATTTTTGTACATAAATGGATGAAGGCAGAGCTCTACCTCTGAGTAGTCATCCGCCAGTCTGTCATATTTAACCAGGGAACAATTTCCAGGTCAGTGAAGATTAACGCAGGAGTCTTATTAGAAGGCATTGTTTAAAGGATCATATTTTCATAAGATTTGTTCTTTCTGACAGTACCCAACACTATCATTCCAGTGGTAGCAAATAGGTTTTAATGTCATAACTTTGTGATTTCCTAATGGTTATGTGTTATGGGCTTAATTCTGTCCCCCTCAAAGTTCACGCCCTAACCCCCAGTATCTTAGAATGCAATCTTATTTAGAAGGCGTTTCATTGTATTTCTAACCAGTTAATATACAGGTAGAGTGGGGCCCAAAAGAATACATTATTTTTAAATAATGTATTATTCATTTAAATGAATGCCATATCCAAAGAAAAACACACAGATAGAGGAAATATGGTGTAAAGCAGCCCAAGGAGTAGACAGCCATCTGCAAGCCCAGGAGAAGGGCCTGGAGCCCACCGTCCCCTCTCAGCCGTCAGGGGAAGCAGCACTGCTAATCCTGGGCCTTGTGGGCTTCCAGCCTGCAGAGCTGAGAGAGGATGTATTTCTGTTTTTTAGCGCACCTAGTCTGTGATACTTTGTCATCTCAGCTCCATGAAGGGTTTTATGTTTCTTTTTTAAAATTATTTATTTATTTCTTTATTTTTTGTGGGGGGGAGGGGGACAGACCCTCAAGCTGTGGCCCTGGGTAGAGTGAGGTGGCATCACAGCTCACAGCAACCTCCAACTCCTGGGCTCAAGCGATTCTCCTGCCTCTGCCTCCCAAGTAGCTGGGACTACAGGCGCCCGCCACAACGCCCGGCTATTTTTTTTTTTTTTTTTTGGTTGTAGTTGTCATTGTTGTTTGGTGGGCCTGGGCTGGATTCAAACCCACCAGCTCAGGCGTATATGGCTGGCACCTTAGTCACTTGAGCCACAGGAGCTGAGCCTTTATGGTTTTTTTTTTTTTATTATTGCAACAGCAACATCAATAGGTTTGAAACTAGTCTCAATTTTCATATTTAAAAATTAGGAAAAATGATACCTGCACTCAAAGGCCACTGAGAAGCTTAAAAGAATATATACATATATAAGGAGGGTGTCCATAAAGTTTGTGTGCAGTTTAAAATAGTGTACAATCATAATTGCACATGAACTTTATAGACACCCTGTATGTTTATATATAAATACATATTATATATAAATACATATAAAGGTGTATGTACACACTTGTAAAAAGCTCAGAGAATCACTGAACTATTCATTCTTTCTCACCTAGAGGTTCTATTGATGTACAATAGGAAATTGTGAGGCACCAATTATGAATAAATAATGCTTGTCATATAAGGAACTGCTCTACACAGAGACAAGGTAACCAGCAAATTATCAGACATCATATGGAGACTTCCCAAGGCCCTTCACTCCCAAGGTTTCAAAGGGAAGGGTTCTGTATCGCTCATGGGGAAGCTTGAATATCATTACACTATAAAACATCCTGTAGGAGGACTTTGTTACCAAAAAAACATAGTGGAAAATCACCTGCTATGTAGACCCATGTGATATGAACAGTTAAGGTTTTGGTACTTACACTAAATATTTTTGACATTCAGAATCATCGGATTAAAAGATGAAATAAAGAACATATCTCAAGTATCATAATCTTATGTATGGAAGTTTTTCCTTAAAAATTAGATATTTGACAATAATTGCACTTAAAATCTAGTTATATTTAAACATTAGTAGGTTTTATTTTTAAATATTATTATCTTTTATGTGGGCAGCACGTTACTATTAAAATGTGGTGGTTGCCAAGTTTCGTGTGGCCTATGAGAGGCCTGGTTGGGGACGGCCACAGTGGGAAGAACGCGCTGGTTATTTAGACAGCACTGGGTTCAAATCCCAACCCCATTATTTGGTGAGTTTTGTTTTTGTTTTGTTTTTTGGGTGATGGCTTATTTTTATAAATAGACAATGTAATATCTATTTAACATTACACTATTTTCTTTTGCTTTTGTGTGTGTATATATGTGTATATGTATATATATATAGCAAAATGAATAGTACAATAAATTAGTTAAACACACTTCTGACCCAGTTTCACTGTTAATTCACCATTTGCTGCAGGGAAAGTTGGGTCTTCTCTATAGGTCCTGAATAGAGCACGTTAGTAAAAATAATAATCTACATCATAATATATTAGTTTTTTGATAATTAAATGAAATAAAGCATATTCAATACTTAATGAACTTCCAATAAATGTTGGTTGGCAATTATAACTTCTAAATGCTGTGGGTAGAATTTTCTAAACTTCTCTGCTAAATCACAGGAGAGTGTTTGCACAGGCGCCACTGAAGCTGCATATTAACATGATTAGAAGCCACTTAAATGGCAATGAAAACAGACCCACTCACTGTCTCATCAAAATGTTATCAGTGAAGTTCACGTTTCACGTGGAAACACCATCTAATTTTTCTCGACGCAGAAGCCTGTGGTTTATTCCCGTTCGAGTCTCCTGAAATCTTAACATCTATGCATTGATGTTAAGTGCGTGAACTGTTCACACAGCCTACAAACTCTACATCTTTTTGCCAGAGTGGTAATGTCATGCAGCCTACAATTAAGCTAGTTAGCTTAAGCAAACCACATTTATTTGCCAAGACATCTGTTAACATCCTATTAGTTCTTTCTCAAAGCCAACATTGACTAAATTAGTTATCGCATGAAACTGTGTGCCTAAGTGATGCATCCAGAGAAGGCGTCTTCACTGTGAACAGGGGCTGAGCAGCTTGGAAGCTGTGCAGGTGGACCTGGGCTTTTGTTTAGAGTCACTGTAGCGACTTTACTATCCTATGATTAGAATATAGCATTCTCAAGAATAGCCATATTCGCTATGTCAGCAGTCTTAACCTGTGGGTCGCGACTCCTTTGTAACAATGAAAATGCATCCTGCATATCAGATATTTATGTTATGATTCATAACAGTATCAAAATTACAGTTATGAAGTAGCAATGAAAATAATTTTATATAATACATGAGGGACTGTATTAAATGGTTGTGGCATTAGGAGGCATTAGGAAGGCTGAGAACCACTGTGCTCTGTAATTCATCCTTTTTATCAGTTTTAATGCAGTGTTCTATCATCATTTATAGTAATATTAGTAGTGATACTGACAAATAATTATGAGGATGTGAAACAAGAAGGAAATAAGATATTACGCTTAGGGGACTTTATTCTAAGGAAGTTATTTTTGATTAATTTATTTAATTTTCACAAAAAACCCACAAGATAAATATAATTACATCCTTTTTGTAGCTAACGCGACCACAGCCCATAAAGGTTAATTAACCTGGTAAAATGCACACCGTTATTAAGAGTTAGAGCAAAGTTTAGATATTTGAAGTCTGGTTCCAGAACCCAAGCCATCTTATTCTATTATACTGTGTTCATTTCAAAATTGTCTTTATCTAGTCAAAATGAACACATGGTCAATGAGATAGTGATAGAACTTCTTGCTAAGCCAAAATAGGTACATGTACTCAGCTCCATGTTGAGCCGTGAGGTCAGTATACCTGGATTTGAGGTTCATATTTAAGTAACACTATGGTTCTCAGCCTCAGATGATTCATCCTTAGGAGATACTTCCGTTCGGTTATGAACTTGTAGACATCTAGGACCTGCTTGGCAGTGAACTCCGCAGGATGGATGAGGGGCACCAAGGTGAAAGCATGTGTCCTGGAAAACTACACAAACTCCAACATTCTTCAAAACTGGAAATTCAGATTTCAGAGCTTAACCATTACTGGTTGAAAGGATATGATTTCAGAATTTTTTTTTAAGTTATGCTTTTTATTTGTGTGTTTGCTTATAAGAAAGAGAAAAACATGGTTCTTTACAAATGTAGAGTCCCACCCTCCATTCCTGTCCATGGAGGGAACAATCCATCTACTTAAAATAATATCTTCCTCTTCCCCTCTGGGAGAGGAACTGTTGTATCTATGGAGCCTGTAGTGCTCAGCTCCTCAGGAACACTTTGCTGGCCGTGTCCCTCGACCACTGTGAGTGAGGCAGCTTCTATTCACAGAACCTGGGTGAGTGTCTTCGCCAAATAATATGTATTTCTACAATTATCATTACCACTAGTTCCCCACCCCTGCCAGAAGACCATAGTGATGTTTGTCTCTCGCCTTTAGTAAATAGCAGGTGCTCAGTGAGAGCCTATCCATCAAAGCTCACTCTCCTTCCCAGAAAAATCTTTCTGTAATTTGCACTGTAAACTCTTATTCTTCTAATTCTCCCTTCTGGTTTGCAGACACATGATCTGATGCTAATTTCTCTGAGAGTTTTTCAAACATCAAAAGCAACATCCGTTATTTTTAAGAAAAAAATGAATCACCTGTGAATACTGTTAAATGGCATATTCTAATTCAGTAGGTCTGGGCTGGGCCTCTGACACTCTGCACACGGACAAGCTTCTGCTCCACAGACAGTACTGTGAGTAGCTGCATTCACAGTGTGTAGAAGAATGGACACCATGCTTGCAAAGCACAGTGACTGATTCTTATCATGTTAAAAGGAAACGCTGAGAACAGGAAGTCTCCTGGCAAGCCTAGAGATGTTTTGTGACTTAGGGGCAGTCCCCCAAGTAACTCAGTGTTCCAGAATGAGATACGATTGGGCACTCACTAGTTAGCATGTGTTAAAACTTGATGCTTGGTACTTCTTCACGGGGGTTGAGGGGAAAGAACACACGAGGAAAGCACATGGCAATCCTTACGTATGCAGCCCTCGTATGTAATTACCTTAACTCTCCACACTTGTAGTGTATACCCTTAATAAATAGCCCTTGCAGAGGGGGCTCTGGACTAGCCTGCACTTAAGGTTAGCCCGCCTCCCTCAAACTTGTACTTCTGATCAGCGTCACGCCTGGTTCCTTTGTGCAACCGAGACCTGGGCTATAGGGGTTGCGACAACAGTGGACTCTCATTCTACCCGCAGATCTTTATGTTCTTCTTGTCTAACAAGAATAGTTAGATGAGCTGATACTTACACGCCTATTTTAGAGTGTGCTTATTCTGCTCTTTTCAGTCAGCTTAACAAGGTATAGAGGAATACTGTTGACAAAAATGGGTTATTTTCCTTGATTCCCAAAGTTAATAAAACTGACAACATTTCCCCTTACAACTGGAACCAGACAAAGTTGTGCTCTTTTACTACTCCTATTCAATATAGTATGAGGCGTCCTCACCCGAGAGAAGAATATCGGGGGTGTCCAAATGAGGAAAGAGGAGATCAAACTATAGCTCTTTGGTGATGATGAGATTTTATACATAAAAATCCCCAAGGGCTCAACCATGAGACTCCTGGAAATGACTAAGAAATATAGTAACTTCTCAGGATATAAAATCAACATTCACAAAACACTAGTCTTCGTATACACCAGCAATAATTAAGCTGAGTATACCCTTCACGGTAGCACCAAAGAAAACAAAATACCTTGGAATATTCTTAAAGGATGTGAAGGATACTACAGAGACCACTATAAAACTCTGAGAAACCAACGGAAGAACATACCCTGCTCATGTCTGGGAGGAATCAACATTGCTAAAATGTTTATTCTATGTATTACCTACTATTCTTTTTTTTTTTTCTTTTTTTTTTATTGTTGGGGATTCATTGAGGGTACAATAAGCCAGTTACACTGATTGCAATTGTTAGGTAAAGTCCCTCTTGCAATCATGTCTTGCCCCCATAAAGTGTGACACACACTAAGGCCCCACCCCCCTCCCTCCATCCCTCTTTCTGCTTCCCCCCCTCATAACCTTAATTGTCATTAATTGTCCTCATATCAAAATTGAGTACATAGGATTCATGCTTCTCCATTCTTGTGATGCTTTACTAAGAATAATGTCTTCCACTTCCATCCAGGTTAATACGAAGGATGTAAAGTCTCCATTTTTTTTAATGGCTGAATAGTATTCCATGGTATACATATACCACATAGTTTCAAAGAAAATGAAATACCTAGGAATATACCTAACGAAGGAGGTGAAGGACCTCTATAAAGAAAACTATGAACTCCTCAGAAAGGAAATAGCAGAGGATATTAACAAATGGAAGAACATACCATGCTCATGGATGGGAAGAATCAACATTGTTAAAATGTCTATACTTCCCAAAGCAATCTACCTATTCAATGCCATTCCTATCAAAGTACCTACATCGTACTTTCAAGATTTGGAAAAAATGATTCTGCGTTTTGTATGGAACCGGAAAAAACCCCGTATAGCTATTACCTACTATTCTTAAAAAGGGTGGGACTGCAAACTAATATAGCCTCTATAGAAAGAAATATGGAGAATCCTCAAAAAGCTAAAAGTAAACCTTCCATTTGATTCCATAATCCCATTACTAGGCGATTTTTTTCCTTCTATACAGAAGAAAAAAAATCATTTTGCCATAAGCAAATTTGCACTAGAATGTTTATCACAGATCAAGTTATAATTGCCAAGACATGGAATCAACCCAAGTGCCCATCAACACATGAATGGATTAATAAACTGAGGTACATGTACACCATGGAATACTATTCTGGCATTAAAAAGTGGAGACTTTATGTCTTTTGTATTAACCTGGATGGAGCTGAAGAATATTCTTCTTAGTAAAGTATCACAAGAATGGAAAATCAAGTATCCAATGTACTCAATACTAACATGAAACCAATAGATCAACAACTACACACCCACACAAGAGAAAAACACAATTAAATTCAAGTGGGAGGGAGGGGGATTGGTAAGCTCTCACCTAATGTGCACAGTGTAAGGGTAAACAGCACACCCCCTGGGTGAAGGGCTCAACTACAACTTGAACTTTACCTAACGAACATAAACAATAATCACTGGTAAGCTCATATTAATGTGAAATAAAAAATTAGAAAATAAAATAGGAATGGACAAAATAAAGTTGAGTTATTAGTCATTTCAGGATGAGAAGCACAGTTATAATGCAATTCACGTGCAGACCTACTAATAGAGAAAAGCTATTATAAAGCAAAAGTAACAAGATTATTTTGAATTTTCAAGGACAGATCCAATAGCATATACTATGTCACTGCATCTGGGAATAACAATGTAGGAAATAATTGAGTGACTAATATGTTCCAGACATTGTTCTAAAACCTTCATGTGGATTATTAATGGCCTAGCTGGTCTGACTCCGGAGGACCACCCTGAGCTCCTCAGCCCCCTGCCTCTCAAAGCCTGTGCCCACACGAGAGGCATGATTTTCTATGCTCTAAATTTCCCCACACAGGAATGCTGGTACACCTCTGAGTTACCACTTGAGCAGAGTGGAAACATATTCTTAAATGAGGGAGTTCAAATCTTACTCAAATTATTTGTCCATCTACCAGCACAATATATAAATTTGCAGCCTCATGTAACCTAGATTCAGCCTTGATTTGGTAAGAAAAAGTACAGGCATCTCCTTGGAGTCCAAAGTAAAACACGTGAGGATATTAGTGCAAACGATGATGGTCCTTCTGTTAGATACATATTTAAAATGACGAGAATAATTATATATATCCCCTATGTGTAATTTCATAAATGAAAACCACACTAGACTGTGAAGAATTATATACCGTTATTTTACTGCCTGTAAGGAATCTTAAAAGATGTTTTCTTCTAATAATGTATGTCAATAATATGTTCAATATTATTAATAGTATCTTAGTTTTACCTCCAAAATTTTTAGAAGAAAATTGTCACATAAACATATTATCAAAATGGTTCTATAAATGTAGATTTTTAGTAACTCGCAAATTGATACAAGAAGTAGCCTCCTGACCTGCTAAAATGAGAATCTCGCGATACAAATGTGTATTTTAAAAGACGATCAAAATTCACCAGTAAAGGCATTACAGAATATGCAAAGGGATCTGGAATATCCACTCAACTTATTAAAATTCATGAGACTTTAAAAATATCATCCAGCCTAAGAGGGGTGTAAACAGAAAAATCTATCTCACAGAAATAAGAAGCTTATTCTAAAATCACCT
Source organism: Nycticebus coucang (assembly GCF_027406575.1). NCBI lineage: Eukaryota > Metazoa > Chordata > Mammalia > Primates > Lorisidae > Nycticebus > Nycticebus coucang. The sequence continues at coordinate 117,164,009 of NC_069790.1, read as the reverse complement.
CGGAAATTGTTTTCTTCTATGCAAGCCCTGAAGATTTTTACTCCATTATGTATCAAAGATCATTTTAGAAAGTGTTTGATACAGATTATTCGGAGGTGTTTTATTTCACAATAACCTATCTACAAAATTATTTCAAGTATGCCTGTCTGATCTTTTACCCAAATAACTGATTGTAGCAACAATGCACGTGTATATAGAAAGAAGCAGATACTTTCACAGGTATTGGTGAAAAGAATTTCATTAGTGATACAGAAATTATTATCTGTTGAAAGATAGAGGGGATCAAGTGACAGGGTGACTGTCTTCCTTAGTTTCACATGAAGAAAAAAAATTGATTATTTGAGAGAATCCAAGTACAGGATTGAACCGTAAAACAGAGGCATTTACGTTTTACATTTATAACGGGATCATATGTTTAAGTGATTTGGAAAATGGGTGCAACCACTATAGCAAATGGTTGAAAAGATAGGACGTAATCATTCATTCATTTCTAAACAGCGTCCCCTTAAATGGCTCATTGGACACAAGGCCATCAATACGGTAACAAATAATTTGTCACAAGTACGCCGATGGCAGCTGGCTCCGAGCTGGGTCTGCCAGTCATGCCTCACCGGCCCAGCTGCACTGCACTGTCTCCCAGTGTATTTATAAATGCTCCCCACGTGTTAATTGGAAAGCATGGCAGAGATCTGCCCACATTCTACCTCCTCCTTTAAGTCACATTTCCTTCCCCTAGGATATTGTCAGATACTTCAATCACACATAAGAGTCAAAAGAGGTAAATTGGATCTGAAAAAGATAGTGGGAAATTAAAAAATTCTGATAATTATCATTACACTCTCTTTTTCCTGGAAAGATGTAGTACACCAGATTTTCAGAATATTTCCAAGACTGACAAAAACACAGGTTTCTAAATCTTTATAGCATGCAAATTTCTTTACTTATATAATCTGACTTAAATCTCTCAATACATATAATTCCCATTTCTCAGAATAGGAATTTAAGGCACAGAGAAATAAAGTCACAGCCCCAAGTTTATTAAAAAAAAAAAAAAAAAAAAGATACTTTAATTCCTTTTGACTCTGTATTTTGGTTTTCATTTTCCCAACAACTAAAGTGTGAACTAATCTAAAGGGATGTTTTGATAATTTATGTTTTATAAATCTCTGTTCACGGGATAACTGTTTAAAAAGAAAATAGAAAACATATGTCCTTGCTATTGATTTGATATTCAGAAAATCAAAAGATTTAATAAATGAATCTGCTAACTACTACATTTACTTTCTAGATTTCTAGATTTTTCAAATGTTTTAAATTTATTGAAACAAAGTTTTATGTATGTGTATATGTATGTAGGGAAAGCATTTACCCCAAAAAAAAAAAAAAAAAAAAAAAAGACTTAAGTTTTTAACAGATCTTGCAACTAAATACCCTATTTATTATTGCTTAGAGAATATGAACTTATCCTATATTCTTGATAAGTATCTAACCATGTAATTTGGACATATGAAAACCTGTCTGTTCTACAGTATACGCCATCTAATAGGAAGATCATGTAACCCCAGCTTGATACTTGCTCACCATTTGCAAAAGGGATCAAAACTGTTTTAAAAAGCACCTGAAAAACATGAGCATCTTTGATCATTAAAAAATTTAAAAAAGAAAAAACTATGTTCACATTATTGATAAATCTGTAGTATGTTTCTACCCTGCAAAATAATAATGGTGTGTAAAGAAGGCTCTCACTATTAATACTTGAATTCCCTATTTTGGCTCTGAATATCTACATTCAAAATCCAGTAAGTGAATTTCCCACGTAAAACTGAATGCACCCTCTTAGGAAAAATCTGCTGGAATTTTTATTTAATGTAATGCTTTATGGCCTTTTGATAAGAAATGCTTATACAGAACACTTCCTCTCTAATAGATTATACTTAGGGAACCTGAAAACACCTTGAGAGAAGTATGCAAATTAGAATTTGTAGAATATGTAAATGCAATGTGGAGTTTTTCTTGGCAATTTTACCAATGCACATATTTCTCTTTTACATTGGAAAAGAAGTTCTAAATAGAAGAAAATGGCATTGTGTATAAAGTATAAAGGATTCTATTATGTTCAGATTTATCAAAAAGGAACGGAATATTTGACTAACACATTTAGCAAATCACATCTTGAATATTAAATATTCAGACAAATCATTCTTCAGAAATCTTTTCAGAGCCATTTTTTTTCCATAATTAAGATTCATGATTTTAAAATTTTCTGAAACTACTATAAATTCTCACTTATCTGAATTGTTCTTTGCTTATTTTATGTATTATTCAATAGTCATAAAATAACTATACACATTTATTTAGAATATTATAATGAAATTAGTCAAGTTGTTTTTTTTCCTCAACAGCTATAGAAAAAAAAATGACATTAAAAAATATGTTCAGGTGATTAAATTAACATTACCATACACACTTCTCGGGTAATTGATCATTATAGAAATGGATAGGTAGAACAATCTCAAAACTATATCAAACTTTAAATAAGAAGTTGTTCATCTAAAAGCTATCCAGTATTATCTGTATCAGAACTATCTTTTAAGTCCAATATATATAATGTTAAGTAGCAGTGGATTAAAAATCTAATATTTAATTTCCATTTTTAATAAATTTAAGCCCCCAAAGTACTTTTCGTTGATGCAAATGCTAAATTTTAATCACTTAATGCGTGTTAAGACATAAGCTCTAAAGTACTCAGGAATTTTTATAAGTCAATGAACTTCATCTCTTTTAGAATACATTAAAAAAAAGGACTATTTTTTACATTAGTAAGGCTTAAAACATTTCTGCTATAGATTATTAAAATAATTTAATCATTGTGTTGCAGGCTTATTGGCTCTTAAATGTATTTTGCAATATTTCAATAATGCCTCAAACTTGTTTTGATGTTTGAAATTTCATAATTACCACAGTACAGTTTCTTCTAGAAATAATCACTTATCAGACACCACATTTTTAATAAGAAACATGAGATTTGAAAAGAATACACAAAATGAACACCATGTAGAAGACAGTGGAAATTAGCCATTTATCGCCAGAAGAGAACATTGAGGGCCTTTCATGTAGACCTAGTTTATCTTCAGATTTGTAGTTATTTTCACTACCTGACAGCCTGATCTCCCCGATTCAACCATTGCATTCCATGTAACATCACGAGTTCAAGTCACCGTGAATAATTTTACCCTCTTTTGCCCTTCTAACTTGAGTTTCTGCATTTAGTCATTCTTTGATTACCTACAACTGTTAAGCATCTGATAAATAAATTCAAGAACTTTTTAGCAGCCATCATTATCACTGTCTTAGTTCATCATGACAGAAGAACATTTGAACATGATCTTAATTTTGAGATAAAGACTTAACAAAACCAGAAATGTGACCAATAGTTTGGTTGGATTTGTAGTCCCTCAAATAATTTTATCGACATGGTAATTTAATTTTAGGTTAGAAACAGTACAGAGTTAGAAAATAATGAGTGTCTCATTGGAAGAGTGTGATCTAAGCCTTAATTGTTATTGTTCAATCTCAGTTGGTTACTTGGTCTGTCTGTCTCCCTGTTAAAATTTTAAGAAAGGCCCTCTATAATTTTCTGTTTTACTATTATTTTGCTCAATAAACCTCCTCTACCCTCATCCTATTTGTATACTGAAGACCAGTCTAAAATATGCCTCTCACTTTTCGCTATACATTAAAATCACCTGAAGAGCTTTAAAATCTCAAAATCCATGTTGCCCCTCAACTAAATCCAAAGCTTAGACACAGGCATTTTCATGTTTTAAAGCTCTTTAGGTGATTTCAATGTGTGTCCAGGCTTAAGAATCACTTTTCTGTAAGTTATGGCTGAGGCTTTGAATTATCTTACTGGCAAAATGAAGACTTTCCCTTAAGAGGCACCTTTTCACTCTTGGCAAACATACATCCTAGTATACAAATATTCTTGCTATATAATTATGACTTGAAGGGAGTTATTTCTAAAGAACTACTCTGGCAGACACACGATTTACTCACAGAACATTTCAACCTTGTTTCAACTGATAGTTACTATCACCAACTACTGCAGGGGAGATGAATATCTGCTCTAGCTAGGAACTTTAAATTCTGTCTACTTATAAAAATTACTTGGGGACTTCTAAAATATAAATTTTCCAAGAGTGATCTCTAATCAGGTTGAAAATATCCACAACTTCCCCCAATACTATTAAGGACACAGTGTAAAAAATAAATCATTTCTTGTTCTTCCCTCCCTTCTCCCCCTCTTCTCTTCATCTTTTCCTTCCTCCTCATCTTCTTTTTCCTCTTAGTATTCTTGTTTAATATCATTTTACTTGATTCCAGTTATGGCTGCCTTTTTAAATGATTAAAATAAAACCCTTGAATCTAAATGTCATATAATTTGTTCAAATTATTATGTGGTGAATATTTGATTGACTATATACACTTTTCAATTTAATTATGACACTTTAATAGAAAATGGGTTAACCTTTATGTTCTTCTCTCACAATGAAAGAATAAAGTGAATATAGAACTGATATAAGGGACTAAAATACCCTTATAGCATGAATAATTTATTTTCTTATCATAGATAAGTTCTTCTACTTATCTAAATTATTTTCCACATAATGTCAATATTTTACTCCAATTTAAATTCTCTGTCTTCAGAAGAATTATCGTATCATTCATCATAATTTCTATGCATCTGATTCTGATGTTATTGGTCTGGGTGTGACTTGCATCCATAGGCTTTGAAGTTTTCTCAGGTGATTCAAATGCATAACCCAGATTATAACCATTGTCTTCATTATTGGCTAGAGACTACAGCCTGAGGAATCTTGCTTCAATAATCCAGCATGGATAAATATATAGGTTTCTAATGCTTTTCAACAGATAGATATCAACAATTACATACAGCTCAGTTGATCTTTGCCAAAGACATTGTCAAATGTCTGCAAGCCAATTCTATGTCTTTACATTTTTTCACTTACCCAGATATTCCCATCTTGGTGATAGGGTTTCCAATTTCTTCCAGTGTCACTGTAGAGCATCCGATATTGAGTCACCCAATCTGAGCTGCTGTATCTCCCTTGAGTTGCAATGGCACTGATCTGCTTCCGATTGCCAAAGTCAACCTGAAGCCATTGATAATGATCACTGTCTGATGGAGACCATCCCCCAGCTCCTGAAGAGGGCAGAGGCAAGAGGGATAAAGGGATATTTAAATTTGAACTTGTACAATTGACAATGGATGATTCTACAACTCTTAATTGGCTTTGGCAGTGCTATATTTCACAGATGTCTTATGAAATGTCCTTTGTAGATGCCACTGGGACTTCAACTAATATTCTTCCAGCTGGGTAAAATTGATTCTTTAACCTCTTTATGGTGTAATTATGTGTTAATTTTCTCCTGAGCAAATGTCTTCATAATTTCTCAATTAGATCTTATTAGTACATGTCAAGGTCTAATTGGCCGAAAGTTGATCAATTTACCATGAACTCTTCAGCTAAAATCACAAGGAAAAAATATGTAACTATATAATTTATTTTTCTTCATATACGTTATTTTCTTTTAGTAAATTATAAATGAAACCAAACTAATTATACATAACTTCAAAATGTATTTTGCCATCAGAAGTGCAGAGTTTGAGAATATTAGTACTTCTTAAGATGAGGATTAATCACACATTTAAGCCTTCTACTCATGAAAACTAAGATATATAAGAAATTAAGCAATATGTTGTTGATTATCAGTATATATTAATATGTAATGTCTCTTAATAACCATATTCCTAGGAAAATAATTGAGTTTCTAAAAAAGTTAAACCCCTTTTTATAAAATAAAATAATTGATTAGAAAATAGTAAGAATGTGAGAATGTACAAACAATTGTTTGAAGAAAGACACCAATGAGAACAAAGAGAGTCAATTTACAGTGTTATTTAGAATCACTACAATTGCACACAAAGTCAGTTACAGAAAATATGGCATAACACTTAGTGTTAAGCACTATATTTGGGGGGGCATGAGTTCAGCTACTAAAGGGAGTGAATGATAGAAAAATTCAATAAATTATCCAATGTATAGTACATCAAAGTATATGCACCACTTTAGATAAGGAATATAAAATATAATGAAATAATTTATTTTCTGAGGACTGTAAGAATAAAAGTCACTTTTTAATCATCACAGAAATATTCAACTATATTTACATGGTTTATTTTAGCTTAAAAGTATAATGGAATAGCTCTTTAAACAATTACATACATATATATATATATATAACTGTTTTAGGGACTGGACAACAGGCATTGCCGAACCTTGATTTGAAAAAAGATAAATAAGTTGAATCCTGCCAAATTCCTGGCCATCTGCTATTTCACTTTCAAAACTATGGCACACAGAAGAGGATTCCAAACATAGCATACCATAATCACTGAGATGGAGACAGGTCAGAATTCAAAGCTACTGAGAAAAGTGGAATTTGTAGGACATAGTCCCAGAGAGAAGGTAATGCTATAGAGAAAGAACTCTGGAAATCCACATGGAGATTACCAATGAGTCTCCAGGTCCTAGACTTGGAGCAACAATATGCTGTATATTTATAGATTAAGACTTCACAACACCAGTTATTCTGAAATAAAAAAACTAGAGATTGCACGGTGCTGAAATATACTTTGATTTCAGACTAGATAAGTTTAAGATATCTACTTGAACAACCCCAGGCATTCAGTGGACATCCCAAGAAAGACCATGCATTAGAAGAAGGACAATTTAGTCCTAAAATAGGGCTCCTCTGTACATACCTGAACAAAAGTTACTGAAAAATATCACTCTGGCCCCAAAATAAATTAACTCCTTGCTTGAACAAAACTCACTATTCCATTAGGAAAGGCAATGAAAGTGTAGAACTGAACAATACATCCATAATGTCCAGTATAAAATTAAAAATATACATTATTTTAACAAGAGAATAGACTCTCAGCCAGATATAAAAATCACTAAATGGAAATAGACTAAAAATAAAGAGATAATGAAGACCAGAATTTTAGAAAGCAATTATTAATTAGTTCTTTCATTTAAAAGAAAACATAAAAATTGAATAAACAAATCCAAAATCTTGATGGAGAAATGACGAAAGAAAACAAAATAGAAATTTTAGAACTTAGAATTCTAAGAACATCTGGGGGGAAAAAATGGAGAGGCTTAAGAGCAGATTAGACTCAGAAGAAAATATCAGTGTTCTAAGATGTAGGGTCATAAACCATCCAAATTGAATCTCGGAGAGAAACACAAGGCTTAAAAAATGAACAGCATAACAGTATGCTGTAGGATTCTAATAACTGCCCTCGCAATCGTGTGAATGGAGTCCTAAACACAGAGAAGGTAGAGATTAGGGAAGAAAAAGCTACATACGTAGAAATTGTGGTTGAAAAATATAAACCCAAATATTTGAGAAATTCATTGATGTCCAACCGGGATAGACAAAAAGAAAAATGTAACAAGGTACATTATAATCATTTGCTGAAAAAATGATGTTGTTGGAACTCAGAAAACAATATTCCAAATGAAGACCTCAGAAGCAAAAGTTTTCTTTGGACCTTTCCCTGTCCCCTTGCCTCTCAGCCCCGTTCTCCCTTGAGAAGAGCCATGGAATCTATGATGCCTCTTCTCTAAGGCAATTCATGAAAACTAGAACCCTCACTCAAAAAAAACCATCCATAAAATCTAAAAATATTACTCTAAAATTTCCTCCAGTTTTCTATGTAAAACCTGTCTATAAAAAAATTATCTGACCTACCTTGTTTACTGTGGGTCGTAAGACCCCCCATTCCAGTGAAGGTCTTGCCCCAGACCCAGAAGAAAGGAATGTATACTCAGAGATGCCAAGAAGAACCTAGACAGACAGGGCTGGCTGGGTTTCCCCACTCAGTGTATTAACATTAGATCATACCCTTTTTGTCCAATCATATTTCTAGATGGCAGTTCATATTTTGTTGAACCTAAGCACAAAAAACAGACAATTTCTCTTATATCTTTGGGTCTTCATTTTGAAGGCTCCCACAGATACATGAAATAAATTTGTATGACTTTTCTCCTATTAATATGTCTCTTGTCAGTGATTTTTAGCAAATTTTCAGAGAGTGAAGTGGAAACCTCCTCTTGGTCCCAACAATGCTAACCAGAAAGTCTTAATAGCCACATGGTAAGAACTTTTCAACAGACATGGAAGACAAAAGACAATGGAACAACATACCTAACACAATAAAAAGGAAAGAAAAACAAAAAGCTATCAACTTGAAATTCTATATTCAGAAAAATTATTCTTAATAAATCAAAGTACATTACACATGAAGTGATATTATTTGAAAGTAGAAAACCATAGATCAAGGGGTAGAAAATGTCTGTAAAAGGCTAAATACTAAATATTTGAGACTTCACAGACTATCCTATCTCTGTTAATACTACCAAATTCTATAGTCTGAAGCACCCATAGACATACATAAACAAGAGTGTGCCTGTGTTATGATAAAGCATTATTACCAAAAACTAGTAGCTAGAAAATTGTAGTTTATCAGCACAAATCAACCATCAAAAAATATAAATTTTAATCCTATCCATTTCACTGCATCTAAACTATACTTTAAGAAAGATTTAGAAAAGTTTTCAACACATACTGTGCGTATGCTACATAAATGTGAACTATATAATAACTTAGTCTCCAGTCTCATAGCTTTATTACACACTTTAATAAGCATAATCTTTCTAAAATGTAAATTGTATTATATTTAATCACTGCTCAATATCTTTCAATTGATCCTCATTGCCTCCAGAAATAAGCTGCTCACACCATCATTCAAAGGAAATACTTGAAATACCCACTCTACAGCAGTGGTTCTCAACCTTCCTAATGCTGCAGCCCTTTAATACAGTTCCTATGGGTCAGGACTCACAGGTTGAGAACCGCTGCTCTATACTATTCCTTCTTTTTCAAGTGGGCCTGGTAAGTTTTTGTCCATATTTCTGTATGCTCACTGCAAGTATCATCTCCTGTACTTGATGCTGTGATGAGCTGTTCAAGAAATCTCATATACGCACCCAATTGGAATGTAGCAGCAAACAGACAGTAATCTGCTGTCATTTTTCTTCAGGAATTTTCTGAGTTAAAAACAGTCACTTTACCCAAGATCATACCAATCTGGGGGGTTCTGCAAATGCAATGATTCGTCACCGTAGGACCATGAAGAACTAGCACCTTGCCCCAACTATGGAAACTCAACAGTTTCTTCACAGTCTCAGAGCTCCCTGAAGCACTGATGGAGACTTCTTTGAGATTGCATCACACCTAAAATCTCCCTCTACTTTCTTCCTTTCCCTTCCACAGGTTTTCATCACAAAATTAACTTCCTGCATACTATTGCCCATCTCAGAATTTTTATACTGGAGAATCCTGCTTACAATACCTCCTTGCAACCACCTTTCCTGAGAAACTGCTCACTAACAATGAGTTAGTTTCACCTGCTTCTTAATTTTGTGTGTAATTTCTATGCTGTCTTTTTCCTGGCTGTGGCTAATATTCCCTATAGATGTATATCATCCATGGGCATACTGTACCTAGAATTCTGTAAATGTTTGGAGGAAATGTAAATTAATTTTTAAGATAATGTATACTCAGTCATTGAGAGCTAATAAATAAGGTCTCTTTACTGTTCTAAACTGTGAAGACATTTTATAGTCAATTGTATATAAAGTTCTGTCTGTTACCCAAAGCAACAGGGTGATTTGGTGAACTGAGTCAACAAGGCTTTACTACAATAAAGGAGAAAGTAGAAACACATTCAGTTGATTCAGTTGATTGGAAATTTAAAACATTTTTTTAAGTATTTTTCTAATGAGTATTCCAGAATAATTTTCTTATGTTACCCCTTTTTTTTTACATTATAATTTTTCAACAAGCAGGCAATCAACATACGGTTACTTAATCCAATTTATTTCACTACTTTTAACACAATAGAATGTATTGTCAACTTTAAGAAAAGCAAAAATGGAAAATCAGGGGAAATATAAGTAAATGTCTGTTCCTTAGCAGAAGTGTATGTGCAGAGAATACTGCAGTGATTAACCTCAAAGGAGGGCAAAAGTCAGGCTTTCATGAGGAACACGGTACAGCAATCGATGAAAGGTTTCCTGTCTCTCTTTGATTTATCAAGCAATGCAATTTGGGGAAGTTGATTACTTTGTTTACTTGGCTTGTGAAATGTGTAACCTCTATTGATCCAAAGATTAAGAAAGATACCTCTTTCATCACAAAAACCTCTGAAAAATGGTTTACAGGAAGGCGAAATGTGTTGTAGTCGCTCAAAGCCACTGAGTGGAAGTTGAAGAGGAAATAGAGGAAGTGGATACACTGAATAGTCATAAACTCTTTAGTTTCTAAGGACAGTTAAGAACTCTTAAAATAACTCTTATCTAGAGATAATAGAGCCAAAAATATCCAGTCAGTGACCAAGACAATGTTGGAGTAATTTGAAGATGGATGCTTGCTACATCCATCTCACTATTCCCTAAACAGTAAGCACACTGTTCTTTTACTCTCCTCTTTTCTCTCCTTCCCTCTCCTCCTCCTTTTTCCCTGTCTTGCTTGTGCCAGGATCCCACGCTGGGGGCAGGGTCCTTTAAGAACTGTGGAACTGGCAGCTATCACTATTGACTAAAGAAAAATAAAGTTAAAAGTGGTAGGAAATAGAGACAGGACACATGGAATAGAGTGTTCAAAGGTGAGAAACACAGGGGACCACTGCTAGCTCATGGGGTTCCAGAAAGTTCAAGCAAGTGGCCCTGAGTATTTGCTCCACTCAGCTTTTACTGAAGGCTATTATTTCATTTATCCCAGAGGGAAGCTGAGGAAGGAAACAAAAATGTCAGCAGTTTCGCTGAGTAAGCATGTTAGTACTTACTCTATCTATAATCCTTAATTTTAAGGGTCTGAGCAGCCTTGGGAAATCTGAAACATGAGCCTTGTTTGGGGTCAGCCTCCTGTCTGTGGTCAGATTCCTTAGGGGAGGTTAATCCTCTTTAGTTCTCTGTGAAGCAGATGCCACAACAGCATCAGTCTCCTCTGAAGAATCAGTGGAAAGAGGAATTTTCCTCTGATCTCCAATTCAGAGACGACTTCCTCTGTGATTAGGGTCCAAGCCCTCCTGCTCATATTGTAGGGCTCGTGCTGTTCCCTTGATCTCTGTCCTGGCCACAATACAAATCCTTACAATGGGGGTTTGCTTTACCTGTTGACTGGGCAGGGGACAGCCTGGTTACTGTCCCCCCCAGCCGGACCTTGCACGTAGCTTTGTCTATGTCATTGTTCTTCATAGTGTTTACAGATCCAGTGGGGGTGTTTGCAAGCTGTATCCCTTACAGGCCAGGCTTCTGGTACAAGTAGGAACTGCCCAGATAAGTAATTAGGCTGCTGGTTTAAAAGTAAACTAGCTAAACTGTTTTATTCCAACTTGTTCAGCTTATTTCTCTGTTTTTCCCTTTATCTGGGGGTGTTTTCCCTTGCCAAGTTGCTCTCTTTCTCACGTATATAAAAGCTTTCCCCCGTGTGCAAGCATGTGGTGTGTGTGTGTATGTACTGTAAAGACACACAGTGCTGGTCTTCTAGATGCCCATTCCATTTGCATTCCTAGGGTGATAAGTTAGATAACTTGAAGAAATGGGTGAAGCTAGTGCTCTGAATAGGTAAACTAGAACCCTGAACAAATCACACAATTATTTTTTGCTTTGTAACTTGTAAATCACTAAGTATGAGAGGAGAAGAACTTAGTGGGTGGTTTGAGAGAGGTCACAGAGCTTTTCTGATGACAAATGGCTTCTGAATAAACATGACACTCAAGTTGGTTGTTGTACCACCACCAACCTATAACCTTAGGTTCCAATTTAGAAAAAATGTTGAAAAAAAATTCAATTAAGGATAGAACTACTTTTAATAACTGGTTGAGAAATATGTATCAGATGAAAAGAATAAATTGAAAAGGAGACTCCAGGCAAGATTGCATTATGAGTTCAGGTTTTGAGCCTCCTTCTGCTTCAAATATATAGTATTTTTTTTTTGATAAGATAGATAAAAAGGAAATTGAAAAGACATAGCTGGTATCAAAAATAAGATAAGCATCTCCATGCACAAGAAATGCAACTAACAGGCAAAGCAATGCCCAGGGATGAAACTGGGGACAACTAGAAGCAGGTGGGCACTTGGCTCCTATGGGATGTTGGTGAATGTAAATCCCCTATATCGGGGATGGGAAGTTTTGGTCATGGCTACAAAGCAGGACTGGTTCAGTGCTAACTCACTCTTGGAAAGAGTCTAAAAATAAGGCTTACTCACTTGGAGATATAGCTCGTGTGACACTGTGTGCTCAAAGAGGTTAAAAAACAGGCATGTCCAAGCTGAGTGATGACACACAGTGGCTGGGGCCAGCAATGTCAGTTATGGTTTTAGGAATTGTGGGACCCTAAGTAGAGAGAGTCACAGAATGATAGAGCCGGAAGGAAGAAGTTGAGAGAAGAGAAAGAGAGAGAAAGAGAGAGACTGGCTGGCTGTCAAGAAAGACATTCAATCAGGATTTCAAATGTCAGGCAAGAAAACAAACGCACAACATCAACAAAGTTATATGTTAAATAAAAATTAACTCCATATGTAATCACATTTGAGGGTCAATAGAAATAAATAGGTTTCACCTTCTAGAAATAAAACAGGTAATGCTGTCCACTAAAAATAGCAGTAATTATCAGATATAACAGGAAGAAATATTTATAAAACATTAATAGACAGATACTAAAAAAATAATAAAGTGTCTTTGGTAATGCAAAATTTTGTCACTCATAAGACAAACTCATTGGAGAGATAGCCACCAATTATATATAATTTAAAAAATAATTAGCTAAAATGTAATATTGAAAGATTCATTCAAAATTCAACATGGAAAATACAAGGATATGTGAAGTAGCAGGAATTGAATTTACTCTCCCACCTGGACCAACCAAAAGGAAGAAAGTATCTGAAAAAACAGTTTCCAAACATAAGATACCAGGCAATGAAGGCTGTGATTCTTTTTTTCCTTTCTTTTTTTTTTTAGACAGTCTCACTTTGTCGCCCTTGGTAGACTGCTATCGACTCTTAGCTCACAGCAACCTCAAACTCTTGGGTTCAAGTGATCCTCTTGCCTCAGCCTCCCAAGTAGCTGGGACTGCAGGCACCTGCCACAGCACCTGGCTATTTTTTGGAGACGACAGGATCTTGCCCTGGCTTTGGCTGGTCTCCAACCTGTAAACTCAGGCAATCCACCCACCTCGGCCTCCCAAGTGCTCGGATTACAGGTGTGAGCTGCCACACCCAGTCCAGCTACTTATCTTGAGAGAGCTTTCATGCTAAGATTCAGGAAAGAATCCAGGTAGAAATGGTGGAATCCCTGAGTTGAGGTGATGCAGCTCAGAGCTAGAGAGACCCAGGCAGCCTGAGTTAACAGCCAAGGAAAGAGCTGCTCAGTGGGATGACTCTAAAGGTCCAGCAGGGGGCCCTAATGAGTCTTCAACAGAGCATTACACACACCTGTGAACAAACGCCCAGGGTCAGAGAAAGGCCCATCCGAATCCCGGGGCTGGTGGTGTGCTCCACTTACCAGATGATTCCCACAGCCCCATCCCAGGCTTTCTCCCAAGAGAAACAAAGCACATGAGCAGACATAGTCTCATAACGAGTGTTCACAGAAGTATTTGTAATACTGCTTAGCAATGAAAATGAATGAGCGTTTATACCCTCTACAGCACTGAATCCCAAAAATGATTTTATTGAGTGAAACCGGCCAGGGAAAAAGTGCACTCTGCACAATCACATTTATATAAAATTCTAGGAAATGTAAATATATAGAAACAAGAGCAGATCAGTAAGGATCTGCCTGAGGATGGGGGACAATAAGGGTGGGAAAAGGGTTACAAAGCAAACAAGGAAAACTTCCAGGAGTGGAAGTTTGGTGGATATGCTCATTATTTCAATTGTGGTGATGCTTTCATGGGTGTATACACAGGTATATTAAAAATACCAAGGTGTACAATATATATATTTGTATATAATGTTTATCAATTATACATCAATAAAGCTATTCACATGTTTAGGAGTAAACGGGGAGATAAATTGCAAGTTTCAAAGATAAGGCTAAGAGAATTTACCGACAAAACAAACCATTGAATATAAATATTAAAAGAAATAACGATATAATATTTTTTTGAAATTAAAAAGAAAAGACTTGCCTCCTTGAATTGAAAAGGGTCTTCTGAACAGAATTGAAAGAATGGGTTACATGAGCACATTATGTAAAGTGTTTTAGGATGTGCAATTGACGGTTGGTCAAAAAAAATAAGGTTGATGAAATGTGACATTAAGGAGGGAGAGGGGTGGGGCCTTGATGTCTGCCACACCTTCTGGGGGCAAGACATGATTGCAAGAGGGACTTTACCTAACAAATGCAGTCAGTGTAACCTGGCTTATTGTACCCTCGATGAATCCCCAACAATAAAAAAAAAAAAAAAGTGTAAGCATACAATAGAGAACTGTGTCATTGATAAAGAAAAAATAGTAGAAGCCTTCAGACTTGCTAAAAAGAGTGACAATGAGCTCAGATTCTATTTGCAGTGGGGCCTACCAGTGGCAAGAAGTGACTTATGAAAAGTTGGATAAGCAGGCTTCAATGAAATGTAGACACTTGTGGATTGCAGGAGACTGAGAAGCAAAACATATCCATTAGCCCACATCTGTCACGAGTTAAAGAAGAAAAACCTGGGGCCAGGCATGTGGCTCATGTCGGTAATCCCAACAGTCTGGGAGGCCGAGGTGAGAGAATCCCTTGAGCTCTGGTTTTGGAGAACAGCCTGAGTAAGAGCCAGACCTCTTCTGTATTCAAAAATAGAAAAATTAACTGGGCATCGTGGCATGTTCCTGCACTCCCTGCTGCTTAGGAGGCTGAAACCAGAGGATATCTTGAACCCAGGGGTTTGAGGTTGCTGTGAGCTAGGCTGACTCCTGGGCACTCTAGCCTGGGGCAACAAACTGAGACTCCATCAAAAAAGAAGGAAGGAAGGAAGGAAGGGGAGGAGGAGGAGGAAGAAAAACTGGCAGGGGCAGTTATTCCTGAAATTGGAGTTAATTAATGCTTATATGAAATAATGTTGAAACATTAGAACATTAATTAAAGCCTTATTTAAAGCAAAGCCCAAGAAAGAAAAGGTTATATTATCAGACATACAACTATTTCTCTTCTATTAATACCATCAAAAAAATAAAAAAAATACTTTTTCACTTAGTAAAGCATCACAAGAATGGAGAAGCATGAATCCTATGTACTCAATTTTGATATGAGGACAATTAATGACAATTAAGGTCACAGTGGGGGAAGGGGAGAGCAGAGAGAGGGAAGGAGGGAGGGGGCTGGGGCCTTGGTCTGCCACACCTTTGGGGGGACAAGACAAGATTGCTAAGAGGGACTTTACCTAACAAATGTAATCAGTGTAATCTGGCTTATTGTACCCTCAATGAATCCCCAGTAATAAAAAACAAACAAAAAAAACTTTTTCACATCATTCTAGGAGTAGCAAAACTAACAACTGAGTATGAGGAATTACCTCCTGAGACAAGTTAGGACACAAAAAGTGAGCTGTAACTGCTTGACTTTTTGAGGCATTCAGATTCAAATTATCTCCCAAAGGACTGGCATTATTCATGAATGTAACTTAGCTTCCTCGAATATTTATCAAAGGAGTTGACAGAAAAGATAGGCAAAAACAAAAAGTAGATTCTAAACGCAAGGGAATTGGTAAATCTAGGAAACAGCAAAGTGAGCTCTTCTTCAAAATTTCACGGGGAAAACGCTACATGGGGAGCTGTCAATAGCAGAAGTGGTGTTGGTGGGTTATAAGAAATTCTTTCTTTTTAAAATCAAGTTTTTATTTAATAGAACTTAGGATGGGCGGAGGGAGAATGATTGGTGGGATTACACCTGCGGTGCATCTTACAAGGGTACATGTGAAACTCAGTAAATATAGAATGTAATTGTTTTAACGCAATACTAAGAAAATGCCAGGAAGGCTTTGTCAACCAGTGTGATGAAAATGTGTCAAACTGTATATAAAAGCAGCGTATGGTGCCCCATGATCGCATTAATGTACATAGCTATGATTTAATAATAAATAAATAAATAAATTCCAGATACATCTCAAAATTTAATTATAGAAAAGCATTTGGCAAAATCTTTGACAAATATAAAATGGCAAAATGTGGGCTGGGTGATAAGAGTTTTAGGTAAATTAGAAGATGGTTAATAGCCATGTTCCAAATTTGTTGATTAATGCTGATGTCAGCTTGAAGAGCCCCTAATGACACGCCACACAGTTTTATGCTGTGTACTGTCATTTTTAGTATCTGTTTTATCAAAGGCATGGAAGACATGCTTATGAAATTTGTCAATTATATAAAGCTGGAAAAGAAACCTAATAGGATAACTAACTGAATTATGATTTAAAAAAAATTATGACTCGCTAAAAATGTGAATCTATACAGGCACAATTTGTTTTAACATCAATGATAAGCTTGAAGAAATGCATTGTCAGTTTCACAAATAAAGACATATAATGCTTACAATACATAGCAATGTATGTTAGTACATATATTACATATATGTATATTACATATACACAGAAAATATAGATAGAAAAATGAACAAATCACCAGCATATAGACAGTCATAGGAATAATCACAAAAACAGCATAACCAGATCTATAAAGAGCTCACTGCCAGCAGTCCAAAAGCTCTCCTTGTTTCCTATCCCAAATGGCCACCCACCTCTTTCCTCCCCAGAGAACTGCCCCAGAGACCAGTTGGTGGGGTTGCATTTAGCAGTAGACCGTTCATTTTCTTCACTGCCTAATTTTACATTGTATACTATGCTTCCCTTTATCCAATGTAGGACATGAGAATTTTTCCAATTTGAAGCTATTATAAATAATGCTCCTATCAACATTTTTATTCATATTTTGAGCACCTAAACATGCATTTATTTTGGGTATAAAACCAAGAGAAGAATTGTGCATCCCACAATAGTCAATAGCCAATTTTACTGGTCCTCTATAACACCCTTTACATCCCACATTATGTCATGAAATACATAATGTTGTTCTGAATTCTTGCCAAAACTTGGTATTGCGCGCTCTCTCTCTGTCTCATGTTTAGTTTAGACATTCTGGCTCATTGTGGGATTAATTTTCATTTTACTGGTAATTATCATATTCTTCTGATACCAAAACTTATTAAGGCTAGCTATTTAGTACCTAAGTATTACTGATACAGGAATAAATAGACCAAATAACAAAATATATAGATATATAGGTTCCTGAAACAAAACTACATGTAGACATGTGTATATTAGCACTTGATTTATGACAATGGCAGCAAAGCAAAATCGTAAAGACTGGGGAAATGGTTTCAGTAATATATTCAAGGTCACTTGTACATATACAAGGGAAAAATCGAAATGTGGCTCAGCCCGATGTCATACTCAAAAATCAAGTTCAAAATGTGTAGATCAAACAGAAAAACATAGAACATTAGAATTTCTAAAGATAACATAGGGAAATAGCATCATATTTTTATGGTTAGGAAGGAGTTCTGAAACAGGATTCAAAAAACACTTACTATACAGGAAAAGATAGATAAATTAGATTATATTAAAATTAGATGTTACTGATTATCAAAAAGCATTAATAAGAGAATGCAATGGCTAATCATAGATTGAGAGAAGATATTATTAAACAAATAACTAAATGCACATATCCAAAATGTATAAATAAATCCTACAAGTCAATGAGAAACAACTCAATAAAAAATCCAGATAGAACAATTATGAGATATAAAACATAAGAAAAGGGGCTAAACCTTATGGGACCAACGTTTTAACAATTAAAAACATAAGAATGCTTGAGAAGAATAATCAGAATCCTGAGGGAACTTGATCTCATAATATTGCTCTGAAAAGATTAAAGATGCTTAAGCTTTGTAGGAGAAAATTAAGGAGTAACTTAATTTCCATCTTCTACTATTTAAAAGAATAGACATATAAGGTATTCGAATGATGTAATAATACCACCAAATATTCCAAAACCACATAAATTTATGTGTACAGATTATTCAGCTTCAATTCATACATTTAAAACTAGTATTTTAACTATTGAAAACAATTTTTCACTTTATAAATGAAAACAATTTACTTCTTAATTCAACATTACCAGCTACCTTTGTCTTTTTATAAATTACTCATGCTACAAATTCTTTTTTTTTAATTTTAATTTTTATTTTTACATACACATGAATTAATTAGGTTTCCATTTTTTTGCCTTCACAAAATTAAAAAGACTTAAAATTTAATAACAATAACAGTATTTAAGATAAGGGTTAGAAACAAAAACCTTGAAAAGAATGAACGAACATAAATACATTCAGAAAAGGAATCTGACAATTGTTTCATTGAAATATTAAGCAATAATAATAACGCAAAGAAAGTAATATTCACATTGTCAAATAAGAGTACATCTAATTTTTTATTAAGTCTTTCGTACATAGATCATAAATACATTTATGCCATTTTCAGAGTGTTGATTATTTGTACAAATTGCAGTGCTTACATCATATTAATCAGCATAGCTTTCACCTGATTTACCCAATTATAGCCAAGACATTACTCAGAAATAAAAACAAATTGGGAGGAATCACACTTCCAGACTTCAGACTATATTATAAATTGATAGTGATCAAAACAGCATGGTACTGGCACAAAAATAGAGAGATAGATGTATGGAACAGAATTGAAGACCAAGAGGTGAAACCAGACACTTATTGTCATTTGATTTTCGATAAGCCTATTAAAAATATAAATTGGGGGAAAGATTACCTATTCAATAAATGGTGCTGGATGAATTGGCTGGCAACTGGTAGAAGACTGAAACTGGACCCCCACCTTTCTCCTCTAACAAGAATTGACTCTCACTGGTTAAAGGACTTAAACTTAAGACATGAAACTACAAATATTCTTAGAGTGCAAGGGAAACACTTGAGAAAATTGGCCTGGGAGAATACTTTATGAGGAGGACACCCCAGGCAATTGAAGCAGCATCAAAAATACATTACTGGGATCTGATCAAATTAAAAAGCTTCTGCACTGCCAAGAACACACTAAGTAAAGTAAATAGCCCTCAGAACAGGAGAGGATTTTTGCAAATGATACTACCGACAAAGGTCTAATAACCAGAATCCACAGAGAACTCAAACTTATTACTAAGCAAAAAACAAGTGATCCCATTTCACTGTGGGCAAGAGGCCTGAACAGAAGCTTCTCTGAAGAACATAGGTGCACGGCCTCAGACACATGAAAAAATGCTCATCTTTAATCATCAGAGAAATGCAAACCAAAACTACTCTGAGATACCATCTAACTTTAGTAAGAGTAGCCCATATCACAAAATCCCAAAACAACAGATGTTGGCATGGATGTGGAGAAAAGAGAACACTTCTGTACTGTTAGTGGGAATGCGAGCTAGTATGTTCCTTTTGGAAGGAAGTTTGGAGAACACTCAGGGATCTAAATGTAGACCTGCCTTTTGATCCTGCAATTTCTCTTCTAGGTATATATCCAAAGGACCAAAAATCATTTGGCAATAAATATATTTGCATCAGATTGTTCACTGCAGCTCAATACAAATTCTTTCCATTTGAGAATCAGCCAAAGAATAAAAGTGAATATTGAGTTAACTTCAAGAAATTTGAAACAAATACTTTACTGGGACTAAACAAAAACTTTCCTTATTAAACATGTTTGTTCCTTCAATGTTTTAGCACACTACACTAAGAAAATTTGCCAAAAGCTCTCTTTACAATGCTGATAATATCCAGATACTAACAGCAACATTAAAATCATTCACTTTCTAGCAATTAGGCAAACCTGAAAGCAAATCTATTTATCAGAGGCCTCTGTTTGCATATTAATCACTTTGCAGGTGAATAACAGGCTCAGTTGTCAGAAAAGAGTTACTCCAAGCTAAGTCTACTTTCATATATTTGAAAGACATAAATTAATTTCAGGGAATGTCACAGATTAATTGTATCTTAAGATCTTTGACTTACAAATGTCACTTGTTTTAAAATTTAAAATATTACCTGAAATTTATGATATAGAAGACAAAAAATAATGAAATTCCGACACAAGAACAAATACTACAGCCTATATATTATTACATAAAATAAATATTACAGCCTATATAGCAGTTCAAACTAATGCTAACTCATTTGATCCAAGTCCTGTTCTGTATAGAAACCACAGCAATCTGCACAGAGGCGAGCCTGGGCCACAGCGTGAAAGCAAACAGACTTTTTTTTTAATGCTGTTGTACACATATCGTTTACAAACATAATTTACATTAGACTTGTCATGTATCAGGAATTGCAACAAAATGAACATAACAAAACAAGTCTAATGTGAAATAGTGACAATTAAGTTTAATTAGAAAAAAAATTTTTTTTAGTTTAATTAGAAAATTTTGAATACTTACTTAACCTATAATTTTTTTTTTTTTTTTTTTTTTTTTTTTTTTGAGACAGAGTCTCAAGCTGCTGCCCTGAGTAGAATGCCCTGGCATCACAGCTCACAGCAACCTTAAACTCTCAGGCTTAAGTGATTCTCTTGCCTCAGCCTCCCAAATAGCTGGGAATACAGGCCCCCACCACAATGCCCCCGCTATTTTTTTTTTTTTTTTGGTTGCAGTTGTCATTGTTACTTAGCAGGCCCAGGCCAGTTCGAACTTGCCACCTTAGGTGTATGTGCCTAGCACCCTCCCAACTGAGCTTAATTTACTTACCAAATGGTATAAATGATATATGGGCTTATTTTTCAAAATGTCCTCACAATAGTATGACAAAGGGAAAATACAGAGTAGAACGTCTGTAAGTTGACCATACAGGGGACTGTAACAAACTGGTCAATATACAGAGGTGTTCAACATAAGGAACTAGGCCTAGTGCACTGATATGTCCATGTGGTGCATGTCCAGGTCCAGGGAAAATTAGGTCAGCTTAAGGAGGTGATCACTGTAGGGAGGAGGTCAACTATGGAGGTTCTACTGTAAATTTTCACGGTGTGGGTGTGTTACTTCAGGTGATAATATTAGGAAAAGAAGTTATAGGATGTCAGTGACCAATATAGCATTTTAAAAAATATCTTCAACAAGAGAATGGATCACCACAAAAACAGTGAGCTCTCCACTATTGGAGATATTCAAATGGAAGTCGGTTAATCAGCATGACTTCAGAGGGGAAGTCTACCTAGGGTGGGAGCTTGGAGTAAGTGTTCCTTACTTTCTTTTCCAAAGAAAGTTGAAATGAAATACAAATTCTTGAGTTAGAATCGCTAGGAATGCTATCAATTGATTTCTACTTCTATCGCCTATTATTCAAGTTTTGAGTGATCTTTTTTATAATTATTAGGGAAATATTATTTACATCATTGCTAAGTTACACTTAACTATAACCTTTGTTGTTAATGACTCTGGTCATTTCCATTTTTACTATGAATAACTCCTCTGGAACCCGTTTTTTTTTTTTTTTTTTTTTTTTACACATGAGGATCTAATGTATTCATTTGGAGAAGGAAGAAAAAAACTATTAAATAAAGATTTTATTATATAAAAAAGATATCTAATATACTTTGTTCACAAAAATGAAGTTGTATGTGATAAAAAATAAAGGCAAATAAAAATATTAGAATCCAGGCAAGGTCACTGAAGTTGTGCTTGCTCTTTGCAGCTAGGAGGACCCTGCTGCGTAATTGCGCCTGTAGGGACAGACGAGGAACTCACGCTGTCTTCCTCAGCATCCTTTGCTCGCTGTACTTTTATTTTTATTTTTTTTTTTTTTTAGAGACAGAATCTCACTTTATCACCCTCAATAGAATGCTGTGGCGTCACAGATCACAGCAACCTCCAACTCCTGGGCCTAGGCCATTCTCTCGCCTCAGCCTCCCGAGTAGCTGGGACTACAGGTGCCTGCCACAGTGCCGACTATTTTTGTTGTTGTTGTTGTTGCTGTTTGCCTACGGCTGGGTTCAAATCCATCACCCTCCATATATGGGGCCGGCACCCTCCCCCTGAGCCACAGGCACCACCCTACTTACTGTACTTTTAAATGTAATTCAGGTCAAATGGTTCATTAGTCAAAGGCAAGTGTTAATGTTTGCAGGAAATTAAAAGTTGTATCAATTTTACATATGCAAATCTGCTTTACTTTGTACTCTTTCATCCCTGGCATGCGTTCTCAGGAAAGTCTGCTGAATTTTGGAAATGGCATAATTAATTAGAAATAATTTCTTGGCTGACCCAGCCAAATGCCCATTCACTGGCATTGTCCAGAAAATATTATCATTCGCAAGATGTTATTTCCTGATTGAAATAAAAATCTATAAAAACATCCTTGTCCATGCAGCTCACAAAAAAATACTGCTGGGCAATGGTGCACAAAGTAATATTTGGGGTTTAAAGGGCTTCAGAATTCCAACATGCAATAGTAATTTCTAGCTCATCAAACCTGCCCCCTATTTAGGTGGAACACGAAAGGAAGAATATTACCAGAGAAATCAATTAAGTCACAGAATTTAAAATAAACCCAGAAAAAGTGTATAAGTAAACTCTGAAGACCATCAACTATTTTAAGTCAAGGAATTACTTTTATTCATTATTTAGTAACTACTTCCTATCATGGCACTCTGGACATAACAGGTACTCAATATCTTTAGATCAATGAATATAAGAATGAAGTAAAAGCTGAATATACAAATTAATCAATCAATAAATAAGGACATTCTGGAAATAAGACCCTTGAAACTAGAAGGCAAAATCTTTGCGTCCAGTTGCACATCATGCAAGAAAAACATAGATCATGAAGACAAATTTACCTGTCACTAAAAAAATTCCTGGGCGGCGCCTGTGGCTCAAGGAGTAGGGCGCCGGTCCCATATGCCGGAGGTGGCGGGTTCAAACCTAGCCCTGGCCAAAAACCACACACAAAAAAAAATGTTAAAAAAAAAAAAATCCATAATCATGCTAATGGTTCTCACTGTATCTTCAATAGAGAAATACTGTACATTTTTGCAGGGGCACTCCCTATGTTTATCCTAGGTATTATTTTGTAGCTTAATAAAATATTATTATTTTAATAATATTATTATCAATAATAATATCAATCAATAATAATATTTAATAAAGTATTATTTAATTAAAATATTATTTTGTAGCTTAATGTATTTTAAGTAGGTATTCTCATTCAGAAAAACTATAAGTTCATTCTTAAAAATCTTTTGGTTATCTTCATAAGATTAAGTCTTCAGCTATTATCTTGGAAACATCCTTTGGAAAGTATAGAAACTTTAGCATTCAGATTGCATGCCACCAAGAAAGGAGCAGTAGATTAGAATTTAGTTTTAACAAGTTTTACTTGATTTACAATTATTACTCATTCATCAGCATGTTCCATCCTGTGAACATTGTCCCCATCACTTTCTCCCCATGTTGAGAAGAAACTGGCCTATTCAGGTCAGGAGAGTGGGTGGGTGGAGTATTCCGATGAGCTGAAGAGGAATAAGGACATCCTTAGTCATCCCTGAGGGACAGGCAATCTTCTCATAGGTCTGCTTCACAGACGTCCAGTAAGTTCGTGATAGTAACAACTTTAAGAATCAAATTTAACTCATAGTCGGGATTCCTTTAACTTATGTAGTGGCTTTTAGATAAATGGTTAACATTAATTGAATTTTAAAATAGATGCTCAAGGATATAGTCAAAACATAGTTTCTACCTAGTATTTTTATTTATTTATTTTTTTTGAGACAGGGTCTCACTCTAGTTCAGGCTGGTCTTGAACTTGTGAGCTCAGACAATCCACCCGCCTCAGCCTCCCAGAGTGCTGCGATGACAACATGAGCCACCCACCCTCTACCTAGTATTTTGTACAAAATAAGTTTTAGTTATTTATTAATATTTCCTCCACTTAAGAAAGAAAAGGGTCAGAGGCACATATGCAAAATGGAAATATTCTAACTCATTACTTAATATAGTTTATTGCTTAATAATAAAATAGTTGAGGATGCAAATAATAACTCCATGCCATCTGCTTCAGGGACTCCTTTACTGAAACCTCATTATTTTCTGGAGCAGAGGCTTGGCTCTAAAAAGATCACTGGAAGAAATATAGAATAGCAAAGTGAAACATACACATTCTCTGTGCAATAACAAAATCTGTTATTATATATGCAATAATGTCATTGGCATATACAGATATATGCAAATGATATGCAAATTTATCTGCAGTATGGCAATCATGTATTCAATTGATATATGCAAATATTTTGTACACAATGATGCATGAAATGATACAAGGAAAATGTATATGCAATGATTTTCAAGCTAACTCTATCATACATGAAAGTACAGAAAGAGGAGGCCATTTTGTGGTGAAATATAATTGAGACAGATATTTCTCTTGAAGTGGAAAATTGCCTCATATCTAGATCTTTCATATTTGTATACTCAGTCTCAGACTATGATTTAGTAATTTCAAATGCTTGAAAACATTGGTTATAAAGACATCTATTCTATGCTTTATTTCACTTTTTTAAGAAGAAAATGCAAGGGGATTATTGTCGAGATCAATATAGTTAAATGTAGTAAACATATCCTTCAAGATCTAATTTAAATGTCTCTTATGGGTACTCTGGTCTCCTCTGTAACTCATTTACAGTGAAAGCCTCCCTCCTGTATTGTCAGCACTTTCTACACATGTTATTTATTCCAATCCTAACCCTAGTTCCTGGATAGCAGGCATTATATTCCCAAGTTCATTCCCAGAATCCCTGTGATTCCTATGAAGGTGTATGGCACAAGTACCATGTAAGTACAGAATCTGTCTTAGTGAAGAGGGGAGAGTTTTGGCATTTTTAAACCTGCCAACATAAAATTATTTCACTGGAAACATCACGTGTGTATCTTCATAAACCCAGAAAATATTTGTAGTAGTAGTCCCACCACCTCTCTAGAATCTGAAAGAGTAGGGAAATAACACTAGGGAATAATATGTGTATATGTATATCAGATAAGCCTTGTAAGTACAGTTGTTTCAGAGCAATCTGTGATCTATTCACCTACACAGGCACATCAATTCTCCTTGCAAAGAACTACTTTAATAGATTTTTTTCAAAGCACAAGCTTGACTTGGGTAATGTAATAATGGGCTAGAGTGATAATTCCTAGAAAACAGTTGAAAATCACATCAAAACAAAAGAAGCCCATAATTTTCACACACTTTACTAGGGTCAACATCACTTACTTTCATAAACATTTTTCAATATCTTTATGGCCACCACATCACTAATGTTGATTCTTCAAAATATAATTAGTTGTATTTCCAGCCTGAGATTGAGGTGGTATAATCAAAAGTCTGCTGGATTACTATCAGGAAGAAATGTGTCCCAAATCTAGGCATAAGCATAACTTGCTGCGATGTTGTGGAATAGGAGGTCAAAATTATAAGCCTCAAAACTTTGATTCAGATCCTGCTAGAAGTTAAAATTTAAAGCAAAGCACACCTAAGGCCTAATAGCATTTGATGAGAAAACATGTAATGAGAAGATAAGATATCATTAACATATGTATTTTGCCAGTAATATTGTCACTGTTTTGTTAACCATCTAATTCACAAAGTCCTCATTAGAAATTACTTAAAAATCCAATAATTGTAAGAATAAAATAATGGGCATTGTTAGAAACAGTGGAAAATATCTAATTATCTTTAAAAATTCCATGTTTTGTCTCTTTTCTACATCTTTATTTATATTTAATGACATAGAATAAAAAGAGATTAAAATATTCAAGTGCTAACTAGACCATTTTTCACTAATTCCCCAAGAACGTAACCTTTAACTTAGTGACAACCATAATGCTTATAAAGCATATTTTTATAGGAAATTGAATTTTCCAATATTAATCTGTAAATGAACACTTGTCTTGTATTACCTAATGCAGCACTACAATGAAGGAAAAAATATTCACCAGCCTTAGGATAGCTGACCTAGTATTACATACACTAGGTCAGCTATTGGAAAATGTTTTTCTTTTAATTCAGAAATATATTTCTCCTTGAGCACTGCTCAAGAAAAAATATTCACCAGCCTTAGGAGAGCTGACCTAGTATTACATACACTAGGTCAGCCATTGGAAAATGTTTTTCTTTTAATTCAGAAATATATTTCTCCTTGAGCACTGCTTGAAACATTTAGCAACTTCTGATCAAATTACAATGTTAAATTAACTTTGTTTTATTATATGGAAAAAAATACCACTATAACTATTACACAAAGAGTAAATGTACCAAATAATAAAATAATAATAGGTACATTGGATCATGGTGTCACTAGTACCTATATAGTGGAGCAGGTGGATGGGAGAATTGTCAGGACATATTGAGGATAGGATTTTAAGGTGAGAACTAGTTGCAGCATAAGAAGGGAAAAGAAGGAATCAAGGATGGTTGCCGGATATTTTGACTTGAGGAACTTACAGGGTGCTAGTACCAATACCTGGGATGGACAAAACTATTCAAGAAACAGATTTCAGGTCAAAAAATCCAGAGTTAAGCTTCAGTCTTAATCTCTTAGACATTTAAATCAAGATTCCATATTGACTGCAGAGATGAGTCTGGGTCTTAGGAAGAAGTAAGGAATTAAGATTATAAATTTAAGAGTCTCAGTATATGAATGATATTTCAAGATCAAATTAAATGAGATGATACATTGAGAGAACTTTCCAGAAACTGAGGGGACATGTGAATGTTCTATAACTATTTAGTAGAAAAGGTAAGGAATGCCAAATGAGACAGGAAAAAACTAAAGGGAGTATGTGGTACTATGGTGACCAAGCATAAAAGTTTAAGTTATTTGGTGAGACAAAGTGGCTGCACACTCATTAGTCAAAATATAATCATGACTTTGATCCATTAATTCCACATTGCTCACATTGGAAAATGTTTTTTTTTTCCCTGTAGAAAGACTCCCGTTGCTTCTCACCTCTTCCCCTCACCCCTCCCACCCCCCCAAAAGAGAAATGCACAGATATATTCTTTCCCCTACTATACCACTAATCACAGTCAGCTGAAACTGGAGATATCTCAATTTTCATCCAAATGGGAAAGTGAGGGAATTTGGGACAAAATCATACTGTAGAATGCATTGAAGCCAAAAGAAATAATGGTAAATATTATTTTCTAATTATTAAGAAAAAAGTAGAATATAAAATATACACATTGATTAAAAGTACGTAAAATTGCAAATAATATGGTTTAGGGTTGGTACTAAATACAGTGTACATCTTTTCTAATTCTAGTTATCTTTATTGATTTCTAATTTACCTACTTTAATATAAGAATCAATTAAATCTTATGAGAATATAAGATTGTTTATCACTATGTTATTTTGCTTTTGTACATTAGTGATTTTAAATATTTCATACATACAGATTATAGAACTAGCCATTGAATATTCTGTTTTTAGTTTTTTTCTATACATTAACATCTTACTGCTTTTCTAATCCCATTTTTGTGAGCTTTCTAAACATTAGGAATGCTAATCCTTAGTCATATCTCTATAAATAAATTACTAATATCAAAAGTTTATGCTTGGTGACATATATAAAAATCGACTTAAATGTTATCTTTATCAAAATTTGAATATTATACATGATAAACACAAATATTTTGGAGAGTTTCAATGACTTTCTCATGCCATAGAGCATTACGGATAGAAATCAGTTTGAATTCTGATGTGTCTGATTCCAAATCCCATATTTTCTTCTTCCATGTATATATATATTTTATAAGGAGATATTTAAAACAAAAGACCCCTGAAAATTGCGAACAATAGAAAAAAAATCTATCTTAAGTTCTTTTCAATATGGTTTTGTTTAATGGAGAAACATGAAAAAATAAGCTAAACAAAGAGGAATATGCAAAATACTTCAGTCTTCCTAGGATACCGAAAGTAAGGTGATTTTATAAACTACTTAAGAGGCAAATCAAACCCCTTTAAAAATTAATGAAGTGTCACTAGTTTAATACTGAAATAAAGACTGAAAGCATCATGAACCATTAGTAACACTGTCCCTCAGTATTATTTGAATTTGGGATTAAAGATGAATCATTCTTATCGTCCATTAGTAGAGAACTTGCCAATTCATGAAACTCTTAAAACTGTCTTGTATAAGAACCAAGAGAATCTTTAAAGTTAATAAAGTATATGAGAGAAAATGAGAAGGCAATTGTAAATAAAGAAAGAAAAACAAAAAATACACAAATGCTTAACCACCTTATTAGCATTTACCTAGTCCTAAATGTTTATTCACATTTTTCAAAAATTATTAATGCCAAAGTGACTTAGAAAAAACACTTATTTTTCCTGCAATGCAGTATATCTTTCTATTATGAATTTTTAATTGGCTTATTATTTTCAATTTACATTTTTGGTCTTTAAATGTTCATGTTTGACACAGTACAATAGTTTTCTCCTCTATATTCTATCTTATTTCAGCATGTGAGTTCCTGCCTCTGTCAGCTCATGACTATTTTTTTCTGTCAATTTTTCTTCCTCTTTTCCTCCTCAAGTTTGCATTTTCAAAATCTTCTACTCTCCCTAGACCTGAATTAAATTTATATTTTAAGTATTACAGGGTACAAATGCTTTTGGTTACATGGATCAATTTTGTAATGCTTGATTGCTTGATTCGGGGTTTTAATTGTGCCTATCACCCAGATAGCAGTCAGTGTATCTGCTAAGTACATTTTCACCCATCTCCCCTGCCCCCACTTGATAATTTTAAAATAGGGACTGTTATTGAGCACCTGTTATCTGTAGATAGTTTACTCAGCTTAACTCACCCTCAAAACACCTCTAGGAAACTTTTTAGCTTATATTGTTTGCATAGAGTTATATTCTACTTCAGGAAAAATGGGGACCAAAGACCCCATTCTTGGCAAGGGAAAGTACCCTCGGAAAAGAGGAAAATTAAAAAGGAAGCCTAGTGAATAAGAAGAAAGAAAAGTCAGCTAGTTTACATTTAAGCTAGACATTGCTAGCAAGCTTCCTGCCTTTTCTGAAATTCTAGCCTGTTGGGGATGCAGCTTACAAACACTCCCACTGGGTCTGTGAGCACTCTGAGGAAAAATGGCCATAGAAGAGACTGTGGCAAAGACTTAGAAAGATACATTAACTGGATCATTTCCTGCCTAGTAAACAGGCAAAGCAGATACCCACTGTGGAGATTTGCATTTGCCCGGGACAGAGGTCAAGCAAGTAGCTCGAAGAGCCCTGATATGGGCAGAAGAGCTTATATCCCTTATTGCAGAGGAAGATCCTGTGTTGTGGTGGTGGGAGGAAAATGCCTCCCTCCCACTGATCCCTCAGAGGAGATTAATGCCAGTGGTATTTTACTCCACAGAGAACTAGCAGAGTTTAACACCTCCCTAGAAATCTGTGTGTGTGATCTCAAGCAGGAGGCTCTCCCAGTACAAGGCTCAGATTTCAGATTTCTGAAGGCTGCCGGAAGGTTAATAATAATAACAATAGGAGCTGTCATGCTCACTCTGAGAAACTGCTGGCATCTTTGTTCCTTCCCTCACCTTACCCTCTGGGCAAATAGACTTCAATAAAACCAGAGTGGAGCAAACTGGGCCATTGCTGGAATCTCACAAATGGGCAATGGACCCTGAATTCCCACCTTTAATTCTATTCTGTGTTTCATGTCTCTTTCTTTGACTTTGTTTCTAACTTTATATTTCTGCAGTCAGTCACCGCCAGTTCCAAAGGTCCTAGTGGACCCTGGCCCTGGGGTGAGACTGCAACACTTACTTTTAAAAACTTTTAAAAACTCACACAACAACAAAAATCTGGCTTGTTATTACTAATAGCTCAATGTTTTTTTTTTAGGTTAACACTACTAGTGGTATTCTCCCAAGCTCTGAATTCTAGAGCCTCATTATATTGCTGAAACATATTTTACAATGTGTTCCCCATTAGTTCCTCTCAGACTGTAGGATGCCAACTGTGCAAGCATCCTCAAACTTTTTAAACAGGGGGCCAATTCACTGCCCCTCAGACCGTTGGAGGGCCGGACTATAGTTTAAAAAATATATGCTATGGAACAAATTCCTATGCACACTGCATATACCTTATTGTGAAGTAAAAAAACAAAACAAGAGGGGCGGCACTTGTGGCTCAGTGAGCAGGGCGCCGGCCCCATATGCCAAGGGTGGCGAGTTCAAACCCAGCCCCTGCCAAACTGCAACAACAAAAAAAATAGCCGGGCGTTGTGGTGGGCGCCTGTAGTCCCAGCTACTCGGGAGGCTGAGGCAGGAGAACTGCCTAAGCCCAGGAGTTGGAGGCTGTTGTGAGCTTTGTGATGCCACGACACTCTACCGAGGGCAATAATGTGAAACTCTGTCTCTACAAAAATAAATAAATAAATAAAAACAAAACGAGAACAAATACAATCACACCGCCTCATGTGGCCCACGGGCCACAGTATGAGGACCCCTGGACTCTGTGGCATGGGGAACTCCTTGATCAGAAACACCTCCATGCTGACTCTCTTCTACTCCTGTTTTCTTGCTCTTAAAATGAAAAGCCCTCTCCCCCTGCCCCTCTGCCCATCTGAAGACTCTGTGTGTTTCTTCTCTGTCTTCTCCCGACCTTCCCCTCACGTCCAAACTTCCTCCTAATGTGCACCAGTAACTCTCAGCCTCACACTGTGACTTCTCTATGTCTCAAGTCTTGGGGGGAGAGGGGGACCTAACACGAGTGACGGAAATATAAAAAGTGCTTAAGTCCTTCACTACATTTAATCTTCAAAAAGTGTTTATAAGCTCTAATATGATCATAAAGTAAAAAAAAAAAATTGAAGTACCATGTGACTCAGCAATTTTACTTCTGGGTATATATCCAAAGGAAATGGAGTCAATAGCTGAAAGCCATCTTTACCCTCATGTCCTCTGCAGTATTATTCACAATAGATGAAGAATGGAAACAGCCTAAGCGTCCATGGATAGAGAAAACATGGCACATATGTTAATATATATATATATATATACACACATAAACAACGGAATATTAGCCACAAAGGAAAGAAATTATTTACTTGTGGGAGGCGCCTGTGGCTCAGTGAGTAGGGTGCTGGCCCCTATACCGAGGGTGGCAGGTTCAAACCCAGCCCCTGCCAAACTGCAACAATAACAACAAAAGAATAGCCGGGCGTTGTGGCAGGTGCCTGTAGTCCCAGCTACTTGGGAGGCTGAGGCAAGAGGATGGCCTAAGCCCAAGAGCTGGAGGTTGCAGTGAGCTGTGATGCCAGGGCACTCTACTGAGGGTGAAAAAGTGAGACTCTTGTCTTTAAATAAAAAAAATAAAAAAAAGAAATTATTTACTTATGACAACATGTATGAACGTAAAGGGCACTTTACGAAGTGAACTAAGACAGACACTGACAGACAAAAACCATCTGACCTCACTTCTGTGTGAAATCTAAAAAGTCAAAGACACAGAAGCAGAAAGTATTATGGGTGATTGCATGGGGACGGCGCCAAGGAGGAGACAGGAGATGTTGATTAATACCGACTTCCATTTGTAAGATAAAAACTCTCTGGGAATCTAATACGCAGCGTGAGTGGTGATGGATGTGTCAATTAATTTCATTTTGATGATCAGAACACAGCGTGTGTAAATTCAAATCATCACTCCGTATACCTTGGATATATGCAACTTTGTCAATTAGATATGTTAAAATAAAAAAAGAAATCCTGGTTCCTTCAGAAAAATTATGAATAAAAAACTCAAAAGTAAGCAACACCAGCTCAATAGAAGCAGAAATCTGCCATTTCAGGTTTTTTGAAATATATTTTAAGTTGAGATTGATAAAACTGTCTTAGTTGAAACACATGCTAGCAGCATTTGACAATTTAGTTTACATTCTTTACAGTGTTCTCGATCAATGCGCAGAATCTTGCCATATTGCATGAAATATAAATTACAAATACCTATTGAAGGCTTATTTGAAACATGTATTACTATTGTCTTTGGGGTTTAATTTTGTGTATTGTAAGGAGATGAAAATAAAGCCCTAAGGCAGAAACACAATTGTATGCTTCGATGAATAAATTGCGTTAGAGAATGTACTTGAGAGATGGCAGGCAACATAAGATAGGCTGTTTATGTAATAAACTAGGTCTCCAAGTAACAAATTTTGCAGGCTGCAGTAACAGCATCATAGTAATCATTTTTCTATTTTCTAAGACACTTTTTATTATTTCTCTACATTTAAAAGCACAATTAAAACTTAGGTTTCTGGTGCTTACTACCACCAAGACCACTAGCAAATGTACTATGTCAGAGTAAAGATGTAGTCTTTAAGTCTGAGATACTCTGAATTACAAAGGAAAGGGTTGCGGGAGAGTTATTACTTTGAAGTTAGAATAAAGTCTGTGAATATTGGGAAGAACATACCTCAGGAGAGATTTTTTTTTAGCAACTAGAAATCTGATTTTAAAAAAATGACAAAAAAGAGGAAAAGAGACTGATAGACAAAGAGAAGTCTAAAGCTGGAGCCAGAGAGAAATGGTCATGAACAGAAGTGAAGGGCAAAGCCTCTGTGGGTTCTGGGGCTTAAGTTAGTTCAAGTAAACAATCTCGTTGCATTGGCACTTGAGAAGTAGTAATTATAGTTACTATACATGTAAACTGGCATAAGATTTATGGATGTGATTTTGACAATATTTATCAAGTACCTTACCTGTTCCTTCTTTTGTCTCAGGAAAGGAACAAGTTCCCTTATCTCCCTCTCCCAGAAGTGAGCAAACACTTCCACACAGAATGTTTATTACAGCATCACAAGATGATAAAAATGGAACTTATCCAAATATCTAACAATTAGGTAAATAACAGGGAATCAGTGTAAAAAAATAACCACATTAGTAAAACAGGCTATGGGATAAAACTCAAAATTCCAAGCAAGAAAATAACATTACAGATGAGAATATACAATTATGTTCTAAGGTTCTAATTGGGTGTACAAAAAAGTAGAAAAACTACATTAAAACATCATTGATAGTTACTCTAAGACTATAGGTAATTTTTATGTTTTATTGCCGTTATTTAGCTTTAAATTATTTACAATAAGCACGAAATGTTTGTATAATTTTAATTGGCATGAAATATTAACAAAGGCTCTTAATGAGTACTTAAAACTTGAAGTTTACTTATTTATCTATTAATTCATCCCTTCATTTAATGAGCTTCTCTGTTGCCTATGTGTGCAAAGCACTGTTCTAAATAAACACTGTAAAAAGTTATCCCAATTAATTCTCAGAACAACTCTGTGAAGTAGATTCGAGTCTTGTGTCACCTGTGTAGATAAAACGGAGACCAAGAGAAAGAGACTCAGTTGCCCAAGGCCACACACCAGTGTGTGGCAGAGCTGGGACGTGAAACCAGGGAGTCCAGCTCAGACGCTGTGTCTCCAGACTGTTGTCTCTTGCTCTGTCCTGACAGGGCCAGAAGAAGCCACTCATTTTGAGGAACATTGATTTAGAGAACTTTTAATGGCAAGAATGGCATCTCCCTATAGACAAGATCAAACTCACACTTGGGAGTTGGACCCTCCTCCGGGGCTGGTGGCTCCTTAGTACTGCTATATGTATACGTAATACACAGGCCAGTTAAAGTGCCCACGGAGCGAGGCTCTATGTTGGTGCCTGTGAGGATAGCATGGTGCCTGAGTTTCACTGCAAATACATCACTGAAGCATTTACCTATCTTTGTAGTCATGAAGGCTTACTTTACCGTACTGACCAGTGTGGGATACACAATCAGTGTTTCCTTTATGACCATGAAAGCTTTTGAGAAGCATTTGTCCAGTCAGGAACAGGAAGGCGTGACAAGAAATCATCTAATTTACGGTGGCACGCCGCTAAATGACTCTGACCTGTCCTGTGTCTCCCTACAGTGACTGAATTCCTAACTTCCCAGAGCCTGAAAATATGAAACCATACAGCTGCAATTATTGTAGTCAGCTATGATTTTTAAACTTGAGTTCTTCTCTTCATTGGTGGGTTAATAAAAGAGGAGCTAGTAGACTAGTTTCAATAAACAAGTAGGTTGTTTTTTTCACGGTGCAAATCATCTACCGTTGCTCACTTGCTTTTTCTAGTAAAAGCAACCCAACTTGCAATGGACACCAATGCCAACAGGTAACGGTATGGCTGTCAGTCTGGGCACCTTCCCTCCTGACCCAGGGGTCAATATAATGATAGACATAGAGTATAGCATGCTGGACGTGACCCAGGCTGGGCCAATTAATAGCCATCCCACGGTATCGGTCTTCCTTTTTCTTCCCCCTTCTCTTTCATTCTTCCACTTTCTCTATAGTAAGCAAACCTCTTCTTTTTCAACTCCCACTTCTTTTTAGCCCTACCCTGCCTCAATGTTTCCTAAAGTGCTTTAACAATGGCTGTTTCTCCAGACTCTGTGATTCTGCGGGTTTAGACTTCAAGGAACACAGGCCATGTAAGAGGCATCGATGTGCCATAATCTGGTTTGAGATCCCTCTGGCACTTGTTCTTCTGATGCTGGTAACTGGCTCACATCTCTCTTTTCCTTTCCTGCCTATCCCAAACACTATGATTCTTTCCTTTACTCTGCAGAGAATGCCTGTAGAAACCTTCCAGGCTGGTGGCTCTGTCCATCCAGACATTCATCCCTGAAGTCTCCTCTTGGCCCCTTGTTTGACGCCTGTTCTTCCAGTAGAATTAAAATAAATGTTTCAGCCGGTAGGTAGTGCAGGTTCCCTCAAAGGTCCACCAGAGAATTCCAAGCGTCAAGACACGAGAACAAAGCAGCAGTGGGACCTTCAGTATGGAAAGGGAGCTTCCCAGAACCTTCTCAAAGACCATGGACAGTAGATAATTGGGAATGTGGTAGGAAGGGGCAGTGCCCCACTGAGGCTGGGGCTTTGTGTGACTCTGACACTTTAAGGCTGCTCTAGATCAGATAAGTGTTGATATTCCTTGATAATTAAGCCTCTTTAAAAATTATGTGTTAAGTGTAGTTAGAAGTGGTACTTAAGGGACCCTTTAATATGACTTATTTTTCCAAGTGCCAAATGGGGGATTAATGCCAAGTTCAGTTTCATGTCCATGTGAGTCTTTTTATATTTAATTATAGCTAACATAATACAACAAAGGCTTTGATATAGCTAACGTACCTCACTTTGAATATTTATAGCAGGTTTCTATCTTTGGCCTTATTACATTTTTCTGTGCAGAAAGAAAACACGTATTTCTCTCTCCTTCCTAGTAGATTAGATATTCCTGCAGGTCAAGGGCTGTATCTTACACCTCCTACCAACACCAACCACAGAGTCTAGCCAAAAGCATGCAATAAATATCTGTAGATTTGAAATGATTTAGGATACCAAGGACAGAATATATGATTTTTTTTATAAATGAGCATGAACTTTATAAACTTGAAACAAAAA
This sequence comes from Nycticebus coucang, assembly GCF_027406575.1. NCBI lineage: Eukaryota > Metazoa > Chordata > Mammalia > Primates > Lorisidae > Nycticebus > Nycticebus coucang. The sequence continues at coordinate 117,128,261 of NC_069790.1, read as the reverse complement.
ATTCTATTTCCCCAACAAATAAATCGCTAGCATCTAAAGGTAGAATTGGTAAGTTTTTGCTTTCTGCGGCTGAAATGTATAAACAATGAGTTTTCTCTGTCTCTTTTGCAGAAGAGGAAGCATCTTTCTCTCCTATCCCTCCCTTCTTACCTTACTTTCCTCCCAGCCCATTTCTAAAATTGTGGCTGCACATACACAATCTAAAGATGCAGTCAAAGGTGTGGGCTACCTCTCTGGATTTATCTCGGGTAAAACGGAACAATGCTGAAGTCCAAAGGGAGAATTTTATCTGTAAATTGAAAAACTTGCTTCAAACTTTAGCCTCAAAGAATTAAACTTTCCCACCACCTATTTCTCATTCTAGGAATGAAGCACCTTTGAAATCAAAGGGAGTTCTGCAAGGAGACAGGGAAACCAGATGAAGGAATTCAAAAGCTTTAAATTGCATTCCAGCGTTATTTGAAAATATGCAGCTCACATAAAACTATACTAAGGGTGTCCTGGGAGCACACATTTTAACACCTGTCTGAATATTGTATCACACATGCAGGGACACTTTTTCTAAATAATTCACTGCCACTTTTACAATTCTTTTGATATTTCATGATTGTATCTTTTAAATTATATGCAACTATATTACCAGGGAGTAAAATCTACCAAGCTCCTGAGACGGGAGCTACTCCTGTAAGCACACACCCCTTCCTGTTGTGTGCTCTGCATTCATTTAATTCAAATCTATTGAAGGCTAACCAAGAATCCCAGAGTCAAAGATGACAATGCACCATCATTGGTCCAAGATTCAAGACAAAGACGGGCAAAGCAGAGACCATGTGCACTGAGGGAGGTTTTCTTACCTCCTAAGCCCTTCCTTCCCTGTGTTCTTACAACTACATTTTCCATACGCATTTCATTTTTATCCTACTCATGATTTATCCTCCATTCAACTGCAGTGACTTATTTTCAGATGCCATTTTCCTTACTAGACTCGTGGAAAGTGATTTCTGCAGGGGCCACTTTGCAGAGCATCTGGGGCAGTCGGTTTATTCTTTCTTTCTCTTTGTTTCCTCTTGTTGTTAGCTGTTCTCAACGTCCATGCCAGTTTGGGTATCACGCCCTCCTCAGTTGTAACAATACCTGTCTTACTGTCCCTTGTTAACCCTTGGCTTTTACTTCCACAAATAAAATTTATTTATTTTTTTCAAGGTAACAGAGAGATTTAAGAAGAACAAAGTGATAGTTTAGAGCACTTCCAAAGAGAGTTGGAAGTGAGTCCCTTTCATGAAGGGAAAAGGTGAGAGAGACCATGAATAAAATTTAGATTTTTTTTCCTTAACACTTTCTTTTTTTCTTTCGTTTCTTCCTTCCTCCCTCCCTCTCTTCCCTGCGGGACCTCAGAATTTTTCCTTTTCTCTTCTTGGTGTAGACCAGGTGTTCTCAAACTATGGCCTGCGGGCCACATGAGGTGGTGTGATTGTATTTGTTCCCGTTTTGTTTTTTTACTTCAAAATAAGATACGTGCAGTGTGCATAGGAATTTGTTCATAGTTTTGTTTTTTTTTTTGTTAAACTATAGTCAGGCCCTCCAACTATAGTCTGAGGGACAGTGAACTGGCTCCCTGTTTAAAAAGTTTGAGGACCCCTGGTGTAGACAATCTTCCTTCCATTGTCTCCATATCATTTCTAGGAGAATTAATTCTTAAGTCTGTGTATATAACTTCAGTCCTCTTCCAGATTCTAGAATAGACTTCCCACTATTTGTGTAAGGCTACTAATTAACTGACCTTTAGAAAGGGAAATTATTAGAGAGACTAATCTAATCAAATAAGCAGAGTTTTTCAAGCTGCTCGCAGCAGCCATTAGAGAGCTTTAAGTTTTGAGAGGTTTGATGTGAGGCAGGTTCTCCACTGCTGAGGAAACCTCAGTCCAGCTAACACACAGATTGCTCCCTGGGATACCCGGATCAGAGAATTCAGGCCCATGCACCTGCACTTGTGACTGACAGAACCATGAGCTGATACATGAGTATCGTTCCAAGCTTCTAAGTTTATGGTAATCTGTTACACAGCACTAGAAAACTAATATGTGCACAGCGCAGTGCACATACTTTATCTAAACGAATCTTCTGTATGTTAGCATTTCCCCTCACTTCTCTACCCATCCCAGTGATACTGCAGTCCAGCCAGCAGGGCCGCCGCCCTCCTCTCCCGTCTAACAAGCTGCCGGGAACCACAGAATCTGTGTCGTCTGCACCCCACTTTCCATCTGTGCTCTTTACCCTGATGCATTTAGAACCCTCCTTATCTGCTGCTAGAATAAAGCAGTTTCCTGACATGTATCGCTACCTTCAATCTCTACCACACTGCCACTGAAAATTTCCCAGCATCTAGGTTTAATCACTGTCAATCTCTTCTTTAGAAATTTAACTGGGGGGCGGCGCCTGTGGCTCAAGAAGCAGGGCGCTGGTCCCATATGCCGGAGGTGGCGGGTTCAAACCTAGCCCTGGCCAAAAACCACAAAAAAAAAAAAAAAAAAAAAGAAATTTAACTGGGTATCCTCATTCCAGATAGGAAAGGCCCCCCAGTAAATGTTTGCTCCTTATTCTTCCTGATGGAAGGGTTTCTGCAGTGTGTTTGCTGGGCACTTTATTTACCCTCTCACACTGCACGTGCCATGACGTAGCCTCTGTCCTTGACTCCTCCCTGACCACACTGTCCCAGTCAGAGCAGGGCACCCCATTTCTCCATGTCACCCAATTAACCCCACAGGAGGCTTTATCTGATAGAGTTTAATGTTTTTGGAATAAACATATATAGTTATGTATAGTTAAGCAATTTAAACTCTATGTGAGAACTTTTCTTGGATTTGACAGCTGATATACTAGCACTAATTTCTCTGTCAATGAAATAAACCTCCAGAGAGTTCTCACTTGCAATGCTCCGTGAGTTCTCTCCCAGTTAACTTTCTGTGCCTGAGGACACTGCTGTGGCTCATGCCATCATGACATGGGCTATCAAACATTTTATGCTAATGCCACATAATCCATTCTTTTGGTCAAAGGAACATTGCCAAACTCTAGAGACTTTTTCAATGTCACTTAAAAAACAGAGCAACTCAAGGAATTGATATAAAACAAATACTTATTTTCATAGGAGAGGCAAGTTATAATAAATCGCAAATAAGATTTATATACAATATTTATCACTCCTTCCATTATGTCCATTTAAATAAATTGGTCTATATGAACCCAGAGGTACCTATCAAAATGGGAATTAAATCTCATAAAAGTACATATTTATTGATAGTCCCTAGTTTTGTGCTGCCCCAAACTTGGCACATAAAAGGTACTCAACAACATTTTCTGCAGCTGAACAAATATGAGAAAATGGCTACAACAAGTAAGAGGTCTCTGGAACTCCCGGGTGACTCTGAGAAGTTGGGAAATTGTTTGTTTTTTTGAAAGAAATCCCCAAGAGAGCAATAACCATCTATTGTGTTCATAACCACAAAACAGCACCAGTAGTACCTTCCCACAACGTATAAAAGTTATTTTATGAATTATACTGTATTTGGCACCTGGCATCTGTAAAATGCTAAATTATATCAGATTGTGTGTTTCAGACGCTGTCCCCAAAAATATAAGTTTAATTGTCATATGAATTGCTTTTGTGTGGCAACAATGGTTAAGACAGTATAAACAATAGGACTGAAGGCTCTGTGAGTTCCTGCAGTAAATGTATACATAGATATACATGGAAAGCCATCTGTGGAGAAGTCGCGTCCCTGTCTCATCAGCAATCACAGGAACAGTTGCTGATAATGGCAATGAACAGACAGACACATTTTGAAAGTTTCAGCCCACCCAGGGTGTTTCTTAGTGAGAAATAACTCTTCCTTGATCTCAGTCATGGAGATCTGGGCTGTAGTTTTTTCAGCAGCAAAATTTGCCCTCTTTCTCCATGTGAAGCCAATCTGCTGTGGAATAGAGTTAATTGTATGAAACTCCTGTTTAATCTGCACTTATTCATCCACTGCTTTTCTTAAATCCCTCAATAGTTTTCTCTTGAAATAGCTAATAGGTCCTCTTTTGCCATCAGATTTGCTCTAACTCAGTTCATCCTCTACAAGGCATACTCAGTTGTATATAAAATTGTTCATGCCATTTCCATGTTTAAAATCTCCTGTGGATCACAGATGCCTCCAGGACAAACCCCAAATTAATCAGGTGGTTCTGCGTGAGAGTCAGGCATCTCTGACCTTCCGGAACGTCCTTTCCTGTAGTCTTCTTTAATCCCATGCTTCTTATGTGCCAAACTGCCCTTTCCTAACCTTTGTCCTTCGTGGTCCCCCCCAAACTAGCAAGTCAGCTTTCAAAGGTGCAATTGGCCCGCCCTTTTCAGGGCATTCAAACCCACGTACCCTAAGAGGAAGGTTTGCTTAATGAGCGTTTCACCTGCCTGCAGGCTCTACTGGAAGCACGAGGCAGGTATTGAGTCGCATAATCCTCTCAAGTGAATGAGACACTCGGCGCTATTATCTCCATTGCACAGATGAGGAAATTGAGCTTCAGTGAAATTAAGAAACCTTTCCAAGGTAGTTCAGCTTTTAAGTGGCCAAGTCTTGTTTCTCATCTGGGAAGGCAAAGTCTCCTCTCTAATCCCCGCCCCTGCTGTCCCGTCCCTTCTTCTGTTACACAGATCTGTCTCAGAAACTAGACCTCATTCATCTTCATATCCTGAGCTGCACAGTAACCTCCCCCTTCTAGTAAGAAGTCAGACTCGTACTGAGTGAATGGATTGTGACTAAGAATTCCAGAGGGAACACACAACTCATTCTTGTTCTCTTAAGCTAGAGAATAAGCTTTTCTTGATGGGTTTTTAATCACTTTTTGAGTAATGTAAACAAAAATATATGACCAAGAATAAAGCCAGCAGCTAATTTAATACACAGAGTATTACCCATTTGAACCTCCAGAGCCCCTGGTGTTCCTCTCAGTACCGTCTCCCTCCCCCCGACTGAGGAGTAACCAACAGTCTTCAGGAAACTATTCTTTCTTCTATTTATGGTTTTATCACATATTCATATACTCTTTAAAAATAAGCCATTTTGTTTTAGTTTTGAACTTTATTGTACGTATTCTTCTGTGACTTATTTTAATCAACATTATGAATTTTGCATCATCTATGTTCATTTGTAGTGTATTTCCTTTGAATTTGGAGTTCCATTTTATCATATAAAACACAGCATGCTTTTCTAAGAGTAACGCAGTGGACACTCACGCTGTTTTCATTTGTGGTTATCACCCACAATGGTTCTATTACATTTTTGTGTACAGATGTGCAGGCATTTTTTTTCTGGAGCCTCTTCTTATCATTTAAGTTAGGGACATGTCATCTTTATCAGATGACATTCAGAACCTGTGTCTTTGTGTCTGCACACTGCCCTTAGGCTTCCGGAGCCCACCTTACCTGAACGTAAAGGGAAAATGAACTGACATCTGAGGCTGCAGGCCTGCGACTCCGCCAGCTCCTACCTCCAGCTTCGAGCGCGCTGACACCTGTGGCCTTGTTTTCAGAGCTTCCCTGTGGAATCTGAGCCAAGGTTCCAGTCCATGGAATTTGGCACACTTGACTTTATTCCCCATCCCACTTCCTACTCCCTTGCTAGTTTTCCTTAGGAATTCGTTCATTTTCATAGAAATCCTCACCTTAACAATAAAACCTTTTGTACTTTTAAGGTTTTGTACCCTGATATTGATTTGTGGGGTACGAGTGGGAAACAGTAAGTAAAGTCAGAAGCAAGAAAGGAATCAATCAGCAAAATGTCGATACATAGAACTCAAATGTTTAAAATACGGGAATAGATGGTCTTTTTAAACAATATTTATTAAGTATGTTCTTATTCTACACCCAGCTACATAATGGAAGAGCTTGTTCTTTCTGGTGAGGACTTACACATGTATTTTGTCATTAATGTTCAGATTTTAGGGGAAAAAAGTTACATTCCTATACTGATATTATGCCTATGATCAGCATTTATTTTAATTTCTATTGAAAACTTTTCCAAAGGCAATGTGTGCCCTTGCTTTCTCCTTCCTCTAACTACTCTGTCTATAGCACATAAAGCTGCAGGTCATATTCAGAGACACTGCATTTTAGAGCAGAGCTTGATGAATATATAACACATTACATAATTCACAGAGTTAATAAAAGCCATACACCACTAAATTTTTAAAAATATATTTTTAAAGGTTCAGGTTAAATTTTTTGGAGCTATTTTTTCTTTATGCACGTGAAAGTGACGGTTGGGACAGAATTTTACTGCTTTGAAGGCTGCTTAATTCTGTGGATGAACAACTGATGTAATGCCTTCTGCTCCATGTGGCTTACTGTGGAAGCTTTGGGGCATTTCATAGCATAGGTAATACCTCATTGTGGTAGAACATGGGGCGCTTCGTTTTTTTAATCCTGGCTTCAATGCTGATGGTTGACTCTGTGGGAAAAGTTTCCACTTCTGCGAAATCGTATCTACCCTATGACTATTAATACTTTAATCTTTATCCTGAAACTTTAAATCACAACTGATACCCTCTGGGGCTATGTTATTTATGATCCCTATACTTTTCAGGAGAGAAATAATTGAATGATTTTTTATTTTTAATGAGGTGCATTATCCTTGCTAAAGAATGCATTCTCCTGTAATTATTAAATAATGTCCTTCTGTCACCTTCTAATCATCAATCCCTGTTAATTTAATAGAAATTATGCATAGGCAATGACTTGAACAGACTTTTTAGCTATGGTACAAAATAGAACATTATAAATAACCTTTTGATAGTGAATATAATATTATCTCTACATAGGTATTGGGCTTAACCTGTGCCAGAATAATTAATCCAGGTGAAAATTGTTAAGGTTCAGCCGTGCATTTAGTCCAGTCTTCACAGACAGCTCATCATTCAAAACTATGAGTCAATCTGATTCCATCAGAAGGGATTTTAACCCTAGCCATTCCCAAGCAGCAGCTGTCTCTGGGACCTGGTGAGAGAGTCTTGGCTGAGTGGACCCCAATCCAATCTCAAGAAACATCAATAGTTTTATATCCATGTTCTGGAAAAGAAAGACATACATGCCCTGGGGCCCTGCTTTCTTTAACAGTAAACGACATTTCTTACCTGGTTTCACTTTAAGGTTCCTGGCGTTGTGATCCACACACTACCTGGCCTTCATCAGCTCCCAGAGCACCCTGTGCAATCTAGTTCCCAAAATCCAGTCGGGTGCTAGAGGCTGCACTTGGTCCCTGCCTCCCACAGTGGCCCCAAGGCCGATACTAGGACTGGACGCTACGTCTCACACCTCCAGGAGACACCCACACCATGGGCTCGTCTGAAGAATTTCCAATGCTGAACAACAGCTGTCTCATTCCTGCCTCTGCTGTTCTTTCTTATCCTGGTGAAATTAGGCTGCCCTGTCAACTGATGTTAAGCATGAGTCCCTTCTGGAGTCCACTGGTTTGTTACTCTGTTGTCTCCCAGCCAACACCTGAATATAACTGAGTCCTGGCTGTCCCCAGAGCTCAATGCTACTGCATGCTGTTAGGTGCGGGAAATCCTGAGTGAGGCCTGGGTTGACCAACACACACAGCTATTGAGCAATTGCCATGTGGCCAGGGAGACTCCCACAGGACTGAGAGAACAAGAAACTCAATCTTTCTTATGAATGTATTTACAAATGGATACTCCATTTAGGAGAGGACGTTTAAGTATTGGGAGAGCAAATTGGCTATGTGAGTCTAATTTTTCACCCATAGATGTTATAAAACTTAAATATAGATTAAGTATTTCTAATGAAAATTTAGCTTCTGAATTGAGATGTGCTGTAAGTGAAAGATACATTCTGGATTTTTAAAATTTAGTGTGAAAAACACAAAATATGAAACTGATACTTTTTATATGGATTCCATATTGAAATGACAATATTTTAATATATTAAGTAAAATACATGATAAAAATGCAATCAGTGTAACCGGGCTTATTGTACCCTCAATGAATCCCCAACAATAAAAAATAAATAAATTAATAATAAAAGTTTAGCAAAAAAAAAAAAAAGAAGGGAGTACGGACAATCACATGCAAATTAAGTTGAGCTTATTTCAAGAATGTAAGGATTATTTAATAATTAAAATCTGTTCATATATTGATTCACATTAAAAAGCTTTAAAAGACAAAAAAATGTGTTTCACCTATGTCTTTTAACTTGTTAAGATAAATAGTAGATAATTTGAAATTATATACATGGCTCCTTTCCTATTTTACCAGACCATGTAACAGGTTATAATGTGCTCTGAACACCAAGGTAGATAGTAAATAAATATTTGTTAAAATACTGATGTCCAAATAAATGAATAATTCTCTGATCAAGTAAGACAAATTCCTGTTTTCTCCAGATTTGTACTCAGATATCACCTGAACATTCTCCAAATTTGGGGCTGGAGACATTCACAAACGTGCTTCAGAAAAACGACGTCTTTGCTCACCATGACCACCCTATCTTAGAGTCTCTAAAAAATCCCCTTGCCAACAGCTCAGATATCTTAATCCCCCCATGCAAACATGTCTTTGGTGGTGGTATGGGCACAGCTCAGCCTGGTTTATCACGAGACTGGGATCCCTCATTCTCTCTACTCCTCCCTACTCTGAGCAGCATTTGAAGTCTGATCTGCATTCTTTGTTTTGCCCATGAGGCCCTTCCAGGTCTTGGCCTGTATCAGTGTACATTACAACTATTTGAGAACATGATGGTTGAATAAATCAATGTTGGTTTCTCAGCTCCGTTCCCACCCTAATAGAACTGGTCCCAGCCTATTTGTTCCCATCCCTTTCTTGACCAGATGTAGCAGCTGTGCTAGGTCAGCCTGGTTTTGTTTGAGTCATTTCAACTAAAAGGTAAACTTTTACATTTACATGTACCAGACTATATGTTTTAAACCTTTTTTGTTCCTCCTTTTAGATACAAGATGTCACATAATAAAGAAAAAGAAACAGACAGATTGCTAATGTTCTCTCCCAGGCTGAATAACTCTGAGTTATCTGAGTGCTTATGAATAATGAATGTCTAATTGAGGTGTCTAAAATGTGAGTAACTGCACTGTTTCGTATTGCAGTGAGGTGTACAATTCTCAGTCAGCAACAGAAATTTTATTTCCCCATTTCTGCCTTCTTTTGTTTTCACTGTTGAGTATAACGCAGTGCAGATAACTATGGCACTTGTAAAGGAACCAACGTGCTTTTTTTCTAGCCCAGCTAAACCATCCAAACAGAGAGAAAAAAAGTTGTGGTGGGTGTGTGTGTGTGTGTGTGCATCCTGTGAATTGAGAAAAAAAGAACCTTAAATCTATATTAAGCCAATAAACAAGAATGGAATCACAGGGTTTCAGATTTTAGGCTTAGTTGAGAAATCTATCTGAATTTAAATCATTGGCAGTCCAGAAACTGATTAACATTTTTCAGGCTGTTGACAAAACAGCTTCCCTGTTTATCACTCCTTAGTGAAATCTTGCCATATCATTGATAAATTGCTAAGGAGAACTGATTATTTCCAAATGTATGTCATAGCAATAGAAAAGTTCCAAACAGCTCAAAATAAGTAAGTGTGAAACTGTACCAACACGTCATCATTCTTCCTCTGTTTCACCCGCGCAGAGTTGGCCTCCTCGGCTCTCTCTTCTTCCCTGGTGCTGTGAGGGTCCTGGTTGACATCGTTGGACCCACCCACTCACTTTCTTCTTTACTCAGAACCCCAGAATGCTGCACTACAGTCAGAGGTACCCCAAACCTACCTCCAGAGCCAGCTACAGACATCATTGACCCAACCAAGAAGGTAAGGCAATATTTTTGTTAGAATTGCATTACTTAGATGTATCTAATATCCTCAAAACTTGGCCACCAGGGTGCTTCCACTCAAACCTGGATGACTACCTTTTTTTTTTTTTCTCTATTCTATTTTTATTGATGTGTAACAAATTATCTCAAATATAAGAGCTTAAAGGAACACAAATGTGTTGGTTCATGGTTACTTAGGTCAGAAGTCCAGAAAGTTCAACTAGGTTCTCACTCAGCTGGGTGTGATGATACCTTTTGAGAGCTTAAAACTCATCCATGGAGAAGAATTGAGGCTGGTTGCAGGTTACACAGCCTCTCTCTTTTTCTTGCCTGATGTTTCGTTTGTAACATTCCTTTTGGTATAAAAACAATAAACGCTGTTTTTTTCTTCAAAATATAAATATTTGGTTTCAATTCCTTTTTCTTTCTCACTTGTAGAAATTCAAATATAAATGTGTGCATTGAAAAGCAAAGGCATTTTATGCTTCTTTAAAATTCTCTTTAGAAAATTATTTTCCATCCTCAATGATTAAGCCTTACATTATATATAGAGAAGATAGATAATAATAACTTAGAAAGACTTGGTCAAATCATTCTTTTTCTTTGCTTCACTTTGTCCAGTATCTGACATGAAGAAGTTTGGGGGGGTGGAAATGAAATGAATTGCCTTGGGAGTCTCTGTACTTTCCACTAAATGATAACTAAAAGGAAGGCAAATTATAACAATGCTGAATCCTTTCTTTGTAAGGGAGGAAAGCATTTGGTGATTGATACGATCACATAGCGGGGTATTGTTATTACTGATGCCACATTTTGGCAGCTCCCACTCAACACAGATCCAGTTTATGCCATATCTAGTAGATCAAAGACTTTCTGTTTTGTGGCTGAGTTTTATTTCTGTTATTCATTTCCTTTTACTTTGTCCTGACTTATTGCTCCTTCCCCATGTGTGTTTGGAATATTAAGAGTGTTAGTGACTTACCAAAATATTGCTTCTGACAGAGCGTAGCATACTGGTGCTACACATCAGTAGGTTTTCCCCTATTTCAATTCTTTTTTGGGAAGACAGACCATTGGGTTCGTTGTTTTGTTCTGATCTTTGCTGTTCTCACATATCTAATATTTCAAGTAGAGTCAGGTCTTTTTTGCTTACACCTCATATAATATAAATTCAAAAGTAATACTGAAGAAGTCTGAATTTTGGCATTTTTGTAGACAAAAAGACATGTTTTTTAAAAATACATAACTATATGCAAATAGTTAAAACAGCATCTTTTACTTCCTGATTATTTAAGCTATAGATAAAAGCACACAAAGAAATCACAAAGGGCTGAATGAAAATCTAGTCAGTATAAAGCCTCTCAGAAATAAAAGAGAAATGTGTCTTTGTGTTGGAAAACTTTAGCTATGCCCTATAACCAGCTCGAATATTATTCCTATTTTTCCTAAAGAAAAGCTCTCACGTAGTCAGGGGAGACGTGGAGAATGGAAAAGTGGATAATTTTGAAGTTAGAAGACTTCATCTCAAATGCTTAAATCTGGATTCTGTTAACTGTGACCTCAGGCAAGAATCTAATTGAGTCTCAGTTTTCTTATCCATAAGACTGGGTTTTGTTATTTCTAACCATCTTCCTGGGGTTTTTGTAAGGATCGGGTAAAATCATGTGTATATGGAAGGATTTATTTCAACATCTGTATCAACTCTGACCTTGACCCCATTCCAGATAGGATACAGATACAGGGCCTGGATCAGGTGACGCCCACCCGATCTCGGGGGTCAAATAAGTCTGCAGTACACTACTTTAGAAGAAGTTCTGAAATAGAAAATAAACAGAGAGTTCCTTGAAACAACCAAGAGGCACCTTGTCCAGCCATCAGTAACTGCTCTGTGGGAAGGTGATACCTTAACTCACTACTGAAGGACAAAGAAGCTTAAAAGTCTTCACGCTGTGTATGAAGAATGATCTAGCTGATAAAAATGTGGAGAGCCATGGGAACATATTTTAATTTGATTCAGTTTGAATGTAAGGTATGTGGGAGGATTAAGAGTACAGATGTGGTGGGGAGCGGGGCGACACCACCTGCGACCCCGGCTTGTCGGGATGGGACATGTATAGACGGCCAGCCCTCCCACCAAGGAGATGAGGTCATCATTTTATAGGCTCCCCTATGTGACCTGTAAGAACACACAGCCTTATCAAAATATAAAAAGAAAATCTCTGGCAATCCCTTACAACTTTGACACCACAGAAGCATGGGGTTTGCACATGTCCTGTCTAGAATACTTGGGGAGGAAGAGGACAGGAATCAGAAACACTTTCCATCACCTGAACAGTAGCCCTCAAAGCCTCATCTGGCAGGATAAGGGAAGGATTGAGACACAAACTAACAAAGTAAACCTACAAAACCCAAGCATCATCCGTTCAAATACACGTGTGCCCGAAACTGACTCGGGAAGATCACAAAACACGCTTAATTACTCCTGGTTCACACCTACCTGGGGCACAAACCTTCTGCAAAATAATTCACCCTGGAGGCAAAATAGTTTACTTGGTTTCAGAAGCTGGTGACAGGGACAGACATAACTCAGACAAGGGACTTCCAACTCATCTACAGCATTGCCCACCAATTTGAAAGCAGAAAATAAATTCCAGAAGCAGCTGAGAATGAAAACAATCCACACCCAAAAAGTGAATTCCCTCCATTGCTGAGAAAATAAAAATAGCCTAGAAAAGGTAAAAGAAAAGTGATATTTAGGTGAAAACCTCGGACAGAAAGCTTTCTACACTTTGTGTTTACATTTTACTGTCACAGAGGCAAGAACAATAAAAATGGACTGTCTGAAATGCTGTAATTTATCATCGGCAATATTCATGTCAAACATCTATCTTGGTTTTAAAGCCACGGCATGAGTAAACAGTGTTGATTGCTCATTTTCAGAATATAGAAAAGGCACCTAACAAGGCTACACTGCTCTGAATTGTTATTAGTGACGAGATTTATAGAATTAGTTTTGGAAGGCCTGAGTATAAAAGGGAGAGAAATTCTATTTTTCTTAATTCTTCCCAAAGAAAAATGTGTGGAAAATGTCATTAATATGCTAAGGGTAGTAAGAGGCGGCTATATTCATTCTAATAAGTATGACCTACCCAGGCTGCTAACAGAGCCATTATTAGATTAAATCCTACCAATTGCTTTTGGGAAATAATTTGGCATGTTTTCTTCCTCTGGGTAAATAAACAGGGAAAAGAAGCAAATAGTCACAAAAACATGACGATTTCTCGAGTCATAGCAGAGCAGGTTTTGAAGTACAGAGAGTCACTCCTTTGGTGTAGAGCAGTGATTTTCAACCAGGGTGCCGTGTGAGGATCCTAGGTGTGCTGCGGAAATTTTAAAGATCGTTAATTAAATTATTTTCAAAAGATGTTCAAACTGCAGTGTTATGCATATATTCCAAAAAGAGTCTTTTTAACTTTTTTTTTTTTTTAACAGTTTTTGTCCAGGGCTGGGTTTGAACCTGCCACTTCCAGCATATGGGGTCAGCGCCCCATTCCTTTGATCCATAGGCACCACCCCTTTTTACGCTTTTTTTTTTAAATTGACATAATTTAATTTGCCATGGAAGTTTGACTATAGGTTCAAGTGTGCCGTGAGATAAAAAGGTTGAAAAACACTGGCCTAGAGGGATTGTAATTTTAAAGTTTGAAGTTCATTTCTCACACGTGCAGCTGTTTGTGCCCTAACCTCTGTCCAGTGAACAGACACACTCTAACGTGAGCTTCCAACAGCTACACGTGGACCTGCCCTGCTCATTCCTGGCCTGAAGTGACGGCCTGACGTGAGCTTCCGACAGCTATGTGTGGACGTGCCCTGCTCATTCCTGGCCTGAAGTGACGGTCTGACGTGAGCTTCCGACAGCTATGTGTGGACGTGCCCTGCTCATTCCTGGCCTTCATTTCTTCTCAAAGGGCCAGGCACAGTGGAAAGGACTAATAGAATCTGTTCTGATCCCTAAAAGCACCACAAGACCTAAAACATAAGAAAAAATATTCTGAGATGAGAGGGGACATGTTGTCTGAACTCTACATCATTATCCTGATGGTCCGTGTTCTACAATATTGGAAGCATTAGGAGAATATTGGTACCAGGGAATTATTTCGTATTTATTCTGAATGTTCATTAAAAAAATCAGATTTAGTTTTTAAATGTATAAATGATAATATTTGTGTTATAGTCAACTCATTCCCCATTACAGTGTAGACTCCTATAGGCTACAATAGCGTCTAAACAACTTGTGAGATAAATTTTTGGCAGAAAAACATTGGTGAACACTTACTCTTGATTTAACAAATCATTTTTACATGGAACCAATGAGTACTTGAAGCTTAAAACTGGTGGCATGATACATGCAATAAATATCATTCAATACATGTGTTCATTAATTCAGAAAAGATTCTTTGGGACTCGAACGCATTCATGACACTGCACTAAAGTGTTTTGAGGTTGTATGAAGAGCTCTACTGTAAAATAAGTATCTCTGATGACATACAAATCACTCACATAAATGATCCACCTTCTTATTTGAGATGAGAAAAATTCTAAAGCCTCTCTAAAAATAAAATTAGCAAATAGTAATGGAATATTCAAAGTTGATTCTCTAAAATATGCCTTTGGTGTATATTCTGGAATGGTTTAGACAGAAAAGTTTAACATGTAAAAAGGGTATTTTATAAAAATTTTTGTCTAGATATCCTGGCTATTTTCCATGTTATTTAACAGAAAAGACGTCTATGCACAGAGGAAGATGTGGTCCAGACCACTAAAAGTCTGTAATGACCCATTAAGTCAATGCCAGATAATCATGATCTATGTTAGCTGCGAGGCCTGAGTGTTCAGATCCTGAGTGTTCAGGATCCCAGCGATCACCTCCTCAAAGTTTCTTGTTACCAAAATGAAGTCATGTGGCAATAGAACAAAGGTAGGAAGTGACCCACAGCGTCTCTGGGGTAAAAGGAAAATTTAGGTCCCTATCAACAAAACTTCAAAAATATTTTTATTCTTCACTCTCCTCACAATAAATTTTTATTTTAATATATGTTTTTGTTAAAGTTCGGATGTTGTTATCCCAACACCATGTTGTCCTAAACTTCACAGGGCAAGCACCAAGGTAGAATGCTTTTCAGTATTATGCCTAAAGTAAAGCACAAAGCATACTATCATATTATTCACAAATGCCCCCCCCATTTAGCTAATCAGCTATTCATACTGTGACATACAGAGAGGGTTTGAAAATTAATATCCCAGAGCTATTTCAAAGATGGTCACAGGGGTCTGTGTCATTGCCCTGGTCCTCAGCCAACCCAAGATTCTCCCAGTGGTAAATGTTAAGAAACTCAGAATTTAGTATACAACTAGGAAAATACCAATATCCTAAAAAAATTAACTAAAACTTTCTTCATCTCAAATGTCCCAAATCTAAAGATTTCCTTTCTCCAATTAAGAAGGCCAGTGCCTGTGGCTCAGTGGGTAGGGCACCGGCCCCATATACCAAGGGTGGTGGGTTCAAACCCAGCCCCGGCCAAACTGCAACAACAACAAAAAATAGCCGGGCGTTGTGGCGGGCGCCTGTAGTCCCAGCTACTTGGGAGGCTGAGGCAGGAGAATCGCCTAAGCCCAAGAGCTGGAGGTTGCTGTGAGCTGTGACTCCATGGCATTCTATGGAGGGCAACAAAGTGAGACTCTGTCTCTAAAAAAAAAAAAAAAAAGAAGCAGAGTAAGTTATGCCTATTTGCTGAGCCACCCAGGAGCCTCCCGGAAGGCGTCTAAAATGTGTGCAATTGCACATGAGGTGTGAACTAGGGAGGATGCTGGTGTCACGCTAATTTCTGAAGATCCCCCTTGGCCCGCAGAAAATGATGTCAGCGGAGAGCAATGATTTGAGTGAGGTGTGGCGTCAGGCATGATGGCAACTATCAACTTAACTGGTGTATTTTAAAGAATGTAGTTCTCTTTAACAGTGAAATGTGGACATTGAGAAATCTATTCCAGCAGTCTTTCTTATATCTGTTAGACACACAATCCTTCCAGAAGTGATGCCTAATTCTGTGGCCTACAGACGCAATCTGTTTTCCTTGCTGAAAGATGAAGGAAATATAACCGGAAAATGCCGCCTCCTCACAACGCTCTGCCCTCCGGTTTAACAGAGGGCACATTCTTAAAAGGGGGGAAATTATGCTAGAGGCTAACCTAAGAGAAAGTGTTTTTGAGGGAGCAGCAAGCCTGGAAGAAGATACTGAATGAAAGGGGATGGCGGCAAGGTGAAAAGAAAGAAAATTCGTCAAGCTCTACATTTGTTAGAAAACGCTGAGATTTCAGCTGTATACGCATAAATCAGACTTGACTCAAACCTGCAACCTTATTTTAGGTTTTACTTTGGACTAATTCAAAAAGATGGTTCCGACTTTGCTTTACCAGGTAGAATTCAATACGAAGAGTGTCGTGGTGAGGAGAAGACAGGGCTTTCTGTCTCTGTCCCTGCACATTGCCCCCTCACTACGCCTTTTTAGAACCTGAACTTTAGACACTCCGTGAATGTACTGGGAAGTTTCTGTATTTATTATTTTTAACCTGTACAATGGAGGCAATAATAACTTAGTTTTAAAAATCAGGAGTGATTTTATTAAGTAGGAAGAGAAATTCACTCAAATTAGCTCAGGCAGGAGGTGGTGATTATGAGAATTAGATAAGAACATCTCAGAGACTCAAGTACATCGGAGACTGCGGCACGCTGGAAGCAGAGCTCTGAAAGAAGCTGAGAAGGAAATACTTTATCCTCCCTCTCAATCTGGGTCCCCAAGGTCTGTCTTCACATTGTCACTGGCACCTCTTCTTTGTCTACTACAGCCCGTTACAGTTTCTCCGATGGCCCTCTCCATTCCCAAATCTCTGTCACCTAACTGTTAAGCCAGAGAGATTCTAATAGCATAACTTTAGGTCAGTTATATGTTTTGTGGGTGAACATTAGTGAAGTTAGGATTATGGGAATAGAGTTAGACTGATAAAATAATGAAATGATTGTATGAAAGTTTAATGATTAGGGTCACAGGTAGGCAGGAGAATGGGAGAGGACAGACTATACTGGGTGCTCCATGAGACAGGTTGGAAGGGACATCAAAGGACTTCAGGGAAAAGGCCCGTGAAGGCCTGGCTGAAGTCAGGGAGGGCTTCAGAAAAAAGGTCCATGAAGGGCCGTGAAGGGCCTCGCTGAAGCCAGACAGGATCCCAAGAAAAAGGTCCGTAAGGGCCTGGCTGGAGCTTGAAAGCTTTATTTATTTATTTATTATTAAATCATAGTTGTGTACATTAATGTGATCATGGGGCACCATACACTGGTTTTATAGACTGTTTGACACATTTTCATCACACTGGTTAACATAGCCTTCCTGGCATTTTCTTAGTTATGGTGTTAAGACATTTATAGTCTACATTTTTAACTAGGACAGCACAGTACAGCGACTCATCAAGCAAGAAAGACTAGTTCTTGTGGGTGTGAGATAAGAGGATTCCACTTTTTCCCTCCAGGCTCCTGAGATGAGTAGTGTGTCACCTAATCTGCCCCGCAGTAACACAGAGGATTAACCGGGTGGCCTCTAGCTCCAAAGTCCACATTCCCTTTTCCTTTGTTTTCCGTAATCCTGTTAGTGATTGATAAGTATCTTAAAAAGTAAAAGTATCCAAAATAGCTAACAGGTGATCTGGTGGGTAAAGGAGAAGTAGGGCATGAGAAACCACAAGGGTGACACATGCTGCTGTTGTTGCAAACACCCATTTGCTGATCCAGGGAAGTAACAACAACGGAGTGCATGGGGAGTTCAGGGTGGTTGCCGTCTCTCGCAGAAAGGACATCGACCCCCTGGGCCCACTCTATCAACTCTGCTCTATTTTGACTGTCTTCATTTTCCTCATTCCCTGGTCACTGCCCAGCACTGGGGACACTCCTGGGTTGGGGGGGGGGGCAGGCTCCCTATGGTGTTCCCAGTAATTATCTGGGGCTACAGAGGGAAAAGAGGACCCTGTGGTAGGGTGCCTGTCCCTCTGGCAGTAGGAAAGGATGATTTCTACAAAAGGAACTTGAAGTAAAAGGTTCAAAGTTTGGCAGAAAAGTCGACTGGAACCTCTAATTTGCCATTCTTTGTAACAAGGCTGTCATATGAAGATTGAGGAACACTTAGTCGCGAAAGCATTTTATAATTTGTAACGTGCTATACATGTATAAATATAAGGTAGTGTGGATTCTTTATACAGCCCTCTGTGTATAAGGTTTAATACCTGTGCTAACCTTGGAAAGAGTAATGCAGGTAATTGCTATTGACTCAGAATTACACAATCCTGGGACACCTTCAGGGTGTTAAGAACGTGGAGATAAATCAGAATGCAGATTTCAGAAATGAGGCACTGTTACAAAGGAGCAAACTAAGGGCAGTGGGCTCTAAAAGACATTGTAAAACTAACACATTTTCCATTGAAATGTCACATGTGTCACCAGTTTTGTCACATACTGGCCCCTGACATCAAGGTTGTAGCAGAGTGTTTTTCAACCTTTTTTATCTCATGGCACGCTTGAACCTATAGTTAAACTTCCACAGCACACTTAAATTATGAAGATTAAAAAAGAGAGAGAGTTAAAATTACTGTGCATTGAACTTCTTTTGAAAATAATTTAATCATCTTTAACATTTTTCGCAGTGCGCCTAAGACCCTCTCCTGGCACCCCAGGGTGCCGTGGCACACAGGTTTAAAATCACTGTGGTAGCAGATGATTTGGATTGCTAGAACCCAAGAGCTAAACTTAATTGTATAAATGTCTGACAATCTGTCATCTGAATGCGTATTTGCATTTATACTCTGCTTTTCTATGTATTGATATACTTTCTCTCTCCAAAATGTAATTGAGGATCATTTAAGTAAACACAATAAAACTTGAAGCCAATGTTTATCAACATAACGCTCAACTGAATTCGGTTCTTTCTGTGTTTGCATAATTAGTAGGTTACTTTCTTGTATTTTTGTATACTAGTCTGTGACCGTCTCACTTTCAGATGCATCTGGAGTGCACGTATCCAGACTCTGGCCACTTGTGAATTCAGAAAATATATCTCAGTGTTCTCAGCTTCTCTTGCCTGCCTCTCTTCAGTCTTCTCCTGTTCAGAATTCTCTACTGCCTTTATCTACCTTTCCGATATATAATATCATTCTATTAAAAAATATATTCTCTGTCAATCCAGATTATTAGCTACATATATCTTAGCATGAATTTCACCCGATGTGGCTCCTTTCTCAAAGGCATTTGCATATGAACTTTCTAGTGTAATAAAATACTATTTGGTTCATTAAAATGACTACACGTGACTCCTTTTATATATTAATTTTTTAGGGTGGGGGGAGGATATAACCCTTTTCTCTGATGCTAGCTCAGTTGACCCCCACTGATGAAACCGTGGAGGGTTAAGGCAGGCCCTATACATGTGTGCCTATCTACATATGCAAAGTCAGAACGCCAAGAGGAAGAATAGAAATATAGCTAGTTCCCCTCACGGTTAAAACGTTTAGAGAGAATAGGATACGTGCCCTTATGCACAGGGTACCACTGAAAAGTAAAGTGGTCTTTGGGAACAAAACATAAGTAACTGTCGCTGCCTTTCTAACAAATGTTAATTAAAGGCGCTACAATAAAGCCCAAACCTGTAACTACTGTACGTACAACACCTGTTCCCCCAATATGATGATTTCACCCAAAAGCACAACATTTGCCAATTGTCAGAGAGAAAAAGCACAAGCCAAACACTGAAAAACTGTCACTTTTGCTTTATAGATTTTTGCCTTTGAAATATCTACTTTAGAAATACATTTTATCTACCACCTATATAGCTATTGATATGCATCCTATATCAAAAATAACTATAACTACAGAGAAAATTACTATTAAAAAAGTAAAGGCATCCCTCAGTTCCCACAGTCTGTGTTAAAAAGAAGTTAACATTTCAGAAGTTTAATTTCAGATATCTCACTCTACATATATGAACAGATGGACAAGTGCCTCTCGATGCTATAAAGTAGTATCATGTACTACTCAAAAACAAAAAGTAACTTTACTAGAACTTTTAAAGTGGCATCTTGTACTATTTTAAAATGAAAAAGTAACTCTATGAGAGCTGAGAACAAAAATATTATTTCTTCATAAGATAGATTAATTCCTAGAAAAAATTAAAGAGATAATAAATTTGCATCTAATGTTTTAGCATCTAGTAGCCTCCTGTTTTAAAAATCCCCACTAATTATTGTTGCAGCTGTAATATTTCTACTCTGTTCTGCAATTTCAGCTTCTCACTGGCTTAGTCATTGTCTTATATTAACATGGTTCCTTGCTCGACACCAGTCATCTGGCCACAATTTCTTGGCAGTTTACTTTCAACAATCACATTGTTGGCTACGTTGTGTCACTTGTACACCTAAAGTGCCTGAATTCACTAGGCAAGTCATATTCCTCAGTCATGTTTTCTCTCGAAACTTTCTAAAATAACATTACCTGACCCTCCTCCCACGCCTTCCATTGCTGTAGGTCTCTCAGGGTCAGGACACTTATTTCGGAGAACACTACACCTTCTCGGCATCTAGGAAGAGGTGGTATCTCTTTTCTGTTATATTCTGTTCATGTCTCCTGTCCTTGGAAGGTCTGTCTCATAATAACTGTTTGGGTCTGGGAAGTCCTTGTTTCACATTCTGTCTAGTTATATTCATTTTGTTGTTGATGTTTCCAACGACTTTTATGGAAAATAAATAAATTAAAAATTCCATTACATTGACATCTTTAAGTGGAGTTTTTGATGCCTTATTATAACTCACCATCACTCTCATTCCCATAGTCCAATGAACGTATCAGGTTATGAAAAGATGAGCTACTACTGCTACTAAATCAGCTATGTTTGGTTGTTTATGTCCGTTTGGCTTTGCTTGTGTGTCTCTGTCTTTCTTTCATTAGGTCTTTTTTTTTTTTTTTTTTTTTTTTTTGCAGTTTTTGGCTGAGGCTGGGTTTGAACCCACCACCTCCAGCATATGGGGCTGGCGCCCTACCCCTTTGAGCCACAGGTGCCACCCTCTTTCATAAGGTGTTTTTACTGATTAAGACCTCTTCACACTTCTGTGAATTTCTGTATTATTCTGTAAATATTATTCTAGCTTTTTCTTACCTATCTTCTCCATTTTAGGCTTTCTAAATCTCTCAGATCCCTCTTTCTTTCCTGATACAAAAACTTCTTTTTCCCCTTTTCCCTCTTTCAGGATTTCTTCTGCTCTCTCTCTTTTCACCTTTGTTTTTGGTCCTTCCATCCTCCTACCTCCCTTCCTTCTACAGCACTGGTTCTCAACCTTCCTAATGCTGTGGCCCTTTAATATAGTCTGCTGTATTAATTTAATACATTTCTACAGTTATGCCCTTTTATTTTTTATTTCTTGATTTGGCTGTGGTTTGAGATTATTTTATGATCTAATTTTTCCTGTTTGTCTCCAGCTTTACTAAGGTATAATTGACAACTAAAATTTTTATACATTTACAGTGTACAACATGATGTTTTGGTATATGTGCACATCGCAAAATAATTAACTCAAGATAATTAACACAGCCATCATATTATATAGCTATTGGTTTGCAGTGAGAAGATGTAAGATCGGCTCTTTCAATAATGTTTCAGTATATAATACATTATTATTAGCCACAGTCGTCACGGTGTATAATAGAGCTCCAGAACTTACTTATCCTGTCTATCTGAAATACTGTAACTTTGGACCAACAAGCCTCTCCCTATTTCTTCCCCCTCCCAATCCCAGCCCCTGGCAACCATCATTTCTGTTTTTACTGAATAAAATCATGGTCCTTATTGGCTGATTCATAACTAAGAAAAGGTTGTGTTCTTTTCTCCCTTTTTAGGTTGCCGTCCATTGATGTTTTCGTGAGTGACCCTTTGAAGAAAAGAGGTTTATGTTTCTGTCCCTAATTATGTTCTTTTACTCCCCTGCTGTCAACTTTGAAATTTCCATTTACTGTTGAACACAATGACTTTAAAATGTCACACCTTGTAGCTGCACATATCTATTATTACCAGTTTTTACAGCAAAGCTAAATTTCAAGTTGGGCACAGTGGCTCATGCCTGTAATCCCAGCACCCTGGGAGGCTGAGGTGGGTGGAACACCCAAGCTCAGGAGTTGGAGACCAGCCTGCACAAGAGCAAGACCCCATCTCTAAATATAGCCAGGCATTGTGGTGGTGCTTGCAGTCCCAGCTACTTGGGAGGCTGAGGGAAGAGGATCACTTAAGCCCAAGCGTTTGAGGTTGCTGTGAGCTGTGATGTTACAGCACTCTACAGAGTGAGACTCTGTCTCCACAAAAAAGCTAAATTTCAAGCACTTGAGGAAAAATTGCAAAGGGGCATAATCTTTCCATAATCTTTCATTGTGCATTTTCAACAGGAACTAAGTTCATAAATTAATAAAAAGGACAAAATGTACAGTAAATACCAAGTGCTTTTTCATACACTGCGTACATATTGAGTCTTTTTATTTACTCCTTTCTAAATGATTTTTTAAGTAACTAGAATTCTCTTAACTCAGAATGTTTGTGCCATTTTAAATTTATTACTATAGGCAACTCCAAAATTTCTTTCACTTTGACTTACGATGTCTCACTTTTGTCCTAAATTTTTCTATATTATTTCCCAATAGAAACTACATGAGAGGTTTTTAGTATCTGGCGATCTCTCAACAGAAGCGCCGAGAATATTTCTGGGTGCTTGCTAACATCTGTTGTGTGATAGTACATTTTTTAAAAGTCTACTTATAAATATAACATTTTTTCATCTAACACATTTATTCACAAAGAAATGAAAATTTCTCTTACCCCCTCGCTTGTTTATTTTGGCATAGCCAGGAGAGTAGCTGCCGGACATGGAGGAGGAGCTGCTGAAAGCCATGTGGGGGAGTCCAGAGACCAGCGGCTCATCACACTTTTCTGAAAAGAAAAGAGAGATTCAATAAACATCTTTAAAGAATGACTGACACATGTTGATTAAAATAATTACTGAATATAAGACATGCCAGGTACGGTGGCTTAACCATGTAATCTTAGATCTCTGGGAGTCTGAGGAGGGAGGATCTCTTGAGCTCAAGACCTCAAGACCAGCCTGAGCAAGGGAGCAAGATCCTTTCTCTTTTAAAAATTGAATAATTAAAAGTGTTTTGTGACGGGTGCCTGTAGTTGCGGGCTACTCAGAGGCTGAGGCAGGAGGATCACTTGAACCCAGAAGTTTCAGGTTGCTGTGGGCTAGGGTGGCACCATGGCACCTTAGCCTGGTTGACAGAGTAATACTCTTCTTTCAAAAATCAATCAATAAATAACCCCCAATCTTCTTTAAACAACATTTAGCAAATGATCCCAATTTAGGCAACTGTATTTTGTAATTGTGGTCAATGATAGGAGCTATCTAAACCACCTGCTGATTTTCTAGAGTGTAACTATAGCAAGGGGTATTATTCCAAAGGACCTCAGCTCAGACCTGCTGTCTGAGAATCAGGAGTGAAACTGAGGTTGTTTACAGAGCAAGCTTTGGTATCCAATGTCTCCTGAAAATATTCAAGTACCTGTATGCTATAGGGAAAGAGGATTAGAAACACTGAGGTTGGAGGAGGGAAGATGAGAAGATTACCAAAGTTAAAACACTAAAAAACGGGGGTTCTTAACTGACATGTATAAAATTATGGTTTGGGGAAATGTGTGAGTTCTAGAGATCTGGGGTTCAGTATTGTATCTGGAAATAATAATAACATGCTGTACACTTAAAAGGGTAAATCTCATAGTAAGAGTCCTTACTACAGTAAAATAAATAAAAAAGAAAAAATAAATAGGTGTCAGTAAGATAGAACACAGAGTAATCACCAACTTGAAAAGAAACATCATCTGAAAAATTATTCCGCTGCCATCATAACCAATCTATTGGCTGCCGTGGACTCAGGCAATACCTCCAGGCTCTTTGGCATGCCGACTGCTCTGGCTTTCATAATGTCAGTAACATTTCCACTTCTGGCCGTCTGTTTCTCTGATTGCTTTGAGGGATCTTTCTCATTTTCCAAGTGTCCAACGTCCCTAATGTTAAAGTTCAACTCCTATACTCCCTCTCTGGGAAATGGCATCAAAGGTTGTGTCTTCTCAAACTGGAATATTCCATATCCGCCACCCAGCTCACCTCCTTAGCTTTCAGTGATGACTGTTACAAAAGACTGGAGAGTCTTGCGGAGTCTTCCCTGCCTCCTCCACGGCCCTTCTGCCCACAGCAGCCAAGAAGATACTTCTAAAAATGCAAATAAGAAATGCGGCTGCTCTACTGAACATGTCCTCTGACTTATGCTCTCAACTTGGAACAACGTTCAATACCCTCCAGCTCCCTACACTGGTTATCACCCCGGGTCCTGTCCATTTCTGGCCTTCTTCTTTTAAGGGCGAGCCTGCTCCTGTCATGCACCTTTGCAAGGCCCCTCCTCAACTCCCAGGACTCTGCCCCACACCGTCTTCATCACCACACACAGGCCGTGCTGGTCCACCCGACTAAACAAAGATTCCTACTGCCGTGAGTCTCTGCACCACAGCTTGCCTTACTCTCCTACTCGGCACCACCTGACCTGTTATGTTTTACTTATTTAATTCTTTGCTGCCTCTTCCCCTCATTAGACTGTAAGCTTTGTGGGAAGAAAGTTCATTGCAGTTTGCTTACTGCTCACTCTCCAGCGATCCGAAAGATGCCTGGCACTTGACACAGCTCTAAAAACTTTTATAGAATGAATGAAAGAGCTAAACAACAACAACAAAAGAATCAACTGCACAAACTTCAAAGGTGACGGAAGCACAGCACCCAAGTACAACGTGATTCTTAAGCTTCTTCATCTATAAAATGGCAATATTTGCTATCTCAAAGGTTTAACAACAACTTTTAGAGAGCTGTTCTTAAATGCCCCCCTCAATGTTTACATATTCTCAGAACTTTGTTGAATACAACAGAAAATGTTGCTCTATATTTTCTAGAATGATTTCGCTCTCAAAAACATATAAAGAGAAAAAAATCTTTAGCAATAGAGGCAATAAACTAGTTTACTTGAAAATTCACTTAAGTGGAGTTAAGTCCTCAGTGACACTGGAGCAAGAAATTATTATTTATTATCTTATGGCCCAGGTGTGTACCCATCGGAAGTAAAAATGAACAAATCCATCTTCATATAATGTTGTTGGGCTTCTTTTTTTTTTCTTAGTTATGTTGCAAGCACCTTTGGGAAATATGGCACGTATGTAGGAATATATTTCCCAGAAAGTTTAAATATCAAAGAAGGAAAAGAAAAACATAAAATTTGTTTTAAAAGTATGAGTACACAAAGCTATATTCTGAAGTGAAGGATTTCATATTAATTGATAAAATGTACTTTTTCATTTAGCTGCGAGTAAGCACACATATACATCCTTAATTTTCCTATTTACTGATTCTCTTGAGTTTAATTTTTGACATAAATTCTCCCTTGAACTGGAGCACTTACTTCTAGTGCTCCTGTTATACTAAGAATGTGCTAATAGCCATTCCTTTTCATTCCACTCTTTAAAATATGCACCAAATCGGCAGGCGACCTGGATACTGTCTGGCCCCTGGAGAGCTTATGTTTGAATGAGGAGAACATACCAACAATAAAAATGCAATTAATAAAAGTATTGATCTTCTATAGCATGATGGTCAATACTACTTAGCAACCTTAATTATGAGGCAGGAGGCAGGGAGTGTCGGGGTTGGATGGAAGTGGGGAGAGCTGTCCTAATGCTTGAGTAGTGAGAAAATGGGGGGCGGGGGGAGCCATGCTAGAAACGGAATCATCCCGGGACAGACTTTCCAGTCCAAACATACCGAGCTGGGACGTCTCACAGTAACGAATGTCACATTCCATAAAAATATATATCCAACACATTGATATTGCTGCAGTGAAAGTAGTTAAAATGAAGTTGGAAATAACTAATCAAATGACCCACTAGCTAACTTTCATTTAGAATGCAAATAGCATTTGTAAAACCTTAAGTCTAAAACCTTCTTAAATTTAAAATAATTGATTTCTCTAACAAATGGAGCAGTTTAATACCAAACTTTACATTTTTACTAGTTTCACAAGTCAATGGAAAATAAATTTTAATATTTGAAAAATTAACTTTAGAAAATGCTATAATGATTTAGAACAACAATAATTAGAATGGAGCTAGGATTGTTTATTATTTTAAAAGGTGACTATGTGTTTGGTTATGGGACACAACTACTAGAGGGAGTTTACCTAACAAATTCAAATAATGTGACCTGGTTTTTTGCACCCTCACATTAACCTGAAATTAAAAAAAAAAAATCAAAAATAAAAAGGTGATTATAAATGATCAGAATATAAGCATTGGTAACATCATAGTCTTCCAAGTTGAAACATAATCTATAATCATATATTAAATATAAAAAATGCTACAATTACTATATTTTATCTTGAAGGACATTAATCACGAATATTTATTGAGATCCTACTTTATGTATTTTATTGCTCTTGCCTTTATAGACAATAAAAATAAATATATATGACCCATTCTCCCATGATTGGCAATAATAGATGGACTTACAAAAGGTAATTATAATACATACTTGGAACAAGAATTAAAAAATATTTAGAATTTGATGATAAACCTAATTTAATACTTACAGTAACAAAGAAATTTAAAATACAGGGCTGTTGTTCAAATGAGTTGTTTATTACACTTGGCTCCATTATAAATGTGTGACCTTGAATATGTCCAATTAACTCCTTTCCTACAAATGATGCGTATATAATATGTGGAAAGTTAACTAAAAGTTAGTTAACTTGAAAGTTTCTCTCAAACTCTGGAAACTTTAGGAAGTGTCAAGCCAAAAAGTTAGCAAACTATGGCCTGAAGACCAACCCAGCTTGGTTTTTGCAACTAAAGAATCATTGGAGCACAGTGACACTCGTACATTTGTGCATCAGCTATGACTGCTTCCTGCAGTGGTAGAACGTTGCAACAGAGACCAGATGGCCTGTAAAACTAGAATATTTACTATCTGACCTTTTGTAAAAAGGTTTCCAGCACCTAGTCGAGTATGACAAATACTCCAAACAGTCAGGAATAGGAATGATGCATGATCCCTGACGGTGTCAAACCTCTACATAATGAATACAACCTCAAGAAATGAGAGGCTACGGACAGATAGAAAGAGGATTAGGAACTTTCTAGAAAGGGAAACAGTGTACGCTACATCATAGAAAACACTATGGCTATAAAATGACAGAGACGGGAGCAACAGTGTCCATGCGCACATCGCCATACTGACCATTAGGATGAACTACCCATTTTTATTTCCAACCGTAATAATGGTTACTACACATGACGCATTCTAAAGAGTCAGCTTGCTTGTTGTGCTTCAACATGTATCTCAATATTCTGCACACATCAAAGACTAGGGCATCAGGAAAATCCCTGGAGAGAGTTAGAACTTTTATATAGTATTACAGGAGGGAGGGAGAGAGAGAAGGAGGGGCAGAGAGACAGAGAGACACACACACAAACATATAAAAAACAACTTAGCATTGTATTTTTCCACACTGGGATGTCTTCCAAACTACAGCCACACACAGCTATGGCAAATATTTGGTCTCTAACGTATTCCCTTTCAGAGAATCTTGGATGAAAACTAGAGGAACAGATGGGCCTTAAGTTTTATTTTCACACAGTTTCAGTCAATCAGGAAGGCAGACTAGCTGTAAGAATTCTGCCCTAACTCAAGCTGGAGCAGAGGAAATTATTGGCCAATACAGATAAAATGGTCATTGCCCTTTCCCTAAAAGAGATTGTTGAGAGGCTTGGCTGTTGTAATGGATATGGATAAGTGTTTGCAGAGGTAAAAGACTTCAGAACACGTGTAACTGACATCAGATTATGGCCTTCAAATGTGTCTCTGATTAAAATTAATGTTGGAAAATTTTCACAAAATGATATATTTTAAAAATATAGGACTTATGGGTGATATGTTTTATGTCACCATTTTGTAACATTAGCCTAATACAGAAAAACAATTGAAAACAACAAAGGAATAAGAATAGAACAGGGCTATGTGGACAGAAATTGTAGCAACATCCCCATTTGAATTTTAGAGAAAAAGCCACGTGGACGGTCCATTCATTCAGTGCCAGGTACATGGTCATTGAAGTACTCACTCCGTGCATATGTTCTATTCCTGCCTTTTGAAGCTGCAACTACTTTACCCTGGCCAGGGTGCTTACTCTGTTTTGGGTTTTAGGACTTTTCTTCTTCATAGTCATGAGAAAGTTAAGAGGCCTCAGCCAGGCCTCCCGTAAACTCAGATTCTGCTTCCAATCCATAGACTCTTACTTTGTTTCTTATGACCAACACTGTCTTGGATTTCTAGGTGAACAGTTGGGCTAATTCTCTTCTCTGGATCTCCAAGACTTATGGCATCTCTTCCAAGAGGTATTCTGTCCTCCTCCATGTTCCTTTCAGGTCTGGTGTCTGATCTCAGTGTTCGGACTATGCCTGTGCATCTTGCAGCAGGCCCTGAATGCCCCCTGGCTGTCTCCTCTCCCCACCCCCCAACCCCCCACCCGCGTCTCCTCCCCCAGGCTTTCTGCCCCTCCCCCCTCCTCCCCCAGGCTGTCTCCTCCCCCAGGCTGTCCCCGGCTGTCTCCTCCCCCCACCCCCATCTCCTC
The DNA here is from genome assembly GCF_027406575.1 of Nycticebus coucang. NCBI lineage: Eukaryota > Metazoa > Chordata > Mammalia > Primates > Lorisidae > Nycticebus > Nycticebus coucang. The sequence goes on along the minus strand of NC_069790.1, from coordinate 117,099,535 downwards.
CCCCTCACTGTCTCCTCCCCCCCACCCCGTCTTCCCCCCTCCCCCCCACCCCGTCTTCCCCCCTCCCCCGTCTCCTCCCCCTCACTGTCTCCTCCCCCCCACCCCGTCTTTCCCCCTCCCCGTCTCCTCCCCCCACTGTCTCCTCCCCTGTGCTGTCTGCTCTCCCAGGCTGTCTCCTCCCCCTGGCTGGCTGCTCTCTCAGGCTGTCTCCTCCCCCTGGCTGGCTGCTCTCCCAGGCTGTCTCCTCCCCCTGGCTGGCTGCTCTCTCAGGCTGTCTCCTCCCCTGTGCTGTCTCCTCCCCCCACTGTCTCCTCCCCTGTGCTGTCTGCTCCCCCAGGCTGTCTCCTCCCCTGGCTGTTTGCTCCCCCCGGGGCTCCTGACTATGCCCCTATCTGCACACTTACTAATGTTTACATATCCAAACTACTGCTTGTTATCATCTCACCTGGAAACTACTTACTTGACTTCCTAGAAACGGGGGCTACATCAATCTCTGTGATGGCTCAGGAGAGGAGGGGGAGAGAGGGGGGAGAGAGAGAGAGGGGGAGAGAGAGGGGGAGGGGGAAGAGAGAGGGAGAGGGGAGAGAGAGAGAAGAGAGAGAGAGGGAGACAGAGGGGAGGGGGGAGAGAGAGGGGGAGAGGGAGAGAGAGGGGGAGAGAGAGGAGAGGAAGGGGGGTGAGAGAGGAGAGAGAGAGGGAGAGAGGGGCAGAGAGGGGGGAGAGAGGAGAGAGAGAGACAGAGGGGGGAGAGGGGGAGAGGGGAAAGAAAGGAGAGAAGGGAAAGGGGAGGGAAGAGAGGGGAGGGGAGTGAGAGGGGGAAAAGGGGGAGAGAGGGGGTGGGAGGTGAGAGGGGGGAGAGAAGCAGAGGGGAGAGAAGGAGGGAGAGGAGAGAAGGAAAGGGGAAGGGAGAAGGGAAAAGGGGCGGGGGGAGGGGAGAAGGGAAAGGGGAGAGAAAGGAGATAGGAAAGGGGTGAAAGGAGGAGAAAGGACTTCATATTCTGTTTCTTTACAGCTGTGGCACGCCCCCTATTTTTACTCCCACCAACTTGGGCTGCTTGTTGTGGAAATGTTATGATACACTCAGACACTTGGTCCTTTATCTCCCTGTTTTGACCATCATTACTAAAACAGCCACTATGTTTCAGAACTTCAGCATTCTGTTAAAATACAAGAACAAGCTTTAACCCTTTCATGTCATCTGTGTAGCTCCCCTGCCCAAATAACATCTCTTTGTGAAAAGTGTATAATCATGTCTGGAAGCCAGATTTTGTTTAAATTTAATCTATAATTTATGTATCTGCTTTTCAAGTCTTATATTCTTCTTTAATAATATACAGAAGGTATGGGAAATATAATATGACATTCTCTTCCAATATTTCTTATAATTTTTTAGAGGCAGTTTGAGGTTCAAATTTTTTTTTTTTGTAGAGACAGAGTCTCACTTTATGGCCCTGGGTAGAGTGCCGTGGCCTCACACAGCTCACAGCAACCTCCAACTCCTGGGCTTAAGCGATTCTCTTGCCTCAGCCTCCCGAGTAGCTGGGACTACAAGTGCCCGCCACAACGCCCAGCTATTTTCTGGTTGCAGTTTGGCCAGGGCCGGGTTTGAACCCACCACCCTCGGTATATGGGGCCGGCGCCCCACCGACTGAGCCACAGGTGCTGCCCTGAGGTTCAAATTTTTTAACTTAACACTGTCTAAGAAATAGTCCTGGGCGGCACCTGTGGCTCAAGCAGTAGGGCACATATGCCGGACCAAAAAAAAAAAAAAAAAAGAAATAGTCCTGTTGTTCAGAGGCAGCATATGCTCCTTAAAATCAAAAACTCTAGATTTTATCCCTAGCAACATAAATTTGGGCAATTTACTCCTATCTTACTCATAGTCTCTTTAATTTTTTCATTATTTCAAAAGTACTTTTCTAGTTTTGAATCAATTGTCCTAGATTTTCAAATCAGAATAGAAAATAAAGGGTTAAAAAAATCGGTGTTATATGTATAAAACTATAAAAATAGTTGCTCCTTTTGGGGGCCAAGACACCATCGACTCCTTCTCAATCTCTCATTTTGTACCTCTTCACTTACATCACATTTGCCTCCCATTTTTATGGTTCATACACTGCTTTTATTATCTCGTACTCCAGCTTCCCTGCCCTACCAAGTGTCACTGGTAATAAGTTCCATTTTTCTTCTGATAGTAAAAAACCTTAGAGAAAGAAAGAACCCGCATAATCAATAAAAGTAATCTCTATATAAGCACACACAGAAACATTTAATGTAGCAGATTCATGGATACACATCCAGATAAACAAAAGCATGTACAATCTGATCCTTAATATATTTTTTACTTACTGACCTATCATAGAAATTATCCTATAGATACTGCTTCATTGTGTGTATTTAATATTTTATAAAAAGATCTTTACATTTATAATTAGTTCTTCATGGTAGAGTTAACTTGCTTTGAACAGGAAATGTGAGCATGTTAGATCATTTGTAAAATAGGTTATACAGTTTCATTGAAAATTATTTTTCCATATAATCTATGAGAGAATTAAGTTTGTTTTGCTTACCTACCCAACAGAGGGACTTACCTTGGATAATGGCCATGAAGAGAACTGCAATTAGTCTGTCATTAAGTGCTGATTTAGGAAAATATTAAAGATAGTGGAACTGGAGTTAAGTCTACTGAGTGAATGTAACTTATCAGATGTGTACTGAAAATTCCAAAACGAAAAAAAAAAAAAAAAGAAAGAAAGAAATTCATATCCCCCATTTTTCTTCTCACTGAATCTTTCTGGTTTCCTTACAGATACAGCTGACTCCACTTACTCTTTTGTTCCTTTTCCATTTAATGAGACAAAATGAAATGTGCCCCATTAAAATAGCCATGAGCCTGAATGAGACAGCCTTTCCACTTTCCATCTCAACCCCTGCAATCTGGACCACCCTGAAGGCGCAGATGGCAGAGGATATTAAGCCAAAATTAGTAAATCGATGGATAGTAACCGCAATCACTTATTGGAACTTATATGACAGGCAATCAAATATGTGAATGGATTACATTATGGAGTTATTATAGTAAACCTTTGAGATCTCTATTATTACCATTTTATAGATGAGGAAGCTTAAGATCTCACAGGTAAAGTATAACAGAGTCAGGACAGAACTCAAGCTATAAAAGTGATTAGAAGGCCTATGTTTTTGAGGTCTAGACTGCAAGGAAATACTATCTCTTTGATCACTTCAGATAAAATTCATATATGTTACACTGGGTGTATGGGGTATGCAGACATCCCACTAATATTGAAATTATTAAATTGTTCTCACCCCCTCCCATTTTGGTTCCAAGAATTTACTTCAAGTGATATCCTATAAAATGATATTGCATCAGGGTAGTGCTTGTGGCTATATGACTAGGACACCAGCTCCATATACCGAGGGTGGCAGGTTCGAACCTGGCCCCGGGCAAACTGTAACTACAAAACAGCCAGGTGTTGTGGCGGGCATCTGTAGTCCCAGCTACTCGGGAGGCTGAGGCAAAAGAATCGCCTAAGCCCAGGAGTTGGAGGTTGCTGTGAGCAGTGTGACACCACGGCACTCTACCCAGGGCAATAAAGTGAGACTCTATCTCTAAAAAAAAAAAAAAAAAAAGAAAGAAAAAAAATGATATTGCAGCAATTTAACTATTTCTGTGCCACATCAGACCCACATCTTTTAACCAAAAGAAGAGTTTTCTGCAGTCGAAAACAGATGTTCTGTGGGAAACCTACACTTAGACCTGACATACTACATTGAACACACTCAGTAAAGCTCATCGACTTCACGACTTCAGATTCATTCCGTGACTCTTTATTGGGCCCTTCCTTCTTTCGTGTTTCAATCTTTATCTCCTTATAATCTACTTTCTTCATAATTGCCAGATGAATTTTTTTATATTGAGACATTATACCATGCCCCAGAAAACTTTCTGATGGTTTTTCTTTCTATTTAGTACACAAATCCAAGCTCTGCCAAGCTAGAGACAGGCTGGCTTCAAGGATGTCCCTGGCACCACTTTATTGCCCTCCTCCTCTGGGCCTCTCAGTTCTAAATTCACTCTCTTCTCTCCTTTGAAGATGCACTAGGCACACTGTTACTCAAAGACCTTTCCACCCTCCCTGATTTCTAGCTAAGAATTCTCTTCACCGGATCTAAAAGGATGGGCTTCCCTCCATTCTGACCTTGACTCAAAGAACACCTTCTACTCTTTTGACCAGTTCATTTAAATTAACCAGCTCAACTTCTACCTTTACACTCTTTGGACATGACTTACTATTCTACGTCACTATCTTATTTTGTTCACAGCACCAATCACAATGTGAAATTATCTTGCTTTTCTAACCTTGTTTGTAACTTTTCTTGTTGACTGGATTGTAAATACAATGGGAGCAATGCAAGTGTTGACCCTTTAATTGGAGTGTAAGAACCCACATTCATACAAACTTTGAAAAAAGTTGTCCAGTCAATGAATTACTGACAATGAGAAGCAATAAATCCATCAAAAAGCCAGGTAGGCAAAATAGTTCCTACTTTCAGCTATTAAGATTATTTATTTCATCTGTTTAGATTTTACCAGATAACTGTGTATTTTGAATTTTAAAATCTACATTGTTAAAAAGATAGCTTTATGCCATCATGTCTGGCACAGATTCCCTTTCCTGTGTTCCACGTATGAAAGATCATCTTTCCGATCTTCATCACATTAACATGACTTGTATTTTGGAACCCTTGAATTATACAGAGGGTTTTTATAAATCATCAATAGAGTATATACCTCTGAAACTATCTTTTTTTTTTATATCTCTGAAACTTTTAAAATATTTTGGCTCCAGCAAACGAGTTTTGGGAATTTTGAAACTATTCCTTAAAATCTCTTTTTAATCTTCAAAAGAAGGTATGACCTTGATGCTTCTAATAGAGTGTTTTCATTCTGTATCATTGAGAATGACTATGATCACTATTTGTTTATATATTGATCTCTCTGATGATTATCGCGTTCTTGAGAAAGGGAAGGTCTTTACATTCCCAATTTGCAGAGAGTAGAGCTCAAGAAGGAAGTCTTCATATATTTTGAAAAACATTGACGCCATCAGTAGAGTTGTTTATGGCCATGAATAAATTCAATATTATGATTTAAAAAGTCAGTTCAGATTTCTTTCATTTTCCTTTATGTTGGTCCAATTATCTATGTTCAAAAGAAAGGTAGAATAAAGATAGTATTGCCAGAAAATCAGTCAACGTTTGCAAGAATCATGGTTGTAAATCAAATGGGAAATTGTCTGGTCTGCATGTACCAAGGGCAAATTACTTTGAGATGTAGTTCAAATTTTGCTGGACGTTTAACAGCTGCAGCATATTTCTGACAGATGGTATAACAGATGAATCAGTTTCAAATTATCTACTGAACTGTTATATACTAGAAATGAAATAGATTTTTGCAGAGTTTTTAAAAAATAAGTTTTTTTCTTCTCTAAGATCTTGTAATTTATCAGAAATAAATTATACAATAGGATGCAATAAAAATCAATTTTTACTCTTTTTGAAACCTGGAAAAAATTTTGAAATTCCTATTATTTTATGCAAAAAAAAGGAAAATGATATTCAAAAAGCAACTGAAAGGCCGTAAGCTAGGTGGAGATTTTCATCTCCAAAATAGTGGTGATAATAGTTTTTGTGTTTTTTTTTTTTTTAAAAAGCTCAAATCCTACAGTCTCATAAGAAGGCGGAGATATCTAGCATTTTTAACAAATCAGTAATTTGAAGACTGTCAAGGTCAATTGCACTATGTCTAAATTTGAGCGCTCTGCAGGTTTTGATTGACAATCTCGTATGGACGGTGCTCAACTGGGTTGCAATTTCTTCGTCCATTCTAAATGTTGCAATGTTTGGATTCTCTAGTTTCATTAACTAATTCAAAGGTATCATTTAATAATAAAAAACAATGTATTTATTGGAAGCCAAGTCTATTTCCTAAACTATTTGACCCACTTTTATCTGCAAATACTGATTAAATGCTACGGACATCCTCCCGCTTCGCTCAGTCACTTCACCTGAGATCATGCATTCAGTAGGGACAAAGTGAGCAGTGGAGATGTGAAGAGTCAGGAAGCTATAGAAAAAAATGTTCAATTAATTGGCAAATATTTATGGTATGCAAGGTTATAAATAGCCTATGAAACAGCATTTATAATTGTAATTTTATGAAACATTTATACGTGAAAAAGTAACTAAAAGAATATGTAAACCAAAATGTTAACCCTAATGTCATAGTGGTTATTCCATTCTTGTCTACCTTGATTTTCTTCTCTGTTTTCTATAGTGGTGAAATGTTTTTCAGTTAACATTTATTGATTTTACATGATATAAAAATAAATATTATTAAGGACAACTGCCCAGTGAGGCTGACTGCACAGATGCCAGGCATCCATTCACTCATTCAGTGGTTATTTGTTGAGTGCTTACAATCAGGGCACAGAAATGAACAACACAGGGCTTTATATAATAATAAACCATGAACAGAAAATGTATTTCAGATGATAGTTGTTATGGAAAAAATAGAGCAAGAAAGGAAGATGAGGGGTTTGGATGGGAGGATGTGGACCCTTTAAATAAGCGGTTCGAGAAGGCTTCATTCATAAGGTATTATTTTTAGCCAAAACTTGTAAAAGAACAAGTCATAGGGTGATCTGATATCTGTGGAACAGTCATGCTAGAAAAACAAACCTACGTGAGAAGGCCCAGGAGCAGAAACAAGGGCAGGGCTGCTCAAGGACTCACAGAGGTTAGTGAGGCCAGAGCGGGAGAATATGGCGGTGGGAACTGTGGAGGGCAGGGCGAGGGGCTGCTGGAGGGCTTTGTAGGGCATTCAAACAGTGGGAGTTAACGACAAGAGAAAATGTGATGTTTTACCAAGTTTATTATCAGATGTGGAAGTTTAATGCAAGCAGTATTTTATTTCATTTTTTTTTAAATGTAGAAATCATTCTATTACAATTAATAAGGCATGCTGTTAAGGTTTATCATTCTAACTAATTCAAATCAACTTTTTGTATCCAATATTTACAGGGAAAATAAGTGGGAGAACATTTTGTTCCATGGGTATAATTTCATCTTCAAATACTATTAGTTTATTTTAATTTCTGTCAATCCAGCATTTGTTCAGTTTCTCATTTTTTACTTTATTTAAGATTTTGAGTCATATACTTTCTTTTGAAAGAACAAGTTGAAGAACATTGCCTGTATCTCCAACAATCTGGTTTGATTTTCCTCACAGAGCCTTTAATAACCAGAGGACCTAGTATTGGATAAAATGAAAGAAGCTGAACTTTCTTCCAGGAGGGCTTGTCTTCTACTAGAAAAAGAAAGTGCACAGCTAACTACGGCCACTGGGATGTTGGTTATCGAAATGATTGAACCAAAGGAAGAGGCAAGATGAGTTCTGCCTGCAGGAGTCAGGACAGTCTGAAGTGTCGATATCTTAAAAAAACATGAGAGGATAAGAGAAAATTCACTGCACGGAAAATGGCAGAGAGGAGCTTTCAGGCAACAGAATAATAGCACAAAAAGTTATAGATATGGGAATGTGTAGCATCCTCAAGAAGGAATAAGATGAAAACAAGTAATCTTTAAAAACAACCCCCTCCCCTAGACCCCAACGCCTTAGAAATTTGTTCTTGCCGCCTACAATGCTCTCTTCCCAATTTTCTCTTGGCTAACTGATCATGTCTTAAACCAGATGCGAGGTAGAAACACCGTCCTGTCCCTCACCACCCCTTACACTAAATTTGTCCACCTCCACCTCTTTCAAAGAGCCCACTTCCTTTCAGGGTAGGAATTGTGACATTAGTAACTGTGTATTCATCTATGTGTTTACTTGTTTAATGTCTGACTCTACCGTGGTCTGTCAGACCCGTGGGGGCTGACCCCAGGACCCCAGGACTGTCTTCCTTGCCTTTTTATACTCAGCACATAGGATAGTGACTGGTGCCCAGAATGAATAAATAGTGAATGGTACAGAGGTGGCCTTCATCGAATTTATAGAAGGGATGATCTAAAAGGCAACGCTGAGGGTAAACTGCGTAAATAATCTTATTTATCTGTTCCCAATTTTCATGTTTCCATGTACTCTTTCCACAAATGTCTGTCAGATACCTACAATGTTTGAAGCCAGGTGTCTTTTATCTAAGCCTTCACAGGCTCGTAAGTGCTATGTAAATGTGGATTATTTGCTATGGACCTTGAGAATCCACCGAAAAGGTTGCCTTACCAAGATCACTACGTGATAGGATGACCCCTACATTTAAGAAGGAAGATAACTGTCAGCCAGGTCGATGAGTCCTTGTGGAAGTTGTGTTGTAGAAACAAGGAGACTGCTTGCAGCACAGTAAACTAAAAGGGACATGAAAGAGGATAAAGCTGGTGGCAGTGGGATTGTAAGAGGAAAAAGATACAAAATATATTTTGGAACTTGGTTTTCAACCAGCTGTGAGAAGTAACAGAGAGAAAAGAGACAAAAATTACTGAGATCTCTTATGTGGACGCCTGAGTAGAGTGTAGAGAACTTCACTTATTGACAACTATAAAATATGATATTGGACCTGGTTGCTTTAATCATTTATTAAAACAGGATAATTAACTCATTTAAGAACATAGGCCAAGATTTTATCTTCTACATTGTTTGTGACTCATTGAAGAACATGCCAAGATTCTATCTTCACCCTTTATTGTTTTTGGCTAAAATCACCACACATTCTGTAATTGATGGGTTGAAATAATAAGATTTGCTTAACTAGGAAATGGAAACAAACGCAGAAACACCTGTAAAACATCCCTAAGACTTTCAAGATTCTCACTGGCCTTCTTCCAGACAAAATTTCTACATTTCTTTCAGACAAAACTAGTCAGTGCTTACTTTTAAATTCCTACATATGCGTGCATTACATTGCTAAACATGATCTCTGTTACTGTGAATCTTTGTTGTTGAGTAAGATTTTTCCAGCAAATATATGTAGCTCCCTTACCGGATATTCAGTTAACTCAGAACCTTTTTCAAGAAAGAGCTAAATTGGAAAAGAAAGACAGCTGTGCACTAATACCTATTCATTTCCAACTTCTGACAGACCTTCCTTTCACTATTCTTTTCTTTCATATAACCTTTTGATCTTTCCCTTCTAATGCCTCTGTCTTTAAGTACACATCCATTCCCCTTATTTTACAAAGAAATACTTTTTATGCCACTGCTGACCCTTCCTGTCAAAGTCAGGCCCCCTTAAATGAAGAGTTCTGCACCTCACCACTAAAGAAATACCCTGGGAATTGGGGGCTAATCTAAAGGTAAAGCTTGTTATATTGGCTTCCAGGGATGTACAACATTTCAAAGAAAGTCTCTGGCTTTGATATATATTTTTGATAATGCTTAATTTTTAAATAATTTTTTTTTAGAAAGATTCTATGAAGAGTCAAAAACTCCACCAATCTTAAAGAATACAAAACATTGTTTTTATTTTGACAAAAATGTCAACTCGAGCCCACGTGTGTGGGGTGCGCACTCAGTTTCAGATGGAAGGGAACTCAGGAAACTATTGGAGTCATTTCCTGCCACTGTCCCCAGTCATGAGTTTAGCAATGGATGGAGCTTAGTGGGAGGAGGTTTTGGGGATAGGCTGGCAGGAAGGGGAGCTCCACTCTGGCCTGAAATAGGCCAGGACAGAATCAAGTCCAGAATGTTCGGACCAGGAAGAAAGGATCAGAGAGGAAGCCAGCTGTAGTCAGCAGACCTGGACCAGAACCCAGGAGATGAAAGGCTCAGCCAGATTGCAGGACCGTTGAGCGCCAGGCCTGGGAAAACCTTAGTGTCTGTGGTTCTTCACACAGCCAGGTGCGCAAGAAGTGAAGCCCTATAAGCTCTAAAGGTTTCATGGTTAAAAGGAGAACTTGTATCTTTGAGAACAAGAAGAAAGAAAAAAAAAAAACCATAGCAAGTCAAAGTTCATAAATAAGACTAAATGGAGAGTATGAAAACTAAATTTGATTAATTTCGTGGGTGGGTTTCAGGAAGTTATAAAAAAAAACAGAGAGACAGATTCAAAGTAAGTAGTGTGCTGATGTTGGAAATCTAAAGCAGAGAATTTGCAATCTCATGTAGAAAGGAATTGGGAACAATTGAAGATTTCTGAACAGAGACATTACAGAATAAAAGTGCAAGCAGTCATAAAAAAAACAAAACAAACAAACAACAACAAAAAAACACACTGTTTGGGTTTTCAGCTTCCTTAGAGAGGAAGAATCCCAGAGAATGAATTCCAGATGGGAAGGAACAAGCATCCTGCAATTATTGCATTCTGCAGTCAGAACAAACGGGAAGGGGAGACAGCCCCATCCACTGAGTTCTGTGCTGCTGAAGGTCACACAGCTACCAAGAGATGAAAGGAATTGTTGGTTTTACATTTTGAAATAAGAAATAGAGCCATAACAGAGAAAAATAACAGAGACACATATATTCATGACCACCATCATGGAGAGACGGACGCAGTCTCATGGGAACAACGCCGCTGTTTCTCAACCCTGACATATTTTATGGACGCCAGCCTCTGAGCATGAATTTTGAAAACTCAAGTTCTAATTTTTATCCAGTTGCCCACTCTCTTGATCAAGTCACACACTGATGTTGAATCTCAGTTTCTCCATCTATAAAGTAGGAGTGATAGACATCAAATCCTCAAAGTCCCTTTGACGGCTAAGCTTTCCAGATTCTGTAACATCCAGACATGGTCATGAGAGTATAAGATTTTAAAAATCTAGCTGATTCTTCACCATCACAAGGGGTGTGCTCAATTATCATCTGATTATATGAAGAAATTAAACTTACCTGAGGAAAATAACAAAACAGACCTCTTACTGCAAGCATGGATTTATAGTTAACCACTGAAGGAACATTCTTTTGCTCTTTTACCTCTTTCTAGGCTTAAGCCATTTGCTACGATCTAGATGAATTATCTAGGTAACAGATAAAGACACTACAGTCCTTTGTCAGTAAAGCCTAGGACACGCTGCCACCTCTGCTCAATCCGAACACATCCAGTTTTTCAACAAACTGTCCTCCATTTACTTGTGCCTTTACAGAATAAGTTGCTCTTGTCTGGTTGTATTATCATAATTGCTCTTTTTCATGAGAAATAGATATTCAAAGGGATCTGAATTACTGACTTGAAATGCTCACAATGAGAAGTTTTTCATGACATATCCTTGAAGGAATGGCGCTCTGTGATTACTTTATACTGTCACACAGTCCCTGTGACCTATATTTAGAAAACAGTTCTAAAAAATTATACATGTATATTACAAAATAAATTTATGATGCTATTAATATTTTCATATTCATTTTTATAATGTCCCTCCATAGGCTCGTAATTTCGAATGTACTAAGAATAAGGAAAAAATAAAAAACAGAATAAAAATTTTAGAAAGACTTGGTATTCAGAGTTAGGAGACCTAGAATGACATGCTGGTTCCCCACTCATTCATTCCATGTACTCTTAAATGTATCTCTTAACATCTTGGAACCCCAGTTTTAGTTTTGGTAAAACAGTAACTAAACCAAAGTTAATAAAATCTTACTAAGCATCAGGGAGGCCTATGTTTATAGATGGAATTTAGGAAACAGTGGGAATGCTGCAGGTACTAATTATCTGTTGCTGGATCAGAACTAAAGTTTAGAAAGAAATACAAACATAAAAAGATACTTGCTACAGGGCAGCTCCTGTGGCTCGAAGGGGTAGGGCACTGGCCCCATATGCCAGAGGTGGCGGGTTCAAGCCCAGCCCCGGCCAAAAACTGCAAAGGAAGAAAAAAAAAAAAAAAAGATACTTGCTACATAGTATCAAGAATTGTCACATAGATAGAAATATTATAAGAAATTGATGTGGGTCCCTGTGGGTACAACAACAAAATTTGTCTAGAAAATAATAGTACCAATTATACCACTATGCTAGTGGAGAATTCCCTGAAATTATATAAAATTTAATGCTTTTTAAATGTAAAGTATGTGGCATAATACATATGCCAATATTAGCTGCCTTCACTAATATCTTAAACAATGTTAGAGATAACTGCTTGATTTTGCAGACTTCTTATCATGCATTTATCTTAATTAAAACAAGAGAAACTAATAGGTATGTAAATTATATCATTTTTGTAGGTGGTGAAAAATATTTCATTATTTCTTATATATTATCATTTAAACCTATGAAGTAGACAAAAATGCTCCTTTTTCTTTTTTTTTTTTATTTTTATGAAAAAATCCACTTAGATTCTAAAGGTTTGTATTGATGTTTAACTCTGCAAAAGCACCTGCCAGTCAGTGAAGCCTAGGAGATTCCTCCCCTAGCTGTCCACTATGTGCAATCATTTTTCATTTTAACTAAGTATATTCTGTTTTAGGAAATGCATTTTCATGAGGCCAATCAAACTCTTCACAGACAAGACTTTCTTCCACGGTCACCGTAGGAACATCGATGCCAGAGTGCCCCGTACACAGCTCTGCACCATCGGAATGCTTCAATAAATCCATCTGCAGACTCATTCTGCACGCTGCCACACGCTCTCGGACACTTTCTGCCTGTCGCAGGTTAACCTGAGGAGATTTGAATCATTTGTTTGCTTAGGTCACCCCTTGTCATTCCGTATTTATTATCATTCAGAATTGAAGAATATGCATGTTGGTGCATTTCTCCAAGTTCAGCTTTGTGGAGTTCAGCTTTGTGGCTGGCGTGATTAGACAACACCATCCAAAGGCACCTGACAAATTACTCTTGAGGTGACCGTAGCAGTTTACAAAAAGAAGCATACACATCATTTATTCGTGGCAGAGCAATGCTCCCTTTCTGATTTGAGTTTTCTAATATCTTAAAATGCCACGGTACCCCAATAAAAATTTATTTTTCAGTGTGACAATTGGCGATGTGGAAAATGTTTTTCCTGGATTTACAAGGGCACACACATACACACATGTGCTTTTGAGTTTGCGCCTGTTCAGAATATAATTTCGTATAGATTGCAGACATTCTGACTCATCTTATGCCCATTAAAGTCTGTGACAACCCCCATACCAGAAAGATGTTTGCTGGGTGCTCAGATTCTGTTTATTTCTGTCTCTCTGGATAGAAGCTTGAGGGTTCACAGACATAAACTCCAATTACATCTTCAGCTAGCACAAACCCCAGGAATCATGAATTCGATCCTACTGCAAGAGAATGTCATCCCAAAATAGCTCCAAAGACTGTGTTCTGGGGTTTACTCCTCTGATAAATTGGGCATATGAGCCAATATAATGGAGGTAAAATCCTTGAGAAACTTAAAGCAGGTTTTCTTTTAGACATGAAGCAAATTGAATGGGAGCAGCAGTCTCTCTTTTTATTAAGAGTAATCCCTTATTTTGAGATGATTAGAGTAAATTTTAAGGGAGAAAAAAGAAGGTAGTTTTGAGAATATGGTGTGTGGTTTCCTGAAAATTGTGCTTCTTAGAAACAGATCACCTAAAAAGCACTCCTTTCCATCCAAAACTACAGGGGCAGAATAAATAGCCTCTCTTCCCTTATACCTGCCAACACCTGCTCCATTTTCGACCTAAGAATTCTGAAAAGAGTTACAGGGACACTATTTGACTCTATGGCACAGCAACAAACTATCACACAGAGAGGTCACAGTCAAGAATGGGGTTATTATTGTGGCCAGCTAGATTCAGTAGAAAAGAAACTAACAACCTACATTATTTAATTTTCTTTCTCATAGGATAAAAGCTAAAGCAGGGTGTATGAAAGTTAAATGGTAGTCAGCTGACATATGGTTTAGTTCTGTTTCCAAGAATAGCAAAAATTAAACACGTGTAACTGACATATTATTTTTCCTTTGGAGGGGAAAATGTTTTTCTTTGTTTCTTTGTTTACTGCAAGCTTAACTATACATGTTAACAAATCTATTTTGTCTCAGAATTTAAACCATTTTACTTCAATTTGATACTTACTAGAACTAAAATGTCTCTAGGAGAAATAGCATTTAAAGACAGTATCAGCTTCTAAGAATGAAGACTTGAATGTAAGGCGTTATGAGTGGTTGGGTTGGGAGAAACAAAATAGAACGTTAATATATAGGACATTAAATTTCAGAGAGAAAATTTTTGTCTTTCTTAAAAGATGGAAAACAAGTTACTTTATCACTAGTTTACCTTGGGCTACATCTGCCTGCAAAGAACTTATCTACAGGTCTACAAAGAATATATATTGAAATAACTGATAAATACTCACATATGTATCAGGAAATAATTATTAACCCTATGTTTTCTTATAGATTGAGTTTTTCATAAAGATTCCAAATAATTGAATCTATATGAAATTTATCCTATATCTTATCCACTGTTAGAACAACCTCTCAGTATTATAGATCATTCTAAAAATAAAATTATAAAGGAAACTGATGGCTAAGAAAAATTCAAGAGAATTAATATTCAAATAGATGGAAACCTTTGATGATAAATGCAAGTGAAACTGGTTAAGACAATATTGTCCAAGATCATTTAAAAAGAAATCATTTCTACTTGTCTATCGTCTGAGGAATTTATGTTGTTTTAGTAATGTGAAAGAGATAAAATTCAATGATTTCTATCTTCCTATTTTTGTATAAATTGTATACATTTGAGTCTAGAATGCTGAAAGTCAACTAATTCTAATATTTCTGTATCATAATTTGTTTTCTTATTTACTTAGCCTGCTAGTATCTTCCGGCATAGGCTATTATACATATTTAATTCTATTATACAATATGTACAGCTCATCATGAAAAATACGTGAGTCCAGATATTGACCATTCTTCTTTTTGTTTGAGACAGAGTGTCACTGTGTCACTCTTAGTAGAGTGCCATGGGGTCACAGCTCATAGCAACCTCAAACTCTTGAGCTCAAGCGATTCTCTTGCCTCAGCCATCCCAGTAGCTGTGACTATAGGTACCCTCCAGAACACACAGCTATTTTTTAAAGATGGTATCTCACTCTTGCTCAGGCTGGTTTCAAACTCCTGAGCTCCAGCAATCTGCCCACCTAGGCCTCCAAGTGCTGGGATTTCAGGCGTGAACCACTATACTTGGCCCATCAGATATTGACCATTTTTACATATTTTTAAATTACATGGAATTTACAATTTACAATAACATAAAAGATGAATAATATTTTTCATAAACAATAGAATAGATGATGTGTAAGAAGACTTTATCTGATGTATTTTTTATTCCTGTGTTGTAATTTGACAAAAAGAATAATGTACCAATATTTGTACTGGAAAATTTTAGAAAAGAGTAATTATTACTTTTTGTAATGCGTATTTGAAAAGAAACAATCTTATGTTACATAGAACAATGCCCTAAATATTTTAGAAAATGACTAGAATTTATATAGATCTAATTGACCCAGAGAAAAGCATGTGATGAAGCTTTGGTAAGAGACTATTAATCCAACTTTCAGACCTGAAAGGTAGCCTTTCAAACCTGCATTAATCTTTGCTATAAAGAGACAAGTTGAAGGGAACTCACTGACTTCATTTACTCTGCATTGTTACCCAGATTCAGCCTTTAACATCTAGATTAAATCAAGAATCATAGTTAACAGTGAATATTGAAGGAGAGGAGTTAGATAGCATGACCAAATTTAAGAGTTAGCCACCCCTTTAAACTTGGAAACAAACTCATACCCATGTAAAAAGCATAGGTATGAGTTAGTCAAAAACTTTAAAAATTATGAGGAAAAAGAGACTCAGTAAGCTTCCTGACTCAAAGTGTATGTGTATGTGTGTGTTTAATTTCCGCCCCCATTGAACATTCCAACATCTAACAATATCCAGATAACTTATAATGTGCTTTTTATAGTAAGTGATATGTAATCATATGGAGGATAATGTTATGTTAGCATAAAATTAAAGAATTATTAATTAGCATATACTAATGTTAAAAAAATTATATACAGTTTCATTTTAAAGTTTATTAATGCATTGCTTAAAATCTGGGCAACAAAGTTCATTTTCCCACACTATTAAGATTCTTCAAGAAGCCACATTAATAATTCAAACACCATTATAAAATATTGTTAGATTTACTTCTAAAATGAAAACATATAGATGTAATTGACCTATCTTATAAGAAAACATGTTCTTTGAATATACAGTTCAATGAGTGGGTAAAAAAAACTCCTGTTTATTTCTCTCAGTACTAGTTTTACATCTCAGGCAGCAGTGCTAAGCAATTAATAATTACTACATAAATACTTAAATTTTCAGGGAAAAACAAAATTTCTGTTACTTAATTTCTCAAAATAATTATGAAGCAATATAGTTAAGGGCGGCAAAAGCAGAAAACGATCTGATAACTACGTACATTTCTGCCTATGCCACCTCCCTGCAGTCGGCAGAACCATGAATATCAAGTTCAGTTCGATAAGACATCACTGAGGCCATTTTATAGACTATGACACTTAAAAGTCTTGACAAAAAAGGAAAAGGAAAAACAGCTGCAGCAAATATTCCCAAGTAGGGTTTTGCCAGCTGTCCACAGAGCTCACCAGTGTATCAACACAGAACTGGATCTTTACATTAAAGGAATGATCAGTTGTACAGCCACATCGCACAGGAAGGGCTGAGAATTTAAGCACAGGACCAAAATAATGAGTTAAGATTGTCCTTTTTCCCTGGGAGTGGGAAAAACAAATTGAGAAGCCCAAGTGCCCATCGATCCACGAATGGATTAGTAAATTGTGGTATATGTACACCATGGAATATTATGCAGCCTTAAAGAAAAATGGAGAATTTACCTCTTTCATGTTTACATGGATGGGGCTGGAACATATTCTTCTTAGTAAAGTATCTCAAGAATGGAAGAAAAAGTAGCCAATGTACTACGAAATTAATTCATGGCTTCCATATGAAAGCTATAACCCAGTTATAACCTAAGAATGGGGAAGGGGGAGAGGGAGAGGAGGGAGGGAGGGGGTGGATGAGTGGAGGGAGGGTGATTGGTGGGATTAAACCTATAGTGCATCTTACAAGGGTACATGTGAAACTTAGTAAATGTAGAATATAAAGGCCTTAACACAATAACTAAGAAAATTCCAGGAAGGCTATGTTAACCAGTGTGATGAAAATATGTCAAATGGGCTATAAAACCAGTGTATGGTGCCCCGTGATTGCATTAATGTACCCAGCTATGATTTAATAATAAAAAAAAAAATTGGGAAAAAATAATTGTAAGATGAGCAGAGAAGAGAGACCATCAAGATGTCCAGGATAATTTAGTCTCTAACTCCAAGGGGAGAATCTAAGGTAGGATGGAAACAGGAGAAGATTCTCTACCTTCCGAATGTAAGAACAAAACAAAATGGAACAAAATGAATATGTATGAAGCTCAAAGGGGGATAGAACAGAGTAACATCAGATTCTGGTCAGAATATTAATCAACACGGATAAAACTGGGGCTGTGCAGCCAATACTGGATTGTTCAGATCTCAGCTGAGATCTATCCTTTGCCCTGAGCTTACTAGATGTATTTTGGTGTTAACATAAGAAAGACTATTAATATTTGTAAGTTGCAGAATGTCATAGGTCTGGTAATATATTTAACAAAATGTAAAAGGAAACTCACAGCCCAGCCTCAAAACCAAGAAAACAATCAGCACCACCTGCTAACTCAGGTTATCATCTGTCTTTGTGAACATGTCGAGGCGATGGTCCAGGTGGAAAAATACAGCCAATAACAAGTGACGGAAAAATTTCTAACCCCAAGGTCTCTGTGTCAGTGACAGGAAATGACATGTACAGAGAGCCTCCAAATATTGAAGTGATAATAGTATAACCCCCGTTTGAAATCCATTATACATATAGATATTTACCCATTTTGATCTCTATATTTTTTAATTTAGCATCTTATTTTAATCTTTCATTCAGGGATTCCTTTATAAATTCCTTTATTCAGGTTTTTTTCATGTCTTTTCCACACTATTTTAGCCGATCTCTAACAATAGACAGAAATTCATAAAATGTTTTCTAATAGCCAGAGATAGATACATTTAAGAATGAATTAAATCACAAACTGATTATACCTTAGAAGTCATCTCATCCACCTACCAATCTGAGTAGAATTTCTCCAGCCTTATTGATTGATATACATTTAAACTCTATTTGGTCAAAATTTTGCCTCATTTAAAAACTTCTATTTGAAGAGTTTTATTAAAAAATGTTTCCACTGTATTTTTAATATTTTTAATTTTTTGGGTGGGATATTTTTAATTTTTATTAAATTCAAAATTAATTAATTAAATCAAATTAAATATTGAGTTAAATCTTCCAAAAATTATGCAGTCCAAACAAGTAATAAATGAACAGTGGCATAATATTTAAAAAATTATACACTAGTGGACTTTTATCTTTATTTTCATTCTTTAAAAATTGCCTTTTTGTTTAGTGGGAAGAGCTGAGGTTTGAGGTAGACAAAATAAGATTTGTATTCTCAGTAATGTTCCCTAAAGGCCACACAAAGCTTGCACAAACTACTCTCCTGGCTTCAATAAGCTCATCTCTGAGAACAGAATGTTAATTTCCTAATTAGGAAAAGAAAGAAAAATGAAGAATACAGGAGGGAAGGGAGAGAGAAAATTAATACATTTATACTCTGCTTTCCGTCGGCCCTATGGCCAACAAATTTACCCACTGATTCATACTGGATAGATATTATCAAACATTTTTAAAATCGAATAAAAACATGTTATCAAAGTTCAGTCAATTCTCTATATTTACAAAGCTAAGAAATAGTCCCTATGGATATTAGGGACTATCTATATGTAAAGATTTTCCCAGGCAAATTTTTAGGAATCCACGTTCAAGGATATGATTTTGCTGTACAGAGATCACATTTGCATAGCTTGAATAGTTCATTTCTTTTCTTTTTCTTTTTTTTTTATTAAGTCATATACACATAGATCATGAATACATTTATGCATATGTGGGGTACAATGTGTTTTTTTTTTTAATACAATATCAAACTTTCACTTTTCTCAGATAATATGATTGTATACCTGGAAAACCCCAAGGACTCAACCACAAAACTCTTAGAAGTGATCAAGGAATACAGCAGCATCTCAGGCTACAAAATCAATACTCTCAAATCAGTAGCGTTCATATATACCAACAATAGTAAAGCTGAAAAAACACTCCCTTTATGGTAGTGCCAAAGAAAATGAAATATCTAGGAGTGTACCTAACAAAGGACATGAAAGATCTCTATAAAGAGAACTATAAAACTCTGAGAAAAGAAATAACCAAAGATATCAACAAATGGAAAAACATACCATGCTCATGGCTGGGAAGAATAAATATTGTTAAAATGTTCATACTACCCAAAGCAATCTACAAATTTAATGCAATCCCCATTAAAGCACCTCTGTCATACTTTAAAGAACTTGAAAAACTAGTACCTCATTTTATATGGAAACAGAAAAAACCTCCAATAGCCAAGACATTACTCAGAAATAAAAACAAATCAGCTGGAATCATGCTACCAGATTTCAGACTATACTATAAATCTATAGTGATCAAAACAGCACGGTATTGGCAAAAAAATAGAGAGGTTGATGTATGGAACAGAATTGTGAACCAAGAGATGAATCCAGACACTAATTGTCATTTGATCTTTGATAAGCCTATCAAAAACAAATTGGGAAAAAGACTCCCTATTTAACAAATTGTGCTGGGTGAATTGGCTGGCAACTTGTAGAAGACTGAAACTGGACTCACGCCTTTCACCTCTAACAAAAATTGACTCTCACTGGATAAACCTAAGACATGAAACCATAAAGATTCTTGGAAAGAGTGCGGGGAAGGGGAGGGCACTGCCTGTGGCTCAGTGAGTAGGGCGCCGGCCCCATATACTGAGGTTGGTGTGTTTGAACCTGGCCCTGGCCAAAATGCAACAACAACAACAAGAGTGCAGGGGAAACACTTGAAGAAACTGGCCTGACAGAAAACTTTATGAGAAGTACCCCCCAGGGCAATTGAAGCAATACTAAAAATACACTACTGGGACCTGATCAAACTAAAAACTTCTGCTTTGACAAGAACACAGTAAGTAAAGCAAGTAGACTGCCTTCAGAATGGGAGAGGATATTTGCAGGTTATGTTTCCAACAAAGGTCTAATAACCAGAATCCACAGAGAAATCAAATTTATTAATAAGAAAAGAACAAGTGATCCTATTTCACTATGGGCAAGAGATCTGAACAGAAGCTTCTCCAAAGAAGACAGGTGCATAGTCTACAGACACATGAAAAAATGCTCATCATCTTTAATCATCAGAGAAATGCAAATCAAAACCACTTTGAAATATCATCTAACTCCAGTAAGAGTAGCCCATATAACAAAATCCCAAAACAGATGCTGGCGTGGATGTGGAGAAAAGGGAACAGGTCTCTGCTGCTGGTGGGAATGCAAATATGTTCCTTTTGGAAAGAAGTTTGGAGAACACTCAGGGACCTAAAAATTGACTTGCCATGGGATCCTACAGTTCCTCTGCTAGGAATATATCCAAAAGACCAAAAATCACTTTGCAACAAAAGATATTTGCACCAGATTATTCATTGCAGCTCAATTTGTAATAGCCAAGTCATGGAAGAAGCCCAAATGCCCATCAACCCATGAATGGATTAATAAATTGTGGTATATGTATACCGTGGAATACTATGCAGCCTTAAAAAAGATGGAGCCTTTACCTCTTTTATGTTTACATGGAGGGACCTGGAACATATTCTCCTGAGTAAAGTATCTCAAGAAGGGAGGGAAAAGTATCCAATGAGCTCAGTACTTCTATGGGACCACACTTATGGTGAATAGTTCATTTAAAAAAAAAAATTATGAAAAAATGTCCCCACTCATATATTTAAGTAACAGAGTTCAGTGAATTATTTTGAAATTTGCTTTTCATTTCTGTCTTAAAATATTTAAAAAGTCTTTAAAAACTATATTTTTCGTATTACCCACTTTGAAAAGTTGCACAATGATGATGGTGTAAGGGTACTTTGCATTATAAAAAAGACAAAAATACTTCTAATGAATATGTTTTATCTTCAAAGAATTAAAGCAATTATTCACGTAAAAGGAAAAGAAAAGGGCAACTTATTTCCATTCCTTTCTGTAATAAAGCGTATTTAGATAAAGACAGGATGTCATGGAATTATTGCTGGTCAAAGTAAGACTAAAGTCCAGCCCATATCTTCCATCCATCTGAGGCTCACTTTTTTCCTCTGAAATGTGATAACTAAAATGTCTGCCTTGCACCTGTGTAAACATATTATATGTTTCAAATTAGGTAATATATAGGAAAGTTCATTAAAAATTATAAAAATCTATTCAAGTACAAAGAATCGTTATCAGCTGAAAGAGATTAACAGACACGCAGATAATATTATCATGTTTATATGCTTTCTCAGAAGTTGTGACCCATTCAAAATGTAAGTAATGAACATACTCAGTTCTCTGCCAGGTGCCAGGGCTACACAGATGAAATCAAACACGTTCTCTAAAAATTCAAGTTACTATCAAGAGCTTTATACATATCTATACTCTTTGATTCAATAAATCCATTTCTGTTGGCTATTTTCTAAAAACGATAATAAATACGTAGAAAGGATCAAATAAAACATTTTCACTGCCAATTTACATAAAACAGCAAAAACAATTGCAATCAATGTAACCTGGCTTATTCTACCCTCGATGAATCCCCAACAATAAAATAATAATAATAATAATAATAATAATAACTATAAGCATGTAGCTAAACTACATAATTAATTTTATTACTGAAATATCAGAACTGTTAAAAAAAATGGTTCTTATTTTAGAATAAAGTATCCACACTTTTTTTTCTGCCTCTACTGCACATCAGAAGAGTAAGAATCGTCTTGGACTATATACTAATTAAAGAAAACTGATGAGGGGCAAAAAAACAAACAAAAAAGGTCTGTGAATACTTCTTAAGCAAAGGAAGTCCTCGCAAAATCAACATGCAGTTCCTGGGCTGCAAATCGGATACCCCTATTCTAAAGAATATGATGGAAAGTACTTTTGACTTAATTGTAAGCAGAAATAGTCAGAATAGCTTGTGAGTGAGCTGCATTTACAAATAGGTAATGTGATAAGAAGCAAACAATTTCACGGGGAAAAGGTACTAAAAGGTAATATACAAAACTGTTAGGCATTGTAATATTGGCTCGGTAAAATCTTATTTAAAAACTCAAAGGAGGAACCTCATTTCTGTATTTTCCAATTTTTTATGGATCTGTTACTGGTGTAAGAACTTTTATGTAGCACTGTAGAGGTAATAACATGATAGTCAGGAGTGAACTTAGTCACAGTTTGTGTCATCACTGATACAGAATGGGAATGACTCGGCATTTATCACTTGCTCATGATCATTTTTGTCAAATAAAAAGCACTGAAAAAATAATAAATGTCAAAAGTGATCTCAACAATTTAACTAAAAATACATAAATTATGGTTTAATTAATAGCGCTCTTGGCTAATAAATGAAAACAAAACACTTTTATTTCTGAAATCCATTATGTTCCCAACATTAATTTAAACTGTTCTCAATTTATTTTACAAAGTTAACTTTTATGATGAATGCATTTTGTCAAAATCAAAGCCTAAGTACATAAAGAATTAACCTATAATGAATTAACAAGATCTAAAAAAGATAAAATGAATGACTAGATGTATACAGTTAACACAAAGTTCCACCCTGCTCCCTCATGGAAAATGATGGAACACTCTTTTATTGAACCCCATTATCCTAATGAGAAGATACTCTACACTTGATCAAGCTAAAAGGCTACAGAAGATACCGTAATGACTCACTGCCAGGGCTTAATGAAGAGATTTGATAATTATTGAAACCACATCTGTTTGATTAACAAGTCTCTTCCAAGATCTATGCGTCCTCTGCTACTTAAGGATGGCAGAATGCACAGCTGGGTTAAAAACTCTGGTTTCTTTTCTGAAGGGTAACCTTAGCAAGACAACGAGCGTGGATCTTTTGCAGCCTTTGCTTGAATCTTGCTTTAAATCTCACACAAATTCAACCTTTGTTTAAATCGAGCTTTGTGACCCAGTCAAGTCTCTTACTTATAAATCTTCATTGCTGTGGTTTCCTTTCTTATAAAATAGAATGATATCAAACTTATAGTGTTGTGAGGATCCAGTGAGATAATTATTTGAGAGCCTTTTGAATAGGACAATACCTAGCACAAGGAAGGACTAACACTTGGATGCCTGGCACTGGAAATGTCTTTAAATAGGGTGGACATTCTCAAATTCATTTTAATCTTTAACACGCGTATTATTATCAGGCATATAGTTTTGCAATGGATTAGCTGTTTCCTTTCTAAGAACGTGATGGGATGATTCTGTCAATGTTGCTATGCTTTTCAAATAATTGTTCTCAGTTACCTTGACTTGTAATACCCTAGAACAAACAACCTCGAAATTTCAAATTTGTTCTAATAGCAAAAGAATGAGATTATGAAGTTGAATATTCCTAACTTGTGTGTTTAAAAAAGAGTCAGTCTTTTTAAATTACATGGTGCAAATATGCAACTACACAGGGCATATTTTATCCCATTGCCTTCAGCTCTCAATGCTGAAAGTGGAGAAAGTCGGACTAACAAAGCATAACTTAGGCTTAGGAAGAATATCCTATGTGCAAAACTGTACTCAGAAATGGCCGCTTGATATCTAATCCAATTCCATTGTTCCCAACTGTGTTTCTCTAAAAATACATTTACCACCAGTGAATTGAAAAGACTCATGGTTCTATTGGATTTGCGTGAGACAGAAGGTAGTTCTGACATTGGAGATGTTGACAAACTGCATTAAATAGACGGAGAGAGGTGCTGGAAGCTTAAGAGGTTTGACCTAACAATGCCATTTTCAGGCGACCTTGGAATTTCAAGGTTGCTTCTCCTAGGGCATCGCAAGTCAAGGTAACTGAGAACAATTATTTGAAGAGGATAGCAACATTCACAGAATCATCCCATCACATTGTTAGAAACAGTTAATCCATTGCTAAATTATGTACCTTATGATAACACACGTATTAAAGACTAAAACAGATTTAAGAATTTTCACTCTATTTAAAAACATGCCCAGTGTGAGGCACCTAAAGTTAGCCCTTCCTTGGACCAGGTATTGTATTAGTCCAAAGGCTCTTAAATTCTTCTCTCATTTGATCCTCACACCACTGTAAGTTTGATATCATCATTGATAAAAGGAACTTGCTCCTTGGAATGTTAGCATTATGAAGTGTCTACCACAGTTTCATAATAACTACTTGGTAAATGCTTGTTAATAGATGGAAGAAGCAAGAGGGGCTGAGCCAGAATCATATCTTTCTTCCAATTTTATAATAAATAATTTAAAAATAATCAGCATAATAATGGAAATCTTTGAAATCATCCTTGCAAAGAGGATTTACTTTATTGATGGCAGTTAACATACATAAGTAATCTAAATTTAATTATTGATATTTATTCTGTTTGCCAAGTTTCTCATTAAACTGGTATTTAAAATAAAATATAATTTTGAATGAGAAAAGTACTTAAAGAAGAAAACTTTTTGTGTACTGTCTATCAAATTAGGCAAAAACCATTTACAATTAGTCCTACACGTTAATGCTAAAGTTATGTTTCCCAGCTTGCTTCTGTTTTTACCGTGACTAAGGGATTGGTTTTCTTGGCTGCTGTTCCCTGGGGGTCGGTGTCAAAATCATCAGATCTACTTCATAGGCACCACCATTTTTACTGCTATAAATTGAAAATTGTGTATTATCTTATTTCTATATTATTTGTGTGACTTTACCCAGAGGCTTTGGCATGCATGCTTATAATTTTCAAATACTTAAGACACATTTTTTTAAAATGTCACTGCATAGGTGATAGTAGAGAAAACAGAGGGCTACAACAGAGCTTCCAAAATGTCTTCACAAAATGTGTGAGTTTTTAGCTGAACGAAAAATTTTCATGGATAATGTGATCTCATTATCAGGAGGTAATAGGATGCATTTACCAACAAATTATAGGGATTACAATTATCTCTGATGAATAAGGCCATAGCGTCAAACATTATAAAAAAGGCATCTGCAACTCCTACCAGTTAGGTCCACCAAATGGTTTAATTTGGAAGGAGGCAGACATTCTACACTGCCAAGTTCCTGGTCATAGATTACCACTTTGTGTCTCCTCTGGACTGCTGATGTGTGCTCCTCATCAGAAAAAGAAAGGGGAAATTTTAATTCTAATTCGCAAGCATTATTCTTTACTAATCAATTTTGCTACGTCTGAGTTGATAGCATATTTATTAATGTACCAAACTTAATTCCAGATTTCAGATTACAAAAAAGGAGTGTCCTGACACACCTATCTGTATTTCTATGCAGATAACTGAAAGAAGAGAAGCTTCATTTTATTCAACCAAATATTTTCCTGAAATAAAAAATCATCTAACTTCTAATGATGATATACATTATTGGTCATTAGAAGTTAAATGATTTTTAAAATATATTTTTGTAGTCCTTTGTTTTCTCTGTACTATCACCTATGCAGTGACATTAAAAAAAAAAAAATGTGTCTTATGTATTTGAAAATTATAGGCATGCATGCCAAAGCCTTTGACCTTTATAATGTTAGTCTTCTTTCCAGGAACTAGACTTCACACCATGAGAGTAGGAGAAATGCCTTTACAGTATTTATATGTCTATACCCCTGCTAGTATCAAAAGTCAGTGTGCCTAAAAATAGACTCATAATTTTCCACTAAGTACCAGCTCGCTTCTTGAATATTTTTGTTACAGTACTAATCAGTCATCTTTGACTTCTTTTGCTCTTTACATCTGATAAACCACTGATTTTTCTCTCTTCTGTCTTCTCCACTCTTCTTCATTCCCCCTGGAATCAGTCTGGAATCAATTGACACCTATGCTTCTGTACAGCCTTCTGATCTTCCTCTCTGGAGTCTGTCCTAATGGCAGCACCACACTAATCTTTCCAAAGACTTAAAGTATCACCTTCTACCTGGAACTTGACATTCATCCATTACTACACGTTAGACTGGAATTAAAGATCCCCAGTGATCTTTCCACCCTGACCATTTCCCTAAGTTATCTCAGGAACCCTATGATAGGACTAATCGTGTCTATTTCTCCAGGAGTCATGAAGTTTAAAGGTGAATGAGCCGAAGGTCTATTGTTAGGGGTGGTTGTACAAAAGTATTTGTGAAGAAGATTTTATACATCTGTAATGTAATATTATAAAGGATAGCTATCCCCACTGCATGTGGCTCTACTTTAGATGAATAAATATTTTTGCAGCTTATGTATGAAGAAATAAATAAATAAAAGGAACAAAAGACTGCAAAATAAGCAGCCAACAAACCATGAAAGTAAAGGCAGATGGACAAAAATTCCACAAACTGGCACCCGGGAGTATTGCCAAAACTATCTTAGATTCTTTAATATGATCTAAAAGGAGAAGCAGGAGAATGAAAGCACATGATTATTATTGTAATTATCGTCACCATACCCCATAATAGTTCAGTAAGGATAGTTTATTACATGGTTTGAAAACTGGTCCAGAACATCTCACGAAGTTAATCACTTCACGCTTGGATTATTGCTATTGCCTCTTGTTAGGATTTTTTTCCCCTCCAATCTCCTTTTATTTTCTAACTACCACCCAACCCTTTAGTACCCTCTACATTCCTCAAGCGTCTCTTGTCTCTTTCCACTTTCTGAATCACTTTCTTCTCTGTGCCAGTGCTAACGACCTCACATAACATCATCTTTATTTCCTATGTCTCTTAGATTAATCTTGCACTTTGGTTTTGGATATATGATTCCTTTCCCCATGCTCATTCTTACGTCAGGGATATTGCTCATAATATTTTCACCATAGTAAATTGACTTTGGATTCTTCACCATGGATTTCTTTTTTTTTTTTTTTTTTTGTAGAGACAGAGTTTCACTTTATCTCCCTCAGTAGAGTGCCATGGCGTCACACAGCTCACAGCAACCTCCAACTCCTGGGCTTAAGCAATTCTCTTGCCTCAGCCTCCCGAGTAGCTGGGACTACAGGCACCCGCCACAACGCCCAGCTATTTTGTTGTTGTCGTTGCAGTTTGGCCAGGGCCGGGTTTGAACCCGCCACCCTCGGTATATGGGACCGGCGCCCTACTCACTGAGCCACAGGCGCCGCCCCTTCACCATGGATTTCTATACTTGGTCCTTTCAAGAGTAGCTAATATTCTTTATGCTTTGGCATGTCTAACTCTTGCTTGCTTATCTTCTCTGTCACATTTATTGATAACATACTATTACCTATGAAATGCATTTTCTAATATGTTAAAATTTTTCTCAAGTGAAATATAAGCCTTTGTTTTTACGTATCTGTCTTTGCAATTCTCCTATAGCACATAATATTCAGCACAGCAATAGACTCATAGTAAGCAGCCATAATTCCTTGTTGGAACAAGATAGTAAAATAGTACTATCCAGCAATCATCCACCCACAGAAAAATTAAGTAGAACAGCTATATATATGCCAAAAAACACCTTCACGAGAACCAAAAATCTTCTCACCGGGTGAGAGATTATAGTATCTGGTTGTAGCATAATACTATGGAAAGGTATCTTGAAAGGGGAGGAAGTACAGTTTTACATTATCTGCATCACCCCTCTCCTAACCCCACAAAACAGAGCATGGAGAACTATACCATTCCACTTGGGGGAATGGAGGTGGAGTGATCACAGGACCTTTCTCAACACCAATATGGTCCCTCCGCAGTAAAACCTAACACCAGGCAGAACCCCACAGTCCCATGTTCCAGGCATGTACCCTCAGACTGAGCCCAGATACCCACATTGGTGCCAGCTGGGACCACATAGCCAGGCTTCAGGCCTGTGTGATGAACTTGATCTCTGGCCCACATAACCACTGAACCAATATCAACAGCCATACTCTGTTCCAATCTCAGGAGCAGGCAAGCCTTTGTGGCTGTGGGCTTCTGACAGATCCTATAACCTCATTTACCACAGCAGGCCCCAGGCTTTTGGCAGTGCCATGACATCTGTAACTTCCCTGGGCTTCTAACAATGCTGCACTGTCCACAATTGTCTGAGAATTTAGTTGTGCATTAATATGATACAAGTTGCAGCAATTTTCCAGATAAAGTAGTTTATAAAGACGCATAAGTGCCTACATTTTTCAAATACAGACTCTGATACAAAAGCATAAGAATCAAGAACAAGCAGGAAAAGGTTACATCACCAAATTAAGGTACATGACAGACAATAAAGAGATGGAAAGCACAATATGCCTGAAAAAGCACCTAAAATAACTTTTCAAGAAGTTTTGATAATGTCAAGAAAATAAAGAAAAACAAATCAGCAAAATCAGCAAAACAGAACATGACCCAAACAAGAAATGTAAGAGATTGAAATAAAAAAATAAAATCACACACCAAGGCCCCACCCCCTCCCTCCTTCCCTCTTTCTGCTTCTCCCCCATAACCATAATTGTCATTAATTGTCCTCGTATCAAAATTGAGTACATAGGATTCATGCTTCTCCATTCTTGTGATGCTTTACTAAGAATAACGTCTTCCAAGACATGATTGCAAGAGGGACTTTACCTAACAATTGCAATCAGTGTAACCTGGCTTATTGTACCCTCAATGAATCCCCAACAATAAAAAAAAAAGAAAAAAAAATAAAATCAACAGAAATCCTGGAGGTGAAAAATATAATGACAGAAATCAACAATATAATAGAGAGCATCAACAGCAGACCTGTGAAGTTGCTGACAGGTTATTTGAAAATATTTAATCAGAAGAGACAAAAAGAAAAAAGGATTGAAAAGCATAAAGAAAGTTTATAGGATTTATGAGACAACATCAAAAGAGAAATTTTTCCAAATATAGGATTTAAAGAAGGAGAATTGAAAGGTTAAGGGGTAAAAGTGTGTTTAATACATTGTAATAGCAGCAGAAAACCTTTCAAATTTAGAGAAAGATGTAAGTATTCAGGTACAGTAATATCAAAGATCTCCAATTATATTCAATTCAAATAAAACAACTCATTATGGCATATTATAATCAAACCATAAAGATCAAAATAACACCCCCCCAAAAAAAGATCATAAAAACAAACAGCGTGGGAAAACCAGTAAGTGACACACAAGGGAATCCCAATATACCAGCAATAGATTGTCTCAGCAGAAACCTTACAGACCAGAAGAAAGTGGGCTGACACATTCAAAATGGTAAAGGAAAAAACTGCCAACCAGAATACCATGTCAAACAAATTTCCCCTCAAGAGATAAATGAGGAAAAAAGAATTTCCCAGGCAAACACAAGGTGATCACCATCAGATTTATTTTATAAGAAAAGCTACTGGGAGATGCTAGTGAGTACCATGAAAACACCTGAAAGAATAAAGCTTATTGATAAAAGTGAGTATGCAGTCAAATTCAGAAACTCTAATACTACAATGGTTGTGTTTATATCACTTATATCTCTAGTGTGAAGATTAAAAGTGAAACTATCATGATGATAACTATAATTTGTAAGATGTAGGCAATATAAAAATGTAAATTGTAATGTTAAAATTTCAAAATGATGAGTGGATGAAAGTGTAGATTTTTTTCTGTCTGTGTAATCAAAGTTAAGTTGCCATTCACTTAAAATAAGCTGTTATAACTACAAGAATTTTTAGGAAGCCTGATGGTAATGACAAGGCAAGACTTAATAGATTTTCAAAAACAGAAAGTAAGAAATCAAAATATATATCCAAAGAAATTCACAAAACCACACAGAAAAGAGAGGAAGAAATAAAAAGATCTGTAAAGTAACTAGGAAATAACTAACAAAATGGCAATTGTAAGTCCTTAGCTGTTGCCAATCACCTTGAATGCAAGTGAATTAAACTTTTTTATCAAAGACATATAGTGACTTATTACAAACAAAAGTCAAAACCCAATATTATGATGACTACAGGAGACCCATTATATGGATATGAACATATATGGACTAAAAGTGAAGGGATGTAAAAAGATTTTCCATTCAAATAGAAAGAAAAATTAATTGGAAGGAGCTATATTTATTTCAGATAAATGAACTCTATGCTAAAAATTATAATGAGAGGAAAATAAGGTTATTACATAATGATAAAGATGTTAATCAGCAAAAGCTTATAAAGGTTGCAAATATTTATGCATTCCACACAGGAGCACCTAAATACATGTATGTAAAGAAAATATTAATAGATCTAATAGGGGAGATAGTCTGAAATACAATGATAGTGGGGGTTTCACTGCCCCACTTACGGCAATGAACAGAACCTTCAGACAGAAAGTCAAAGAGGAAACATCAAACTTAAACTATGTTCTAGATCAAATGTACCTAACCAACGTATACAGAATATTCCACACATCAGCTGAAGAATACACACTTTTTTCAACATGTGCCATTCTCTAGGATAGGTCCCAAGTTCGGCCACAAATCTCAGCAAATTTAACAAGACTGAAATTATTTCAAATACTTTTATAACCAAAATAGTATAAAAATGGAGATCAATAATATAAGGAACTTCAGAAAATTTACAAATACATGAGAAGTAAACAACATACTCCTTAATAACCAATGACTCGAAGAAAAAATTAAAAGGGAAGCTAAAAATTTTCTTGAGACAATGAAAATGGGAACATAACATATCCAACCTACGGGATATAGCAAAAGCACTTCTAAGAGGGAAGTCTTATAGCAATAACAGTGTATCATCATAAAGGAAGAATTATCTCAAATAAACAGCATAATATTGCACCTCAAGGATCTAGAAAAACAAGAAATAACTAAGCACAATGTTAGTAGAAGAGAGGAAATAATAAAGGTCATAGTAGTAGTCAATGAAATGGAAATGGAAATTAGACAAACAATAGAAAAGATCAATAGGGCAGTGCCTGTGGCTCAAGGAGTAGGGCATCAGCCCCGTATACTGGGGGTGGCGGGTTCAAGCCTGGCCCCAGCCAAAACTGGAAAAAAAAAAAAAAAAGACAGACAGAAAGAAAGAAAGAAAAGATCAATAAATATAACAGTTGGTTTCTTGAAAAGATAAAACAGTGCTCACTTCAGCAGTACATATACTAAAATCGGAACAATGCTGAGAAGGTTAGCATGGCCCCTGGCAAGGATGACACACAAATTAATGAAATATACCATACTTAGAAAAAAAAAGATAAAATCAATAAAGCTTAAGCTAGACTAAAATAAAATAAGACTCAATAAAATCATAAATGAAAAAGGAAACATTATTACTGAAAACATTATACAGAAAAATATAAATGATCATACATTATTATTATAAACAATCATACACCAATAAATAAGAAAACCAAGAAGACAGAAAAAGAACTTGATGCATTCAAACTACAAAAAGTAAATTATAAAATAGAGAAAATGTTAACAGACCAATAATGAGTAAAAATATTGAATTAGTAATAAAAATCTTCCATGAAAAAAAGCCCAAAACTTACAGCTTCCCTGAATTCAATCAAACATTAAAAAATACTAAATTATTTTTTTCAAATCTTTCCAAATATTGAACAGGAATACTTCCACAATTTATAAGTCCAGCATCACGCTGATATCAAAACCAGATAAAGATACTACAAAGGAATAAAATTATCTCTGATGAACACAAATGTAAAAATCCTCAACAAAATACTAACAAACTGAATGTAAAAGCACGTTAAAAATATCATTCACTGTGGCCAAATGGGATTCTTTTAAGAAATGCAAACAACGGTATACCATACATCAGTCTGGGCAGGTGGGGTGACTCACGCCTATAATCTCAGCACTCAGGAGTCCAAGGCAGGAGGATTGCTTGAGCTCAGGTGTTCAAGACCAGCTTGAGTAAGAGCCAGACACTGTCTCTACTTAAAACAGTGGTGTATGCCTGTTGTCTAAGCTTTCGGGAGCCTGAGGCAGGAGGATCATTTGAGCTCAGGAATTTGAGGTTGCAGAGAGCTATAACGACATCACTGAACTCTACCCAGGGTGAGAGAGTGAGACTTGGTCTCAAACAAACAAACAACAATGACAAAAATAAATAAATAAACCCAAATTACCATACATAAATCAATAAATATATCACTTTAACAGAATGACAAAAACCATATAATCATTTCAATAGATGATGAAAATGGATGTGAGAAAATTCAACATCCTCTTATGATAAAAAAAACTTTCTAATTAATCCCAAATGAAAAAAGACCATAAAAAACTCTTAATACATTAGTTATAGAAAGAAGGTAACTTAATACAGTAAAGACCGTATATAACGTATCTTTAGGTAACATTATTCTAAATAGTGAAAAATTAAAAGGCTTTCTTCTGAGATCTGGAATGAGACAAGGACACTCACTCTGACTGCAAAGCTACAGTAATTAAAATAGCATGGCATTCAGCTGCTCGGGAGGCTGAGGCAAGAGAATCGCTTAAGCCCAGGAGCTGGAGGTTGCTGTGAGCCGTGTGACGCCATGGCACTCTACCGAGGGCAGTAAGTGAGACTCTGTCTCTACAAAAAAAAAAAAAAAAAAAAAAAATAGCATGGCATTAACATAAATTTGGATATAAAACCAAGTAACAGTACAGAGAGCCCAGAACTGAACCCACAACTGCTCTCCATTGATTTTTGACAAAGTTGCCAAGAATATACAGTGGGGAAAGGATAAAGACACTTCCTCCACTAAATGAATTTGCAGAACCTGGATATCCACATACAGAAGAATTTCACTGGATTCTTTTCTTTTCATAGAATATACAAAATCAACTCAAAAAATGGATTAAAGATTTACAAAACTCCAAACTATGAAACCACTGGAGGAAAACATAGGGGAAAACCTCCAAGACCATGTTCCGGGCAATGACTTATTAGATATGACCCCCCAAAGCACATGTACCAAAAGCTAAAAACTGACAAACAGGATTACATTAAACTAAAAAGCCTTGTAGAGCTAAGGAAACAATCATTGGCGTGAAGAGACAAATAACAGGGTGGGAGAAAATATTTGCAAATTATACATCTGGTAAGTGTTTACTATCTGAACTATATAAGGGACTCAAACAACTCAGTAGTTAAAAAATAGAAATCCAAATAACTCAGTTAGAAAATGAGCAAATGACTGGAATAGACATTCTCAAAAGAAGACATACAAACGGGCAAGAGGTGCATAAAAATCCTCAAAATCACTAATCATTGGAGAAATAAAAACTGAAACAATGAAGTTTGATCCTGTAGAATGGCTATTATAAGAAGAGAAAAGATAGCAAGTGTCCTCAAACTAACCCCACGAGGATACTGAGGGTTGGCTGCCTAAGAATCCTGGCAACAGCGTCCTGGGAATTCAGACACTTTTAGTGACAGTGTAAATCGGGATACCCATTGTGGAAAATGGTATGGGGGTTCCTCAAAAAATTAAAAATGGAACCACCATATACTATAAGAAATGAAATCAGTATGTTGAATTCCCTTGTTCAATGCAGCACTTAAATCTGTGTCCATCAACGGATGAATGGATAAAGACAGCATAGTATAAATATATACAAAAGAAGACTAATGAGCCATAAAATAATGAAATCCTGCCATTTGCAATAGAATGGATGAACCTGGAGGACACTGTGTTAAGTGAAATATGCCAGGCATAGAAAGATAAAAAACACACGAGCTCACTCACATATGGAAGCTAAGAAAGTGGATCGCGCTGAAGTAGAGAGTGGAATGTTAACTACCAGGGGCCGGGACGATTGAGGAGATGTGGAGATGTTTGTTAAAGGATACAAAATTTTACTTAAATGGGATGAATAAATTCAAGAATTCTATACATGGTGACTATAGTTAATAATATATTGTATTCTTGGACAACGATAAGTGAGTGGGCATAAAGTATTCTCACCACAGAAATGATAATTATATGAGGTAATGCATATGTTAATTAGCTAGAGTCATTCCACAATGTATATATACTTCAAAATACGTTGAACACAGTAAATATGTACAATTTTATCTTCAAATAAAAAATAAATCAATAAATGCTTTGTAATTGATTTCTAAAGTAATTTGATAGATAAAATTACCTTACTTTTTTGATTCTTTACAGTTTCATGTGTCCTATCATATTCAGGATTAATTTTTCATCATACATTATTTGATTAATTATTTTAGTAATGGAATGTAAACTTATGGTTAAAAGCTCCCTCTACTGGATCTCTTTAACATACCTGAAGAAGACTTGACAGAAATAGGTACATACATATATCCAATTTATATTTTATAAGACCCTATTACTAAATTATAAAATAGCAGAAAATACAATAATGCTGTTAAATTTTATTTTCTGTGATTTCACTCCTATGATCCAATTTCTGAGGAATTTATGTTCCATAGCTCTCGATCTTTTACTTCTTCACATGAAACCCTGGATTCTTTCCGTTCATAGATTCTGCAACCCTTTGGCCTGTGTGCCGCAGCCGTGCTGGGACCTTCTGGGAGGGAGGGAGTCCTGACGGAGCCAGGGTTCTGCAGTCAGGCTGCCTCCCTCTGTGCTGGCTCTCCACCTTTGGTAGCAGCAACAAAGTGAAGCCACATTTGCTTGGATCAGTTTCCTCATGAAAGAATGGGGGATCACATAGTTCTTCCCTCAAAGTGTTGTAGGTTTCAATGTTCAGGTAAAAATTTAGCCCAAATAAATAATAAATCCTCAAATCCTCACAGGTCACATCTCAGTTCCCCCTCAAAAGCAGAGAATGAGCACATTTAACTTTCCCACAGTATCCTTAACTATTTTTTAAATTCTCTAAACCAGTGGTTCTCAACCTTCCTAATGCCATGGCCCTTTAATACAGTTCCTGTGGGTGTCTACCCTCCAGGTTGAGAACTGCTGAAAACTGACAAGATTCTGCTGCCAATGACCTTGTACAATCATCCCTCAGTATCCTTAGCAGATGGGTTCCAGGACCCCTCCCACATACCTACATGCAGGGATGCACAAATCCCTTAAGCACAACAGCAGAGTGTTTCAACATCTGCATGCTTCGAATCATCTCTAGATTACTTATAATACCTATTATGGTGTGCATGCTATGCAAATAGTTGCAAAACTGTATTTTGATGGTATTGTTTTATTGTTGCATTGCATTTTTTTATTGCCCATCATGATGATACATATTTATACAGAGTGATATTTCGATTCATCTAGTCAACACATGAGGATCAAATCAGGGTCATCAGCACATTTTTCACTTCGAATGTTAATTCTTTCTTTTTTTATTTTACCATTTTTAAATAGAAGTCCCCAAATGACAGGTTTGCAAAATGCTCCATTGCTCAGCAGTTGCTACTTGTGGGACAAGAAAAGAATTCCTCTGGGCCGAGAGCAGGACTTAAAAGTGTAAGCTCATATTAGAGAAAGGAAAGATAGTGGGGGGGGGGAGAGAGAGAGAGAGAGAGAGAGACAGAGAGACAGAGAGACAGAGAGAGAGAGAGAAGGGAAGATGGGCGGAGAGACAAGGAGAAAGAGAATGGCAAGGCATCTCAAAGAAAGGAAGGAAGAATGCCCCCAATACTAATTATTTCTTGGTGTTGGAACTTCAAAGTCTTCTCCTGTAGCTATTTGAAAATATACAATAAATTATTTTTAACTATAGTCCCCCTACAATGCTACAGAATACTAAGTAAGATTCATTCCTCCGAGCTAGCTGTACTTTTATATTCCTTAACCAGCCTTTTCCCATCACCTCTACCCTTCCTGGGCTGTGAAAACCCCAATTCTATCCTCTACATTTATATGTACATATAAATACATATATCCTATATATGTCTGCATGAAAGTGTCTGTAACACAGATGAGCAGTGCCGAGCAGGTTAATATGGTGTAATATTACAATGTATGTTTGATGTGTACGTTTTAAATGAACTTCTTAAAGGCTCTAGTGTGGAATCATACTGGCTTTTTGGGGGTAAGAATAATATTCCAGAAATTTATATTTATCCTTCAACGGTAAAGTTGAAAAGATTAAAATGAAAGAAAGACGAATGCTTTCCGCATAGTCCCAGACTGTTAATACCGCTCACGGGGCGGGTCATTTCAACAGCAATTTGTTTTGATCTTCATGATATTCTGAAAGCATTTTAGCACATTTTCAAAAAGACTGTTTCAAATTTAGATCTCATAGTTAAACATCTGGATTTCTTTCTTGGTCCATTTAGCTGCTTTAATATATACACCCTCTCCTCCTTCAGAAAATTAAAAAAAAAGAAAAGATTTTGTGCAAATTCAAGAGGCAAAAGATAACAGCACTACACAAAATTAAGGGTTTCGGAGAATTCATTTTGGACACACTTAGTTTTAATTTTGGAAAAGACATAAGCTCCCTTGAGGAGGGGATGTTGTGCATATTTTACCATCATTATGTAAAGTCAAGTTCAGCACTATGAGGCGTGCTGATTTCAGTTCTTCAAGTATAAGTAACATTACAAACATCTAAAATTATTTGGTAGCTAATATTAGTATTTCTTGTCCTGTACAGTTCTAAATATCGGTCCACAGCACTTACCTTTAATGAGGCCACATTTTAATCTATTCCCCTGACATAGGAGAGATTGACTTATGCAGAATCTGTATCATCTAACTTTTATGTTCACAGCTATAAGAAACTCACATAAGAGAATTTTCTGTGTTCATACGTTTATAACTCCTTCTTATAGATTTAGAACCAAATTGTTGAACACACATCTTCAGATATGCTTCGTGCTCTTTTCTTGGTATTGTTTGGTATTTATTTGCACTAAATTCTGCCTAGAACTCTGTATTTCCTTTTTATCTTACAGTCACCTCCAGTAGGTGAACTTCTAATATGGCTTTTGAAAATTATTTTTAACATTCTCTGTATTTAGGTTAATAAAACAGTAAACAAGTCTATATAGCTCTATATCCAGCCTTGTAAAATAGAATTACCTTATTTCCTCAACGGAGCTCAAATATAGAAAAAACTAACTTCTGCCATCCTCATTTTTCTGGGATGTGCCGGTCGGGCGGGAGGCAAAGCATTAAGTTGTCACCGTCTACCCCACCCACAGGTACCCTAGGCTAGCACAGATTTTTCTTACCTACTTTTCCAAAATGATTCTAGCTCATCTTGGTACTACCATGTCATTGAAAGACCCTTTTGGTTCCGTTTGGTGATCAAAACCATAGATCCAGACTATCAGCACCTTCCCTGTTTATTGTCATCATTTTAAGCAAGGCAAGGACGGGGACACACAAACTGATTCACTCACAATCTGTAAGAAATCAATACACGAACACAGCCAGAATCTAGGAGGTAAATGGTAAAAGCACAGAGAGGAGTTTCAGATTCTATCAAAAATACTTCCACTTAAAAAAAAAAAAAAAAAAAAAGGAACATCACCCCATTCCCTCCTTCCCATGACTTTCCTCTTCTCTCGCCCTCAAGTCTTGCCTCACTCCTTCTCTCTTCCTCTCCCTCCTATCTTTCCTTCTCCGTTCCTGCTGTTCCTACAGGACTGCACATCCCATCAGTCAATCGTAACTACCAGCAAGCAGCAACTTTTTAAATGTCAATTTATTCACTTTAGAAAAGGGTAGTGAAACTAAGTAAATGTCATTTAATCTTCTTGATGATATGAAACCTTACCAGTTCAAACAGATTAGAAAAATAACTGTGATTTATTTCAACACCTAAAGTTAGGTTTTTAAAATATAGCTTAAAATTTAAATTTTAAAATAAATTGAAATGTAGACATTTTATTCTATTTCGTTTTGAATTATAAAACAATGTAAATAATGAAACAAAAATAATAAAACAAAATATAGTTGAAGAGAACAATGTTTTCTCTCTAAATATTCTGTTCTCATGTTTTATTTCCTAGGTTAACACTTATTTTGATGGCCGATTGGTAAGCTTGGCATTGATCAAGTGTGTAGCTGTCACAGACTGAAATTACTGAGGGGCAGAATTCCTGACTCCACTGAGTAAGTGCTGTCTACTATGGGCTTTTGAAAGAGTGGCTATTAACAAATTAATCCATCCATCCCAGTGGAGACTTTCCATTCACCAAAGAATTCTCATCCTTAATTCCTATTAAGATCCTTTCAATTAGCAGTTTATGATTATTTATTAGTGCATTATAGTTTTCTACTTAAAATATCAAATTTGAAAATGTAGTTTCTCTTTTATGTATAATAAATATAGTAATTTCCCCAGATTCAGACAACTATACATCAAAAATATTTATTTAAAGTAAAAAATAAAAATACAATACAAATAAAAACAAAAAATACAGTATAACTACATCACTTCTTTATACTGCATTCTGTATTATAAGTAATGTAGAGATGATTTAAAGTATATGGCAGTGTAAGTATAGGTTATGTGCAAATACTACGTTATTTTAAGGAAGGAACTTGAACATCTTTGGATTTTAGTATCTGTGGGGTCCTGAAATTAATCCCTTCTGTCCCTCAAGTATCAAGATATGGCTATATATTTTTTTTTGGTATGATGGGAAAATCAATTTTAAAGAATGGTTCAAAAATCTATCATCTGAGGAACAATATGAGTGAACCTTTAAATTATAAAATGCACTGAAGTTATCTCTCTTCTTTATAAAAGCCATAGACTATAATATATATCAAAAAATCAGAGAGGACAATTCCAAAAGAGAAAAATAGGGCTGAGAAAAGCAGCTGAGATAAGATAGTTTCTTTACGGACTTAATGGTTTGCATCAAGGAATATGTAATAAATTCTGAGTTTAACCGGAACAGGAAGGTGGACTCAGTCACAAGGTGTGAATGGAAGAACAAGTTTTAGGGTGCCTGAAATGCTTGTTTTTGTATAATACACTTGTATGCTTTTATTTCCACAGAGGAAAATAAAATCTGCTTCGCAGGATCAACATAATGAAATTTATGCTGCTGGAGGTCTTATAAAACAAATTTGAGGCAAATACTACAAAACAGTTTTGAATCTTCCATGATGTTAAAATTCTGATGTTAAATTATCATCAGAAAAAAACTCAATTTATGATTTTTGGACAGTGTACTACATCTGAATCTACAGATCAATTCCCTAGGTTTTGATAGGTGGTTATTGGAAATAACTTTGTAATTTGGGGTGTGTAGTTAGCATTAAACATCACTCTCTTCTCTAGAAATTTAGGCCCTCCGATATATCACAGACCAAAAAATAAAAATAGTAACTATTATCAAATATCAACGATTGATAAAAACTAAGGAACATATACTCGTATAGGTATTGAACAAACTGTTTAATACTTCTTGGGTCCCAAGCACCGTGCCTTAAGCTGGATTCTAGAAGGAATTTTGAAAAAGTATCAAATAAATCCAGTGCCAGGCCCTCATGACAGTGGTCTGCTTTACTCCTCCTCTTCTGTTTGTGCTATTTAAATCGGGTTTCTGGAAAATCCTCAGCTTACGATTTCAGGTATTCCTTAACTGAAGGTACTAATTTCCAGCTGCCAATCTAGTGCTGTGAGTTATATCAAAAGTCTGAAGACCATTTTCCAAATTTCTGAGAGGATTTTGATTTACTCTTACTGTATTCCTTAGGTCTTCAAAGCCCTATCTCTTGGGTTCTGATCCCTAAATGTTTTGTAAATATTTAAATGAATGCCTTGGTGGAAATTTTTTTAAAAGCATGCAAGTATTCATACAATTCTCTGTTTCCCTGTGATGTGTGTCATGGTCTAGCAACGCTGGTGTCTCTGTCCCCTGAGTTTCCTAACTTGTCATCCAGGTGCACTGGAGACATCAGCTGTGCTCCCCGCCTCGCCCCGACCCTGGTTTTCCAGCAGCGACATCATGAAGCTCTGATATAGCCTGGAGCAGCCGGGCCTACTGGACGTTGATTTCAGCCTCAGCTGCCACTCACTCACGGTTTGACCTTTGGTAAATTATTTAACCCACACAACACTCCGTTTTCTCATCTGTAAAATAAAAGTTTGTACTAGCCGGTCTCTTAAATCACTTCGAGCTGGAAAATGTCATGAGGTTATGAACACAGTAAACACGAGGCTCCTGAAATCTGAGCACAGTCCCAGTTTCTATTTTGTGGATAGAAACTCCTTTGAAAACAAGTCAGCACTGCATTCATTGAAAATAAAAAGAATTGATTACTCTTTGTCAACGTGGTAATCATCTAAAACCAAGGTATAGAAGGCATCATTAGGAAAGGGAAATGATGCAAATAAAAACAAGGGGCGGCGAGGAGAAGGAGGTAAGTGAGAGAATTAAAATGTCACTAAGTCAGTGAAACAGAGCAGGAATTCTGGTCCCTGAATGATCTAGCCACACAGTTGGGAAACCGTTACTGAGCACCTAGATGTCAGGTATGATTATTGGCACTGGAGACACAGCTATAAATAAAAGAGATGCTCCAGTCTTCAGATGCTTACAGTGTCTGCAGGGAAGGATAGACATATCCAAATGAATAGGATAATTGAATTTAAGACAGTAACACACGTTAAGTTGAAAATAACAAAGAAACTGAGTGAAAGGAAGAAGGCAGAGAGTTGAAAGACTATTACAAATAGATAAAATGGTTAAGGACGACCTGACAACGTAATGTAAATATTAAGAGTTTAGTGATAAGAGTAACTTGTCCATGGAACCATCTCACTGAAGAGTTTCTTAGTGAAAATTTGCACCAACGTTAAAGGCCACCAGAGTGCCCAGTGTAGGAGGCGCTCAGGAGTGGAAATCGTGAAGGCCAACGCGATGAGACCACCAGACCACCCGCCACTGAGACCTGGGGCAGAGACAGCTGGAATCCCATCGACCTGATCCGTGCTGCAAATTCTGGGTTTTATTCTATTTCAATGTAATATGTAAATTTCAAACCGTCATTGGTATTTTCAAGAAAGTTGGTCCAATTTACTTTTGAAGACATTTGTTTGAATAAAGAGGGCAAAGTAGAAACGAATTTCCAGTGGAAACAATGTGATATTTGAATATTTTAGCACTACAGGAGAAAAATGATGAAATTGTAGAGGAGTTGGGTGAAATGGTTCTGCGATTTATAATTATATTGAATAACAGCTTTAAAGTTAAGTAAGAAGTGTGTGCCAGATGAAGGCAAGGAGTGGTAAAGTCCCTACTGTGTCACTTTGTACCTCTGTACATGGGTGACTGACTATCTGATTGCCTTGTGAGCAGCGGCTCCGGCTTCTTTCAGAGTTATAACAGCCTGGACTTCAAACGGCTGCATTCTTCTAAAGCAAGATCAGCCTGCGCCAGTTCACATCAGTGGCTTCAGTCAGGGTAACAAGCTGCATGCTCCAAACTTCCGTGGTCTGGAGGAGTGGCACTTAGTCCTTAAAACGTACAAATGCACATTGCCTCTACTTTTATCTCAAAGGAGCTAAGTACAAGTGAGACCACGCAGGGGTGTCCAACCTTTTTTTTCTCTGCCTCACATTGGAAGAAAAAGAATTGTCTTGGGCCGTATATTAAATACACAAACACTAACAAAACTGATTAGCAAACTTTTTGTGATACCCAACACCACAGATAAACAAAAAGGTCCTCACAAAATCAGCCTGTGGCCTGCGGGCATCAGGTTGGACACCTCTGATTTAAGAAGTCAAAAACCGTCCTCACTCTCTGCTTGGCTAAGTTACATTATTTAGAAAAAAAAAAAAATGGATTTAAGACTTGTAACATAGTTGGCCCTGAGGTTTCCGTAAATTACAATTTTATAGAAGTATAATTTTTTTAGTTTGCTTTCTGTAGCTCCTTTTCCCCTTATTCATCTGAAAAGAAAGATCACCCACAGTATCTCTTGTCTGGTCCCACCATTGAATTATTGATGTAAGCACAGATTGCAGGGATGATGTAATTAGGCACTGTTAGACAAATTTTTAAAATTCCAAACCTACCAAGTTACTCACAGAAAATGTTCCAATCTCAATTCTGTTCAATTACATTATTTCCTTCTTCCCTCCCTCCCTTGGAGATAGAGTCTTACTCTGTTGCCTAGTTAACAGTGCTGTGGCATCAGCCTAGCTCACAGCAACCTCAGACTCCTGCATTCAAATGATCCTCCTGCCTCAGCCTCCCAAGTAACTGGGACTAGGGACCCCTGCAACAATGCCCAGTTAACTTTTCCATTTTTATTAGAGACAGGGGGTCTCGCTTGGCTCAGGCTGGTCTTGAATTCCTGAGCTCAAGCAATCTGCCTGCCTTGGCCTCCC
This sequence comes from Nycticebus coucang, assembly GCF_027406575.1. Taxonomy (NCBI): domain Eukaryota; kingdom Metazoa; phylum Chordata; class Mammalia; order Primates; family Lorisidae; genus Nycticebus; species Nycticebus coucang. Next base: position 117,057,081 of record NC_069790.1, on the reverse strand, counting down.
AGAGCATTAGGACTGCAAGTGTGAGCCACCCTGCCTGGCCAGCCTCTGCTCAAGTATTTTGTAGATACTTACTGAATGTGTGTACTATTATGGAATGGGGTGGGGTGGGGGACCTCAAAAGATACATGAAACACAAGGGCTTAAAATCCATTGGGGAAAAAGGGGGGGGGCGATGGAACATTAATTGACAAGGAAAGCTAATGTGATATTAAATGCCAAAATTAGTTACAGAGATAACAATCTTTATTGGAATTTGGATAGAGAGCAAAGCTGAGTTGTCATCAATGAGTTCTAAAATTCATGTTAGGTATATCATTTTCATTGTCAAATTCTCAGAGTGTTGCTTTTTGTTTTTGGATAGAAAAGAGTTGTATGTAAGGAAACGATAAAATTATGGCATCAGATAAAAAAAAGAAACCTTAACTTAATAGCTGTTCAGGCAGAATAGATAAAGGCAAGATGTGGCTGGCTCACAATTAATTGTGTACCAGGCAGCAACAGAGCCATTCCTTCCGGTAATGATTAACTCCCCAGCTATTAATTACCTAATTGTTCAGATTGATTAACTGAAATCTTGTCAACATTTAAAATGAGCTCCACTGTTCACCTTTTATAAACTATGTAACTGGTCAAAACATATTAGAACACTGTTGAAATTTATAATAAGACGTGAATTTTTTGTTGTTTTCAAGGGGAAGTTTCTTTCAGAGGGTTTTAGAATGGTAATTCCTCTCACCTTTTGAAAAAGTAAATAGATATAAACAAAGAAGAGCAAGTGGACTGGTGTAATAGGCCTTTGATTAAATCTGTAGAAGGGCTACTAATTTAATAAAATCCCGACCTGTTTTTTACTAGGTGTATATTATACGATATATAATACACACAGAGTAGAAATAAATATACACATAAAAATATATAATCAGTCATCAATGCTAGCAATGGCCTAACACAATTTGCATTTATTTTTGGAGTCTGATACCACAGTATAAATGTGCATTTCTCTAAAGCTCCTCTTTTCTCTTAGCATAAATCATTCAGCTCTGACAGCTGCAGCAACCTCCCATCTGATCTCTAATCCATCCTCTCCGGCTTCTCAAATTGAAACTTCCTTTCTGCCTTTGGTGTGATCTCTCAAAGACTGGAAGCTGCTAATACGAACGCCCTGTTTAGAACTCACTGTTACAACTGTCTCCGCCCTGTAACACACGCCTATGTGTGGTGGCAGCTGGTTTAGTCCACTCCCTAGAGGTGGGGGAGCTGCTGTATCAGGAGCTAATGGGGACTTAGCAACTGAAAGACTCATCAGAAACCAACTTCCCTTGAGAGGAGAAAGTGCATCAATTGCCCTCCACTCGGATCAGCACCCGAGGGCTCATGTGTATATTGACAGATAGAAATCATTTTCTCATTGGTGAACTGAGGGCATTCAGGATATGTGGTCAGGCGTGGAATATTCAGCAGGCATTTCCACCCTTTCTCTGAAGAGGGTTTAAGAGTAAATCAAAGCCCAGTCACCCGTAGCAAATACATTTCCACTGCGAATGACGATCTGGTCGTAATTGGTCCCCGTGTTCTATGGTCAACTATTGAGAGAACCAGGGGGCCTGATTCTGACCAGACCCGCTGGACGTCACTGCTGCTAGAATGTCATCACGATTGAAGGCCATCTTTGTGTTTACATCTTCTTAGCCTGGCAGGACAGAAATCTGAGGAATTCTTAATAATTTAATTCACAAACAGATCGTGTGACTGCTTTTTGTCCTGCTCTTTAATAAACATTTTAATATGGGGCAGAATTAGAACCACAGAATGTTTCAATTTTTTAAGTTTCTTTTTTTCTTTTTCTAAGCTGTTTTGAGATATAAGTGACAAATAAAAATCATGTATATGCAGGGTGCCCATCCTGATGCTTTAACACAGGCCCACACAATGGAAATGATTACCACCATGCAGCTAATTAACATACTTGATACTCACATCCAACTATGGGGAGATGCAGACAGCCAACAAACAAGAAAATCCACTGAACACGACGGACCAAACTGGTTTACACCATTTGCAATACACACTAAGGGCTCACTGTGGCCTATGTGGTAAGGCTGAAACTCAGTCGCAAGGCTGACAACTTTCCACGCCTCTCAGCTCCCTTCCTCCGCAGTGATTCTCAGCTGCTGTGCCATGACACACTGGCGTGCCAGGAGAGGATCTTAGGTATGCCAGGAAAATTTGTACAGATGATTAATTAAATTATTTTTGAAAGAAGTTTAAAGCAAAGGAAGGGGATTCTTTTTGCTACTTTTTTTTTTTTTTATTGTTGGGGATCCATTGAGGGTGCTACTTTTTTTTTTAATCAACATAATTTACGTGTGCCATGGAAATATAACTAATTATAGGTTCAAGCATGCTGTGAGATAAAAACAGTTTGGAAAACACTGCTGTAGAGCTGCTTGTCTTGGCACTGCCAGCCAGACTGCCCCACGCTTAATTCCTTCTTCAGACCCAGATTATCATTCCATGCACTTTCCGAGACGGACCATTTACCCAGAACGTCATGCCTTCTACCTGAATTTTATTCACCCTGCACAAGGCAGTTTAAGCACGGTGTCTGTGGAAAGCAGTCCTGTCTTTGCACACCTGGTTTCATGCCCATTGACCCCACAGCTTCCTGGGCGCTGCCGTGGTATCATTTGTACCGTTGTTTCAAAACTGTCTGTGGCCATTGGACACCTTTTCTCCTTAGTGAGCAACACAAGAGCAGCCACTTTGTCTTTTCCTGACATAGATAATACTCATCACAGTGCTAGGTAACCCAAATAAAATCTGTGAGTACTTCAATGGACATTTATAATAATAATAAAAAAAAATATTTCTCCCCTTGTCCAAAAAGGAAGCATTGTTTAAAATGAGCATTTTCTTGAAATGTTGACCTATATATTGGCAGTCCTAACAAAATCATTTGCGGAGATTTTTTTCTACTAACAATTACATATAAACTTGCATGAATATTACTCGGTAGATCTTGTTACTACAGATGTAAAGATCTTCTTATGTAATGTCCAAATATCCTAAAAAACGTGATGCTATACGTAAAGATCTGCATTTAATCAGCACAACAGTGCAAATAGCAGACGATTGGGAAACATCTATATAAATCCCAACCAGACTATCCAGATTGTATGGTTTTGGTGTATATAGATCAGTGCTAGTTTAAAATTTCTTCTGTGAAGCACAGAAATGGTCTCATCATCTCATGGATGTGGCTTACAAATTATCTCATCCCTATATCCTTCCTGTGGTAAGTGCCCTGGTCTGAAGCACCATTCTCCTCAGTGGTAGTAAATTACTGACTTTGATTATGCTTTAAGGACAATGAAATCAGCCCCATTAGTTGTTGCATTTGTATTCCATATACACCACCTCTGCTCCAGTGAGTCATTTGTTTACTGGAAATTACCAAAATAGGAGTACATAATCTGTCTTTTTATCCTTTGCAATGCGAAGGACGTTGTATAGCAAGTAATTGTTTGTTGGATAATAGCAGAATCATGGGTTTTTCTCATATTTATTCTATTGATCACTCGAAAGCTGCTGGTGGTTTATAAGGCCAAATGTTTTCTATAGTAAATGCTCCTTCCCGTATCAACTAGAATTACAGAATAATTCCAAATTTGAGCCTTTGTAACTTCGACAGAAGAAAAGAAAATTCAAATAATCTCTTATTTACCTGCATAATTCCCCCACAAGAAAAACACAAAAGCAAAATCAAAAGACTAACACATACCTGGTTATGTTTAACTGGCGTATCTGAGTGGTTTATTTTAAATAATGAATAAAGGAAAGTAATAGTATATTTCAAACATCTGCTATTTGAAAATCTTTTAGAGGGACTGTGCTAATCTGGAATATTTAAACAGGAAAATGGCATTATGAGTAGGTATTTAATCCTCATTTACAGAAAAATAAACTCAAATATCTGCTCATTCGCAATCCAGAACTTCTCATATTAGGCCCCTCTAACTTTGGCAGTATTTGTGAAGGTTCTAATTCTTAAGAAGAGTGATAACCTATGTGTTAGCATTTATTCACTTGTTTGCCTGAGCAAAATACATGGATGTTTCTTTAGAAAATAAAAAACCTAGATTTTTATGCAAGAATATTAGTTTAACATACTTGACATATTTTGGCTTTCAGTTCATCTAATCTCTTACTTAAGAAGGAAATGTTGCATAATTGCTCAGCAAACACTGGTCATATGTTTAAAACTTGAATGGCATCTTAAAAACAAAGAAGAATTTCAAAATACAGAGATGAAAATGCACAAGAAAGAGATCTAAAAGAAAACACTTCTCTTACTTTATTTCCCTTCCCCTCTTTTCTTCCTTGAAGCATAGAAATTCTAGGCTCTGAAATTTATTTTACAATCAAATTCTAAAATGTTTAAATACAGTATTCCTATATTGCTACCTGGATATTGTTTCCCTAGTTTCTAAACTTCTACTCTAGGAATTTTGACTAGAAGTTTAATAGTAGAAATAGAAATAAATAGCATTTAACATGTTAAATAACATCAAAAGTAATTTAACAATGCATATAAATTAATATAAAATGCAACCGTTGAGGCTTCCAAAATACCTCTGAAATGCAGATACTGTTGTGAGTTGTATTGTGTTCACCAAACAGGCACTGAACTCCTAGTCTTCAGTGTCTGTGAATGTAACCTTGTTTGGAAACAAGGTTTTTGCAGATGTAATCAAGTTAAGTTGAAGTTGTACAGCACTAGATCAGGGCAGATCCTTATCCTATAAGGCAGCAGTTCTCAACCTGGGGGTCTCAACCCACAGGAACTATATAAAAGGGCCGGGGCGTTGGGGAGGTGAGAACCACTGTGTAAGGCTAGCGTCCTTATAAGAAGAGACCCATGTACACACACTGGGAGCATGCCAGGAGAACATAAGGGTAGACACCGGACTGGTGTGTGACAAGTCAAGAAACACCAGCGTTTGCCGGGAGCTATACAAAGGCATGGGGCGGATTCTCTCTCAGAAGCACCAGAAGGAGCCACCCTGCCACTGTCCAGAATCAGAGCCCCCCGAATGGTGAGAGAGTACATTTCCTCTGGTGCAAGGCCTGCAGCCTGTGATCCAGCAGCCCTCAGAAACTAAAAACTCCAGAAACATCAATGTCCAAATTCAAAGCAGGACATCCTGACCCTTCCCGAGTCAGCTGCTTCATCTCATGCTGATCGGAATCTTACCAAGTAATTACTATAAAACGGAACAGAACCACACAGAATGCATCTCTGTCAAAGATTTGACGCTTAGGATTCACACGTAGATGAGACATTTGTGTGAGTAACACACACATGTGGCCGTCTTTGGTATCCTCATTCAAAATACATGAGGATGTTCTACTAAGCATTCCACTAGGTTTTGGGGGGAAAAAATCGTATGCAACATTTATAGGGCCCTAACTATTCAATAATAACCATTGTATTGCACATAAAGTACTACCTCATTTAATCAACAAAATAGTCCTAGGACATAAGTGTTACCAGTGACTTTGGAAACCGTTAATAGACCCATTGAGATGGCAAATTGGCAATAAATACCAGGAAAGGGAAAATCTAGCTTACTTCCAAGGACGGCTCTTCAGTTGCTCATTTTGAGTCTCCTGCACTGCACCTGACTTTTACCACTGTCCAGGTTGCCACATTTAACAAATGAAAGTCCAGGGAAGATAGTAAAATATGAGTGCCAGGTATCACAGTTTTTTAGAATAAGTAAGTATGTCTCAAAGCTGGCCTAGGACATATTAATGCTTAAAAATGGTTCAGCAAATTCCATTTAACTTGGCCTCCTGTACTTTCTCCTTTGGGAACAAAATGCATTCACCTCTAGAGAATTCTGAAGTTTCACACAATAATTCCAGAAAGAAATACCTGGTGTTTCTCACATGAAGAAACAAATTTTGTAACATCACCTCTGACTTTTCTTTCATCCTTGTTTTCCCCACAGGACCTGGGATATAGTAAATTCAAAGAATGTAATTGAATGAATTAAATTGACCATTTCACCGAATTGATACTATTCAAATTACTTTAATAGCCCTTCCCAGGTGAGTCACTAGTAACAAAGCCTCTCATTTATAGTTTAGCATTTGAATCCAACTGATGGTATATATGCCATAATTCCGGTCAACTTCTTAATTTGTGAATATTGTGTAACAGGTAGACTTTTACTAAGTCTGAATGGTTAGGCAAATGTTGCTAACTGTATTAGTTTCAAAGGGTTGTTATAATAAAGTACCCATAATTTGGGTGCTTAAAACAACAGAAATTTGTTGAGTGGATGTTTGAAGTCTGAAGTCTGAAATCTATCACAGTAAACAAAGGTATTGAAAGGGCCTCCCTCCCTCCCTCCCTCGGATCCTCCCTGCCTCTTCCTGCGTTGGGTAATCACAGCTGTTCCTTGGCTTGGGGCTGCCTCATTCCACTCTCCGCCCCACTATCACTTGACCATCTCCTCACTGTCTCTCTCCTGCCCCGCCATAGTTCACCTTCTGATAAGGACATGAATCAGTGCCCCCTTTAATTACCAATATTAACTTGATTACGTTTGCAAAATCCTATCTCCAGATAAGGTCACATTCATAAATATCGAGGTTTAGGACTTCAAAATATCTTTTGTACAGAGGTCGGGTGAAGTGGCTCGTGCTTGTACTCCTCGCACTGTGGAGGCCAAGGCGGGTGGATTGCTTGAGCTCACATCTCTACTAAAAATAGAAAAACGGAGGCAAGGGGATCCCTTGAGCCCGAGTTGGAGGCTGCTGTGAGCTATGATGCCACAGCACTCTACCCAGGGTGACAGCTTGAGACTCTGTCAAAAAAAAAATATCTTTTTTATGTGGACACAATTCAGTCCATCACACTAACTTACAATGTTAGCATACTGCCCACATTTTGTTAACAATGTCAGCTTCGCAATTTACATAATATTGAAAATTCCTAATCTCTTAGACTAAGGAGTTCCATCAGCCTCATCTCACCAACTAGAATTAGAACAAAACTTCCTAAATGAGTAATGCCTTGGGAACAGAAATGATTGTTGCTAGTTTAAGAACTTCCTGCATTAATGCCCAGGTTATCGATCTAACCAAACAGAGCAATAATCGACATGTGTATTTGGCACGTCAAGTACAATTGATTCTTGTCTCCTCCCTCTGGTGTCGGGAGGGCACAGACCAGGCCCCAGACCTGGTAGGAAACAAAGCCCCATCATCGCCGAACACAGGGTTCAGGTGCCCCTCTGACCAGCAATTGCTCACGTCCCATTCACAGAGTTCTGAGTTCACTATAGTTTGATGTTCACACAGATCAGTTCACTTTCTCCAAATAATATCTTTATAATTTATAATTAGTTTTGTGTGTTTTCTGTATCTACTGGCCACACTCCCTACACATTTCCATAGCATTTTATTAACATGTGACCTAAGACGGAAGGAACCAAATCAAAGAAAGGAATGGATTCATGACAGTCAGTGGGTAGAGGTGAAAATAAGACTCTCCAAAATAGGTGTCAGGTCTATTTTTATTTTACAGTTCCTTTGAATATTAATAATCACTATGATTATTCAATATTTGCAGTTATCCTAGGAAGGTAATTCTGTAAAAAAATGTGGCAGTTTTAACCTTAAATACAGAACTCCATTTGATTTATAGGCATCTAAAATTGATTTAGGTCAGCCCAGCGTAAACAGAGTGTGCAGGCCCTCCCTGCCTGAGCTGTTTGTGCCCCTTAAGCATAACAGGTAATTGTCTTCTCTGGGGAGACTACCAGGGTCTTTTGTAATGTGGAAAAGCTGCAACATTAGCAAACTCAGGTATTTTGAAGTGAGTGAGTAAAGAGGTTCTACTCTGCAGGATGATAAATGGGGCCGGAGAAACTGTGCTGACAGCATTTTGAAATAGACAATCGGGATAAGAACCACTAAAATCAGAAATGTGCCCCAATTCAGGGGCACAGTCTTTTGTGGACAATGGAAATACCTTTTTCTCATGAAATAACCAGAAAAAAATTACTTTTATGGGAGTATACTAGAGCAAACGCTCACATAAAACCTCAACTTTCCTTTATAAGCAAATTAGTTTTGAAATCAGAAAAAATAAAAGCTGCCCCTTCCCCATGGTTTAGGAAACAACTCAATATATTCATCCTCTCTCTCCACATTTGAGTATCGGTAGGTCTTTATGCAGCAATCCCCGAGGCTGTTCACTGAGATTTGTTTGGGGTACTGACTGTGTTACTGAGAGAGAAAAGAGAGCTTGCAAACATTCAGATGTCTTTGAGAATTGAAATTAAGGACAAACACGTTATACCTTTTCAATTAGAAAGAATATGTGAAGAAAGCAAAAATGCTAAGCAAAGAAACCAGGGGTAATAAAACATCCAAATAAAATCTCAGATGTTCTTAAAATGCAGTGCAAGCAAAAGTGATTGCTAAAGAGGTTTTGTTTTGTAAATAAATCTGGAAATCTGCCTGTGAATTAAAATGTAGTTTTGCTGTTTTGTTTGAGACAGAGTCTCACTTTATGCCCTGGGTCTAGTGTTGTAACCTCCCAAGTAGCTGGGACTACAGTCACCTGCCACACCACCGGGCTATTTTTAGAGATGGGGGTATCTCTCTTGCTCAGGCTGGTCTCAAACTCCTTGAGCTCAGGCAAACCATTTGCCTCTGCCACTCCGAGTGCTAAGATAAAATGTAAATTTTTAACATAATTTCAATTCACTAAGTCTGAAAAAATGAAGGCAAAACTTTGTATCACACTTATATATTTCTCTTTTGGATTTAACATCATTTCACAGCACAGACTAGAACTTGCTGAAATTGTGTTTTTCTGAGATTAACAGCCCTTTTGAAATTTCCAGTTTCGCTTTCCTGTCTTATGTTGGGGTGGGGGTAGGGCATAACATTTCCTCACCATCCCAGCAAATGTGACCAGGGAACTGAAAGACCCAAACAAAACAAATGCTGACACCTGGAACGGATCAAAGTGTGGGGACAAACAGAAGGACAGGATGCCCCACGCCAGGCCCCTTTGCTTTCCAGGAAAGGTGTCAAGAAACACAATGTGCAAACCCTAAATTAGTTTCATAGCCAGTTACAACCTAAGAATAGGGGGAAGGGGGAAAGGGAAGGGAGGGAGGGGGGAGGGGGATAGAGGGAAGGGGATTGGTGGGATTACACCAGTGGTGCATCTTACAAGGGTATATGTGAAACTTGGTTAATGGTCTGTAAAGCTAGTGAATGATGCCCCATGATCGTATCAATGTACACAGCTATGATTTAATAAAAAAAAAATAAATAAATAAAAAAGAAACACAATGTTTGGAATTAAAAATAATGGAAAAAATGAAATCCTTCTTACTGTTTCAACACTGGGGAGGGACAGACTAGATCCAATTTAATAAAAATTGACACGACTTATTTGTGTGAGTGAAATCTTCCTTAAGTCAGAGCTAATAAAATAGAACTCATCTTATGAAAATCAAAACTCCGGAAGAAAAGCACATTCCACTTTAGTAAACTGGAGATAATTACAAAAGGAAGACGTACCATTTTCAAGCTGTAAATGAAGTGAAGACAGACGTTACCTTAAGGCAAACAGACCCTCTCAAGTAAATAACTGTCAAAGGAACCAATAATGAGACAAAAGTAAACTTCTTAGCAAAAGAGATTGTGTTTATGAATTCTTGGTGGCAGAAAAAGAAATCGTGTTAGCTGGTAATGAACTATCAAACAATAGAAGTAATTCTGAGACTAGAGAAACTTGGATGTCCTCAGCCAAACTGCAGCAATTACTGCGCTGAATGATGGCCAACATGGTGTCAGCCAGGGACTCACAATTATTGACTGCTTCTAAGTTGTAAAATTAAAGCTCACTTTTCAGTGATTTCGCTGGTCTTTACATGGGGATAAAATCCGGTATCTTTCATTCTAATTGAACAGAAGGGGGTTAAGGAATAGATGTTTCCAATCACTGCCTGCCATTTTCCTTCCCCACTTACCAGGCTCAGAGCAGTCCTTGGCACAGTGCCCATGTGCACGGCTACCACTGACAGACACAAGTCCTCCGTTCAGTGAGGCCACACACCACTCACAGAATCTTTTATCCCAGCTTTCATTTTTAAGAACCTTCTCCTTAACAGAATGCATGCTAAGCTATCAGGAGAAAAGCAGAAATTCAATTTATTTCATTGGTTAGTAGCTAACTGATCTTGCAGAATTGGAGGAAAGCACAGAGTTTTATAATATGTGACAGTGAAAATATTTAGTTCAGTCAACAACATGGACTGCTTACAGCTATGCGGGTGGTAAAGGGCTAAAATGAACTAGCATGAAGGAAAGAACACCTGAGGCTGGAAGCTTCTGTATATAATCAGGATTATAATTGTATAGAGAAGTTTGTTGGCTACTGCCTAAAATATGTTTTCATACTACCACCAATGTGTTAAACACCTAGAATAAGGATCTGACAATAATTTTAAATGAATTTCTTCGTTACGCAAAGGTATATAATTCCTGTTTTGACAATGCTATTGGTCATCTGTGGGACTTTGACCAAACTACTAACATCACTAAGCCTCAGTTAAAAATCATCTGTAAGGTGGGGACCGTACATTACAGAACTTCCAGGACCCCTGGGGTACTTTGTAAAACGCTAAAAGGCTACACAGTACCTGACCAAAAAAAAAAAGAAAGAGAGAAAGAAAGAAAGAGCACATCATTACCGTTAGTTCCTACCCTTTCCCCTTCCTTGTCACCAAAATTACTCGTTACTCATCAACGTTATAACATCAAGCTAAATAAAACTGTGTTAAATTAAAACTGTGTTTATATCTAAACATTTGGTGACACAAACCAGTTCACAAATCTCTGTATCATTTGGTGGTTCTCTCCTTGGCATTTTATTTATTTATTTATTTTTGAGACAAAGTCTCACTATGTCGCCCTTGGTAGAGTGCTGTGACGTCACAGCTCACAGCAACCTCAAACTCTTCGGCTTAAGCGATTCTCCTACCTCAGCCTCCCAAGTAACTGGGACTACAGGCACCTGCTACAACCCTGGCTATTTTTTCATTGCAGTTGTCATTGTTGTTTAGGTGGCCCAGTCAGTCTTGGTATATGTGGCTGGCACCGTAACCACTGCAGGCACCAAGCCATTTTAAAGTGGACAATTTCTGAATAACACACTGTCCAGACACAAGGATCTTTCATAAGTGGGTGGGGGCACGTAAGGAAATCCACCCAAATGGGTGTCTGCTAATGGGATAAAAGGAGGTAATTTCACAACCAGTTAAGAAAACCAATTTTGGAGTGGTTTTTCTTCTTGCTACAGAATTCTCCTCTGAGAGTCTATTTCCTTGAATATCTTTCTAGATGTAATTGAGGCTGCCATTTATAATTTTCCTGATTATTGAAGACATTTTATTATCAAACACTGTAACTGCATGATCCAAGTGTGACCTTACCTGGCAGTTATCCAATCCAGGTTCCCACTCAACCTTCATCCTCCTCACTAATAAATACTCTTTCTACTAAGTATTTACAAAGCATGCTCACAAATTGATCAAATATGTAATCCTAATAACCACTGATAAAGGTAGGTAGGTATTATAATTACTACCTACATGGTAGACATGCAAAAACTGGGATTCAGAGACTCTGAGCTACTTGTCTGATGTTTCTCAGATAGTAGATAGAATGACGGCCTCCTAAAATGTTAACCTGATCATTTAGTTAAGAGATGTCAAATAGAAATGTGGGTAAAGGGCAAACGCAACATCAAGCTGGTGATAAGGTATTAGAAACCAAAGTATTTGTATTGCCGCAAAGCACAAGAAGGGCCTGGTTGCATTGTCTTTTAGAAACACTTTGGGAAATTTAAAACTGTTAAAAAGCAAAATCCTCTTCAGATTAAATATTGTTCGATGGTCTTGAGTTTTTGATCTCTGATTTCTTCAAACTTTGTTGCTCATTTCTTAGCTCAAGGAAAGGGAAGATACATACAACCAGTATGACTCAACCAGTGCTGGAAATACTCAGGATTGGGCCCTCTGGAAGCACAGCGAGGACCCCAAATCAAGCCTTTTTTGAGCAGACTTAGCTTTCTCACCAATGAGCTACACAGCAGTTAAGGAAGAGCAATCAGTCCGAGCAAGCTTCAGGTCACTGTTCAGCAGTGAGGACTGCACTTCAGGCATCCCGCCTCCTGTGCAAAACCCTCATGTTCTTTTTTTTTTTAATTGAATCATAACTGTATCCATTGATATGATCATGGGGCATCATACACTCGCTTCATAGACCATTTGACACATCTTCATCACAATGGTTAACATAGCCTTTCCGGCGTTATCTCAGTTACTGTGCCAAAACATTTACATTCTACATTTGATTTTTGACAAGCCAATTAAAAACATTCAGTGGGGAAAAGATTCCCTATTTAACAAATGGTGCTGGGTGAACTGGCTGGCAACCTGCAGAAGACTGAAATTGGACCCACACCTTTCACCATTAACTAAGATAGACTTTTATTGGATTAAAGATTTAAACTTAAGACATGAAACTATAAAAATACTAGAGGAGAATGCAGGGAAAACCCTTGAAGAAATTGGTCTGGGTGAGTATTTCATGAGGAGAACCCCATGTTCTTTCCAGGTGGTTCTACCTCAGTTTAGCGGGTGAGTGAATGATGGTGAGATCACAGTATGACCTATTGTGGCTATTTTTCTCCTCTCAGGCTTGAATAGGTAAGTCAGCACCGCCTGAGGCCCAGCACTGTGACCAAGAAGATATCATCAGGAACAGCTTAACCTTTGCTGAATTCTCAAGTCAAGGGTTGGAGCCAACAGTGAGGACAAGGCAATGAACATGGCCTTGCTCCTGCCTGGCTCACAGGCCTGCTGAGGCTGCGGTTCACACATTTTTCCACCACTTCAGCTAATCTATTTTTTTTTTGGGGGGGGGGGCGTGGCTGTGTTTGAACCCGCCACCTCTGGCATATGGGACCGGCGCCCTACTCCTTGAGCCACAGGCACCGCCCTCAGCTAATCTTTATTAGGCTAAAATCTTGACATATAAAAGGCTTGGTAGAATTACCATTTCTAAAAATCCTGTACTAGCGACTCATCAAAAGCAAACCATTTTCTGCTTATCGATTTGGGTTGGTGGTATTTTCTTTTTTTCCCAGTGGCAAATGGAAAGGAACCAGTGTATGCCTATGGGGAGTTCACTCCTGAAACTCTTTAATAAATACGAATCAAAAGTAGAGCCATTTCAAACACGTGAGAGATCCAGAGAGATTATTTTCTGAAAAGATAAGTGAGGATGAGGACGATAATGGATGAGGCCTTGAGGGAGGGCTGCCTCAATAAAAAGTCGTTGAATGACCAAGGACTTGGAACATTTCATAGTATCTGTGGCACTCTAATTTTAGAGTATAAAAATAATTATCTATGCTTTATCTCATTTCCTTCTCACAGATACCATTTGAGTTGGTAAGAGAACACTATTAATTCCTACTCCTATTCTACAGATGAAAACACTGACAAGAAACAAGGTTAAGCAGCTTGCCTCGGAAAATGCAAGTAATGAGGCTAGAGGGACCAGACCCTCAAACTTGTGATAGAGACCATGATTCTCTTTTCTCAAACTTTTTGAAAGAATAGTATTGAAGTTTAGTGATGTGTCATCAATTATTTGCAGAAGTATTTGTTTTTCATAGTTACATATATTTCTAGAGATAACCATTGCCAATTTAATTCCCATGTCATGTAATTGGCCATTAGTCATTTTATAGTAACTTTATATCCTTGTCTGATTCTATGCTCCTATGTCCATGGACATTCCTATAGGTGCACACTTTAAAAAAAATAAGTAGGAAATAATGCATTTTGAACATATAGATATTATAAATAGATCTCTTAAACCTAAAATTTCAAATGAGCCTCATCTTCTTGACTTTAATGTTCCACCTTAGAGACTTAATTCTACTATTAGAAATTAGATATTTTGAGTATTATATGGCACTTCTAGGGTTCATTGTTGGTGCCCGCTGTGGCACCCCGTCACCCCGCCAATAAAAGCACCCGGGACACGGACTGAAGGTACATGCCTGCAAGAGGTGGGCTTCCCATCTGTCTTCAGAGAGCCCCAAGAAACCTCCCTCTTGGCCTTTTATTGAAGCCTCAAACCACAGAAGTGGAGGCCCACGTGTTAGGATCACATGTTTAATGGTCGCTCAGTGCTCTTTCTGCCTGGGCTCGACTCCCATCCAATGTTACAAAGTATAACACTAGCTTGCTAATAAGCTACCTGTCTTATCTCATTAACGCATGCAGCTGCTTGAGGGCTTGTCTCTGGGCTATAAAACATCTCCATGCTGACTAGGAGATTGCCTAGCTCCCAGTGCCTTCTTTAAGAGTCAGTGGCTGCTTCTATAGGCCTGGTGCTCAGTCTCCTACACTTCATCTATTCAAAAGCAAATACATCTATCCTGTTCTGGGCACATGATAGCAGAGATTACCGAAGTGATGAATAAGTATGTTGTAGCTATAGTGATTCTCAAAGTGTAGTAAAGCAATCAGGTGTGCAATCTAGTTAAATAGAGTACAGTGAGAGATTATAATGAGATATGCCTAAGGTACTGTAATGGAATAGAGAATGAATAATTATGATAGCAAGGCAAGGAAGGCTTTCATGTTCAAGGTTGTATATGAGATAGATCTTCAAGAATGGGTCAGAAGTGCATTCCAGGAAAGAAGAGTAATAACAACAGAGAACAATAACAAGTCAATTATTCTGTGGTATTTACTCTGTGCCATTCATTTTAACAAATATTATTTGAGTGTCTTCCAAAGCCCAGGTGCCCAGCTGTTGATGTTCATAGGCTTCTAGTTCATACTATTCTTACAATAACCCTCTGAGCAAGGTGTTAGATCTGTGGATAGGAAGCTGAATTCTGTAGAGGTTAAGTCATCTGGCTAACACCATGGAGGTAAGTGGCTAAAAAAGGCCAGGGGTTAATATGAATTTACTGAATTTAGAGTGTGGGTTCTAACCAGGCTTTTCTGAGTGATGTGCTATGGCCAACATGTAGGATGAACCATAAAGGGGAAAGAGAGAAGATGAGTTTGGAAATGTCATTTGGAAAGGTGTTTGTCCCACTTCAAAGACCACTCAAAATCAGCTATGCAATCATTTTATGCAGAATGAATCAAGATTAATATCAACATCAACAACAGGTTTCAGGTGGGGTGATGAAGGCAGGAGAATGAGGGCAAAGGACTCTATCTGGTTTACTAACTCTCTGTCAGGTCAGAAGGACGAAGATGAGGACAAGCTGATTCATTTCCCATTAAGAAACAGGCTACATTGCAAATGGTCTGCCAGAGAAGAAAAAGTATTGATTGACCATTTAGTGCAAATGATAGAACACTAATTAATAACTGCAGCTGTCAGGAAGCAGTGATCATTTGGCTCCCATATAGATTTCTTCCCCCTCACTTTCATTTGCTTTAATGTTCAAAGCTTTGTTTGATGTGAATTTAATGCTTCCTTTTCTCATTCTGTTAATTCTTTCAGTGTTTTATACTGTAGCCTTTCTGTGTATGTCTGCTTGGATCTGTTTTTCCCCTCTTGCATTTCTAATGTTATATTTTAGGGTTCTGAAAGTCAGAGATTTCTCCCAACTTTGAGTTTTGAAAACCAAATGAAGTACTTCAGAGAGGCGAGTGAATCTCAAGGTGAAGGTTGTCAAGAGTATTTCGTCTCTGATAATAAATTTGAAGGGAGGGACACAGGTCATTGTGAAGAAATCAACATCAAAAGAATGTGTATATATTAAAGGAAAGTAAACTGAACCAATAGGAAAAAAAATAAAGCAGAAAAAAATATCCCCAGAAAATCATCTAAAAGGTGTGGTTATGAAGTCACAGTGAACACTTTTGAACCAAATGACAGAAAGGAATCAAATATGAAAGGTAGATTTTAACAACAAAGTAAGATGTGATAGAAGAAAAGCATATTGTTTATGAATCAAATTAAGGAAAGATACATCACAGACGTTAGGCTATTTATTTTATCTTAAGCTGAAAATGTCAAAAAACAAAAGCTCATCAGGATTCTAGTAGTGGGGAGGTTTGTTTTTTTAAGAAAAAAAAAGAAGCACACATGTGAAGAGATTGTCAAGTATTAATATATTTTTTAAGGGTAACCCTTGATAGAAACCACTATGTCTCTTCAACTCTCTTCACTTCTTTACGGGAAGAAAAGATCTTACTATTCTTCAAAGTGCAATTCAAATATCTTGTAATTCTTTTCTTCATCTGATGTTCTTTGGAACCATATACTTTCTGTGTATATACATATTCAAATATTTTTAAGAGGAGATTAACTTTCGTGGAACAGAGTTTGCTCTTAGCAATCCTGTGCCTGCCCTGCACAGCCTGAGCCATTGGAGCCAGGAGGTGAGAGAGGAATTTCCAGGTTGAGTGAAGGAGTCATGAGCAGCCCCACCTGGGAACCATGTGTGTGTCTGAACTTTCACTCTGTTGCAATGTTGTATAACTGACCAACTGGCAAGTGTCTACTTATCCACTGCCACGACCAGATACAAATTATTAAGGAATACCACACTCTTATCTTGAAATACACTGCAGTCTTATGACATACCATTTGAAGTTTTTCAAAACTAACTGATTCAAGTTAGTCACTCTAAGGAGGCTAAGCAAGAGTTACAGTGGCCCCTGACTCTGTAAGGCATAACCTATAAGAGAAAAATTATGGGTAAAAGGCCAAATAAAATAAGGAAATAGGACAGGACAGAAATAAATCAGAATTGCTTTAGTGCTGAGGAAGGTAAGTCCAAACAATGCCTCAGAGTGCTCCTTCTCTCATAATTAAAAAATAAAAGATAGGGGCGGAGCAAGATGATGGCCAAGTAACAGCTCTTTGCAACTGGGAGCAGTGAGATTGGGTAGAGAAAACTCCAGGCATCTGAGGCTTGTGGGCTTTTCCCAGAAACATCCCTTTGGAGATGCAGAGAGATAGCTAGAGACTTTGGGACTCTAGGAGGAGGACAAAAGCAGTGGAGAAGTACTTGAGAACAAGCTGCCGCAGTTGTAGCTACAACAGTGGTGAGATTGCAGACAGGGAAAGCCTTCCCTGTGAGTTGTTTTGTTTGTTTGGACTTGGGCACTCAGTTGCATTACCTTGAGAGAACTTGGACAAGAGTGTAGGTGACTTTAAGCATTGTCCAGGGCATGGGACTGAGCTGCTGGGCCTGAATGGAACTAACATTATTCAGCTGTGGGCTGTGTGCTTGTGCAGCATTGTGGAAGAACTGTCACTGCAGGCTCTGCCCTCAGGGTTGCAGAGTGAGGCTTGGGCTGGGAGACATTGGGCGAGTGACCTAGGGACTGTGAGTAGCACCAAAGGCCATGACTAAGATGCAGGGGAAGAGTGGAACTTTCAGTGTCTGGCAGTAGGAGGGTGCCTTGTAGCCTTGGCCCTCAGGGGCATAGAGTGAGGCCAGTTTTGGCACACCAGATAAGTGGGCAGCCACTTCAGGAGAGATCCCAATGACAAGTGTTTTCCTAGGAAAGCTTCTGCTTAGCCAAGGTTAATGGTTTGAAGTGTCTTTTAAGTGCACTAAGGAGAGATTTAGGTTCTCAAATCTCTCCTTTGTAGGGTTTTGAGGGCAAAGTAGTCAGCAGAGGCCTCCAATCTCCATCTCATACAACTGTATCAGTATTGTGATTAGGATCTCATACTCCACAAGATCACCTGTTGCCCAAACAATATTCAGCAAGATATATACACATCTCTGGTTTTGAATTTTTTTTAATTTCAATTTTTCCCCCCTAGATTTCTTTTTTTTTTCTTTTTTCATTTTTCTAGTGTAAATATAATTCTCCATTTTTACCTTCTTTAATAATAATAACTTCATTTTTGCTAGGGTTTCTGCACCTGTTATTTGTTTTTTCCCCCCAATTTTATCCTGTATAGCATTCTGTTTGTTTGTTTTGGTTTGATTTATAGTATTTTTGTCTTTCTTTTCTATTTGGTGGAGGTGGGATTCCATGTCTGCTTAGTCTGGCAAAGAGCTGCTGACCTCAAGGGATCCACCAAACCCAGCATGCACCCCAGGTTGGGGGTTTTTAAAGGTGCAGGTCAACATATCCACTGTATACTTTCATTACTCCTGTCTCCCTCTTTCTGTGCCTCTCTTCTTTTTATCAATATTCCGTTTTACTCATTCCCTCTCCTTTCTCTTTTTTCTTTCTTTTTAAATCTTTTCCCCCTTCTTACTCTTCAATCTTCTCATCCTTTTGGTCCTATACCAAAATGACTCATTGAAAACTTAGGCCAGAGGCACAGTAACTTAAAGAGCAAGAAGAAGTGAAAGGAAAATTAGGGCAAGGAAACAGATAAAAGAAAACACTCATGATGAAGAATCAGCAGAAAAATCCTGGCAACATGAAAAATCAGTCCAGAGCAACCTCCCCCAAAAGACTGTGAGGTAGCTACCACAGAGGATTCCACCTATAAAGAAATGTTAGAAATGACAGAAGGGGAATTTAAAACACATGATGAAAACAATGAAGGAAACGCTGAGAAAGTGGAAAATAACCAAAAGGAAATCCAAAAACAGAATCAAATAAGAGATGGACAATAAGAAGAATACAGAAAGGGTATGGCAGAACTGAAGGAACTGAAGCAATTAGGGAACTTAAAGATGCAATAGAAAGTATCAACAACAGATTAGATCCTACAGAAGAAAGAATCTCAGAGGAAGCGGACAATGCTCTTGTGATAACTCAGATAGTTAAAGATGCAATAAAAAAAGACAGAGAGAGCAGAACATTCACTGACAAAATTGTGGGACTTTATGAAGCATTCAAACATACAAGTAAGTTATAAGTATCCCAGAAGGGGAAGAAGAATGCCTCAGGGGAAGTAAGCCATACTAGAGAATATTATAAATGAAAATTTCCCAAATATCACCAAAGATTCTGACACACTCCTTTCAGAGGGATATCGGACCCCAGGTCACCTCAACTTAAATAGAGCTTCTCCAAGACACATTGTGTTCAGGAAAGGCAACATAAAAGATTCCTCAAGTTGCCAGGAGTAAGATCCAGTTGACCTTCAGGGACAAATCCATCAGGGAGACTGCATACTTCTGTAATGAATCTTTTCAAGCCAGAAGACAATAGGCATCTACCTTTAATCTACTTAAACAAAATGATTTCTAGCCCAGAACTCTATATCCTGCTAAGCCAGTGGTTCTCAACCTTTCTAATGCCACAGCCCTTTAATATAGTTCCTGTGGGTTGCAACCCACAGGTTGAGAACCACTGTGCTAAGCAAAGCTTTAAAATTGATGGAGAAATCAAATCTTTTACTGATATGCAAACATTGAGGAAATTTGCCACAAGACGAGCTCTACAGGAAATAATTCAACCCGTTCTACACACTGACCATCACAATGGACCACCAGCAAAGTAAGCACCCAGAATTAAATAACAGAACACCATAATAATAAGGGACTTCAACACCCCTCTTACAGAGCTGACAGACCCTCTAAACAGAAATTAAACAAAGATATAAGTGACTTAAATGAGACCCTAGAACAACTATGCTTGACAGATGTATATAGAACACTTCATCCAAAAGCTAAAGAATGTACATTTTTCTCATGGGCCCATGGAACATTCTCCAAAATTGATCATATCCTAGGACACAAAACAAACTTCAACAGAATCAAAAGAATTAAAATTTTACCTTGCATCTTCTCAGACAGGCACTAAAGTCGGAACTCATCTCCAACAAAAACATTCAACCCCACACAAAGGCATGGAAATTAAATAACCTATGATGAATGACCATTGGGTATAGGAAGAAATAAAAGAGGAAATCATCAACTTCCTTGAGCATAATAACAATGGAGACACAAGCTACCAAAACCTGTAGGATACTGCAAAAGCAGTCCTGAGAGGAAAATTCATCACTTTAGATGCCTACATCCAAAAAAACAGAAAGAGAGCACAACAACAAACTCACAAGCCATCTTATGGAATTGGAAAAGAAAGAACAATCTAAGCCTAAACCCAGTAGAAGAAAAGAAATATCCAAAATCAAATCAGAGATTAATGAAATTGAAAACAAAAGAATCATTTAGAAAATCAATGAACAAAGGAGTTGGTTTTTCAAAAAAAATAAATAAAGTAGATAATCTTTGGCCAGACTAACCTGAAATACAAAACTAAAATCTCTAGTAACTTCAATCAGAAATGATAAAGGGGAAATAACAACTGATGCCAGAGATACAAGAGATTATCTCTGAATACTACAAAACATTCTATGCCCAGAAATTTGACAATGTGAAAGAAATGGATCAATATTTGGAATCACACCCTCTCCCTACACTTAGCCAGGAAGAAATAGATCTCCTGAACAGACCAATTTCAAGCACTGAGATCAAAGAAACAATTAAAAAAATTTCCCAACCAAAAAATGCTCTGGTCCAGATGGCTTCACACCAGAATTCTATCAAACTTTCAAAGAAGAGCTTATTCCCATACTGCAGAAATTATTACAAAAAATTGAGGAGGAAGGAATCTTCCCCAACACATTCCATGAAGCAAACACCACCCTGATACCAAAACCAGGAAAAGACCCAACTAAAAAGAAGAACATCAGACCAATTTCACTAATGAATATAGATGCAAAAATTCTCAATAAAATCCTAGCTAATAGATTACAGCTTCTCATCAAAAAAGTCATACATCATGATCAAGGTTTCATCCCAAGGATGCAAAGATGGTTTAACATATGCAAGTTTATAAACATTATTCACCATAAGAACAGAAGCATAAACAAAGACCACATGATCTTCTCAATACATGCAGAAAAAGCATTTGATAAAATCCAGCATCCTCTTCTAATTAGAATACTAAAGAGTATATGCCTAGGTGGCACATTTCTAAAACTGAATACGCTATCAATGACAAACTCACAGCTAATATTTTACTGAAAGGAGCTAAACTGAAAGCTTTTCCACTTAGAACTGGAACCAGACAAGGTTGTCCTCTGTCACCTTTACTATTCAACATAGTGCTGGAAGTTCTAGCCAATACAATCAGGCAAGAGAAGGAAATAATGGGCATCCAAATGGGGGAGAGGAGGTCAAACTCTCAACTCTTTGCCAATGATACGATCTTACACTTAGAGAAGCCCAAAGTATGTCATTATCTTTAATTGCCTTCTAAAGATTCAATCACAAGACTACTGGAAGTCATCAAAAAATACAGTAATGTCTCAAGATATAAAATCAATGTCCACAAGTCAGTAGTCTTTGTATACACCAATAATAGCCAAGATGAGAGGCTAATTAAGGACACACTCCCTTCACCATAGTTTTGAAGTAAATGAAATACCTAGGAATATACCTAACAAAAGAGGTAAAGGACCTCTATAAAGAAAATTATGAAACTCTAAGAGAAGAAATAGCAGAGGATATTAACAAATGGAAGAACATACCATGCTCATGGCTGGGAACAATCAACATTGTTAAAATGTCTATACTTCCCAAAGCAATCTACTGATTCAATGTCATCCAAACTAAAATACCAATGTTGTACTTTCAAGACTTGGAAAAAATAATTCTTAATTTTATATGGAACCAGAAATAAACCTGTACAGCTAAGCAGTTCTTAGTAATAAAAACAAAGCCTGGGACATCAGCACACCAGACTTTAGGCTGTACTATAAGGCCATAGTGGTCAAAACAGCATGGTACTGGCACCAAAATAGAGACATAGACATTTGTAATTGAATAGACAATGAGGAAATGAAACTAATACCTTACAGCCAACTCATCTTCCATAAATCAAACAAGAGCATCCACTAGGGAAAAGAATCCCTATTCAATAAATGTGCTGGGAGAACTGGATATACACATGTAGAAGACTGAAACTGGACCTGCACCTTTCTCTATTCAAGAGGAGATGTGAGATGGATAAAAGACCTAAATTTAAGGTATGAAATGATAAAAATCCTGACGCAAATAGACAACCTACACATTGGGAAAGGATATTTGCATATTTGAAGCAGACAAAAGCTTGATAACTGGGATCTATAGAGAACTCAAATTACTCCACATGAAAAAAGCCAATAATCCCATGTATCAGTGGGCAAGAGAGATGAATAGAACCTTCTCTGAAGAACACAGATGAATTGCTAACAAAAATATGAAAAAATGCTCATCATCCCTAATTATTAGAGAAATACAAATCAAAACCATCCCGAGATATCATTTAACCCCAGTGAGAATGGCCCACATCACAAAATCTCAAAACTGCAGATGCTGGCATGGATGTGGAGAGAAAGGAACACTTTACACTGCTGGTGGGACTGCAAACTAGTACAACCTTTCTGGAATGAAGTATGGAGAACCCTCAAAGAACTCAAGCTAGACCTTCCATTTGATCCTCTAATCCCATTACTGGGCATCTACCCAGAAGGAAAAAAAAAAATCCTTTTACCACAAGGACACTTGCACTAGACTGTTTATCACAGCTCAATTTACAATCGCCAAAATGTGGAAACAGCCTAAATGCCCACCAATCCAGGGATGAATTAACAAGCTGTGGTATATGTATACCATGGAATACTATTCAGCCATTAAAAAAGATGGAGACTTTACATCCTTTGTATTAACCCGGATGGAAGTGAAACACATTATTCTTGGTAAATCTTCACAAGAATGGAGTAGTATGAATCCTATGTACTCAGTCTTGATATGAAGACAATTAATGATTTAGAACACAGTGGGGAGGTGGGGGAAGGGGAGAGCAGAGAGAGGGAAGGAGGGGTGGGGTCTTGGTGTGTGACACACATTTTTGGGGCAAGACACAAGAGGGAATTTACCTAACAAATGCAATCACTGTAACCTGGTTTCTTGTACCCTCAATGAATCCCCAACAATAAAAAAAAAATAAAGAGAACTGATAAGAAATAACAATACAATTGCACAGAGGGGATCACAGTTGGTTCTACATAATGAGCATTGCCTGTCTGCTTCTAGGAAAGATAAAGGTTTGATGGCTAAATCCAAACCTCAGTCAATGTCTATGTTATCAGAATGAAGGGATGAAAAATAGAGAACAGCCTGGCTTCTTATCCCATATGTTCTTTATAGGGAACCCCACATCTGGGAGCAGGGTCCCCCACTTCAAGCAGCAACTCCACTCTTCCTTTGAGACAAAATTCTGATTCCCATTAATGTATTTCTTTTTGCATGCCAGAATTGACAGGAGGTTCTTAGTTTTTGCTTTGGTGTCCTGGTCCTGTACCCATCAGCTCCCAGTCCTGACCCTAATCTGTGACCCTCCAGGCCAACTCTGAACTACACTGCCTGCTTTGCTGATGGCCCTTGGTCACACCATCCTGCTCATTCCCATCTGTGTCTCACTTGGTCTTGCCAGTGACCCAACTCTTCTAAACCCCTACTCAGTTGTGCAAACATGGGCCCTCTTCTATAAAATGGTGACCATTTTGTGTTCTAAAGCTATGTCCTTAGCCTGTATTTTCCATATTGACAGACATAAATTCTTGGGCTCTAAACAGAGCTTGATCATTCAAAACTAGATTTTCCTTCTGGCTCCCTTTTATGTCCTGAGTGTATCTTAAGATATGCCGCACACCCAGCATCACAGTTACACCACGCCCCAACTCCAGATCTATCCTTCCTCTGCACCTGCCTTATTCTACCACCATCCAATTTCTCTTCTTGATAATTTGAGGCTGAGACAAAACCTGAAGACATCAAGACATTGCCACAAACCAGGCTTAGAATCATGTTGAGCCTCTAAATTCCCTTTTTCTTTCTGCATATATCTCTGTGTTATTTGGCTAAGTGATTCCATGGGCAATTCTATCCACAATTTTGCTTCCTGCTGAGAAAAAGATTAGTTAGACTAGGCATGACTTAGAGTCCATACTGGCCCATTCTCAAGAGTTAGCCCTCAAACCTTTTGGCCTGCACTTCTGAATCTAGACATCAATCTCAATCCCTTTTTTTTTTTTTTTTTTTTTTTTTTTTTTTGTAGAGACAGAGTCTCACTGTACCGCCCTCTGGTAGAGTGCCGTGGCGTCACACGGCTCACAGCAACCTCTAACTCTTGGGCTTATGCGATTCTCTTGCCTCAGCCTCCCAAGCAGCTGGGACTACAGGCGCCCGCCACAACGCCCGGCATCCCGTCAATCCCTTTTTTTATAGGTGACATCTCTTCCATCTCTGGTTTCTCAGTTATTAGCACTAGCATTTATGGTGAAGCTAATTTCTTTCCTAATTAGGACCTGTTGTGATATGTATATTAAAAAGAGGGTTCATAAGCCCTACCCGGGTCTGCTAACAGTAATTAAGAACTTCTGGCAAGTCTTTATGAAATCTGAATCAGTTTCCCTGTCTCTTAAAAAGAAAGAATTCGACAAAGATTCTTCTCTAATATTGATTCTATAATATGGAAAAAGCCATTTGAACCACATAACAGAACCTTGTATTATATGTAAGTTGACCACCCAAGGGAATGTAACAAACTGGTCAACATAGAGAGGTGGTCAATGTAAGGAACTCGTTCTACTGCACTGAGACGTACATACATCTGGTCTATGAAAATTAGATCAACTTAAGGAGGTGGTCCATGTAGGGAGGTGGTCAGCTATGGAGGGTCTACTGCATTTGTCCTTACAAATGAATTTAAATTCCCCAGATGATATTTGCAACCGTGATTCACTTTATCTGTTCCTACATAGAAAAAATTTCTCCCAAAAGTCTCTTAAAAGTCATCTTTAATTCCTTTAGTGCCTTTCAACCTTAGTACTTCTGAATTTTATTTATATCTCAAATATCCATAAATCAACCAAGGCATTTGCATTTAAGAATCACTTTTTTTTTTTTTTTTTTTCTTAAAAAGAGACTAGGAGAGACCGAATAAAGCCATTTTGGTGCATGGTAATATAATTTCTGGAAATAGCGCTTTAACATTTCAGGCTTAAAAGCTCATTTATATGTAGTAATTAATGTAATTATTTTAAAATTATTTTTAAATCATTTAACCTTCAGCAGAGTTTCCTAAAAGAGAACCATAAAAAAAAAGAAAATTCCCAAAAAGAATCACCGAGTCGTTATCTTCTTGATTGAGATTATTTATATTAATAAATACTAAATAATTTGTTCAATGTATAGTCATCGAAGACCTTTTCCCAGTTTGTCACTGTATTATAATGTAGACAGCTGCAGTCACAAGACAGCCTAGCACTTTACAGCTTTGTGATGGGAACCATGGGTGTCAAAATTACCTAAGATAAGGTGGAAAGTAATGCATTCTTAAGTAAGGAGACAAGCTGTAAAGGTTCATTGTGTTTATTTCTTTGCTATTTTTATTTTTGCCACCTCACCTTACTAAACCATTAGTTCTCAGGCCTCAGGTGCGAAGATAGCAGCTTTATTTTTGACTTAAAAACCCATCAGTCATTTAACAGATAGAAACAGGTGCCATAAGTCTAGTTGCTGATGCATACGTAATCCCAAATGCTGCCTTGTGTTACCAGCTCCCTGCCTGAAATGACAAAAAAAAAAAAAAATAGAAAAGAAAAAAAGAGAAAGAAAGAAAAAGGGAGAAAAAGGTACTATGCCTACCCTTCATACCTCACCATCAATTATGAAGACACAGTTGTATTTTGTGGCAGAGATTACGGAGTTAACCCTTGAAGGGTTAAGAGTTCCCATTCTTATTTTGATAATATAACAAACATATAGTGCATAACAATTTCTTTTCTCTAGAATTTCCATTAAAAGGAAATGATGAATGGGAATTGTATATAGGAAAGCCTGACCATTTCAAAGCTCCTGATGAAGTAAAAATTCCCAGAAGTTTCAGGGTCCTGACCTAGTATAAGGTTCCTCTTAAAGGAAAGTTACCAAGAAGGAAGTATTTGGTGACATCCCTCTAACCCCATTCTTAGGGCCTTTGTTGCAGATATAGTCAATAGAAGATGCTAGACTAGGTCTGAGAGTATTTCTGTCCTGAAATCTTAATACAGAACCAGATTTATTTTTTACATCAGTTACAAAAATTCCCTGACTTCCCTTTTGCTTTTAAGCCAAATTGATGGATGCAGAATGTGAACAACATCTGACCTTACATGAGGCTAGTGTTAGCTCACCTCTTTGGTTATCTAAATGACCTTACACTGGGCTAGTGACTATTTCCTAACCTATTTAACAAACATATGATACTGATGTGTTAAGTGCATATTATTTGTAAGGCATGGACATAGGATCTAAAATCAAAGTATTAGTCCAATTTTGCAGCTATTTTCTGATTTTCAACAAATCATGTGTCTCATCTCCATATCAATATTTTCATTTATCTAAAGATGATTTCTAAGATTCTCATTAACTTCAAAATTCTATAGTTTTCTGTAATTAGTATTTGCATTTATCTGGTTTTGGCCCCAGGTTATACTATCTAAAGCCAATTTTTTTATATTCCTTCCTCTATCTCGCTACTCTAATGTAATATAATAAAATTTCTGGGACTGGCAATGAGACTAAGCTTATAATGCATGTAACACCCTAGAGACCGGGGGCATAATTACACAATTTTTACAATTAGTGGAAATGATGGACTCTAAAACTGACCATGTGTATCAATGCAAAAATATTCTGTCTCCCTAATTGCAATGTATAAAATGTATTTACTATTTGACATTTTATTTCCTTCTCATAAGAGCTGTAACTTTTCATATCAATTAATGTCTTTGAGTTCAATTTTAAAATATGATACATCTAGCAATAAAAATTAAAAAGATATGTGACCTATAAAATTCTCTCACTTAAAATACTTGAATCGTAAATAAGAGAAAACACTCATAACAGGAGTTTATTGAGAAGAAGGAGGGAAAAAAAGGGACTTGGAGGAAGTAGGGAGAGAGAATTTGAAAGACAAATTCAGGAATAAAGAGCTAGGGTCCTCAAGACTGTGATCCCCTATAAAGCAGTTGTTGAAACTTATTTCCCAGTGCAATGTTGTTTAAGGTGGGACCTTGGAGAGGTGATCAGATGGTGAGCCCAGAGGCCTGGGGGAGCTCATTAGCCTCTGACACCAGCTGAGAACAGGGAGAGACCATGTGCCTTGATACACATGGTCAATTTCTACCTTCTGTAGAGAATGTGCCCTCACTAGACATCAGATCTGCCTAAACTTTTACCTTGAACTTCTCAGTCTCCAGAACCATGAGACATAAGTGCCTATTGTTTATAAGCTACCGAGTTTGTTATGTTGCTATACCAGCCCGAACAGACTAAGACATAAAATGCAAGAAAACACTTAAAATGATGAGTTTGAAGCCTAATTAAAACCACAGATGTTTGCTTTTTTTTGGATGTTAAGAATAATGAAGTTATTAACTCTAAAAGTACTTTACAGGGTTTGATTTCTGCATTCTTTGTAGACGTTACCAAATAGAGTCGTTATACGGGAGGCTGGGCCAGCCCTCGTGGAGACCCCTCTGAAAAATGGCTACCGTCTCAAGTGTCTTAGTTTAGTTAGGGTATTGCTTTGTCAGTAGAGCTGAAAATAATAGTGTTACTGAAGCCCCTATTAACCGACTAGGTGTTAGTGTACAATAGGTCAGAAAGATTATACAAGCACAGGTACATCTATCTGCTGACTGCTTCCTCTCCCGTAACGATAATGAGCACAGAATTTATTAGAAGGATAACTTGCTTTGTGAGAAGAAAAAAAAAAAATTGTTGTTTTTAAAGATCCCCTGAGGATCTGTTTCAAATAAAAACAGAAACTATCAATATGAATGTGGGATCAGCAGCAGAGCTCTCCTGAGGTGGGCCTGTGCCGCTGTCAATGCACATATTATGGGATGCAAATCAACTTGTTTTAAATTCACAATTTTCAGTTTGCTTCTATACAATGCTTAGCATGTTAAAGGTTCTTAAACAAGCATCTTAAAATAAAATTGGAAGCCACATAAAAGAAACTTTTGATAAAAACACGAATATAAAAATTAATGCCACTGTTAATATTATTCAGAAATGAGTTTCCCTAAATGGATTTTAAAAATTGGGGGCTATGCTGTCCAATAAGTAATGTTCAGCATACATGACTATTTAAATCTCAATTTAAGATAATAAAAATAAGATTTAAAAGTCAGGCCTTTATTCATAGCGGCCACATTTCTTCCAGTCCTTACTAATGGAACTGTATTGTATGATACAGACATTGTATGATATAGAACATTTCCACCTCACAGAAAGTTTTATGAGTCAGCTCTGATTTAGAAAAGTCATAAGTATTTCCAGATAGAATATGTTCTAACAAATTTCACCATTTGCTGCCCTTTCATTATTTGTTATTGTATTCCAAATTAATATGAGCGTACAAATTTTTAGGTTATATTGTTCTCACTTCCAAAGTAAAGTTTAGGTGGGATCTACTCCTTTAATACAGAGAAAATACTTAACTATATGGTCACCTATTTTTTTTATACAGAACTTCAGATGGGGTTATGTACATAACTGTAGGATTAAATGGACACCAACTTTAGTGTTATTCTGAGAACTTGCTTTCAAGAAAAATGATTTGAGATCAAGTAGAAATTTTTGCTGTTTTCTCATAATGATGAAGAGAAAGACTTGCATGCTTTAAAAGAAAGCACGACATAGCTGCATGTCTTCAAAATTAATGAGGTAATTAAAGTCTGCTTCAAAAGGGTTATTTAACTTCTAAGCAAAGCACAGCCCCTCTCCCTGTTTTTATAATTTTCTTTTGTTATGACAAAAAATGTGACTTTCCAAGGTTGATCATGAGAGTATCCTATTAATATATTTTGTCCACTGAAGTTTATTGTATTTTTGATTGGTTATAAATGAAAGACTTCTTCTTTTTTTTTTTTTTCTTTCCAGTTTTTTTGGCTGGGACTGGTTTGAACCCACAACCTCCGGCATATGGGGTCAGTGCCCTACCCCTTTGAGCCACAGGCGCTGCTAAAGACTTCCTCTTTCTGTTGGAAGATTTCATGGAAGTAATACTTTGGAAAGAGCTTACTTTAAAAGCTACAATTTTCTCAAAATCAGAGTATTTACAAGGGTAATACAGTATTTACCAGTATGACAGCAGAGTATATGCCATACTATTAATTCTTCTTTAAACACCAATTCTACATATATCTCATATTTTAAAAATTATATTAATAATGTAACTTTTAATCTACATGCCTTCAGGATTGAAATTCTTGATGTTTTCTCCATAAAGTATTAAACTCTAGTGCACTCTCTCTTTCTCTCCCTCCCTTGTCCTCCCCCTTTCTCCCCCTCCCCCTCAAAAAAAAAAGTATTAAACTCTAAACAACATCCCTGTTTCTGTGTTACATTGATAAAATACTTTTGAAAGACAAGAAGGAAGCTTCTTATAATAACAACTGGACACAAAGGTCTTCTTTGCCCATGATCAAGGATGCTTTTCCAAATATTTAACAACCACCAGAGCATGGGCATTGACTCCGAATAACAAACATGAGAGCAGGGTTTTGCTGGACCTCTGCTACTTCAATTGCTGTCCATTGACTTGCTAAAAGGCCAAGTGCTCTGAGAAGACTCTAAGGGAGAGCTGAGTGGCAAAGGGCAGCTGGAGGTTTGGGGCAGTGACTTTATCAAGTTGAAAGAAGAGGTTAATAATCTGTAGAGCCTTCCTGAAAGACGACTTCTAAATATCAGCTTTGAACAACTGTCTAGCTAAAGAGTAACTTCCTTCTCATCAGATAAATATCTGGTCTTATTTATTTTTTCTATATGTATTAAATAAATTAAACCAATAATTATTAACTTTCTAATATAGAAAGCACAAATTCCAGATGGTTTCCCTTGTGTATTCTGTCAACCACTTAGGAAAGTAATACTTTGAATATTTTGCAACCTTTTCCAGAAAATATAATCATAAGAGATACTTTCTAATTAATACTCCCTAATAATGAGACTAGCATTACACTACTACTTTGGTACTAAAAAAAGACGAGAAATAAAAATTAGTGACTAATACATTTTATGCATATAAATGCAAAATTCCTTAACAAAATATTAGCAAATCAGTCCAAGGTATAAAAGAATTAAACATCAAGATTAAGTGGGTTTTATTCCAGGTATGTAAGGTTGGTACAACATTCAAAATTGATTAATAACAATGTGAAATAATGCAGATGTTAATTAGCTACGAGCTCTGACAATGAAGCTTACGAACTCATCCTAGCAAAAGTGCTACATACTTCCTTGCTGAATATCACTAGGGTCACCTCCGAAGTACTCCCCTTGGGAACCTATGTGCTGAAGCACTAGTCCATCCTTCACAGAAATTTTAGAAGTCTTTTTCTGGAATGACCATCACAGCTGTCCTCATAAAAGTCTGACAATTAAATTTGCCAACTTGACATCATGTGTTTAAGTCGGTAAGACTGTACAAACAACTCTGTAAAGTTTCATAACCTTGGTATATCAGTATCTCATGGCTGTGTTAGTGTCCACATGTGGCAGTGTCTTGTGGAGTGGTGTTCATTTTTTTTCCCTTCATTTTTTCTTATTTTTATTTTTTTTATTAAGTCACATATATATATAGATCATGAATACATTTATGTATGCCTTTGTGGGTGTTTTTGTGTGTCACATGATGACAGCTCTATTGGTCAGTCCAGAAAAAGTGTTTTGTAGTTTCTTTGAAGGGTGAACCAGGCACTGGAGTCAGTGCATTGCTTCCCAGGGGGGACTTTGAAGGTGACTGTAGTGATATTCAGCAGTGAGGTATGCAGCACTTTTTCTAGGATGAGTTCACAAAGTTAACTCTTAGACCTTTGTATTTAGCCATTCTACAATGTACACGTTTTAAAACACCATGCTGTATGTAATATATACAATGCTTATTTGTAAGTTAAACATAAATTAATTTTAAAAACTAATGTAATTCATGACAATAGGCTAAAGAAGAAAAATCATATAATCATATATCAATAAATGCAGAAACAAACTAGGTGCAGGGGGAGCTTCTACTCGACAAAGGATATATACAAAAACCCACTGCTAATGTCACAGTAAATAATATGGAACTAGATGCTACCCCTTAAGAAAGAAAAGACAAGAATGTCTGCTGCCATCACTCCTATTCAACATTGTAATGGAAGTGCTAGATTATGTAATAAGGAAAAAAGTTATGCAGACTAGAAAGGAAAAACTAAAATTGTCTTAGTATGGAGATGACACTATGTAAAAAATTTTTAAGAATTAACAAAAAACATTTCTGGGACAAGTAAGTAAGTATAATAATGTTGCAGGATACGAGGTTAATGTACATAATTTAACTGCTTCACTATATACCAATAAGTAAATGGTAGAATTTAGAAAACCACAAAACTTCTCACATTGGTAAAAAAAAAAAAAAAAATGAAGTACTTAGGTATGAGTAAAAAATATGTACAAGATCTACATGAGGACAATTATAAAATATTGATGAAATAACTCAAAGATAAATCTAGAGATAGTCCATGATCAGACAGGGAGACTCAATGTTGTCAAAATTTGCCCCAATGTTGTTCATAGATTGAACACAATACCAACGGAAATCCCAGTGAGCTATTTTGTGAATATGGGGTAACTGATTCTGAAGTTTTTCTGCAAAGACAGAAGACCCAAAGTGGCCATTCAGCACTGAATCATGACCAAAAGGACCCACACTCACTAATTGTAAGGCTTAACGTAAGGTCACAGTAATCAAGGCTATGTGGTGTTGGTGAGAGAATAGATGGACACATCAGTGGACAGAGAGTCCAGGAAGATCCACATAAACATGGGCAATGGTTCTTTGACCAAGAAGCAAAGGCGAGTCAGTGGGAAAAGTTTAGTCTTCTCAACAAATGGTGCTGGGACAAGTTGACATAAATACACAAACACGTAAATCTTGCTAGAGACATTACACTTTTCATAAAATGAGGTTCTTCTTTGTTATAATTCAAGATTACTTTCACAGAATAAGCCCTTTCTCTGTTCTTTACAACTCTTCCTCAGCTCTCCAAATGATGAGTATTAACCGTCTTCCTTCCTCTTACCACTTAGTTCATCCCTTCTCTTTCTCATCTTCTAATTATTTTCTTAAAGTATGATTCTTCTCTCAATGCACAATATTTTTAGCTTCAAAAACTAAGATGCAAATATTCAAACAGTGCAAAATGATTTCTTTATTCTAGAATTTTTACATAACACTGGATATTATTATTTAAATAACACTGTATATGTTACCTCGTATATTGTTTGAAAGTGATGAAAATTCTAACACCAGTAACATCACGATTTAATAGATGAGGAAACAAAAGCTCAGAGAGGGGAAATGACTTATCAAATGCCAATATTCTGGTAGAATAAGAATGAAACCCCTGCCTCCCAACCCTTTTTCCCATTCTTGGGATGCTGGAGCCTCGCTTCGTTTAATAATAATTCATATCTCAACAATTTCCAATAAAAATAACACATACAAAGAGAAAAATCACAAAAGAAAATTAACACATAGAGAATAAAACAAACCTAATGGAGTTATAAAAGTTTGATTGAATACATTATCATCGAATAAATTAACCAATTTTTATTTTTTAAACAATGCCCAAAAATAAAACTAAGAACTCATAGAATAAGAAAATACATCAAATTGTTAGGGGAAATAAACTTAATTCCTCACATAAAATTTTAGAGGCATTTTCTACATTCAGAGCCAATTTATTAACTTTAATTGAACATTATTAAGTATCTAATTTATTAACTTTAATTGACCATTAGTAAGGGCTAATCTGTGAAACACCATCATGCTGTGTTCCATGTTATCTATCTCAGTGATCTTTGGAAGGAAGTCGTATCTCTACTTTATAGCTAAAGTGCCCAAATTTCAGAAATAGTAAATGAGTTATTCCAGGTTATCCAAGTAAATCACACAAGCAGAATTAAAACTCTTTCTGCTGGTCAAGTCCAGCTCTTTAACTGTCTTATTAGAGTCAGTGTAGGGAAACTGGTGTGTGTAGTGGATGGTATTGGTGGGTGATAGATGGTTAACTGCAGGGAAAAAGCAAGATCACATTTTAGCTTGTTTTACAGTATGATGATAATCAGGGTTCCTTTCTGAGTGTCTATCACATGACTTAGGCTTTATTAGGTGGTTTCAAGTTTGTGTGTCAGTTCTGCTCAGCTTTGCAATGACGCCATCATGATCCCCGTCTACAGAGGAGGAAACTGATGTGTACAAGAACCAGGGGACTTCTCCAAGGTCAAATAAGTAGATTTTTGAATTGACGTTTGTTCCTCAAAGGCCCCAACTCTTTTGTTCTGATTCTTCCCTAGCCACAATGAAAATGGTCATTTTCGTTCTTTCTATTTTCCCTCTTGACAATGGGTTAAAATCGCACATGCAATTAAACATTTCTTCAGTTTGCTAATTGTGTGCCCAATTGCATGCTCTGGCGGAAAGCACCTACAATTAGCAAGCACTGATTAGATGCTTATGCAATTTCCAAAAGGATAACTTTTAGAATGCATAAAAGAGGCTAGATTTTAAGAAGTTAGCCTTTACTGGTAGAAATGTTAAAGGATTGTATGTAGGCAAAATGTCAATTCAAAGACAACACGAAACTGCATTTTCTAAATGCATTTTAAATGCTTGCAACTGTGACAGGACACTATGTAAATGTTTATTGTATGAAAGAATAAGGTCTGACAGAAAAGCATTTTACAAGACCACAGGAAGTGTAGAAGACCGGATAAGACGGCAGAGATGACAGTGACTAGAGATGAAAAAAATTAATGTGCCCATTAGCTCCAGGAATCTGGAAAGCACACTCCTTATTTGCTAGTTACACTGTCATCTCTGACTAGTTTTAGGCAGTTTAAAGTCAGCAGTTCTAGAAAGAGCCCTGTGCATCATTAGATGCCTTAACAAGTTACTTCTTAAACTCCAAAGTGTCTGGTTTGAATCCAACCCAAGTCCTTGCCATTCAAAGGCCACACTTCCATGGTTCAACATAGCCACTGAAAACTAATTTGCTCATTGCATACATCTCTGACTACCTGACTACCACTCGTCCACATATTAGGTCTGTCATTTATGCTAAGTCAGCCCTGCCTGACACACAGATTTGAGATGAGAGTTGGGGGGGGGGTGCAATCTGAGGAGGTATTAGGGATAGAATTAATGAAACTGGCTCTTGCATTCTAACATTCAGGGAAGAAACAGGGGTACACACAGAGCACCCTCTGCTACTTTATGGTTTTTTAAAAAAAAAAAACAAACCTGCAAACTGTTCCCTACTTTGAATGGTTTATTTGGCTTAAGATTTTCAACTTTACGATGGTGCAAAAGTGATAATCATTCAGTAGAAACTGTACTTGGACTATGCCTATAACCATTCTGTTTACTTTCATTGCAGTATTTAATAAATTACCTGAGATACAAAAAATTATTTTTAGAAAGGCTTTGTGTTAGATGGTTTTGCTCAGTTCTAGGCTACTGTAAGTGTTCTGGGTACATCGAAGGTAAACTAAAGTAAGCCTTGTTCAGTAAGTTCAGTGTACTAAATGCATATCAACTTAGGAGCTTTTCAAAATACAGTGGGCTTATTGAGTAGGAACCTAAAAATAAGTTGAGAAGTATCACACATACTTTTCTCATTGAATATATTGCTTAGAGATAAGACACAATCCCAAATTAATGGTTTGATAGTTATCATTCTTTCTCAGTGTTTTCTTAGAAAAGCCGACTACCCAGTGGAAATACTAAGGAAGTGTTGAAGTTTGGTTACATCCTTTGCATGTAATTAAGAAGCTCTGTCCGTACACATGGACACACATCATATCTCACAGAGGTATCAATTTGGAGTAAGATTTCAAGGTATATTAAATAAGAAATGAGTGCACGGGTATTTTCAAAAATCATAGCATAATCTCAGTTTAGTGAATTATTGATTAAAAATTCATTTTGGGGGCCGGGCACAGTGGCTCATGCCTGTAATCCTAGCACTCTGAAAGGCCAAGGGCAGGTGAATTGCTTGAGCTCAAGAGTTCAAAACCAGGCAAAGAAAGAGCATGTCTCTACTAAAAATATAAAAAATTAGCTAGGCATTGCGGCAAGCGCCTGCAGTCCTAGCTGCTTGGGAGGCTGAGGCAAGAGGATGGCTTGAGCCCAAGACTTTGATGTTGCTGTGATGCCACGGCACTCTACCCCAGGATGACAGAGGGAGATTCTGTCTCAAAAAATAAAAATAAAGAAATCAATAAAATTAAAGAAAATTTTTGGCACCGGTCCAGGTGATAGTTTTGAAGATTCTTTAAAAAAGCATTTTATTTATTTTTAACAAAACAAGCTACTTGCTTCACAAACTAAATTTCCTTTTCTCTTCTGCACCCAAAATAAACTGTCTTAGAAACTAGAATTTTTAAAAAGCCTTTAAAAAAGTCATCTGTCATGACGTATTTCCCCCCTGCTGATAATTTATACATACGATCATGGAAAACATTAACTTGTTTTCATAGAATTGCCTGTTACAATTACATAATTTCTGGCAAATACCATATCGCCTCCTGGTAAACAGCAGATTGCCTCTATCAAGAAATACACATATCAGAGTATTTGTAAGAGCCTAGAAAGTTTTCATTAAACATTTATTTCAATCTCCGGTAATTTTGAGTTTGATACTCTAAAGAAATCAAAAGCTATCAAGGATCATGTTTTAACACAGCCTTGTAAATGCTCTAAGCACAGGGGCCTCAGACACGTGGCACTTGTGAGCTCCAACTTCCCAGAAAACAACTAGAAGTGGGAGGAGTCCCTGTCCTCGCGTAAACTGGGCTACGCATGCGCAGTGACCAGTCACAGGCAACTTGGAAAAGTGACGCCACTGCTTACTCAGGTTCAAGTACATCTCCTAGTTATGTAGGAGATGTTTGCCATTTATGCAATTAGAGTTCGTCTGCTGTGGACTGAATGTGAACTCTGTTGTTTTAAACTGATATTATTCAAATACATTTTAGTAAATTAAATTCTTACAGATGGAAATCTTACTGCGAGGACTGTAATTACGTGAAGGGGAACTCTCACCAAATTTAGTACGATTTTATTGTATCTCTTTGTAAAAATACCTATTTAAGAGTTAGAAATTTGTGACACAGTGAGTGCCAAAAGCATATACACGTTTTAAGGAAAGGAAATACCGCATTGAACTTGTGATCCGTAAGCCACATTTGACTTCTGTGATTACAGGAGACGTTCAAACGGGACTTGTATTCACCTTTTGTTCTCAGCATATATCAAGTATTACAATCTTAATTCAGTATTTTCCTGTCTTAAGATGTGTGTTCATTTTTTGGCACGCTCTGTATATCTATAGGTATTTTTATACATGTAATAAAAATTTTATTATTTTGAATCTATAAGAAATAATCAAATTGTGATTAAAATAACTTTCCTCTCTCCTATAGGTTTTGCCTTATGTGAAAAACTGAAACTTTAATAATAACTGATTGAGATATCCATGCTACTCACTTTTTTAGTAATGAAAGGGAGGGAAAAAAAAGCACACAGTATTGAGTGGTGCCTGTGGCTCAAAGGGATAGGGCGCCAGTCCCATATGCTGGAGGTGGTGGGTTCAAACCCAGCCTCAGCCAAAAAAAAAAAAAAAAGCACACAGTATTTCTGCATTCTAAACAGTAAAAGGCTCCAGAAAATAATTCAAATGTAAAATGTTTTTGATTCCCTGAAGAAACCAAATATATTCTTCACTCTACCTCACAACTGTAGCTTTTTACCAGATTGTTTTAATAAGGGCGCAACTGCTCAATTTGCTATATTTCATCAGACATGCAGGGCAGTCAGTACAAAGGACAAGTTAGACTTTAAAATGAACTGTTCAAATCTTCTGATAATAAAAGGAGGCTGACACCTGTAATTACAAGGCAGTGACAGATAAAGGGAAGGTTCTCAAGGATGCTGGTGGCCTACTGTTTAGAACTTAGGGAACAAACACCACTGAGAAAATTTCTTTGTTTTCCCTTCCCCTCCATCTTTTTCTATTTTCTTTTCTTTTCTTGTTAATTTGCGGAGGGCTCTTACCCTGTGTGATGTCATATTCACTAAGGAGGACATAACACGTAAACACATACGGATAATAACAATACAAATGGGATGAAATAGGCATCAAGATTTTTATGGCAATTTGCTGCTTGACAACCCTTATCTGAATTTGGCTTTCAAAAGACAAGGTGGGCATTTTATATACCATTCATAGAGAAGAATCTAAGGATCAGCAACACGGAATGATTCGCTCAAGGTTACCAGCTCATTCCAGGGCAAGTCAAAAAGGGAAAACTGACTTTTTTTCTACCTCAATCACAGACAACTGAATGCAGTTGTAATCAGAAGAGGATTTTCAAGTAAATTCTTTAAAGAAGTTTTTGAAAATGGAAAAGAAATGTATAATTATTTGAGTTTTTTTAAAGATCATGTAAACTATAAAGACGAACAGCATGTTAATGGTGAAATATCATTTTGTACGTTATAATTTGCTTACCAGACGATTTTTTCATGCATGCTCTAATCAGCTAATAAGAGTGGTAGCTAACTGATGAAGAGCTTTCATTTCCTTCCCAGTATAATTAGGATAGTAATAGTCTTTTCTTTATATATTTTAATGGCATCTCTTGGCACTATTTTCCAAATGGTTTGTGATACCAGGATGGCATCTAACTGTAAGAGGAGCTGAAGTAGAATTTATAAAAGAACAGTCCTTGTAACTATTACTGTCATTATATAAATTCACTCGGATTGATATTAAAGTAAATAGCACAGAAATTAACAATGATTGCAATGTTATTTCCAATTAGTTCCTTCCTTATAAAGGAATCACTTCATTGCAGAGTTTGTGTCTAAAAAATCATGTTTAACACAGCAGGATTCCCTCTTCGCTTTGGGTCAATGCTACCTTAGGAAACAGCACTATGTTTGGTGAATTCTTTGCCCTAGGACATTTTTAGCCACAGAAATTAAGTTTCCAGTGCTCGCTTCGGCAGCATATATACTAAAATTGGAACGATACGGAGAAGATTAGCATGGCCCCTGCGCAAGGATGACACACAAATTCGTGAAGCGTTCCATATTTTTTGGTGTGTGTCACACTTTATGGGGGCAAGACATGATTGCAGGAGGGACTTTGCCTAACAATTGCAATCAGTGTAACCTGGCTTATTGTACCCTCGATGAATCCCCAACAATAAAAAAAAAAAAAAAAAAAAAGAAGTAGTGAAGACATAGTTCAAAACAAATTCATTACGACACATCAATAATACGATGTAGAAAAAAGGAAAATTAAAATGTTTTGGAATTATAAAAAAAAAAGAAATAAGTTTCCGTATATTCACCCTCTTCAGTGCAAAATATAATCTTTATTATCATGAGTGAGGTTTTTTTTTAAGCCAGTATAATGTAACAAAATTTGAACAGATGATAGGCATGAACACCCAAAGCCCTCTGCTCTTTCCCTGGGAAGACCACTGCCAGACTGCGTGACAGTTCAATGTACTGGATTCATCCTGCACACAACAGATCTTGTGCTTTCTCTGCTGAGACACTGCTCAAATATGTCTCCTGTGTAAACCTCACAATGACACTTTGAAGGTGGTATAATTTTTGTTCTCTTTCTTGTATGTTAGGAGATTGAGGCACAGGGTACTTATTTTGTTCTAGGTCATCTATTTTGTTAATGCCTGAGCTAAGATTTCATTCCAGGCATTTCAACTACAGAGCCTGGGCCTTTAATCAGTAGTCAATACTCAACAGATCTTAAGACTATTTGGGACAAGTACTCCTGGAAATGTGATACACTCTATATAAGTTATACAAACACAATAAATACAATAACAATGCTACTCTATTCTGACTTCAAAGATGGTTTGGGGTTTTTTAAATGTAAGTCCTAAGGTCAACATTATATTAAGTATTATTAAATATCACGTTTTATTTCAACTGAAAAGAAACAAATTTTCTAGTATCAATACTACCACTGAGCACATCAATATTGAATTTTGACAGTTTTCCTCACGTTCATTTTCACACACGAGTTATGAACAAGTCGTTTCATTTGACAGATAATTATTTCTAAGATTAATAGAAAATATGTAAGTGAAATGAATATACACATCTCTTAGACATTAAAAACATTTTTTTCCAAATATCCAGAAATCTTTATGAACCATCTCCTAAAATTTGGGAAAGAATAATCCCTCTTTCCCACATTGTTATTACTACCTAGATGTGGTTTTTGTTCAAATGATCTTTATCTAGTGCTTATTGTGTGTAAACCACTGTTCTGGGTGAGACCGATGTGTAGGGAGACAAATCAGGCTTGGATGCTTTTCTTGGGATATTAACAGAAGTCATCCCTGAGAAAGTATGTTTTTTTAGTATTCCACCCCCCCCCGTCCTTTTACTATGACACGTCAATCAGCCTGTACAAATTGGACTCGAAAGACCAGCTAAATGGCTAACAATGCATAATGTTCCTAAATGTCCCTGTAATTGTTTGTGGATTCCAAGCTAAGGGAGTCCTGGAGGCTGATCCTGCTGGAAATTTCAGGAATGCTTGTGGTGATGCGCTGCCCTTGCCCGTACGTAACGTACATAACTATTTAACACAATCTGAGCTGCATCCTGTGACTGGGTCATCTCAAATGCCCTGGCAATAATAAAAACATCTTTACATACACGTGTTCCAAGTTGTACACAATATTGGTATTTTTTTTAAAAGACTGAAGTGGCACAAAACCAGAATATCCCCTGACATTGGCA
The DNA here is from genome assembly GCF_027406575.1 of Nycticebus coucang. Lineage (NCBI taxonomy): Eukaryota > Metazoa > Chordata > Mammalia > Primates > Lorisidae > Nycticebus > Nycticebus coucang. The sequence goes on along the minus strand of NC_069790.1, from coordinate 117,017,086 downwards.
TGACAGTGGGTATAACTTGGTGGCTATCATTTTTGCATGTCGACACGTTTGGTTCTGAGACCTGACTCCCTCTCTCTACCTGTGTGATCCCAGTCAGTACCTGGTTTCTTTGTCTTTAGAAAGAACGCTGAGAACAAGGGCACCTGTCCATTCTTTTACTTTTATGAGGATTAAAGTGCTCAGCACCAACTATTATTTGGTGTTTCCTTAAGGCTCCTTATTTTTGGTAACTTTTCTTGTTAACATTGACACAACGTTTTAAAATTCACAGCTCTTTAGCTTACATCAGCTAATTTGAACTGTACAAAAGCCAAGGCCAAAGATCAAATAACAGTAAGTAGCTACATTCATCTCTTGGTTCTCTATTCTGTTCCAGACATCTACCTCTCTGTTTTTGTGCCAGTACCATGCTATTTTGATCATTATCAATTTATAGTATAGTCTGAAGTCTGGTAGCATGATTCCTCCTGCTTTGTTTTTATTTCTGAGTAATGTCTTGGCTATTTGAGGTTTTTTCTGATTCCATATAAAACGAAGTATTTTTTTTTTTTTTTTGAGATCTTTAAAGTAAGACAGTGGAGCTTTAATAGGGACTACATTGAAATTGTATATTGCTTTGGGTAGTATGGACATTTTAACAATGTTGATTCTTCCCAGCCATGAGCATGGAATGTTTTTTCATTCTTCAGCTATTTCTATTCTCAGAGTTTCATAGTTCTCTTTATAGAGATCTTTCACATCCTTTGTTAGGTAAACTCCCAAATATTTCATCTTCTTTGGCACTACTATGAACAGAATAGAGTCCTTGATTGTTTTTTCAGCTTGACTCTTGTTGGTATCTATAAAGGCTACAGATTTATGAGTGTCGATTTTGTAACCTGAGACGCTGCTGTATTCCTTGATCACTTCTAGGAGGTTTGTAGTAGAATCCCTGGTGTGTTCCAGATATATCATCATATCATCTGCAAAGAGTAAAAGTTTGATCTCTTCTGACCACATATGGATACCCTATATGGATACCCTTGATCACCTTTTCTTCCCTAATTGTGATGGCTAAGACTTCCATTACAATGTTAAAGAGCAGTGGAGACAATGGGCAACCTTGCCTGGTTCCTGATCTGAGTGGAAATAATTTCAATATAACTCCATTCAATATGATATTGCCTGTGGGTTTGCTGTAGATGACCTCTGTCAGTTAAGAAGTGTCTCTTCTATACCAATTTTCTTAAGTGTTCTGATTATGAAGGGATGCTGGATATTATCAAAAGCTTTTTCTGCATCAATTGAGAGAATCATATGGTCTTAGTTTATTTTGTTTACATGATGAATTATATTTATAGATTTATGTATATTGAACCAGCCTTGAGACCCTCAGATAAACATTCAGTGGGGAAAGGAGTCCCTATTTAACAAATGTTGTTGGGTGAACTGGCTGGTGGCCTATAGGAGACTGAAACTGTACCCACACCTTTCACCATTAACTAAGATAGACTCTCTAAACCAGAGATGTTGTCGTGAATGTGGAGAAAAGGGAATACTTCTGCACTGCTGGTGGAGAGCTAAAAATAGACCTGCCATTGGATCTTACAATTCCTCTACTAGGTATATATCCAAAAGACCAAAAATCACTTTATAACAAAGATATTTGCACTAGAATGTTTATTGCAGCCCAATTCATAATTGCTAAGTCATGGAAGAAGCCCAAGTGCCCAATGACCCATGAATGGATCAATAAATTGTGGTATATGTACACCATGGAATATTAAGCAGCCTTAAAGAAAGATGGAGACTTTACCTCTTTCATGTTTACATGGATGGAGCTGGAACATACTCTTCTTAGTAAAGTATCTCAAGAATGGAAGAAAAAGTATCCAATGTACTCAGCCCTACTATGAAGCCAATCTATGGCTTTCAAACCCAACTATAGCCCAAGAAGAAGGGGAAGAGGAGAGCGAGGTGAGGGGAAGAGGCGAGGGAGGCCAGGGGAAGAGGCGAGGGAGGCCAGGGGAAGAGGCGAGGGAGGCGAGGGAGGAGGCGAGGCGAGGCGAGGCGAGGCGGGGAGGAGGGGAGGCGAGGGAGGCGAGGGAGGCGGGAGGGGAGGGGAGGAGGGAGGCGAGGGGAGGGGAGGAAGGAGGCGAGGGGAGGAAGGAGGCGAGGGGAGGAGGGAGGCGAGGAGGGAGGAGGGAGGCGAGGAGGGAGGAGGGAGGCGAGGGGAGGAGGGAGGAGGGAGGCAGGCGAGGGGAGGAGGGAGGTGGGAGGCGAGGGGACGATGGGTAGAGGGAGGGTAATTGGTGAGATTATACCTACCGTGCATCTTACAAGGGTACATGTGAAATTTACTAAGTATAGAGTATAAATGTCTGAACACAATAACTAAGAAAATGCGGTGAAGGTTATGTTAAACAGTTTGATGAAAATATTTCAAATGGTATATAAAACCAACACATTGTACCCCATGATTGCATTAATGTACACAGCTATGATTTAATTAAAAAAAAAAAAGAAAGAAAGACAACAAATCACAGAAAAGAAAAAGAAATCCAAGGCAAATCCACTGTTTCCAGCTGTAGGTGATGCACTAAGGGGACCCTGGGACACACTTCATAAAGACTGTCAGATGAGTGGCACCTTCTGGAGCTGGGCAGCTTCGTTGTCTGGAAACAACCCCGTGAGGCATCCTGGTGACCTGAATTTGTGAATTGTCAAGTCATTTTCAATACTAAGGAGGTAAAGGTATTTGCACATGTCCCCTAGTCAGCTGCTGGCAGAGATGGAGGACACTGCAGCTCCTTCTTATGTGCTGGACATAGTGCTGGTAGCTGTTCTGGGACATCTCATTCTGCCGTGGTCATCGTGCTATCATATCAACATTAAAACTCATCATTGTTTAGTTTACTTGGCCCAAAGCAGTGATGCCATATTATTGAGTAATGCAAAGATCTGCAGCGACTGAAATTTGCCAGGTTTTTAAAGTTAAAGACATTTAGTTTTGGAGGATATTGAGTTTGATTATTTTTACCTCCTTTTCTATTACATAAATATACTTGCAAAAAGTGTTCAATACACAGCTATTTATACACAACAGAGAGGCCATTATTGTTTTATTCTCATTTAGTTCATTGACAACCATAGTTCTTAGGATCGCCTTTACCCTCAGACTATCCCATGTGAGTTTTTCAACTGCTTTGCGAGCTGGTCTTATATTTGATGTATAGCCTGGTAACCAACATGCCCATTCCCGGGAAGCACAGTCATAGGGCAACAGGTCAAATGCAAGGTTTTGTAGTATGGAAATTTTATCCAGCTCAGAAGTGGTAGGGCAGAGGAGCCTGCTCTCCAAGTGAGCACACAGACTCTCCTGGTCTTCTCTGGGGCTGGGTAGAGAGACAGAGCCAGCCCAGCAGGAGATAGGCTCTTTGAACAGGAAAATAAGAGATGGAGCTTAGGGAGATTCTCTAATGTCCAGTGGAAAGGGAAGCTGCTATCACTATTTAGAAGATGCCAATGGTCTCATGAATAGGAAATTAATTTAAGAGTCCCAATTCTGCAAAACCGCAGGGCAATTTTCATCACACTATTATTATTTATACCAATATCTCTTAGAAGCCTGCACCTCTTGTACCTTGTATCATATACCCCGTGCAATAAACTTTAATGTCTCTTTGATAGGAGCCTCTTTTCATGCTTTATCCTTAGGGTTTTTTTTTTAAAAATCCTGTGAGTAAACTCATATGGGATAACAGACCCATTTTAACACATATAAAAATGCCCATTCACAACAGGTGTTAAGTAAACTATTTGTATATTTTCTTATTTTTTAGCCTGCCCAAAGTAATTCAAATTACTTAAAATATAATTCATATTATGTTCAGTAAGATACACTGTAGAATTTCAAATGTGTGTTGTGTTGAACTGTAGTTTGAGCTCTCCAGGGCTTCTGAGAGTTTTAGGTATTATGAAAACAGTAACTTATTACCTGTAAATAATAAAAAGGGAGATAATGTACAGTGTGTTCCAAAAGTCGCCCTAAAGTCACCATACACAGGGAAAATGGTAAAGTTTAGCTAAATGCACCTTCATTTATAGAGCATTCATTATAAAATTTAACTAAATATTTACAAAAATACTCTCTGTATTGGCCACCTCTTTGTAATGGATAGTTTGCAATGAATATTTTGTAAATAAAGGTACATTTAGCTGTACTCCCCTACTTCTCCCCATGTGTAGTAACTACTGGGTGACTTTTGGGCCACCCTGTACAGAGTGTGGAAGATTATTCCTGGTAGATTATCCAACCACTTTTATTGAGGAAAACATTAAGCAACCAGGATTCTCCCTAAATACATTTACATATGTTAGGTAAATAAAACATTTTTTACATATGTAATGTTATATACGTGCATACACGCACCCGAGAGAGATCAATGTTGAGAGTGGCTAACATAGAAGGCTGGTTACATTAAGAGTGAGTACTTACTCTTGCTAAGATGAAATGTACTCATAATAATTGAGATATACCTGCCTATAAATTATTACCAGGATTAAGTAACCCAGTGTGTGCAACACATCTGGCACAGAGGTTATAAGAACTCTTGTAGAAAGGCCTTTAATGTTAGATTATACATAAAGGACGAAAGAACCAAACCATGTGTGTGCTGTTTCTCTGCTTGGCAATGTGAAAATATTTGCCCTGAAATGTCTGTGGACAAAAAAAAAAAAAAAAAAATGTTTTCATGGGTATATTTTTGTCACCAGTTTAACTTTTAAATTCTTCTTACTCTGGGCAGCGCCTGTGGCTCAAGGAGTAGGGCACCAGTCCCATATGCCGCAGGTGGCGGGTTCAAACCCAGCCCCGGCCAAAAACCACAAAAAAAAAAAAAAAAAAAAAAAAATTCTTCTTACTCAAGAGAGTTCAATAGAAATCTTTTGCTTTGATGCCTTTCTGTGAGTTTCAATCCTTGAAAAAGAGACCTGGCCTCTCATCTGGTTTATGTAATTTGCTATTTTTCTCCTCATACTGTTACGTTCACAACCCAGAAATGAAGACAACTCACATGGAATAACTGAAAAATTATTAGCGATTAGACCTATATTCGATATGCATATTAGTTATCAGATCTATAGGCGAACACGCATTTCAGTAATCACGTGTGGATTGTCACCTATGTAATAAGCTGCTAAGACCTGTCAACATAGTTCTTACTATAAATGCTCCTGAAACTCTTATCTACTAAACGGGGTTCAAAGATTTGTTGAATATAACCTTTTCTGGCTAAGAAATTATCATGTTCTTATACTGAGGTTGTCACTTTCCAGTAAAAATTTCTTAGATAAGAGAGCATTTACCTTTGAAATCAGTGCCTGTACACAAACATATATCACACAGATTATCCATGGTGAGACTCGATGATCCTTCTAATTAAAATTTCATATGAAGAATTTATAAGATGAATGGCATATATGAAATGCACTTTCTCTTTTCATAAATTATCATGTGTGCTGTCTTGCCATAGAAAGCAATGGTTCTGTGACTTAAAACATCAAAGCGATCATGTGCAACAATGTAGCTTATACATGTGTGTCTGTGCTTCTAACTCAGGACAACTTTGGATGGTTTCATCAGGAAACATGAGGTGTAAAAATATTCAGTGGAATGTCCGGATACAGATTATGAACGAGTAAACTAGGATAACATAGTGAGGGAGGAGGAGAAAATTAGGATGTGTCTGAGCATACCGCTATCACTTTTTAGCAAGGCATTTAATCTTTCAAAGCCTCCATGGTCTCATTATGAAGTAGGAATAACAATTTTGCTGCCAACCTGAGGTTTAAGGTGAGTCCGAGGAACAACAGATCTGAAAACACTTTAGAAACCATGACTCAACATATTCAAATACATATTAAGTGTCTGATACTGTCCTAAGTCCTGAGTAATTACAAAAATATCTAGGATACCATCAGATGGTGAAGCCCAGCTAACCTTCAGATAAAGGATATGAAGCCAAAAGAAGCCCTTGGGAAAGACCAGGACAGTGGAGGAGGACCCAGACGACCTGGATGCTAATAAGCAAAGACCTGTCCTACCAGAAGTATAGAGAAAGACAGAAAATACCCTCACACTGAAATCCTCCAACGATCATCCCAGTTACCAAGTGTCATCTATGGGCAAAACTCCACCTAAAACAGTCTCATAATAATTAAAAAAATTAATTTTCCTGGCCCTTCCAATAACACATAATTTACAAAATAAGAAAGGGGAATATATAAAGATAAAATTGTGAAAATTATTAAGTTTACCAATTTGTGTAATTTTATGCCTCAGCATACACGGAGAGCTTTTATAAGCTTATTTAACATAAACTTTACATGAATATTTAACACATTTTTACAAGTGTAATTTTACATGTTAATTCTGTAATCTATGACTCCGAAAAATTAATGATGTAAAATTTTTGTGTTCAAAAGATTTTCTATTTGGAATTTAAATTATTTGCACAAATTAAAATTCTTCAAGCAAAGTGCAAACTGTCAATTTGTATACAAAGTTATTCATTGGTGTTAAATTAATATTACTTTACAAATAAGGACCAATGAGAAGTAATAGCATACCTACATTTGTTAATCTGCTTCAATAATCTTTACCTGTTAATTTTTTATTATAAAGATACAAATTCTTACAAATTAGATATGTGATATGTCATAAATGAACATACACAGTTTTACAGAATTTAGTCTTTTTTTAAGCCTTACAGGTAATATTTGTGTCTACACAAGATTTTCTGCTATATTAAATTGACTGAAATCTACAGAGGTAATGGATTCTGCTGTTCACACACAGTTCTAATGTATTGATTTCCTTTTCAACCTATGTCTTTCTCTGAATGTGCACTTGGGGAAAAAAGGCCAGTAATTAGTCTAAAAGGGTTAGGCAGTTGAGAGGAAAGACAATGACCATTTATTGTCTGCAGCTTGCAAACATATTCATATTTTGTAATCAAGATTGGTCAGTAATGGAACCAGCAATCCAAAGGGTCTGAATTACACATTCTGTATATGAAGGAAGTAATATGTCTCCAGAAACAGATCAGGTTGAATACCTGATTGGAAGTATTGCTACCCTGCACGCACCCGCACCCACACCCACACGCAGAGCTAGAGAGGGGGAGAGAGGAATTTTGTTTAATATCACTGAAAGGGCCTGGAAAAAAACTATGTTTTCACTGAACATTATTATTCTTTGAAAAAGAGGCTACATGGAGCAGGGAACGGGAATGGAAGGTCAGTCCCATGCATAGAGGTGCTCATACTTTTCGGAATATGATAGGCATTTATTTGATATGCAGTCTTGTAGAAATAGATGCAAAGTAGAGGTTCTTGAAAAAACATTTTCCGTATCCACAGAAAAAACTATGTGCTGAAATGATACAGCTTATACCCATCTCTATTTTATAAAACTACATATTCTGCTAAATATATAGCCTATAGGATATAATAATGGATCATTACTGTCCCATGTATAATAATGACAATGAATTTAGTAATGATTATGCTATTTTTTAAAATACGCTATATTTTTAAAATAATGTGGTATATAGAAAATGGAATTGTGGACCAACACAAGGCTTGAGGGTGGGGACAGGGGAACATTTTCTCAAAAACCATGAACAAAATCTTGAAAAGAAAGATCTTTAATAAAGGAAATCATAGTATACTTCAGGATTCCTGGGGCGGGGGAACTAAGCATTTAGTACAGTTTATTTTAAATTCTATGTACACACCTAGAAAAAATATTATATATATTTTATTAATATGTATGTGTATATATACACACACAGGTATTGTATACTTACACACATGCATCTAATAAAGCAGTGACACCATATCCAAACATTCAAAAATAACTGCATTTTATATGCTCAAGATAACTATTATATTGACTAACACCTGTCTTGGGAAAGAGGAGAGGAGAAAATATCGGAAAGAGGCCGAACAGGTTTACATTCAAAGTTGAGACCAATAATGGCTTTTGCAACCCACTAATTTGGAATCTTAAACAACTTAATATTCCCTGACTCCCCGCCCAGCCTTTTTTTTTTCTTATTTCCAAACCCAAGTAAGTAAAATCTCCTTTAGTAGGCTACTATGAAAGTAAGATACTACTTAGAAAATGTCTCGCACACAGCTGCACAACACAGGAGGCTTTTCACCTTACCCTTGTGTATGTCACTCTGGTTAAATTTACTGAGGTAGTTGTGAGGTCACGAAAGAACACTAAAACTTAGATTCCTGAAGATTTTTGAAATTTTCCTTTGAATCTTAGTAACATGAGCTTAGCAGCTATAGTTGATATTTCATTCAATTTTCATTAGGCAAATTTGCCATTTGTTGACATCACGTTAAAAACCTTAGAATCAAACTTAGTGGCCCCTGCCTGGGATGAATAACATACGTTCACAAAAGTAACTGCACAAATGTTCTAGTAAAGATAGGTAACAGCGTACAAGGGGAACACTCCCTGGATGAGTGATTTGTCTTGGTTTAGTTTTATTGTTGGTTTGCTTAGAAACAAGGGCTCCTTCATCCTATAAAACATGAAAGTAACATTTGTCAACAACCTATACTTTGCTGCCTGGGATGCTTTTACTGAAAGCAAATTCAGTTTGTGGCTGTTACGGTTCAGTTCTACCAGAGGTAACAAAAAATTTGTAGGAAAAAATTGTACTGAGCAAAACTCTCCAAGAAATAATTGGGTTAAAATGTAATTTATAAGTACAGTCTTGTTCCTCATTGAGTTTAACGTGTCTGAATTTGTACTATTTCACAAGAAACTACAAACTAGATTGTGCACAAAAAGTTTGTTTTATTTCTACAGATATTTAATATAAAGTCTTCTCACTACTTGCGTTAATGACAGTATTTTGAGGCACAACTCCCCAGTTCCCATATATTCCAAGGTAAATTTGTCCTACAACCCAAACATGTTTCTTTCCTTTGGCAAAACTGAGGCATTGTACGATCTTGATCTAACTTGTTATTCAAAAATGTTCAAGTGCTAAATCGTCCGAAGTAACAGATATCAAAACATCTGCTTTTTATTTATAGCAGACCCTGATTATAATAAATTCTTGCTTAACATAAATATAAAAAATAAAGTAGGAGGAGAAGACTATATAATACTTCTTGTTTTGTACACTTTTATAGAAAATTGGCTGTATGAGAGAGAAGGGAGGGTTCTGTGAACATTATTTATAGAATAGCGTAATTTATGAAAACATCCTCTTCCAGCTGCTCCTTTGCTGATACTTTAATCACATACATTTGACATTCTTTTGTTCGATGCTTTGTTCTATTTCCTCACATCTGAATTCTTTGAAAACCTGTAGCATTGCAATAGCATTTCAATTTTCATCATTTGTAGCCTTGCAATAGCATTTCAATTTTCATCATTTCCTTCCTCTTTAATCATGCCATGATCTAATTTTGCTTCCATTTCTACAAAGAAACACCCCACTTTATGGTTAAGAAACCTCACTGGCACGTCCACTGGTCATAGAACTTACACTGCTCCATTACCCACCATCGTTAATTCCCCTGAAACGCTCTCCTAAGTCTTACTCACTCGTACGTCATGTAACATGGCTGGTATTTCTTTGTGACATCTGATTTTTGCCTCACAAATGTTGGTGCCCTGTCTTCTCAGTGTCTTGAAACTTAAAATTTTAATAAATTCTTTCATTGTGTTAATTTTTCCTACCATTGATGCATGAATGAAGTAACCAGTTGGTTTCTATATACTCTTCTTCAAGGCCGATCTCGCAGCCACTATTCAAGGGCATATAGGTCATTTCCACCTGTTCATTAACCACATGACATCGTCCTTCTCCTGAAGCTACCTGCCCTGTCTTCATTTCTGCTGAATCTCCTGCAACTTGTCTCTATAAAGTTGGAAACTTCCCCCTCCTTTACAGAATTCTGGAGCAGTTTTCTGTGTCATAGTTTTTCTTTTGTCTTCCTTCATGGAAACGTTGCCAATATTTCTTGTATGCTCCTGCCAGATTGCCATGATTTATACCTAATTCTCTTCACATCACCTCACCGGAAAAAAAAACAGAATTTTAATTTTTTAGGAGATAAACCCAAGACATACAAATTTAGGATTTTGGCTCTGTATTTTTTTTAACTTTTCAGGTGTGCAGTTTTTAGTAACAGATTGCTGACATTTTTAACAATTTCTTGATATTTTCATTTATTTTCCATAAAAACCCATAGCATAGAGAAGTTTGCTGTGTCCATTTTATGACAACAACAAAAGAATATGAAACTTTGGCAGAATAGCATGCTCAGAGTCATAACCAAAAGTGGTGGACAAAAGGCTTCTAGATTAGAAACTTTTCTATGTAAAACTAAAGCATTTGCATGAACTCCCACTGCCTCCCCTTATAATCCATCTTGCCTACTAAACCCCACAATGCAACTTTTGTTCAACTTCAGCATCTCTTTATCACCCTCCAGTGGACTTCAATTTTATCCTCTCATCTCTTAACTCAATCTTTTGTCCTATGTTGAAATAAGTTCCTCCTAGTTTTCTGGAGGTGTATATTCTGTACTTTCTGCAATGCCTCAATAATTTACCTAGTGTATGAAATCTCTGAAAAGCTCTGTATTGGGAAAGTAATATTTTTATTGCTATAGTGACACAGTGACACATAATTCACCCTCTAAGGTATTGCTTGGCGATATTCTGTAATATTCTCATTGGTATATCACGTGTCTGTCTTGTGTTGTTTAAATTTAATGAGGATAGAAACTTTACCTTACTGACACTTATCCTGGAGACCAAGAAGGCACTAGATCATCCTAAAATGTTTTTGTGGGGCAGGGTAGTTAAGACATCTGTTTTCAGGGATGACCTGGGAGATAATGTCCAGGGGTGGGACCTTTCCCAACAGAACTGGACACACCATCCAACATGGCCTCCATCAGAGAACCACGTGGGGGCAGACAAACCTGGATAAAAAGCCAGAAATAATTCATTTAAAAATTAAAAGAAAAATATTAAGGTGGTATCCTGGATTGGATCCCAGAAAAAAAAAAGGGGTGGTGGTGGATATCCACGAAAAAACTGATGAAGGGTAAGTGACGTGTGAAGTTTACGTAACTGCAATAGACCAGGGAAAATAGCTGAGGGGAGGAAAGAAACTTTAAGGACACATTTGGAGGTGAAGCAATACTGGACATCTTTGTCTCCTACAGTATTTAACTTGGTTGCTGTTTGTAATAGGTACGAGGTAAGACAATTAAGTTAGAGAACTCATCCTAGGAAAACATGCTAACTACTTCCTTGCTGAACATCATCCCCATCACCTTCAAGGTGCTTCTCTCGGGAAGCTACGCACCAACACCAGCACCCAGTTCACCCTTCAAAGCACTGGAACTCTTTTTTTTTAATCTCAAAATTATTATAGAACTATTTATATGGATCCATATGGATTACTTTGTATAAAATATAAATAACACGCAAATCATACATTGGTTATCTCTACATTTTCACATTGTATGTTTTTCTTTTTTTTTTTGTAGAGACAGAGTTTCACTTTATTGCCCTTGGTAGAGTGCCATGGCGTCAGACAGCTCACAGCAACCTCCAACTCCTGGGCTTAGGCAATTCTCCTGCCTCAGCCTCCCGAGTAGCTGGGACTACAGGCTCCCGCCACAACGCCCGGCTATACATTGTATGTTTTAAGGTTTTTAAATTTTCAATAGAAATAAAAGTAAGTCTAAATAACAGAATCTTTTTTTACTTTCAAGCAGTATAAAAGGAAATATTGGGTATAATTCATCAAAAAAATTAAAACTTCACAGTCACTTTTTTCTTATGCTATGGCATACAAGTGCACCTAGGAATATATAACGATATATAACATGCACAGTTGACCCTTGAACAAATCAATGAATCAGTTAGAATGAATGATCTCTGCACAGTCAATAATCTGTTTATAACTTCTGACTCCCTCTAAACTTAACTGCGAACAGGCTTCTGTTGAGAAGCTTTGCCAGTAATATACAGACTTAATTAATGCATGTATTGTATAGTACCTGTATTGTATACTATATTCTTACAATTACGTAAGCTAGAGAAAATAAAATTTTATTTAAAAAACCACAATGAAAAATATTTTTAAAAGAAAATGAAAGAAGATAAATGTATTCTCTATTCATTAATTGGAGTGAGTCATCATGAAAGTCTTCATCTTTGGCATCTTCGTGTTGAGTAGGCCGAGGAGGGGGAAGAGGAGGGGTTGGTCTTGCCATCTCAGTGGTGGCAGAAGTGGAAAGGGAGAAGTGGGACAGGAAGACGGAGAGGATGGCACACTTGGTGTGATTTTTACTGAAAAAATAGTCTCTAAGTGGACCCTTGTTCAAACACACGTTGTTCATGAGTTAATGTTAAAGTAAACACCCCTGTAGCCACCATCCAGGCTAAGCAATAGAAAACTCTCTGTATTGAGAAGGCTCCTACCCTGTTTTCCCGAAAATAAGACAGTGTCTTATTTTAAGGTGTGCTCTCAAAAATGCGCTAGGTCTTATTTTCAGGGGACGTCTTATCTATCCTGTAAGTAGGTCTTATTTTCGGAGGATGTCTTATTTTAGGGAAAACAAGGTACGTGCCCCACCCTAAAGTAATCATAATCCTATCTACATGGTAGTGACTTTCTTGCTTTCCTGTAGGAGTTTCACTTTCTGCACTTCTATTTGTGTATTTTTTTTTTTTTTTATTGTTGGGGATTCATTGAGGGTACAATAAGCCAGGTTATACTGATTGCAATTGTTAGGCAAAGTCCCTCTTGCAATCATGTCTTGCCCCCATAAAGTGTGACACACACCAAGGCCCCACCCCCCTCCCTCCGTCCCTCTTTCTGCTTCCCCCCCCATAACCTTAATTGTCATTAATTGTCCTCATATCAAAATTGAGTACATAGGATTCATGCTTCTCCATTCTTGTGATGCTTTACTAAGAATAATGTCTTCCACTTCCATCCAAGTTAATACGAAGGATGTAAAGTCTCCATTTTTTTTTTAATAGCTGAATAGTATTCCATGGTATACATATACCACAGCTTGTTAATCCATTCCTGGGTTGGTGGGCATTTAGGCTGTTTCCACATTTTGGCGATTGTAAGTTGAGCTGCAATAAACAGTCTAGTACAAGTGTCCTTATGATAAATGGATTTTTTTCTTTCTGGGTAGATGCCCAGTAATGGGATTGTAGGATCAAATGGGAGGTCTAGCTTGAGTGCTTTGAGGTTTCTCCATACTTCCTTCCAGAAAGGTTGTACTAGTTTGCAGTCCCACCAGCAGTGTAAAAGTAGCACTGGAACTCTTTTTATGGAATGGTCATCAGAGCTTCTGTCTTACTAGGTCTGACAATTAAGTTTGCAAACTTATCCTAGAAAAAGTGCTGCGTGCCTCACTGTAGAATATTACTATGGTCACCTTTGAAGTACTCTCCTTGGCCATCTGGTGACAGTGACATTCAGCAATGAGGCATGTAAGCACTTTTTCTAGGATGAGTTTGTGAACTTAATTGTCAGACCTCATAGATACTGCAAAAGTTTTAGCTGTTTTGTGAAAGACAGGAAGTTTCCAGTAAAAGAAAAACTGGAAAAATTGAATTTAGTAGAGTTCCATTGAACAAAGAATGATTTGCAAATCAGACAGCAAATCTGAGTAGGTTCAGAGTGACTTCAGTGGGGCTGCCATATGGTTGAAAAGACTTATGAACAGAACATGGAAAGTGAGGAATAGAAAATACAAGTGAGGTTAAAACAAAAATCCAGATCAGTACAGTTAGGCATTTTCCTTTTTTAACATGGTTTGAATAGTTGGCCACCTGTGAGTGGTTAAAGTACGGGTGCTGTGATTGGCTGACATATTTACTGTAAGAGAAGGTCACAATATTTATTTATCTAGTTATGGTACAGATCACAACCTATGAAGAATTCTTAAGGCCAAACTTAAAATATGTCAGGATGCAGCTTTAGGCTATACTTAACCTAACATTTCTATTTCATTTCTGGTATAATTGTTACATATAGAATGTAAATAGCTCTATTACATATTTTAAAGTTATCATTATGCATGACATATTATGATTGAACTTTAGTTAAAACTGAAATGAGCATTATAACGACAAAAATTTACAGACAAGTGATTTTGAAAACAGAATGGATGGCTTACAAACGACCGGAAATAACGCAAGCCAGAAAAATTCAATGAAAGGCAATAAGGAACTTTGAAAGGAAAATTATGAAAGTATTAAAACCAATGGAGGTCATTTGAATATCAATGATATCAACCATGAATCTATGATTCCAAACTACTGTAAGAAGAAAAAAATAATCTCTTAAATTTACATCATTTAATGGAAACAAATTAAGAAGTAAATCAACCAGAAAGAATTTTGATAAGAAAAAAAATTGCTAAGCAATAGGCAGTAACCAAAACCATAACGTGGTTTTAAGTGGAAAATTACATTTATTGCCTTAATACACTCAGATTACAAAATAAAATAAAAGCCCAATAAAAATGTTGGTCCTATCACACAGAATCAAGAAGGCACAAAAACAAATGATTCTAACATACATACGAGGTTGTGATTTTACATGTTGACATAACACATGAAATAAGATGTGGGGAATAATGTCCATTAATAGAGGGAATGCTTAATAATTTTATCTTTTTTTACTTCTTCAACATTACAGGACATTGTGTCTATTTGAAAAGTGCTAAAACTATAGCTGTTACTCTTAGGGAACTTACAGTTTATTTGAGTGTAATAAAAAGACTGGAAAAGTCAGCGATGCAGATTCTTCCCTAGGCGACACTCACCAGTGCCACTGTGCAAGTGGCCTCCCGTGATGTGACTTTGCCATCTTACCCCACCCCCTACCCACACACACACACACACACTGACACACCTTTAATCTGCATGGTCCACGTTGGGCCCAGAGAAGGCAGCAGGTGCAGACGTAGCGCTGAATGACCCTTAGTACGAGACTGAAGAAACTTTCAAGCTTCCATTCTCACCCCCTTGCAGCTCTGGGTTCAAAGGACATGACTGCCTATGCATAATACCTCAATCAACAACAACAGAACTCCTGGAACTAATATTCGATATGTGCAGAAGAATAAAAGACAAAGGACAACAATGAGGACTGTTTCAAATAAGAGCGGTTTGCAGGAGAACAGGATCACTGGGTTTGGACGTGGATGTTTGGCGAGGAGTGGGGAGAGAGGCCTTCAGGGTGGACAATGTGGAGATAACTTCAGGTCAAAATGAGAATCACAGACTTACAGAAGGTAAAAATATTGTGATGTAAATGAAGACAGAAATATAGGGCTAAATTACAGCTATCTTTATTTTTACCCTGGCTCAAGCATGGTCCTAAGAACTATACATGAATTAACTTATTGATTACAAAATTATGTGAGTTATCAATTACTAGAATACCACTTTACGGTTAGAAAAAATGGAAGCTTAGAAAGTTAGGAACTTATATAATTTGTTTTCTTCATAATTAGTGGAGCCCCAAATTCCAACCCCAATTATGATTAAGGATTTACCCAAGACTAGTACAAGTTAGCTTTTCAGTTTGTTCAGTTTGGTTGTTACGGAGTTGAGAGTGAGAGAGAGAGAAACAGAGACAGATAGAAAAACAGAGGTGGGAGAAAGAGGGGTGGTTTAGATCAGTGGTCCTCAACCTTTGGGGCACCAGGGACCAGCTTCAGGGAAGACAATTTTCCACAGATGGAGGTGGGGTGGGTGGGACAGGAGGCAGAGCTCAGGTGTGACGTGAGGGACGGGGAGCAGCTGTGAATACAGAAGAAGATTCTTGCCTGCTCATTGCTCACTGCTCACCTTCTGCTAAGCAGCTCATTTCCTAACAGGCCACAGACTAGTACATCCCAGGGGTGGGGACAGCAGGTTTAAAGGAAGAATGACAGCACCAATAGAGATTAAAGTGGCTTGCGTGCAGGTATTTGAGCAGTCTTGTGAAATACCTGGCATCACAAAGCGGGTCTCCAGTAGAAGGGCAGACGGATAACTTCACTGTCTAGAGAATGGGGGGACAATCAGTCACTTTGTTACTTGAAGTTTTAAGGAAAAAGGCTACGTAGTCCAAGGAGAACTTTGTGGAAAGAAGGATCAGGAATTCTGTGTCTCTTAGGTAACTTTTTCTGTTCACACATTGAGGAGCTGGCTGGCACCTTGGAAACTGGCTGTGTTTGTAAACTGGGAGGGCTGATTCCTAAGTGTTGTTGCTACTGAACTGCAGGGATGGAAACTAATCAAACTTATTAGGGAGCAGAATTGCCTTCTCTCAAAACTCCTGGGTCTGAAAGAGACCACAGGTACAGAAAAATTGTCCATGGCATAAGCTGTGCGACTTGCAGGCAGTAGTGTCACAGGATATCCCTAGGTCAACATTCAGTTACTTCTGCAGGTGACTATTTCCACAGGTGCTATTCAAAGATGGGGTTTTTCCAAGAGTCCTGTTTCAGAGGTTTGGCAGCACTTCCTAAGCAGTACATAATTAGTCTTATATCCTTAGCATAAACTGCCTATAAACAAGTAAAAGGTCTGCAATTTCTAGTTACTCAGAATGAATGTACTTGGTTCAAATGACATATAAGCTTTTTTTTTTTTAGAAGACACAACTATAAGGAAAAATGTATACACTAAAGAATCAAAAGTAAAAGACAGAAGAGGGTCTTTCTATCTATTCCTTTAAAAGGCCTATTACAGGCTGAATTGCTGAACAAAACACACTATTCTTAAAAGATTTAAAATTTGATTACTCTCCAAAAAGGTTTAAAATAAAAGAACTACTAAAAAGCTATGTTCATTGTTTTTGTACCTCACAGTTGTCTAAGAAAAAGAACATGAAATAATAGTGAAATCAGAACAGAACTGCAATGATGTTTGGAAAACGTTGCAATTCTGTTATAAACGTCTAGAGGTAAATGCTGAAACAATTTTCAATGTAGCACATTGAATTTTCTTAAATTCTTTTAAATGTTCATTTCTAAGTTGGAAGAAGATGGAATGACCTTTATTTTACTCCTCACTAATTACTCAAAGTCATATTTAAACAAGCACATTTCATAGGCTCTCCCTTTCTCCAAGCATCACCTAATCCTTTATCTACTCTAAAGGGATTAGAGTAGATAAGTTACAAGTTTTGACCACCCTAAAGACTCTACCAGAAGCTTCTTACACTGATAAAGTAATTCAGTAAAGTTGCAGGATATAAAATTAACAGACAAAAATCAGCAGCATTTTTATACATGAACAATGAACTGGCTAAACAATAAACCAAGAAGTGGATGTTACTGATAAAAGCTACAAGTGAAAATAAAATGCCTCAGAATAAATTTACACAAGAAGGTGAAATATCTCTATAAGGAAAATTACAAAACAGTGACGAAGTAAACAGAAGAGGATACAAAAAAGTGGAAAGACATCTCATTCTCATGGACTAGAAGAATAAATATTGTTAAAATAACCATACTCTGCCCAAGGCAATCCACAGAGTCAATGTGATCCCTACCAACACACCAATGATGCAATGACATTCTTTGAAGAAATAGCAAAGACAAATCTAAAATTTGTGTGGAACCACAAAAGACCTCAAGTAGCTAAAGCAATACTGAGTAAACAAACAAACAGCTGGAAACATTATACTATTAGACTTAAAAATATACAACAAAGCTATAATAACCAAAACAGTATGGTACTGGCACAAAAACAGACACACAGACCAACGGAATAGTACAGAAAACCCAGAAAATAATCCCCAAATATTCAGCCAACTAATTTTTCACAAAAGTTCTAAGAACACTCACTGGGGAAAATACATTCTCTTTAATAAATGGTGCTGGGAAACCTGAAAACCCATATGCACTATATAAAAATCAGTTCAAAGTGGATCAAAGACCTAAATTTCATCCCAGAACCCAAAAGTATAAAAATCCCAGAAGAAAACATATTTTAGACGTTGGTTTGGGAGAAGACTTTATGAACTAGATGGCAAAAACAGAGGAACCAATAGCAAAAATAAACGAGATGATATCAAACTAAAACATTTCTGTACAGCAAAGGAAACAATTGATAGAGTAATACACAGAGTGAGATAAAATGTATTCAAACATATCTACAGTGGGTAAGGAACTCAAACAGCTCAACAGAAAAAATAAGATTAATAAGTAGGCACATTATTTGAACATTTCTCAAAAGCAGATATACATGTTGCCACAGAAATATATGAAAAATTAATTATTAAGGAAATGGAAACTAAAGTCACAGTGAAGTATCATCTCACCCAGTTAGACTTGCTATCACCAAAAACACAAAAAACAGCAAATGCTGGCGAGGAAGCAGTTAAAGGGGAAGTCTTTGACATACCGTTGCTGGGAATGTAAACTAGTCTAGTCGCTCTGTAAAATAGTGTAAAGATTCCTCAAAATCTACAAATAGAATTACCATATGATCCAGCAATCTCACTAGCAGGCTTTTATCCAAAGGAAAGGAAATCAATATGCTGAAGAGACATTGGCGCTGTGATGTTTATCACAGCCCTAGTCGTAATACCCAAGATACCGAATCAATCTGTGTGTTCAATAATGGAGGAATGAATAGGAAAAAATGCAGCATACAACAGAATACTATTCAGCCTTGAAAAAGATGAAATCCCGTCATTCACAACAAGGATGAAACTGAAAGATGCTATATTAGGGAAATAAGCCAGAAACAGAATGTTAAACACTGCATGCTCTCACTCGTCTGTGGAAATAAAATAAAGTCGATTGCATAGAAGTAAAAATTAGAACAGAGAAAACTAAACGGTGGGAAAAGTGAGAAGGAGGGAGGGTTAAGGAGAGATCTGTTAAAGGATAAAAAAATTACTGTTTGATAGGAGAAATAAGTTCTACTTTTGTATAGCACTGTCATACAACTATAGTGAACAATAATAGAGGATTTTAAATAGCTGGAGGATGTAAAATGTTCCCAACACATAAAAAAAATGATAAATATTTGAGATGGATGTTCTAATTACTCTGATCTAATCATTATGGACTATATGCATTCAAACACCACCATGTACTCCATTAATGTGTACAATTATTGTGTGTCGATTTGAAAAATTATATAAAACATTAAACCAGAAATCAATAATGAAGTTGTATCTAAAAAATGCCAAAATATTTGAAAATTAAAAAAAATATATTTCTAAATAACCCATGTGTCAAAGCAGTTGTCACAAGGATGTTATTATTTGAAATAAATAAAACTGTAAAAAAAATGTAAAGAATAGAAAAAAATAAGTGAAACTAAAACATGACTCTTTTTAACAGTCAATGATAATAGTAAACCTCCAGTAGAGAATGTCAGAGGGAGGGAGGGAGGCCAAATTATAAATAACCAAGAATTGAAGGCCGCAACCTCATAAAGATTCTTCTGCTATCAAATGAATAATAAGAGGATATTATTAACAAAGTGATACCCCTCAAATCCAACAACTTAGATGAAATGGACATACATGAAAAGATAAACAACTAATGTTTTACAAGAGGAAATATTTAGCCTAATCCTTATCTACTTAAGAAATTCTTAAACTATTTCAAAAAAGTAAACTTTAGACTGCAAATGACCTCAATGGTGAATTCTTTGAAGCAAAAAAAAAGGAAATACTACTACTTCCATACAAATCTTCCTGACAAGAAAGAGGGAGAAACATTTTCAACTTTTTTTTTTTTTTTTTTTTTTTTTTGCAGTTTTGGGCCAGGGCTGGGTTTGAACCCACCACCTCCAGCATATGGGGCCAGCACCCTACTCCGTTGAGCCACAGGCACCACTCCCCATTTTCAATTCTTTTTATAAGCCAGTCTCATCCTATCAACAAAACTTGCTGAGAAATTATATTAAAGGAAATTATAGATCAATCTACTTTGTGAATATAAACATAAAATTGCTTACAGATACTAAATCATATCTAGCAGTATATAAAAAGGCTACTTTATCCAGCCAAGTGGAGTTTATTTGAGGAATGCAGACTTTATTTAATATGCAAAAATCAATCAATGTAATTCACAGTATCAACAAGCTAAGAGAGAAGTATATGACCATCTGTATACATGCAAACATCATTGGACTGAACATTAAGTCATAACAAGAAGTCCTAGCAGATTAGTAATAGAAGGGAACTTTCTCAGCCCAGTAAATAGAATCTACAGTAAAGTCTGCAGCTGACACTATCCTTAATGATGAAAGACTGACTGCTTTTCTCCTCAGACTGGGAACGAGGCAGAGTCTTTTGCTGTCATCACTGTCCCCTGGAAGTCCTAATCAATGCAATGAGGCTTGCTAAATAAATGAGTGGATAGAGGAACACGGCTAGGAAAGGAGCACATATAAAATGGTCTTTATTCACAGTAGACACGGTGATCTCAGAAGAAAATCCCAAATATGTCCCGAAAAGCTACTGAAACCAGTGTCACAGGATATACAAACTACTGTCTTCCTTTGTGTTAGAAATGAGCCACCAGGAATTGCCATGAAGAAAAAAGTATCATTGACAATTATAAAACCAAATAAAATAAGGTCAACAAAATATATACAAAATATGTGTGCTTAAAAATGCAAAACATGGATGAGATAAATAAAAAAGACCTAGCTAAATGAAGCTGTATAACACGTTTGCATAAGAGAAGACTCCATCTTGTTAGAAGGTCAATTCTCCTGCAAACGCAATTACACATTCCATGAAATTCCAAAATCATCCAGCAATTTTTGATGACATTTGGCAGACTGATTCTGAAAAGTGAAGGAAGGAGAATTACCACTACCTGATTTCTGTACTTATTATAAAGTTAAGCAATTGAGACAATTTGGTATTTGTGAATGGATGTAAATATAGACAAAGAAATAGAAATAGAAAGGAAGAGTCTTGATATAGACCTGTAAATATATAGTTAATTGATTTTTCACGAAGACACTAAGGCAATTCCAAGGGGAAAAGGTAGTATTTTTAACAAAGCATTTTGTAACAATTGTAACAATTGGATATTCACATGCTAAAGAAAGGCCCTCAACCAATTTACAGTGGATCATAGACCGATAGGTAAAATATAGGACTACTGAACATCTCATAAAAGTCTTTATGATATAGGTTTAGGCAAAAGTTTCTCATACAGGATAAAGTATGAACTAGTAAGGAAAAACATTGATAAGTAACATATAATATTTATTCTCTTGAAAAGTGTGCTATAAGAGAAAAAATACATGGCATAAACTGGGAAAAACATTTGTTAAACACACATATCATTAAGGACTGGTTTGCAAAATATGCGTAATGAATTCAGATTAAAGCCACAATGAGAAAGCACCACACCTATTAAAAGGCTGTGTGTTTACAAAAAGACAACGCCTACTGGTGACAAAAATACAAAGAATATTGTTCTGCTAGAAATGCAAAATGGTACAACTGCAGCTTGTTGTTTTCTTATAAATTTAAAATACTAAAAATATACTTGCCATACAACTCAGAAATCCCAGTCCTTGGCTGTTACCCAACTGTCATATAAAGACATGTGTTCATGTAATCATGTGTACATGGAACCTTACAGTAGCTTTGCCCAAAATGGACAAAATCAAGGAAAAAATGTCCACCGTGTGGTCAATGAAAAAGCAAATTGTGGTATAAATATAAAACAAAAAGGGACAAATTACTGATACATGCTAGACAACTATCACTTTCAAAAGCACATTAAGTGAATGAAGGAAAAAAAAATCAATGGTTATAAACTGTGTCCTCATATACATACATTTCAGAAAAGGGCAAACTGTTGAGACAGAAAATAAATCACTGGTGACCAGGGCCTAGGGGTGACTGCACACCTTTGCCAAAATTCATAGATGCATACATCTAAAAAGGGTTAATTTTAACTCATTAAAGTATAATTTAGTAAACCAGATTTTTTTTTTAAAAAAAGAAAGCATTTGCGTATAGATGGTTAAAATTAGCTAATGAATGGTTAGAGGTAGGCGAACCTAGATACTCCATTTTCAGGGAGAAGCCCGATGCAGATGTGTTTTCAGGAGAAACCTTTCTGAAAACCCACACCTGAGGGGGGAGGGGGGTGGCAGCTTAGTGCCCCTGGAAAAATGCCAACTTCAGCACCATGTGAGTATCAGGGAGCAGATTGGAGCTGCTGAATCCCTCAGTTCAAAAATCAAAACTGGGGCCGTTCCAGGACTTTCTGCCCTGCATTTCCCATCCTTATCTCTGTGTTCCAACCATGTAATCACAATCCTTATACACTCCCTGCCTCACTTCTCAGCACGAAGAGGCGGCTCAGAGCCACAAAATATGCGAAAATGTTGCAGGAACCGGTCTTTTTAGTCTATGAAAGAAACAAGGGACAAACTTAGAATTCTTATCTTAAAATAGGTAAAAGACTGTTGGTAAAAGATAAAATACCTTTACTATGTGTAGCCCTTAAGCCATAATGAGGATCAGCTGGTTCAAGTTATAGAGAAACCAGAATTAGTTTAAGGTAAAGAACATTTGTCTAACCAAATGTTAATGTTACGTTGATGTCCTGTCTCATCAGGACCCACAGATAGAATAGCAGCTTCCGTGTATTGAGATGGTGTTAGTGGGCACAGTGTAAGGGGGTATGGCACATCTTGGGAGAGGAACACGGGTACAAGAGGGACTCTACCCAACAAAGGCACACATTGTAACCTAGTTGTTCATACCCTCGGTTTAATCTGAAATTTAAAAAAAAAAGAGTGTTACACACGTTCTCTTCATTTTATAATAATTTAAAGTAACATTTGTTACTATCTTGAAGATATTCACACTGAAATTTAACTGGATGGCAATGAAATACTTAAATTCACACAGCTGTCCACCAGTATAAAGAAGATTTGAACTCCGATCATTCTAACTTGGCTCTGCTACAATCTCTTCCAGTGAGGGCAGCACATGGGCATGTGAGCTTCCTAAAATCATGTTTTAGCCTACCGGTTACCACGAGTCTGAGATGTTTTATAAGGGATTCAATACTGGATGAGGTAGGCCCCACCCACCTGTGACTTAGATATCAAATCAGGACATATTATGGACTCCTTAATTCGTACATTTCTTATTCACAAAATAAATGAATATGCACCATCACCTCATTTTTGTTTGGCTTTTACTAAACAAGCCTCTATTTATTGTGCACTTAAAGAAAAAGCACTATTTTCATAACCCTAAGTTATCAGAGTTATGTTCAGCTGACAGAAGGCTTCTCCGTCACCAACGCCCAGCCTGTGAGGGGAGTTTCCCAGTAGGATAATCTGTCCTCATCCACAGATGCTGCTCCTGGACCCGTGTGAAGCTGGCAAGCTGGCTGCCGCCCTCCAGCACCGTGCTGAGATCTGCGTGGAAGGGGCACTTTCCCAGTCCTAACTCTTGCATAGAACTCCAAAGGTCCATTTGGAGCACTGAGGGATATGTAAGAAAAGTTCAGAATCCTGACAAGGGCGGATAAGAAAGCCCTTTCATGTTCAGCTCCTTCTCACGCACTTGGTTTCAATACGTCCAAATACCTTGGACACGCTTAATTCCTTTGGCTAGTTACCTATTATATTTTGAATATCAACTTATCTCCTTTTTCTTTTTACATGTTGTTATTTTCATACCTCTCCTCCTATAACTTTCCCTATGCCCTTTTCTTCAATGACTGAAAATCAGAAACGAAGTTTCTAAGACTCTCTTGCCAACTGGAGTTAGTCGGGTTTGGAGGTCAAATTGAAGAGCAGAGAAGAAACAAGGCATTGGATTCCTGGCAGCAGCTACCTGGAGCAGCAGCGGTGAGTAACCGGAGTTCCCCAGCATGGCTGGCTCTGCTGTCTCTGCCAGCAGCAGGGGAAGGGGCTCCCGCGCAGAGGCTGCAGGGGACAAAGAGGCTCTAGACTCCAGCCTGAGGACTGTAGCAGTTTCCTGGTCTCTGCCTAATAACACTTGTTCCCTCTTTCCCTGGATTGCCTCCGCTCCAGGCATTAGTTTTCCTGGCCGTACACTGATGTGTGCACTACTGTCCAGCGCTACACTCTTCACACTCTGCATTCTTCCTGGTGGTACAGTTCTCTGCGTCCACAGCTCACCTCATCACACGAGGCTCGTTAGATCCATCACACGAGGCTCATGCTTCACAATTGACTCCTAGATGTGAGGTAAGAAGGGCTCTTATCAGTTCGCCTCACATCTCCCCCTCGGCCTTCTCTTCTTCAGACACTCCTCATTTACCCAGTGTTCCTCACAGACCATCTATTGCAAATATGTCATTTTTATGGCCATCCTCCTCCAACCATTGTCTCCCGTTCCTATGGCTCTCAAAATATCAGTGCAGAAATAAAACACTCCAGAGGTGATCAAATAACAGACTCCAAATAAAAAGAGCTAATATTCCTTATACCTGAACACTCTCCTCCTTCCGAATGTATTTGCTTTTTGCAGAAATTACATGACATGCAAAACTCCCATTAAGATTCCAGTCAAACACCAAAACATCAGTTCAGAATTCTAAACTCTCAAGATCATGTCTGTTATTCATTATTTTGTCTTCACCATTTGTAAATGAAATAAGCTGCCATTCTATGCCTTCCCTCAAGATCTTAATGGAATGTTGAATAGGAAACCCCAACACAGACCACACAACACAGTGTTCGCAAATCTAGCCTCATTCCAAGCCATGGGTGAATTACTGGTCCTAATACTGCTCTCAAGTTCATGACGCCCTCTACTCTGATCTTTTCAATCTCTCGCTAGTCAAAAGTTTAGAAATTTAAAAATTATTTTAAATATTACATTTACTGTGCATGTTTATATGTATAAATGCTTGAATTTATATTCCATAGGCTGAAATTAATTTGTTAGTATTTGGCATTGTTTACTTTTTGACAAAGAATTATGTTTACTACATTTTTCTTGTAGTTGATGTCTGGTAAAATTGAAATCCCTAGATATTTTGTACTCTAAAAGTGTTTTTTAAACAAATCACTACTTTTAAAAATGGACTCTTTGTGACAATGAAAATTATCAATAGGGTAGATATATAGCTCATAGAACTAAATGCAGGAGTCTTTCTGTCTTTCTGATAAAATGTGGCATTTATATAGTTTTATGAATCCGACTGGAGGTCTGCTGCCAGGGCGGAGGAACAAGATCCAAAAACAAACAGGAGCCAGCTGGGCGCGCAGGCTCAGGCCTGTAATCCCAGCACTCTGGGAGGTTGAGGCAGGTGGGTGGATGGCCTGAGCTAAGGAGTTTGTGACCGGCCTGTGCAAGATCAAGACCCTGCCTCTACTAAAAATGGAAAACACCAGCCAGGCATTGTGGTAGGCTCCTGTAGTCCCAGCTACTCAGGAGGCTGAGGCAAGAGGATCGCCTTAGTCCAAGAGTTTGAGGTTGTTGTGAGCTGTGATGCCACAGAGCTCTACCCAGGGCAACAGAGTGAGACTCTGTCTAAAAAGAAAAAAAATAAAATAGAATTATGGCAAATAGTAATTCAGAGACCAAAGTAAGTATTCAAAGTTAAGAAGTTCAAAATCTAAGAGAAGTCAAAATTTGGTGTTCACCTAAAAGACAGGGGGTTTGACAGAGACAGGGAGAGAGAGAGAGACCAACACAGACAGAAAGGCAAAGAGAGAAAGGGGCTGGAGAAATCCCAGAGCAATCTAGAAAGCTGTTGTTTATGAAGTAGCTTCTGTATCATAACAACATGCCCCACCAGGTGTCTGAGAAGGCAGGTAAAGACGACCCAGGCCTTTCTCTCAGGAAGCTCATAAACTAGTGGGAAACCTGTGACTGACTCACAGGGTAAGTTGAACAGATGAAGCAGACTTTAAATATCAGTCAAAGAGGTGCCAAAGGCATGGGATGGAAACGCCACATGAGTAACAAAGAGGATACTTCAAGAGGAAAACACGCCACCTTCTGGTTGGAATAATTAAGGACAATTTTCTTGTTAGAAGTCAAGGCCCCCAGGGGAGGCTGTGGAGATCATTTCATTTTGTGAGTGTATACATATTCACACACACACACACAAGGAAATATAGGACAAGGATGAAATAAGATAGAAAAACAAAAAGCTAGAG
This sequence comes from Nycticebus coucang, assembly GCF_027406575.1. NCBI lineage: Eukaryota > Metazoa > Chordata > Mammalia > Primates > Lorisidae > Nycticebus > Nycticebus coucang. The sequence continues at coordinate 116,990,877 of NC_069790.1, read as the reverse complement.
GTGTGGGGGCTTCAATGCCAAAAAATGCTTTTCTTTTTTTTTTTTAAAGGCTGCGGGAAATTGTTGAAGCTTTTTAAATAGATTGACATAAAGAACCACAAGGCTTTTATTTTCTGTTTTAATTCAGCCTCTTGGGCAAGCAGTCTAGTAGCAAATATTAATTGATTAGGGTGTTTATAATTTGCTTTTTGAAGACAGAAGTGAAGGAAAATATTTCAGGAATATTTTGTTAATGTTGACGTATTTTAATCATCAGCTCACAGAAGCAATCTGGGAAGGCATTGGCAAAATCTGCTGGACTCCCTTAACAACAGCTGTCTTGGTGCTTTCTTCATCCAATTGCTACACTTGTTAAACCACTGCCCTTCAGGGCTCAGGAAATCAGTTATCCAGCCTGCGGAAAGATAAAATCTTGCCCTTATAAGTGGCCACTTAGTAAAATGTGGAAGTAAATTGTTTCAGTTTTGTTTGGCAAATTTGATGCGGATCAATGACAATTCCTAGTACTGAGCAGTTTCAGAGACTCAAGTACCATAATTTGCCACGCATAATAGACTCCATGTAGAATGGCACCACATTTTTTGCCCAAACTTTCAAGAAGAAAATCATTCTCTTAATTCAAATTTTTATTTGTTTCTGGTAAGTCACTTGTTTTTTGCATTATAAAGGAATTTTAGCATTTTTTAATTTACCATGGTCTAGAAATTTTATGTAACAAATAATTACAAAACAAAAGACCAGATTCAAGGTACGAGAAATTTTACATATTGGTAACAAATTTACAGTATTTACACATCACAGAAGGCCAAGAGCTCTTAGCCACTGTCAACAGCAGAAGTATCACCTTTACGTCCTGCATTACTGGTGTCTTCTGAAGAGTCACTTCCCTCAGCCCAGTAAATTTCATTGTCCTCAGTTCTGTTCCATAGCATTATGGGTGTTGCATTTTTAAACAATTTCACAACGACTTCCTTCTTGACACCAGTTCACAATATTAGGAGCCAATCTCAGAAATGGGTGATGGACGCTTTCTTGATCCTGCCGGTAGGTTTTAATCATTACCCGTTGGCTGTGTCCTCAAGGTCCACTTTCTCTTCATTTGGTCCCTGAAGAGCTTGTTTAGGGACACACCCCCAGAGCTTGCAGGCGGCTGGTGAGCCCAGTCGGTATCGCAGCAAGGGGGGTTTTCAGGACTGCTGTGATTGCTTTTGTGCCTTGGTAACATGGGCTTTGAAGTGATAGAAATAAGCAAAGCTGGGTTTCTAGGTAATGCTCCAGCCCTTCGTGACAAGACTTTATTAAACCAGATTTTCATGCCTTCTTGATTCATTCATCCTTTTTTGTGCATGTGGACAATAATTCCACTCGGAATCTTTTCTTTCAGAACTGTTTTTCTTTTAAAGATGATCATGGGGGCAGCTTTGCCCCACAGGCACTGCTAGAACAACAGTGAAGTGTGTTCTCTCCTGCCCACCAGTATTAACAGCCACTGCCTTTGCTCCTTGACACGCTCAGTTCTGTGGGTGGCACATCAAATGTGAGTGGAACCTCATCCCTAGTGCTGATTTGGGACAGCTGAAATTGTCAGTCTTCCAAAGATGGATGACATAAGAAAGAATGAAATCCCCAAACTTTATTCTCAGGAGCTGCTGGAATTTGGGGGGCAAGTTTTGTTTGTGTCCTCACACTCAAATCTTCTCTTTTTGTAAAATTAAGGTACCGTTTAGGTGTCCCTGAGAAATCAGCAGTGTTTTCGCCCATGCTATGCTTTCACCTTCTTCTTGTGTCATTGTCATGGAAACAGAAATCCCAGTTGGAGGCTGCTCCAGAACCCAAGTCTTCACCTCCCAGGAGCCAAAGGCTGTTGCCTCCACAACCTGCTGACACTGCCCGTGGGAGGAGGTCCAACATGTCACTCCACAGCCTAGTTGCCACACTCTTTAGCTTATTTAATAACTGGTAGATTAAAGCCTGTAGTATACAAAATCTGTGTTGACATTTTCCAAGAAATTTCCCAGCAATTTTTGTAAAAATATCAGCTAGCTTGCTAGCACCTGCCTAAAGTGTATGGAGAGAGAGACGCTGCTCTTCCTTGGCTGAAAATGCTTTCATTACATTCAACAAAACTGATTACCATGTTCCAGGTATTATTTTGCATAGCTTTATCATTATTGCATTCTAGAATTAAAATTTTAACACATAAGCATACATAAGGCAATCATAAACATTTATATAGATGTGGAATTAGTACTATCCAGGTACAATGCACATCATATTTCACTCAAAAACATGGGCCCAAAGTGTGCATTAGACATGACAAAGTACAGCACGTTGCATTAGTTTCCGTTTTTTTATTTACCTGATTACTTTCTTCTTTGTTGCTTCTAATTTTCATGATTCAGTGATTTGAAAGATAAAATTTTGAAAGATAAAAGATAAAATGAGTAATGATATCAGGGACAGTTTTGCTTCATTCCTTTGCTGGGTAGAGCCGTCTGGAGCGCAGAGCAAGGGCGTGAGCAGAGATCTCTGCAGAGGGGAGGGAAGGGGCCATGAAGAGATAAAACTTTGGCCTTCAGCCAAAAGACCGTAAAGGTTGAAACATCAGAACCGGTGAGGAGGATTGAAGGTTGTTTTAGTGTCTAACAGGGTAGCAGTTTAACTCAGCAGTTTGTCTTTAGTGCAGGATAGTAAATTAGAAATTTCCTAACACAGCCTGTTTGCCATCTGTTTTTAGAAATTATGTCTGATAACTGACAATACAAAAGCATGACCTTGCTAAGCTTCAACGAAAACCACCCAAACAAAACCTACCATGCATTTTTTCCTGTTTCTAGAGAGATACTCAGAGAAGACAGGAGAGGAACATTTCACAATTAAAATTCCCCTACATAAAATTTTATTTAATCAAGAAGAAATCACAGAATACTAATCTTTGAAGACTCTATAAAGCAGCCGTAATTTTGCGGAGACAATTCCCATTGTAAAGACAATTTAGATATCATTAAAAGGACTAAATATATAAAGCACAAATCAATTAGTGATATACTTTCCAATGCCTGTTTATCAGAAACACACGTTTTATTACAGTAGCATCATTATTCCCATTTGATTTAAAAATGCAATATTCAGAGTGTTTTTTTTTTACAGTAGCGTCATTATTCTCATTTAAAAATACAATATTCAGAATGATGGATTATTTACTATATTCACAAGCAAGGATTCTAACTGGCATTTTTCTTCTTCCCAAAATCAACTATGTGTGTATACCTTAGGATTACAATATATTTTAATTATGGATGTTTTTCAAAAATGTATTTGTAGGCAAAACAAGGCATGACTTTAGGTAGTGACAGTGAGATTCACATAAATACACCTTTTAAAAACTTGAGTATTTAAAGAAATTGCATTCCATCATATATTTTGGATTTAAAAATTAAATGTTTAGTATAAATGACTCACATCATTTTATAATGACATAATATGTAAAATAACACACTACATTCACAGTTTTTTTATGAATTTATGTATTATGTAAAGGGTTATCTAGCTTTTTCTGAGAGATCTTTAAAAAAGTATTTAATTATAAGATAGATTCACTTAATCTTTCAACTAAATACCCATAAATGCATCGAAGTTCCTAGTCGTCATATGATTTCATAACAAACTCACTTTTGAACTCAAGAAAAGTGACTTATAATTCAAACTGTCAGTAAAGTACAAAAATACTCCATAAAAACCTCTTTCTGCTATAAGTCAAAGACATTATTTCTTGTAACTTTACACCAAAATAATTTAATTCAAGAAACTGATACATTGAAAAGCCACAACATAAACATTAAATCATATAACCAATCAATATAGGGGACCAAATTTAGTAAATGCTTAAACCACTAATTATGAAACTCTAAGTATTTGTATTTGACTAGTTCATTATTTAATAATATAAATAATGTTATTTTTAATCCTTAATATGTACATCATTTTACCTAGCTGTAAATTGCTTTCATGTGAAAAGTATCATTTACTTCTGGGAAGCCAAGATACCCAGCTACTTGTCTCTCAATAGAAGATACATTCCTGGGTGAGTTACAAGGACTACAAAAACCACACAACTCAACATAACGATGCAGACAAGAGAAACCACACACATTCATCAGAGTAAACACAGGTGACCCAAACATGCCAGGCCATCTATCTGTTTTGAGCTGCCATCCTGCTGAGACTGGCCCAGATCCCTGACAGTAAATCTTTACATCATTATTTTATCCCCTGTGCTGACAAGACACGCCATGCTGTGAGTAGCCAAATGTTTATGTGCAAGGACATCACGCCCATTACTGTTATTAGCGTCCCACCACATACGTGATCAAGAAACATTAACAAGTTGCTTCTGGGGCTCAGCTTTGAATCCAAGCCTGGTTCCTGCAGAATATATGCAAAGACTTATTTTATGTTTAAATAAATAAACGGTGCTGAGCCTCTGATTTCCTACTAAGTGGTCCGTGGGAACAACAAACTTACAGAGTGTGGTGGGAGGGCCACAGGGAAAGAGTCCAGCCCAGAGAAGTGATTTCTGCTTCTGCTGCTAACCAGTTATGTGACGTTATCAAGTCCCTCATCTTGGTTCTTCCTTCCTCTGTTTCTTTCTTAAGTAAAGGCTTCCTTTCAATGCAAAATATATGTAAGTACAGAATGATCAGTAATACCCTGCTCATCTCTAAGTAAAGCTTGAAGATAATGCCCCATGCGTCATAAGTCATTTTACTATCTGGGTATTGAATTGCTCTGAATTGATTTTTGCTTTTGTTCTTGATCATCACATTAGTGTTCAGCTGTTGACCAATCTGATCTAATTTTAACGTGTAATATTTATTTTTCAAAATATGCTTTGGGATTTGGTATACATTTCAAAGAGCGGTTTACAAGTGTAAGAATTACCCAAGATGCTGTATTTTTATTAGCCATGAACACCAACTCCGTATATTTAACATTTATACAAAAAGCTATATGATAAGCTCCAAAAAGGCAGCAGCCATTGGTGTCTGGATCACTGTTACATTTTTAGGTACCTAAAAATGTATGAGCCATGCTTTAGGACCAAGATGGCAGCCGAGTACAGCTTCCCTGCAACTGGGCATGGTGAGTCTGGGGAGATAAGACTCCAGGCATTGCTGGCTGGTGGGATATATCTACAATCATCCCTTTGAGGATACAGGGAGTCAGCAAGGGACTTCTGGGCTCCAAGAGGAGGACAAAAACAGTGGTTAAAACTGGCAAGTGGTTGTGTGTGTTCAATTGACCTAATTCCACCGGCAGCTGTAAGTACAGCAGTGAGACTGAAACCGGAAAGACCTTACCTGTGAACTGTTTCAGTGTTTTTGGACTTGGCACTCAGTTGAACTGCCTTGGGGAGAGCTTGAGCAAGAGTGAGGAGAACTTTGGACACTGTCTAGGGCCCTAGACTGAGCCATTGAGCCAGATGGAGCTAATAGTGTTAGGCTGTGGGCCACAGGTAGCCATTGTGAGAGAACTGCCCCAGCAAGCTCCACCCTCAGGGTCCCAGAGCACGGATCTGGCGGGAGCTAGTAACCTATTGACTAAGCCTAAAGGCGGGGACTGAGCTGCCTTACAGCCTTAACCCTCAGGGGCAGAGGGAGACCAGTTTTGGCACACTGGAGCCTCGAGCTGTTGCCCTGGGTAGAGTGTCGTGGCATCAAAGCTCATAGCAACCTCAAACTCCTGGGCTTGGAGCCACCTGGACCTCCATAAGAGCTACGCCGTGATGCCCGACCTGTGAACCGCACCTGCCAGGACTCCGCATGCCCTGACCAGAAACTGTGGGAGCAGCGCAACACTGCATCCTCCCTCCTATACCCCCCCATGAATCCACACCAGCCCACTCATCTGGCCAGGGACTCTGGCAGCCGCGGCAGCCCTCCGGATCCCTCCCTGCCTCTGTGCAGAGCCCTTCTCCTGGCCAGAGACTTCTAGAGCCTTGGGTTCTCTGTGCCAAAGTCACTGGGTGCCAGGCAATCCCAGAACTGTGCACATCACCTCCTGACCTGTTGCTCGATCTGGGTGTGTCACACTCCGGAGCTGCTTCCACAACCAGAACTCCCTGGCTGGGGCATCCCAAGAGGAACTACACAGGGTCACTTCCTACAAAGATCCAGCAACAATAGAATGATCCCGCTGGGGTCTAATCTTGGAGAGACACCTCCCCAGCTCCGAGGACGGCCAGAGGCAATGATGAAAAACAATCATGAGACGAAATCAATTGCTAGAAAAACTCTAGCAATATGAATAAACAGAGTAGATCAACTTCCCCAAGGATCAATGGGGCAGACACAGCGCAAGATCCCATGAACAAATAAATAACTGAGATGTCAAAAATTGAATTCAGAATCTGGATAACAAATAAGATCGAATTAGAATTCCAAGCAGTAACCCAAACAATATCTCAAGAATTCAACAAATTCAAAGACCAAATGACCAAAGATTTTGACACATTGAGACAAGAAGTTGCATCCCTCAAAGATCTGAGAAACTTAGTAGAATCCCCCAGTAAAAGAATGGAACAAGCAGAAGAAAGGATTTCTGACACTGAAGACAAAGCTTTCGAATGCTCCCAAACTCTCAAAGAGGAAGAGAAATGGAGGGCAAAAACAGATCACTCTCCCAGAAAGCTCTGGGATAATTTGAAGAAAACCAATATTCACCTTATAGGTATCCCCCAAAATGACAAAGTGGCTTCACAGGGCACAGTCTCTTCTCCACGAGATTATGAAGGAGAACTTTCCAGACATGCCAAGAGATTCTGAAATTCAGATAGCAGACAGTTTCAGAACTCCAGCATGACTCACCCCAAATAAGACATCCCCCAGATACATCATAATCAATTTTACTAAAGTTAATATAAAGGAGAAAATTCTGAAAGCAGCCAGACAAAAGAAAACCATCACCTACAAGGGCAAGAATATTAGAATAACTTCAGATCTCTCTGCTAGAAGAGGATGGTCATTGACTTTTAATCTCCTAAAACAAAATACTTTCAACCCAGGATCCTGTACCCAGCTAAACTGAGTTTCATTTATGATGGAGAAATTAAATACTTCAATGACATTCACATGTTGAAGAAATTTGCCATAACTAAACCAGCTCTTCAGGATATTCTCAGATCTATCCTCCATAAAGACCAGAGTAATCCTCCACCACAAAAGTAAACCCACCCAGAAAATTCTGATCAAATTCCAACTTCCACAGTTGCAAAAGGATTAAAAATGTCCACCGGACTCTCGAAAGGCTTATCAATATTCTCAATTAATGTGAATGCTTTAAACTGTCCTGTAAAGAGCGACAGGTTGGCTGACTGGATACAAAAACTCAAGCCAGATATCTGCTGCATACAAGAATCACATCTTACATTAAAAGACAGATATAGATTCAAGGTGAAAGGATGGTCATCTATACTCCAGGCAAATGGAAAGCAGAAAAAAGCAGGCATTGCAATCCTATTCACAGATGCAATATTTCAATAATTAATATTTATGCACCCAACCAGAACGCACCTCAATTTATACGAGAAACTCTAATAGACTTGAGCAACTTGATTTCCTCCAGTTCCATAGTAGTTGGAGATTTTAACACCCCTTTGGCAGTGCTGGACAGATCCTCCAAAAAGAAGCTAAGCAAAGAAATTTTAGATTTAAATGTAACAACATTCAACATCTGGACTTAACAGACATCTACAGAACATTTCATCCCAACAAAACTGAATACACATTCTTCTCATCAGCCCACGAACATACTCCAAAATCAACCACATCCTAGGCCACAAATCTAACCTCAGAAAATTTAGAAAAATAGAAATTATTCCTTGCATCTTCTCAGACCAACATGGAATAAAAGTTGAACTCAATAACAACAGGAACCTGCATACCCATACAAAAACATGGAAGCTAAACAACCTTATCTGAAGGACAGATGGGTTATAGATGAGATTAAGAAGGAAATCACCAAATTTTTGGAACAAAACAATAATTGAGACACGAATTACCAGAACCTCTGGGATACTGCAAAAGCAGTCCTAAGAGGGAAATTTATAGCACTGCAAGCCTTCCTCAAAAAATGCAAAGAGAGGAAGTTAATAACTTAATGGGACATCTCAAGCAACTGGAGAAGGAAGAACACTCCAACCCTCAACCCAGCAGAAGAAAAGAAATAACCAAAATCAGAACAGAACTAAATGAAATTGAAAACAAAAGAATTATACAACAGATCAATAAATCCAAAAGTTTGTTTTTTTTGAAAAAAAATCAATAAAATAGATAAACCTTTGGCCAACCTAACCAGGAAAAAAAAAGTAAAATCTCTAATTTCATCAATCAGAAATGGTAATGATGAAATAACAACAGACCCCTCAGAAATTCAAAAAATCCTTAACAAATATTACAAGAAACTCTACTCTCAGAAATACAAAAATCTGAAAGAAATCGACCAATACCTGGAAGTACACCACCTACCAAGACTTAGCCAGAATGAAGTGGAAATGTTGAACAGGCCCATATCAAGTTCTGAAATAGCATCAACTATACAAAATCTCCCTAAAAAGAAAAGCCCAGGACCAGAATTCTAACAAACGTTTAAAGAAGAACTAGTACCTATATTACTAAACCTCTTCCAAAATATAGAAAAAGAAGGAATACTAACCAACACATTCTACAAAGCAAATATCACCTTGATCCCCAAACCAGGGAAAGACCCAACAAGAAAAGAAAATTATAGACCAATATCACTAATGAATATAGATGCTAAAATACTCAATTAAGATCCTAACAAACAGAATCCAACAACACATTAAAAAAATTACACACCACGACCAAGTGGGATTTATCCCAGCGTCTCAAAGCTGGTTCAATATACGTAAATCTATAAATGTAATTCAACACATAAACAAACGAAAAAATAAGGACCATATGATTCTTTCAATTGATGCAGAAAAAGCTTTCAATAATATCCAAGCATCCCTTCATGATCAGAACACTTAAGAAAATTGGTATAGAAGGGACGTTTCTTAAACAAATAGAGGCCATCTACGGCAAACCCACAGCCAATATCGTATTGAATGGAGTTAAATTGAAATCATTTCCACTTAGATCAGGAACCAGGCAAGGTTGCCCATTGTCTCCATTGCTCTTTAACATTGTAATGGAAGTTTTAGCCATTGCAATTAGGGAAGAAAAGGTGATCAAGGGTATCCATATACGGTCAGAAGAGATCAAACTTTCACTCTTTGCAGATGACATGATTGTATATCTGGAAAACACTAGGGATTCTACTACAAACTTTTAGAAGTGATCACAGAATACAGCAATGTCTCAGGCTACAAAATCAACACCCATAAATCTGTAGCCTTTATATATACCAACAATAACCACGCCGAAAAAAAAGTCAAGGACTCTGTTCCTTTTACAGTAGTGCCAAAGAAGATGAAATATTTGGGAGTATACCTAAAAGAGGACGTGAAAGATCTCTACAAAGAGAACTATGAAACTCTAAGAAAAGAAATAGCTGAAAATGTTAACAAATGGAGAAACATACCATGCTCATGGCTGGGAAGAATCAACATTGTTAAAATGTCTATACTACCCAAAGCAATATATAATTTTAATGCAATTCCTATTAAAGCTCATTGTCATATTTTAAAGATCTTGAAAAAAATAATACTTCGTTTTATATGGAATCAGAAAAAACCTCAAATAGCCAAAACATTACTCAGCAATAAACACACAGCAGGAGGAATCATGCTACCGGAACTGAGACTGTACTATAAATTGATAGTGATCAAACAGCATGGTATTGGCACAAAAGCAGAGAAGTAGATGTCTGGAACAGAACAGAGAACCAAGAGATGGATCCAGCTACTTACCGTTATTTGATCTTTGACAAGCCAGTTAAAAACATTCAATGGGGAAAAGATTCCCTATTTAACAAATGGTGCTGGGTGAACTGGCTGGCAACCTGTAGAAGATTGAAACTGGACCCACACCTTTCACCATTAACTAAGATAGATTCTCACTGGATAAAAGATTTAAACTTAAGACATGAAACTATAAAAATACTTGAAGAAAGTGCAGGGAAAACTCTTGAAGGAATCGACTTGGTTGAATGTTTTATGTGGAGGACTCCCCAGGCAATTGAAGCAGTATCAAAAACACACTACTGGGCTAGCAGACAGCCCTCAGAACAGGAGAAAATATTTGCAGGTTATACTTCCAATTAAGGTCTAATAACCAGAATCCACAGAGAACTCAAACATATTAGCAAGAAAATAACATGTGATCCCATCTCAGGGTGGGCAAGGGACTTGAAGAGAAACTTCTCTAAAGAAGCCAGACGCACGATCTACAAACACATATAAAATAACTCTTCATCCTTAATCAGAGAAATGCATATCAAAACTACTTTGCGATATCACCTAACCCCAGTAAGAGTAGCCCACATAACAAAATCCCAAAACCAGAGATGTTGGCGTGGATGTGGAGAAAAGGGCACACTTCTACACTGCTGGTGGGAATGCACACTAATACGTTCCTTTTGGAAGGATGTTTGGAGAATACTTAGAGACCTAAAAATAGATCTGCCTTTTGATCCTATAATTCCTTTACTAGGTTTATACCCAGAAGACCAAAAATCACAATATAAAAAAGACATCTGTACCATAATATTTATTGCAGACCAATTCATAATTGCTAAGTCATGGAAGAAGCCCAAGTGCCCATCGACCCACAAATGGACCAGCAATTTGTGCTACATGTATACCATGGAATATTATGCAGCCTTAAAGAAAGATGGAGACTCTACCTCTTTCATGTTTACATGGATGGAGCTGGAACATATTCTTCTTAGCAAAGTATCTCAGGAATGGAAGAAAAAGTATCCAATGTACTCAGCCCTACTATGAAGCTAAATTATAGCTTTCACATGAAGGCTATAACCCAACTATAGCACAAGACTATGAGGAAAGGGCCAAAGAAGGGGAATGGAGGGGGGAGGTGAGGGTGGAGGGAGGGTAATGGGTGGGGCCACACCTGCGGTGCATCTTAGAATGGGTACAGGAGAAACTTACTAAAGGCAGAATACAAATGTCTACATATAATAACTAAGAAAACGCCATGAAGGCTACATTGAACAGTTTGATAAGAATATTTCAGATTGTATATGAAACTAGCACATTGTACCCCTTGATTGCCCTAATGTACACAGCTATGACTTAATAAAAAAAATAATTACATATATATATATATATATATATATATATATATATATATATATATATGGATTTTTGGAGGGGAGTTAGAATAGAAGCTTGCTCCCTCCACTCTACACATAAACCTAGTATTACAGTATCTCCAGGAATGGTGTACTCTCTGGGAGAATAAAAAAAAAAAAAGGATCAAGTTCAACTGAAAAAAAAATGTATGAGTTATAACAAGTGCCCTATAAATACTGATAACGGAAATTAACTTTAAACCATGATTACAAAGAACCACAAAGGTGAAGCTGCGGAATTGTTAGCACATCTGTAATCAAGAGTTGGAAGGGACACAGGAAGGACTGCTTCTCAAGGACTGAGGAGTTAAGGGAAGTTTAAGTATGGACCAAAAACAGAAGCAGAATACTTAGTTAGAAAGAAAAGAACATGAGCTGACAAGTTCCCAATTTCCATCTTCTTTTCACCTGTTGTCACTTGAGTTTCTATGGTAGCTTTATAAGTCATGCATGTCTTACAACGTCTGCTGTGTTAAAAAATCAGTCCATGAATGTGGACGTCTTGCCTGCTAAATGGTGATGACTTTTTCTATCAAACTGTTTCCAGAATGGAATCCTCAGTCTCTGGATCATGGCAAGACAGTGACAGAAGTGGGATACTCCCAGCCTTTCTTCATCCTAGATAACTTCAAAGATGATTAAATATAATCACTTTTCTTCTGTTGCGTAAAAAACTACTAAGTGTGATAGAAGCGGACCTGAAATAATCCACTTCCTTTATTTTCCGTTATTGTACATTTTGACTCCTATCTGGTCTAAAAATATCCATATGTCCATACATTCAAAAATTCATTTCAAGTTCAAACTTATTTTAAGGACTTCACTGAATATAAAACAAGCCCATAATATCCTACTATTTCTCTTCTTTACAGAACAAACCAGTCATTAGCAACCACCCAAACTGGAAACATAATCTCCAGAAGTAAAAGGATTTTTTAAAGAGGTCATAACAGTAAAATGTTTAGTGAAGTCAGATGTCTTGAAATCTCACTAGTGATAGTTGGCAAGAATCTTTTGTTCTAAATTTCAGAAAAATTCACATACTGATTTCTGACAGCAGTTTGGTAATGTACCCACATCGCAAATAAGCCCACAGAGAGATAATCAGAGAACCAGTGGTCTTGGGTCTGTTTACCAAAAGTCCCAAATTCTTGCTAAATCTATTCTCTCTGGAAAATGTTTCTCTTTAGAATCACTTTAAAATATATTAGGAATATATTACCAATCCTAAAATTAATTATCAGGGAAAATTGAGTGACTTTAAAGTAGGATTCATCCTTTGCAACTGATTTTTTTTTCCTTTCTTATCCTTGTTTTGGAAACACTAATGAATTTCCTTCATCATTGATTAATTTATGCTTAGTTCTAATTTTTATATCTGTTTTCCCCTTAAAGTACCTTCCTTACTATACTTTTTATTACTTCCCCTCCTCATTTCTGTCTTTTTTTTTTTTTTTTTTTGGAAACCAGGGTAACCAACCTATCACAATCTAGGCCGTTCTATCTTCCGCACAGCTTCTGAACCTGAGTGACTTCAAAATCACAACCCAGTGAACTAAAAGATACTTCACGGTGAAAGCCAATCACTTGAGTTAAAACACACACACAATTTGCAAAATAGTATTTAGCTCTTGTGGGACTCAATTGTAATGTACACCCAGATGAATTGGGCCACTGCTTTTGGAGTTAGTTTCTAATGAAGAGTGTGACAGCTGTAAGTGTCACAATGACGCTTCCTCCTGGGAACTGTCTCACGCATTATCTTGGTGGTCTCCATAGCATTCTCTATGTCATAACGTGGAACAGCGTGGGCAAACTTCACAAACTGCATAGAATGTGAAATGTCCGAGTTGTAGAGTAAGTTGATGTTCGACCTTTCAAGACAAGACTTAGATTTTTTCCCAAGCAGCCACACCAGTTTACATAAACATTGACACGTGGCTTTCTGCCAAAGAGGGGGCCAAGGTCTGAGAGGAGAAAAGCTCGCCCCCAGCCCCACTGGCCCAGGTGGTGGTGGTTACGCTCAGCAGCCCAGGATGTAGGTATCTCTCAATTCATGTGATCACAAACCATTGGTCAATCCCATCCCGTGGAGTGTCATCTTGTGAATTTTACTTACATTTTCCTAATGACTGGTGGTGTTGAATGCCATTTTATATGTTTACAGACCATTCCTGTGCTCTTTCCTGCTAAAATTCCATGGTTTCTTTTCTTTTCCTTCCTTAAGAGTTGTTTATACATTCCAGATAAAAATGCATTCATTTCTAGGACTGCTAATCTACTCTTAACTCATTTTCTCTCAAAACACTTTTATTTTTCAGTTTTCTACTCCCCTCTCTGTATCATGGATCTCAGGGAATGAGGTAAGAGAACTGGGACTTCTATTTTCCAGCGATCTCGGGATCTCAGTTCTGTATTATCTAAACAACAGCATGACCCTCTTTTTTAGAGGATCTAGTTTTCCCCTTTTTTGGTTCTGTGTTTTTGGTAAGAGATGGAGTCTCACAATGCATGTTCTCAGACTGGAGTGCAGTGGCTGGTCACAGGCACCATTGCGCCACATTGTCACCTCAAACTCCTAGGCTCAAGCGATCCTCCTTGTGGCAGCCTCCTGAGTAGCTGAGACTTACGGCCCAGCCCACCAGGCCTAACTATCTTCCAAAGCGAGAAACCTTCAGAATAACGGCCGTGCTCCACCATCAAAGGCTACAGTTATGCATTATTGCTTATCACTATTGTTTTACGTTTCCTTTCTATTCAAAAGGCAATCTCACAGTGTACTCTTTCCACAACATTATTGGGGGTGGAACAGTCAGATTTTGTACATTTTTTAATGTCTTTAAGGGTGTTGTTTTAAGCAATAAATAGGAAGACAGGAACCAGGAAAAGTGTTAGAATATTACATAGTCCAGAGGAAAGATTCCGGAAATTTAGATGAACAGAGCATCACTAAGAATAGAGAAAAACAGAATGCTCCGACTGGGAACATGTAAATTTTGAAAAAAATTATAAAAGAGTCTACTTAATAAGAATGGTTATTCAGACTAAAAAATGCACGATATTCAAAATAGTTCCCACTTTCTTCTGTATATTTTGAAGTTTTCATTGGAAAAAAAATTGTAAAAAACTTAAAAACAATGAAAAATTTATGTATTTATTTCACTGCAGTTTGAAATGATGGCAATAGGTAGATACATGAAATTAATCCCCTGACATCCAACAAGTAGTCAGCTGTACTACTTTGCCCCTTCATCACAGTCAGTAATATATGTGTGTGTGTGTATATATATGTAGCATATATATATATCAATGTATATTGCAGAGATTATTACCGTTTTAATAGAGATTGCCATTGATTAGTAAAACTTGACTCTACCTTTGCTCCAGGTGCTGAGCTAAAGTATCATCTAGGAGAGAGAAAAACAGTATCATGCAGATATTAACGTTCTAGTTGACTGTAAATCCCTTTCAAGCTACAATTAGTTCTCTAAACCACAGAATGTTCATTTAAAAGGTTTTCTTTGAGAAGGCAAAGAGGCAGTGTCTTCCTTAAGAAATCCTTTTTGGTTTCCATTATTAGTTTAATTTATCCTACTGAAATTCTGGCTTTTTTGTTTTCTGTGTTTTTTTCCACCCTCTCCCTCTTTCACAAAGCAAGGACAATATTCTTTATTATTTGCCTGCTAACAATTAGATTTAATATGATGCTAGTGGGAATTATCCTGTGAACTGCAGAAACCAGCCACATCACCCCATCTGTGGATTTGATTCATTCCTTTTCTTTTATTTCCATTTTAATAATAATTTTATCCCTTCACGTGAATTTGCTTCCAATAAATTAAATTAAATGCACCAAAGGCCCTCAAAGCAAATTAGCATTTTGCTACGTCAGGTCTTAAAGATCCAAAATGTGATTTGTTTTTCACTTTGTAGGCTATAAATATTCATCATGCAATGGGAAAAAACACAAGTTAATTTTCTATCGCTTCCAAAGTATCTGAGAATTCCTTCTAGGCCAAAAGACGTTTCATCATAAATGCATTACGTCTTTTGATTCAAAATCTTCATGAGATAAGTTGATTTTAGGAAATATTAGGCATAGCAGTAAGTTTCCTTCCCCACCCCCAAATTTAAAGAAACATCGCATGATAAAATCTTTACTCATCAGATAAAAATCTGATTTGGGGCTTTTTCCCATTTTGAGGAAAAAATTTCCAAATACAAAAATTTCCCCTATGACTTTTATTATTTTATCCTGATCATAACTATAAAGGAGAAATAGTTTCCTTATAAAGTTGTAAAGAGTTCAGCTCTTTTTCATTGTGTATGTATTTGTATATGTCCATCCCCCTATAATCGTTGGGACATAGGAAAGAAAAATGGAGAGTTTTTCAAAAGGGTCACTTGAAAGTAATTTGTTTAGAACATAAAATGTACCTTTTAAGGAGTACTAAGCATTGCATGTACCACCCTACACTTGTTTGCATAATACTCAGGAAGTGGAGGGATACCAAAGTATTTTTTATAAGAGAGGTTTATACAAGCTGTGATATCCAGGTTTCATTCCCTGCACAGTGTGAGCTACTGGCTCTAGGTCACTGTGGAAATGTCTAAGGCCAAGGTCAGGGTCTGGCAGGGAAAAAATTGTGGTGGATCTAGGGAGGAGCTGGAAAAGTTGGCAGCTGGAGAGTGAGGAGGGCTGAAGCAGGGCTGAAATCTTCGTAAACGCGTTGCTTACTGAATACACAGGTCACGCTGCTGTGTAGCTGTCTCGTATAAATATAAAACTTCCTCCCTTTTACCCAGGAATTTATTATCGGGATGAATACACGTTGACAGAGCAAAACATGAAAAGAAAATTCTGATCAAAGGGTTAAGTGAAGAGACGGAAACGTGTGCAGGAGAACAGGTTACTTCTAACTGTTAGGTTCAGGGAAAGCACAGTGGATTTCCAGCGCTGGATTGTCACAGCCAGGTGGTGTCCTCAGTGAATCCTCAATGCCCCCCTCCCGGGTCATGGGGATGAAGCTCTCTCTCCACACTGTTATTTCCAGGGTTTCCCCTCTGCCTTGTGTACGAAGGAAGAAGGCAGAATTGTAGCCTTTGTGCTACATTTTGTCCCAAGATTAAGCTATGTATGTTTTACAAGTATTTTTAATGGTCTAATAATAGCCAAGAAACAGATAAGAGAAAAATGTTTCAATATTATGTTATGTTTTTAATTATTTGTGTTTTTTTAAACATAATCCCTCAGGCAAGCTTCTTATATAGACACTTTTTTCTTTCTTTCTGTACTGAAACCAGGGTAGGGAAAGGAGCCAGTGCAGAGCCCAGATCAGCCCTTCAAGGGTTGCTGTCAAACAGGAGGGAAGAGCTTTGGGCTGAGACACTGTGACACTGACTGCTCCCTGGCCACGGCCACAGCGGCTGGGATCTGCCGGCCTCGGGTCATCCCTTCCCTCCTGACACTGCAGACTCTGCCCTGTGTCAGGCGCTGACACCGACATATGCCAGAGCCCCGGTCCCGCTGCTGCTGCTGTCCCCGCCTCAGAGCCTCTTTGGCAGCAGCAGAATCGCACACCGTTTCTCTGTGCCTTGCCCTAGGACTTGCTTTTGGATTTGTCCTGGGTCCAACTGCCTTGCTCCATGTCTCTTCATTCTCCCTTCCTCACAGCACCGTCCCTGTCACCGACTCCTGTCCAGCCCTTCTTGCTGGCCCTCTGGCTGCAGGCCACGCTGGACCATCTCTCCCACGCGTGACTGTCACGGTCAGGGGCACATCTCAGTGTCACCAACCATACAGAACTCTGCTGTGTGAAATTAGACCCTGACCGGATCAGTCTCTTTAATGTGGATAATAATAATTGCTTTATCAGAAGCCATACTGCTATTTACGCCAGAAGATTTTCAGATGGAAAAAGATCCGAAGCGCCACAAATAGAATAATTTACAGAAAAAAACATTTGGCAATGAACTAGCTACCTCAATTATGATTTAAAATTAAAAGGACATATTGTATTATTACGTATACAGATTTTATAGTTTTATGTTATATGCCATATATTTATATATTATGGTTAAAACATTATACCAATTATGTGTATATTTATGACTCCTTTGAAGAATTTGACAGTTTATTCTAATTTAAATATATAAATTCATATCTGTACACGTATGTACACACACATGCACACCTACTGCATACTGCTATGGTATTTAAACACAAAAATGGACAATGAAAATGTTTAAGCTCCCTTCTGGAATATGTCATTACGTTATTTTCTAAAAGGAGGGTTTCTTTGGGTCTCATTTCGCCAGGCTCTTAAACAGCTATGTTTATATGTTGTAAGATGGGCGAGGCTTACCTAACTGTGGCAAGGCAACTGTAAGTTGTAGATAAAGGCCATAAATCATTAATGTGACTTGAATGTTGGAAACCTTTTTGCTAAAAGTTTTAACATCATAATTCATTCATCACATGTAACAGTGACACGTCACTTTCCCCATAGCTTAGTATAAAACTTCAGGCCGTATCGTCAAATGAAATATGGTTCAGAGAGCTCATAGAAAAAAAAAATGCAGATTTTATAAAAGGATATTTCCAACACTATTGGAGAATGACATATCTGGGTGCCCTGATGGCTTGTGTCACCTTCCCCCATCACACATGTTGATGTGCACAGACACATTCTCTCTCTCTCCCTTTCTCTACACACACACACACGCTGAGTAGATTAGCTGAGACTTAACTCCACAGATAAGACTTAGCTCAAGGACACAGACTCTGTGGGTAAACGAAAAGCCATTGAATCAGACACTTTCAACAGTTCAGCTGTACAGTTGTGAATATATGGCTATCAACTTATTTAAAAATATGTTATGCAGTCACTAATTTCCTGCATTCCCCCTCTTCACCTCCAGTGAGGCACCTCCTCAGTCAAGGACTTTTAATTGTTTCATAGCAACAGGGATTGCCCCTGCCTTCACTGAAACTGTGGCCATGAGGTGTGGGAGGCAAGGACATTGAATGCACTCTACTAATTTATTGGTTTTGAATCCCCCTGTGCCTATGCAATATCCTGGGTTCTATGCACCCTACCTACCACCAGTGGTGTTTCTCTGTGACATATCTGAATGGCAACCACAGGCCTGATTTTTTTCCCTGTTATACACATAGTCACTCATTCAGTAAACTATGAATCTAGGGATGGAAAAATGTATAAGACAAATGCTCTTCATGCTCTTGGGAGCTCACGTTATTAAAATGCACCATTAGTGGCTATTTTAAGCAATTTTCAGAAATACTTGCGTATTTTACTAATTGATTTTTTAAATTTCTACATTTCAAATACCTAAGTATAATTCTACCAACCAAGAGTTCTCTTCATTATATATATATTTTCCATCATCATTCATATTTTTTTCAAAATTTTTTTATTATTATTAAATCATAGCTGTGTACATTAATGCGATCATGGGACACCATACACTGGTTTTATACATTGTTTGACACATTTTCATCACACTGGTTAACATAGCCTTCCTGGCATTTTCTTAGTTATTGTGTTAAGACATTTATATTCTACATTGACTAAGTTTCACATGTACCCTCGTAAGATGCACCATAGCCCTCGCCATTCCTATTTTGTTCCATTTTTTTCTAAGTCAATCATGAAGTTTGAAGAATCATTTTCTCTTCATGGTTGCTGTGGTGAATTTACAATAAGAAGAAAAACACAAAGAATTATATTGTAATATGCTCACTATCGTTACGTGTATGGTCATCTGAGTTGCGACTATCTTTACCAAACTGTGATCATTTCTGTGATGCCAAAAATGTCAGAGAAAACATCCAATTCTTGCTCTCTCCTCCCAAACACCTGAACAGTTGAGTAAAGATCAGGGATGATCCAATCGATTAGAGTGTGATGAGCAGCGGGCCACCGTCACACCAGCACCTGCTGTCTACTACCCCACAGAACCACAAACTGAAGAGCAGAAAAGATTACAACTAAGAGCAATTACCATGGAAATAGAAACAGAAATGAGAAGCACAGAAATCAAAAGAAGACAGGAACTGGAACAGAACTGTCTTGCTATTACTTATAAAACACAGCACCTGCAGTAATTAACATAAAATGTGTTCTTCTCTTACAAGGGTTTATTAGCAAGCTGCCCAGGTAATTTTCTTCTAGAAGAGGCTTATTTTCTTTCCTTTCCAATGCCAGACTGTTGGAGGGCTTCCTTCAGTTTATTTTTGTTAGGTTTTAACTTTTACATGTTAAAGTTAACATGTAACTAACACGGCAATAATAAATAGGCCCCATTCACAGACGGCGTCTTCCTCCCAGTTGCTTATTATTCTTTCCACACTATCTCCAACCATAAGGTTTGTTTCCTTTTACTTTCCCTAAGCCTATCTATTATTTTCCTTTGCAGAAAATCAACGTCGATTCATCCTTCAAACACTGGAGTTTAAAATTCTCTCAGTTAAGATGCTTTATATTAAAGAAGAGAAAAATCCATCAAGAGCAAACTGGTACAACTGCAGGGATACTGGCTTTTTTTATGGGAAGTAATTAGAGTCGAGGCTGTGGCTAACCTTAGCTGAAATTAAATCAGCTATATGGCAAAAATCGTGTGTTAATCAAACAGAAGTCCCCCGGTAAACACAATGTCCTCATTACACTAATTTGCTAATTTTCCCTCCTCCTGGACACATCACCACTTAGAGAACAGACCCTATACAACGTAGGGGGAAGAATCGGCACATCTTTAATGAGGCATCAGGCTAATTCACCAAAGCTGACCTTTTAGTCCTAAGGAGATCGTCAGATAATTGATCTCCAATGCACACATTATCAAACAACGGTGCAAATTAGAACCAGCCACCAAACACACTTAATGTTTAAATGATTTCCTGACATTTCAGAACATTAGAGGAGAAACATACCTTCCCTTTGGGGTTCGTATCACTGCTGGGTATAATTTCCTTGTAAACTCTATTTACAAATATTCCAAATAAGGAAATAAAACAAAGTCATAAATATAATAAGCAGTTCAGATTTTCAACATAAAAATGTTTGCTGGGATATTTTTATGAGATCCAGAGACATATAATTTTCTTGTTTTCTCTCCTGATAGCCTTTAGAATCAGAACAGGCAGGGAAAGTACACAGGCGTCCAGCCATGGGAGGAAAGAAGGCCCAAGGAAGCTTCCTTAAAAATGAGTGTCCTCTGGGTAGACACCCAGTCATGGGAGTGCGGGATGAAATGAAGGTTCACTTTAGTTCTTTGAAGATTCTCCATACTTCTTTCCATAGTCTATATTATGAGTTTGTAGTCCCAACAGCAGTGTAGAAGTGTTCCCTTCTCTCCATACCATCACCACCACCTGCAGCTTTGGGCCTTTGTGATGTGGCTATTCTCACTGGGGTTAGGTGTTATCTCAGGGTGGTTTTGATTTGCATTTCTTTGATGATCAGGGATGATAAGCATTTTTTCATGTTTGTTAGCCATTCATCGGTCTTCACCACAGAGAAGGTTCTGTGTGTGTCTCTTGCCCTATCATGGGATTGTTTGCTCTTTTTGTTGACGAATTTGAGTTCTCTGGAGAGTCCATTTATTAGCCTTTTGTCAGACTTGTAGCAGGCAAATACATCCTCCCATTCTGAAGGCTGTTTGTGTTGTACCCTTAGCTGCGCAGAGCTTTTCAGTTTGATCATGTCCCATTCATTTATTTTTGGTGTTGCTGCAATTGCCAAGGGGGTCTTCTTCAAAGTATCTTTTCCTAGGATAATGTTATTAAGAGTTTTTTCCCCATAATCAACCCAAGTGCCCATCAACTCATGAGTGGGATCAATAAATTCTCCAAGATGTGGAAGCAGCTCAAATGCCCATCAACACACGAGTGGATTAATAAACTGTGGTATATGTATGTCATGGAGTACTAGTCAGCCATAAAAAAGATGGAGACTCTCCATCTTTTGTATTTACCTCGAAGGAGTTGAATATTCTTCCTAGTAAACTATCATGAAAATGGAAAAGCAAGTATCCAATACACATAATATTAGTATTAAACCAACAAATAAACAAGTATACCCCCAGATAAGAGAAAAACACAATTAAATCCAAATGAGGTAGAAAGAAGAGGTGGGAAAGAGGAAAAGGGAAGGAGAAGGGGGACAGAGATGGTAAGCTCTTGCTATTGGGCACAATGTAAGGGTATACAGCACACTTCCTGGTGGAAGAGCTCAACTACAACTTGAACTTTAACCAACAAATGCAAACAGTGCAACCTAATCATTTGTACCATCATATTAATCAGAAATAAAATGAATGTACAAACGAATGTAACAGTTGTAGATGTTAGTAGAAACAGATCTGCCCTCAGAATCCCTTCCTCCCCGACCCTAGCACTTCTTAGCTATGGTATTAACATAGACAAAGACAACCTCCATAAGTTCCAGCATCCTCTCCTACTAACACTGCAATAATATTACTCACATCTCTGGTAATTCTGAGTATGGTGTGAGATGATACCTGTAAGAATAAATTGTAGCACCTGACAGGCAGAAAGTGCTTGGCTATCACTAACTACTATTATTAGTAGCCAAGCCTCAGATCAACCCCACTCCCCTAAGGAGAGATTAGGAAATATGAGATCACAAGGGTCATTATGATAATATTGACAGAGTCTTAGTAAATGGTTCATGATAAATGATGGTAAGCGGCAAAAGAAAAAAAAGATATTTTACATCAAGAATGTTTTATTTAACCTTACAAGATACAGTTTTCTCTCCCATAAAATGGGGATAACAACAGACCATCTTAGATGATTCTTAAGAGGATTACCTGAGCTGAAATCAAGCTTATGAAACTAACGGAATGCATTGGATGGGCAGTCAGGTGAGTGGTCATTGGAAGCCAGTGGTCAGCAGGTGTTTGCTTTATAATAGAAAATGATGTCACGTTCTGCTTTATTCAGGAACGTGTTTTACCTTTTTAAGTACTGGAGACGAGAACAGAATTTTTTACTATCTTCTTTCAGATGGAAAAACACGCTTCCTTCTCAGTCTCCAACCCTAGAGTCATCTGGGAGGGTCAGCACTGTACTGCTGACCCCTAGATGCAAGTTCTTGACAGAGATTGAGGAGAAGTTCTGCATCAGAGAGGAAATAATGTTAAGTCTGGAGAAAACCAAGAAAGGGCAGCAAGAAGCTTCCAGGCTGGGAGAGGAATGAAGGTTCAAAGTTTGTCAGCACTGCAAAGTATAAACAACGGGTGTGACAACAGAGTGGCAAGTGAAGATTAATCATGGGATGGTGAAGTCTTGAGGACTGGGAAGAGAATGTGCCCAGGCCTACGGCTTCCATAGAGTTGGACCGGGTGTTATAGACAGCCGTAGACATGAAAGACCGGGGCACTTTCTGTAACACTGAGGCCATACAAAGATGACACGCTCAAACTCAGAAGTCCTAATACTTCTGCAAGTCATTTCAAACTTATGGTTTGATCACAGAGGTTTATGTGTGTTTCTGTAAGCCATGATTCTTTGCACTCATGTGTAAACAAATTATGTTCAAATTTTAAATAATGGTATAGACACCATTGGATTCAAAGAGACCTTCCAAACAGCCAACATTGTCATTATATTCCCTGGACTTCAAGTTCTTCGCTGGTCAAAGATATCAGAGTAAATGTTAATATATTCCTATTAAAGAGTTATCTATTCTGTTAAGGTTCTCTGAAGAGGGCTATATGAACAAAAGTAAGAAGGAATATAATTTGAGAAGTAAAAATATTTTTTTATAAAATATATATGGTAAATTGGGATGTATCTTTTTAGTCTCAGATACTTAATACTTACAGCTACACTACCAGTGAAATCAAGTAATTTACACTTGAGACAATCATATACCATATCACGATGTCTCCCAATGACAGATCACACATGTGATGATGACTTCAGAAGGTATAATACTATATTTTTACTGTACCTTTTCTCTTCTGAGATATGTTAAGACGTACAAATACCACTGTGTTACAATTATCTGAATTTGGTGCAGTAACTTGATGTACAAGAGCAACAGACTATCCCACATTGCCTGGGTGTGTGGCTGGCTGTGCTACGTTTAAGTGTAAGTCTAAATGAACTCTATGATGTTTGCACGATGACAAGGTCACCCAACTATGCACTTCTCAGATCATATTTCCATCCCGAAACAACATGTGACTATATTGAATATTTAAAAAAATATATTGTCAGAGCCATAAGTTCTACATATTTATTTTGGATGAACTACTTAGTGAAGCTTCATATGACAATCTGACAACTGCCCCAGCCAGCATAGAACATGGAACAGCCTCAAGGGATTCACCCTGCAGAGATACAGGGATTTCTTCTAATGTTTAAGTCACTGTCAGCTTTTATTCTTGGATATCATATCATTTGGGAATAGTCATAAACTCCCCTTGAGTTCAGTTAGTTTGAGTTTATAGGCAGGAATACAATGATATTCAATGCAAGCAGCTGCCAGTTGGGTTTATCACAGGAGATGACTGGGGGTTTTATACGATTTGCCTACACAGCATGAGTTACTACAACAGGTGCACATATGGCTAAGATCATTATAGGCTCCCTGTGATCGCGGGGGTTATGGACAATAATTATAAACTATCGATGTGAATGTTCTAAGAAGAAGGAGCATTTGCACAACTCAAATAAGTTATATATTAATATTGGGTTTGTTCTTTTAAAAAAATCGGAATATGTAAACATGATTAAATGCTGACTTAAAGACTGAATCTTAATATTTTAGCATATGTTAATACTTTGCAATTTCAAATCCAGTTGCTTCCTAAACCAGTCAGGGTTTCACATATGTGAGGTTTAGGCATCACGTCTCAGTATGAGTCGGAGGCTTTCTGCATGTGGACAATCTCACATACTGTTCTGGTCCTGGGAAGACAGAACTTAGAATCAAGTCTAAGAGCCCTTTCTAGTAGTGATTATATTGTTCACACACTATTCAGTGAGATTAATACAACTGCTTACGAGAGGATGGTGGCCACTGGGGCAAACCTCTTGGACAAACTACTTCCAAGAGGATGGTGGCCACAGAGCCCCCTACTGAGAAACAAAAGAAATAAAATGCCAATAAAAGTAAAAAATGAACGGGAAGCATGTGATATCATGACCATGACTGCAGGACTCTTTTACGAGATATCGTGTCAAATAACACACAAAGCGTGAACGCAAGACTCTCTTTTGTTTAGCACAGGACTTTCAAGTAGTTTCCATGTTTGATATATATTGAAAAATGTAAAATTAAAAAACGGGTATGCCTGTATGTTTCTGCAGTCTCACCATTTTACAAGGTGTCCTGATTAATGTATCAGGGAATCTTTTGGTCATAATGACTCGTGATGCCATTGCTAGAGTTTATGAAGCATTTCTTTGACCATTTAAAGTGGGCCACTCAGCAAAATCTCAGTATTTAGTTTTCAGGAATAAATCACCATTTCTTCTGAGGTTTTTATTTAATTAAATTTGTTGCTGACATTATACCCAAATTGTGAATATCAAATTATATTTTTGAAGTTCAGAGAGATGCAATTTATGTGTGTGTGTCCAATGACATTCTGTGTGCGCCTCTAGCACTGTCTGTGGGGTCAATTTCAGTTTTAGGTTTGGAATACAGTGGAGAAGCAAGGTTATAAGAGGATTTTGAAATCACGGCTTAGACTTGGCAAAGAGAGACCTAACATTTTCTATACAAATAAATGAAATGCCAGAGTAGAGTCTCAATGTCAGAGATTTTGAAAGAAATCTGGTTTGGCTTAACCAGAGTTAGCTCTGTGTGTTAAAACAATTTGACCAGGAAAACAAACTGTTCTCTACAAATAGGCAGCAAAGCTGAGGGGAAATTAAAGCAATTTTTAGTGGTTGACCTTAGTTACATACTGGACATTTATGAGAAGGGAATGATCATCATTTGTGTAGAGATTGTGGAGTAATGACACTTGCTACTTCAAAGTTGGCAAGTAGCATCAGATTTGGTTATTTAAATACAAACGCTTGAGAGGCAAAATGACAAAAAGGAAAAGATACTGAAAATCATAGCCCATTTTGGCAATTTCGTAGATGAGGAGAAACCAGGCTTGTTTCTAAGTACCACCCCCTGAATTATGTATCGCTGAATCTTTAGAATCATAATAAAACTTTAAAAAATTCTAAGTTAAAATACAGTTTCTATCCTGTAAAATTACCTCTCCTTAAGGTACGGTTCTATCGCTTTTGACAAATGCAAAATCATCAGCACATGCAAGATGTGGAATGGTCTTATCGTACCCCAAATCTGTCTGTGAACCTTTGGAGACAACCCTCCCTTTACTCTGGGGTTCTGGAAGTTACTGATCTGTTTTCTGTGTCTACATCTCTGCCTTTACAGCCCACATTTTAAGAACAGAAAAACTACATCTGTCTTTTCTTCACAATGTTTGGAGGAAACAGTTCACAAAATATTGCTTATTCATCATAGAGCAATATTTTCCTGAATGTGAACAAGCAATACTGAGGGCTGCTCCAAGAAGATCAACACAGGACAACCACAGCCCCTGACACCCCAGCATTCTCATCCTCTCATGCAACTACCAAAGCATGACAGGGAGTGCAAGGGTCGTGTGGGAGAGAAGTGTCGCTTACTGCTGGTTACTGAGGAGCACAGGGCAGGAAGAGAGCTGCCACGTTTGACAGAGCCGGCTCTGTTACCTTTTCACACAGATACAGCAGCTTAAATCACAGATTTTTACACTCTAATGCAGGCCCGCGGGCCACGTGCAGCAGTGTGAATTGTATTTGTTCCCGTTTTGTTTTTTACTTCTAAATAAGATATGTGCAGTCTGCATAGGAATTTGTTCATAGTTTTTTTTTTTTTTTAAACTATAGTCCGGCCCTCCAACGGTCTGAGGGACAGTGAATTGGTCCCCTGTTTGAAAAGTTTGAGGACACCTGCTCTAATGGGATAACACACACAAATAGTTTTTCATTTCTTTTTCTTTCCCTCATTCGTCTAATATTTATTGAGCACCTGTTATGG
The DNA here is from genome assembly GCF_027406575.1 of Nycticebus coucang. NCBI lineage: Eukaryota > Metazoa > Chordata > Mammalia > Primates > Lorisidae > Nycticebus > Nycticebus coucang. The sequence continues at coordinate 116,964,442 of NC_069790.1, read as the reverse complement.
CTCTGTGCTGGTCATTGAATGCTTGCTTTGCCCTCAGAGAGCCCAGAGTAAATGAGGTTAAATCAGCCTTTATAAGCTGGTCTGAGATCCTTCTTTGTTAAGTCATTTTTTATGGACAATGTATGACTAGTCTGAGCTCTAAACAGTAGATTTACAAATAAACTTTGCTAATCCCCAAACTATTTATCAATTTGGAATTGCTTGCATATTTAGAAATGACCTAGTCCTCTATTAATCATTAATATGTCTTGCTCCTGTTAAATTGAAGTGCCATTGATTTAATTGGAATGAGAGACAAAAAGCTTATTGCAATCACTGATTTTTAGAGGTAAGAAATTCTCTTTACCCTTGCCAGATACATGCTTCATAAGATTTAAAAAGAGAAATAAAACCCAAATCGTGCACTTATTTTGTTTGCTGGTCCTTTTATCCCCAGTTAGAACTGGAAGCTTGTTATCAACATTGTGTGACTGGTTGCATTTTAATATTCAGTGTCTAATGACTGCCATGTGATAAGTCTCCCATTAAAATATTCATGAATAATCAGATTAAATGTCACATCACCAAAAGAAAGATCATCTTATCAGGGGTAACGTCAGTTAATTTCTTTGTTTGTAGAGCACTATTAAAGTGGAAGCAATCAGTACGAAACACCTCCGTATTGGTGTGTGAATCCCATTTAAATTATGTGTTGCCTTGAACTTGGAGTGGTAGAGAAAAATCAGAAAACATAATTTCCACCACTTTTTAAAATAAATGGATGGAATCAGTTTTCATTAATGTTGTAATCATTCTTTCCCACCAATATGCTGCTTCTGTATTGATTGTCAGGGACAGGGAACTCTGATTTTTCAGAGATTTGAAAGAAGATATTCTGGATAATCAAGTACTTTGGTTACAAGAGAATTGCAGCACCTTACATAATCATACAGTGAACAGCTGATTTCACTGAAAGTCTCTGCACATAGTTCAGCAAATGTGCACCAACAGGCAGTAAAATAATACTGAAATAAAAAAGGATGTGATTAAATAGTATGAAGCTGAGGTGGGGGACTTGGAAAAGCCATCTCATCCTCTTTCATGGGGAGCAAACAGTCCTCCAAATTGCAACAGACGGTACGCTTGATTCTGGGTCAATCACACCACGGGCCGCCTTCCAGAAGAAGGCAAAAGAAAAATACCTGTAGATTAAGGAAATGTTCAAACTCGATTTTTGAGACAACTCAGCATTACACCGAGTAGCTCCTGACAACTTAGATGTCACTTCCTAATGTACCATCCGCTTTTCTATGTTTCCATCAACATTTTGTATTCCTTTTACCCTAAAAGTTATTGACATCAAAATTCCCATGCTGTGCAGATAATAGCAACATTTGTACACTCGATTTATTGTGAAATTATATGATGGCCTATCATGGAGCTTGTGATTAACTCCACACCAACATCAAAGCCATATGGTATCCTACCCATTTATGGAACAAAGCTATTTCCTTCTTGTCATTTACTGTAGGTTAATTTATGACTTGGCAGAAATTCTATAGGACAGTACCTCTTCTCCGAAATAGAATATTTTAGTAGAAAAAAAAAATATTCACCTTGATAATATTCACCCTCATTCCCTTTAATATGTAGTGGTATAAGGATCTAAGGCCAGAAGCCATCTCACCCTTAAAACTTTTCACTTCCATAAGATTTGTGGAAGTTTTGGGGGTACAATGTCATGATTTTATATACAATTTGGAATGCTTACATCAAACTGGTTAACATAGCCTTCACCTCACTTACTCATTGTGTGAAGACATTTATACTGTAAACTTAATAGATTTGACATGGACCCTTGCAATATGCACCATACGTGTGGTCCCACGATTTCCCCTCCCTTCATACAAACTCCCCCTCCCCTAATTTAAAATAAGAAAACTATATTCACATGAAGTAAAACTTTCAGTTTTCTTTTCTTTTTTTAATTTCAAACCCTAAAAATTTTAGCCTAAATGTGGGAACAGATTGTGGGAATTTTTTGATAAAAAACATGGTCACCAAGTATCTACTTATTTTCCAAAGACTTTCCTGTTCCTCATTCTCCATCTGAGGAAACCAAAGCACACAGCAGTGACACGTCCTGGGTCATTTATTCGAGACCCAAACCCAGTCTATCTTGTTGAATATCGTCGTGACTACTGAAGTCCCTGACACCTACTGATCATATCACAAGTGCTAAGTAAATGATGTAATGCTTGTAACTAATTTTTACTTTAAAATACAATATAAAAAGTCATTTTTTTATTTTTTGGTCACCTTGGGGGTTGAGGCCCATGGTGTCACAGTTCACAGCAACCTCAAACTCCTGGGCTCAAGCAATCCTGTTGCCTCAGCCTCCCAAGCATCCAAGCGTCTGAGACTACAGATGCCCACCACAATGCCTGGCTAGTTTCTTTTTTTAGACACAGGGTCTCACTCTTACTCAGGCTGGTCTTAAACTCCTGAGCTGAGGTGATCCACCCACCTTGGCCTCCCAAAGTGCTAAGTTAATTAGATGTGTGAGCCATAGTGTTTGGCCTAAAAGTCATTTCTGAAATCTTGTGAGCAGGCTTTAAATAATCTATAAATAATTGTATTAAGAAGATTTTGAAAATTTAGAGTTGGTGGAACCACAAAAGAATATATACATATATATTTTAAAGTTTGTGTGAAATTTTATTTCATTTTATATTATTTTTTATTGTTTGGGATTCACTGAGGGTACAAAGAAATAGGTTACACTGATTGCGGTTGTTAGGTGAAGTCCCTTTTGTAATTGTGTAAACTTGGAGATGAGTCGAGTGGTTGGTATGTGAATAAGAGATTCTTAAAAACTACCAGCCAGTTTGTAGTTAATGATGAGATAATTTAATAACTGGCTGGACCTTAATAATCTCAGATGCAGTATGATCCAATAATTTGGCACATGCCCACATACATAATTTGATGTTTTCAGAGCTCTTCCTTTAGAAAGGATTTTTGCAAGTTAAAAATCACTCAACAACGAAAAAGAATTTTGAAAAGACCAGAGAAGTTCTCTTGTGAGAAACCACTGCAGACCCTGGGTCATTTGTCTGAGTGAACACAGAACAAGGAAAGCAAGTTGTTGTCAGGTAGCAGCGGGCGCCATGCGGGACAGACGGGAGAGGCCCGGCAGAGGTGCTGGGAATAGATTTCACGTCAGTGCCAAATGCTAATTTTAATAAAAGATGGTCACATATCAAGTGGGTCCCAGACATCTATGATTCTGACGGAATTTCACTCTGAAAACTATTCATTCTCTTCAAACTTTCTCCATGTGGTTGACATAAATTGATCATTTCAAACTTGTTTTCCTTTTAACATGGTCTAAAAAAAATTCTGTATTTGAGAACACAGTATTTTGTGTATTACATGGTGAATCTATTTTCTGAAATACAATTTCTTACCTACCCAATATCCACTCCTTCTAAAACTGTGGAGAAGGCTTATAGAATACAACGTTTATCTGTCCCTGAAGCCTATCACTGGGCCCTTCTCAGTGTTAACAGTCGGTCACAGTTCCGACAGGAAAAAGGCACAAAAAATAAGGCTCAGATTTGCTCCTTTTGCTACTCCTTGTACACAGTGTGCAATAAAGGTTTAGAATTGTTCAAGTAATCAATAATTTATGAAAGGAAATTGATCTCACATATGGCCGATTTTATAGCTCCAATCACTAGTAACCACCTAACAAATCAATCTTAGATGATTATTAGCGAAGTTGATAGAAACTAGATCCTCAAGGGGGAAATTTCCCTTCTAAGAAATCATATGACACATTCTGTGGTGTAAAATGTTCTTTTTTTAAATGTATACTACTATTAATAGTAATCCTATTATTTAAAATGTACACTAGCACAAAAAAACACCGTTGAATGATATGCCTCGTGAAAACATTCAACTGCTCTGTTCTGCAATTTTTAATAAAAATTGTAACGTATCCATTTATGGGGTATGATGTGATCACTTAACATACATGCTATATTTTTAATAAAGTTGTAACATTTTAAATATATTTTAAGAAACCTCCTTTAAAAGAAAAACATTCACTTCCTCTGTGTTTTAGACTGGTTGTTGCAAATAATTAAACTTGTCAGGCACACATTCGCCCTTAAGTTTTAGATAGTATGAAATTCTCAGTGTAGCTGACACAGAGGGAGGCTGGTGACTCAAGGGAGACAACCTTGCGACAATGGCTAGATCCCAACCAACACAGCACTGCATGCAAACTGCAGCATATGACTGTGGCATATGACACGCAGAAATTGTTTTTCAGGCAGTATCTTTCTGTATTATGTTGAGTATAGAGGTAGACAACATTAGGAAAGAGGGTGAGTCATGACATAAAAGATATTAAAATGTGAAGTTCTGATGATTAAGTTTGGGAGCTTGATACCATGGGCTTACACCGGCAGCTCTGTACAAGTAACTCTGTAAGGTTTCCTAAGTTTGGTATGTTGGTGACTCACAGTAGGGTTCATGTTGGTGTGTGACGGAGTCTTACTAAGTGCTGTTCACGCTTGTTGTTGTGTGTTTTCGTGTGCCATTGAAAATATGTTAGAGCTTGAATTAGAGCCATAAACAAACGTTAAATTTCTTGTTAAACTTGGCCAAAGGGGAAGCGAAATCAGGGACATGTTAGCCCAAGTTAAGGAGGATAATGCTATGAAGAAAATGGCAGTGTACAAATGGATCCAATGTTTTTTCTGAGGGAAGAGAAAACATGACTGAGGAAGCAAGGTCAGGGCAGCCAGCAAAAAGAAGAACATTGCAAAACTTCATCAAATTGTGTATCAAAATTGTTGACCGACTGTAAGCAGCATAGCAGACCAAGTAAACATTGATAGAGAAACAGGGAAATCATAACTGAGAAATTTGGCATGAGAACAATGTTGCTCTTGGGTAGCGACAGTGGAGCAGCTCACACAGCAATGCCCGTGAGGGAGTTTTTAGCCAGCAAATAAGTAACACCCTCACTACTCACCAGATCTGGTCCCCAGGACATCAAAAGTAATATAATGACCATTCCACAAAAAGAGCTCTGAAGTTGCTTTGAAGGGCAGAGGCGGCACTGGGGTCAGTGTGTGACTTCCCAAGAGGAGCGATATTCAACAGACAGGTCTGCCGCACTTTCTCTAGGAAGAGTTCGCAACTTAATCATCAGACCTCATGGTTAAGCAAGGGTGACCTTGGTAGACTGAAATGGGAAAGTTAACTCTTAAGCATATGAAGTTGGAGCCCAGTTGAATTTACATATTGACTTCCATGGAATAAATTATATAGAATGCAGAGTAGGCCGTTACGAGTCTCTATAAACATAACCCTTGAGTAGCATGGGCCATAGACAGTTCTGGAACACCTGTCCCTGGCCATGTGCTTTCCATCTCTTTGACAGAGCCTGTGCGTGTGATTAGTTTTGCTCTTTGCTGAAAGTTCCTCTTTGCTCCTGGACTTCCTCTAAGTACAGTCTCTCTATACAGACTTATTAAATTGATAGAGCTTGTTCACTATAAAGTGCTCCAAGGCTTTTTTTTTTTTTTTTTGGTAACTTTTGTTTTAAATTGACAGATAAAATTATATGTGTTGTTTTGAAATACATGCAGATTGTGAAAGGACTAAGCTAGCTGATGAACACGTGCATTACCTCATAAAGTTGGTTCCATGGGGGCAACACTTTACAACCAGTCTCAGCATTTTTCTAGAAGACGATATTCTGTTAACTGTAGTCACGTTGTACAAGAGATCTCTTGAACTTATTCCTCCTAACTGAAATAGTACATATTTTTAACCAACATCATACTCCCAGGTAACCACTATTCTACTCCCTACTTTTGTAAGAGTAACTTTTCCAGATTCCACATGTGAGTAGTGTTGTGTAAAATGAGGAAATGTTATAATAGATAATTGTCACTACTATATTTTGCCATCTGTGGTGCTTCCAATGAGTAGAAAAGTAGTTTTCCAAATGTTAAAATGTATTTATATTTTTAGGTCTTTTAAACCTTTTGAACCCAGTTGGTGGAGTTGGTGAGAAGATTGTAAGTGTAATTCAAACCATGATCTGAGACACTGATACTTTGTTAAAATAACAGGTTGCAAAATAAACACTATAAAGGGTATTACTATCATTTTTAAGTTCCCTGATATACTATGAAGGTTATTACATATAATTTTTAAGTTTTCTGGCTTAAAATCGAAATTCTACCACCACTATTTCCTAAATCAGTTTTCTAGGAAGCTTTTGAAGAATGAATGATGATGGAGAAGCATGTGAAGAAATAATCATTCTCATTACCATCTCTCTAAATCCTGGTTTGGGACTCATTTATGCATTTTTTTAATCCTGATCAATGAAACATATTTTTCTAAATATTGTACAAACGACTTTAGGATAGTTAGCTTTTGCTTGATCAACCATTCAGTTAACAGGACGTGACGTGCATTTTCAGACATAATGCATAAAAATATCAGTCAATTTAGAAAATAAATGAAAATGAGCCTGGAACTGCAAAAGTACATGGACCTGTGAACTTAGAGATGATCTACAGAATTTTGGTCTGCAGAGTGACCTTCATTTTTAACCTAAAACACTATAACTAGAATGTTGAAACGAGATGAAAGAGTTTAAGTGAGATAAACCACACAGAAAGTCCTCTCCTAGGACTAGACCTATTATTTTAATGAGGATTTTATCTAACAAAGTATTTCAATTTGATCTCACTCATTTTTATTTTTATAACTTTCATGTAGTCTTTAATCCATGATGGGCTTATTCTGTATAACATAATATAAATAAAGCATCAAATACATTCAGATTCCAACGTTCACCTTAAATAGAAGCACACAATCATATGCTTACTACCACAAAATACTCAGATTACACACAACTCTTGATTATTAAGCTTTAAGTAAAATTAGTAACTAACTCAACATATTTAATAATGGTATAAGGTGGTATTTTAACTTACATTATGCTGGAATCCACTCACTCCATGTTTTAAATTTGCGTTCCACTTATCGGCACTCATAAATTGACACCGTTAGCACAGAAGAATGGACATAGGCATAAAGATTTGAATTTGAAATAAGTAATATTGAATTTAACAAAATACAAACTATCAACTAAGCTTTTAGATGTCTAAACAAAAATATCTGCTTGAAAATAGGATGCCACATAATTTGTTTTAGTGTATACCTGGATACCTTTAGCGAGGTAAAATCAATTATTGTTACTGTGTGTCAGTAAAACACCTGTAGAGGTGGTAGTTGATTTGTTTTGTGCTTTGTGTGTCTATAAATGCACAGGCTTCTCTGCCAATTAGATAAAGTATCCCACGTTGGAAGCTCTGCGATTGGAATTTGAACAAAACACCATGTATCTTTTTAGAAGAAATGAGAAATGATTCATTCATTCGTTTCCTATTTAGTGTATTGGAGATGGATAATCTTGCATCGTTTAACATGTAGCTCATGAGATACACATTGTGAATATGGTATCATATCTAAAAGGAGAGGGTTCTTTGGGATTACAGCTTCAAGTTCCTGGTAGCGTCCCAGCTTGTGTGAGTATACTGGAAATAAATTACTCCTTTGTAGGAGAATTAATTCAGTAGCAGATAACTCATGGCTGAATTACTTATGGGAATCACTGAAACCATATTTTTCTGAAACTAAAAACAAAAAAAAAAATCATGATCTTTTCAAAACCAACCTTTCGTTGGCACGTTAACAATGAAATAATGGTTTGGAATGTTTCCTTCCTCATGTGTCTTTGCCAGTCTTCCCTTTTAATTGCATTTTGAAATTTTTAAAAATTGTCTTATTTTATTTGACAGAAAATAATGCTTCTCAGCTTGCTGAATGGAACTTGGGCAAATAGACAGCATTTGTGATGCCTGGAACAATAACAGGCTATTAATTTAAAAACAAATACTGAAATCCAAATACAAGCTTGTGTTTTACATGCAAAACATCAAATGGAATCTTGGCCACTGTTTTTCAAGTGTAATTTCTGAGTGAAGGAGAATGCCTTTCGAGGCCATTTGTTTCTGGTCCTGTAAGTTTTTAAAGTAGTCTTTTCTAATACCTTAGGCACTTTGTGTATATCTATCCCCCCCCACCCCCCACCAAAGTTGTTTCAGCTTTTTCCTAGTTTCATGTATTTTTCATCTTTCCGAGCAGGGGTTCTCAAACTGGGGCCCGCGGACCACATGAGGTGGTGTGATTGTATTTGTTTCTGTTTTGTTTTTTTACTTCAAAATATGTGCAGTGTGCATAAGAATTTGTTCATAGTTTTGTTTTTTTTGGCCGGGTCTGGGTTTGAACCCACCACCTCCGGCATATGGGACCGGCACCCTACTCCTTGAGCCACAGGTGCTGCCCAGTTTTGTTTTTTTTTTTTAAAACTATAGTCCTGCCCACCCCAATGGTCTGAGGGACAGTGAACTGGCCCCCTGTTTAAAAAGTTTGAGGACGCCTGCTCCAGAGACACTTGTATTTAGCCTGCCTATCTCATTAATACTCTACTCCCTGAGATTTCTGTCTTCTCAACACATGGGGTGATCCTCTACTCAATGATTTTCAGTTTTTATAGTGCCTGTAATACTCAATGCAAACTCATAGCTAATAAAAATCAATTTGTGTTGTGATAAAGTTCTCAGATGAACATACTTGAAACCCTAATTAGCAGGGCTCAGATCTTTGTGTATCTTTTGAGTCTTGATCTTTATGCCTTCTGAAGGATAGAAATAATTTTTCTTTTTTCCTCTTTTGGAAGTGTGTTATTTTATAAGATAAATAAAAAGGGTGTTGGAGGCATATCCTGCAAATATCTTCTCCCATTATGAGAGCTGTCTGCTTGCTCTACTTACTGTGTTCTTGGCTGTACAGAAACTTTTTAGTTTCATCAGGTCCCGGTAGTGTATTTCTGATGCAGCTTCAATTGCCTGGCGGTGGGGGGGGGGGTCCTCTTCAAAAACTATTCGCCCAGGCCAATTCCTTCAAGAGTTTTCCCTGCACTTTCTTCTAGCATTTTTATAGTTTCATGTCTTAATTTTAAATCTTTAATCCAATGAGAGTCTATCTTAATTTGATCCTATAATTCCTCTACTAGGTATATATCCAGAAGATCGTAAATCACCCTGTAACAAAGATATTTGTACCAGAATGTTTATTGCAGCCTGATTCATAATTGCTAAGTCATGGAAAAAACCCAAGTGCCCATCGACTCATGAATGGATTAATAAATTGTGGTATTTGTACACCATGGAATATTATGCAGCCATAAAGAAAGATGGAGACTTTACCTCTTTCATGTTTACATGGATGGAGCTGGAAAATATTCTTCTTAGCAAGGTATCCCAAGAGTGGAAAAAAAAGTACCCAATGTACTCAGCCCTAATATGAAACTAATTTATAGCTTTCATACGAAGGCTATAACCCAATCTCAGTGTAAGAATATCGGGAAGGGGGCAAGGGAGGGTAAGGGATGGGAGGGAAGAGTGAAGGGAGGGGAAGTTAGGGTGATTGGTGGGTCCACATCTAGGGTGCATCTTGGAAGGGTGCAGGTGAAGTTTACTAAGTGTAGAGTGTAAGGGTTTGAACACAATAATTAAGAAAATGCCATGAAGGCGATGTTAACCAGTTCGGTGAAAATATTTCAGACTGTATATGGAACCAGCACATTGTACCTCATGATGGCATTATAGTACACAGCTATGATTTAACAAAAAAAAAGGGGGGGGGAGGGTTGGAACTATATTCCAGGTTCATGGGTTAAAAGATTCAGTATTGTTAAATGGCACTTCTTTTCATGTTGATTTATACATTCAACAAAATCCTAATATAAATCCCAGTAAACTTTCTTATAGATATTGACAACCTGCTTCTAAAATTCAGGTGGACAGGCAAAGGATAAGGTATAGCTAAAAATACTGAAGAAAAAGTTGAAGGACTCGTGTTAAGACATAATGTAAAGCTGTCGTAAGAAAGACTGGGGGGACTGGCAGAGGAATGGACAAGAGAACAGAGAATTCTCATAAAATAAATCCACACAAACATCGGCAAGTCATCTCTGACAAAGACAGTTGAATGGAGAAAGGATGACCTGTCTTCTTTGGTTAAAGGTGAAGAAAATATGATGCCAGGTGTTCATATGTACAAAATAGAGACACACACAAAATATACACCTTACACAAAATTTTGAGATAGAACATAGACCTGAATATAAAATAAAAAATTATAAACTATTTAGAGTAAAATAGATTTTCTTTTGGATTTGGAGAAGAGATGTTAGACACAGAATGTTATCCGTGAAAAATACTGAGAAATTGGACTTGATTAAAATTTAAAATTTCTGTTCTTCAAAGACACCATTGATAGACTTAAAAGAAAAATCACAGACTGACAGAAAAGTTGCAAGACACAACCTACCATGGACTCAACCAAAGTAAAGGAAGGACTCTGAAAACTCAGCGATAAAAAAATCCCAAGTACTGGCGGCACCTGTGGCTCAAAGGACTAGGGCGCTGGCCTCATATACCAGAGGTGGCAGGTTCAAACCCAGCCCCAGCCAAAAATACTGTGAAATCCCAAGGACTGATTTGATAACATTTTTGAAAATCCAATGTATCCGAGGAGACACACAGGCGACAGCTAAGCACATGTGAAAACTGGCCGGTATTATAGATTAAATTAGTGTGCATTAAAACAACGATGAAAATGCCATCACACAGCTATGAGAGTAGCTAACCTCCAAAAAGAGGAGGATATTAGTCCTAGTGAGGATGAGCAGCAAGAAGCTGACTCACATTCACTGCTGATAGAAAAACGAAATGACCCAGACGCTGAGCAAACACAACTGGGCAGTTTCCTACAAAGCTAAGCACAGTCTCACCATAAGATCCAGCAGTCCCGTTCCAAGGCATTTACATAACTTAATTAAAATCTCATGTATGTGTATACACACACATACACACCATGAATGTTGATAGAAGTTTGTTGATTATTGGCAAAAAATAGAAGCGACCAACATATCTTCAATAGGTGAATGAATAAACCACAATATAGCTGTATGACAGGTTTTAAAAAATAGGTTGCTACCCCAGGCCGGAGAATAATGGACATTCAGTGTACATTGCTAAGTACAATAGGCTTGTCTGATGAGGTTATGTAATTTATAGATTCCACTTATATGACATTCTGAAAAAAGACAAGACTAGGGAGAATAAATAGATCAGTAGTTGACGGGATTCTTTTTTTTTTTTTTTTTTTTTGGTGGGTAGAGAGAGTTGACTAGATAAAATACAGGATATTTTTTAGTGCACTGAAGAAGCTATTCTGCATGATTCCATAACATGGTGGATATATATTATGCAATTGCCAAAACCCATAGAACTTGACAAAATAAAGAGAAAATCTTAATATATGCAAAATTTTGAAGGAAGTTTTTTAAGAAGTCAGAGGATCACAAAATGGGATGCAGGTTATATAATATAAATGCATAAAATAAATTCACTGAAATGGAAGCAGAGGAGGTGAAAAGACAAAGTTAAGAACTGCATGTCAGTGCTGTAGTTGATAAAGTTATTCCCCACAGGGGTCCAGGTAACAATTCTGAAACGACCGGGTACTAGACAGGAATGATTAATTCAATGGGTAGCAAATGATGGGGTCCAGGTTTTTTATAGTTGGGGTGAGAATTTGCATTTGTAGGGGAGGAAGACAGAATGGTCGACGTGGTGACAGGTGATCCTTGGAGATGGCAACGTGAACACATATGGAACGAAAGGACAGACACACACGGAGACATAAAAATGTATCTCTACCTGCAGATTGTTAGTAAGCACGGGCGTTCCTCACTGTCAGCCGGGAGGGCCTGTCAGCGACAACAGCCAGTAGCTGTGAGCACGTCCAGCACCCAGACCCTTGTTTCTAGTAGTATTATTTTTTAAAAAGTACTCTAAGGGAAATTGTTGATTCTAAGACTAGGACAGGAGACGTACAAGGTAGGACTGATGTTTCCTTCACGGCCAGAAAAATGTTTTTATGTTTTTAAAAAGTCTGTTGTGATGGGTATATGTCAGAGGACATGAGACAACTAAATGAGCTTCCAGTGGCCAAAACTGGAACAATTTTAGCAAAAAAACAAACAACAAAAAAAACAAGAATAAGGTAGTATTAAGCTATAATCCAAAGCATAATAAAATTCACATTTATGTGTCCATGCTGATATAAAGCATGATCAAATGAGAGAACAAATTCCATACATGTTCCAGACAAAATCATTTCAAATACTTTATGCCAATACTGTGAAAGGTACTGGCGCAGCGTAATTCCCCACTTTCTAAGTGTAGCCTGCCCATCGTGACTTTCTTTCAAATACTCCAATATGGAAAGGATCTACCTCCCAGTAGAAAAGCCTTATAAACCCCACCTCAGTCAGGTAATCAAGATTAACACTGATAGCACGGAAGTCACATCAGTCATGTGCGTGTGCTCCTAGATACCATGCAACAGAAATGGCATTTTATTTCTGTGGTCTTCCACTCAAAAACTCATAATGCAAATCTATTCATAAGAAAACATCAAACCAATCCCAGGTGAGGAAGATTCTACAAAGTATCTGACCAGTACGTACTTCAAGACTGTCAAGGTCATCCAAAGCAAATAAAGACTAAGAAACTACCACAGCCAGAAGAAGCCTAAGGAGACATAATGACCCAATGCAATATAGGAAACTAGATAGGATTTGGGGACAAAAAATGACATTAGGTAATGGACATACTGAGTCAATATTGGCTCACTAATTACAACAAATATAAACACATTAAGAAATTAGGGGGACACTGTTGATTATATGGGAAATGGGAACTCTATTATTTTCATTGTATTTCCATAAATACAACTTTATTCTAAAATATTTTTAAAAAGACTATAAAACCTCATGTTAGCATGTAACAAAATGAGGGGAGATAGGCCTTTTTTATCGCTATGCCTTCTTAAATTTCACTCTTGCCTGGCATTTGCCGCTTGCAGAAACCGAGCCAAAGTTGCGATCAACATATGGGAACATGTCCCAGTTCCATGTGGCTACAGGAGGAACGCTCTGAAAGTTAGGAAAATAAGAGATCACGCAAGTAATGGAGAAAATAAACATTATACATTTTACAGTGAAAAGTTACTTTCTTTCTTCCCTTTTATCACTTGATATTTAAAAATTACTTGGTAATTTAATTTTTGAATTAAACTTTGGAATTAAATCACAAGTAAGAATTGAAGGCATTCATGAGCAGAAAGTAGAAAGAATCTAGAGAGGAGTGAGTAGGACACATAACGACATTAACAATTCTCAAAATTCTCTCTCCTACCTACTGTTGTTGGACCATCAGAACCTTTTTCTCTGTCAGGTCGAGTGTAGTATTTTCTGTGTACTCACAGCTACATGTGGAATGCAGGAGACGACTTTAAGAATTTATTAAAAGGTAGAAACCGAGCATAATATATTTTAAAACATTTCCTGCTTTTTATAATTGAAGGTGAGGGTCGGGGTAGAAACCTCCACCTTTACTCCTCTTGGTAATACTGATTCACCTCCATCTTTCACTATTTTATACAGTAAGAAAAGAAATGCTAAAGAAACGTCTTGGGATTTCAAGGCTATCATTAACGTTTATGAGAAGAGAGGGGACAGAGCCACCTAGTAATGATCAATGCACTGCATTGATCTGCATTGCTGGCTGAGAACCTGACTTTCAGCTCAACTATGCAGTCTCATTAGCCGTGAGCACCCACGGCACAGCGAGATTGTAGGTTTCGGCATGGAGCAGCAGGTGCCATTGTATGGGAAGGCAGAGGCAAGGAAAATGTAGCAGGATTATGCAGGGGTCTTCAAGCTGCGGCCCACGGGCCACATGAGGCGGGGTGATTGTATTTGTTCGCGTTTTGTTTTTTTACTTCAAAATAAGATATGTGCAGTGTGCCTAGCAATTTGTTCATAGTTTTGTTTTTTTTTAACTGTAGTCCGGCCTTCTAATGGTCTGAGGGACAGTGAATTGGCCCCTGTTTAAAAAGTTTGAGGACACCTGTTCTAGAGCATCTCCATAACTCCAAGTCTTGGTTAAATCACTACTTTGGTTAATTTTTTGCAACAACCACTCACTCATTTAATATCCTGAGAGAGCATACTAATGAATAAAACTTAAAATGAAAAGAATATGCAAATCCTAAATACATGTTTTCACAATTTGAATAGTTACATGAATGTTTTTCAAATACTAATTACTTTGTTGTGACAAGTACATCTACATGTTTATTTTTTGTAAATTTTTAATAGCACATATTTTTAAGTATTATGGCTACATAATATCAATAGTTGTGTGTCTGTATAGGGTATGTGTGGTAATTCAATATAGGCACACAGTGTAAATTAAATCAGGGTAACTGGAGAATCTCTTACCATTGACATCTAAAATTTGTGTTTAGATCATTCCAATTCCACTTTCAGTTATTGTGCACAGAGCCTATCTTCTTGTTTTGTTTTTTAAGAGACAGAGTCTCACTTTATTGCCCTTGGTAGAGTGCCAGGGCGTCACAGCTCACAGCAACCTCCAGCTCCCGGGCTTAGGTGATTGTCTTGCCTCAGCCTCCCCAGTAGCTGGGACTACAGGCGCCCGCCACAACGCCTGGCTATTTTTTTGTTGCAGTTTGGCCAGGACCAGATTTGAACCTACCACCCTCAGTATATGGGGCTGGCGCCTTATTGACTGAGCCACAGGTGTCACTCAGAACCTATCTTCTTGTTTACAGTCACTTTCTTGTGCTATCAAATATGGTACATTCTATTCATACATTTTTGAAAACATTTCATTTCTATAACCCTCCAGCACTGTATGGATTCAATTTTATAAATGAAACATTTTACTAAAAACACATCTACATAGCATTTGAATATTTAAATAGATGTTGGCAGTGAATGGAGAAAACTCATCAAAACAGAACAAATTTAAAATAAAATTGTCACCAAATTAATTTTTTTAATGTGAAAAAATCTTTTCCAGAAGGAAACTTTTAAGGACACAGAAAACTCATATCTTATAAATGCTGCGGTTTCCTTGGATAGTTAACAGACTCAATTGCTTCATATACTTGAGGTCAGAAGTCTAAAATGGAATTGAAAACTGTATGTGTAACTTATCATAGTCACAAATCCTTATTACTCACAATTCCTTTATCACTATTATCGTAAGAAGAATAACAAAGGCAGATAGTTTAATTATAATAAAGGCAGAATTGTATATTATTGACAATTAGACTACCTTTATTCAAATGACAAAGCTCAACAAGGTTACGGAAATGCCATATTGACGCAGGGAGTTAACTTTTACAAAATTATAGTCCTCTCCCTTACCTTTCTGTCTACGGAAGTCAATTTTCTATTACTTTAGATATTGTACAAAATGAATAATGAGAATTAAGAATATTTTTCTTCATAAAGCATTTTGTGTATAGCATAAGAAAGCGATTATAAATAATGAGTTAGCATATACATTAAAATAACTAAAAGAGTAGTATTGGAGTGTTCCTAATACAAAGGAATGTTAAATGGCTGATGTAATAGATACCCCAATTATCCTGATACACAGTGCATGCCTGTATCAAAACACAAGTACCCTAGAAAGATATAAAACTATTATGTACTCATAATTAAAAATAAACACATATACATATTTTTTCAAAAGCATCTTGAGTTTAATCTACCATTATGGTTGTTATCCCTTGCATTTAACAAAGACTGTGCAAGATACTAAGAAATTTGGCAAAGGCAATTTAAATATTACACACTGTTCTCTGATGCTTTATAAAAGTAAAAAAGATTTTCATGGGTTTTCAAGACTTTCATATAACTTCAATGGGTTTTGAGTTTTTAAAATGACGTATTTTAGAAATTCCATTTATATTTGTTCACTTATGTGGTGTTTGACACAGTTATCCTACCTTCTGTGGCTTTGATTAGCATGTATATTTCAACTGTTTTTCACAAAATTCAAGACAAATATTTATTCATTAGAAAACTAGCATTCTCCTGTTACCATCTGAAACAATTAAGAAATGCTTACAAGTACAGAGTAGCTTTGTTGCCCTAGCTTTAAATTTCAGTTATGGGAAAATTGAGCTCTGGATTTTGGAAAATATATGCATTCATGCTGAAGGGAACATCCTTCCTGAAAATTATGGTTCTCTCTTAAACATGATCATAGGATAGCACAGATAGCTTGTGAATAGCTTGAAAGCATTATTCTAGAAATAAAACATTGTAATCTAATCTCTGGTTAATTTAGGTTTTTTTTTGAACAAAAATCCTTAAATATATAGTTCATGAGATCTTCATTGGTGAATGGTTTGAGAGAAATAACACAGTAAATCAACAATAATGGTATAATTTTTCTACAAGGTTTAAAGTTTTTGAACCTCCAGCCATATCAATCCCCGTCAAGCTTTTCTCAACAAGCAGCTTATTAAATGAGTGATTTGTCTTCTGAGCTACAAACCCATAAAATGACTGAACTCTCATTAGAACAGCATGTCTGGCCATCCTGAGCGGTGAATTTGAAGACGCGGAATGATGAACCCCCAACACGTGGCCTCCCAAAGGGTTTGGTGCTTTTACTCCAACTTCCTGTGTTTTCCTTTGTTTATTAATCTTAAAAATACTACTTGAAAAGAAAATCAAATAAAACCACCACACCAAATAAAAACCAAATAATTATTATAAATATGATATTATGAATTTTAACAATTAACCCCCTAAAGATAATGAAAAAATATATCCATTTTAAGTAATCATGTTATCATAATCACATTTATATTTGCTGCTTTTGTTAAGATGTTTTACATTCTGAGGGACCTGAGCCATTTTCTTTTTTAGGCGTGGCTTTTACAAGCTGCTCGGTGGAAAGGTACCTTTGGTTTTATCCTAGCTCTACTACTGGAAATTTGAAAACGCCATGTTCCTTTTTTATATGTAGTTTTGCCCAACTATACATACATATCACAGTTTTAGTTCATTCAAACATTTCACGATATATCAATTTTTAATTAACGAAGACCCTAAACCATCACTTTTTATGTAAAAAAGGTCATGGCTAGAATAACCATTATTTTTAGGATTATACATACTTTTGATATTTAAGGGACAAATTGATTTTATGAAAATAGTTATTTGAATTTGCCACAGAGATAACAGTCATAGAATTATAGATCAAAGTATTTCCAAATAATAAATTCTTCAAAATACTACAATCCAGCAACTCTAAAAATGTTTTGAATAACAGGCTTCTTTTAGGATCTGATTAAAAACAACGTTCTCCCTTCCAGAAAAATACCCAGGTCCACACATTGGTTCATTCAGTCCCAATACATTGAAAGCACATGGTGGAGTCCGTTCATGAACCTGGGATCGCAGACTCTGGTGGACCATTCAAACTAAATTTATGAACAAAAGAACATTGGTGCTTACAGGTTAGATGGTTTTCCAAGGTCGAGCCACTAGGTACAGCTAAAGATGGTACAAAAACACAGGTTTCCTGGAAAGCACTTTTGCTATTATCTTCAATATTATAATAATAACCAACTACAAAGAAAGATTTACAACTAAGCCTATTTTACAACCACCTTAGATTTTATTGCATAAAGTATATCTAATTTCATCAAGTGCATGTTTCATTGCGAGCGATCATCGTGTAGTGATCCTGACTCCGCACTCCAGAACCGTCGCCCTATAAATGTCTCTTAACCGTTAATGAATGGGTCTGCTTTGGCATGCGGTGGGAACATCAGCACACATATGCTGATAAGACACGCCGGGTTCCCTGATCAACGAGGTGTTTTGAGATGAAATCATATTACCATATATTAAATAGACGTGCAGACAGCAACTGCTTAAGAAAAGTCTGCCCTCCATTATCTTACATTTTTTGACATAAAGAGAAACAGAATTGGAGACTGTGGAGTAATACATGTTTACTCTAAATTCACCATATTATCTCTGAGACACACCACACCATCCGGGCAACTTTATCAGAACTGGGGTTAAATCACAGAGAAGTGGCTTCAGCCTAACAGGAGAGTTTAGTTAGAAAGTCCATCCTTACACTGACCGATCATAGTCCTCATCGCAAATTTCACTTATTTACCCAGACTCTTGGACTTGAACCAATACACCTAAATAATACACAATTCATTTATTATTTAAGAGCTATGTGAAGTGACTCTATTGCTCACTTTCCAAATTCACAGGAAGCCATTTCAAAAAAAAAAAAAATCTTAACATCTGCAAGCATTCACCTCTCTGCCAGGCCTTGCTTTCCTCACAACGTTATTTTCCAGTTCTGTTCCCTGGTGATTCTCTTCTTCCTTATTTCTTCTTATTTCCATTACCTGTTTCTCATCTCCTCTTACTTTTATAAACATCTTAGGCTTTTCCTCATGAAGTCTGCTTCATGCTCTCCCTAAAGCCAGCGGCACTTTATGAAATTATAAAAGATCATGATTCTAATGTTAAAATTCCAACTTTCAGAACTGGGATCATTGGTTAGATTGAATTCTCTCAAAAAAAGCTCTTGAACAAACAGGTAAGTACTAATGTTTTTTGTTGGGTGGGGGGATCCTAGGAAAGCACCAGGAGAGGAGGAAGAAACAGGACAGCAGGTTAGGAAGTCAACAGAACGTGCTTTGTCGTGCAGGTGACGGCTTGGGCACTTGCAGGACTTTGGAACTAACGTCACACACAAGTTGAGCAGCGGTGTGCACCAGGTCTCAGTTTCATTCCCACAAGGAACAATGGAGCGGGAACGTTCATCCAGGAAGCTGCCAGTACACTGATCGGGGCTGTTCCCGGGCGATAGGAACTCCTGGCATTTCCATTCGCCCTTCCACTGAGCCAAGTGGCTTGGCCGGAAAAGCCCTCAGGACGAGTCTCAGGTGTTTCCAATTGCAATGGGCAGCTCCAGGAAATTATCCCCTCACTAAATTTTTGCATTTGTTTAATACCTGAGTGTGACTTTTACTGATACATGTTAGAAATTTAGTATCTTTTTAAAATATCTATTTCATCAGAATACATCCCTTGTTCCTTTTCTGTAGGCTGTAATAACCTCACTGGTGAACATGGTGATTGACAGCTGGAGCCAATGGGCCATTTGCCTACGTAGGGACATCCGTGGGAGACCCACGGGTGAAAGTTCCAGTCCTGGTTCCTAGAGGGGAAGCTGTGTGCAGAGAATGTTGGCTTTGCAATTGTGTGGAACTAGTTTTTAGTGTCACTTCAGTTAATGACTGTGCAGTCCAGTGCCATTTACTTTAATTCTTTTTAGGTTCAGGGTCCTCGTCTTTTAAGATGTTAACAGCCCACAGTCAGGAGAACTAACGGATCAAATAAGGTAGGCAGAAGAGCAGGATTCATTACTTAGGAAACGTTCCGCTCTCAGTGGTTACTTCCATCAGTTCTCCCCCATCACCAAGATTAGTATTTTAAAATTTGTGGAATTAAAATTATAAAAATTTCCAGTATGTTTTCTTTAAAATATAGGTTTATTTTTGGATTGTATTCTTTAAAATATGTAAAATATGGACATAGGCAGCCAGGTCAGAGAGATCAGCGTGAGCAGAGATAAACTGGGCATAACAGTCAAATAACCCAGCATTTTTATTTGTATGGCAATGATCACCATTGACTAGTTTCTGTATTTCTACCATCTTGAACTTCAGGGTTTCCAGGTCACTCAAGTTAGTGGCATTTTACAACTTAAAAATTGTTACAGTGGATTCAGTTGACACTAGTTTTCCTTTCTAGCATGACTATATGTTAGTTGTATAGTTGTCTTTGACCTTGATGCCTTTGTAAAGCCCTGCTGAGAAACAGACGGCAAGCACTTTTCACAAATCCCATAACATGTCCCCACAGCTTCGCATTTAGCTGATGCTCACGGGGGTGCGGGGTGGACCCTGGGAGACTCTGTCGTGGCCACTTTCCCCATCACTACGTCTCAGCACATCTGAATAATCCACTAATCATTTTCCCTGAACTCTTTTTGTGTGTGTGTGTGTCTCTGGATTCACTTGTTATAGCCAAACCTAATAGGTAGACACGTTTTCTAAATTATCTAAACACTTTTCTCTATAACACATAGTATATGTAAAAT
The DNA here is from genome assembly GCF_027406575.1 of Nycticebus coucang. Taxonomy (NCBI): domain Eukaryota; kingdom Metazoa; phylum Chordata; class Mammalia; order Primates; family Lorisidae; genus Nycticebus; species Nycticebus coucang. The sequence continues at coordinate 116,944,202 of NC_069790.1, read as the reverse complement.
CCATGGTTTGCTAACATTTCCATCCATTTCCTTAATTGCTTATTTAGAAAGTACTTAAATACAACTTAATCAAATAAAGCCTGTCTGTAAAACAGTGCACAACCTAATCAGTGTTAAGTCAATCTATAATATGGGCACTTGAACATATTCACAAAAGGAACTCTGAGCAATTAGTAGAAAAATGAAAGGTTAACTATAGTAAAAACAGAATACAAACTTATTGCTTAAAAATTAAATAGGACTTACAGGACATCATAATAAAAGCTTTAAATATATTTAAGAATTTATTTATTCATTTATTTTTTATTTTTAGTTTTTGGAGACAGAGTCTCACTTTGTCACCCTTGGTAGAGAGCTGTGGTTTTATAGCTCACAGCAACCTCAAACTCCTGGGCTTAAGCGATTCTGTAGCCTCAGCCTCCCGAGTAGCTGAGACTACAGGCACCCGCCACAATGCCTGGCTATTTTTACCAGATGAGGTCTCTCTCTGGCTAAAGCTGGTGTTGAACTTTTGAGCTCAGGCAATCCACCTACCTCAGCCTCCCAAGTGTTGGTATTACAGGCGTGAGCCACCGCACCCGGCAAAAGCTTATTTAAAATATTTAAAGAAAGTATAGTAAAGGAAATGTATTAAAGTATGGGTACTACTATTGAGAAATAACTGGTATTCCTTGATGATTATAGGACCAAGTGTCTAGGGAACCCTTTCCAAAAACAGCTAATGATAAAAATGAAGAAATTACTTATCTCTTTCTTTAGTGCTGGAGAATGGACAGAAATAACCACTTTTTATTTGTTCCTGGAAACACAAAGATTAGAGGTCTAAAAATCATTCAATAGAAAAATGTAAAAGAGATTTAAAGATCATGTAATTTATATTCTTTATTTTGGAATTGATTACTGTCCTGTCCAATATCCCACTCATGGGCCACAGTTACTATCAAGCACGTGAAATGTAGATAGACCAAGCCAAGCTGAGACGTTTTGCAAGTATAAATTACACCCTGAGATTTAAATGTGAGTAACAACATGTTCAATATTCCACCATAATTTTTATATTTGTCATGTGTTAAAATTAAAATCATAATTCATTTTGGACACATTGGATTAAATAAAATATATCACAAAAATAATTTCTTCGGTGTCAGAGGTTTGGTCACCATGATGATGTTTATTTATGAAACGTCTTCTAGTCATGACTCTAGAAATAAAGATAAGTATATCTTATTGAGACGAGGGCAATTGTAATAATGGTAGGCGCAGTAAAAATTACAAATCAAAACCACCCAGAGATATCTCTAACCCCAGTGAGAGTGGTCCACATCACAAAATCCAAAAACTGCAGATGCTGGAGTGGATGTGGAGAGAAGGGAACACTTTTACACTGCTGGTGGGACTGCAAAGTAATACAACCTTTTTGAAAGGAAGTATGGAAAACTCTCAAAGAACTAAAGCTAGACCTCCAATTTGATCCTGAAATCCCATGACTGGGCATCTATGCAGAAGAAAAAAAAATCCTTTTACCATAATGACCCTGGAGCAAGACTATTTATCACAGCTCAATTTACAATCGCCAAAATGTGGAAACAGCCTAAATGCCCACCAACCCAGGAATGGATTAACAAGCTGTGGTATACGTACAGCATGGAATACTATTCAGCCATTAAAAAAATGGAGACTTTACAGCCTTTGTATTAACCTGGATGGAAGTGGAACACATTATTCTTAGTAAAGTATCGCAAGAATGGAGAAACAAGAATCCCATGTACTCAATTCTGATATGAGGACAATTAGTGACCTAGTACACGGTGGAGGGTGGGGGAAGGGGAGAGCAGAGAGAGGGAAGGAGGGGGAGTGGGGGTCTTGGTGTGTGACACAGCTTCTGGGGGTGGGACGCAATTATAACAATGCTATCAGTGTAAACTGGTTCTGTATACTCTCAACAAATCCCCAACAATAAAAAGAAAAAAAGAAAGAAAACACCAAAAAATATTAGCATATCTCTGCAAAGTTCTGACTTTTTTTTATAGATCTCTTTGAGGAATGAGATATTATACACAGAGAAAGAAAATGTAAGGCAGTCAATCAATTAGCTTGGTACAAGTCCTTTAAAATGTCATCACATGAGACTAATTTGTAGTTAGTAGAAAGACAAGAAACATAGATAGCTCCTAACTTAGGGCAGAAGCAAAAGAATTTGTGGCAGAAAAAGACAAATGCCGGGGGTACACATGGAAGAAAAATGGTCTCAATATTAAGAAACATTGAATAGTATCATTTAGAAAACTGGGAAATGAGATTAAGAAACAACATCTCAAAAAACCTGGAGTTTCATTAAGATTAATAATATTGAGAAATGGCAAAGTGGTAAATATTTAAATATTTTTCTCTGTAAAAATGCTATAAATAAATCAGGATAAGAGGAAAGAGTGCTGATTTTAGGTGAGGTCAGGATAACAAAGATTTTTAGATTACCGGACATCTCAAGCAACTGGAAAAGGAAGAACACTCCAACCCCAAACCCAGCAGAAGAAAAGAAATAACCAAAATTAGAGCTGAATTAAATGAAATTGAAAACAAAAGAATTATTCAAAAGATCAATGAATCCAAAAGTGGGTTGGTTGGTTGAAAAGTTTAACAAAATTGATAAAGCCTTGGCTAGCCTAACCAGAAATAGGAAATTAAAATCCCTAATTTCATCAATCAGAAATGACCAAGGCAAAATAACAACAGACACCTCAGAAATTCAAAAAAATTATTAATGAATACTACAAAAATCTCTACTCTCAGAAATACAAAAATCTGAAAGAAATTGACCAATACTTAGAAGCACACCATCTTCCTAGACTTACCCAGAAAGAATTAGAAATGTTGAACAGACCTATATCAATTACTGAAATCAACTATACGAAATCTCCAAAAAAAGAAGAGTCCGGGACCAGACGGCTTCACATCAGAATTCTACCAAACCTTTAAAGAGGAACTATATCTATATTACATAACCTTTTCCAAAGCATAGAAAAAGAAGGAATACTTCCCAACACATTTATGAAGCAAATATCACCCTGATCTCCAAACCAGGAAAAGACCCAACAAGAAAAGAAAATTATAGACCAATATCTCTAATGAATATGGATACAAAAATATTCAATAAGATCCTAGCAAACAGAATCCAGCAACACGTCAAACAAATTATACACCATGACCAAGTTGGTTTTATCCCAGGGTCTCAATGATGGTTCAATATACGTAAAGCTATAAGTATAATACATCACATAAACAAAATAAAAAACAAAGACTATATGATTCTCTCAATCAATGCAGAAAAAGCTTTTGATAATATCCAGCATCCTTTTTTGATCAGAACACTTAAGAAAATAGTTATAGAAGGGATATTTCTTAAACTGATAGAGGCCATCTACAGCAACCCCACACCCAATATCGTATTGAATGGAGTTAAATTGAAATCATTTCCACTCAGATCAAGAACCAGGCAAGGCTGCCATTGTCTCCACTGCTTTTTAACATTGTAATGGAAGTCTTAGCCATTGCAATTAGGGAAAAAAAGGCAATAAAGGGTATCCATGTAGGGTCAGAGGAGATCAAACTTTCACTCTTCCCAGATGATATGATTGTATATCTGGAAAATACCAGGGATTCAACTACTAAACTTTTAGAAGTGATCAAGGAATACAGCAGCGTCTCAGGCTATAAAATCAACACTCACAAATCTATAGCCTTTATGTATAGCAACAATAGTCAAGCTAAAAAAACAGTCAAGGACACTATTCCTTTTACAGTAGTGCCAAAGAAGATGAAATATTTGGGAGTTTACCTAACAAAGAATATGAAAGATCTATATAAAGAGAACTATGAAACTCTGAGAAAAGAAATAGCTAAAGATGTTAACAAATGGAAAAACATACCATGCTCATGGCTGGGAAGAATCAACATTGTTAAAATGTCCATACTACCCAAAGCAATATACAATTTTAATGCAATCCCTATTAAAGTTCCACTGTCATACTTCAAAAACCTCAAAAAAATAATACTTCATTTTCTATGGAATCAGAAAAAAAACTTTGAATAGCCAAGACATTACTCAGAAATAAAAACAAATCAGGAGGAATCATGCTACAAGACCTCAGACTATACTATCAATTAATAGTGATCAAAACAGCATGGTACTGGCACAAAAATAGAGAGGTAGATGTATGGAACAGAATAGAGAACCAAGAGATGAATCCAGCTACTTACCATCATTTGATCTTCGATAAGCCAATCAAAAACATTCAGTGGGGGAAGACTCCCTATTTAACAAACGGTTCTGGGTGAACTGGCTGGCAACCTGTAGAAGACTGAAACTGGACCCACACCTTTCACCATTATCTAAGATAGACTCTCACTGGATTAAAGATTTAAACTTAAGACATGAAACTATAAAAATAGTAGAAGAAAGTGCAGGGAAAACACTTGAAGAAATCAGCTCGGGCAAATATTTTATGAGGAGGACCCCACCCCTATGCCCCCACCCCACCCAGGCAATTGAAGGAACACCAAAAATACACTACTGGGACCTGATCAAACTAAAAAGCTTCTGCACAGCCAAGAACACAGTAAGTAAAGCAAGCAGACAGCCCTCAGAATGGGAGAAGATATTTGCAGTTATGTCTCTGACAAAAGTTTAATAACCAGAATCCCCAGAGAACTCAGAGGTATTAGCAAGAAAAGAACAAGTGATCCCATATTAGGGTGGGCAAGGGACTTGAAGAGAAACTTCTCTGAAAACAGGCACACGGCCTAGAGTCACATGAAAAAATGATCATCATCCTAAATCATTAGAGAAATGCAAATCAAAACCACTTTGAGATATCATCTACCAGTAAGATTAGCCCATATCACAAAATCCCAAGACCAGAGATGTTGGCGTGGATGTGGAGAAAAGGGAACACTTCTGTACTGCTGGTGGGAATGCAAACTAATATGTTCCTTTTGGAAAGATATTTGGAGATCACTTAGGGATCTAAAAATAGACCTGCCATTCAGTCCTGCAATTCCTCTACGAGGTATATATCCAGATGACCAAAAATCACTTTATAACAAAGATATTTGCACCAGAATGTTTATTACAGCCCAATTCATAATTGCTAAGTCATGGAAGAAGCCCAAGAGCCCATCAACCCATGAATGAATTAATAAATTGTGGTATATGTACACCATGGAATATTATGCAGCCTTAAAAAAAGATGGAGATTTTACCTCTTTTATGTTTACATGAATGGAGCTGGAACATATTCTTCTTAGCAAAGTATCTCAAGAATGGAAAAGAATGTATCCAATGTATTCAGCCCTACTATGAAAGCAATTTATAAGCACCCACCCTTCCATATGAATGCTATAACCCAACTACAGCCCAAGCTGAAGGGGAAAGAGGAAGGGAAGGGAGGAGAGTGGGGAGGATGGGTGGAGGGTAATTGGTGGGACCACACCTATGGTGCATTTTACAAGGGTACATGTTAAATCTACTAAGTGTAGAATATAAATATCTTAACACAATAACTAAGAAAATCCGGTGAAGGCTATGTTAACCAGTTTGATGAAAGTATTTCAAATTGTATATAAAACCAGCACCTTGTACCCCATAATTGATATTTAGAAAAAAATAAAAGAAAAAAAACAAAAAACAAAAATAAATAAATATTTTTCTCTGTGTATGCAGAGTTGACATAGTAATAACAGGATTTTTTTAATGGGCAATTTAAGCAATCTCTATCTTAATAATCAGATCCAAGTATTTAAAAGAATTGCTTTATAGAAAAAATAACAGCATCTTAAAAAGGAGAAAATAGCTGTCTTTTGGAGTTCTAACCCTTTTACTCACTGCCTTAAAAATAAACTGACAGGTTTGAACCAAAGAATGGAATCTCATAATCTCTGATCACATTTCCTGAGAATGCCTTAAGTCTTTGATCTTGAACCACTGGTAGAATCACTTTTAAATACATTTTTAATAAATGATAATTTGACCATTTCTTTTTTCATTTTTTTTTTGTTCTGAAATACTATTCTTTTTTTTTTATTGTTGGGGATTCATTGAGGGTACAATAAGCCAGGTTACACTGATTGCAATTGTTAGGTAAAGTCCCTCTTGGAATCATGTCTTGCCCCCGTAAAGTGTGACACACACCAAGGCCCCACCCACCTCCCTCCTTCCCTCTGTTTCCCCCCCCATAACCATAATTGTCATTAATTGTCCTCATATCAAAATTGAGTAAATAGGATTCATGCTTCTCCATTCTTGTGATGCTTTACTAAGAATAATGTCTTCCACGTCCATCCAGGTTAATACGAAGGATGTAAAGTCTCCATTTTTTTTAAGCAAGGCAATACCTGAAATAATTTCTCTTATTTGTCTGACTTGAAAATGAACTCTGCTGTCAATGTGTGTACCAAGAAGAAAAGAGCCAGGTGGGCAGATGGGAGAGGGGTTATTTTATAACGATGTTACAATGTTATATCACCTATTATATATGCAACATATAACATTTACATATCTTGGATTAAATAAAACATATAGTAAACATAATTTCTTTACTATTTTAATAACATGAATAAATCATATGGTCAATATTAATAGTAATAGCTGCTTTTATTAAAAATTTAGTCCTGTCTACCAAGGTCTGTTTCACGCTTTTCTTTTTTAGATTCTCTAATTTAATCTTCACAACACTATTACATGAGTCCTATTGTCAATTTAAATGGAGCTTGGGCCTGTTATCCAATGTAATAATAAACATTTTTTTTTTTTATTTTAAGACAGTGTTAATTACACATTTGTCTTCTTGACTTATCCATGAACAAAAATAACCTTTTCTTTGTTATGTACTATGTACATATGATCCAAGAACAGGGAAGTTCAAACACATCCTCATAGTGGAAGGTCTGCAAGGTGATTTTGCAAAAAAGACTGTGGCCTGTGGACAATGCACATGCTCTCTGAGGTTCCAGGCATGGCTGGTGTACTTGAAAAGTCCACAGAGTCTAAAGGCACAACACACATGAAAAGCAGTGCTTTTATGTAAAACTTGCCTAAAGTTATGCCCAAAGATATAAGATAAATTATGCATTCCCTGCCACAGTTTGGTAAGGATTCCTTTCACTCACTATAAAGAATGCAGAAGAGAGATGTTTGCTGCTCCTTTTTGAAGTTTCTAAATAATATACAATAAATGTTTTTCACAGAAAGAGCATAAATTATAGTCATAAGATTCCTATTTCAGTAATCATGAATGTTCGTTCTTTCCCTCAAATATTTCTGATTTTCAACCTCAAATACTTTCATATATGAAGAGGCCGCACTATTGTGTTTTTCCACAGCATTTCTGCAAACAATGGAAAAACAGTTTTTCCAACGAAGACATTAATGTTAACAAACTATATTAACTTTAAAAGCAAAATACATAGGCCAGAGGTGGCGGCTCACAGCTGTAGTCCTAGCACTCTAGGAGGCCGAGGAAGGAGCTCAGGAGTTCAAGACCAGCCGGAGAAAGAATGAGCTGGGTACTGTGGTGGGCACCTATAGTCTCAGCTACCATCCAGGCTGAGGCAGGAGGATCTTGAGTTTGCTGTGAGCTAGGCTAATGTCATGACATTCTAGCCCAGGCAACAGTGTGAGACTCAGTCTCAGAAATAAATAAATAAATAAATAAAAAGCATATACATAAACAGCTTTGTTTATAGATTCATAACTATTACTTGAATGTTCCTTAGAATCATTAAGGGTTTTATTGGTAACTCTACTTCTACTTTTGATGCTTTCGTAGCTTGTTTTAAATTCCAGATTCGAATCCCAAAGGTTAGGACTTTCTCATTTGCACGAATATACTTTCTCTTAAACATATAAGCGACTGACTAAATTAATGTATAAACAACATTGGGGCACCAGGGGCTCTAGGCAGGGAATAACATTACACTGGGGAAAGAACATTTCCAAAACATATGCTAATTCAGAATAGGTTTATGTGCTAATGTGCTAATAGGTGCCTAGCACTGTTTCTAAATCTTGAATAACTACTTAATATGCTCAGAGACCAGGCTATGTGTTTAAGATAACCGAAACATTTTAGGCTCTGGATTGGTTCTGACACAAATTTTGGGAACAGATATTAAATAAGAGAAAAACTGCAATTATGTCTGAGAAATAGAATTTAAAATAGTGTCATATTTTGAGTTAATAATAAGATGTTTTAATTAAGTTAACTACTTCACTACTGCTGAGTTTACTTGGATTGTTTTCCATTTGCTCTGAAATTGATAATACCCACCTGCATTATGCTGTAGGCTTTTAAGTCTTGCTATGCTTTTAGCATTTCCTCACCTCCCTCCAAATCTGCACACAAACACGCAAGTCTACAAAGCTGGTTTTTAACTTAGACAACCAAATCAAAATCCTCCAGACCTGAAACCCTTGCACCATTTTCTGTTGCAGCAAATCTTCCAAAACTGCTCTCTGTGGGCGTTACTCGTGTTTGAAGCCTTTCCAATCTCTGATATCCACACATATAAATCCTTTCTCTCCAGGACCCTGCTTTCTGCTAAGGGATAACTATCTTGAAAACAAACCCTGTAAGTGTGAGTGAACAGATAAAGTCCATGTGATTGCATGATTGCTAAGTTAACAAGTACCCCCTGAAAATGATGTATAAAATGATGTATATTCAGTGATTCTCTTTCTCAATTTCAAAAGTATATAGGATTCAACAGAACATTGTAGTTTAAAAGGTTAAAAAACAAAGGTTCCCAGTCCTTAATGTACATGAAACTCACTTGGCAGGCTTGTTAAATCACAGCCAGCAGAGTCCAACTCTCAGTGTGTCTGGTTTATTAGGTATAGGCTGGGATCCATTATTTGCATATGTAATTTGTACCCAGGTGATGTCAAAGTTTCTGGTTTGGGGAGCATATGCTGGGAACCACTGTTCTGGAGTTCGAGTTGAGAAATCTCCACCTTGATTCCTCTATTATCTAGTATGCTGATAAAGTTTTCTAATTAACATATAAAGACCAAAAATGGGCATTTTAGAACTATGCCATACTAAGTGCATTATTTTGTTATTGTGTTTAACAAAACTTATTCAGATGGGGATGATTTTGTTTTGTGCACGTTTCTTAACCAGTTACTATTTTCTATTTTTGTACAAAGTCTATACCATGACCAAAAATCTGTAAGCAATATTATCTATTTTTTGGTATATAATAAATTATTTCTTACTAAGGCCTTCTTCAAAGAAAATGTTCTAAACTTACCACAAAATGGGCGGCAAATAGATTGAAATTTAAATTTTCAAATGCAGATATGATGAATAAATAATCACAATATTCACGTTGAACTATTACAACATTATAGCATTAGGCTAACACATCAGAAGTCCTATTTTCAGGATGACCCTTGGATATGGTGGAAAAATAATTGTGAAATTCCATTTGTGAGCAACAGACAAAATCCCACAATCCTAAACTTATAAAATGTGCATAAATGCTACTCCAGACACCAGTGGGTAAAACAACTACAGGAAATGTGTCTACCTTATCACATAAGAAAAAACAATACCAGTTGATCAATAGAATAAAACGCATGTGGACGTAGCAGGAGATGCTTCTTTGCTAAAACTCTTTGACCACGGAATGCAAAGCTGAGATGACCAATGTGAAGAAACCTGAGTCATTTGGAGTAAGGAAAAGTGAAGCTTTTGGGGGCTACTAATAAAACTGACAATTATCATAATCTTGATTATTTCCAGCTTCAATGGTCTTGGAAACAAGATCTATAGGGTTAGGGTTAGAGTTATTGATTATTACAGCTATGTATATTTATTTATCACAGCTATGTTTCTATCTAGAAACAATTTGAGTTTTTAAAAATCTATAAAAAGAAATAATTTAGCTGGACACAAGGGCTCATGCCTATAACCCTAACACTCTAGAAGGCCAAGGTGAGAGGAATATCTGAGGTCATAAGCTCAAGATCAGCCTGAATGAAAGTGAGACCCCCTTCTCTACTAAAAATAAATGAAAAGCAAGCCAGGCATGGTGGCAGGTGCCTGTAGTCCCAGCTATCAGGAGGATAAGGCAGAAGAATCATTTGAACCAGGAGTTTCAGGTTACATGGGGCTTGGCTGATGCAACAGTACTCTAGCCAGGGCTACAAAATAAATTCTGCCTCAAGTGAAAAAAAAAAAAAAAAAAGAAGAGAAAAGAAAGGAAAAGAAAAGAAATAATTTGAACAACTTATGCAAAAATTAGAATGCAATCAGACTAGTTTAGGAGAAAGTAAACGGTGTATATACGCATATTATATAATACATGTGGCTGAGTGAAATTAAAAATCTAAAATCACGCAGAAAAAGAGACTTTATATTAAAAAAGATGGACTATTTGGAGATGGGACACATTTAAATAACATGGATTGTATCAACAATTTATACCGAAATCCTTTAAAAATATACAATCAGAAAGAATGTTAGGAAGACAAATCAAAATTAAGTCGTGGAAATTTTAATAGCACAAAAATTGTTTTACTTACATCGATTATTTTAAATATTATGCAAGAGAGGGATATGAGAAGAAATATATTGTCTCGTGACTCTCTGCAATTGTGTACCCCCAAATCTTTTATTTTATGCAAAGGAATAAAAGCACTGGAGCATGTAATCTGTATTACACTGGAGCATGTAATCTGTATCACACTGGAGCATGTAATCTGTATTGTCATTATTAATTCAATAAAGATTTTACTTTCTCCTGACTAGCTTACTCACACCTATTTGGATTCTGGAGAAGAGAATTAAACTTGTTTATTCACAGTGTTAATTCAAATAAATCTGAATTATTAAGTGCATTCTTTCAAAAAAATACTGTATCAACATCCTACACTCTGCTAGATCTATCTTCTACAAAGAAATGTAAAACTAACCACATACCCTGTCCTTAAAGAGTTTTAAACCTGAAAAAGAAAGCAATATATTTGTGCAAATATCTTCAACAGACCAGCACCTGGCATTTGAGTGATATTGACAAGAAGAATAGAAAGGAGGGAATACATCCTGCCAACACGATCAAGAAATACTTCATGAAAGAGATGATGTTTTGTTTGACATTAAAAGATATAGAACATGATGTTTAGTTCAAAATACTAATACCAATATCTGGATGATATTGTAAGGGATTTCCATGTCTTTTTAATCTTCTTTCATTTTATGTTTCCTTTAAATGAATGATATTTTTATACAGAATAAAAAAAATACAATGGAACACTATAAACAAATGAACTGAAGGTAGAAAATTAAGAAAACTTGTGAGGTCAAAAGACTTTGGAAGTAGACGGGACAATGTTTTTAGGTTTGGGTAATAAAACTATGACAAAACAAAGGGGTGAGGTAGTAGACTTGAAGCAGCCTGTGTGTGCTACGCTCAAGGACAGGATCAAAAGCTGCAGGTGCATGTCCACCTACAGATGGACCTTCTTGGAAAGAGCCATTGTGAATCACTAGAGAAGCAACAGGGAACATTCAGAGTGAAGGAGAAGGTAATCAGGTAATCCACTCAGCAAGGTAAGGTTCCTGGGGGATGACATGCAGGAAGGACAGGAGGAGAGAGCTCCATACTCCCCTCTTCAATCCATGCTTTGAGGGCTCCTCTCTCTCCAAACACAAGACTCTGACCTGATCAGAGAGCTGCTTTGAGTCTATGCAGCAATATTGACTGTGGAGTGGGCATAGCAGGAACCTGCTAGCTTCCCTCTCAGATGCTATAACTGACACCATTCTGAGCCCCTGGGTTCAGAGTTTCAGGTCTGCACAGGGGTTGGCTTTGCCAGGAAGGGAGCAGGCAGAGTGGATACCCTCCTATGCCCCATGACAGGGAGCTAAGCAACCCTCCCACCTACAGGGAATTTAAGCAGAATGCCACAGGTGTCTCCTGAGAAGCCCTGTGGTGACTGCCTCCATGAGATCTAGGCAGGGACAAAGCCCTGGGTACACAGAGGACCAGACCTGCAGTGCCACCACTCTGGGCCCTCTGCTGCTGTCTGGCCTTACTGTGCTGTGGTCCAAATGGTGGCTCCACCACTGTGGTTTCCAATCTGCTGCCCAACCTGTGGCCCATGCCATACAGCTTCTGTGCTTCCCACAGACCTAGCTGTGAAGATCTCGTCACCCTTAGGTCTGCCACTATGACCGAAGGCTCTAGCACTGCCACTAGGCCCTGAAACCCCAGCTCCAAGGCTCCCTACTGTCATCTTGCCAAGAGACCCAATAACCTATCACTTATGCTGGTCTCCATGCCTTCCCTTCCCCCACACTCCACAGGGCTCTACCACTGCCTTTGACCCCTGCAGCTCCACCCCAGAGGCTCCAGTACTCCTACCGGGCTAGTAAACTCTGATCTGAGGCCTCCCACTGCCATTGGCCTTTTGACCGGAAGGCTCTCACTGCCACAAGCTAGCCTCCATCAACCATCTCACCTGCATCCAGATGGAATGAATACCCGTAGCCCAGATACCCACAACCACTGCCTAGATAGCCTCATCCGGCTGCCACTATCATCTTCATGGGGAGACCCTGGTAGAGAAATCTCCTGCAATGCCAATGTCTGTGGCTAGGGTCTCTCCAGTCTGCAATCCAAGCTCCCAACAGTGGCTCAGGGAAAAATCCACCACTCCCTAAGATCTTCCAGCACTAGCTAGGACCATGACAGTCATAGTGAAAATGGACAACACAGAACCACTGCACTGCAGACCCTCAGTGCATCTGACCCTACCTGCTGGATCAGTATTCTAGAGTAGGTCACAAAATTGCTAGCTAGAGACCTCTACCTCTAACTTAGCATGAGTGCTTGCAGCAAAGGAGAACACCAGTAAACCTATCTGCTCTGAGCTGAAAGAAGAGGTTTTAAATAGGAAGAATCTAGCAAAAGAACGTTGGCAACATGAATAATCTAGGTCACTGCCTCCAAGGGATCATAATGGAGCCACAGCAATGGATCCCAACTAAAAGGAAATTCTTGAAATGTCAGAAATGCAATGAATAATATGGATGTCAAATAAGATGAATGGGATTGAACAAAAAAATTGAAAAACAACACTAAAAAGCCAAAAAAAAAATTTTTTTTTTTTTCAGAACATCAATGAGAAAAAAGTCACTAAAGAGCTAGACAACATGAGAAACAATACAATGAAATGTACTGAAATGAAAGTCATTTAGGAAGTTTCAAAATATGGTAAAAAGCTTTAACAACAGGCCAACCCAAATAGAAGAATCACAGAGCTGGAAGACAAGTTTTCAAACTAACTCAGCCAAAGATGCAGAAAAAAGACTAAAGAATAATGAACAATTACGCGGAAAAATATGAGACTATGTGAAGTGACCTGATATACATGTTATAGGTTTCTGTTAGGGAGAAGAAGAAAAAGCAAAAAGCATGGAGAACCTACCTGAGTGAATCAGTGAGGCAGACTTCCCTGATAATACCATAGATGCAGCTATCCAGACACAAAGTGGTCTTCAAATACCACAATGTTTCATAGTAAATAGGACATCTCCAAGACACACAGTCATTAATCTTGCTGAAATCAAAGTGAAGGAGATAATTCTATGATCTGCAAGATAAAAGGAACTAATAACTCACAGAAGAAAATCTATTAGTCTAATGGGAGACTTCTCAGCAGAGACTACTCTCATTCCAGAATTTTGTATCCTGCAAAGCTAAATTTAATAATTGGTGGAGAAATATTTTACCAGACAAGCAAACACTCAGGGAATTTGTCACTACTATATTCCATACAGGGAATATTCAGACCTACATTATATCTGGAACAGAAAATAGATACCCACCAGTATAAAAAAAAAAAAAAACAAAAAAAAACACCTGAAAGTTAAAGCTCATAGTTCTTATAAAACAGGAGCTCAAGAAGGAAAGCAAATCATCAAAGAATCATCCAATATAATGAACAGAACAATATTCTGCATTTCAGTAGTAACCTAATGAGAACAGTCTTAACACTCCACCTAAAAGACAAAGACTGGCTGAATGCATGAAAGAACATAACCCAAGTATATGCTGTCTTCAAGAAACATATCTAACTGCCAAGAAATCACACAGACTGAAAGTGTAGGGATACACCACACAAATAGAAATCAAAAGTGGGCAGATATAACCATTTTAATACTAGCTAAATGAATTTTAAATCAATAATGGTTAAAAAAGAATCAAAGATGATCATCATGTAATGGTAAAGGGAACATCTCAACAGGAAGACCTAACAATCTTGAACATAGATGTACCTAACACATTAGAACTCAGATTCATAAAGCAAATTTCACTAGATCTAAGCAAAAGAATAAACATTTTATGATCTCTGAGTTCTTTAAAACTTGACAGAGTTGGACAAATCATTGAAGCAGAAAATAAATAAACACTGGACTTAAGTGGGACTGTAGAACAAATGGACCTAACAGATTCACAGCTGAATTCTACCACAGATACAAAGAAATTAGTCTGTAACCCTGAGAAGTAGGGAATCCTCCCTAAATCATTCTATGAAGCCAGTATCATCTTGATATTAAAGGCAAAAAAGGACATAACCAAAAAAGAACAATATTCCTTATAAACATAGAGCTAAAATTCCTCAGCAAAATACTACCAAACCAAATTCAACAGCATATCAAAAGGTAATTCACCATGATTAAGTAGGTATCATCCCGGAGACTCAAGATGGTTTAACATATGCAAATCAATAAACATCATCTATCACATAAAAAAAGCAAAACCAAAATCCATGTGATTATCTCAAGATGCAGAATAAGGATTTGATAACCAGCACTCTTTCAGGATGAAAACTCTCAACAAACTAGGAATGTAATGACTATGCCTTAAAAATAATAAATCATACTTTATAAACCATAGCCCACATCATGCTGAATGAGGAAAAGTGGAAAATATTTCCCCTAAGAACTGTAATAAGGCAAGGGTACCCACTTCCCATTATTACCTCTTCTACTCAACATAATACTAGAAGTCCGAGCCAGGGCAATTAGGCAAGAGAAAATAATAAAGGTTATCCAGATTGGGAGAGAGGATTTCATACTATCCTTGCTTGCTAATTATTTGATCGCATATCTGGAAAATCTTAAAGACTTCACCAAAAACTCCTAGAATTTATGAATAAATTCATCAATATCTAAGGTTACAAACAATGTACACAAAACAGTAGCATTTCTGAGTACTAATAACAGTCAAACTAAGAGTCGATACCATTTACAGAGGCTACAAAGAAAATAATAATACCTAGGAATATACCTAACAAAGGAAGTAAAAGATTTCTACAAGGAGAACTACAAAATACTGATGAAAGAAATCATAGAAGACACAAACAAATGGAAAATATCTCATGCTTATTGACTGATAGGCTCAACATTGTTAAAATATCCATATTTCCCAAAGTGATGAACAGATTCAATGCCATCCCTGTCTAAATAGAGACATCCTATTCACAGATCTGGAAACAGTAATTCTATATGTGGTAAGATAAAAGAGCCCAAATATCCAAAGCAATATTAAGCAAAAAGAATAAATCTAGATGTATTTATTACATTATTTGACTTCATAATATACTACAAGACTACAGAAACCAAAACAGCATAGTACTGATATGAAAGTAGAGACACAGAGCAACAAAACAAAAAACAGAAATAAAACCATCTACCTACAACTAACCGATCTTGGAGAAAGCAGACAAAAACATACGATGGGGAAAGGAAACACTCTTCAATAAATGGTTTCTGGAGAAACTGAATAGCCACACACAGAAGAATAAAATAGGCCTCTTATCTTTTGCCATGTACAAAAATTAATTTAAGATGAATAAAAGACTTAAATGTAAGCCATTAAACCACAAAAATTCTAGAAGAAAATATATGAAAAACTCTTCTGGACATTGATCTAGGCAAACAATTTTCAACTAAGACCCCCAAAACAACAGCAAAAATAAATAAATGGGGCTTAAAAAATTAAAAAGGTTTTTTCACAACAAAGAAAATAATCACTAGAATTAACATACAGCCTATAAAATGGGGAGAAATTTTGCAATCTATATGTCAGACAAAGGGTTAATATGCAGAATTTACAAAGGAATCAAACAAATTAGCAAGAAAAAAATGGAAAACACTTTTACAAAGTGGGTAGAAGAAAAACAGAAACTTTTCAAAAGAAGACAGATATGTGCTCAACAAATACATGTAATCATCAGGGAAATGCAAAGTAAAACCCCAAGGAGAAAGTACGTTATCCCTGTCGTAATGGCCATTATTAAAAAGTCAAAAAATAATAGATGCTGCCTGGGTACAGAGAGAAAGGAAGGGAGGAACTGTACATTAGTACAATCCCTATAGAAAACAGTATGGAAATTCCTCAAAAAAGTAAGTGTAGACTTAACATTTGATCCAACAATCCCACTACTGGGTGCCCACCCCAAGGAAAAGAAGTTGTTTTTTTCCAAAAATGCCCCCATAGTTGAATGTTTATTGCAGCACGATTCACAGCCACAATGATGTGAAATCGAGCTAAGTGCTCATCATGAGTGGATTCAGAAAATGTGGCACACTCACACCATGGAATACTATTCAGCCATAAAAAGGAATAAAACAATGTCATTTGCAGCAACTTGAATGGAACTGGAGGACCAGTGGAGACACCCTAAGAAGAGTGTCTCAAAATGAAAAAAAACAAATACCACATGTACTCACCAGCAATTGGGAGCTAAACAATGGATACACACGGGCACAAAGTGATGTAAAGGTCATAAAGGTCATTGGAAATCAAGAATGGGGAGAGTTGAAGATGACAAAGGTGAAAACTTACCTGTCATGTACAATGGACACTATTCTAGTGATGAGCACACTAAAATCCCTGACTTAAGGATTATGCAAGGTAACCATGTAACAAAAGTATCTGTATTCCCTTAATATTTTAAAATTAAAATAAAAGAAAAAAAAAAAAAGAAAATGACAAAACACCAAGATTCAATACACGATTTCAGAGGACAGATGATGCATCCATTTAAGGCTTGTTGAGTTGCTACATCAGACTAAAGCCTGCTCACTGTCCAGGAGGGCAGCAACCTCAGGCCGAGGAACAAGGCATCCGTGGAGAAGTCAATAATGTCATTGGATTTATGGGATATGTTCAATACTTGAGGAAAATAACTTCATCAATATTTTGTCTTTTAAACCTTAGACGATTCAAATCTCAACCAATATCAGTTTCAAATTAGCTCAAAACCTAATAGGCTATCGATGATCTTATACCTTTGTGTGTGTATGTGGAATTGAATGAGCAACCAATATAATCTCATAATCATCTTAGAAACATTTGGAGTCAGAAGGAAAGAAATATACCTTTTGTATCCTCCTTCCCTGAAAGGCCACAAATAGTGCTGGGTATTCATAATTTCTCATAGTAAAATATAAAGCTGGACCTTAGCCCCAGTATAAACTACTTTGCTGTATAATTTATGGCTGCACACAAGAACATAAAGCATGGTCAGCATGATCACATTTAATTTTTGTAATGCCTCGCTGAGATAATTCCATGGAAATTATGACAGCTCCTTGATATCACCAATTACTTTTCACTCATTGAGAGAAACGAATGTCAGCTGACAGAAAAGGAAAAAAAAAAAAAAAAGAAAAAAACAATGTCAAACCATATAAGACACTTTGCTTTAAAAGGATAATTTTAAGTACTCAATCTCAGACATCTGCTGGTTTTGTTTTATAATTTTTAAAGCAAAATAAGTGATTTTGGTTGAATAAAAGGCCCTATTACTGCTTGGGAAATTAAACATTTGTGGTCTAAGTAACAGAATAGGTTCTGAATAATCATGTAATAGAAATAAAACATAAAAGTGAATGCTATATGTTTATGTCTAGGTTTAATCAACTCCACCAACAGAACATGACCAATATTTTTCAATTTTCTCAATAACAAACCACAATATTTCCTCATAGAAGTTGGTGTTTTAGAATTTGAATGGGTTTCCCTTGGTTCCCTTATCAGACATTTTTATGTCTATTTCTTCAAAACAGTGAAGTTCTGTGACTAAAATATTCAACAATAAATGTTTTGGTGTAATACCTGGTGTATTATATTCCATTTCAACTTATGTGCACATTCTTTCTCTGACCCACTGAATTCTCGAAGTTCAAAACCCAGCACCCATTTCCTCGCCTGCAAAATTACATAACTTTCCATCTATAACATGAAAACATATATGCAAAAATCACCCAGAGCTGGAGAAAAAAATTGTAATGTGACTCATTCTAATTATTATAATTATCATACTCATGCATATTCATAGGCAGAATAATGCTAATTATATAATAATATTATACCAAAATAGTAAATGGTTGAATGCCAACAATGCATTTGGGATTTTGGCAAATTTACAACTGCAATCATATCTATTTCCAAAAAATGTCTGTATAAATTCCAACATCCTATCAAAGATTTGCATTTCAATTGATTTGGTAGAATAAAAACAGCTGATAATCCTGCTTTATACACTTTTTTTTTAAGTTTTCTCAAGTAAATTGAAATCCTCAAATCTTATAAATCTTCAAATTTACAACTCTTGGAAAAGTCAGCTCAGCCCTTTAAAAGATTTCAACAGCACCCATGATGGACAATCCCCCATTCTCTGCCTGACCACCAATGCTAAGGGTGAAGGATGCAGTCATTTCACCATCCCAGTTATTAAGTGAAACCCTCTCTACTGAATTAATGTGTTATAACTACCATGCTTTCTTTGTTCAATTTAAAAGCAGTCACTGTTTATTAACTGAACAGATTACAAAAATAATCAGGGCAGATACCTGAGTTCATTCTTTTAATAAGCCTATTAATTTCCACGTTCTACAAAGTGGGTTGTCTTTTACTTTGTTTCACCCCACAGAGCCCAGTTGAAGGCCCCAGGAAGTTATCTGCTTCTTTGAAGCATTTTCCAATAGATCTCATGAACCAGGTCCTCCTTAAAGAAGCTGCCATATTTCCCAAGAGACGGAGTAATCAAACCATCATCTGTCGGTGCAATTCACTTCTTAATGATTTTGCTGTAACTACGCTTGGAGCTAAGCTCATTCACTGACTCGGGTTTGGGTCCCCCAATGTGATATAAGGTTCTACAACCCTTAGCATGTTAATCGAAGCCTTGCTGGACTTAACAAAGGTTCCACTGAAGATCTGAATGTGAAGAAGCTGCGACATCTTTTGGACCTGTGAACTCACATCAATGATCCCTTTTATCTTGGCAACAGCGCCAGTTTGGGTTCTGCAGGTACATAGAAGTTGCCAGCTTTTCCTGCCAACCTAGCCATCTGGATCTCAGCTCTGTGCATCTGCCTGTACTCCTTGTGATAATGCTTAGCCTTCTCATGGATAAGCCTCTTCCTTGCCTCTTGGGTATACTTCTTTCTCAGATGCTTGATCTTCAGGTCTGCAAAATTCCTTCGCTTTTTCTTAAGGCACAGCACAAACTTTCTTCTTTTCTTCAATAGCCTCCATAGTTCCAGCTGGAAAAGAGCTCCCCACTATGCTTTAACTTCCTTTGGTGATTCCAATAATGCTAACAAAAATAATAACATAATTTATCGTCCATGGTATGGCAATCCTGAAATATTTATGAGAGCTTACATATTTCTCTTAGTTCTTCCTGACTCCACATTGAACATCTATAGTTTATCTTTAACATAACTTCGCTTCAAGACCCTTCACCATTCTAGAGTCTTTTTTTATTGCATAACTCATAACTATACTCTTAAGGGCATCAATACAGTTCAGGAACTGGGCCAACACCAGTGTCTCTGGAGTCAGAGTTAGGTTTGATCTAAGAAAATTTATTTAATCTCTAAGTCCCTTTCCCCAATGGTGAAATGATGACGATGATGACGATGTCAAATGTCTCCTAAGTTTGGAGTATGGAATAAGTACAATAATACATAAAACATTCACCACAGTTTCTAACCACATAGTAAACTGAGTACAAATAAAGAAATAAGGCATTATCCCTTGCCTCCAGGGAAATTTCACTTTAGAAAGGAGATAAAACAATCACACACACCAATGTAACAATCATTTCCTATGGTAGGAAAGATATAGTAACAGTTTAAGCTTTACATGTACTAAATGTATTTTGCTGTTACATTTACTTGCACATTTCTGTAAGTGCACAGCCCCATGCTTGCTTGAATATGTTTTATTATGATTTAAGTTACACGCTCTAATTATATCTTCTCACACTTGTAATGCATTCAGAAATTGAAGATAATGGCAAAATTGCCTACGTAAAACCCAGCAGATGGAGCACTGCCTTGTAAGAGATCTGCAAGGTGGAATCACCCTGGGTGAATTTTAATAGTACTTTGTTTCCCTCTACTGCACAATCTTTCCTGTTTTAGACTTGAAAATTTCCATTCTACGTGCTTCTCCCTTTGAAACACATTGAATAAGACTCCTACTAGACCCTACTCCCAACAGACCCCAGTATAATATGATTTTACCATCTGAACTAAATTATTCTGTGTATTTCCCAGTCAGTGTAATGCACTGCAGTTATGTGATATTTAACATTAATAAGTGAGAAACATTTCTAAATGGTCACATTAAAATACAGAGGAAAAAATCTCTAGAATTAATCTTTGCTTAAATAAACATGAATTCAACTTAATTTTTAGAAAAAGAAATTAAAGATAAATGAAAGTCATTGTTTAAAAAACAGAAGCAACATCCCCTCTTGTCCTTCACTCTGCTCCCCTTGTCTTTCCCTGTATCCTGTTAGTGGTGTTGATCACCTAATAAATTCTTCAAACTACCTCAAACTACCACCTCCCTGGAGGTATTGACACACCCAATCCCTTCTATATCATTTCAGTGGACACCATCAAAAGCTCATTCTTGGGATCATAACCCTTTCCCGTTTATAACTATGTATAATCTGGGGTCTCTTTGAAATGTAGACTTTCATAGCATCGAACTCATTTTTTACTATGCACGTGAGTTAGGTTCCCATCACTTCAAACTCATTCCTTTCTCTCAGCTCAAACTAATTGTGACACCCATTTCTGCATCGTTCCCCAAATAAAACATCTGTCTTTACCTAAAAGTTTCTGTTGATTCCTGTTTTGAGGGCTTTACATATGTCTATCCTGGTTCTACATTTAAGTTTTTCATCTGTCCTTAACATTATAGTCACTATTTTAATGCTACCACGTAAGTTCATGTAAGTCTTTGATCTTCTGGGAGTTTTGCCTATAGGATATGGAGGCAACTTGATATTAGGTCATTAAAATAAAACGTCTGATTTTGCACAAAAAGTTTTGTTTGTAATATCTCAAACGAGCAGCAGGCAGTACAGTTGATCAAAGTATGTGCCTAAACTATTGACCCACAGCAGTGAAGAAACCTAGAGGGCAAGTGGTGATGAGATCACAAAAAGCAGAGTCCACAGCTTGTCAAGAATGGAATATTTTTCCTTGCAAGAAGTAGTCCAAAGCCTGGGAGAAGCAGCAGTCAGTTGATGCAAACTAAATTTATTTTAATATTGAGTCTTTCTCTTTACAACCATTGGATAACTCACAAATTGTGACATTCAACTTTATTTTTCACACTGACTGTAGTAAGCAGTAGAGTTTTAAGAATTTTCACATTTTCAAATCCTTCCTGAATCTTTAGGTGAACAAAATAACCACTGTCACCGAATACACTAAAATTACATAAGTTCATTCCACATTTAAGGCAAAATTCTCTATAGTTTCATACAGATGGCTTATCTACCACTTGAGATCGGAAACTCTCAGGAAGGTCTGTCCCCACTTACTGAATCGAACGTCGCATGTGAAGTATATCCTTGCTAATCTCCACCTAGGTTTAAGATAAACAATGCTCCATCACTTCATGTGCATTTAGCTTAAAGCAACCTATTTTTAAAACTGGGACATCAGGAGAAAGATAATTAAAAATAGCAAATGTGGGGAAAGTTAGTTGGTTTATATCTTAAGCAGTGTTAAAAAGATTTCTTTTTTGATAATGTTTATTTTCTTGGAGAGTATAATTATGTTCATGAGCACTACAGCACCTCAAGAGGGGGTATAGAACTCAGAGTATTCTATATGTGAGACCCTAGGAGGCCACTCACATATTGAAGAATTAGCATAATTCTGAACACAGTTATATAAATCTAGCTTAGTGAAATATATTTTAATGTAATTGAACATGGTTCTATAAATCCAGCTTAGTGAAATATATTCTAATAAAGAAATATACAACATTTATTGACCAGCTCTTACATGTCCTGTGCTAAATTAGGTTTTGGAAATACAGAGCTTAATAAGGGAATAAGCCTCCTGGTTTCCTCTGGGTCTTAGAGTGGGTGGTAAAGTTAGATGTGTAAAAAAAAAAAATTCCAGTTGTGATACAATGTGGAGGTGCAACAATAGAATCACAAAAAAGGTACAGAATACTCGTGAGCTTAGAGATACACATGTATGTGGATATAACCCCAAGGTGCAAATATGAATAAGATACTAGAGGCAGGTATTTTAGGGTCAATATTTCTTGTCACCTCATCTTTTAAAATCACAATTGCTTGGACGCACACACAAAAAAGAAATAGAGAAAAAATAGCTTGGGAATAAAAATAGTGTCTTTGAAGCCCATCAGTATGTCTAATCTGGATACTAAGGAGAATAAATCTAAGATTATACATATTTCAAATGGCAATATGATTTAATGTCAAAATGAAAAGCACATATTTGCAGTATATGAGTTCTAGTAAAAAGAAAATGTCCAAATTTCTGCTAGTGAACGTGGCCAGGTACTCACGAGTGCCGTAGGATTACCAAGCATTTTTTTCCTACCTAAAAATTTATGATGTGGAGGTTTGCTAATGAATGGTTGGGAATCACTTTGCCATTTAACTGCCTCTTTAATGGGAGTTGTGTGGGAGAAATTAATGTGCCCAGGTTGCAGGCATACAAAGAGAAAATGCTCTTAAAGATAAATGTTAGATGCTTTGAATGTATTTTAGGTCATTTTACTCCCCAGAGAAACATGTTTCTGAAAGTATAATGGAAATTAATGGGAAATATACATCTGTATAAATCATCATTTTCTATATAGTTTTACAAAATGCCACCAAAAACTGAACGCAATTAATTGTTTAATTAATTCACAAATGAACTTAGTGTCTTATATTTTGGGCATTATATTATAAGCCTTAGTCATTCAGCTGTAAATAAAACGAGGGTTCTATCTCTCTATATATTCATCTAAATTTTGCGTGGGAGGGCTCACACAAGCAAGCACAAAATTGACAACAAGCCAGGTGTTATGAGTGCAATGCAAAACATGTAACACAATAAAAGGAGGAGAAGTGGCACGGGAGTTCAGACTTTCATCTGTAGGATGATTGGGGAAATGGTCTAATTTGATGCCCCATGATCATATCAATGTACACAGCTATGATTTAATTAAAAAAAAAAAAGAAAAGAAAAAAATAAAATGGAAAAAAATAAAAAATTAAAAAATTAAAAAAATAAAAATAAAAAAATAAAATGGAGATTTGAAAGGAGCACGCAAAGAAGGCAGGTGGATAGTTCCAGGCAGACAAGAGCAAGTTGTCTAACTTGCTAACAAGAAGAATGTTATACACTGAAATCAATAAAATAGAGTAGCCCGATCATAAAATTTAAAGGATTGAAGCCATTGCAAGAACTGTGGTTTTTACACCAAGTGAGACATAAAAGAATTGGAGCTTCTATGAAATGATCATTCTAGCTAATATATCGAGCATAGATGATTAGAGGATTGCAAGGGTGAAAACAGAACAGTTATCAAGCTACTGCAGTCAGGAATTTCTGTGAGAGATGATGGTTTGGCCAGTGGTGTTAGTACAAAAATTATAAGTGTATTTGGGATGGTTTTTGAAGGAAGAGACAACTGAATTCATACTAGGTTATATTTGACGTATTAAAGTAAGGAGTCAAGTAAAAATAAAAAGAATGCAATATTTTTGACCAAAACTAGAAGGTTAGAATTTTTAACGCATAAGATGGGTAACCACTAAGGGAGAAGCTTTTGTGGTATTGGAAGGATTTCCACTTTTAGCACCCTCAGCTTGAGAATTTAAATCATTGAAATGAAGTTTGAATTTGATATAGGGTTTAGGAAAGTGTTCTGAATGCAATATATAGCTTTTCTTCAGAGTCCAGATGATATTTATAGTCATGATTTTGAATGAGATCAACTCTAGAGTGACGTAGGTGGAGGACAGTTTGCAGGTGGGATCCTGAGGCACTCTAATATTTAGAGGAAAGGAAGTTCTAGGCAAAGAGACAGCAACAAAGTGAATAAGAAAGTCAAACAAACGTCCTGCAGGATGGAGGGTGGCGTTCAGTGCCAAATGGTTCTCATGGGTCCACAGGTGAAGGCTGCAACTTGCCTGTCGTCATCAGCAGTGTGAAAACTGTTGATAACTGTAACAAGACACATTTTGATAGAGTAGTGGGAATAAAAGCTAAAAATTAGAGGTTTCAAAAGATAACTGAAGCATAAAAGTACAAACAGTGAGCAGAAATAACTCTCCAGGAGTTTTACCCAAAAGGTGTGCGGGGCTCTAGGCAGGCATGCAAGGAGCCTGACGGGTCAAAGGATTTATTATTATCACTATTGGAAAGGAAACATAGCAATGCGTTATGATAATGATGATGACGATGGACTAAAGTAAAACTGGAGAAATAGGAAAAGAAAGCGACAATAGAGAGGACTGCGCGGAGGAGGTGGGCGCGCTCACACAAAAGCACCTGTTTAAAATGAGTCATGAAACGCCGAGAGACCAGTCACCAAAGTTGTGCATTTTTCTCCAGCCTGGCTTAGTTGCCTACCTGAAGAATTAGAGTAGGCAGGAAATAGATTTAGTCTGAGTCGAGGTTTACCGACTCAGGGGCTGGGAGAAGCACACCTACACCCAGCAATATGTGATTTGAGGGAGAGCAGACACTCAGGACTGGGAAGGCTGCAGGGTCATTGATGGGAGGATGGGAGTCAAAGCCAAAAAGAGCTTGAGAGTAGCGGGGATTTTGTTGACAGCTAGGATTTCAGCAATTTTGTGATTCTATTTTATAGTTTAATTACTACTATCAGAATTATTTCATTCTACCAAGATTAATAATATAAAATTCTTATAGTATATAATATTCTTAACAACATTGAAATAGTTATCTCTTTCCAACTTCATATCTACCTCCATATTTTTTAAAGAGGTATTTCTGGAAATGCCTGTATGGTCAAAGTCAACAGTATTTGTGCTGTTCTTTTTCATTGTGAAATATTTTTCAATTATTTGTATTCAGAACGCTAGGTATAATTAAAATGTAGGGAAGACAAAGTATTAATGGACAAAGTATTAATGGAACGGTGTGAGTATCACGTAAAGGACCAAGAAAGGGCAAACATTGAATTTATAAAAAAGACACACATATACTAAATATATATGTGTGTGTGTGTGGTGTATACAGGACAGACATAAAGTTCATGGGCAATTTAAAATAGTTTAACATAGTAAATTGCACAAGAAATCCATGTCCACCCTGTGAATATGGAAAAACAATTAAGTTGTATAATTTAAGCGTGTGGTTCTTCTCAATGCATTTATACTTTCAATGACCATTATGGACTGTCAGGCATTCATTTCATTTCTGAAGCTAACATTGACATTATTCTCTGTGGATATGTGACCGGAGGCTACACATGTTCGCGAACATCATAGCAGACATTTCCGTGATAGTAGAGCGCACAAAATGATCTTTAAAATCTTATCCCAATCTACAATTCTATGATCCTGACTTCTTCCCAGCAACAGTCATCAAACTATAGGATGATGATAATAAAATACCAGTGACGGTCAAGGCCCTGGTTTCTGTAGAGTACTGTGAGGAACACTTGGGTAAATCCTTAACACAGAGAAAGTTATTTCTGTGCTGTGACAACATTTTTGTTTTATCTTCCTCCAGGGACATGCAGCTTGTTTCACAGCTATGCTTGATAGTGCCTTGGATGGCGGTGTGAATTCACTCAGTATCAACATTTACCGTGGCAGACACCCTGTTTATTAGGCAGTGGGGATGAACATGGGAGTTGACTTTTGGAACATTTTCATCCTAGGAGGCACAGCACCAAGGGCTTTCTTTCCATATATCATTTAATCCCCACAACTTCCTGTAAAAATATGAAGCCATTTTAATCAGCACTTCAAAAATGAGGAAACAGAGGAATAAAGACATGAAGTGACTTGCCCAAAGTCACAGAAATAGATAAATGAGAGGGCTCATTTTCAAATCCATGGTGCCTGGCCCCTGAACCCAAGTTCTGACCATAATGTTATAACGTAATGAATAAGAACATGAGAGTTCATATTAGCCCCTCAACAATCTCTTTCTCGCTCTCCTCTTTAAAAAAAAAAAAAAAAGCGCTACTGGTGTGTACGGGGCAGCCTTGCCACGTTAGAGCCTATGCACTCTTTCTGGCCGTGCTGTTTCTCACTGCTAAGCATTTGCACTTCTTCTATGGCCATTTTCTCTCATTATCACAGTAGTTCTTTGCCACCCGGCATTCTAATTCTGGGTGTCCTTGTATCTATTCACTTCAGTTGAGCTTGTCACAAACAGCTGGTTCCCTCTGATTTGCTAACCATTGTATACCCTCCACAGGATTAGCTCACCAAGATTCTACGTGACATAGTTACGATCTACTTATACTAACCAAAAATCTATCGGGATATAGAGGGGAACATAGGGATATACAGGATTCATACTATGATCATTTTATAGATGCTTGTTTGGAGCACGCTGCTCCATTGGCTGTTAATTTCAAGTAGTATATATTGACCTACTATAAATGTATTTGAGATTTACAATAATTTTCAATCATCCATTGATAGTACTACAATATCAATAAGATTTTTTTTTTTTATGAAAACAAAAAGCTTAAACAAAAGCCTCATCAATTACCACTTATACCTCACAAGTTAAAAGGGGAACTATAAATTAATACCCAATAGAATAGCAGCAATCAACTCTACCTCAGGAGCAGATATTCAGAGCCACGTTCAGAGCCAGCATTGTCCAGAAACTAGTTTGATTTATGCATATGAAATTAACAGACCTCTCTACCATCAAGCAGCATTATAGGAAAATTATATACACTTAGGGAGCCTAGACTTAGTAAGTGAGTATTTTGGATGTCTTTGATGTTATGATAACAGGTGGTAATTTAGGAGATGCCTGGCAGGTGTCCTGAATGTGGGTAATCTTGAAGCTTAATGAGTAGATTTCCACCTACTGTTTGAAGAACTGCTCCTGCTAGAGGCTACAAGCAATTGTATAAGATACTGAAATTTATAATGTATCATCATTTGTCTGTGAATTAGAGGTCCCTGGGGGTATAAGCTGTAAATTACCTATTTCTTTTTAAAAATGTAACATTCCTCTGAAAGAATAATGTTCATGTTTACCATAATTCCATGTACTAACACTATTACGTTTCTTTCAATGTGCATTCCTGGTACATTCATACATTTCAGTAACTAGATTATCAACATATTTTGATGATGATCTTCAGACATTCTGATGATTTTATAACCTTTTAAGACAAAAGACTTTTTAGAAAAAAGATTGATGAAATCTCATACAAAATATGTTTCTTGAGAACATGGATACATAATAATATTTTAAAAATTTTTGTAAGGGCAATGCCTGTAGCTCAAAGGAGTAGGACGCTGGCTCCATATGCTGGAGGTGGCTGGTTCAAACCCAGCCCCAGCCAAAAACTGAAAAAAAAAAAAAAAAAAAAAAAAAATTATAAGTCAGTTACTATTCTTATCGTGTCTTTGTTGGTCATTATATAATTTGAATATACTGTAATCCATTTTGCTGGTATGTTGGAGCAAACTCTAGCAGAGGTTAAGAGCTGGTAGCTAAATTCAGGAATTTGCAAGCCAGTTGTTAAGCATAACCATCATTAAAAATTACATTTTATGGGCAGTGCCTGTGGCTCAAAGGAGTAGGGCACCGGCCCCATATGCCAGAGGTGGCAGATTCAAGCACAGCCCTGGCCAAAAACTGCCAAAAAAAAAAAAAAAAAATTACATTTTACTATTATCTATGTCCTTGACTTTATTTACAGCTATCATATCTGTTAGTAGAACTATAATGGTATGTCACAACATCTCTCTTCCCACCTCCAGGCTCAGTGATATCACATTGGCAATTAGGAATCTGCGATGGTGGGCATATTTACAGTAGAGAGATCAACACACACTACAAATTAGGACCATAATTTTTTTTCTGAAAGCCAGTCATTAAACATTCACCAGCATATTACTGCCTGCAATGCATAATATATCCTTTCTTCATTATTATAATGAGGTGAGATGGGAGGACATGATATTGCAGAAGATTAAGAGATTATGAGACGGGAAAAGAAAAGTTTAATGTATTTTACCCATGGATGCACACATCCCAATAATTACTGGTTATTTGCCTACATGTGTGTATGTAAATACTAGTCAGAAAATAAGTTACACGAAAGAGTAATAGAAATGCAAACTACAAAAAGTATGAAAGCCTAGAAGAGGTAGTGTCTACTAACCCAGCACATCTGGAAAAGTCTGGGGGGCTTCAAGTGAGAAGAGATAAGTTGTTGCATCAAAGAAAACCAGAGCTGGACCTTAGTTTGAGTGGTAAAAAGAAATTTAATTCGGGACCATAACAAACGGGAGAATATGAGTGTAGAACCGGGTTCAACTCTTAATACAGATGGACAAGTAGGGTTTATTACCAAGGAGCAGGGTGAGTCAGTATAAGGAAAATTACTTAGAGGAAACATTAGGAGTAAGGGCAATTCTGGCCAAGCTGACCTCCTAGGAGTCTTGGTGAACACAGGCCAGGGTCATCATATGTAATTATTCTTGGCATCACCTGGGGGGGATGGTGGAGCATAGGAAAGGTGATTAGATATTGATAGTGATCAGATGTGGAAAATGGGAGACTCTTGACTAAAGCAATTTAGCAAGGTTCTTTCTAAAACTGGAGAATGCACAAACACAGAAGTCTGTGTGACTCAGACTTAACTGAGAAAGTTCAGAGAAGCCTGAGTAGGGTCCAGCAAAGAATCTTTGTCAGTTGAGATAAACAAATTTTCAAAAGTAGAAGGAAGGAAAGAACATTGCAAATTGAAAATACCATGAGCAGAGATAGGGATGAAGTGTAAAGGTACTGGTTGGTTGGAACTGTGCGGTCTAAAACATCTACTGAGCTCCTGCCACCCTCCAGGCACTGGTCTTTGTCTGTGGTGAAGCCAGGAAGCTTCTGTCCTGAGGTGGCAGTGGTGCAGGGCTGCGTGGGGACGAGGGGACATTAGGCTCCAACAAGCAGATTGAAAACAGCACATAAGGATCTTAAATATCATTGCCTTAGAAGCATAAAACAGAGTTTTGACTCAAAGAATAAACCTCAGTTTCTCTTTTCAGATACCACTTTTTACACTGAATTCTTCTAAATTCAATCATCTCTCCTGATTCCCTCCTATCCTGAACAAGGCAGCCCCAGGAACACGGAGGGCTGGTTTAACACTGACCAGATACCCAAGCTGGCTACACTTTCCCCAACGGCATCTGCTTCCTCCTGGACTGGCCTGGCCTAGGACCGCCCTCAGGGCTGGGAAGCAATAACCAAGCTCTCGGGAAGAGAGGTTCTCAGGAACCCATCAGGGACCAATGTGTGTACGTCCATGTGCGTGTTAATAATGAACAGGGTAACTGTGCCCCTGAAAATAGGGAGAATGATGAAACTGGAGCTGGTGACCTGTGGTAGGGAGACAAGCAAGTCTCTTGCTTGTCTTGTTCTGGTAACTATGCCTGCCTTTGCCTTGAATGGCAAACTGCAATCTTCCCATCCAGTGGGAGATGATTTTTGAAGTTGAATTTGGACAATGGTGCCGATCTGTTCCAAACTATTTTTTTCCATCAGAATATAGTTTTTCATGTTTTAGGAGTAATTTGTGAAATGGCTGAATTCTTGGGAACGGGAGCAACACATGGCTTATTTACATGCGGTGCAGAGGCCAGGTAGCCCTGTCTGGATCTTTTCTCTGCATTTTGTTTTTGTTTTCTGGAGCCTATTTGCTCATGCCATCCTCCCAGCCATGCTTAAATCCCAGCTGCCACAGAGATCTCAGCCTAGAGTGATCTTTTCCTATAGGAACCTGGGAAGCTTCCAACCTGCAGATACTTTCCACCCTGCTGAATAGCATTGGCAGCAGCTTTCTCTTCCCAGGCAGATTTCACAGTAGCCAGATTTGAATTGGCACAGCTGACCAAAGCAGACATCTGGGCCAAGAAGGTGACGTTCTTCCTTCTCTCGGTCATGGTGGAAGTGGCTCAGGGGAAATGACAACACCTCTGGGCTTTGGCTACTGATGGATGGAGATGGATTAATTCGGGAGATTCCGGGAGGTAGGATAATGAAAAGGGGGGAAGTTATCTTAATCTTTAAGGGAGGCAGATTAATTTCTCAGGTGAATTCAGAATATCTTTGAGTAAAGGAAAAATAAAAAAAAAGCAGAATCAGGACTCAAAGACAGAAGGACTTAGGGGACTTAGAATTTTAGAATTTGGAGCACTGTATGATAGGTGCCACTGTCAGAGGGGTTGACACCTTTGAAGAACGTTTTTCAACATGAAAAAATGCAGAGGAAGTGTATCTTGGGGAGCACAAAGCTATAAATATGGTATTGGGGAAAAGAAGCCAATGAAAAAGACAGACGCTGTACTCAAAAATGTTGAAATAAAGAGGCCGTGTTTCTTCCACCTAATAAACTGGTCTAAACATAACGCTCACTGTTCCATGTTCTCTGCTTGACACCCATAGGGAAGCCAAATAAACAAGAGGGTGTCTGACCAAGATTTCACCAATAGACTGCTCAAATACCACATCTGTATATAGTCAGATATTCTTGGTCATTTTCTTAAGTATTTTATACATTTTAAAATCCCATGGCACTATCTCAGCTCCACATCTACAGGCCATTTGGACCCTTCAAAGGTCACAACCAACTACTTTGAATAACCTACAGCTTTGTTTCCATAGCATGGGACTACAAGTTGAATATCCTTTATCTGAAATGCTTGGGACCATTGCATTTTTTTTTTGAATTTTAGAATATTTGTATAGACATAATGAGATATTTTGGGAATGGGACCCAAGTCTAAATATAAAATGTTTGTACTTTTTTTGTGACGTGTGTATATATGTTTATACATGTTTGTGTGTATATATGCTTCGTAAACATGGTATGGAGGTAATTTTATATAGTTTTAAAAATTTTGTGCATGAATCCAAATTTGTGTACATGAAACCATCAGAAAGCAAAGGTGTCACTATGTCAGCCACCCGTGTGTGGACCCCCTGTGGTTGTTGGGCATCACCGCCGTTCCTGACCCTGAATGTATGTGCTTTCAATAATCATTTTTTATACTTATTCACACATTAAGTGCTTAACAGTAAAAAGTATAATACACCATTAATACAGTGGGGAACATGTGTTTATGCTACCTAAGCAGCACAGTAGCATCAGAAGAACCCATATTATCCATTAACAACAGTTTGCAGCCTCGCTCTGCACTGCCTCCTTCTAACCTCAATGCATGCACTTACCTGGGGACACCTGGGAGCGTACACGGAAAAGATCCACGACTGCTCAACCAGAGGCGGGACGTGCAAGGCACATTTGTTTGTCCCCGTGGAGAGGCTGAATAACCTGTGCACCTGCCTTGGGACTGGTACCCATCACATGATGTCAGGTGTGAAATTTTCCATCTGGTGCACCATGTTGGCACTTTAAAAGTTTTAGATATTGCAGCATTTCAAAGTTTGGATTTTTGCAGTAGCAACAACTGGTACCATCAAGGAGAGCTGAAGGGCAAAGTTTGGTTCTGTACATTAATTTAAAAAAAAAAAAAATAACTTTATGTTCTAGTCTCTTTGATAGGAGCTGTGTTTTATCAGAGGGTGGCCAGGCTTGGCCATTGCTGAAAAACGTATAGGCTTCTTGGGGAAATAACATTTGTTGACTATCCTAGAAATATCACAAATTTTGTGTTATGAATAGTATGAGGTACTATAGAAGCATCAAGCAGGCATCCCTGATGAACAAACATTTTAATTGAGCTCTGGATGAAAATAGATGTTAGTGGACCAAACCAGGTAAGTGGAAAGCATTCCTTGTAGAAGAAACAGCCCATGTCAGGGCTCTGTGGTGCTCTCTGGTAACTGAAAAAACACACACAAAAATTCAATGTGGCTGGAACAAAGCATGTGAAGAGGATGGAGGCAGATGAAGCCAGATAACTAGGTAGCTGTCAAGTCATCTGAGGCTGTTTTTGCTTCTAGCATAGCTAGAATACAGTCTTCAGTAGACAGGGCCAGAAAACTGACTTCTCACCCAAGTAATATGAGTGAAAGGGCACAGGCTCCTTGTAGAACTGGCTGATAAAATTCTCCTGGTGCCACTTCCATGCCAGTCTCTCCCTTGTCCACTGTGTGAATCAGGGGTGTTCAGGCTGTGACCCAAGGCCCCACACTGATTCTATGAGACTTTCTTTGCTTATCCGTGGCATCAGTATCACAGAAAGTATTCACAGACCTTTTTTCTGCTCATCAGCTTTCATTCATGTTTGTGTTTAATGTGTGGCCCGAGAGAACTTTTTTTCCAATGTCCAGCAGAAAAGAAAAAAGATTGGACACGTCTGAAGAGGAACCAAGAGAAAGCTCTGACTCTCCACTTCCCGTGGGTGTGCATGTTCTGCAAACCACGGACACACGTGTGGACTGCATTTCAATAAAAATAAACCCTCACTGATTTTCCATGATGTGTCTAGACAGCTGGGTCTTGCAGCAGCTGTGTTACCCTGACTAGTCCACCGTGTCTGGTGTGGTAAACCTACCTCCACTCCCCTCTACTAGCTCACACAGCTCAGAAAAAAATAATGTTCCTAAAACATTCCCAGAGGTTTACAGAGGGAGTGGGAGGGTTTGTAAAGTGACAAGAAATATTCAAGGAAACTTACTGTGGGAATCTAGGAGGGATGCTAAGCAGAAAATAAATGGGGCAACCTCTTATAGTCACAAGGAAACAAATTTTGTAACTAAATTTTGAAGAGGTCAAATATTGCAAATCATTACAAATCCTTAAATCTATAACTAAAATATATTGTATGTGACTAAGTCATCATGACTTCATATCAGTTTTATAGAAAGGACTCAGAAGTTTGTTGGTTCAAAACTACATACAATAAGCCATAAATTCAAACCTGTGGGGTGTTTTCTTTCGGTTAAAAAATGTTCTTCAATGACTATGTCTTGAAATAAAATAATATTTTTAGATGTTTCCTCTATGTTTACATTGACAAATATTAAATAATGAAATTTTTAAGGTTTTTAAAATTTACAAAGTATAGAAAAAGTCCTACCCTGTTATCAATACCCATTCTAAGCTCATTAAGATGTAATATTTTTTAGAAGTTAAACAGAAATATTTAACCCCATCTCTATAATAATAAATTACAAACTACAATAAAACCTCTACCCAGTGAAAATTTCTACAAGTAGGATCGTTTGCAGCTTACACACAACTCCCCAGGTTATTCTATATAGCAACTTGAATTAAGATCATTTTTAATGTAAAATGGGTACTTTTCAAATGTGATTAATATTTACACATGACACACACTTTCTGTCAGGGTTCAGTAAAGAAAATTGACCAGCATCTGTATATAAATCACACACACTCCTCCACACAACATATGTTAATAGCACACACATGTCTTAAACATCACACATACATTAACATCATACCCATATACGAATAACATGACTTATGTGTGAATGGTGGGTTTTGATTTCAAATATCTGCTTTTAAATCACAATACTAAAATTAAAGTAGCTGTCAAGAGGTACTTTAGTAGTACTTGAGTACAAAGGTACAAAGGCCTCAGTACAAAGGCCTGGCCACTGCCATTGAAAAACTTATAGGCTACAGGTACTTGAGTAGCTGTCAAGAGGTACACAAGGTGTACCTCCCAGGAACACCTGGGAGGCAATGGTGTGGAGCTACCTAGTGTTTACAATCACACGTGGGTAATGGCCTGAGCAGGGGCTCGGGCTCAATTCTTACAACCTTCTCAGTGGGTCCCCCCTCCTCATTTCACTGGACTAGAAGGACAGCATGGAGGTAACAAAAGATATCAGTGGGAGGCTGCACAAACACTTCATAAAACGTTACGTTAGCAGTGAAAATGAGGTTATATTATGGATAAAGCACATTTTTACAACAAAAATAATGGCTAGAAAATCAATATAAGTGCAGTTCAGTAACTTCAAGGGCCTTTGCTGAGGGACTTTGGAGGCAGTTTATAGAGGCAAGGGTGGTTCCTCTGACCATCAGACGGGCTAAGGAAGCTGCATTTGAACCACCAGGTCTCATCTAGCCTGTTAATGAGTATGTATTGTTATACCAGCCAGGGCAAAATATCTTCGAAACACAATTGCTACCAACTAAATCTTATTTTAATATGTAAGAGAATCATTTAAAATTAGAATAAGAATGCCATCATCATTCTTAAATATTTTCTATTACATACTGTGGCACCACAAAACTTTTTTTTAATAAGCTCATTCACTGTTGTTCATTGAAAGTTTTACATTTTAAGGTCATAAAGGGAAAACTAAGTGTTTCTTCCGCTTTGCTCTTCACGGCCACCTGATTTGATATCACAGAAGGCATATAGAGAGATACCACGTCGTTCTACCTGCCAAGCTATTCTTTTCCCGGAGCCCGTGTACACGCCAGCATTACTTTTTTATGTCACTTATTATAACACAAAGCAATTATTAGCTATAAATATTTGCTGCAAGACCGTCTGCTCCTTGGGAGTAGAAAAATTATTTTTATTATTTCTATATTCCTGGCATGAAAAATTATATAACATTTCACAATTCAGGTATCACTTTGGTCACTGTGTTAGTTCAAACACTGTTCTCACAGAATAGTTCAGACTTGAAATGTGAATGCCGGGGGACAAGAGATGCTGGAGGACTGGCTGGTGTGGGGACGATTCACGTAATCAGACTGATTTCCTGAAGCTACCATCCTGAACACAACGTGAGGAAAACCAGCGTTTCCTGTGTCCACATGACTTTCACACCACACACGTGCACGCCCAGACCCACACGTACTTGGTCTCTCCTTCACCTTCCTTCGTTTACCAAAACATAAAGCAATACCCCACTAACTGAAACGCAGGATCCTGTGGGTTGGATGACTGGGGGGCACTAAGAACAGAATTTCTAGCCCTGTTTTCCGTTGTCAATTTCATTTCTCCTTCTCAACTCTGTATTTCTAAAGTAACTAGCAGCAGAATGCTGTAACAAAGCTACATCTAGAAAAATAGGGTATCTTTTCAGAGAACCATTTTTTTTTGCAGTTTTTGGCCGGGGCTGGGTTTGAACCACCTCTGGCATATGGGGCCGGCACCCTACTCCTTTGAGCCACAGGCACCACCCGAGAACCATCTTATTTAATTCAGTCTGTTTTAAAACCTGTGCACAATTTTATGCCATAGTCTCATGTAAAACTCACACGCCAAAACCAGTAAGGAGAGCCGAGGAAAGACAGCGGGATAAGTATTAGGCAAAGAATCTTGAGACCACGAGGGGATTTGGAGCATTGCAGGCACTGACATCAGCTCTCATCCCACTGGCCCTTCTGGTTTTGCCTTTTGGTGTGAAATATTACAACCCAGGATAGGTTACTCACAGATATCACTTATCTGCCTTATAGTCCCTCACAACTACTTATTCCAAAATTACTCTGGATATTTTTTTCTTTTCTAGGATCCTTCTCTTCTTTAGACAGCAATTCAAGGGATGCTGATCCAACCCCCAACTCCAAAGGTGAGCCTAATTGGACAAAGTATAATCCCATGAACTTTGCAATGGCATTATTTATAACCATCAGCCAGTAGGTCCTTGGCTTCATCTGAGCAAAAGAATAGCTTCAGACGTGAGCCTGTGACCTAACCAGGCCATTGTACACAGGAGTGGTTTGGGATCAGGGTGCATTCCCACTTACGAGAAGACAGCTTATGAAAATAAAGCTCCCCCCTCCGGTGAATGATGGGGTGTGGGGACGTGAACCCAGATTTCTGTAACTAGCCTTCATAAAAGAGAACTCTGGAGACAAGGCAAGCACGTGAAGGCCTGTGTCCCTGGAAGAAAGCAAGTCAGGCTCTTTAAATTGATCATGAATATTTCCCTAGCTCATCTGCCAACTTTGTAAGCAAACAAATTCCCTAATTATGTAAACTCAACTTAATTCTGTTTTCTATTACTTGCAGCTAAAGGCATCTTTCTGATGGTTTTAATATGTGCAAGGTACTCTATTAGCTTTGACTAACTCAATTCTTATTTTAGCACAAAGATGATTATCCACATTATTACCTATGCAGATAAGAAAGGGACGCTCAGGGGTGTTAAATTATGGTATCAGGGTAACAGGAAAGAGCCATCATTTTAAACAGGTGTGTTTGGTTTTGTTTCCGACTTCAAAACCTGTGAGTGAAGCTGCTTCACTTTGACAAATAAAAGAAATAACCCCTAAGAAAGTATTTCAACCTTCATTTATCAGTACTTGCCATGGTCTATTAACAGTTTTGAAATGTTTGGTCTGGCAAAAATGGATATGAAAACTTGGCCCACTACGCCCTGAGTTAATGTTGCTTTGTAACGTTAGCTTTACTATCTACATCTGAGACAAACACAGAAGACTCATCCCCTTGCCACCAAAAGAAGTAGCATTCAGAAATACATTAGGTAAAAAAGGACCTTGATCCTAAATAGTTATTATGAAACCGGCCTCGTGTACGAGCGCAGGATGACACAACTGTGCATTTTTGGCTCACGGTACCTTTAGGGTATGTTTCTAAATTTAATTTCAAAGAGTTATGTCATTTATAACAAAGAGCAAATAGGAGTAAAGCATAAAGGCTGAGGTCATTCAAAAGTAATGCTAAAGGAAATTGGTATTTCTACAAATTGCATTATTCTTAACGATGAAAATACAAAAATATAACAAGAACCCTATTAATCTTGTCACCTCAATGTTTTCTAAGCACTGATTGAAAATATGTGTTTTTTCACTTAGTTTAAAAACAGTCTCTCGTTCCTTGAGTTTCCCTCATTTATCTTAAAAATAGTTGTGGTCATTTGCTAGTCAACAAACCCCAAACCTTCTCTGACTCACCGTTCCTCGGGTCACGAGCAATTTGAGTGCTGTGTCCACCTTCCCTCTGTCTTCAGGTACATCCGCCTCTGCACCCTCAGACCCCTTGCCTCTTCCGCCAGTTCTTCTAAAGTAATTCTCTTTACTTCTCATTTGACAATTTCCACCTGCACAGTGATCACGCCCATTCCCATACTTTAGTTATCATCTACATGCTGATGATGCCAATGGTCTTCACGTGATTACCATATTGCATGTACATGCTGCAAGATATCTCCAAGATATTTAAAAAAGAGACCAAAAGGGCAGTGCCTGTGGCTCAAAGGAGTAGGGTGACGGCCCCATATACTGGAAGTGGTGGGTTCAAACCTGGTCCTGGCCAAAAACTGCAAAAAAAAAAAAAGAAAGAAAAGAAAAAAAGAGAGACCGAATATGATTCTGCTTAATTATCTATTAATGAGCAACCTCTCTTTCTCTCTACATAGCTATACATAAAATATATATAACAGAATGAGTATGTTAAAGAGCTACTCAAAAATGTCATAATAGTTATAATAATAATAAAATCAAGAAAACACATTTACTTTTCCTTTATAGAGAAAAATGTATGCTGCACCATCCTCTGGCTCAATTATACTTTGTGAGATCTATGAAAAAAGAAATGTACCCGGAAACATCTGGTCTCTGCATTGCTTGGGAAGATGGAAGTGACAACTTTTGTGCTGTTACTCTGGATATGGTTTTCCAGAGCCGCCCATGTGAAAAACACCTTCATCACAAACCTCCACCTGCACTTCCAAGGGTCTGACCTTGTGGCTTGCAAATCGGGGCTTGCATTATGAATCACTGTTGATTTTCTCTGGCTGTAGCCTGGTACTATTTGTGGCACGTCCCTTTTTATCAGCAGTTATAGCATCCTTCAGGATGACGGCCTCAGTCTAACCCTTTCAAGGCTACCCTAAGCTGATGAACATGATGACATAACCTTTATTTTAAGCCCCCACATAGATTCCCAAGAAAGCCCACCCAGTGGATTTTTGTGTAACACAGTAACAGCAACAGAGAACAATGGACATTTATTTATATGGTTTGTAAAAGGCCAGAAAGCTGTGAAAATGTAAACTCAAAGCCTCTGGAAAACTATAATTTATTTTGGTATGGTAAAATCTTCCCTGAAAGTAACCCACCCAAGATGGTAAGTTTTCTTGTGATCATAGATTGAGTGCCCCTTAGATCTCCACACGGAGATCTGGTAGGGGCTTACTGTATTTTGTACATATAATGCACGTGTTTTTGACCAAATTTTTGAAGGAGCAGTAAGGTTGTGCATTATATGTGGGTAGTACAGCTTGGGAGCAGGGATCCCAGTGGGCCTCCTGGAGCCACCATGTCCTCCTCTCTGTGCGCCCTGCGGGCACAGGGCTCCAGGCTGGGAGGATTCAAGATGGGGGAAGGGCTGCAGTGGCCTCTGTTGAGCACCGTGATCAGGGGAGGGGAGGTGGCAAGGCTGGAGAGGAGGCTGCAGCCCTGTAGGGCAAGGATGGAGGCTCCAGGCCCAAGGCCCAGAGTGTGAAGGCAGCTGGGGGCCCCACATAGGCACCAAGCATTGGCCTGACTCCCCACAAGCCAATAGACCTCAACAGCTGCTGCCCCTACACCCAGGAGATGCCTACATGATCCTGACATGTTAGGGAGGGAAGGGAGGCCTCCGGGAGAGGGAAGACGCAGCCTCCACAGAGCAGATGGCTGCACAAGGGCGATGCAATCTGTACTTTCCCCAGAGGGTGTTAGCTCTCTCCAGATGTGTCTCTCCTGGGGAGAGCCAGCCCCTTCCTCCAGGGGCTTTTTCCTGAAAGTTTGGGCCAAAAACATGGGGTACTTGTTATACATAGAAGCACATTTTACATGGAAAAGTACGTTATTCACAGGGGCCAGAAATCTCCTGTTCCCTCATCACCGACCATTCTGTCATACACTTAAGCATATTGCCGCACCCCCGGCATCAAGCCGTGGCGGGATGGCTCTGTCCGCGTTGTAAAAACTGTGGTAAGGCGGTGAGTGCTCCCCGGAGCGTTGCCCCCAGTCCCCCTGGCTTGCGACAGCAGCGCATAAGTTGCCTAGCATGCCTTTTAGTGAACGTAGGAAGTCATGAGGTGCGGCATAAAAGCCTAAGAAACCTTCACCCTGAAACCTGTCTGTTCAGTTGAATGACTGATTATTGCCTGATTGTTTTGAGAAACTAAGAATAAACACAGTGACTTACTGATCCACAATTAAACACAGCAAGTATGGCTGTGCCGGACTCAGTGGCTCCAAGAGAGCCTGTACAACAGCACGTCCCCACCATAAATGTCAGTGAATTGAAATAGTACATCGAGAGAATGCAGGCACGGCAAACAGGATGTTCCAACATGACACCTCCTGCAGTAAAACTTTACTTAGAAAAACATCTAACTTCACTAATTAGTAAAACTTTACTTAGAAAAATGTCTTACTTCACTAATTTTCATATGTAACACAAATCAATAGAGTAGTTTAATGTTTAATAAACAATTAACTATGAATCAGAATATAGTTACTAATTAGAGTAAAAATATATAGTAGTAGTCAAGTATTATACATAAAAGAATATGTTCAGCTGTTTTTAAAAGAGATCATAAGAAACTAAGACCAATTAAAGAACTAAGAGAAGTTACAAGCCTTGACATTCCAAGATAAGGGGAAGCAACCAGGTGTTACTAATGAAACCACTTCTTTAGAACAAAAACCTTGAAAATATACAGTACATCAAAAGAATGTAAATACTACAAACAAGATGTTTCCAACCTGATATCCACCCACCCTTTCCCCCTACTCTAACCTTGTCTTTCCTAACCTCACTTTCAATATAGTTTAGTTTTCATACAATATCCTTTTATTTCTCATGTTTCCTTCACACTCTAATCACTTATATGATTCATAATACACCTCTAATCATAACAACTATAATCATGAAAATAAAACTATGAAAGAAAGTAGTGTTGTATGTTAAAAAACACATTTCAACTTTAGATAAAGGAAGCTGAAAAGTAACTGCTGCTTATCAGCTACCTCACAGCTGCCTTTGTTCCCCTCGCGGGCAAGACACTGTGTAAGATAGATGGTTGAATGCTTACATTTGTAAGACAAAATAAGAACTTGTGACCACCTGCAAGTCATAAAAATGTCTTTTGTGATTTGTAATGCTTTGTCAAAAATGTATAAAAGACACTCTTAAAATTCAGTAAAGTTGCAGCTACTTTCATCATCACCTGTGGTGTCTAGTAGTCTGTCAAACCATCCTGCGTCGACCTTCCAATCAACCTGTAACGTTCGCCCTGAAAAGCCCTCAGACTGAGACTCATTCGACTGGCGGTCCGCGGCAGCTGGCGCCCTCGAACAGGGACCTGAAGGACAGGTGATCTTTCTTTTTCTTTCTTTCTCTCTTTTCAGATTGAAGGCGACTCTCACCAGGGAGCTGCAGTCCCGCCGGTAAAGGCTGACCGGTTAAGTGTGAGTAATCAACAGGTACCATGAGGCACGCATTGATCAAAGAGGAACGTATATTCAGTGTCATGTTACAGCATTTGTTAGTTAAAAATGGGTTCAATGTGTCCCTCAAACGGTTGGAGGAGCTTATACATTTTCTTATTAAGCAAGGTGCGGAGGAGCCGTACCAAGACTTTATTTCAAGGCTGGAAGAAGCCATTAACAGAATGCTCCCCCCGTCTGAGGGCACATCACTGTTGCTCAAACAGTTAGAAGCATGCATGGATGCCTCACCAGCAATCGTACAGGGAATGGCGTTTGCTGCAGCAATGCAAGGGCAGAAATTTAGCTCATACGTGAAAAACTCCTTCAATAAAGGAGGCAAGGGGCCAACAGCTCCTACCAACACTTGCTACAATTGTGGCAAGCCAGGACGCATGCAGAAGGACTGTAAACAGTCCCATGCCAATAAGCCGAGGGGGGACCCACCCGGCTTATGCCCTCGCTGTA